>NC_083762.1:30861629-32253867 GCF_963514075.1 Conger conger
CTTGAGGAAATATGCTTAATCTCTTCAAACTTAGTAAAAGGAGAATTGGGGGTGATTTGATTGAAGCTATCAAAGTCATTGAAGTAATCACAAAGGTGATTCTTCAGGTTGAGCTTGGTTAGCAGAACGAGTGGGCATGAATGGAAATTAGCAAAGGACAAATGCATTCACAGTGGGGCGACATGGCTCAGGCAGTAAGAGCAGTCGTCTGGCATTCGGAGGATTGCAGGTTTGATCCCCCGCCTGGGCTGTGTGGAAGTGGCCCTGAGCAAGACACTTAACCCTCAACATGCTCCTGATGAGCTTGTTGGTGCCTTGCATAGCAGCCAATCACCGTTGGTGTGTGAGTGTGTGTTTGAATGGATGAATGAGAAGCATCAATTGTACAGCGCTTTGGATAAAGGCGCTATATAAATGCGCTATATAAATGCCAACCATTTACCATTTATAGTGATCACTGTGGAATAGCTTGCCAGGACATGAAGAGGAAGCAGAAACACTGTGGGTTTTCAAGACCATGGTACTAGACACTATTTAGCTTTCAGGCAGACTAAGTAGTTGGTGCACTTTAGTGGTAGTAAAAGGCGAGGATTTCTGGCGTGAATAGCCTGATCTCGTTATTGTTATGTTATGGTAACTGTGGAGACTGTCACAACTATGTGTGGCGAGGTGGTGATAGAAACAAAGAAATTACCATTCATCCGACTACGCCACCTAGGGAATTTCACCCCAGGAAGAATATGGGGGGGGCTTAGAGTAATACCTTGATGATACACAGGCTACACAAGTTCGATAACTGAAGAAAGACAGACGTGATTCCAAAAGAAATGCAAATTTATTGAATTAATAACTAAAAGTGGAAAGAATGGGAAATAAACCAAACCTAGGTGAAAGGAGGTAAAGGTTTATTACAAATTTAATCAATATATAAAATTGAATATTTTCCTAAACTTCCCCTTCCTAAGGCCCTAAGGGGAAGGTGCACCGAGGCCAGCAATGGGGAGGCAGGCTAGCTGAGTGTGTGTCCAGGGGTGCAACCACTTTCCTACCACACGTGTATTCACTCCAAAATGGCTACCACGGCAAACAGGTGAAAACAAGTGTCCCAGTGCTCTTTTTAACACTACCAACCAGTGAGGGGAACCACACCAAGGTGTCTAGCCTTGCAACCAAGCCAGCACTCAGTTCCACTTCAAAGAAATAAAAGAAATATTAACAATCAGAAAAGGGTCACCAGTACACCAGTAAGCTCACAATAAAAATACCAGACAACTGGCTAGATAAAACACATACACATTGAATATAAAAAACAGCAGCTGATGGAGACCTTGGGTAAAATGCACGTTGGCCAAGCAGCCTCAGGGTAACAATCCCCAGCACCAAAGGGCAGGCCGGGACTTAAATCACCAATCGGTTAGCAGCAGACCAGGTAAACAGGACACTATCAAATAAATTAAAACTCAGTCATTGAGTATGTAAAAAGAATCTTAAAAAACCAAACGCATGCCTGCATCACCTACCCCAGTCACAGAGAGGAGCCAATATTAGCAACCGGAGAACAGCCAGAGAAAAGCAGAAGCAGCCATGCTTCCACAGCTGCCTTAAATGCCCTAACGAGCTACTTAGAGGGCGGGACCAGGAAGGCTGTGTGGGTGTGTCAAGACTACTACATAGATCTGGAAACCAGTGTTCCTACCACATATGCATTTTGTCCTTTTGAATAAAATGCATAGTCAAGCACCTCAGGTTTTCCTTATTTCTTGTTTCTTCCAACAAGGATCTTTTTTCTCACTGGTTTATAGTCATGTCAACAACCCTGAGGTCCCTCCCATCCTCACCTTTTCTCTTAAATAGCTCTCATTTGCACTGTTTTATTTATAGCATATTCTACTATTTAACACTTTTCCATTACTTGCACACCATTTCACTGATTTCCAGAACACCCAAAGCTGTGTTGTTAAAGTGGGAACATGGGGAACATGTTTCCTCAATATGTTAATTGAAGCTTAAATTAAGGGATTTATTTTCCAAGGTGTTAGCTTTCAAGAAGTAGCAAGCAGACTTGATTTCACAATGAGAAAAATATAAAAGCGGAAAATAAGAAAATAGATGAGGTGAAAAGGGCAGTTTATCGAAGACCTGTTACTGAGTATGAATCAGATTTATAAATTGATCTTGAAATGTCTGTCAGCACTGCCAATGGCAATTGCCAGTGATCCAATTGATGTATTTCTTATGTTTTCGCCATACAAATCTTCTGCAGTGCTATTTGAAACACAGCATTTTCTCTCCTGAGCTGAATCAGAGCAAGTGCAAGTTTGTCTCCAAGTTCAATATTGTCTATAATCCATGTTTCACAGCTGTGGTGTGGTCCTAAGGAAAAAAGTGGGTATACTATAAATCTGGGCCAGCTGACAAGCTTAATTATTGTATATAATACATATATACATAAAGCCATGCTTGGGACCAGGGCTTGGGACCAGGCCCCCCCGCTTCTGGTGACCCCTTTAGGCTAGATTACTATCAATTTGACAATGCTCAACGCCTTTGGATCAGAGTGCTGTCAATAACTGCTTGATTTACAATATGGAATCACAGTACCACGTTTTTCAAACAGCAGGAGAGACACGACTCAACCACAGACCACCTCTGTTCATGGTATGAACACACTTGTATATTTTGAAATATGTTGACTGGGGTGTTGTCGTTCTCTGTGGCAATAATATGTATAGGTGAACTCCAGATGAAAGAAACCGTAGTGACTGATGTAACCTAGTGATGGCGGAAGCTAGTTAAGCTCTAGTAAAGACAACGCTTATGGGTACAATGGCTTGAAAAGCACCAAATTTTAATATTACGTAGCTAGTTCGTTAGCTTAGCTAAAGTAACTTTGGCAGGCTTGTGAATAACTATGACATTCCTGTGCTAGTCAGCAACCAAAATATTACTTTGTCGATGGTAAACACTAAAATGTGTGGTTTGGGAATATGAACTTGGCAATCTAATTCAATGATGTTGGGAATTTTATGCTGTAGAAGCTTACGTTTGTATTGGAACAAAACAAAAGATTTTGGGGTGTGGTGGGAGAAATTAAGCCCCTGAGTCTTCAAAGGTGCCACTTTTCATGTAATACCATCTGTATTAGGGCACAAGGCACTGTTCGTGCCCAATGTTTTAGGTGAGCAAAAGTATTGGAACATGTGACTGACAGGTGTTTCTTGTTTCCCAGATGTGTCCTGTTAGATTGATTTGTTAAACAATAAAGTTCTTAATGTCTATTCTTAGCCTTGGAGTTTGACTGTGAAGACAGCATTGTGGTAGAAATGATAAACCAACATGAAGACCAGAGAGCTGTCTTGGGGAGAAAAGACACATGATCATTTCCTTTCATTTTCAGTACGCACGCTAATACAGTTGTGTGCCGGAAAAAACTGTTCTTGAGACTTGCTTTAAAAAGGTTGAAGTTTTACAAAAAAAAAAATATATATATTTTGTGATGTCTAGAAGTCTAAATCGAACTGGATTTGGATGCCTTGGTTGAAATCACCCATCTGACTTTATAGTTCTGAGGACGACAGTGAAAACACATTTGACTCCACGTTAGAGGCATTTTCAGTGATGTGACCCGATTTTATATTGGAGGGCATCTAAATACATTCTCAAAATGTTTTATTATTATTTTGTATGCTTATGAATAAGGAGCAGGCCTGCTTTTGAATAATAAATGGCATGTGAAATTGTGGGATGTGTTTTACTTGTTGTTGGGGTTGGGTATTTGACAAAAACTTCAATCAATGGACCTCACAAGACAAGATTGTATTATTGCAATTATTGTACTTATTTTTTTCTTCTGGACCTGCTGCTGCCGGATAGGAAGAGGTAGGGGAAGGAGGTGAAATGGCTGAAGCTAAGCGGATGTGGGCTTGGTTAGTACTTGGATGGGATACCTCCTGGGAAAAACTAAATTGCTGCTGGAAGTGGTCAAATTATCCCCAGTGATGGGGACACTATGCTGTATGAGGTGCCTTCTTTCAGATGAGACATTAAAGGTCCTGACAGGCAGGGGCAAGTGAGAGCATATTTTTTCAGGATAAAAAGTGTTTTATCATTAGTATGCAATCTATAGTATTTTACACCTCATGCACAACCCATTTCTGGAAAACTGCCTGCTTAGAAAAATCAATGCAGAATGCTCATTTTGGTGATATTGTCATCAAATTTGAAAGGGATTTTTGCTGTAGTTACATTGTGTTTCTAAGCCCTCCAGACACAGCCATGAGCATCTCTATTCACTCAACACTTAAATACAAAACATATTTTCAGTGAGAAAAAAAAGCTTCCACTTCCACTGTGTTTCAGCATGTTTTACAAATATTTAGAGTAGTATTTGTATGTCATTTTCAAGTTTGTGTTAACAAAAGGGGTGACACATGAAGGCTTAAATGCCCTCACATTAACATTGACAGTCTGCACTTATGAATATTATTTGTTAAACTATTTCCTCTGAGTAATTTGCATGAAATAATATTTTTTCTCACTATCATTGAGTAGAGAATATAGCTCATTACCTATACATGTGTCTGTGTGTGCACGTGTGTTTTGCTATTTTTCCAGCTCTCCAATGGTATGTCGCGATATACTGGGTTTGGAGTAGTATTTTATTAATGACTGTGGAATAACAAGGGAGAGAAATGAAAGCAGCAGGTGTGGATATATCTCACTGATCAGCATGTCTACAATTGTTACTCGTATATCAGGTGCCAGCCATATCATTTGATCCAATAAATTGGGCCTGCATGATGTGATCCAATATGTTCAAGCTGATCTTTTTTTAGCACATGTCAGTTAATCTTGATGCCTCAAGAGATATCATTAAGCACCTCTGCCATGTAGAAGAATAGGTACTCATAAGGAAGCTCTCCTCGAGCCAGTGTGTCATTTTAAACGTAAATAAATGAGCAGAACAAAGTTAGTTTACCAACACTCATGATATTTTTATGGAATTTGACTGTTAAGAAAGTGAAGGATGCTGTAAAACCTAGAAATCAGCCACATAGGCGAGAAAGTCGTCATCAAGTAAATTGGAGGCCAAATAAAACGGGTTGTCTTCAAAAACCTGCTGACGTTTTCAAGCAGTCTTGTCAACACTTTGCCCCCTGACAACCAATGCACTTCAGTGTGTAGCAGCAATGCTTTGTGCTTTACACCATTTGTTAGACTTAGTTGCTGCCTGCAGAAAGGTTGCCTGACAGAGAGGCTGTCCTGGGCATAACTTCACCACCTTACTGCTATTTAATCCTTGCTCTTTTTCATGACACAAGCTTGAAAATGACATGCCAAAAATAAAATGGATACTATTCTTGAACCCTTTTGAATACAGGCATAATGGTCTCTTCTGAAAGGTAACCATTTAGGGTTTGTTCTCCAAGAATTACACCAAGGTCACAAAAGCTCAAGCACAGTGAAAGTAGAAGCTTTTTTCCTCACTGAATATATGTTCTGGTTAGCCTGGATACAGATTATTGTTGCTGTGGCTGGTGTGAAACACAATGGAGCCAAATCACAGCACTGGACAAATTCCATTTATCGACAATATCAGCAAAAATGAGCATTCTGCCTACTAAACTATCCATCCATCCATCCATTATCTTCACCTGCTTATCCTGAACAGGGTTGCAGGGGGCTGGAGCCTATCCCAGCATACATTGGGCGAAAGGCAGGAATACACCCTGGACAGGTCGCCAGTCTATCGCAGGGCACACACACCATTCACTTACACACTCATACCTACGGGCAATTTAGACTCTCCAATCAGCCTAACCTGCATGTCTTTGGACTGTGGGAGGAAACCGGAGTACCCGGAGGAAACCCACGCAGACACGGGGAGAACATGCAAACTCCGCACAGAGAGGCCCCGGCCGACGGGGATTCAAACCCAGGACCTCCTTGCTGTGAGGCAGCAGTGCTACCCACTGCACCATCCGTGCCGCCCTACTAAACTATACAACACTTTATCCTGAACAAAGTGTTTGCACTACCCCCTACATGTCATCCGTTCTCTACCTCTGTCTCAACCTCCCTCTCCTTGCAGCTATCTTCAGACATTGAGAAGATCATACAAAATAAGTACTATAATCACAATAATACCATCTTGAATACTAATATATTCATTGAGTCCATTGATTGAAGTTTGTCAAACACCCAACCCCCATCAACAAGCACATTCCATAATTTCACATGCTATTTATTATTTGAAAGCAAGCTGGCTCCTTATTTATAAGCATACAGAATAATTAAGGGATTATACCCTGTGAACGAGTCAGTTATGAGGAAATAATTGCTCGACAGGGTCGCGGAGGGCTTTTTACCACCTTGAAGGGCAATTATTTTCTCATAACTGACTCGTTCATAGGGTATTATCCCACTTATACCACAGCTAACTTGCCAAAGTAATGTAGCTATGGAAAATGTATTTTTAGTCTAGCAACAGATGTATTCATGGGAATGGGAGAAAAAAAATGACCCTTTTGCTGAGAAAATAATTATTTAAGCAGCCTGCTGCAACTAAAAGCCAACTGCATCGTTGTCAAAGAAAAGTTCAGTAGCTGACCATCTCTGAAAGGAAATAAAATGTTAGGCTATTAACTAATGTTTGCTTGCAAAATAATAGTAAGCAATTTATAAAAATTTTACGCTGTATTTCAGACTTCAGTGCCATGCAGCTGATCAGAGCCCTTCCCATTTTTAACTGAAACCCATTTAAAACTCAACAATATTTTTTACAGTTTTACGGCAGAATCAAAAATTAGCTGGCATGTCTCTTTCTTGCAGCCAGTCCTGCAAAACAAGAGTTGAGAATATCTGTGTACTGAATATTGTTTAGCATCATGTCTAAGTATATTCTTCAGTCTGTTGTTGTACAGAGTGAATTACAGACAATAAAGATTTGATCATCCTCTCCTCACTCACTCGTGTGATGTAAGTTATGTTATTAAAGTAAACTTGCCATGTCCCTAACACCAAGTTTGGTCACTATGTTCTGAACAGTGTAACTTTCATGAAAAATAAATAAGAAATTACTTCCAGATCAGCTTTGGTTTTTGTGTGTGTGTCTAGACTAATTGCTTCAGTTTTCATAAAACTTTGTAGGCTAGAGTCACATATCCATTTCAGCACACAGTGGCATAGTAATAGTGATCCACTGTGACATTGTGGTGAGGAAGCTGTTGCTAAAGAAAAACTACGAACCGGCCAGGCTTATACGGTTTAGCCTGCATAAAAGATGTTCAGAGCATTGTGAGCGAATACGGTCTTCTGAAGACAGGGATGTTGTGCAGCTATGTTGTTATCTCTATAAATATTGCATAAATCAGTCTGGGGCAGTGAATAAGCAACTAAAATCTTAAACCACATTCCCCAGGAGAAAAAGTACCATTGAACGGACGTTAACGTCTGATGGAAGTGGCTGCTTCCCATTACATTATTGGCATTCCCCATGTTCAAATTCTAAGTAAACAATGAACATACTATCGACGTTTCTCAGAGTTAGCACATTCTTAGAATGACAAACTATTATACATTTGGTCCACTGGACCCTTGTTGTGAAAAGGACACTGACATTACTTTATTTCTTGTCATATGTGGATTTCCAAAATGCAGAGAATGTGAGGTCACCCACACTTGTTTTACTACCCACATAATACAAAATACTGTTGTCACACTGTATGTTTATGGCATCATAAAATAGGTTATACCGATAGAACCATGCGTCTTAATGCCTTCAAATGGTATATTCCGTTACCATAGTGATGCACCCAGAAAAAGGAGTGAATGACAAAACAGTGAGACTTATGGGGCAGCATTCTTGGCTATTATTTGGCTAAATTTAGATATTTGGCTTTCTTTAGTCAGCAGGTTATTTTTGGAGGAGCTCATGGACTGTTCTTGGAACTTAGGCCTATATTATAAATACAACACTCTGCTACCCCCTACTGTCAGACACTTCAAGTATTTCAGACAGTGATGGAGTAGAGTGCTCACATTTGCCACCTGGTGGTGGTTGTGTGAACCAGAAGTAGTTACTGTGGAAAACCAAAAAAATATATGTAAATTTGCCACCGTCCACTACAATGAGCCACATAAGAGAAATCACCAACCAGGTTTTGTATTATTTTCCGGGCACACATTGCATAAACAAGAGCATTGCATGTAATTTCACTGGGTATTTTACAACTGACAAACCAAGTCCATACACAACAGAAAAAAACAGCAGACAAAAGACGACTGGTGATTTTTTAAATTTTATTCATAGTCTTCTTTTTTTTTCCAGATAGATCACATTGAACACAGCCAATAGACATTAGCAGTTGAGATAATCCATACAATGTCTTTTCTTTTTATCACTTGACTAACGTAGCATGGAGTTCTATGTGGTGATGTGGGCAGAATCCCTGGTTGGAGTCTTTTGACCATCGGGGCTGATAGACTCAGAACCTCAGTAACATTTTATTCCAAATCAGTGCACTTTGACAGCAAAACCTCCGGTCTTAACCAATTAGTTAAATTAAGCCTTCCCATTTAAGTGTTCCCAATATTAAGGTAATGCAAATGCAATTCAAAGATAATGAAGCCAATCTCAGAAATTATTTTAAACTTGTAACTTTATGTTTTTATTAAATTAACTTTAATAACAACAATGAAATGCACAGGAAAAAATGTCTTAGGGTTCAAAGTTAGGGAATCACTTTTGCAGGTCACTACTCACTCAGAATTGAAACACACATGCACGTAAGCACACACTCTCTCATACATACACACACACACACACACACACACAATCAAAAGCTATGGAAAATTAACAAGTTTTGTTTGAAAAAACAACAATGTGCGGAAACTTGGGATTGGTTTCTGCCAGGGAAGTCACTAGTGGTGCGAAAGGTAGTGACTAGGGGTCCACAGATTGGGAGGGGGGGGGGCAAAGCTGGAGAGGACCTACAAACATTCCAGTAAGACTAGAAAAGGGGGGCTCAGTAATATTCTTTCAAGGGGCCCAGAATTCCTACCTGCACCCCTGATTGCTGGATGGTGCGATCATACTATTTCTGTTTCGGGACAGTATGTTTTGAAAGTAGTTTACCTGCTGTGCAATGATAGGTCATTTTCTGTATTCTGGTGGCCTTTGATTAGTGATCAAATGGAGATTTAAAAAAGCACTGTATTCAGACTTTCCTTATTTTTGTAGTTGCACCATTCTTAGGAACAAGGAACATGCTAAACATGTCAGATATGTCAGCTTTTGTCTCTGGCAGTGTACTGATAAATATTTTGCACCAAAGAGAAATATAGAAAAAAAAGATTCAGCATCGAGGTTCTGCTCTACAATATTCTTTGGGAGAATCCATTGTTTACTGTAAGATCAATCATAGATTCCATGGCTGAAAGAGAAATAAGACCAGGTCTTCATTATTTTAGTTCTCTCAGCTTTGTCATTTTACCCTGCCATATACGATGGACAAGATGAAGCCAAATCGTAAAATTGGTAGATGGTAGACTTGGTAGATGGCACTGGATCATCTCACTGAAATCTATCCAGTTAAAAATTCTGTTCCCCTTAAAAGGATCTCCACACTAGTTTGTGGCTGTTGTTTCACTGTTTTTCCTGATGCAAAGGATACAAAAATAATGCAAACCATTATCAATATCACATTTAGAAAAGACTAAAGTAAGCCCATCAAGAACCTCAAAGTATGTAAACAGAAAACAGCTGAAATTCTGCTTCTAATGCTACATCAGTGCCTGACAGAAAATGTACAAAATGGAAAAATGGAATTTCAGTTACACCTTTAGTGAATGAGTATTCTGATGAACACAACAATGCAGTACATACAGAAAATACATAAACTGCTCAAAAAGAACCTTTTCAGTCCTTATTTACAATAAACACATTCCTCTATTAGCCTCTCACTGCTTCACATTTGTCAAGAGCACTACATCACAATAATAATTTACCTCAGCGAAAGTAAGGCAGTTGCATGTTTAACAGGGAAACAGTTGTGTTGTAGAAATGCCAGGTCTTTTTTTCTTTAAAAATAAATAAATTACAAATTTAGCTGCCTTGGAACAATACATCGGCTTTGTAAATGTACTCCTTGGATCACACTTGGTTGTTGCTTTTTCATTAACTGGCTCATTAAGCTTTGAACAGTTTATATATCAAAAGGATACTATTCAATCTAAGGCAACACACATTGTCCTTAAAGTATGAGGAACACATTCAAGAAAGTGCCAACATTATGCTTCTTGATATATACTGTACACATCACAAGTTCAGAAGTGGCTGAAATCAAAAAGAGATAGTGTACAAAGAAAACAACAACAACAAACAACACCAACAAAAATGTTACACTTGCTTCAATTTGTGACCCCAAGTAAAGGACAATTGTGAATAGTGGTTAAACTGAATAGAGGCCTGAAGTTGTTTTGACCAAACATTAAGCAAGACGCTGCTCTGAAGCATTGCTACCCAATCCCGTGGGATGAAGGCCAGAAGGAAAAAAAAACTCATAGAGTTTGACAGTGACTAAGGCAACCGTTGCCAAATACAATATATGCCCATGTATATTGCAACACAACTATATAGTAATTTGATAAAATACACAATATAGCTTTTGTACACTTAACAATTTGGCTCATATGCACAGAAATTGCAGTAAGTCAATACAAATATGTAATTTGATGTAAACACATTAAAGTCAATACACTTGCACATTGAATGGAGTGATAATGCAAAGGGACATTTCTTTTTTCCATTAAATTTTGGAGCAGTTTATAAATTAACTATTTTACTACTAACTGCACTTTAGCATTTTAATATTGTTTTCAGTTTATATCTTTTTTTTACAAAATGTAAAAATAATGTTGTTCATACCTGGATATTTTATATTTACATATATACGTTCACAGCAGATGAGAAATGTCCCTAACATTGGATTGTGATTGCCATTGGATATGCTTGAACAAGTGGATAGTACTATGGGATGGAAAGACGATGAAGAATGAGACTTACACAAAGACAAAGCTGTGTTTGACTGCTTCACCCAACTGGAATGTTTTATGTGTTAGACAAATAGAAGGGATCAGTTTTCACACATGATTGTGAGTGGCAGGTGAAGAGCAATTACATTTTCACATCTTCCTCCTCCTTCTATCTCCTATCTCCTTCAAATGAACTAAAATTTTTTTTTTTTTTTTTTTTGCATTTTGCATTTTGAACATCTATATCGCAAAATAAAGAAGGTACATGTCTATCTCCTTTCAGTCAAACATCATGGGCCGGGAATGCCTCTACTTACATTAATACTCCGATTGTCATAATAAATCCCCATTTCTTTCATATTCATTGCTGTTCCCACACCCTCCATATTATTGGGGGGGTCTAGGTGAAGAACAGAGTGTAGAGAGACAGTTATGAGCTGGTGGGCACTTGATGCTTACAAGAAGCCAGAGGCAGCATTTTTTTTGTTTTTTTTGTTTTACATTTCCATCAAAGATACAAACATCAAAAGACAGGCTTTGCCATTTTTTGGTAACCCACCTCCCCCTCAAGTCCAAAACAAAGCTTTGTTCCTTTGTGTTAGGCTTTTTATACCTGGCACATGTGTATGTACAGTGCAGTCCGTAGGTATTTTGACAGTGGCACAATTTCTATTTTGCTGTCTGTATTCCAGCACATTTTTGCTCCAGGATATGAAATATATAGAATATTTAATTATTTACAGTTGAAGTGTAGACTGTCAGCTTTAATTTGAGGGTATTCCCATCCATATTGGCTGATCTGTGAAGGAATTACAGCCCTTTTTAGTTCATTTCTGGGCACTATTGGGACAAATGGCTTCACAGGTTGTTTCTGATTAGTCAAGTATGTTCAATTGCTTCCTTAGTGTAGGTATAAGAGGGCGTTCAATATCATGAGGAACAGAGTTGTACCAATGAAAGTCAAGGAAGCTCATATTCAGTATTCAATTTCAAATGCAATGTGCTGGAACAAAACAACAGTCACTGTCCAAAGTCCAAATACTTACAGACTGCACTATGAATCTATATATATATATATATATATATATATATATATATATATATATATATATATATATATAATTTTTTTTTTTACTTCCTGACAGGTGTGGCTTCACTTCCTCTGCAGTCCTGTAAAAGCTTGTCGAGATGTCTGACTACCCGATCAGAATCCACCCCCACCGGGCGGAACTGGCGACCTCCATGCTCCAACGGCTCCAGCACGCCGGGGCCCACCTCACTGGAGTGCTCAGGGTGGGGGGTCACGTAGGGGGGCTCTCTCAGCTGTTTACAGGGCGATAGATACTGTCCGTCAGGTGGCCCGTAATGGCTACTTCCTGGGTCTACCTCACTGCACTCTGTCAGCCCTTTCCCGTGGGTGCACGAGGCCATGCATGTTTCGGCGGGGCTACAGGACGGTGAAGGGACCTCCTGCAGCAAGGGGCTCAGGGCACGCTTGGCTTTCAGGTAAGGTTTGACATTGGCCACCAGGATGGTGTGGTCCCGTCTGTCCTTCCCAAAGGTGCAGAAAGTCTTTTTTCCAGTGGAGCTTACCGTCTCATAAGCCTCGGACTCCATCACCGCCTCCATTCCAGCCGGTACGAACACGTTGGTGCGATAGTCTGTGCCTTCCGCCTGATTCCCTGCTGCAAACTGTGGCATCCAGCACCTGTCAGAATGCCCAAGCACTCGACACTCGTCTGTGCAATTAACACACTCTTCTTGTTCTGAGAGAGAGAGAGAGAGAGAGAGAGAGAGAGAGAGAGAGAGAGAGAGATAAGACATTGTATGTACACAGTAGCCTATCCACTTAGAGTTATGATATGCTGTGTCGAGAGATGCTCTTCTGCATACCACTGTTGTAATGTGTGGCTATTTGCATTACTGTCACCTTTTGACCAGTCTGGCCATTCTCCTCTGATGTCTCTCATTAACAAGGCGTTTCTATCTACAGAACTGCTGCTCATTGGATTTTTTGGTTTATTGCACCATGCTTTGCAAACTTGAGACTAGTTTGCATGAAAATCCCAGGACATCAGCAATTTCTGAGACTCAAACCACCTCTGCCACCAACAATCATTCCACGGTCAAAGTCACTTAGATTAAATTTCTTCCCCATTCTGATGGTTGATGTGAACATTAACTGAGAGGCTCAGAAAGAATATTATAACTTTATTGGGCCTTCCATCAGTCAATTTAAAAATGGCTTTCCACATCATAAGTCATAAATAAACATCATAAGTCTTGAGGACAATGCTGTGGGATAACAGAGTGGGCCAACTACAGAATCAGTGGCAGGTACGAATGCAAGATTTGTCATTTTAACTGACATATTCTGACAATTTCAGTTCTCTAGGCAAAAGGGTGACGATTTCATGCCCATTCTTATTCTTTTTTTTCATTTTGAATTTGAAAGGTGATTATAGCACCACCTTTTGACCAATCAAAGTCTTGAAATAATTCAGCAAAATAAATAGGAACCCTCAATAAATAAATAAATGCATCAATACATCAATACAGCTGCTGTCCTAAGATTGTAAACCATTAATGTGCTCAGCTGAAATTGAGAAAATGAAAGTGGTAAAAGGCAGTCTATACCACATTTACAGCAAGTGCACATTTGCAATTTGGCATCACATCAGAGTATGAGCTTTCAAGCCATTTTTGGACCAAAACATGAATTCTCAATTTCAATCCACAGTGAGCTGTGAAGGACCAGAGAGGCATATGTTCCAACACAAGAACATGTATACTGAATGTCCATAAATCCCTGAGTCTCAGCGCAAACTAATTTTCCATAGTGCAAAACATCCTCAGTAACTATATCAGAGATATTTTGGCTTCAGCCAGTTATGGCAAAAATCAAGGAAAGAAGGACAATGATAGATGCTGCATATCCACAGTAAGTGAATTCATAGGAAAAAAGAATCTGTGCTCTCGTCATATCATAGTGGATAATAATAATCCTCACCTTGAGGGAATGTTACTTCCATGCAAGTGTTGTTTGTCCTTTTATATAACTGAAATATCAATGGATGCATTTATTAATGCTGATAGTACAATCAAAACATTACGGCCTCTATCTTCATAGTCTAAGAACATAGCCTAAATTGCGGCACGCAAGTCCATTTAGGGCATGGTCAGATGCACGTTTCACATTGGATAGCTCAAGGCCAAATTAAGGTGCAAGGTTCAAAAGGGATGGCAAAATTACTATTAGGTTTGTCTCAGGCATAACATGCAATAAACCAATTAGAATGTCATTTTCTATTCCCTTTAAAGCCAACTACATTTGCCCCTTGATGATACTCCATTTGCCCCCTGATTGGAGTTTGCATGTTCTCCCCGTGCTTGCATGGGTTTCCTCCGGGTACTCCGGTTTCCTCCCACAGTCCAAAGACATGCAGGTTAGGCTGATTGGAGAGTCTAAATTGCCCGTAGGTATGAGAGTGTGAGTGAATGGTGTGTGTGCCCTGTGATGGACTGGCGACCTGTCCAGGGTGTATTCCTGCCTTTCGACCAATGTATGCTGGGATAGGCTCCAGCCCCCCTGAAACCCTGTTCAGGATAAGCGCGTTAGGATAATGAATGTATAATTGTATAATGTGGCACATACTTGTTTTCATTTCTGATATATCCAATAGAATAAAAACTAAGAATAGGGTTAAAACGTGCATTAAATTGTAAGATCTGAATGAATCCTGTTTTTCAAGTCATATCCAAAAAAAAACATTATAGTGATTTAAATTCCCAAATAAAAGCAATAGTCACTGGACAAAGCTTAGGACGTTATCAATAATAATAATAATAAAAAACATTCCGGCTGCTTACCAGGCAATAGATGAAACAGCTCTTTAGCCCGTATTTCAATCAAAGTGATAGCTTTTATTGGGTTTACTCCCGACATGCTCTTTGTCAGATGAACTTTCTAGAAAAAAATGTGTTTTTGAAAAAAAATCAAAATGGCTGAAAATCTAAATGGTTGCTAACGTTGTTACTTGAGGTAAAGTTATTCATCAGAAGGAGTAGGATCTACTAATATAAGTTGTAGTATTTTCCATTTACCATAGTCAAAGATACAATATAGTGCCCCCCAAAGGCTTCTCAAGTGTCATGGGGTAGTAGCAACTTATGACTTTTTTCATTTTCATTTGTTTTAGTAAAAATGGCCATGCCCGTAACAATTGATAGCCATGTCTTGGAGAAACTGAAACATGGAGTTATTCATGGCTGAATAAATAAAAAAAGATTGGATCAATTTTGTAGAAGCAAAAATTTGTTTGAGAAAATTCTAAATGGTGGAAAATCTAAATGTTGCTAACATTATTTCTTAAAGCAAAGTTGAAGTTATAGGATGAAGGATTTTCCATTAATCATAGCCAAAGATACACTCTTTGGAATCCTGCACATGTTCCAATAGCTGGTATAGCAGCCCCTAATGGCAGACTAATGCCCAGTTGGAGACTTGGACAGAGATGGAAGATACCAAATTTCAACATTATTTGTCAAAGTTGATTGGTCAAAGGGCAGTGCTTTTATATGTTTCAAGCCGATAGCCTGAATATAAGCTGCCACGGACCAAATTACCGCACAGCATACACTACCTCAGTGATATACAATGATTTAAAGTAACTAAGATTCATAGTACGGACAACCCAGGGTTAGAGCTCAAGTTACCTCGCTAACCTCATAATCTCATTTCGTAGTACACCCCCCCTTGGTCTAAGCTCTTAGCTTGACTGTCTCGCCTTCTCTCCATTGCCTTGTCTGCCCGGATTATGACCTTCGCCTGTCCCTTCCTGATGATCTGCTTATCCTATGTTGTTCCTGTTTGGTGGCTTCTGAACCTGGACTGTCTTTGAAAAGAAAGTATTTTCGACCACTGCGGCATAGTTTAAAAGGCAGTTCAGTGTATGGTGATATAATAATAATGTTATTAATAATAATTTGTTGTTTAATAATTTTTTTACATTTTTCTCCCATGCTGGCTCCCATGCTGGCCTGCGATGCACAGCTGAGATCAGGGGTCTTGGGTTTACCCACCTTTTTATTTGCTACTACCGCCCTGATCATAATGTGATCAGGTGCTGTCTTGTAAGTTAACAGGTTATTCAAGTTGTCATGGTGGTCTTTTAAATTTGTCTTTGTACTGCTGATTATTTTCTTCTGAACGCAAGTAAATTAGTGTAAAATGCAACTTTGGAATTTACCCTGCATTTCTAAATACAATATTCTATTGGCTAGTGTGGCCCCGCCTACTGATGGAGAGGGCACACACACCTGGGTTGCATTAACTAATCAGCCCAGGTGCTTAAGGTGTGCTTGTTTCCACAGTACAGGAGATCACTCGAGAGTGCCAATTTTTGTGGTGGAGTTTTGTTTGACTTTGTTTATCCTTCAGTTTGTCACAGCATTTGAAAGAAAGATGCAGCTGAAAAACAGTGGAGCTGGCAGGCTGAAAAGGGACCAGCTTCGAGCAGCGAACTGAAAAGCTGTCACTCGGTCTTACTTCCTGACTTACTTACTTTCCTTTTGCCTTTTTTATTTTAGTTCATTATTTTTGTCGGGAACCCGTGAGGGGGAAGGGCGAAGACTTTAGTATTTATTTTGTATTCGTGTTGCCACTCTTTCTCTATGGGGCAAACAATGGGGATAACTCTGGAAACGGCGCATCTCCCTTCCAGGGGTGTCAAATGGCGTGGGAATGTACAAGCCTTAACACTACCTCCATGTTTCACAGATGAGGGGGATGCTTTAAGTTCTTGAGCAGTTCCTTTCTTTCTTTCTCCTTTCCTTTACTTCTTCTGTCATCCCATACAGTTGTCTTCTGTGGTCTACCAGGTTGTTTGCTATTGCTCTGCTCATTAATGCATTCTTGCATCTTAATGTATTAAACAGTTGATTTTGGCACACCTGATGTTTTGGCTATGCCACAGATCAATTTATTTTATTTCAGGTTTTTTAGCCACGGCCTGTTTTACTGACATTGATGCTTCTTTTGTCCTCATGTTAAGACAAGAGCAAAACAAGATGCAAGTGCAACACCTGGAATCAAGACCTAAGACTTCATCATTCTTTGCACTGCCAATGTGCCACAACGCAGGTATTCGTTAGAATTGTTATTGCACACAACATTTCAAATACATTGCTAGTTAATATGGATTTGTAGATAGCAGTTATAAATCTGTTGAATACTTTTGTGCATTTTCAACTCACAGAAATACAACTTATTAAATATGTGAACATACAAGTAAAAGCTGATATAATCTTAATAATCCCTTACAGCCGACACACTGAGAAAGTATACTTCACATTGCTTTCGAAGGTAAACAAGCACCAACAGGCTATATGCAACAAGGCTATCAGAGGAAACTGAGAGACATGTGGGCTTTCTGTGGTTTGGTTTCCTTCTTATTATGCTGCCCTCAGGAAGATAATGCAGAGTACCCAAAGCCCTTGTGTACACCTAATGCACAGACGGGTGCATTAAGGGCTCCTGCCAGATCTTTTATTAGCATCTCATTTTTCACTTTGCGAGTCCTATGCAGAATATACCTGCAGCAATACCCAGTCTGGCCCACAGCGCCGCTCAGTTCACTCCCCCTTCCTCCATCAAGAGGAACGGAGAGTGAATTCTCTGAGAGGCCCATTTGTGAAATGTCAGGACGGATGCAATTATGATACCCAGATTACAAAAAAAACCAGTGCACAGTGGAAAAGAAAGAAAAAAAATAGTACATTTAAAAATGGTATGTTGCCCCCCACTCACATGTGCTGTCGCCACCTTTGCTTTCATTGGTCAGGCAACAATTAGCCTACTCGACGCCTCCGGTAGTATGAATACAGGTAAGCCTTAAATGGATAAGACTAGCTTGAATGGATAAGACTCAGCTAAAATTGCTGTGGAGCAATTGTAGGAGATTGCAGAACCAGGCCATATTGCAGCTACCCATGTCTTCATATTGGGAAATACAATCAAATCACGAAAAAAAGTAGATGGTCCAGAGCAATTTACAATAAGTACAATGGAAATCACTTTAAACAACACCAGTTTGGTGTGACCCTATGCTTGTTATCAGCGTTTCAGTGATATCTCAGCAAAAGAAATCAACTTTATTGGGGCTGATTTTCTAAAGCCTAATAAGATGAAAATAGTTTGACCTGCTGATTAGGACGATGCTTGTGTTTGGTTCCTTTTCAGAAAAACGTTGAAATAAAAAATGCTCAGTTGTGGACAATAAATGTGTTATATTGTATTAGCTATATCCTAAGCTAAGCAACATGTACAATACCCCAAGAACATTTTAAAACTAGCTAGGAATCTAATTATAATTTGTGAATTAATATGTTCATTTCATTGTGCTTTTATAAACCAGCGTATCTATGATAGATCTACGTTGATAACTATCTAATGAATAGCCTACACAAAGTAAGATACGTTACTTTGTTAACCAGTTAAGTTGCTGTACCTACAAATATTATGCTTTATGAGCTAGTGATGAAGGCAGGCCAAACGGTGTAGCCCACATCTGTTCTGGATTTGCGTAGTCCAGCCATATTTAAACATGAAATAAATAAATGATTTACTATACATGCTACATCTGTGATGGCTCCAGGCCGCTAGCATTAGTTGTAGGTCAAACAGAGCCAAGTTGGACACATAGTACTACAGTGTGACAAACAAACTGATGGAGACATTACATTACATTATTGGCATTTGGCAGACGCTCTTATCCAGAGCGAGGTACAACAAAGTGCATATCCATAACCAGGGATAAGTTCGCTGAAAGACCCGAGAGGGAAGTACAATTTGAACTGCTACCTGTACAACAAAGATAAGGACGAGGGCCAATTTTATTATTATTATTTTATTTATTTTTTTTAAACAAGAAACAAAGAGCAAAAGTGACCAAAGTTAACTATCAAAACACTGCTTACCTAGCCAACTAAAAAATACCGATACACAAAGCAAGTCACAGAGACAACAATTAAGGTTCACATGGAGGTAGGGAGGGATGGGGAGAGGTGCTGCTTGAAGAGGTGTGTCTTCAGCTTGCGTTTGAAGGTGGGGAGAGATTCTACAGTTCTGACCTCAACGGGGAGTTCGTTCCACCACCGTGGAGCCAGAACAGACAGCAGTCGTGAGCGTGAGGTGAAGGTTCGGAGAGGGGGAGGTGCCAAGCGGCTTGTGGAGGCTGAACGAAGAGGTCTGGCAGGGGTGTAGGGTCTGATGATTTTTTGTAGATAAGCTGGGGAAGACCCTTTAACTGCTTGGAAGGCTAGCACCAATGTTTTGAATTTGATGCAAGTCATGACAGGCAGCCAGTGGAGGGTAGTAAGCAGGGGGGTGACGTGCGAGTATTTGGGAAGGTTGAAGACCAGACGAGCTGCTGCATTCTGGATAAGTTGGAGGGGTCTGATGGCGGATGCGGGGAGGCCAGCCAAGAGGGAATTGCAGTAGTCCAGGCGGGACAGAACCATCGCTTGGACCAGGAGCTGGGTCGAGTAGGGGGTGAGAAAGGGGCGGATTCTCCGTATGTTGTATAGGAAGAACCTGCAAGACCGGGTCACCGCCGCAATGTTCTCGGAAAGGGACAGTCTGCTGTCCATCACCACGCCGAGGTTCCTTGCACTGGGTGACGGCGTGAGTGTGGTATCCCCGAGGGAAATGGAGAGATCCAGATGGGGAGAGGTATTAATATCATTTCAGTCTTGCCTGGGTTGAGCTTTAGATGGTGGTTGTCCATCCAGCTCTGGATGTCCCTCAGGCAAGCAGAGATACGGGCTGAAACCTGCGTATCAGACGGCGGGAACGAGACGAAGAGTTGGGTAGCAGTGATAGGATAGCCCATGTGCAGTGATCACAGGGCCAAGGGAGCGAGTGTAAAGAGAAAAAAGAAGCGGGCCTAGGACTGAGCCCTGGGGAACTCCTGTGGCGAGGGGCCAAGGTGTCGATACCGAACCAGCCCAGGCAACCTGGAAGGAGCGACCAGAGAGGTAGGACTCAATCCAGTCTAGGGCTGTGCCACAGATGCCCGTTGCTGACAGGGCAAACAGGAGGATGGAGTGATCCACAGTGTCGAAGGCAGCAGAGAGATCTAGAAGAATGAGGAGGAGAGGGAGGCTGCTCGTGCGGCATGGAGTGACTCACTGACGGAGAAGAGCGCAGTCTGTCGAGTGGCCCGATCTGAAGCCAGACTGATGGAGGTCTAGCAGGTTGTTGTTAGAAAAGAAGGAAGAAAGTTGAGTAGAAGCGGCTCGTTCTATAGTTTTAGAAAGGAAAGGAAGAAGAGATACCAGGCGGTAGTTCTGGATGATGGAGGGATCCAGAATAGGCTTTTTTAGCAGCGGAGTGATGTGGGCCCTCTTGGAGGATGCCGGAAAACAGCCGGAAGACAGGGAGGAGTTGACAAGGGAGGTGACAAATGGGAGAATGTCAGGTGTGATAGTTTGGAGAAGAGGGGATAGGGTCAAGGGCACAGGTTGTGGGGCGGTGGGAGAGCAGGAGTTGAGAAACATCAGAGTCTGTAAGGGGGGAGAAAGTGGAAAAGGAAGGGATGGGCCTAGAGGGGGGGGGGGGGGGGGGGGAAGGGCACAGTGAGGGGGGCAGTGGTTGTAAAGGATCTGCGGATGACTGTGACCTTCTCATCGAAGAAATCAGCAAAGTCATCAGCAGCGAAGGAGGACTGAGGAGGAGGAGCCGGTGCGTTGAGGAGAGAGGAGAAAATAGAGTTTCGGGGGGTTAGAACCGGAGTTCTGAATTTGTGTTTGATAGTATTTAGCTTTGGCGGCAGTGACAGCGGAAGAGAATGCTGCCAGGAGAGACTGGTAAGTTGTGAGGTCTGAAGCGTCTCTGGATATCCCCCACTTCCTCTCCGCTGTGCGGAGGCTGGCCCTGGAGGTACGGAGGGTGTCAGATATCCAAGGGGACGGGGGGGATGTGCGAGGCGGCTTTGAGACAGGGGGACAGAGGGAGTCAAAAGCAGAGGAGAGAGATGAAAGAAGGGCGGCAGATGCAGAGTCAGCGGGGAGTTTGGAGAAGGATTCGAGAGGGGGGAGTGAGGCGGTGACAGTGGTGGCAAAGGAAGAGGGTGAGAGGGAGCGGAGGTTACGGCGGGCTGAGGAAGGGTAGGTGGGAGGAGGGGGAGGGGGATGGGGAGGAAGAGGGAGGGAGAATGAGATGAAGTGGTGATCAGATGTATGCAGAGGGGTAACCGTGAAATCAGAGCATGAGCAGTTCCTCACAAAGACAAGGTCTAGGACATTGCCTGCCTTGTGGGTTGGAGGAGAGTGTTGCAGGGAGAGGCCGAAGGAGTGGAGTAGCGGTAGGAAGGCAGCAGCCTGGGAGGCTTCAAGGTGGATGTTGAAGTCTCCAAGGAGAATCAGCAGGGTGTCATCCTCAGGGAAGGAGCTGAGAAGGGTGTCTAGCTCATCAAGGAAGCTTCCCAGGGGCCCTGGAGGGCGATAGATAACTGCAATAAAAAGGTTAGTAGGGTAGGATACTACAACAGAATGGAATTCAAAAGTGGATATGGACAGGTCAGAGAGGGGGAGAACAGAGAATTTCAACGAGGGGGAAATTAAAAGACCAGTACCACCGCCACGGCCAGAAGGCCGGGGAGTGTGCGAGAAGGAGAAGGAGGATGAGAGGGCAGCGGGAGTGGCGGTGTTGTCAGGTGTGATCCAGGTCTCAGTTAGGGCAAGGAAATGTAGGGACTGGAGGGAGGCATACGCAGGGATGAAGTCAGCCTTCCGAGTGGCAGACTGGCAGTTCCATAGTCCCCCTGTGACAGCAAAGTCCTTACAGGGGGTGAGTGGGGGGTAGCTGAGGTTGGAGGAGTTCCGACACCGTGGAGGCCCACGTCGCAGGGGGTGTCTTCGGGGGAGAGAGCACACTGGGATGGGGTGAAACATAACAGCATAGCAAACTGGGACGGAGCGACGCTGGCGTCGCTCTGAAGACGCCTATGTAAAGCACCTACAAATTGCTCACAAGCAGTATCAAATCAGCGCTAATCTCCCGACAAACTCCTGACAAACTCAGCAATTTCAAACAAACGTTCAATCACTCTACAGGTATGCAACCAGTACGAGTGATTAACAATACAACAAACGGCAATACAACAAACAGACTGGCTCAAGCCCTAACCTCAGATTGTTCAAATTAGCAGTAACGAAATTACACTTTACCGTATCTAGTGGACGGTCCGCAGCAATACCACACACCTGGTTACAATGATGCACTAATGACGAAGGACTACTACCGCGAGGCTAATATACGCTGGCGTTGCTCTGAAGACGCCTATGTAAAGCACCTACAAATTGCTCACAAGCAGTATCAAATCAGCGCTAATCTCCCGACAAACTCCTGACAAACTCAGCAATTTCAAACAAACGTTCAATCACTCTACAGGTATGCAACCAGTACGAGTGATTAACAATACAACAAACGGCAATACAACAAACAGACTGGCTCAAGCCCTAACCTCAGATTGTTCAAATTAGCAGTAACGAAATTACACTTTACCGTATCTAGTGGACGGTCCGCAGCAATACCACACACCTGGTTACAATGATGCACTAATGACGAAGGACTACTACCGCGAGGCTAATATACGCTGGCGTTGCTCTGAAGACGCCTATGTAAAGCACCTACAAATTGCTCACAAGCAGTATCAAATCAGCGCTAATCTCCCGACAAACTCCTGACAAACTCAGCAATTTCAAACAAACGTTCAATCACTCTACAGGTATGCAACCAGTACGAGTGATTAACAATACAACAAACGGCAATACAACAAACAGACTGGCTCAAGCCCTAACCTCAGATTGTTCAAATTAGCAGTAACGAAATTACACTTTACCGTATCTAGTGGACGGTCCGCAGCAATACCACACACCTGGTTACAATGATGCACTAATGACGAAGGACTACTACCGCGAGGCTAATATACGCTGGCGTCGCTCTGAAGACGCCTATGTAAAGCACCTACAAATTGCTCACAAGCAGTATCAAATCAGCGCTAATCTCCCGACAAACTCCTGACAAACTCAGCAATTTCAAACAAACGTTCAATCACTCTACAGGTATGCAACCAGTACGAGTGATTAACAATACAACAAACGGCAATACAACAAACAGACTGGCTCAAGCCCTAACCTCAGATTGTTCAAATTAGCAGTAACGAAATTACACTTTACCGTATCTAGTGGACGGTCCGCAGCAATACCACACACCTGGTTACAATGATGCACTAATGACGAAGGACTACTACCGCGAGGCTAATATACGCTGGCGTCGCTCTGAAGACGCCTATGTAAAGCACCTACAAATTGCTCACAAGCAGTATCAAATCAGCACTAATCTCCCGACAAACTCCTGACAAACTCAGCAATTTCAAACAAACGTTCAATCACTCTACAGGTATGCAACCAGTACGAGTGATTAACAATACAACAAACGGCAATACAACAAACAGACTGGCTCAAGCCCTAACCTCAGATTGTTCAAATTAGCAGTAACGAAATTACACTTTACCGTATCTAGTGGACGGTCCGCAGCAATACCACACACCTGGTTACAATGATGCACTAATGACGAAGGACTACTACCGCGAGGCTAATATACGCTGGCGTCGCTCTGAAGACGCCTATGTAAAGCACCTACAAATTGCTCACAAGCAGTATCAAATCAGCGCTAATCTCCTGACAAACTCCTGACAAACTCAGCAATTTCAAACAAACGTTCAATCACTCTACAGGTATGCAACCAGTACGAGTGATTAACAATACAACAAACGGCAATACAACAAACAGACTGGCTCAAGCCCTAACCTCAGATTGTTCAAATTAGCAGTAACGAAATTACACTTTACCGTATCTAGTGGACGGTCCGCAGCAATACCACACACCTGGTTACAATGATGCACTAATGACGAAGGACTACTACCGCGAGGCTAATATACGCTGGCGTCGCTCTGAAGACGCCTATGTAAAGCACCTACAAATTGCTCACAAGCAGTATCAAATCAGCACTAATCTCCCGACAAACTCCTGACAAACTCAGCAATTTCAAACAAACGTTCAATCACTCTACAGGTATGCAACCAGTACGAGTGATTAACAATACAACAAACGGCAATACAACAAACAGACTGGCTCAAGCCCTAACCTCAGATTGTTCAAATTAGCAGTAACGAAATTACACTTTACCGTATCTAGTGGACGGTCCGCAGCAATACCACACACCTGGTTACAATGATGCACTAATGACGAAGGACTACTACCGCGAGGCTAATATACGCTGGCGTCGCTCTGAAGACGCCTATGTAAAGCACCTACAAATTGCTCACAAGCAGTATCAAATCAGCGCTAATCTCCTGACAAACTCCTGACAAACTCAGCAATTTCAAACAAACGTTCAATCACTCTACAGGTATGCAACCAGTACGAGTGATTAACAATACAACAAACGGCAATACAACAAACAGACTGGCTCAAGCCCTAACCTCAGATTGTTCAAATTAGCAGTAACGAAATTACACTTTACCGTATCTAGTGGACGGTCCGCAGCAATACCACACACCTGGTTACAATGATGCACTAATGACGAAGGACTACTACCGCGAGGCTAATATACGCTGGCGTCGCTCTGAAGACGCCTATGTAAAGCACCTACAAATTGCTCACAAGCAGTATCAAATCAGCACTAATCTCCCGACAAACTCCTGACAAACTCAGCAATTTCAAACAAACGTTCAATCACTCTACAGGTATGCAACCAGTACGAGTGATTAACAATACAACAAACGGCAATACAACAAACAGACTGGCTCAAGCCCTAACCTCAGATTGTTCAAATTAGCAGTAACGAAATTACACTTTACCGTATCTAGTGGACGGTCCGCAGCAATACCACACACCTGGTTACAATGATGCACTAATGACGAAGGACTACTACCGCGAGGCTAATATACGCTGGCGTTGCTCTGAAGACGCCTATGTAAAGCACCTACAAATTGCTCACAAGCAGTATCAAATCAGCGCTAATCTCCCGACAAACTCCTGACAAACTCAGCAATTTCAAACAAACGTTCAATCACTCTACAGGTATGCAACCAGTACGAGTGATTAACAATACAACAAACGGCAATACAACAAACAGACCGGCTCAAGCCCTAACCTCAGATTGTTCAAATTAGCAGTAACGAAATTACACTTTACCGTATCTAGTGGACGGTCCGCAGCAATACCACACACCTGGTTACAATGATGCACTAATGACGAAGGACTACTACCGCGAGGCTAATATACGCTGGTGTCGCTCTGAAGACGCCTATTTAAAGCACCTACAAATTGCTCACAAGCAGTATCAAATCAGCGCTAATCTCCCGACAAACTCCTGACAAACTCAGCAATTTCAAACAAACGTTCAATCACTCTACAGGTATGCAACCAGTACGAGTGATTAACAATGCAACAAACAGACTGGCTCAAGCCCTAACCTCAGATTGTTCAAATTAGCAGTAACGAAATTACACTTTACCGTATCTAGTGGACGGTCCGCAGCAATACCACACACCTGGTTACAATGATGCACTAATGACGAAGGACTACTACCGCGAGGCTAATATACGCTGGTGTCGCTCTGAAGACGCCTATTTAAAGCACCTACAAATTGCTCACAAGCAGTATCAAATCAGCGCTAATCTCCCGACAAACTCCTGACAAACTCAGCAATTTCAAACAAACATTCAATCACTCTACAGGTATGCAACCAGTACGAGTGATTAACAATACAACAAACGGCAATACAACAAACAGACTGGCTCAAGCCCTAACCTCAGATTGTTCAAATTCGCAGTAACAAAATTACACTTTACCGTATCTACTGGACAGTCCGCAGCAATACCACACACCTGGTTACAATGATGCACTAATGACGAAGGACTACTACCGCGAGGCTAATATACGCTGGTGTCGCTCTGAAGACGCCTATTTAAAGCACCTACAAATTGCTCACAAGCAGTATCAAATCAGCGCTAATCTCCCGACAAACTCCTGACAAACTCAGCAATTTCAAACAAACATTCAATCACTCTACAGGTATGCAACCGGTACGAGTGATTAACAATACAACAAACGGCAATACAACAAACAGACTGGCTCAAGGCCTAACCTCAGATTGTTCAAATTCGCAGTAACGAAATTACACTTTACCGTATCTACTGGACAGTCCGCAGCAATACCACACACCTGGTTACAATGATGCACTAATGACGAAGGACTACTACCGCGAGGCTAATATACGCTCGCGTCGCTCTGAAGACGCCTATTTAAAGCACCTACAAATTGCTCACAAGCAGTATCAAATCAGCGCTAATCTCCCGACAAACTCCTGACAAACTCAGCAATTTCAAACAAACGTTCAATCACTCTACAGGTATGCAACCAGTACGAGTGATTAACAATGCAACAAACAGACTGGCTCAAGCCCTAACCTCAGATTGTTCAAATTAGCAGTAACGAAATTACACTTTACCGTATCTAGTGGACGGTCCGCAGCAATACCACACACCTGGTTACAATGATGCAATAACTGATCCATAGTACAACACCCACCACCAATTTCATTAGGTGGGGGGAAAAAAACCCAGTAAAGGCTTAAGGATTAGCTTTCCCATTGCTTTGATTATCTGCTACCCTTCGAGCATAACAAGCGTTTCAGCTTTGATTCTGATTGCATTCCTGTATCTGCCAAAGCATTGCATACCGCAAAATAGCAATGAGGACATCTCACAATGATTAGAAAATAAAATGCACAAGGTTGTCAAAAGACAAGAATATTACATGTAGCTACAGTACTGGCACAAATTATGGAAACACTGTGCTTAAGGAATAAGTTTAGTACTCTGTGCCCTTTACTCAGACTTCATAAGAAGACCATCATTCATTTGAAATAAAGAAAATGCCAAAAAATAAAAAACTGTTTTCTTGGCATGACTATGATCTTTTCTATGTAGCCAAATACCAGACAAAGAAATATTCAAGCTGAAACAGTGAATGCATTAGACTGCTCAATCATGTAGGCATGAACTAATATATCCAGTCTCCTCCAAAAGCTTTGGAACAGCAAGGCCAATTCCTTTGTTTTGAATATATTTGGGGTTGAGATAAAAAGATGAACACAAGACAATTTCAGATTTTATTTCCTGGTATTTACACCTAGATGTGTTAGAACATAGCACCTACGTAGTTTATCAGACCACCCCATTTTTAGATGAGCAAAAGTATTGGAACAGAGAGCATTGAAATGAAAGTAAATAACACTTCATATTTGCTAGCATATCCCTTGCTTGCAATAACTGCATTAAGCCTGCAAACCATTGATATCAACAAACTGTTGCATTCTTGTGATACTTTTCCAGGCTTTTACTGCAGCCTCTTTCAGTTGTTGTTTGTTTGGGGTTTTTTTTTTTTCTTAAATCTCCTCTTCAGGAGGTGAAATGCATGGTCATTTGGGTTAAAGTCTGGTGATTGACTTGGCCAGTCTAAAATCTTCCACTTCCATTTTTTCTCCCTGATGAAGTCCTTTGTTATGTATGTTTTGTACCATTGTCTTGCTGCATAATTAAGTTCCTCCCAATTAGTTTGGACACATTTCTCCATAAGTTGGCAGACAGAATGTTTTTGTAGACTTCTGAATTCATCCAGCTGCTACCATCATGAGTTACATCATCAATAAAGATTAGTGAGCCCACTCCTGAAGCAGCCATGCAAGCCCAAGCCATGACACTTCCTCCACCGTGCTCCACAGATGAGCTTGTATGTTTTGGATCATGAGCAGATCTCTTCTTTCTCCACACTATGGCAACAATGCAAGACATCAACACAAAAGCTCATGAAAATTAGTATCTATACAAAACGTTGTTTTCACAGAAGCATTGTCTTTCCACTTTTTACTCTATATCACTTTATAGCTTGTACAAACAAATGTATATTTTATATGTTTGGTTTACATATATTGTTTTTGTCTGGAGATGAGTCTGCTCCTATTGAGACAATAGTTTTTTGTTGTGAGTCTCTATAGCAATTTTTCTACCACAATGTTTTTTTTTTTTTTTTGGAAATGTTGTGAGACGTGGAAAGCTTTTTTTTTTTTTACGTTTCATCTGAAACTTTTTGAAAGAGTTGTCCTGTTTCCCACCTGAAACATTGTCATGGTATTCCATTCCATGCGCCAGTGCACTCACGTGGGTACCTCCTCTCTTTTGGAAACAGGAGGCAGGGTGACGGACAGGCCGGTTTCCCTAAATGTCACACAGGAGCTGGGCCTGTTTCCCTCCCTCTGCTGCTGTCAGGCTGCACTCTGCTGCTCGGCGCTATGATTAATGTTCTCAAAAAAATGGATGTCCTCGGATCGACGGAAAACACAAACTCAGGAGGCTTGCCGCTTCAACACCCGCACATTTCCCTCAAAGTAGTGAATTTTACACCAAGCGGTCATGAGAGTAATATGTCGGCCTCGCCCCCAGCCTTAAACAGAAGAACAAACATCAACAAGGAAAACAATGTATACAGTCAAAATGAGAGCTGTGGGTCCTGGTCCACAAAGCAGCTTGCACCTGTGTCCTTGCAGCTGGGCTAAGTGGAGAGGGGCGGATATATCCCCTCTGTGTTGATACGCTGGCAGCTGGATTGGGACCTGAGCATCTGTGACAGGCTGAAACTGCACCTGCTTACCTGGGTGGGGGGAGAGGGTCATGGACCATAAACTGAATAAACTCTCCCCGAAGCACGGCAGCCAGTATAGTATGTCTGTGTTTGGCCATGCCTTTGCTCTGGCCTCGTACCTTTCTGAGATTTAAAGAATCCAAATCCCATTTTTGGGCGTGTCCACAACGTTCTGTCAAATACTTTGGATTATTCCAGAACAAAACTGTTCCTACTTGATTAAGCATGTCATTTTACCTAGATTTAAAAATAACGTGCATGTGTTCAGTATGTTCAGCGTGTCTGAAATCGACATCACTCATGCTGTTCCCTGTAGCACAATGTATTGCTCAGTGGAAAAAAAGGGCCACTATGCCTGGGCAGCTTTAACCATTGACACTGACACACAGGCGGATTCTCTCACTGTGTATTACATCTCAGCATGCAACAAGAGCTTTCCAATATGCACCGAGAAGCCTGTCAGCAGGCAGAAATGAAGCATCAGGAGAAACGACCCTTGGAGAAATAAAATAGGTTGACTGAACACTGGCTTTGACTGTGAAAGCTCCCGGTCAGCCTCCCTCCTCCTCCATTTCATTGGGCTCTATACCCATCTTTCCAACACATTCAAATTGTAACATCTCCTAATTAATTTATTTTTTTGTGTGCTGTGTTTTATTGCAGAGCCAATCACGCTCCCTAATCACACAACATCTTACATTTTTTAGCTTGCAAATTCCACACAAGCAAATACATAGATTGATTCTTAAAAAACACGTTTCCTTGTTCTTTGAAAATTTTCACCCAGTCCGGACCTGATGGACAATCGGGGTGATTCATTCAAGTCACAGCCAGTGTTTCCATGGCAAGAGTGGTTGAAAAATATGGTGTAGAATTATTTTTCATGTCTTGACAAGAGGGCCAGTGTAAGCTTCCTTTAAGATCCTTCCATTGTTGTGGTTCTGGGCTCCAGGTGTGTCTGTTTTACTAAGTTCACCAATAATATTTTAAAATTGCAGTAATTATTCACCAAGGAACACATCTGCTGAACTAAACCATGTTCACTAAATTAATGTAATGTGCAGCAAAAGAGAACTCTGAATTAGAAGTAATTTAAGAAAACTCACTTTAATGTCTTTAAAGTGGCAAAGCACATTGCTGGTAGATTTAAAAGAGGGATGTACTCTGCATGTGCATGAATGAAGAAGTGACAAGTACATTCCAGCGGTGTAAAATAATATTTTAGGACAAAAAAAAACAAGTGGCTCGTGGCTGGAGAGGGTCAAAATTCCATGGATTATGGCAGGGGAGGGTCACATTGTTTTTCTAAATCACATAACCCACATACATGTGCAATGCAATCAATATCACACAATTATGACTTATACTAGTGGTTAATTTGAAACCTCATAAAGGCTAATCCTAATCCTAACATGGAGGGAGAAAGAAAACAAGCAGAATGTTAAACCAAATAAAAATGCAGAGCACACAGACAGTGTCATTACATTCTGCTCAGTTTTCAATTTATGAATACATGCACACAAAACAACAATAGATCAGCATTTATAGAAATAAACTGACTGCGCTCTTGTTGTATGGAGACTGACAACAAGGGGGAATCATCTGTCAGGAGGGCGCAAGAGGGCTTTGTGTGGTGGTCAGATGTCATCGAAGATTTGACCAATGCATTTTTTAATGTATATACTGTATATACTGTGCAAAAGTCTTAAGCACCCTAGATTTCTTCAAACATAAATTTAGTCTAGATTTATTTTCTGCATTCATGTGTCCAGTACAAAAAAGCTCATTTCTGGGTCCTTGAAGTTACGGTAGGGCAGGGCTATCCAACCCTGTTCCTGGAGGTCTACTGTACTGCAGGTTTTCACACCAACCCTTACAAAGCACAGCTCAATTAACAGCTAGCAATCTAGTTGAGCTGCTAATTGGGAGACAATGATAATTGTCTCCCAAAAAAATCCCACCCGAAACATATGTAATGAGATGGGGCAGTTGATATTCTGCTGTTGTACCTTCCCTACTACCTCAATTTCTGTCCTATATTTGTGTACTTGGAAAAGGACATTTCACCAAATACTGCTGTACTGACAGCTCAGGGAGTTGTTGTGCAAAATGGGTTTAGGGGCACAGCTCACTTTAATCATGGAACATGGCAAAAGCCTATTTGAGCTCTGGTTTCAGAGAAAGACAAATCAGAATGCATGAATGTCAGGGTTAAGTCTGAAAACTCCCTGTTTTTCCCTAGATATATTATTAGCATGACCACTGCAGTAGACAATTTAATTATTATGAATAGGCTATTATTATTGCTTTTGCGCATTTGACTGCACATTTTATGCCAGAATATGAAGACTTCAGGCGCAAAAGCCACCACTTCCATGAAAAATGGGATAATGAGACAGGCACATTGTGTGGCGTGAAAAACGATGTTGGGTGTGTTTTAACCAAGGATTATTCATATAAATAATTGAAAAATAATAATTGGTTGTGACATTTTTCACTTCGTCATTTTCACGGTGGCAATTGGCAGACTCTTATTTGATTATTGACAAGTCTGAGTCGAGTCTGGAGACAGTGTATGCGCAACTTCAAGCAGCACCTCTCCCCGTCCCTCCCTACCTCCCTCCCTGTGAACCTTAATTGTTGTCTTTGTGATTTACTTGGTGTATCGGTATTTTTAGTTGGCTAGGTAAGCAGTGTTTGGATAGTTAAGTTTGGTCACTTTTCCTTTGTTGTTTGTTTGTTTGTAAAAAAAAAAAAGAAAAAAAAAAAAGAAGAAAATTCAAATAGGCCCTGGTCCCTATATTTGTTATACAGGTAGCAGTTGAAATTGTTCTTCCCTCTAGGGTCTTTCAGCGCACTTATCCCTGGTTATGGGTATGCACTTTGTTGTACGTCGCTCTGGATAAGAGCGTCTGGGGCGGCCTGTAGCGTAGTGGTTAAGGTAAATGACTGGAACACACAAGGTTGGTGGTTCTAATCCTGGTGTTGCCACAATAAGATCCGCACAGCCGTTGGGCCCTTGAGCAAGGCCCTTAATCCTGCACTGCTCCAGGGGAGGATTGTCTCCTGCTTAGTCTAATGAACTGTATGTCGCTCTGGATGAGAGCGTCTGCCAAATGCCAATAATGTAATGTAATGTAATTTAATGTCTGCCAAATGCCATTAATGTAACTTTAGTGCGACTCAAGTCAAGTGGTTTGAAACAACTATGATATAATTTGCCTTTGGACCCTAACTGGATTGCTAGCTTGCCTTAACTACTCAAGACAGTATAGCAATTGGAGCTTCATTTTCTGCATTGGCTGCCATAGCTGCACACTCAACACAACAATGCACTGCTTGTTAATTAACTGAAAGGCACTGCACTGCAACTTAATAAACTGGACATTTTAAATTTTGAGGAACACTATTAAACTAGTCTTACACTTTGCTAGCTACTGGGGTGATTCCCTGAAAATGGTGCCCCAAATTTGAATGCCCTGAGCTTGAAATATAATATGCAAACTTTTTTTAAAGTTATTTTTTAAATGTAAAACATAAAAATAAAAAGTAATCTTGCTTTAAATTTTGAATAAATGTGCCATGTTTAACTTTGCACCATTACGAAGTCAGGTTTACTTCTGTTCACCAAGATATTAATTGCCCAAAGTATTGCATATAATTTAAATTATTATTGAAAGTCAATGTAGGTCATTGCTTACCATTTTATGTGAATGATATTTTCTCATGGTAACAACATTATTTTCCTGAGAACACAGATTTGAATACTGGGTAGAGCTAAATGTCCTAAATTCCCCATGTTATGTGGATTGTAAGGAGTTGAAGGTGCTACTACAACACTGTCCGCAAACAAATCCACACAATCCGTAAGAAGAAAACATGTATTGAAATGAGCTGTTTGGACTTTAGCTTGGCCAACTTCGTAGCCAGAAGTGATCCAAGCAATTGGCACAGACGGCATTCAGTTTGTTGATATTATTGAGCCTTACAGAGACAGCCACTCAAACAGCCTGTTCTTAGTGAAGCTCATGAGAGGCATTGGAGAATGGACATGTAAGAGATAGAGATTGTTTTTGGTACTTAAAACCACACAAATGTTTTGAATGGACAAGTCTTAAAATAAATCACTGGAAAGAGGGGACTCACAGATTCCTGAGTAACCTAATAGATAAGCTGAGTTACCTCCAATAGGGTTCATGTTTGGTCTCTGAGACTAAAATAACAGTTTGATGCTTACTTATGCTTGGACAACTGTCAGTTCTTAGATACAGTAAGCTGGTTTTTGCCATAAATAAAACCCTCCAGCACATCAACTTTGTCATTCGTTTCACCTGTAACTTGTTGTGTGCTCATTAATTTTGTATTTAAGCATGTTCTTTTCAGTTCTTGTTGCTAGTTCATCTTATCCTGTACCTGATTCTGTCCCTGTATAGTCCTGGTCCCCAGTTATAGCCTCCACTTCCCCGTTCCTTGACCAGTGTGGTATCTGTTCTGTTTTGGATATCCTGTTATTTATCTGGATTTTGTGTTTGTACCTTCACTTGCTTGGACTGCCTACCAGTTTTGGAAGTCTGCCTGTTTCTCTTAATGCTACTGATTGCCCTAGATCCACCTGTCTGCCTGGATTTCAACCATTGCCTGCAAATGCAGTCCACATAAGGAATAATCCATGAAGCGGAGCCTCCGCAGTGTCTTAAATCCTTTTAATGACCACCTCTGAGTGGATTATTCCACTTATACAATGGTCTTTTACCAAAGATAAAAATCAGGGGCTGGTAATATTTCTGGGCAATTCACCCTCAAAATAAAACCTTTTTTTTCCAGACACTAACTACTTCAAGCTGAATCAGCTTGATGCTATGGTTACATATGTTGGTTAAGTTCTGCTCAAAATAGAGAAGCTAGGCAGATGGCTAAGACCGGTTATAATTATTTTTTTAAATCTTGGTTAAATTCAAGGTTTTAAACGAGGTTTAAACTGGTTTCTTATTCGTTATTTCCTATTCATAATTCCCAGTATAGTATTTTTTACACCGGTGTGTGAGGTTGAGGAATGGCGGAGAGCCAGGCGCGAGAAAGGGTAATCCCTTGTAAGCGGGCACGCGAACGTGTCCGCCACTAAACCCCGGGAGGTAGAGGAAACAACTCGGAGACAGTTCCCGATAAAATAAAGAAAATAGCCCCAAAAAACGGCTAAGGAAAATAAAGCAACCCTTCAAAACCAGGGCGAATAACACAACCAAAATGAGGGCTAAAAGGCGAGCCCTGTAACCCCGGACCGGGGATCCCAAAATAAAAGTACAATACCTGACTCCTTTAACACTGAGTCTACCGTGTGCTTACCAGCTTGGTGACAGATCGAACAGTGTACGCCAAAGCGTCGACTGATAGTCCTTCCGGAGGTAAGGCTCCCTTGGCACTAACGAGGACCAGGTGAAAATAATAAACCCCCCTGGTGGTCACGACCGATACTACCTCCCAACCCTGACAAGGTGTTGCAACTGCCTATTTGCAATTTCACAGAAAAGTCTTTTGTCATCTTGGGCCACACATTACACAGCTATATCATACAATGTAGCCAACATAGCCAGCTTCTGACATACAAATAACATAGAGAGCTATGGCTGTTAATATTTCACTGTAATGCTACTGTACTGGAATAACAACAGGTAAAACACACTTTGTGGCTCATGGTCCTGCCCCATACCAGTATTTGACACTATATTTATTTGGGCTTGTATCTGCTGAAGCATGTTAATACTCATATACTCATACTTTTTTCTCTTGTAACTCAAAGAAGCCATTCTTGGCCCAGCAGGTTCAACTTTTCCCATTACAGCATAATTTGTTGCTTCCTTCTGATTTAACTCTGAACATGGCCACAGGAGATAATGCTGACTCACTGTCTGGCAACAGCATCACAATACTTCAAGAACATGAGCCCCTTCAATCATTCAGGCTTGTCCTGTTATGTCATAATGGCATATCTCATGAAGGCTCAGAAACCTGGATCCAGAGAGAGCCATTTCATTTTGACTCGATATCAAGAATAAGAAATACACTGAAACACAATACGTTAAGGGCCAGATTTACGTACAAGAAACATGCAGTGTAAAATGCGGCCTGACGAGGTTATGTCGGTGCGGTCGCAGTCTGCCTTAAATTTACGAAGGCTACAGCTCATTGCACAATCAGCCAATACCTACCTATGAAATCTTAAACAGAAAAAAGCATGTGTTTCCACGATGGACAAAAGTGATGCATCAGCCAACTCATATTTTTTACTAGCGCCAACAATTTTTTTAAAGTTCATCAGACAAATGCTCATCATAAAATCAAAATATACATCAAAATATACATTTTACAGAATTTTTTGTTTTCATGGGGTAATGGCCCTGGACCCTCCTACAAAACCCTGTGTATAAAATATTTACAACATACAGGTACAGAAACAGTCATACGGTCTACAAACAGACAGTATGACTGTATTAGATTTACAATCACTATAGAATGCTGCCTCAGCCAATCACCATCCATGATTGAAACAATACATTTTATCAACTATATTTATTGAGGGAATCACTTTTTTTTACAAAGGATAATATTCAATTGATCATGAGGAGGAATGATAAAAATAAATGGTAATGCTTTGGGTAAAATGCCAGCAGCAATGAGTCAGATTTCCCAATGTGAGGAAGGTTTTATCTGATTAAAGCATATCTTTGAAGCAAATGGTCTCATGCTATACATTCACTTGAAAATGAATAATCATGAAGAGAAGAAAACACTTTTAAATCCTATTAACACAACCCACAAAATAACACTGCCTCATTTTTCACAAATTCATTATATTGCTATTTCATCTCTGTCCAAGCATATTGCAGGTTAGTGTACAAACCACGGCTGTTTATGTGTTGTTCATAAATATGATCAAATTAAAACAAGCTTTTGACAGGAAAGTAATATGAGCTTAAGACTCTACTGAGGGATAATTGTTACAAATCCACATCACATTTCCAGCCTATTAAATTAGCCAGTTTCTCTCCTAGCAGGGTTTGTTCGATTTAATAAGATTCAGCTGACCTTGGTTTAGATGCCTGAAGCAGCGGTAATCAAAAAGAAAACAAAAATAACATGGTCTAAAGCACTTGGTTTAAAATACAGGGGAAAGGCATGTATATTCATATGCTAAAAAAAAAAAAAACTGAAAGAAAAATTCCTAATGACAACTGTGGTTTGGCTGGAAAATAGGGTGGAAAGTGAGTAAACTTGAGTTGGCTAAGTATAGGCTGATGTGGGCCCAATCATGGCAAATTACAGATCTGCAGAGCGTTGGAACACCTGTGCTGTAAACAACCTCAGATTACGTGACCTCCTTCCGAAACACGCAGCGGGAAAACCTGTCCGCCCGCAGAGGGCGGGAAATGAGGAGGATGAAGCATCAACACAGCAGGGGAATAACCCCAGCTGCCCTCCCTTAAATCTATTACACTGGGATTAATGAAACTGCTCCGGAGGCTCGGAAGAATATTATAACCCTTTTTTGGCATTCTATCTTAAGCCACCGTTAAATACAAATGTAGTAAACTGCCCAAGGTTTACATTATTGTTTGTAACGGAATCAAAATGGCGGAGGCGGACATTGTATTGTTACATGCTGAACTAACCTGACAAAAATTCAAATTATTTTATGTTACTTGGTTTCCAATATGATGTTGAATTTTAAAATCAATCATAAAGCAATTCACTTTTTATGCACATAGTCACACATGTAATGGCCCAGCTGCCACACAGCAATAGTTGCTTGTATGAACCAAAAATGCAAACAATTTGTCAATAAACTATAATATGCACTGTTGTATCTTGCCACACGATATAATACAGAATGGCCACAATTCAGCTGCGGAGTGATAAGGGTATTTTAAATCGATGGACACTAAAATGAGAATTTTTGGGTCCAGCTTTTCCAGTTATTTTAATGAACCTTGTACAATCAAGCTCATCAGGTCTAAATGCACTCTGACAGCTACCACTGTGAGAATTCCAACAGTACAAAACTTTGAAATTAAAGAGGAAAAATTGTTATCCATTTGTGAGCAGCACAACCAACTGCACAAAAGGATGATCCACAAATATACAGTACCGTTCAAAGGTTTGGGGTCACCTTTTTCAGATTCAGTATTTTATTTTATCTGTAATCAAACCATTCATATGTGGTCAAAGCACGAACAAAGCGTTGTTTTCAATTAGACGGTTGGAACTATAACCACTGAACACACATGTATCCTCTTCCGTCTGCCACTGGTTGAGCACAGTGATCCGTGCACCTTCTGAGGGTAGTTTTAAAAGGTAGAACTTTTCCCGCACGTGTATTTCAAATGGCACGATACCTTGTGTAAATAAGACAGCTTCGGTTCAGTTGCTCAAAGGTGTATTTCTTCACTTTGAAGGAGGTAAGCTACTGACTAGGCGTCAAGTCTGTATGCTAAGCTAACATGTAATGCTAACATGGAAATTGAGCCAGTGAATGCACAAAAATCCAACATCTGGGTAACCTGGGTAAGTCAGAAAAAAGGTATATTTCCAGGGCTGAATTTTTTATTCTGAAGAACTTATGCCTTGTAAAGTATCCAACTGCAGTGGCTGCTCTGTCTGGTGTTAACAACCATGGGTTTCTCAAAACAGTTGCCCAAGGATTTCAGAAAGAAGATGGTTCCACCAAGAAGACGGTTACAAAAAACTCTCAATGTTTCAAACCAACTATTTCTACTGTCAGAAACATTATTAGAAAATAGATAATTAGAAGATAGAAGATACATAGAGCAGCTCGAAGTCAAGGCAAGGTCTGGAAGACCAAGAAAGATTTCTGATAGAATGGCCCAAGACCTGGTGAGATATTACTCAGAAGAACCCACACATCACTGCAAAATAACTGCAAAAAAAGAGTAGCAGACAAGGGTCTAGCTGTTCACAGGACAATACAATGTACTTTAAACAACAATGACCTACATAGTAGAGCTGCCAGAAGGAACGAGCTGAAGCCTTTTGGAACAAAAGGTATGTTTGCAGAGAAAATGGTAAAGCCTTTGTAGTATGGAGGTGAATTCATTATGCTTTGGGGTTGTGTGGAGAGATCTCAAACATGATCAGTGACATAAACCATGTAGGCTAACTCATTATCATTGTCTATTGTTGTCGCAAATATGACACACCTGAAATCTTCCCAAACTAAATAAAACTAAATGCCACAGTCACAGATCTATTGGCTACTTAAAGATGTTCACCATTCGGCAATTGATCTGTGTTACCTTTGTACAATGCCTTCAGCAGTCTGCATCAACTGCAGCCATATACTGAAGCCCTTTTTAACATGGGAAGAAATTAAAGTATACACACCATGAGGGTTTATGAAATCCTTTTAATTTTGTCACAGAAAGAAAAAAATCTTTTGTCAAATTAATCATCAAACTCGGAAACTATAGGTCCTCATTTTTCAAACAGTAAAGGATTATTACCACTCGTCATCCTCTGGACTATCATTTCATCAGCATATGCACTTGTGAAGGTAATATAGATCAGAAAGATGGGTGTGATGTATTAATGGAAATTGTTTATAGGGCAGAACAAATCCATGGTTCAGGTGTAATTGTCGTCTACTGTCCTTGCATCAAAATATGTGTATCTTCACAGTATCATCACACTGCAGAGGCATTATCACCATGTTTCTACTACCTTATCCCCTGGATCCTCCTCAGGGAATAAATTTTCACTTCTGAGAGAAATATAGATGGGAGAGTGGTCTACTTATCTTTCTGATTTGTGCTTTTCTAATCAAAAGGATTTCAAAATCAAGTTTGAGAGAGATGGAGAGGCAGCCTTCAGGATTTCATGGAAACATACACTCTGTGTGCCGGCCCCCTTACAGAATGCAACCCATGCTCTCATAATCCATTTATAAATAAAGTCTCTTTTGTAGGTCGCTCTGGCTGTTCTTCACATTAATTTGATATGATATGCAGTGATGGGTAAATATGCATTTGTTCTGTATGGAATATCAAGGATGACCTAGAATCTTGCTAGATTGATCCAGTGTGCAGATGCAGAAGGCTGTGTATATGTAAACAAAAAGATAACTCACACAAAACAACAAAAAACAACATTCCGCTTGCTATTATTCCTCTTGATTTCTTCTGTTATTTACAGATGTGTTCTCCGAACACTCCAAAGTATTCACAACCTGGTTGCTCTGGTTCCACAATAATGAACCGCTGATGGACAGAACAGAGCTTCAGTATAAAAGAAATGTGCTGAAAATACCCCAGAACCCTGCTCCTTTTGTTTCTTATTCCATGCAAGTCCAGGGCACAAATGAACAATATTTTAATCGAATGAATGGCAGGATAGACTTTCCTTCTGTGGATACAACCATCAGAAATGCTTTTGCTTTTTGTCTAATGTGTCCTTTTCTATCTTTTGAGTTTCAATTAGATTTTGGTCTCACTAGGATCCCTATTATAACGGATGGACAAAGCCAAGCTAGTTGCAGGGAGATAGCTTTTCAATTAAACCCACATTACTGGAGACCTGCAATACCTCAAGGTATCGACATGACATTTTAATTAAGCATGCTCCTTATCTTCATTTAAAGGAGCAAGAAACTGGGAATTCCAAAAAGAAAGACACCAGGCCTCATACTCAGAATGGTTATTAAGCTATTGTTAAGAATGGAATACTCATAATGACTGTCATTGTCAACTCTGGGCCTCATTTTGACAAACACCAATAACAGACGCCAAGGGCAATAGAATCAATATTATGATACTGGAAGCTTTGTTATACTGCACTAAGTAAGCGATTGATTGAATAAACCTGAATATTCAGAATCAGCTGGGCAGCCAACCATCCAATTATATTTGGTGCCGTAAAAAAGGTGGGGCTATAGTGGTGTGCATAAATTTGGGCACACCAGGTAAAACAGCCTTTTACAATTAATATCTAAGTGAACAGAAGCGACCCTGACCTCTACATGGTATAATATTAAACACAACACATTTTAATGCAATATTACTTTTTATTTTCATTTTTTAGTTAAAAAAAAAAAGGCCCTATGCAAAGGTTTGGGCACCCTGTCAGTTCGTACTGTTACTCCTCAGGCAACTATAACAGCTTGTAAGTGCTTCCTGTAGCCAGCTAAAGAGTCTATTAATTCTGGGTTTTGGCATTTTTCCCGTCATCCTGGCAGAACACCTCTAGCTCAGAAATATTCTTCGGCCTCCTTGCATGTACGGCATGTGTGAAATCTCCACAGACTTTCAATAATATTCAAGCCTGGGGACTGTAGTAGCCATTCCAGATTCCAATTCCTTCCAGGAGGTACTTCATGGTTGATTTCGAGGTATGCTTTGGATCATTTTCTTTCTACCCAAACTATCTTCAACTTCAATGTCTGGACTGATCTCACAACCCCAAAGCCTAATGAATCCACCGCCATGCTTCACAGTTGGTAAGGTGTTCTTCTCTACAAAGGCTTTACCATTTTCTCTCCAAATATACCTTGTTTGGTGGTGGCCAAAACAATTTGGTTCCAAACATTGTTCCAAAAGGCTTCAGGCTTCGTTCTTTCTGGCAACTCTGCCGTGTAGGTCATTGTTGTTTAAAGTACATTGTATTGTTGTCCTGTGAACAGCTAGACCTGTGTCTGCTACTCTTTCTTGCAGCTATTTTGCAGTGATGTGTGGGTTCTTCTGGGCGTTTCTCACCAGGTCTCGGGTCATTCTATTTGAAATCTTTCTTGGTCTTCCAGACCTTGCCTTGACTTGAACTGTTCCATTTATCATCTGTTTTCTAATAATGTTTCTGGCAGTGGAAATAGGTAGTTTGAAACATTGAGAGTTTTTGTAGCCTTCTCCTTCTTGGTGGAAATCTTTATTCTGAAATCTTGGACAACTGTTTTAGAACCCATGGTTGTTAACACCAGAGAGAACCGCCACTGCAGTTGGATACTTTATAAAGCATAGAGTTACTTAAGAATAAAAAGTGCAGCCCTGGACTCAGTGAAGCCCTAACGAGTAAATCACCTGGGTCTGGTTCTGAGTAATCATCTTGAATTTGAAAATGAATATGGTGGGGGAGAGAATTTAATGGCTTGTGTGAAAAACAATATATATAAAAATAACATGATTACCAGTGCAACAAACTCAGAAAGAGCTGTTGCCCCTAGCTCCCCAGTTGGTGGAGGAAAGGAAAACATCATAAAATATAAGTTTGCCAGAGTGTAAATGCCAATAAAACCCTTTGGGGAAAGACAGCAGTGATTCAGCTTCTTCGAACTGAAGTATAAACATATCAGAGGAGTGAGAGCAGTTTGTTGAAAAATCCAGTGTTTAACCCAAAACAGGATCTCATAAATATTTGCACACACTAATTAATTTATGCATGAACTCAAAACTTCTCTGCACTGTGTAAAACCCAACGCTAACCCAACGACGGAATTTAGCGAGGGCTGAAGGTATCAGCGTGCTCGTCCTTCTGGTGTTGCTGAAAGAATACTAATAGGGTTAAAAAGTAGTGGCCCCTATGCAGACAGTCTAGATCAGCCAATAAACAAACCACGATACAAAGGCAGTAGTACCACTCTGCCTTCCGCTCTTTACTGGTCCGGGGCTGACCCAGAATCTCCACAATAGGGCCAATAGATTCACCTTCGTTTATCTGACTCCATTTTAGAATAATAATTTAGATTAGTTATCCACATTAGTGGATGTCGTATTTATAATTTTGACTTGATCGCTATAGGAATCCTGTACTGAGAAGAACTCGCTGAACAATCCTCTGCTGGTACCACCGCATGTCACATCGCGCGTAATGTGCACGTCTCACGAACTGACTAGCTATCTGTAGTCATTACAGAGGTCGCAGGAATAGCTACTCTCGGGTATATCTGTTTACAGCCTAGGGACCCAAGCAGACCAACATAGCTACGGCTGTGCTCGACATGAATGAACTACCAAGCAGAGGCGAGGGATTTACCAACATAGGTCTACGGGTGCTATACGCCGTGATACAGTAAGTGGAAATATTCATCCTCCCTAGACCAGTTCGAGGGGGTAAACCACGCATTCCCTGTGTAACATTAAGTGTCAGTAAGCGAAACCAAACAGATCAAGTTTTAACAATTTATTTTACCAGGCAGGTTACATACACGTAATTGCATACTAGTTCCAAATAAAAACATTACAATGCAAACCAAATTACGGAGTCTTAAACGTCATACCTGGTAATAAAAGCTACATACGGGAGTCTGGCTACAGATACCCTGTACGTAGAAACTACGTGCACGGAGTGCATGGGAGGCTGATTGCATTCTCCCAGATTGCTTAGTTTGCTGTCCTTAAATCCAAATTCTGGCCTTTGATGTTAACCTTAGAAATGAGTCACCCATCTGTAATTTGGAGCCACGCCTCCCCAGGAAGCGCAGGGGGGTTGAGACACATGGCTTTCACTGGGGCAGAGCTCCACACAGCTTCTCCTGGTTGGTTATGATGTACAGGGTTTGCTGTTGCAGAAATAAAATCATTGCACCAGTCGCACTGAAACAATCAGAATAATACCAAACATGAATATTATCTAAACTGACTTTGTCATGAAACATCCAATGCTGTACACATCATTTAGTGACTGAGTCAAGAGGGAGAGTAATAAAGGGTTCAGGAGAAGGTCGGGCCTGGCAGGCAGGATTCCCTCCCAACCTCTCGGTGCCGTAAACAAAGTTGCTCTGTCGTTTACTCTGTCGCAATGAGTTTTAAGGTGCTGTCGTTTACTCTGTCGTAATGAGTTTTAACAGCCGGAGGCCTGAATAAACAATCAGATAACAGAGGGGGTTGCTTTGGAATGCCTTGATTACCCGTCCTGCGTTCTGGAGAGTACAGAGTGATGAGTTGAATCCTAGGTTTTGAAACCCGGGTGCAGTTGCACAGTCAGTCGGCCTTACAACTGTATAACTGCTTCTTTCACAGCAATCCAACTGAATGGAAAATGATGCAGATTCCAGAATGCAGAAGAAACAAAGATCTTCTAGCTTTTGGAAGTAATTCAACAATGCACAGTAATAATGCCCCCCAAAAGGTATAACATTATTTTCTTCTTTACTAGCTCACATAAAAAATGTCTGTCATTGTAAAGTGCTCCAAGACTCAAACTGTTCAATTGTTATTTTTATGTATGACAAACAAGCAATTTCAGGCCCTTACAGATGTGGGATCATTTTCCGTTATAGAATGTAGAAACTGTAAAAAAAGAAAGAAGAAAAAAAAAAAAAAAAAAAAAAGGAATCTTGCTTTAAAATTTGAAGAAATTAGTCATGTTTAACATTACACCATTTAGAGGTCAGGTTTGTGTCTGTTCACATATTAATTGTAAAAGGTTAACCAGGGGCCCAACTATCATGTCACAAGTTCTTGCAAAATGAGCACTTTTGTCAATTTTCCTATTTTACAGACTGCAGAACCATGCATCCATCAACTCAGATCAATGCAATTGAACAAGATCATTGTAACAAGGAATTCACAAAGCACTCACATTGATCACAATAAAATCAACAGTGCATTATTGTACTCAATAGATACCAGCTATAGTTTAGATGCCGCTGCACATTCATATTACCAACAATCATAGGCAAGCTTAGTTTGAGCTAATTGTTCAAAAGTTCAAATAATAAAAGGCCTACAATGGTTAAGCTAATTTGCTCCCAGACTCTGTTTTATTTCCAATGCAGTACCACACACACACAAGTGCAAATTGTCAGGTGTGTCTTAATTAATTCACTCCTTTTGTCATCCAATGAACTGGAGTGTTTTACTGATGGATTGTAGAAACCTTCCACTGAGTCAACAAATCCTATTGCGAACAGGGCCACAAAGCATTTCTAAGATAGTCTGACAGGAAATCTTAGAAATGCTATCCAATGGAAGGCAGAATTGCACTTGCAATGATACCTAATTGCTGTGCTGAAGCATGCAGTATAATAATGCACTTGTATCCGTGAAGCCTGTTAAAGTATGATAGTGAAACTAAGACCTGTGAAAACACCATCCTTTTTTCAGGGGTGCAAAGGGGGCAGGGATGATAATGTTTGCCAGGAATATAAGCCGATCAACATGTTCAGGGTCCAGAGCTGATCGCTTTTTGGCTCTTGAGAAGACACTGATGTCCTTGGAACACTGCTTTCTTGTCAGCTTGGCTAGGTGGGGTAGTTTGTACAACCCAATGTCTTTCACCATTCATTATTGTTAATACTTGCATTCCCATTTCGTAAGCTTGTTTGCAAATCATCATATATATATTTTTTTTTCAATATCAAATGTCTCTATTCATCTTTGAAACCAGTACTGGTATGCAAATTTTAAATTAAACTTGATAATCAAATATAATTTGACAGCCGTAGTAGAGAGTGGCCCCAATCCAGACACAATTATATTTAGAGATACTGCTGAGTACATGTGATTAAACATCCTGCTGTACTGAGGTACAGTGGTTTCGTGTTTCACTTGGCGCTCCCCCCTTGGGAGATCTGCCAGGCAACGGCAAATTTGCATATATTTTTAGTTTCTTCCACAGTAACTACTTGTTTTTTTGTTTTTTTTGTGCTTTTTCAGCTTTATTGGATAGTAAAGTGTAGAGAGACAGGAAGAATGGGAGTGAGAGAGGGGAAGACACGCAACAAATGTTGGACAGCCTGATTCTAATCACCAATGTCACGGCCCGCAATGAGCATGTGACTTGTGCTCCACAAGTTGCAACACTGAGACACCCCACGCAGTAACTACTTTCTAAAGTACTGTTAGTAACACAACCACCACCAGGTATATGTGAGCACACTAATCCACAAAGATCTGAAATACTTGCATTCGAGCTGCCGGTTACCTGCTGGAATTTGATACCAGCCAGGTTGGAATGAGTGTTTAGTGGCTGCTTTGGGTTGGCTGAGGCCATTTTCGGCAATACGAAGCAACACAGTAGTCCATGTAATTCCCCCTTTGCTTTCATTCTCTATGGCCATTTCCACCACCTTATTGCAATTATCCTGGTAGCTAGTATCACTATCATCCTGATAGCTAGCCATAGCATCCGTTTGGGGGATTTGTTTCCAAAATGACTTCAAACAATGTAGCTAGCGATTTCTTCTTAAACAAAAAAATGTGTAGCACTCGTCCTGATACTGCGACTGCCGCAAACCCGCCAACCTGTCATTACTAATCCCGGCAGTTGCTTTATTTTATTTTCATTTGTACTAATGTGTGTATTTAATGTATTACGGCAAATAGCCATTTGTTAAAAAGGTTTCATTCGGTCTATAAATCTTTTTTATATATTTTTTCCAATGAGTGCCCTCCCTTGCCACAATGAACACACCCCCTTGTGTGCAAGCATTAGTTAGCAACAGCAAGTTAAAATAATAAAAGCAAAAGTATAATGGTTTCTTGCCAATTTACTCTGACTCTGTCTATATCTGGCAGTCAACTCTCAGCAGTGTTTTAAGCTGCAACCAAGGCTGTAGACTAGTGTGCTACCCGTTTTGATGCCATCAATTGACAGAAAAAAAAAAACCTAGATATGAAATCCAAACTAGATTATGATTAACTAACACAATAACATATTTAAATGAAGAATCATTTCAGTAACTCTGTGTCAGGTTTGGGGCACAGAGGAACCAAGCGCAGACACACAGGGGTGATGAGAAAAAATGTCAGGTTTAATGAAGTAGGCAGGCAGATGGGGCAGACAGAGTGTAATCCAATGATCGTGCAAAGTTCAAAAACCGGGTAGTCAGTTCAAACGGGGCAGAGGTACAGAAACATGATCCAGAAAGCAGAGTCCAAAGAGCCTGGCAGGGGTCATAAACAGAAATCCAGAAATACAAAACAGAGCGTAACAGAACAGAACAGAATATTGACGGCACGTGGAAGGGACGGCTAGAACCAAGGGCAAAATTTGGGAACAGACAGAGACAAACAAGCAAAGAAACTGGACAGGTATAAATCCACAGGGGAATGAGACAACCTATACGGGGCAGGGGAGTGAGGGCAGTCTAACAAATAGACATCAGGTGAAATACATGGAAGGGAAATAATACAATAACAAGGGATGCATGAAGACACAGACTGGATTCACATAGACACATGTAATACAAACGGCTCTGGATTCGGGAGTAGACAATTGCACAGAGTTAAGGGATGTAGTGATAGTGGAGAGCAGGTGTGAACTCTTTGCTGAATTAAGGCAGGAAATTTTGAGATAGAGCAGGGTGGCGGAGCTACAGAGTAGTGCAGAAAATAGAGATAAAGTTAATCTGTTAGTATACGTGATTAAACTATAATGACCAAAACTAGTGACTGTTAGTTAGACAGACAAATTAGTGTGGTAATATAATTAGTACTGTACACAATATATGTCAGTTGGTATTAGTAGATTAGTGCTATCTACAAACATGAATGGAGAGAAAGCAGGAAGTAAGAAAAGCGAGATTAAGAAGGAATCGTGGGAAACCGGAAAATTCCCGAATAGTGGAATAGTGAGTCACGCAGACAGCGAAGTGACTCGGGCTGAGAACTACATAAAGACACAGACATCACAGGGGAAGACGAGTGCAATGACTAATGAATGTAAACAGAAAACCAGACATGAATATGAAAAATAATAAATTAACAAAAACACAGAATAAGCTAATGGACAGAATCAAGGACAGAATTATATATGCAACCAAAATAAATTGTAGAATCTTTCGGCCCCTGTCAACATAAGTGCTATATGAGCTATTGGATCATTATCCGTAATGATGGTAGAATTGGAATATTTTATTAACATATATTTATTCTTTGGTTGCAGTAGCTGTATATCAGTAAGGAATGTGTAACATAGACTTCATACTGCTGTGGGATAGGCCAGTGTTATTAAGAATCTGTCTTTACTGTTTGAAATTAGACAGCACCATGATGCTAATCCAAATGCGGCAAGGGTTCCCGTACAACGTTGCATTTCAAAAAAGTAAACAAAACCGAAACATCCTTAATACATTACACAGTGAACAAATACGTGTTTACAAAAATGTTACAATGAGTTATTTTATCTCTATTAAAGTTTTCTCTTCTGCAGTTTTCTGTCGTGTAGAAGCCGTTTCGGTAAATTTAAATAAATAAATAAAATAGTTACAATCCACCAGGCAGAAACTGTCAACACAGCTGCCCAAATCTCTTGGAATTAATGACTAGGTTCTTTTAAATAATATGCCAAATAATATGCCATATTATGCCAAATGTTTTCCCTTAGCTGGCGTTTGGAGGACAGGCAGTAAAACGAGTCTGGCCTGGGGATATTATGGAATAGTAACATAAACACACAAATAACAGACAAGAGGCAAGCATTTGTTTAATCATGGAAGTCTATTTTTCTGCTTCCCAACATTTACGAAAAATCACCTGATTTCGAACAGCAAAACCCCTGGATGGACTACAGAACTGATAGACATAATTATTTTGGATTGCATCACTTAGCCTAAAAAATAAAGTTCCTGGGAAGCTTATCTAACCGGTTTCTACCTATTCCTACCTGTATTATAAGGATTATAAATAGATATATGGTGTCATCCTGTTAGTTAATAGTTAATCTGACTCACCACAGACCTGTAGGGATGGAGATAATTAAGATTTTATCCATTATTCATATGCCATTTTTGATTCTCCTTATTGATTAGATTTTTTATTGATTCTCTTGATTCTTTTTTTGTATTTTATGGAAAGAAGACAAATTTTAGCAGATAAATTAGTTTTGGGGAATTAGTATTTCCCAAAACCAATTTTTCTGCAGCAGCAATAGTCTTTCTTTTTCTTACAGAACAAATTAGTGGATATTGCCAAACATGAATATATAATAGTAAAAAGGTTTTTTACTAACCAGTTTTTTCTGGTTCTTTTCTACATATATCCTTCCACAGTCTTTAATCATACCAAAGTTGACCATCATAATTTGTCATACACTGGTTGGGTTTCTTTTATAAAATAAATACTGGGTAATTGCAGTGTATCGTGGGTAATATGCCACATAAATATTCTATCAGCTGTTCGATGTTAATAGTTTCAACAGGAAAAGTAACTTGAAATTATGTGGTGTTAAGTCACGGACATATTAAAAAAGATACAAATAAAAATAACATAAGTGAAAATAGCCTGTAGACGGGAAATTAATGGGGCATAGTGGTTAAGGTACATGACACGCAAGGTCGGTGGTTCGATCACCAGTGTAGCCCCAATAAGATCCACACAGTAGTGGGGCCCTTGAGCAAGGCCCTTAACCCTGCATTGCTCCAGGAGAGAATTGTCTCCTGCTTAGTCTAATCAACTGTACATCACCCCCAAACATACTTAGATATGTGCATACCACAATTGCAAGATTACAGTAGAAAACACACAAGGAAAATATCAGATTCAGTTTATAGGATTACATTAGAAGTGAACAGGCAAATGTGGTACTACGATAACAAGTGACAACTGCACATATGGTACCTGTTTTGTTCTATGGTCACAGAAACTGCTCCCAACAGATGTTAACACCTGAAAATAATTAGAAGTGTTGATTCCAAAATGAAAAAAAAGCTGTAGCAAGAAACATCACTAAAATGAGCCACTGCAAACCAGGCATTTGCAGCAAAAACATGAAAGGCAAACAACCCTATTTCAGATGGCACTTTATGGCAAAGACCAATCTTAAACATCTGGTTCAGATGGAAAAAGTCAATAGTTTCCTTTTGGAAGAACATAAATTACTTGTCCAACATGGTACATTATGATCTTCTTGCACATACATTGAATTTCTCTTTTGTATTTCATAGCAACATGCACCACAAAGGCTGATGAGAGGCTGATTATTCCATTCAAGCAGACACAGTAACAGTATGAAGCTTATATGCAAACAGTAGTTTGATGACTCATTATCATCTTGCTACATTTTGAAACATGCATTATTGGAGCATAAACATATTTTTGTGACTAGTGCATTACAGTCCATAAAATAATATGTGACTCAAACAAAATAGCAGGGACTACAAGCATTAAGTGTTTCCCACTGTCAGTCATGGCAGAACAATGATTCTGTAAAATTATCATCTTTTTATGGATTGTAATGGATGGCTTTTATCAGAAGTGAATGTAGAAATATAACTGCCACTAATGTTTATTAAAAATGTAAATTTAATGAACCCTCACAAGCTGTTCCTCCATTTTTCTGCACTAGGCGGAACAAATATTATCGACATGGTATCATATCATATCAATAAGAAACCTGATTGGCTGTTGATGCAGAAAGTTAAGCCATGGGCAACTTTTTTTTTGCTAACTTTCATAGTTCAGTTTCCCAATTGCTCATGTTGCTGGCCATCGCTGAGCTTCAGAGAAAATGAATGGAAATCAACAAATCTGTGTCTGGGTAAACGGTCACTGAAATGATTAAACTTTTACTGAAGAACAAGTCTGTGTTCACTGTCTTATTGTGTGAGGTTAGTTTGCCCTTCAGTTTTCCATAAGATACTACTTTATGTAAAATCTTGTGTCGAGTCATTTTTGCACAAAAAAAGGAATTATGCTCATTTTTGTGTATCCATACCACAGAAATGGTGCAACGTAGCAATACCAAAATCAGTAGTTAGGGAGCCTGTTGCCATTGGACGAGACCTGTGAAATGGTCTGTTTACTGGGAAATGACATAAAATGTTCTTTAAGTCAATTCAACATTGTGCTTTGGTTGACAAATATGCTATGCATCAGGTGTCTCTAAATAGCCAGATGAATAGCCAGGCCTGCAGTGAGCATTTGCCACAAAACCATCTCAAAATCTCACAACCCAACTCTATAATACACTACCACATCTGATACATATTAAATGTATCAATTGTGAACCCTCAAACCAACCACCTAACAGGTTATTTGGCTGTTTTCAACACCATGTGTCCAATACTAGTAATAACAAGTAGCATCATCCCGTCTTTATTTCACTGCATATTTTTTTTATAAATATATTAATTACAAGCACATCATAGCAGCTTGCTTGCTGCTTAAAAAAACATGAGCAGCAAGCAAGCTGCTATGAAAAAATACAATTAACTCGCCAGTGCTGTTTATTTGAATTTAAAATCTATCCTAAATTTCCTTCATGACATGGGCAGTGACATGTTTATACAGAAAATCATTGGCTTTTTCCACAGCCACTGGTTCTCCTCCTTCAGCCATCTTCACCTCATGTGGCTAGCTAGTTACACTAGAACAGAGCGCCATCAAACTACCACATTCGCACTGCAAAAATATGAAAGAATAGGCTATTCTTTCCAGAAAGTATGAGTGGATAATTACTCTATCAGTCCAAAATCAGACACCTGTTAATTTTGAGGCAGAGAGACTCAAACGGGATTCTGAAGTCCTTCGGGGAGGAAATTAGATTTAATTTGCTGATTGGACAAAAACATTTTGGACACTGACATTGGTAAATTCTTCCTGATCTGAAAATCTGTAGCGCTCAGAACGTAATGTGAGATAATAATAGAGTGACCAGACTGACTATTATTATTATTTTGAATCAATAATAAAAACATGTTTTTCTTCACTTTTCCCTCAACTTGGTCAATTCTTCATAACCATATGAGCAAATCTTGATATATTTTCACACCAAAGTCTTTTTCTATCCACTTCCTGGAAAACAATTTTACAAAGCAATCTGACGTCATCATGTAGCAGGGGGCGTGAATCAACTAATAGGAACTAATAGGATTGGAACTAATTGATTAAATATGTCAGTCAATTATCTGTTCCACCTCAAACAATGTCGATTGGACCTGCTGCTATCAAATTTCTAAGATGTCAAACAAATCGACTCCCCACCCTTCAAAAATTCCCCCCAAAAGATTTGTTTCACTCGCTATACGTCATATCATAGAAACTAGTACTGCTCTAACTTCTGTTTGAGCTTGGTTTTAAAACTTAAAAGTGCACCAACTGAAATAGTTGGGTTTTTTTTTTTTTTTTTTTTAAGTGAACTATCCCTTTAATGGTTTGATTTGCCATTTCCACCAAACACTGAAACCTGGGTGGAATATTAAAACACTCCTTAAAACCCATATGCACATCAGTTTTTCTAATGTTTGTTCTGCAGTCTATACTACCTCAAGTGAATATATGGTTGTTTCACAAGGCCAGATGCAAAGGTTGTGTAGCTTATTTAGCTATACATTATAGGGCATTCCAAACATGGAAAGTCAGAATTTCCTGGTGGGTCAGGCAGGCATATCAACATGGAGTGAAGTACAGTGTCTGACATAGCAATATTAAGTAGTGGCACTTTAGTTGCTTGGAGCAACATACACACGCAAACACACAGACATATGTATGCTGTTCAGTGGGTACATTTGTCAGTGAAGCTATTATGTTACATAGACATTATGTTAGCATTGTGAACTACCCTTGAGTTGGTCAAAGTACATTTGTTAAAAATAAATATTACCGACCATGAATTATTTGAAAAAAGAATAGAATTCCAACAAGCTATGAGGGAGACAAACTCATATTAGATCCAAATTTTTAGATATAATACCTATTATCCATTGTTTCTATGTTAATGCTATGCTAGACTCCGTACTAGGGTCCTCAACACCCTTGTCCCTGGGTTTGATTAGCAGTTTATTGTACGTCGCTCTGGATAAGAGTGTCTGCTAAATGGCTGTAATGTAATGTAAAAAATGCAACATCTTTGTGGAGAATGACTTACAACTACAGTGCAGTCCATAATTATTAGGACAGAGACATAAAAAAAATGTTTTGGCTTTGGTTTGTACTGGGAGGGGGGTGGGGGGGTGTAAAAGCACTGAAATTCTGACACGGATCACCTAATACAGATACGAATGCCCTGAAATTCAAGCCAGCAATCTAGTCATTGTTTAATTTCAAATCTCATGTCTGGAGTCCAGAGCCAAACCAAAAAATTGTGTCACTGTCCAATTTGAAGCCTGTTATGTGGGGTCAGCCATAACATATGCAGCCTTCCAATGGTCTTCTTCTTTTTTGTTCTTGCATTCTCTGCATGCAGCTGCTGATGAATGCCTTCCAAGATCAGTCTGGACTGCAAGCAAATCCGGACATAAGTTCATCACCAATTGATATAAAGCTTCTAATATATCTCCCCTTAATTATTGCATTGTTCCTCATTTGGAATGCATAATTAATCAACTTTAAAATAACACTTAATGTAGTGCAAATCAAGCAACAAGCAAATGAATAAATAAACAAACAATCACTTGGCATGGCCAGGGGCATTGCTAGACTCTACTGGGGCACATGTCCCCAGCACTGACACTGATATTGAACATGACTGTCAAGCTTGTATTAAACACACTCAGGCATGTCATGAAACCTGCACATAATACAAGATGGACATACATGTATGTTTCTTTCAGGTTTCACAGGTTAATTATAGAAATACATCTAAAATAACCAGATAGTTGAAACAGTGAAATGGGAACTGGAAATGCCTGGGAAAAATTATACACTGAGAAGAACTGAACGTCACAGGTGTGAGCAGTCATCATTAGGTCATCGATACGGTGTCCGCACCAATTTGGTCATGTGAAATCCATGAATTGTTGAAGAGGTACATAGTTATCAATGCATGCATGTGGGAGCTGAAAACCAATCTGAGCGAAAACCAATATAATCAGAATTATCAGGAAATCCGGGAATGGTTAAACCGACAATGATGAGCCTTGAGAATACATAATCAGCATTTAAAAATGTTTATATGTTATTACTTCATGTAATTTCAAAGACATGAATATATAGTATATATAGCCATGGTATATAGTGAGAACCTTTGTACTAAAGTAATTATTTTCAACTTTATTTTTATTATGAATGGCTACTGGGTGAGAAACAAGGTTGGTGTCAATTCCATCTGAATTCACTCAATTCAGGCAATGATCTTAACAATGTTCAATGCTATTACTCCTGGTGAGAAGTGAAGGAAAATCATGACCTTTTGTGTCACCAACATGCCCTTTCCTGGTGGCACCAGAAGAATGACAAAAGGAAGGAAACAGAATGAACAACAATTTTTCCAGGTTGCCACCCTGCTGAATGTCAAGCAATGGCATGGCTTTATTGCCTCAATCCGTCATCATAATTTATAAATTCTCAAAGTGAACTAATATATTCCAAGAACACTGTATGAACCATACAGAAACATACTTTGCTTTGATGCCACCACATTGACACCGATGATGTTATTAATACTGTTCCTTGTTTCCCTGAGGGAAAAAAAGGTGCAAAGCATTGATGTCTCCAGGTTCAATTGAACCCACTGGAATACTAAAGCAACAACTGCCATTTGCAGATTATTTCTTTAATTTATGTACCAACTGCTAGTTGTAATATATTTGTCAAATATATTTACAGAAGTGTGTGACAGCACAAATGCATTGTATAATGTATTTTCAAAATTAGGGAATCAATGCAGATAGAGCATCAAATAATAACAGCGACATTAACAAGGATTTTATTTGTTTTGAGTGTGACTCCGCTTAATTTTTTCCAGGGAAGAAAAAAGGCAGTGATTACACCTGAGTGAAGATAGCAGATGTACCGATATGGGAAGATTTTACACGTTGATGAGATTAAATATTTTCTTGTTGTTGCACTATAATGAACAACATTAATTTCTGTTAAATGGAAATACTGTAATGTATGAATCCAGAATAGCAATTCAACCAGTTACCTGGCAGACACAGCTTTGAGTTACATCACAGTCAATTTTATATTCATCAGCCTATAGTTATTAGACAAGGTGCTGCCAAAACAAAATAAATAAAGATAAACAAAACAATAAAAAAAAACACTTCATGTAATGAAAACCATGCAAAATAAATAAATAAATAACCAAAACCAAAGAGACCCAAGATATTCCTCAACTGTCCTACTATTTCAGGATATATTAGGAATCAATGAAAGCACCTCTGCACTTTTAAAATATGGCTTCAGTTTGCTCTGTCTTTCTGATTCAATAACGTGTCCTTGGAAGTGTGCCAGGGAGACAAGACCCAGAAACAGAGTTTTATTGGGAGGAGAGAGGCAGCTGCAGCCTGTTGACTGTCTTATTGTGAGGGTATTGATTGTCAGTGGGGCTGGAAGAAATAGTTATGACCTTCGATTAAATTTGACTTCAAGTTAGATAGACAGGCCAGATCTTGTTTGTTTGGCTGTACCACATGCATATTCACTCTGCAAATGCAACTTAATATCGCTCATTTGATGCAGAGATTTAAAAAATTTTGATTCATATATTATGGCTACCCTTAGACATCTATTCACGCTTATGAGACTCTGACATTTGAGAGCATGATTCATGTGGCCAGCACACATTCCAGTGTCTAGGTTTACATAAGATAAAATGGGTTATTTGAGGGTACTTCATGTATATCTACAGAGGTAATTTCACTACTTTTGGCAAATTTTCACTGTCTCTGGAAATGTTCAGTTCATGTAGATTCGGAAGTGTCTGACTGTCTCAGTCCATTCCGAGACTCAAGCGCAGACCAAGTGATAATTAGAAAATGTAGTTTATTTCAGTCCAAGTGTCAAAGCCAGGTAATCCGATAAACAGTGCCAAATCGAGTTGCAAAAAGAATGGTGAGTAAACAGTCCAAAGTCAAAACTCCAGAAGAGCAGGAAGGCAATAGTACAAAGGGTCAAGAGAGATGTCGAAAACAAAGCATAGATCAAAACCAAAAATCTAAATAGCAAACAAATCTAAAGGGCAAGGCAAACTTGGAAGGCGCGTCTCGGGAATCACTAATAAACAGGCTTAAACAAAATTGGCTCTAAATATGTAGATCAACGTTATGACAAGGAGCACAACTGAGACCACGGTTTAAATACACAGACTGATGAGACAAACTAGGCGAGGCAAGGGAGTGGAGATGATCTAACAAATAAACATCAGGTGAGAAACATGAATGGGTAATAATACAATAACGAGGGGGAAACGAAAACGTGGACTGGAAGACACCTATGTAATACGAACAGCTCTGGTCTAGGGAGTAGACAACTGCACAGAATTAAGGAACATTGTGATAGTGGAGAACAGGTACAAACACTTCGCTCAATCAAGGCAAGCAATTAGAGATAGAACAGAGAGGCGGAGTAATAGAGCAGTATCGAAATAGAGGTAGTTAATTTGTTAGTTAACGTGAGTAAAAAATCCGTTACCGTTGGTGAATTAGTTACACAATTAGAGTGTTAATATTATTTAGTACTGTACAAAATCTATGTTAGTAGTTATTAGTAGATTAGTGCTATGCACAAACATAACTGGAGGAAAGCAGGAAGTAAGTGAAAAATGAGACTAGGAAGGAATCGTGGGAAACCGGAAAATTCCGAAACCACCTGTATAGTGAAGCACGCAGACAGGGAAGTGACTCGGGCTCAGAATACATTAAGACACAGACATCACAGGGGAAGACAAATGCAATGAACTATGAATGAATAAACAGAGGATCAGATATGAATAATGAAAAAGAATAAATTACAAGAATAACAAAATAAACTAACAGACATAAGTCAGGAACATAACACTGACATAGACTGTGCCCCATTCAACAATGGAGCTGTGGGAGGGAGTATACCAGAAAAGTCGTTGTTCTACATGTGTCGCAGGTACTTTCCTCTTCTCACAGCAGTTAATATAATTATTCATATTTAATAAGTCTTGAGATCTCCATCATACGTCGCCTCGTGTATGGTAAGTCATTTTTCATGTTTGAGGATTAAAGTTTTAAGGAGTAATGCTCAGTGCTCTAGTCCCCTGCTTGGACTAAATGGCAGGCCATAAGTGGTTTAGCTTATAAAATAATAATGGATTGTCTGGAGTGATAAACTGACAAGGCTATAATGATTTCATAAGCTAGCAATACAGAAAAGAGTCAAGCTGCGAGAGCAGGGCAAAGAGAGACCGCACAGAAGCAGGACACTTGAGGTCAGGAAAGGTTGTACAAAGACATTTGGCAAGAAGGCAAAAGGAGTAGTTGAAAAAAGGGAGAGTGAGTGTGTGCGCGTGTGTATGTGCGTGCATGTGAGAGAGAGAGAGAGGGACAGAGAGAGAGAATAAATAACGTCTTTGGAAATACAACTCACCTTGCTCAAGAGGCTGGGGTTTAGCTGAAGTCGCTTTCAACTTAAGGGCCTCCTTGGCTGACATATCGCAGCAGGAACCTTTATTAGTGTCCTGGTCACTGTCTGCCTGGTCGCTGTCACCGTGGCCACTGTCTCTAAGACTCGCACGCTCAGGGTCCTTGAAAGTAGAGTTGCTAAAAGGATGGAAAAATGTTTTTAAAAAATGAGAAACGGGTGGCTCCTTTAACGGACTAATGTGAGTAATATGGTCTGACGGAAAGACACTAGGAGGAATGCAAATGCAACGGTCTGACAACCTATTTAATCGCCCTTACCTTTGAACAAACTGCTGCCTGCTGCCCGTGTAATTGGACTCTGCAGGGAAATTGTCTGTCTGTGAAGGAGAAAGGAGAGAATTTACATGTTGTGCTACACAGATATGTCGCCTGCTGTGCAACAGGATTTTGTGGTGAAATGAAAATGATTAATAATGCATAGTGGTTCCATTCAATCATCAGAATTGTACATTTTAATTATTTTTAAATTACATGGGGAGTTGGAGGTCACACTACCCAGTACCATAAACAATTCCATGATTTCCACATTTTCAAATTAACATGAACACAGTGATGTTGAAAATGACATATTAACATTTCAATAAGACTGCAAATAAATGTTATTCATTCACCTAAATGGACTGCAACTGAAAATATGAGGCCTTGCTAGACAAAGATCATGCTATGCTCTTCATATATAAGGATAAAGAGTGAAGAGTATTGCTCGTTCTGTGATTCTTTCATTTTTTCACATTAAATGCAAACCCCCCGCTCCGCAAACCCCCTGCTTTGTAAAAAGGAACAAAGAAGAGTGTGAAAATTCCGTTTCCAATTAAAAGTTTAAAAAATCTAAACTAGGTACAGGTATAAAACATGTGTCATAGAATCTACAGATCATTTGTTGTTGTAATTAATCTGTTTCATCCATGATGCATGTTTTTGTTTGTGTAGAAATGCAAACCTTTATATAAATAGAAAAACTGAAAACAAGTGCATAATGGCAATTAACACGTCTTCTGGTCTTTTTAATTATGGTTATGGTGATCTTACTTAGTCAACAAATTAATCTGACATTAACAATAATTCCAGCAAGATATTACATTAAATTGACTTAAATTATAACATCCTTGTTTGTAAATATATGTAATGGAATTACATGAACCTTTGAAAAAATGCCATTAACCTTGCAACAGGATATAACACTTAAAAACAATAGCCAACAAATATAAATCTCGATTGTATAACATTTTCAAATGTTGTCAATAGAAATCCATATCTTACCACAAACTCACTTATTGTGTAGAGTAAGAAGAAATGGTTCTGAATTTCTATTTACATAATAATTCTCCCTGCCTTCTTTGTTACTCAGGAAACAATGACAAGATGACGGAACAAAAAAGAATCTTAAGCCTGGACAACCATGCTTTTTCTTTTGAAAATCATGAAAACAGTTTGGAGGATGGGATTATACAGTTCATCTGAGTAATTCCATCCTCCAAACTGTTGCTTTCGTGACTTTCCAATAAATATTTACACGTTCAATGAAACTGCAATACCATATAAAGACTTACTGAAACAAGAAATTAGAGACAGTCCAGGTACATAATTAATAAAATATTGTCATCTGATCCACTGACCAAACCCCTAGAATAAGGGCTTAAAACCATTGCAGGCATATATTCTAGAGGACTGGTTGCTGATAATACAGTATCAGTTAATTGTCAGGGCAGAGCCTGGTATCATTGTTCAAGGTTTTCCATTTCATGTTATATCTGGGCGGCACGGATGGTGCAGTGGGTAGCACTGCCGCCTCACAGCAAGGAGGTCCTGGGTTCGAATCCCCGTCGGCCGGGGCCTCTCTGTGCGGAGTTTGCATGTTCTCCCCGTGTCTGCGTGGGTTTCCTCCGGGTACTCTGGTTTCCTCCCACAGTCCAAAGACATGCAGGTTAGGCTGACTGGAGAGTCTAAATTGCCCGTAGGTATGAATGTGTGAGTGAATGGTGTGTGTGCCCTGCGATGGACTGGCGACCTGTCCAGGGTGTATTCCTGCCTGTCGCCCAATGTATGCTGGGATAGGCTCCAGCTCCCCTGCGACCCTGATTAGGATAAGTGGGTTCAGATAATGGATGGATGGATGGATGGTCATAAGGTTACACTGGTAAAGTTTTCATATGCTATAGCTTGCCAAATATTTATTCTGGTAACAGCTAAACTATTGCTGAAGCAACACACTAGTTTATTCATAAATGTAACATTCTAGTTTAATATACAGTTCAACAGAGGAATATCTTGAGAATTCAGGGCATCAGATAAGGGCAGTGGGCTCCAGAATTATTGGCACCCCTGACTGGCAATGAAAGAAAAAAGAATATATATATATATAATTATTGAGATAAAATCTAAATCCCAACAAAATACCAAATATTGTACTTTATTCATGTTTCAATGGAACCAACCAAAATCATACATTAAATTGATAAGAAATACAATCAAGGTTTCATAATTATTGTTACCCCTGGTTTAGTACTTGGTGCATCCACCTCAGGGGAGGATATCAGCATGGAGTCTTTCCCTGTAATGCTTGACAAGGTTAAGGAACACATCTGAGGATTAGAATTTTGGACTATTCCTCTATGCAGAATCTTTCAAGATCATTCACATTCTTGGGTTTGCGCTCATCAGCGGCCCTCCTCGGTTCAGGTTTTTGATTGGATTGAGGTCAGGTGCCTTAGATGGTATTGCAGAACATTGATTTTGTTGTCATTTCTGTCTTTATTTTTTTTGTATTTTTTGTGCATTGCCAGTCAGGGTTGCCAGTGGGGCCCAGTGAATGTAGAAGTACATACAGTAACACTGGAATATTAGTTTGCATGTAAACACAGTCAATAATTCACATTTCACAGCTTTCCCTGACAATTAAACTGAAAAGTATGCAGTGTAATATACAGGTTCATAGTAAAAGTACAGGCTTGTCAAAGAATGAATGCTGAATCCTAATGACAGAATTATTCAGCCAGTAAAATCTGATTCATATTAAGACATCTACACTATATTCAAGGGAGACATGAAATGGAGTTTCAGGGTTACTCTGTGTATCTCTAGTGCTGTGGAATATAAATATCTATAATAGAAGCAGAAGAAACAGCTGTCTACCGTCTGATTTCTTTTGTGTGGGGAGAAAGGGGGTGTTGTTTTGTTCTGCTGTGGCAATCCGGATGGGGGCTTGGCACATTGGCCCAAGACTCACAAGGAATTAGTGTCTGTCAAAACAGATTTTCCTGTTTACTCTGAGCACCTGTAAGTGCCGGGTGTGTCATTTGCTTGCTGTACATGTAGACAGGAAGAGGTAGCACAGTTGCCATGGTGCACCATAAACCACAGGTGCAGCACTTAATGTCTGGAGAAAACGAGGCAAGGCAAGATCGATGACGACTGGTAGAGGGACGTGGCCCTCAAGAACAGCTCAAAGGCCTTGTATTTGAAGTTTGGTCTTGTCCCATATTTCCTTTGTGGCCCTAAGGGATTAGCCTTTACATTTATGGGCGTCTTATGAAGATGGCCACCTCAGTTGAGACAAATATCAGCTTGCTTTGTTAATGTAGCACAGAACCCAAGCAAATTTAATGTTGCAAATTGCTCTCTCCCATCACCATCACCATTTGAATTCAAAATACAAAATACTGCAAGCAAAAAATGCATCAAAATAAAATACAATAAAATCTATTTCCAGGTGAGCATTAGATTGGTGGTTCAAAAGTCTCTACTCCATATACAGTGCCTTCCAAGTATGGTAACAGCAAAAATATCAATTTCTTATTTTTGGTAAATACACGATTTGTATTTGAGATCAATAGGCAATCGGTTTTAATTTCATGGTATTTACATGTGAAATATCGATTATGACAGAAGGTGTCTATATATGTTCACAAATGAAATTAAAGACTTAAACAGCAGATCAGAGGCTTCACTGGAATGTGCAAACCTGTTATCAGCAGTAAGAAACTAAAGGTCAGATAAGAATTAGCCAAAAAATTTAAATGAGCCAGAAGGTCTGGAAAGTTTTAGAGACTGATGCGACCAAAATGACCAAAAATGCAGGCAAAGGAAGGAACAGCCCATGGTCCAAAGCAACCCCTTCATCTATAAAATATGGAGGAGGTAGTATCATGGCTTTGGCAAGTATGGCTGCTTCTGGAACAGGCTCACTTGTCTTTATTGATGATGTAACGGACAATGGAAGCAGTAGGATGGCCAGCACCTCGTCCTGCAGCAATGCAAACATGCTGCCTATACAACCAAAGCATTCATCAGGTGAGAAAGAATAGAAGGTTTCGGACTGGTCAAGTCAGTCACCTGATTTAAATCCAATCAAACATACAATACACTTGCTAAAGGGGAGACTCAAGTTAACTCAAAAATTAACTGAAGGTGGCAGCAATGAAGGCCTGGACAGGCATTTTCATAGAAGATACAACATACTTAGTAGATACTTACTTTTAAGTTAAGTTTAACTTTTCTGAAAATTGGGGACTCAATACATTGGGGTGTTTCTGTAAAATGGTAAAACACAAGACCATGAAACAAGATCTAATTATCTGTACTTTATCTGTCTGACAATCATCTTCTGATATCAAATCCAAACACCTTAAATACCTTAAGTACATTGCAAAAGCTGTTGCGTGGGCGCACTTACTCAGGTTGGCTATGTCAATAAACAAAACAATACTGCAGAACAACTGGTCTAAAAACTGTACTAAAACATCTGTTATCCGTCATCTGTTCTCTCTAAGGTAAAACAGACAATAGCCAACTTCTTTAAAATGTTTGCTAACATAGCTAGCTGGTGAGTTATGTTTTCTGACAAAGAAAGCCAGTTTAGTTGGAGATAACTAGATTTCTTGAAGACAGCTTATGGGTTGTTTGAGCTTTAAAAATGTTAAAGCAATGCAGCATACTGATATTTAATGACAGCCCAGGAACCCTGGAATTACGTTCAAGCACAAGGTTTGGCCCACAGTGGAAATGGGGTTAATGAAGATTGGTGAGAATTTCTTTGGGTATTTTGAAAATACAAAAATACAGAAAAAAGTATTTTGATACAAATTACAAGGAGATTTGAGTTCCTACACCATAAAATACTAATTACAAAATACTGCCCATCTGCTTGTTTCAATGGAATCTGCATATGCGCTTTCATATCTGTGAAAAGAGCTTTTGATGTCTCCAGCATGCAGATGCATAGCCATGAAAGATTGACATGGTAGGACTTTGTATGGCTTAGAGAAGTGGTCCCCAAACCCAGTCCTGGAGGACCCCTGTGTATGCTGGTTTTTGTTCCAACCACAATTGCAATACCAGAACTTTAACAAGCTGTTAATTATTCTTAATTATGTGCTATTGATGTTTCAAGGGATTATTTACTCTCTTAAACATTACATTAAATTACATTAATGGCCTTTGGCAGACGCTCTTATCCAGAGCGATGTACAACAAAATGCAAAGTGCATACCCATAACCAGGGATAAGTGCGCTGAAAGACCCTAGAGGGAAGTACAATTTCAATTGCTACCTGCACAACAAAGATAAGGACCAGGGCCTATTTGATCATCGGATTTTATTTATTTATTATTCATTTTTTAAATCAGAATACCACAACACACAAAAGTATGAATAAACCACATTATGTCAGACATGGTCATGGATAATAAAGTTCCCAGGTTCATATTGTGCTTATTGTGCTATATTGCAAGCGATTACATAAAAAGGCAACTTATTTTTAAATGATCAAACTAAAGACTGAGGTGAATCAATATTCTCCTAATTGGTGAAATTGTGGACACCTGGCCACTATTAAATAAATTAAACACGTGTTCAGAAACCTAATTAGGAGCCCATTGATTAGCCTCAGCCAAAAAATGTGACCTCTTTTTATGTCATTGTTTTCAATATAGCACAATAAAAACATGGGAGTTTCATTCTTCATGGCATTCAAACTATGTATGACAAAATGTGGCTTAACCCTACTATTTGACCCCATTCAGTGTTTGACATCTCTTAAAAACCAGTTTACCTTTTTTTAATCTTGATACCGTATGATTTAAAAAAAAAATCTAATTTGGTGGGATTAAATAGTAAACATGATTATTTTTTTCTGAAGTCAGTACTATTTTGCTTATATTGTATGGACTTATTTTGACCCTCTGTAACAGTAAAAAATATCAGAAAATATACAATCATTTTCATCTCAGATTTCTCTGTTGATAATTCTGGTGGCACATTCCCATACAGGTGCCAAATTTTCACTTCCTCTATGTCAGGGTCTAAAATGAGATGTTTCTCACAGATCTTTCATATTTATGGATAAAAGGCTTGTCATTTGGGAGACAATAAGAAGGTGACACACAAAGTGTAAAAATCTTTCCTTTGCAATAAAGAAAATAAATAATCCCTCTGAACATGAAAAGCAATTATGAAAAATTAACAGCTTGTTAAAGTTCTGTGATTGCAATTGTGGTTGGAACAAAAACCAGCGGGCCCCCAGGACTGAGTTTGGGAACAACTGGCTGAGAGAAATGGTTCTCAATCTCAAACCTAACCACATATTTTATGTCAATTTAAGTCTTTTGAAAAGGATACATCGGTTACAACAACCTTTTGTGAACTGAGAATTCGAAGGTTAAAAAAAGGTACACTTTTGACAGAAATGAGTTTGTGTCATAAATATGTTGTTTATAGGGCACTAAATATGTGTCTGAAGTTTCATACCAAAACACTGTTTAAAAGTATGAAAACATTTCAAATTTAAAAGGTCAGATCTGCTTGGAGCCCATTCTCTTCGGAATCTTTGAAGCTCAATAGCTCAAAATTACTCCAAACACAGATAGAACCTTCTAATTCTCAGCTCACGATTTATCTAAAGAACATCGATGTGTTTGACTTTCATCAAACAAAAATATTAATAGAACATTACATGCACAACAGGTCAATATCAGTCCCAAATACGTGGTAGCAAATGTTGGCTACACAACAAATGTAATGCATTGACAACTACTGACATTGTCAATACTTAGATTCTCTGGAATAAACAATAACAAAAACAAATAAAATAAATAAAAATAATTTATTTTCCAGATATTACTTCTGTTATCTCTGCTATCTCTGTTACAGACAATGTACTGTTACTGCAAGGGTTGAGTCTGTTTTCGAGTACACATTCCTTGTGTTTGATGTTTGAGACAGAAAATTGGGGGTTCCACTCTATCCTCTGTAATTAGTACACACTGTTCACTCTGGCAGTATATAATTCAGGGTATTGCTGTGTGATTCAGCATCCAATATCTTCTCCATTCCATTGCAGTCAACATTACACATGTTAAAACTCAGGGCACATACAGTAAAAGTAATCAGTAATCAGACCCTTCACCACCGGCTGACCAGGCAACCTTCTTCCATTACTCCAGTTTGGACCCTCGGGTGCCCAATTTAGGCACTTTTGATGAAGGACAGGGGTTAGCATAGGCACTCTGACCGGTCTGCAGCTATGCAGCCCCATACATCGCAGGGTGCGATGCACAGTGTGTTGCAACACATTCCTCCTGTAACCATCATAATCATTTTCTGCGCCTTGTGCCACAGTAGTCCTTCTGTTGGTTTGGAAAAGACGGGATAACCTTTGTTTCCCGCACGCATCAATGAACCTTGGATGGCCAACACCTTTGGTCGGTGTACCTGGTTTGTCCCTCTTCGGACCACTGTCAGTCGATACTCACCACTGCTGACCAGGAGCACCCCACAAGCCTTGCCGTTTCGGAGATGCTCTGACCCAGTTATCTGGCCATAACAATTTGGCCCAGGTCAAAGTCACTCAGGACTACACCTGGCCATTTCTTCCGCCTCCAACACGTTGACTATGAGAACCAACTGTTCGCTTACCGGCTAATATATCCCAGACCTTGACATGTGCCGTTATTACGAGAAAATTAACATTATTCCCTTCATTAGTGAGTGGTCATAATGTTTTGGCTCATCGGTATATATTATATACTATAAAAACAGTACAATATATATATATATATATATATATATATATATCAGTGGAGGCTGGTGACTTCCAGAATTGAGGAGGCCATTTTTTTCCGCTTGCTCACTTCACTCGCGATGGAATGTTCCCTGTTCTCTTATCTGTCTTTGTGCTGGCCAAAGGCATACTATTTGGAGTGTAAGCTACAGTCAGAAAGTTCTGGCTGATGAAATTCATTGTGCAGAGCTTAGCCTTGTGCCTTCCTGAAGAAATGACATTGCTGTAAGTCTATGAGCCTGCCTGATAATTAAGCTGAGAAATGACATTTGGATGTAATATAAATGCCAAGTGAACATGTGTAAAAGGCAGGAATTTTAATTATGTAGTTAAAAACAATTTTGTTTAGCTTACATTTTTCATTCTTCTACAGCTTCAACATGTAATCACCAATTTAATCAAGTTTATAAAAAAGATAAGATAACACTTTCTTTATCATATGTAGTTTTATTCAATATATTTAATATAAAATATGTAAAAATATGGTTCCAGTTGGCTTTATCTAACGTTAACGTTATCCACTAGAGGGCAGCACTCTATTCGTATTTAGAGTGAATTTCCTCACAGAGCAACAATTCGGTAATTTGATATGGAAGATTATTAAATTGACTTGTAATAAAACGAAATGGACTACATTAAAAATAAAACTGTTCAATAAATCCCAAATGGTGTCTAACATGACCTATTGAATGTCATTCTCACTCCCTAGTATCTGGAATCTGCATATCTCCAGCCCAAGATCTCAAATTGCGCTAGAATCTCGCCGACTTCCGAGGTAGTTTTAAGCAAAAGTGTTTGGCCAAATGAGCTATAAACTCCAGGGATGATAGCCAGGGGTGTTCTCTAAATTTCCTGAGCACAAGTTGATAGGACACTCGTAGCCACTATGGCGAGTGTTTGTTTGACTGAAGTGACTAGCGAATTCTCAAAATGGCTTCTGTGTTGAATAGGAAAGGAAAGGATAGTTGATTCCAAATGAACCAGTAGCATGTGATTGGACGAACAAAATGTCAATCTTTCAGCCCTGGACACAATGCATGGTGAGGCCAGGCCTCCGTTGCCCACCCATTTTCAGTGATCTGGCCAATCACATATTGGCATGAAAAAAAATGCATTACATTGACTTCTATGAAAAGCTAATTTCCTAGGGGAGGCCTGGCCTCCCTTAATACAAACTGATAGGGAAATCTGGCCTGTTGCTTTACAATTGCAATATTGGGTTTTAGCCATGGGAAAATTTAGATTTATGAACAAAACTAAAATAATATGAATATAAAAAATAAAAAATATGTTTTTTGTTAAAATAAATAAATAAAATAAATATATTTATTGTTTTTTTTAAATCTCTCTCTTCTCTCAAATTATTGGGGAGGCCAGGCCTCCTCCACCTCTATGGAGGAGCCTCCACTGATATATATATATATATATATATATATATATATATATATATATATATATATATATATATATATATATATAGTGGTTCTTAAAAACACTTAATCATTCAAATTAGTCCCAATAAAAAACAATCCTCCAATAACTTGGTAATGCAAAGGAGACTATATATTGTTGGACACAATGGAATAGATTTACAAACATTACAGTTGAAAGACGCAACAACACTCACCATGTTTAATTTGTGGGTGGGATTATGTTTGAATTCCCTAGGATTCTACATTGTAACAAAATATTTGTAAATGCTAATTATAAAGCCTTAGGGAAGAAATAAAATTAAGGCAGCAGCAAAGAAAATAAAACCATGGCAGCCAAACACAACTTGCACCCACATGGTCTTTCTTTCTCTTAAACCATTTAAAATCTCCAAAAACTGTTTTCAAATCTAAAGAATTATGTATTTTGGGAAGGATTCAATCAAAATCACAATGCAGAAATACACAATGCTGGTGTATCAAAGCTAAGCACATTACACTGCTGCCACCACCAACTACATTCTGGTCTGTGTTTATACAGATTACAGATGCACTGGCAATTATCTTAATCGTTGAGGGAGAAAAGACACAAACATTAAGAAGGATAGAAGGAGTGAGAAACTCCCTAAAAAGTAGACAGCACTTCAAAGATTACTTGCTTAAATGTGCACCGTGTTTGTACATTAATAATTCATCAAGACTGATGTGCCCCTTTTCTTTCAATAAATTCATAGATGGTTTGATTACTAAAGTTGTCAATTTGAGCACTGAACTTGAACATTTTTCCTGATATCTCTGTACCTCTCTTACTCTCTATTTATCGCTCTCCCTTGGATTTGAAATGAAACAATGAAGATGGGGTTAAAGTGCAAACCCCAGCTTTAATTTGAGGGTATCCACATTGGGTGATCTGTGTTACAGCCCTTGTTAAACATAGTCCCCCATTTTAGAGGATGAAAGGTAATGGGACAAATTAATAATCTTACAGTTGTCCGTGGGTGTGGTGCAGCTTGATCCATCAAATTAACTCATATTTATTTATGCAGGTCTATCATTGAAAATAAAGGATATTCTAAAAAAAACTATTCTGTGATATTTACATGGTCATTTATATTTAGATGAATTGGATGCCTAATGCTTGCTCTTCATACTTGAAAATTTACTTGTAGATTTTGGGCAAGTGAAAATAAAATACACTAGTCCAGTTGGCTAGTACCAACAATTATTTAGTTCCACCCATGTTTGTCACACTGAATTGTTTCAGATCTTCAGATAAAATGCAATATTAGACAAAGAAAAACTGAGTAAAGACATTTTTTTATTATTATTTAATGGTTCATTAAATAAATTAAGTCAAACACCCATATCACCTACATGAAAAAGTAATTGTAACAGATAGTGATCAGACTTGGCTCATTTCAGGGGGTGTCATTTCATGTCATTCTGTGGTTTATGTTGACAGTGATTGCCAGTGGACTCCAACTTTTGCATGGCTCCAAAGTTTTATATGTCTACAGGTCTTGTTTGAGTGTCTTTTGACTTTAGTTTTTCCTGTGTTTGTCATTTTTACCTGGCTTACTAAAGGACACAGCTGACTGCATGCATGATCATGATGTAGGCTAAATAAAGGATTAAGAAGATTTACTGAACAAGGTTCTGTTTTATAATGGCTCACTTGACTATCACTGGCACATCTCTGCTCTTCATACACCAATAACCGACTCAAGGTAATCAAAAGCATAGAATCAAGACTAGATACCAAAGGCTTTCTTTTACCTGCACTAAGGAAGCGATTGAATAAATCTGACGAATCAGAAACAGCTGAGAATCCAACTGTCCGATTATTTTGGGTCACCTAAAATGGGGGCCAATGGATAAAAAGGATGCAATTCTTACACAGATCACCAGGTAAGGACATCACATTTAATATCATATGTTATTTCATTTCAATTGAAATCTGCTAGAGTACAGAGCCAACAGAACAGAAATTGTACTGATGTCCAAATACTGCAGTGCATGTCTTTTTCATATTTTTTATGAATTTTCTGGTTTAAACATATCAATCATTATCATAATCAAATCTATTAAAATTAAAACAATCAGTGGTTTAGGGACTACTTAAGTATCACAATTTCATGATAAAAGGGTGTATGTTATAAAGAGAAAAGGCACATTCCCAAAAACAATCTTTAAAGCCAGGTCTCAAAAGTGTGTTTTGCAAAAACACAACATTCAAACAGTCATATCTCTGGAAATATTTACTCAGTCTCATCAAATGATGCATCATTTTGTATCCATGTATCCATGCACATGGATACATATATGCAAAGTATGTGTCGGTTCATGAATAAGGATAATAGAACAATTTACCTACATTTTCTTCATAGTGCCATTTTTAGCATAATTCAGAATATCCCTATTTGAATACGTTCATATGACTCAACACTTGCTGAGATAAGTACACAACCACATTAGTTATGCCTTCTCTAAAATGCCTTTGAGGCACAAGGTACAAGCCACAGAGTTTCCTCAATTATGCAAATTCTGCATAAATAAGACAGCAATTCTGGTGACAAATTATTGGGTTGTATAAGCATAATGCACATCTGTTTTTTTCCATAATAGGCATATAATTGATTTCAGCCTGTTAATGGTATAGGCTTAACATTTAAATCATGCTAAATGTACCATATTGCCCATGCATACTTTTAGTGGATGATCCATCTCTCCCTTAGGGAAGTGCAGGCAGTAGAAACATAAACTCTTCCCCACATCCACAGCCATCTGTGTATACACAAGTATTCCACAGTATAACCAATATTAATGTTAAACATGCATTAAACAAATGCATTTCCATTTCCATAACAGAGCAGGAGGCATGAATAACAATAACTACAGTCATCAGACACTTGCATGTGCACCCACATCCTCCTTGCACTGACTCCAGATGGGATCACCACACAGCACCACACAGGATAGCCAGGAATCACCTACCAAACACAATATATATTTTAAATATTTTCTCTGTATCCATGCATCCATAACTGCTGCAGATACCTTGTCTTTGCTGCAGAGATATGCAGTCTTGACGTATCTGCCATTGAAATATCAATGTATTCATAGTTCAGTGAATTATTCACGATCATTACCTACCAGAAGCCAAGCGCTGGATAAGAACTGAGCGTTATATTACCTGTCCAACTGAGTTTGTCTGTCTCACTCCCTGTCTGCTGGGTATTTTAATGATCATCCTTATGTGTTGTTCCTTACATGGACAGTAGTGTGAAAAAATGTGGGCACACCTGGTCAAAAAGCAGATAATCTGTGCCAAAGTTGGTGAAGATTGGGAAAACTGGGAAACTGTCTATGTCTATAAAACTTTCTATGAAATCCAACAGGGTAGTCACACCAATTAGGTTGACGTGAAAAGTTGCCATTTGGGCCTTGGGACCTCTCATGGTATTACCAGACACGACAACTTTTTAATTTTAATTTTATTTTTTAAAGCGAACACATCACCATTAGCCAAAACATATTTTTGCTTATTGCAGTGCCACACAATGGTCAAATGACAGGAAATAGTTGGTCCTCCCTTAAAATGGAGTCCTGTGTCCATGTACCAAGTTTGGTTGTCCTTTGCATACTTCAGACGCTTAATTATGTGATTAAGTCATTATTTCTGGCAACTCTGCCATGTAAGTCTTGTGTTGTTTAAAGTATGTTGTATTGTTGTATGCACTTTGCACTTTGTTGTACGTCACTCTGGATAAGAGCGTCTGCCAAATGCCAATAATGTAATGTAATGTAATGTTGTTCTGTGAACGGCTAGACCTGTGTATGCTACTGTTTTTTGTAGCTCTTTTGCAGTGTTGTGTGGGTTCTTCTGAACATTTCTCACCAGGTCTCAGGCCATTCTATATGAAATCTTTCTTGGTCTTCCAGACCTTGCCTTGACTTCAACTGTTTCATTTATCTTCCATTTTCAAATAATGTTTCTGGTAGTGGAAATAGTTGAAAGATTGAGAGTTTGAGAGAGATTGAGAGATTGAGAGTTCATTTCCACCAAGTTTCCTTCTTGGTGGAAATGAACCATCTTCATTCTGAAATCCTTGGACAACTGTTTAGAGGAACCCATGGTTGTTAACACCAGACAGAACAGCCACTGTAGTTGGATGCTTTAGAAGGCACGGAGTTACTTCAGAATAAAAAGTTCAGCCCTGGAATTATACTCACCCCACTCATTGAAGCCCTAACAAGTAAACCACCTGGGTCTGGGCAAAGAAAGTAACAAAGTAACAAAGAATAATCCAAAAGGGTTCCCAAGCTTTTCCACAGGGCCCTGTTTTATAATTTATAAACAGTCAAAAAATTAAAGCAATCTTGCTTTAAAATGTGGAGAAAGGTCTCATGTACCATTTAGAGTTCAGAGTGCTTTCGGTCACATACAGACATTTAAACCAGGGGTGCCCACATTTTTGCTACTGTATCTGCAGTGCCCTGTGGTTGGATGTGGGTGGCGGGGCATAAAAAATGGCTATGGGAGGGCAGGAGCCCTTGACAGCAACATTTGGAATTATGCCAACATGCATGTAACTTGGTTCTGTTTATTTAAAAAGTAAAACCAAGGGGGATCATTGACCACTGAAAATATTGACAATATTCAAATCTCTGCATTCATTAAAGACAAAAAAGCTAATTTAAATAGCGAAACTGGATTGGACTGAAAAGTGGCAGGCTGCCTCACAGCAAAAATAAAAATAAAAAAATAAATAATAATAATAATAATAATAATAATATCTAAAGCAGATCCACTGCCTAGTAATTCTATTTATGCACCCAGGCAGTTTACCCTCCAGAGACACTAACAGCTGAGGAGTATATTGGCTTTTGCATAGGTTATTGCCATCGCTAATACACCTGAGAAATACCCCAAAAATGCTTTTTTTTAAAGTCACTAGACATCACTAAATATTTTTGCATGACTCATTGCCTTAATACCTTTTCATTGTGTCTCATGGAGCACAAAATGGACCTGCACATAGCATTCACCAGCAGGAAGATGAGTGGTCTACAGGGACTGGAGTGACAGTTGAGCAAGTGAGGGACCATGACAAAAGGTCACCATCAAAGTGCATCTGTTTTTTTTTTCTTCTACAAAATAATGTGATAAAATGGAAAAACACATGAACTGAGAGCCCCACTTGACTGCAAAAATGTGGTTGATTGCCCATTGTTCAAATTATTCAGCTTTACTCGTCTCCATGCACTGTGCTGTTTCCATTTTCAGTGGATATCCCAATGTGATGGATGTTCAGAAAAATATCATCTTCAGTTATATAGGCTGTGCTACTTACTCAGAACAGTGTTTTGTACATCCCAACAAAGAATTGGGAAACATCAATAGGCAATTTGCAAAAACATGAATGATGAGACCTTTTCCAAAGCCACCTGTTACAGTTTCGGGTTGATCCTCACTGTGTGCCAAGTTCAACCCCCATGATTCCTGTTGATTCTGACCTGCTTAACTGGGGGGGCTCAGTTGTATAAAGCCAGTAGGCAGCCAAATTGGCACTACAGTGTATGGACAGCTAAACTATCCACAGTTAAGTCTACATCAAACAGCCGACTTGACAAGACAGGATGGTTTTAGAATGTTTTTTGTAGGTCTTAGTGGTGTGTACTGTTCGGTTTTAGAGCGTCTGCTCTCGTGGACTAGCATTTCCAAAACTTGACTGTTTGTTGTAAACTGGTTTTAGAACTGAAACAATCACGAAGCAGCAGGATTGGAAAAAATTGTTACATTTTGGACGGCGGAGCAAGAGGAGTTTCCCCTAAAACTGTTAGCTAATGTTATGTTGCTAAAAAAAAAGCACGGTAGCAAACAATAAATATAGACAATATAATGTTAACGTTAGCTCGCTAAACAAAATACACATATAAATGGTTGGCATTTATCCTTTATCCAAAGCACTGTACAATTGATGGTTCTCAATCACCCATTTCTACACACACTCACACACCAATGGCGATTGGCTGCCATGCAAGGCACCAACCAGCTGGGCAGGAGCATTTGGGGGTTAGGTGTCTTGCTTAGGGACACTTTGAAACACCCAGGGTGGGATCAAACTGGCAACCCTCCGACTGCCAGATGACTGCTCTAACCGGCTGAAGTCACCATGAAAGTCAAGCGAGCAGAGTCGGTATGGAAAAATTTGTTTCTATGTTTACTTGCCGCTTTGTTGTGGACTGCCTATTTTTTACATGGACGTTCGATTTTAACTGGGATGTTATGAGCTTTCTGAAGTCGGCTGTTTGATGTATACTGGGCTTCAGAGTAAGGCAGCTGAGATGAGGATGAGCTGTTAAAACAAATAAAAGCAGCTAGTTACATTTTCTGTTGCTTGAGGACCAGTACAGTGCTATTTACAGACTGTTGCTGGCTTGCTGGGAGTGATATGCAGGTCTGATTGTACTAAAGCATACACTCAGTGAGAACTTCATTAGGAATTTATTTTTTTTACTTATTAAGTCTTCTGCTGCTGTAGCCTATCCACTTAGAGGTTTGACACATTGTGTGTTCAGAAACCTCTTCTCCATGTATTTGCATTACTGTCACCTTCCTGTCAGCTTCGACCAGTCAAGCCCTTCTCCTCTGACCTGTATCATTAACAACGCATTTCTGCCCGCAGAGCTGCTGCTTACTGGATGTTTTTTGTGTTTTACATAAACTTGAGTAAACTTTCAAGACTGTTATGCGTGAAAATCCAAGGAGATCAGCAGTTACATAAATACTAAAACCAGCCCGTGTCACGTTTCAGGTCTGTCTCGCCATGTTTTATGTTTATTAATTTGTATTAGTCTTGTATTGTCTTATCATGTATTATGTTAGTCTAGGTTCGTCATGTTGTTTAGTTATGTTTTCGTACGATTATATTCCTGGTTATGTTTAGTGGTTATCGTCTTAGTTTCGCTTTGTGTTATGTTTTGATGCATGTTTATTGTTACGTTAACTGGTCACGGTTTATGCATACACTTTTACATGTTTTTCCGCAAACCTTGCGTTCCGCCTTTTCTCTCTCTCTCCTTCTGTCATTCACTCCCTAATTGTTTCTATTTGTCTATTTACTAAAACTACTAACGCTAGATCAGGATTGGGTAGAAACTAACAAACTAATCATGTGTTCATGTTACCTTACGTTTCTCGTGCATGTCATTTACTAATTTACTAATGCTAGTAAAGGATAGGTTTATTACTAACGATTACTAATCTCCTTGTTAAACTTGTCATTCATCGCACCTGTTTTCCATTTCCTTGCTACGCTCTAACTAATTGTCTACACCTGTCTACACCCACATTTATAGCCCAGTCGCGCTACTGTTCACTGCGAAATTGTCTGCCTCTAGTTTTACTACGCAACTCTTGAGCATTATTTTCTGATTGGTTCACGTTAAGATCCAAGCCTGTTTTACCGACCATCGTTATTTGATTTCTGTTTCGTTGACCATTGTTTGTTTTTGACCACGTCCTCGCCTACCGTCTTTGTACTTTTGCCTCGCTGATTGTTTTTATGGTTTCGACTTCCGCATCGCCCTCGACTACGACTCTGCCTGCCGTCCGCCTGTACATCTGCCCCGCTGACAGCTCTCCTGCTACTGGACCTCCCTGCACATTTACCGACTACGAGTTTGCCTCTTCCCTCGGCACCGTGCTGTTTGTTTGTTTAATATTTGTTTGGCTGGATCTACGTGTATGGACATTGCTTGTTTTGACTACGATCCTGGGATTCGTCCCGAATAAAGCCCTGACGGGACTTTATCTAACCTTTGTTTCTGAGTCGTGCATTTTGGGTCCAACCCCCACGCACCCGTCTCAGAACAATTTCACCAGAATGGACCCTGCTGACTCAACCGCTATGTTCTACGCACTCCAGGAACAAGGCGCCATTGTCCAGCAACACTCGCAAGGAATCTCCGAACTTCGTCTGGAGATTCGTGAGCTGTGTGCGGAGATGAGGAGACTCGCCATCGCGGTCCAGCCACACCCACTGGAGGAACCTGCCAACCCGCCTGCACCTCTACCCTCCCACCCCATGGGAACCTGGCAATTCCGGGAGCCACAACAACCCCGGAGAACCGGAGAGATGTAAGGCGTTCCTGCTCCAGTGCGACTTTGTGTTCAGGCAGCAACCTCAGACCTACAACAGCGATGACCGCCGGATCGGCTACGTGATGGGATTACTCAAGGGGAGAGCCTTGGACTGGGCGACAGCTGTGTGGTCCGGGGGTTCATTCCCTCCCCGGTACCCGGAGTTTGCCGAGGAGATCCGCAAGGTTTTCCAGCATGCATCTAGTGACCAAGAGCCATCCCAACGTCTGATCGCCCTTCGCCAAGACAGGAAAACTGCGGCGGACCATTCTATCGAGTTCCGTACTCTCGCGGCAGCCACCAGCTGGAATGATGCAGCGTTGGCTAACCTGTTCCTGGCCAGCCTGAGTGAAACTCTCCAGGACGAGTTGGCGCGACTGGAACCTATTACTGAGTTCGACCCACTCGTCCGTGCCACCATCCGTTTGGACAACCGTTCCAGACAACGCCGGACTGAGAGACTGGCCCCACCCGGCCAGCCGTACCCCAGGCGAGTTCCAGGTTCCCGACCTGAGGAGAATCAAACCGAAGGACTCGAACCCATGGACCTGTCCCGTGCCGGTATGAAGATCTCAACCGAGGAACGGGCACGTCGGAGAGCTACCGGTTCCTGTTTCTATTGTGGGAGGCTGGGACACACCCAGGTCCAGTGCACCTTCCGATCCAAGAGATCTGTCGAAGTAAGAGCGCTTGACAGACATGAAGGGTCTGCCAGGAACGACCATCGTCCCTCACTTTCTGCTATGTTGATTCTCCCCGACAGAACTATCCAGGTTAATGCGTTGGTGGATTCCGGAGCTGACGCTAACCTCATCGATGAAAGAATGGCCATGGAACTGGACATCCCCAGCCTCCCACTACCCCATCCCGAGAATGCTCGGTCTTTGGATGGAAAGACCTTTTGCCGCATGACGCACATCACCGAACCCATCCAACTGATCATTTCTGGGAACCATCATGAGATGATTCAGTTCCGCGTCATCAGGTCCCCTAATGATCAGCTCATTTTGGGATTACCCTGGCTCCAGAGACACAACCCCACCATTGACTGGAGTTCATGCCTGATTCAAGCCTGGAGTCATGAGTGTCACCAATCCTGTCTTCGATCCGCTCCTGCACCAGCAGAGGGTGCACCCAACCCACCACAAATCCCCAAGCCCACCCTGGAGAAGGTGCCCACCCCTTACCATGACCTTGGCACGGTCTTCTCCAAGACACAGGCACAGACGCTTCCCCCTCATCGACCCTACGACTGCGCCATCGAGCTGCTACCCGGTTCCACACTCCCCTCAAGCCGGCTATACAATGTCTCCAGACCTGAAAGGGAGTCCATGGAGAAATACATCCGGGACTGCCTAGCCAATGGACTGATTTGCCCATCCTCCTCACCTGTGGGCGCCGGATTCTTCTTCGTACAAAAGAAGGATGGCTCCTTGCGTCCCTGCATTGACTACAGAGAGCTAAACAACATTACGGTAAAGAACAAATACCCTCTGCCCCTGATGGACTCCGCCTTTCGTCCCCTACATGATGCCACCATTTTCACCAAGTTGGACCTACGCAATGCCTACCACCTGGTTCGTATCCGAGAGGGTGATGAGTGGAAGACCGCCTTCAATACCTCCCTTGGACACTTTGAGTACCTGGTCATGCCATTCGGCCTCACCAATGCACCTGCCGTTTTCCAGGCACTAGTGAATGATGTTCTTCGTGACTTACTGGGCCGATACGTATTTGTTTACCTGGACGACATCCTTATCTACTCCACCAATGCCAAGGAACATGAAACACACGTCAGGCAAGTTCTCCAGAGACTGTTGGAGAACAAACTGTTCATTAAGGCGGAGAAGTGTGTCTTCCACACAGACACGGTCGAGTTCCTGGGCTTCATCCTGGAGAAGGGACAGATCAGGGCGGATCCCAAGAAGATTCAGGCGGTCACTGACTGGCCTACGCCTTCCACTAGGAAACAACTTCAACGCTTCTTGGGATTCGCCAACTTTTACCGCAGATTTATTAGATCCTACAGTCAAGTGGTCTCCCCCCTCACCAAGCTCACGTCTACTGCCATGCCTTTCCGTTGGGGTCCCGAGGCGGAGGGGGCATTCATCAAGGTTAAGAGACTCTTCTCCTCCGCTCCTATCCTGGTGCACCCCGATCCCACTCGCCAGTTTGTGGTGGAGACTGATGCTTCCAACACTGGGGTGGGAGCCGTGCTTTCGCAAGTTTCTTCCTCTGACAATCGGCTGCACCCTTGCGCCTTCCTCTCCAAGAAGCTCTCACCAGCAGAGAGGAATTACGACGTAGGGAACCGAGAACTTTTAGCAGTCAAATTGGCTCTGGAGGAGTGGAGGCACTGGCTGGAGGGATCTGAGAAGTCTTTTATCGTCTGGACCGACCATAAGAACTTGGCATACCTCCAGACGGCCAAGAGACTGAACTCACGCCAAGCTAGATGGGCGTTGTTCTTCGGAAGGTTCAACTTCACTCTCACGTACCGCCCGGGGTCGAAGAATGTCAAACCAGATGCCCTGCCCCGACAATTCGACACCTGTCCTGAGCGTGAGGCGCCTGAGAACATCCTCCCGGGTTCCTGCATCGTTGCTTCCGTAACCTGGAAGATTGAGGCGGTGATCCAGAGGGCTCTACGGGAGGAACCCGATCCCAGGTCCAACCCGGGAACACGTCTCTATGTTCCCTCTGCTGCCCGGACACCGGTGCTCCAATGGGCTCACTCGTCCCTCCTGTCCTGCCATCCCGGCTTTACCCGCACCTTGGCGGTGCTTAAATGAAAGTTCTGGTGGAGCTCCATGATCCCTGACACCAGGCGCTTCATCAAGGCTTGCACCACCTGCGCCAGAAGCAAGGCCTCCCACCAAGCCCCTGCTGGTCTACTCCAACCGCTGCCCGTGCCCAGCCGACCCTGGAGCCACATTGGGGTGGACTTTGTTACCGGACTTCCCCCTTCCGAAGGCAACACCACCATCCTCACCGTGGTGGATCGTTTTAGCAAGGCAGCCCACTTCATCCCCCTACCTGGATTACCCACCTCCCAAGAGACCGCGGACGTACTGATAAAGGAGGTGTTCCGCATCCACGGAATCCCCTCAGACATTGTATCCGACCGGGGCCCACAATTCATTTCCCAAGTGTGGAAAGCCTTCTGCCTGGCCCTCGGTGCCACGGCCAGCCTCTCATCCGGCTATCACCCCAAGTCCAATGGGCAAACCGAGAGGGCCAACCAGGATTTGGGAGCCGCACTTCGTTGTGTCTCAAACCAGAATCCGGCTTCATGGAGCAAGATGCTCACCTGGGTGGAGTATGCGCACAACACCCTGCCCTGCGCCGCTACCGGAAAATCTCCCTTCGAGATCTCTCTTGGCTACCAACCTCCACTGTTTCCTGACCAGGAAGCCGAGATCGCCGTTCCCTCCCTCGCCACCCACATGAAGCGCTGCGCTAAGATCTGGAGGGATGCCAAGGCCGCGCTTTTACGCACGGCAGACCGTAATCGGCGCTTCGCGGATCGACACCGCACACCAGCTCCAGCCTACAAACCAGGTGACTCCGTTTGGCTGTCCACTAAGGACATTCCCCTCCAAGCCACCTCTCACAAACTGCAACCCCGCTTCATTGGTCCCTTTAAGATCCACAGCATTATTAACCCATCCTCTGTTAAACTGTCACTCCCTGCTTCACTTAAAATTCACCCCACATTCCACGTTTCATGTATTAAGCTTGTATCCTCTCACCCCATTTGTCCCCCCGATCCCCCACCCCCTCCCCCCCGCATCATTGATAACCACCCTGCATTCACCGTGAAAAAGCTCTTGAACATTCGTAAGAGGGGCCGTGGTGTGCAATATCTGGTTGACTGGGAGGGCTATGGCCCTGAGGAGCGTTCCTGGGTAGCTCCCAGTCTCATCCTAGATAAGACATTGATCAAGGACTTCCATCGTGACCACCCTGATAAATTCCAAGGACCGCCAGGAGTTGGTCGTTAAGGGGGGGGTCCTGTCACGTTTCAGGTCTGTCTCGCCATGTTTTATGTTTATTCATTTGTATTAGTCTTGTATTGTCTTATCATGTATTATGTTAGTCTAGGTTCGTCATGTTGTTTAGTTATGTTTCGTTACGATTTATTTTCTTGTCATGTTTAGTTATGTCTCGTTACGATTTATTTTCTTGTCATGTCTAGTTATGTTTTCGTACGATTATATTCCTGGTTATGTTTAGTGGTTATCGTCTTAGTTTCGCTTTGTGTTATGTTTTGATGCATGTTTATTGTTACGTTAACTGGTCACGGTTTATGCATACACTTTTACATGTTTTTCCGCAAACCTTGCGTTCCGCCTTTTCTCTCTCTCTCCTTCTGTCATTCACTCCCTAATTGTTTCTATTTGTCTATTTACTAAAACTACTAACGCTAGATCAGGATTGGGTAGAAACTAACAAACTAATCATGTGTTCATGTTACCTTACGTTTCTCGTGCATGTCATTTACTAATTTACTAATGCTAGGGCAGGATAGGTTTATTACTAACGATTACTAATCTCCTTGTTAAACTTGTCATTCATCGCACCTGTTTTCCATTTCCTTGCTACGCTCTAACTAATTGTCTACACCTGTCTACACCCACATTGTCTGCCTCTAGTTTTACTACGCAACTCTTGAGCATTATTTTCTGATTGGTTCACGTTAAGATCCAAGCCTGTTTTACCGACCATCGTTATTTGATTTCTGTTTCGTTGACCATTGTTTGTTTTTGACCACGTCCTCGCCTACCGTCTTTGTACTTTTGCCTCGCTGATTGTTTTTATGGTTTCGACTTCCGCATCGCCCTGGACTACGACTCTGCCTGCCGTCCGCCTGTACATCTGCCCCGCTGACAGCTCTCCTGCTACTGGACCTCCCTGCACGTTTACCGACTACGAGTTTGCCTCTTCCCTCGGCACCGTGCTGTTTGTTTGTTTAATATTTGTTTGGCTGGATCTACGTGTATGGACATTGCTTGTTTTGACTACGCTCCTGGGATTCGTCCCGAATAAAGCCCTGACGGGACTTTATCTAACCTTTGTTTCTGAGTCGTGCATTTTGGGTCCAACCCCCACGCACCGGTCTCAGCCCGTCTGGCATCAATAATCATGCCCCGTTCAAAAACACTGAGATCACATTTTTTCCCAATTCTGATGGTTGATGTTAACATTAAGTGAGGCTACTGACCCATATCAGCATGAATAAGTAGGATCATAATAAAGTGCTCAGTGATGGTATAATATAGAAGTGTAGGGAATTAATTGGGTGAATACATGTTTTTGTGTTGTGGGTTCTAAGCGTTCTAAGCTATACTAGTCCTGACGACAGATGTACTTGCATCACTACTCACACTGTTCAAATGATAGATATGAAAATGTTTGCGTAAATATGAAAATTTCAAGGGGGTGTCACGTAAATTATAGACAAGAATATTTGAATCATATTGGAAACATAAAACAAGATTAGAATGGTGAAATCTATTTCTCTCAAGCTAGAGGGGTAGCTATTTTATTTCAGAACACAATCAAGCATAAGGTAAATTGTCAATATAGTGATCCAAGTGGAGACAATTTATTATTTTGCATATTCTACTTGGCAGGAAGGAAATACTCATCATATGCTAATATATTAACAGAGGCACGGTCATGCCTCTGTTAAATAATCTCCGAACCACACTTGCATGCAAAATACGAAAATTGCCAGCCTCGTTGTTTTGCCGTTCTGGGACCAATGTACATGAAAAATCTTTTGGTAAGGCAAACACGCTATTCCAATTAATTCTAAACATCTCCTAAAAATCCGTTTGGTAGTTTCTTTCCAAAGAGTTTTTTTTTTGCACTCTTCTACACACTTTTTAAAGCATTTTACAGTTTCTCATCCAATTAGAACACGTCCTACTTTTAAATGGACTAGTGCCTTTTCCTAAAATCGGGTTTTCATGTGCTACGGTTGTTATTAAAATTGATATTTTAAGAACGAGGCCTCATTGAAAATGAATGGTGAAAAGTTAGGTTGTCTGTTAGCCAGTGACTCTATAATGTAAGGCATGGCGCACCTGCAAGCCACACACCTCACAGAACATACAGATTATACATTGCCAGAGCCATATGGAGCCAAAATGGTGGAATGGAAGTGATGTAATGAACTTAACGGCTCTGCTGGGTGTGAGCATGATGAAGTCACCCAGAAATGTGAAAAGACTTCCGTTGAAAGATACACCATTGTCCACTACGCTGGGGGAATGGAGGAGGGCGGAGTTTTAGCCGTTTCGTTCTTACATTTTGAAAAATGAGACAGTGGAGCGAGGGAGTCCACAAAGATCGGTTTCCGGAGCACAGAGTGGAGGAGGGTGGTAGTGGAGTTAAGGAGTATGCACTTTCCAGCTAATGGGACCCACTCATTAACATGTGTTACTTCCCTCACTATCTATCTATACTTCAGACTTTTTTTGGCCTGCTGCTCTAGGATCTGATTTTGCAAAATATCTAAGGAACATTATGCCTGACCCTTACATACTTTACACCACAAAAAACAGCATCTCTGGTTAGTCTCTAGCTATCCTCGCCATCAAATGTCTATCGGTGTGTCTTGTTGGGATAGCTACCTAGCTCTATGCTTCTATGCTTAGCTAGCTAGTTTATATTGGCTTGGAGGTAAAGTAATGTTAATAGTACTAGCTAATTGCGTTAGCTAGCTAAACAATGTTAAATAGGACAATTTAGCTATTCTAGCTAGCTAGCTACGTTATTATGTTATAAGTCCTGTACAGCATATACATTAAGCCAACAACAGCAGACTTTGTCACCACCAAGCTTACAAAATGACAGTGCCTTAATGTAACGTTATCTCCAGATTTGCAGCTATCAACAGTTAGTACATCCTGGCATGATACATCTTCTGTGTTAATTCTCTTTCACTGCACGCCAGTACATTAATAACATGGATAGCTATCATAGCTAGCAATATAGGCAGAGCTAGCTAGTAACTGTCTTCAACCATGCTGTAACGTCAGCTAGTTTAAACAGTAAAGTTAGGCTAAATTTGTCCCCTATGGTTGGTTGGTCACGTGGCTAGCTAGCAAACATATATTTGGCCAACCTGTGTAGTCAGCAGCTTTTGAAATGATTTTGTTATAACTTTTAAAAATTTTAAAAAAACAACAGACCCTCGATCACAATGAAAATACGTCTTACTTTCTTGTTTTTATATCTTGTTTTAACTTCGGACAATGTTGCTACAGCAAGCTGGAAAGAAAATACGTAATATGCTCACGCAACCCTACAGAAGTTTCACCACATGCAGTGCCATTTAATTCCAATGGAGGGAAGGGCGAAACTGATGCAGGATTAGATGGATGCATTTTTAAATATGTCCTGGAGCACCTGTTAAGACGTGATCATGAACACCGCTACGTACTAACATATTTAAATAACAAAACAATGCACTCCCCGGCCCAATGAGCTTACAACATTTCCCTTTTCATTTCAAAATGTAACTTTTGAGTGCAATTCACTTATGATTGTCTGCTTATATAAGTACACATCATATAATTTAATATTATGTGTTTATAGACAAGTTTATAAATTTGAATTTGAATTTATTTGTTTATAATGTCGTGGACAGTCCCCATTAATTAACTGTAAACAGTAAATGGAGCAGCTTTAGCCTACATGACTAATTTCCAGCTGTAGTCCCCGGCCAGTTGACAATAGGCTCCCTAAAACACATTAGTTAAATAATAATAATAAAATTACAGTTGCAGCAAGCACAAACAAATGGAGCAAGACATACAAACATATCAAGCACAATTGGAGCAAGCACAAACATGCGCGGAGACAAGACATGCAAGCACAAATGGCAGCAACATCAATGCAGTACATGAGATAAAACAGTACAAGGGGACAAGGGAAGAGCAAATAGTCATAGCAGACATACAGACACAGCAACATACAGACATAATAGCATACAGACATAGTAGCATACAGACACAGCAGCATACAGGCACAGTAGCATCCAGACATTGAAACACACACAGACATATGCAGGTGGGTAGCAAAGATGGAGGTGTACATAACACACGTCACATCTGACAGAGATTAATGTATGCAGTTGTAGTTATCGCAAAGCCATGTTTTAAGGTGTGTTGTAAAGGTGGAGTATGTATGTATATTTTTTATGTAGGTAGGTATTGAGTTCCAGTTTTGTATTGCTATAACAGAGAATGATAATTGACCAAATGAACTTTTCCTAAATGGGACTAAGAAGTCGCCTCGTGTGGTGCTTCTGGTGATCTGACTGGTATTGTTACATTGGATTATGAATGAGTTAAGAGGAGGAGGAGCAGTGTTATGCAAGACTTTGTAGACCAGGCAGATGTTTTTGTATTTGATCACATCTTCCCAGCTCAGAAGTTTACGGTTATTTAGGATGATACAATGATGAGAGCTGTTAGGCTTCTGGTCCAGGACTTTAAGGGTTTGCTTGTAGAGAATTGCTAGTGGTTTGAGTGACGAGCTGTTAGTTTGTCCCCAACTTGTCAAACAGTATGTCAGATGTGACATAATCATGGCGTTCATGTATAATTTGGCAGCATTAAAAGGCATTACAGTTAGGCTAAACTTGACTCTTTGGCATACTTTCTTAATGTGTGCTTTGAATGACAGATAGGAGTCAATAGTGATACCCAGATATTTAAATTGTGGCACCATGCTAATATTTTTACCTGAGATTGATATATTGGACACGGTGTTACATTGTCTTTTAGTGAAAAACATTCCTACAGTTTTATTTACGTTAAGTTGAAGGCATGAACGGTTCAGCCAATTTGTGATCTGATCCATAGCTGTGATGAGTTTGGCAGCAGCCAGATGTTTGGTCTTGGCATGCACATATATTACAGTGTCATCTGCATATAATTGTGTTTCAACATCAGGGCAGACAGATGGCAGATCATTAATATATAGCCTAAACAGAAGCGGGCCAAGTATTGATCCTTGAGGTACACCGGTGCATAGGTTAAGAGCTGATGAACGGTGGTTGTTCACAGAAACATGTTGGCTTCTACCAGTTAGGTATGACTCAATCCATTTGAGTGCTAACGAGGAGAAGTTAAAAGCAGACAGTTTGGCAATAAGGACCTTATGGTTGACTGTGTCGAAAGCTTTGCGAAGGTCTAAGAACACAGCACCGACAACACCTCCTTTGTCGACCATTGCGCGGACCTTCTCTAAGAAGAAACAGTTAGCTGTTTCAGTGGAGTTTAAAGCATTTAAAAAACTGGTTTAAGCAGGTGGGTTTAATGTTACCGCTGATTGGTGTATGTAACACACTATATTTACTGATTACAGACATCTTTATATCAGTGGTCACACTGTTGCAGTATTCCGCATTAGATAAGCAGGGAAAAAATGCAGTTTCTAATTTATCTTGCGTTCCAAATAAGCAGATATTTTGAGGATAACTTTGTTGTATTAAAAGGTGCTTACTTGAGAAGCTACAGCAACTGCGAATGACCCTTTGGAAATAATTGCTGCCACACACACACACACACACACATAAACTGACCCTGTGGAAATATCTGAATGCACTTGCTTAGCTAACTAGTTGGTTTAAAACAAATTTTAAAAAATCCACTTGCAATGGCACAAGCCAAACGGTAGCTGAAGGTTTTGCAAAATCAGCCACCGCAATGCGTCCGGATTGCCGTAACTTCAACTACTTAATTTTTGACTTGGTCCGGCAAAAGGCGGAAAATAATGTGGTTCAAGGGGTTCAAGGCTTGTTGGCTACTTCATTGAAGCTCTTGCTGCTGTGAAGTTTACATGTATGGGCCTTTATAGGTAACAGTCTTAAACTACTTACGGTTCTCTATTATTTTTAAATGGTCAAATACAAATTATATTAGTCAAGTTATTATGGCAAAATTAGCAGAGTTTATTCAGAACGCAAGTGGAATTTTGTAAAATGCAGATTTTTACTTTCTGATAACACAAAATAACATCGGTCAGGGCAACCACTGTTTATATAGATATGGTTAAATTTCCTTATGGTAAAAAAAAGTCTGGAAATTCAAGACAAAGCTATGTTTTTAAAGAAGAGATAATGATTGACATACCTGCTATGGGTGCTGTAACTATGGTGGTCTACTTCAAACAACCAAGTACCACTGGGCAGGCTGCTGAGAATTCAATCAAATATTCTCTTTGAATCAACAACCAAATAGATTATTTTCAGAGGATTCTGTTCGATGAATGTTGCCCAGTATACCAGCGGTTTCCTTATTTTTTAGGAGATTACAAGTTGCTAAAAACTATCCCCAATGCTTGTGCAATGCCTCTGATCAAGTTCCCCTCTTTTCTAAGCTTCAAATTGGTTTGTTTTTCTCTCAACGGCAGCTCTCTGGTGTTCATGTTGATTTATCTTTTCTAATACAAATGCAGTCTTCGCAGGAAAACCCCAAGGCTATAACCAAGAGTAGACATCCAGAACCATTTATTGTTTAACCAATCAATCTAACAGGACACATATGGGCAACAAGAAACACCTGTTAGTCACATGTTCCAATACTTTTGCTCACCTAAAAATTGGGTGGTCTGATACAAAAGGTGATATGTTGTTTAACACATCTAGATGAAGATACCAGGAAATAAAAGCTGAAATTCGGAATGAAAGGCAAAGTGAATATAATTACTATAGTGAGAGGGGAATTTAATACACACAATTTCCATTTTTCTCCACGATTCACGTGAGTCATAAATTGGGGTCTGGTCATACAGAATTCTTAAAAAAGAAGAATCACATCCCTTCTCACTCTTGACTGACACATGAGCAACTGATCTCAAATTAGCAATACACTGCATAAAAATAGCAAAATGCTGACAATTACCATGACTACACCCAGTTTAAGACCAACCTGCCCAAATAGGTGCATGGTCATTTGCTATTTTAATAGCAAAGTCACTGGATGGAAAAAAACTGTTTTCAATTTAAAAATAAATATGAATACATTTGAGATTCTCCTTATGACAGCAAATGTCTACAACCTTGGCATGGTTTGGCTAATGAAAACAAAAAAGAAGACATTTGCAACACGGTTACCTTTGAAGTGGATGTTATACAGGTTAAACAAATTATTATTAATGTTGTTGTATGTTCCCACATACAGGCATGAAAATTTACTTAGGGCATCTATGGGTCACTGCCAAAACGAGGAAAGTTTTGTTTTGGCAGTACACTTGACAAATGATTATGACTGGCACCACAACAATTGTCTGGGCAGTTTGAATTTAAGATGCTCCCTACTATAAATCTATTTCTGGATCCTGCAGCCAAATCTGCCTCTAGAGAAAATTCCATCCTCAATAACTGCACAGATCCAATCCATGCTGAGCAGAGACAGAATTACAAATGTGTGCCTTTGCTTTGTTTTGGGAACAAATGAATGCAAGCATCTTAATGCGAGAACAGATTATCAACTCTGGTAATTCTTATTGTATGAAGGGGTTTCTGGGACTTTTATTCTAACAAAGAGGGCAATAAATTTAGTTCCAATTTAGTTTAGCAAGCTTTGTACCCCAACACCGAGGAACTGGTGCTCTGAATATGTGTGGATTCCCAAGATCATTGATGTTATTATTACTGGAATGCTCATTAATTAAAAAAAAGCTTAAAGGGGTATTTAATTTTGGTAAAGTGCAGTCCATAAGTATTTGGACAGTTACTTTTTTTTCCCATTCTATACTCCAGCAAACAGCTGAAATATACCATCATTATATGGTGCAGACTTACTGGGTGAACAATGTACAAATTACAACCCTTTTTATAGCACCCCCCCCCCCCCCTCCAATTATAGGGGACCAAACATAATTGGACAAAGTAACACAAACTGAAATAAAGTAATTTTATTCAATATTCCATTGAATCAATGACTGCTTGAAGTCTATGACCCATGGACATCACCAGATGCTAGATATCTTCCCTGTTGATGCTCTGCCAGGCCTATAATGCAGCCCTCTTCTGCTTTTTTCGGGGGCTGTTTGCTTTCAGTCTGGTTTCCAGAAAGTGAAATGGATGCTGAAATGGATTGAGGTCAGGCCTGACAAAATCCTTGTTTGTATGTTTTAGATCATGTTTGTCATGTCCTCCTGCATGATGAAGTGTCATCCAATCAGTTTTGATGCATTTGCTTTGATCTAAGCAGACAAGATATTTCTGTGTACTTCATCCAGCTGCTGCAGTGACATCACACTACAGCCACATATGGGGGGGGGGGTCTTTGGATCATGACCTGTTCCTTATCTTCTCCACACTCTCCTTTACTCTTCCTTATCAATCTATTATCTTCTGCATTTTGAGTGTTCTTTCAAAAACATTACTGATACCAAACTGAAATCTGAAATATCCCTGTAAGCTAAACCCCTTAAATCTCACTGGCCTGGGTCAGGGTTTTTTCGTATTCATTCCTTTTTTTCAGTGTAATTGTCAATCATTATGGTAACTGTTGGTATAGTAAATCGTTAAAACTCACCGTTCTGTCTTTATGACCTATTTTAAGATGCCATTGCTTTAGCGGCACCAGTTCATTATTTCGTAACCTGACCTCTGCATTTTGGAAATTCAAATACTCCAAGAAATAAGGTGATATCAGTGTCCTTTTCATGACAAGGGTCCAGCAGACTAAATAACAGTTTCTCATTCTAAAAATGTGCCAACACGGAGAAACATCAATAGAATGTCCATTGTTTACTAAGAAAAATACTTCTACATAGGAATGCTATTATTTACATTTGTATAGGCTTTCTAGAACCTGATGAGCCCAAGTACGAGCATCTCTGGCCACTATTGGTAACGTAGTTGCAGAGAAACTGTGTTACCCCCATCCGTGTACACTACAATTTCAGCTCATCAAAGAAATGATGACAGACATGTTATTGAAGTGATGACTAAAAAGAATTTTAGCTAATGACATTACATTTCCAACGGTGTATAATGTGTTAGCCTTGCATAAAAAAATACAGCAATTTTTTGCCAAAAATATAGCATTTTCAATAGGCATGCTGAGACTGCACTTTGGCAAAATCAGTTCTTGAGATTTTATGCCGAAAAAGGTACGTCAAAATACTTAATTTGGAGGAGTTCCAAGGAATCTCCCGTCTGATTGAATATTTCTGAAGAAGACAGTGAAAACACTGCTGACTCCACAAGAGAGGGCATTTTCAGTGACATGACCCGTGAGCATCGGTGAGCATCTAAATACATTCTCAAAATATTTCATTATTATTCAGTCTGCTTATAAATTAGGAGCCAACCTGCTTTTGAATAATACATAACATGTGAAATTGTGGAATGTGTTTGACTTATAGATGGGGGTTGGGTATTTGACAAAAACTTCATGAATATATTATTATACAAGATGGTATTATTTTGATTATTGTACTTATTTTTTATGATCATCTCAACCTGTTGCTGTCTGCGAAGAGCTGCAAGGAGAGGGAGGTTGAAACAGACAACATCCCCATGTTGACAGGTTGGGGGAAGTGCAATACTTTTTTTCAGGATAGAAAGCATTGTATAGTTCAGTAAGCAAAATGCAGTATTGTACACCTCATAAGACCCATGATATAATTTAGTTTCCATGTGTTCCATGAGTCTCCAAATGCCTTTTTGGAAAACTGCCAATAGACATAGATTAGAAAAAACAATGCTTTGGTGAAATTTGAAAGGGGATTTTTCCAATGTTGTGACTTGGCTCCATTGTGTTTCTACGCACACCAGCCAGAGGTACAATACAGAAATTATTTTAATTGAAAAAAAAAGCTAAGAGTATTTCTCTTGGGAAACATACCCCAAAAGGTTACCTTTCAGAAGAGACCAGAATTATGCCTGTTCTCAAAATGGTTCAAGAATAGTAACCATTTTATTTTGGGTATGCCATTTTCAAGGGTGTCAAGAAAAGGGGTGATACTTAAGGGGTTAACACAGTCATAGACAGTGCCATTATGGAAGCCATAAAGGCTAACACCATTCCTGTTTAGGTCAGCTGACCTTATATCAGTGAAGTGACTGCCAAGGAAAGAGCTGTGCTATGAAATCCAGGGTCAGAACACCCTCAATTCCTCTGCATATGTCTAGTGTTCAAAAACCAGTCTGCTGGGGTTTAGAATAAATCACATAACTCTAAAGCCCAATAGAGACAATTCTCATAATCAACTGCTATAAACCACACTGGTCTTGCTTTCAAGTCTACTGTTAAATTGCAATGGCATTTTGCAGTATTCTATGAGATTTTACTCTGGCTTGAATTTCCCAGTGGCACAATGATTGACTCATCCTACAGTCCCCATACATCTTCAGTAGGCCACATAAAAACCACACAGCTTCACTGTGACATCAATGATAGAGAGCTAGCCTATTTATATGAAAATATTACTTTGGGGAGAAAATAGAAATGGGGTTATGAAAAGGTTGAAGAACCATATGTTCAATATAAAATCTGTTCTGCATTTTCTTTCCCCAAGGACTTAATTTGATGAACTTAATTTATTTTGGCAGTGATTAAACAGTGCTCATGCACACGCAGACAAAATATTTTCACAAAAGTTGTCATTAAACTTACAGTGAATTTGGCATCAAAGCAGTGAACAAGAAAAATGAGCAGTGCACTAGTTCTGGCAGGTCATGAGAGTCAAGCCCAGCTCCAGATGAATCAGCTAATGGCTCAATGTTAGCCTGTAACAGTCCAATCAGATAACAAGGCTGACTATTTAAACAGCCTCCCCCTACTCATTTTGCTGCCTCCAAATAACACTTAATAGTTGGTAGCATATCCCTTGCTTGCTTTTACTGCAGCCTCTTTCAGTTGTTGTTTGTTTTGGGGGGTTTTCCCTTCAATCTCCTCTTCAGGATGTGAAATTCAAGCTCAATTAGGTTAAGGTCTGGTGATTGACTTGGCCAGTCTAAAACCTTATACTTTTTCTACCTAATAAAGTCCTGTTGTGTTGGCAGTGTTTTGGGTCATTGTCTTGCTGCATGATGAAGTTCCTCCCAATTAGTTCCTCCATAAGTTGGCAGACAATGTTTTTGTAGACTTCTGAATTCATTCTGCTACTACCACAGGTTATCATTAATGATTAGTGAGCCCACTGCAGATTAGTGAGCCCACTCCAGAAGCAGCCATGCAAGCCCAAACTGAGACCTCCTTCACCGTGCTTCACAGATTAGCTTGTATGCTTTGGATTCCTCCAGAACTATTGTGGCTCATCTCTGTACTTCTTTGCAAATTGTAATCTCGCCTTTTGATTCTTACTACTGATGAGTGGTTTGCATCTTGTGGTATAGCCTCTATATTGCTAAGTTTTCTTCCAATGGTTGATTGAGATACCTTCACCTCTGTTTTATGTAGATTGTTTGTGACGTCACTAACTGATGTTTTGGGGTTTTTCTTCACAGCTCTCACAATATTTCTGTCCTCAACTGCTGTTGTTTTCCCTGGCCCACCTGTTCGATGTCTGTTGCTCAGTATGCCAGCGGTTTCTTTCTTTCAGGACATTCCAAGTTGTTGTACAAGCTATCCCCAATGATTGTGCAATGGATTTCCCTTCTTTTATAAGCTACAAAATGACTTTTCTCCCACAGACAGCTCTCTGGTCTTCATGTTGGTATCTTTTTTCTCACACAAATGTTGGCAAAACCCAAGGCTAAAACCAAGAGTAGACATTCAGAACTATTTATTGTTTAACCAATCAATCTTACAGGACACATCAGGGCAACAACACCTGTCAGTCACAAGTTCCGATACTGTTCCGATTGCTCACCTAACAATTGGGTGGTCTGATACAAAAGGTGTTATGTTCTAAGTTGTTTAACAAATAAAATAAAAATACCAGGAAATAAAAGCATCTGTGATCTCATGTACATCAGTGTACATCAAAACAAAGGGGTTTACATTTGTTCCAATACTTTTGGAGGGGACTGTGCTTTTTGCCAATACGGATATCATTCTAGATTTAGTTTGAATACCAGAAGGCTACAATATCTAGTCGAATCACATAATCTTCAAAGCAGAGAGTGTAAAGCCCATGTGTGGTACAGTGGCATCAGTGACATTGATGGACACTAAAAACCATTGACAGGGGAAACCTTTTTCTAAACCTCTCCACCATCTTCCCCTGTTCTCAGTCCCGTATTCAAAAGAATACAAAAGACAGTATTTATTCATAATCTTTATGGAATTTTACTTTATAACAGCAAGGGAAGAATTCCTTATTGAGTATTATTTGTATTACTTGTGCTGTGAGAGGAATGCAATTACAGCTGCTAGGTTTTACAATGTCCTTTTTCACGCAAATGTTTTTAGATCTAGTAGAAACCTCAAAGGAGAGCCTGACCATCAAGATTTGGCTGAAATACTTTATCAGTGGCAATTATTTTCCCAGAATGTCAAAATAACTATCTCCTGCAAGTCAGAGAGCAACTCATTTCAACAAGGCTAATTGAGCGGTGGAAAGCTCCTCTACTGGCCTACTTGTCACTAATAGTCAGTGTAAATGTATCTCACCAAGTTGAAGGATCGAAAAAAGATTGCAGCTAGTTATAATAAGATGAGTACATATGTCCTTGTTATCTACAGTATGTAATAGCATTCTTATGATATTCTCACAACCTCATAGTACTGCATAATCAGTTAACAATGCCAGCTAGCTATAATAAAATGTGCAATTATTTTCAGAGAAAATGTCTTTAAATAGGTCTGGTTTAATTTACCGCTATATTCACTGCCCCCTTCTTATGACCTAACAGTAAGTAGCACAAAATGATCATCAGACAGTATCAGGAAATACAGAGATTAGTGGTACACGTTGCACATTCTATAACCTTCTGACTTATAGAATGCAGCATTTTATTCAAGGAAGTCCGAACCAAGACCAATGAAAACACAGGACACAGCCTTATAAATGAGCCTTGCTGAATGGATATAATGTTATTTTGGGCATGATTAGAGAGCAGCTAAGTATGGATGGTCACATTAATGCTTTTAGATATGGATTGAATTGTTCAAGATAGCAGAGAATAAATATTGTATTATTATTTTATTATTATTAATAATAATAATATTAAGAAGAAGAAGAATATATATCAAGAGTAGAAACATATCCAGAAGTGAAGACCCCAGTACATTCATATGACCTAAGTACTGCCTAGTTCTCCCCGGATACAGCAAAGAGATGCTGAGATGTATGTGGATTAATTCAAATGGAAGTTCTACTTTGTTCTTTATCTTAGCACCATAATTAATTGTGGAGTTTGTCATCCGGGAGTCTTATTCCTCACATTTGCTATGTAATCTAAATTATGGAATGGTTGTGACAATAAATAGCTAATCTACATATGGGGCCTGTATCATGAAACAGGCTAAGTAGGTTAGTTTGGGTTTAGTCCGGAGTATCTGATATCATGAATTTCACTCTAGTTTGATCTGACTAAATTGCCATGGTGACTTCTGCTCCAGAGCAGTTTTTGGTCAGGCTAAGTGTTAAACCCAATTAAAGACTGTCCTGCGACCAATCAGCTCATTGGAAAAATGGTATGTGTATGACTGGATGTTCCTGTTTATGGAAGCATGATCTGGTCATAAATCAAATAAAAGTTTTGTTGTAATCAATGTGACAAAATTCAAAAAGCCCATTTTGCATTTTCATTCATCATTTAGTTCTTTCATGCAGTGGAAATCATTAAATCTGTAGCCTACTTCTCATGGTACAAGGCTGACATAAATGAAAATCCATTGTAATCTGCAATTGTCAAATGAAAAGGAAACGCAATTGCATACCATTTTAAAATACTGTTCAAATACTAGTATTCCATACCTGTTGATGTCAGTGCACAGATAAAGTTAAATTGAATTTTTTTTTCATTAGGATGAGTTTGGAAGGTTCATGAATAAGCAACCTTACCCTAGTCAAGCTTATCTGGCACCTTTAGAAAGGATTCCATGCGAAAAAACCTCATTCAAAAGCAATAATACGTGTAGTATTGTTATTTCTGAACTTACCAAACTCATTCTTCTAAAACAAAATGTCTCCTACATCAGGCAAAATATGTCTTTGTGATTCTCTGCGACTGGCTCTTTGTTACAAACATCGTCCCTTTTATGTGAATGCACAGATAGCATTCACATAAATAGTGAAAATTGTGGGATAGTGGGAAATAGCGGTTTGTGTTTTATAATCAGTGTTGTTATACACATTATCCATGATTTGAATATTTAGTATTTGTTTACCTGGCTATCTTGGACTTTTCTCTAAGCAGAGACACTTTTGTGATACAGGCCTCTGGTCTCTTAATAGCTAGCTTTTAGTAACTGCTTGATGAAAAAAGGATAACATCTAAAAGCTAAAAGATCTGAAAAAGGAAATCTGGGCTCCTTTGGAATATGCCTAAATGAAATGTACTCAATTAAAAAAGTATTTAAAAGATTTATGCAATATTTTTGTATACAATGGGGTGCAAAAATGTGGGCAAGCCCTGGTTTAAATGTCTGTTAGAATGAATCTGCATGTGATCGTAAGCAAACCTGAACCCTAAATGGTATAGAGTTACACATGAGACCTTTATACATATTTTAAAGTTTTCATTTTGTACTGTTTATAAATCATATAAAAAAAAAAGGAAAAGGGCTCTGTGCCAAAATAAATGTCTCATGTTTAACTTTTTTCCCCCTTTTATTAGTCAGCTTCGCTTCTGTTCAGATATTAGATATTACATTATATACTTAGATATTAATTGTAAAAGGCTTTAATAATTTGTTAGCTCATTAGTCCGCCACATTAGAAACAACTTGGAAATCATTAATTGGACCAACATTATGTCAATATTTTGTTCTGCCTTTTGATTTGTATCATTTTATGTGTTTCAGCCAGGTTAGCAGTGAAAAAATGAAATATATTCAATTGATATAAGACCTATAATTGAGGCACACTGAGATTTGCTCCCCAGTGAGTCCTCCCATCCCCATGGCACCAAGCATTGCACCACCACTTGACTGCTCTTTCTCCTTATCTGGAGGTATCGCTGTTGAAGCTGGTTGTAGTGGATTTTATTCCAAAGATGAAAAATGATTTGATATGACACTAAGATTTTGTAAGTTTATTCATTTCAACCGTTTTTCTTATTTTGATCTTTCTCTCCTCTGCCCCTATGGACCAGCCTTTGATGATATATATACACTCACTGAGAACTTTATTAGGCACACTTGTACACATACTTATTCATGTGATTATCTAATCAGCCAATCGTGTGGCAGCAGTGCAATGCATAAAATCATGCAGATACGGGTTCGGTTTAATGTTCAGATCAACCATCAGAATTGGGAAGAAATGTGATCTAAGGGACTTTGACCGTGGCATTACTGTTGCTGACAGATGGGCTGGTTTGAATTTTTCTGTAAATGCTGGTCTCCTGGGATTTTCATGCACAACAGTCTCTGGAGTTTACTCAGAATGGGCAGCAATTCTGTGAGCATGTTGTTAATGGGAGAGATCAGAGAAGGGCCAGACTGGTCAAAGCTGACAGGAAGTTGAAATTATTACTGCAAATAATCACACGTTCCAGCAGTGGTATGCAGAAGAGCATCTCTAAACACACAACACGTCAAACCTTGAAGTGGACGGGCTACAGCAGCAGAAGAGATATTAGTCCACAAAATACCTAATAAAGTGCTCACTGAGTGTATATATAGCAATGTGCAAAAGTATTAGGCACCCTAGATTTATACAGATTTGATCTTAGCTGTTTCATTTGTTGTTATGTTTAGTTTTCTGCATTAATGTGTCAGTAGAAAAGAGCAGATTTGAGATTTCCAAGCATTCATTTTCCCAAACAATTAAATGTTACAAAAAAGTTCATTAATTAAAGTAACATATTAAGCAATAGCTTTTCAGATAAAAACTTGATTGGGCCTGTCTGGGATTACCTGGAGAGCCAGAAGAATGCAAGATGGCCAAAGTCATGTGAACTGCGGTATGTTCTCCAATATGTTTGGAACAATCTAACAGTTTATTTTATAATAAAACTTCAGGACAGCATACCTGATTGATGCAGTTTTGACTGTTCACTGGTCTTTCTAGTAAATTATTAGACATTAAAAACTGGTCATTTCATGAAAGCTTTATGGATTTTTTGACATATACCATGACCTTTGCACAGTACTGTACATGTATAAATGCACTGATGCTTTCTAGGCCAAGACCTACAAATGCTAGTAAACAGAGCATTTCACAGTTCCAGATTTGACAGATGCTGTCACAAAAATATAAGTGAGGCAGTGTGATGGTTGGTCTACAGTTATCCACATATAGGTAGAAGATTCAAATACTGCCTCGGGAAATACCCCCAAACCATTCATCTTCTGCTCCATTGGTAACACAAGGTCGTTTTGATTAACATACATGACTGCTCTCAGAATTATTTTCTCAGCTGAAAATATTGCCACAGGAGTTAAAAAAAGTCTTACCAAAGTTTTCCTGGCAAGCCTTCATTTATTTTAGTTTTGGGAGTTTTTACTTTTCTAAATTAAATGAAAGTCCCCATGTTGAAACAGTTCGCATTTCTTCAATTTCTCTGAAAAACACTGTGTGCAGTAGCAGTGTTGAACATGTGACATTCTTCCAAATTGGCATGACTGATATTATTTATCACTTTAGTAGGTACCCTAATGCAGGATGACTCTGGTTCATTTATGCAGCTGATACAATTGAAATGAAGTACATTTACACAAGAGAAAAGCAGCTATGGTTTATTACAAGTCCAGGTATTTAACCACTACACAACAGTGCCCTTCCCTGTTCCACTCATGACTATATGGAAATGAGGCATCCCCACTGGTATGAGAAAACACAAGTAAAATGCTTTCAGAGCAGAGGCTTGCTCACCCTTTGTGCACACAGACCTTTAAGGCTAATTAATACACTGTTCTCACTGCAGGGAATTTGGGGTCGTGATCAGTTTGAACCACACATTCCCTAGATTACAGGCTCAGCAGGAAACGCCAACTCATTTACCACAAATCTGCAGCTGCTGCAAAGCAGGCAAGCCTTGTCTTCTTGAAAAAAGAAGGTTTTCAAGGTTTAAAATAATTTGAACTAATTGCATCATATTTTTGATCCATAAATAAATGGTGACACATGATTATTCATGTACTGTATACATGTACTCCTTATTGGTACCCTTGATAGAAATGAAGAGAAAAGGCTACATATAATGAACAACAAAAATAATAATCTATCAAACCAAGTTAAACTGGCAATAACATTTAATTTAATTTAGTCTCAGTCTGAAGGATCTGTCATTCCATCACCTCCTCTTTCACGAGAATAAAAAAATTAGCTAAAAAGCATGCAGAATCCCTTTGTCCCCACGGATGGTGAGGAAGATATTGAGGAAAGTCATAAAGAATGCAAGGATTTTGTTTCATGAATTGCAGATTGGTTGTGTCTTGAGGTCACAAAGTCTCAAAAAGAACAATAAAATGGCACCTCCATACCAACAAACTCTTTAGAAGGATGGCATGAAGATAGCCTTTACTGACCACAATAAGGAAAACCAAGTACCTTGAGTTTGCCAAACCTCATTGGAATTATGACTGGAAGAGAATGCTATGGTCAGTTGAGACCAAAATGTTTTGTCCATACACACCATTGACATGTTTGGCGGAAAAATGTAATGCATACAAGGAGAAGCAACGCCTACAGTCCCTTCCAAAAGTATTGGAACGGCAAGGTAAATTATTATAAAATAATTATGATTTTTAAAATATATTATATATATATTATTATAATAAAATATTAATTAATGGAATAATAAAATAACAAAACACGCTTTACAACCGTGCTCTTTCATTTCCACGCACAATATGAACAGCTGAGACCACTCGTGAAGGCTCCTATGAAAAAACTGACAGCCGAAAACTTTGATAAATCCCACATTATTTGTGGAAATGCATTTCCGATGGATTTACTGTGAATTCAATTTGGCTCACGTTTGGGGACATAAGGCTATCAATGATTCTGAAAAAGTTTTGCATGCTGCATGGAGGAATGATAAAAAAAATCCCTCCAAATGTTTTCTGTAACCTCATCCGAAATCATACGAAAATACTCATGTCTGTCACCTTTCCTAGGGGTGCCAATCATTGTGAAACCTGTTTTTTGTGGAAATATTTATTTTATTACAAAAATGTACGACTTTGGTTGATTCCATTAATAAGGAACAGTATTTTCCAAAGAAAATTGTTTACAGTTCGTAGTATTTATTGCAGCTTACTTCCTCTCAAGACTGTACAAGTAGCTACAACAATATCAAACACTTATTTTTTGTATTTGGTTGTTGCTTTCATGCGACAACCCTTTCATCACAGACAAATCGCTCAGAAACACAATATACATGGATATTGAATGACTACTTATTCTCCCACATGCTATAGATGATGATATACAGTACAATTTAAAAAAAAATCCATTATGAAAAACTATCTAGCTATTGGGTAATTTCCAGTAAAATGTGAGCTGGAATTGGCTAGCTAGCCAGATAGATTTCACGTTGTTCAAATCAGAACATCCCTGTATGAAATGAAGTATAGCATATTTATTCAGAAATAATATCTGAAGTATAGTTGTTATGACTTGGCCAACAATGAGAAATAGCCAAGCCTCACAACCTTGCTGGCTATCAGAGCTTCATATATCTGCAGAGCTTCCCCAGATTGAACTGTCCTAGCCTGAAAGGAGAATGTATTTGCTTGTAAACTGGCCATATGCCCCCCTACTGCCCCCTTGTGTAGGTTCCAGTGCTTCATCTCACTGTCCCATTTAAAGTCATGTAGCCTCTATTGTCTGCAATCTGTGCTTATGCTCTTTTGCCAAATCAGCTATTTGATTTGTCTGGTTTTGCGACTTCCCCAACTGTATATATATTTTCATTTTAGCAGCCCTCATGTCAAGCAATTCAAGTAGTTCTAACAAAGGAAACCTGCGTTGTGCATGCTTGATTCTTGGGACCTAAAATGTAGTAAACACATATGCTTTTTTGTGCTCACTATATAGAGTAAAAGCATATGAGAAGACATCCCTACTCAACAGTATATATTCTGTTAAGCAAGCATTATTCCACCCGCAGATGCCCTCAGAGGACAATTTTATAGCATTTTGTGTGGCCTCCTCTCTATTCTATGAGTGACCTTACATTGGTTATTTGATTGAACATTAACTGAGGAGCAGCTGTGGGAACATTATTGCTAGTCCAAGGACTCACTAAAACTAAATTCAATGAACACAAAAGCAGGTATACATCCTTTAATGAGTAAAGACATGATTGAAGGCTTATTACAAAAAGATATGGCCTTCATTACTTGTATTTTTCATCCAGGGTTTAGAGCAAAAATATCACATTAAAAAAAAATCTTAATCTAGTCATTATTACAAGGCTGGCACATTACTACCACAAAGCCAAAAGCTTGTCAGAAAGTATTTGCCATCACTTTTTCTAAGTCATTCTTACTACTTTGAGGAATACAGCATATAATTCATAAGTAATATGGTTTAACACCTTAAGCTGAATTAAGCATCATTACCTGTCAGTTCCTTACTGAATAGTTCTTTACAAATCAAATCATACTGCTTGCTACACTCTGAAGGGCCTTTTGGAACAAATTAACTCTATCATTTCACTAACAAGAACATATTCTGAACCAGCAGACAAACTTTGCCCTGCTATAAAATTACATTATTGCCAAAGTAATATTGTGTGCAGTTTTCAAGTGTTCCATGAAGCTAATTATATTTATTTAACCTCCCTTCTGAGGTTGATGATAGATAGACAACATAAACATTGTGAAACAATAAAGCATTTTCTGTAATGGAATGTCCTTTTTTATCATTATCCTACCATACTTCCAGGATCCAGCTGGGCCATATTTTGTTACAATCTTTTACAGACATACTGTAAGTGTTTTATTTCAATTGTATATATTATTAATCACATAAAAACATAAGCCTTGCAAAATGCAAATCTGCTGTGTTGATGGAAACTACAGGCACTACATGCAATAAAAACACACCAGGATTGAAAAGAAACATGATAAATGCATAGCCAAAAACAGAGAAGTTTGTTTACATCAACAGTAGGGGTTGCAGGTGCATATCTAGTAAACAGCTTTTTAAGTAATCTGACAGGACAGATTTAACATGACTTAAGAGGCTTAACACAAAAGATATACAGCAGTTGTCAGGGGCTTAGAGAAGCCTCCACAAAGAGGTCTTAACCAGCAATTTGAAGAACAAACCTATGTGTTTTCTGATGAGAATCCGAGCACCATTCTGGTTGGATAATTCCCTCCTTATTCATGTGGGATAAATTTGGTGACCCGTGAATGATTGTGCTTTTCAGGGCGTCAAGTCTACCACCACAATTAAGAATCGTAATGAATAAGCTGCTTTGCATTTTGAATAGAGCTACAAATCTATAAAGATGCTAAATCAAAAATTGCCTATCCTAATGCCAATTTGTTTTTTTTAAACAGTGTATACCAGGTATACCAGCTTATGACGATTCTGAAACACAGATGAACAGGACATTTTGAATTCAGAATGACAATGAATTATCACCCATCATGACCATATATTTTCACATTGCATCACCCTGTAGATTTGTAGAATATTTTACAAGAAAACTGACAAACATGAACACAGTGGAGACACAGAACTAATAGCAATGCTCAAACAACCTGCATTTATTACAAAAGCAATATACCAATGCCCGTCAGAATAAAAAGAAACCTTCACATGAACAAATATACATTTGTACAGTATATCAACATGACATTTTCATCTGAGAAAATACAGAACGCGATTCTAGGTAGAGGAATTCTGGATGACATGGAATGGTTTTGGGCTCCATGCAGGAATTCCATGCAGGAATTTCACCAAAAAAAAACCTATTATACAATTAATATAATCAAAATTGATTTGATTCAGCACACTACGTTTCCTGAACATGTTTCATCCCCTCCCCTTACCCCGCGAACAGGTACTGAAAGATGAGGGTCACAAGGTAGACATAAATTGGATTTCCTACCTGGATTATTGACATCCTATTAACCGGAGTCTCGGTGGTATTAGTCACAGGGCCCGTGAAGCTGGTGTGACAGCCGACATGTCCTTGGGGAACTGCCAGGGTGTTGGCGGCAGGTTTGAGGTACATGACCTCTGACCTGGGGGAGCTGAGTGGCAGGCGTGTCTGGTATTGGAAATACATGGGAGAGGTGGCGAGGGAGGAACTGCTCACCACGTTCATGACGTTCATGGCGTCCCTCTCCTCCACCTCGCTCTGCACCAGCATGATGTCATTCTTGTTGATTTTCTTCTTTTTGCCCTTTCCTATCTGCGGGTGTGAGTACTCAGCGATGCGGCAGTTGTAAGTCCTGATCTCGTTCTCCCGCTTGCATTTGACAGCAATGGTAACCATGGCGGCCAGTAGCATGATGGAGATAACGCTGAGGGTAACAATCAGGGGGAGGGAAACATCCCAGCGTCGCTGCTCCTCCGTGATTCTGGGCTCCCCTTCCGGCAGAGGTCCCGAGTACGCTTTGATGATTAGCTTAGCTGCAGCTGAGAGCGTGGGTTTCCCATGATCAGTCACCTTAATGATAAGCTCCACAACCGGGGCCACTTCCTCCCAAGATGGATGAGCAGTCCTAATTTCTCCAGTGACTGAGTGCATCTCAAATAGGTGCTCATCGTTCCCATCGGAGATCTCGTAGGTGAGACGCCCGCTCTCTCCGTAGTCGTTGTCCACAGCTCTGACCGTGGTCACGATGTGCCCCACGCCCACGTTCCTTGGCACGTGGATTTCAGCAGTGTCATTTTGCAAAAGGGGCAGCACGATGACTGGCGTGTTGTCATTGACATCCAGCACACTGACCCTGACAGTTGCGTTGCTGTCCAGATGCGGTGACCCTGAATCCTTGGCCAGAACTTTAAATTCAAAATATTTTGTCTGCTCATAGTTAAATGATCTCAGGGCATATATGGCACCATTTGTGGGATTGACAGACACGTAGGTGTATATAGACACATCATCGACATCTGAAGGCAAAATGGAATAAGACACAGTTCCATTTTGGCCCAGATCTGGATCATGAGCTTGGACTGACCCAAGATATTCACCTGGGATGTTATTCTCAGGTACCTGCAGGAGGTAAACTGCTTTTGGAAACCGGGGAGCATTGTCATTTTCATCTAAAATTTTCACTGTAACAGATTTTGAAGAATTTAATGGTGGAATCCCATTGTCTTTGGCCACTATTGTCACATTGTATTCGTCCTGCATCTCCCTGTCTAATGGTCTGTCAGTTACAACTGTGTAAAAATTGTCCGAATTTTCCTCCAGTTTAAAAGGCACATTGCCCAGCACTCTGCACTGGAGTTGCCCATTTCTCCCTGAGTCTTTATCAGTGACTCTGACCAATGCTATGACTGTTCCTGGGGGAGCAGCTTCACTGATGGCCCCCTGTCGAACAGAAACAAAACCTATAAATGGCCAGTTATCATTTCTGTCCACCACCTTAACAGTGACCTTGCAATGGCCTGGGATGGGGTTAGGACCCAAATCTTTTGCCTGTACATCAATCTCTATAACTGAGCTTTCCTCATAGTCAATTTCACCCTGAATCTTTATGACACCTGTTCTGGGGTCAATAGAGAATAACTCTCGGACCCTGTCTGGGGTATAACCACCAAACGAATATACAACCTGTCCATTGTTTCCTTCATCTAGGTCTGTTGCATTTAAATCAATCAATACTTTTCCTATAGGGGCATTTTCCGGAATCTCTACAACATATGAAGACTGTTCAAACAGCGGACTGTTGTCATTAGAATCAGTCACCCTGACATTGATTTGCATCGTCCCTGTTCTTGGATATTCCCCTCCATCTGTTGCTGTTAATGTTAGCGTGTGCCGGCTTCGGTCCTCTCTATCTAAGGTTCTCTCAACAACTAACTCTGGGAACTTTGTCCCATCTCCTCTGGATTTTACATCTAAAGAAAATATATTGTAATCATCTCGCGTGATCTGGTATGTTTTCAAGCCATTTTCCCCTGCATCTGGGTCGTGTGCGCTAGCCAGAGGGAAGCGAGTACCAGGAGCTGCATTCTCAGAAATGTCAATATCGATTTGATCAGAAGGAAAGGTGGGCGAATTGTCATTTATGTCCTGAATTTCCAACTTAATCATGCAGATCTCCTTATCGTTGGCGAATACTTCCATTGAGAGCTGGCACTTGGGGTTTCGCCGACACAGTGTTTCCCTGTCAATCCGCTGTTTCGTATAGAGCAGTCCGCTTTCGGGATCCACATCTATGAGATGCGGGGCAGAATTTTCCAACACCCTGAAGTTGGATTTCTTGCCGCGCTCTCCCGGTCCAAGTCTGGCATCTTTGGCAATGTTCCCAATTACAGTCCCCGGCCCCTGCTCCTCCGGAACAGAGTAATTCAAGTTTTTCAACGTCAGGGCTCGTGCCCACAACAGGAGAAAAAAGAAAACACAAGGATACATCCCCTTGCGGTGTGCGGTCTTATTTTCCATACGTTTTGGCTTCCAACCTGTTGATTTGCTCAGCAAACTGGCTATTTCTACCTTTTAATTGTCATCGCAGGCAGTCATTTTCATAAGAGAAACGAATCATTTCGCCACCTTTTCCTTTTTTTGCCCCATTCTTCCTTACTGGCCTTCCATCTGTTTGTAAATGGCAATTCTATTACCCCTAATTTTTATTCATTTGAACAGAGGAAGCTAATTTGTGCAATAGGCTATTTGCGATCCAGTTCCACGAAACCAAAGTCGTGAGCGTGCTCATCTGGAAAAAAGCGGAGATAAGATATGCACAAATCAATAATAGAATATAGGCTGCCTACAATTAAATTAGGCTACAGTATTTGCCGGGTTTCCTGCGCCAGGAAAGCCTTGACAAAAACATATTTGTAAACGAACCCGTTTATAGCATACCACTGTTGCGTATAAATCACGTTGCGAAACATTACTGAAGGCGATACTGGTTTATGCTTTTAGTAAGTCGACATACGTGAATTTGATCTAATTGGTTTCAACTGTATGCTAGGCTACGCATTCATACTGTCCATGGACCTTAATGCGTGTGATGAATAAATATGTTTAATAATGCATCCCACACGAACGTTTTCACTACCCGACACAATTGCCTTCACAAACTTCATAAACGCACTGACAAACCAGTCTGCCAAAAAAAAGATAACGCTGTCCTAAGATGTCAGCCTTATTTCTGTCTCCCCGGGGATGGTAATAACTGTTGCATGCACTCTGTCAACAATTCCTGTCAGATGGATATTGATAACATTGTAGCTAGGTAGGTTAAACATGTACAAAACTGAATCTTTCAAATGATACGTCAAAATTAGAACTCACCCGGCATATTTGGTCCGAAATTGTTTCTTAATCCCCTTTGTACAAACGGTATCTTCTTCGCCACGGAAAACCCATGAGCTCCACAAAACAACGCTATCAAGTAGTTTTAGCGTTCCAGAAAGTATATGTGATACCAATAAGCTTGATTCACACAATATATCCCAGATTATAACGCAGACTTGTGTCACCTTGCGTTATGTGACTCACCAAATTCTTCAGCAGAATGCTTGTCAGAAATGAGAAGATCCGAATAGGGAATATTGATCCAGAGCGGATAACATTATTAACAATGGCATCAGCCTTCTTGTTTTCTACATTTAGGCAGGTAACGACGAACTTTGATAAAACACCATTCCTCCTATATTTACGACAGACAGGCAATAGTCTCGTTTGGCGTCATTCATTCCAAAGAAAATATGTTCCTGTTTCTTGCACCTTCCTTGTCACATCAACTGTTGAAAACTGCAGGAATATTGTGCTCACCTCAAGCCTCCAAACCCCTCTCAACACTTCTCAGTGACTAACTCGCAGCGCATCATAGTGTATTAAAATGGTTACTGATCTGCTGCCAACCAATGAATGAAATAGGAAGACGATTTGCCTTCGGGTTACCGTCCAATAGTTTAGCGTTGAGGGAGGGATTTAAGAATCAGTCCAGAGAGTACGTGATTTGACCAGTTAGTAGAGGTGTACTGACTGAGATTCCAACGAAACGGTTTCATTCGGAATTATCATCCGTGTTTATGTGGCTTTCTTTCAAGTATGACATCGAGGATATGAGTATAATTGATAAGAAAATGTTGTAGGCCTAGATTAAAAAACTGTTTGCTTTCGTGACCAAATTACAATAATTAAATAATAAATAAACATGATTAATACACTGAAATATTTCTGTACAACACAGTTTGCAGTAGAAATTCAAAAGCATTCACACACACATACACTCACTGAGCACTTTATTAAGTAGACCTGTACACTAGCTTCCACTGACCGTGGAATGATTGTTGGTGCCAGACAGGGTGGTTTGAGTATCTCAGAAACAGCTGATGTCCGGGGATTTTCACGCACAACATTTTCTAGAGTTCATAGAGAATGATGCGAAAAACAAAAAAACAAAAAAAATCCAGTGAGCAGTAGTTCTGCAGGCAAAAATACCCTGTTAATGAGCAAGGTCAGTGGAGAAGGACCAGACTGGTCAAAGCTGACAGGAAGAAGACAGTAACGCAAATAACCACACATTACAACAGTGGTATGCAGAACAGCATCTCTGAACACACAACATGCCAAAAGTGGATAGGCTACAGCAGCAGAAGACCTAAAAATAAGTCTAATACATATGGTAAATGGTTGGCATTTATAAAGCTTCTTTATCCAAAACGCTGAACAATTGATGCCTCTCATTCACTCAGTCATATACACACACACAGACACCAACGGTGATTGGCTGCCATGCAAGGCACCAACCAGCTCGTCAGGAGAATTTGGGGATTAGGTGACTTGCTCAGGGACACTTTGACACACCCAGGGCAGGATCGAACCAGCAACCCTCCAACTGCCAGATGACTGCTCTTACTACCTGGGCCAATGTCGCCCCAAATACCTAATAAAATGCTCACTATGTGTCACGACAGTGTCACTACAGTGAGCTCCATAATGCGCATAAAACACTTTTTTTTTTTCCAGCAGTCACTGCATGCAAAGGATGCAATTCGATTTAAGTCTATGCATCCTCCTTTTCTCCACCTCTCCTCTCCCCCATACTTCCAGATAGGAGAAGAAGATGAGTGGAGGAAAAGAGGATACATTTTTTGGAGTATTGGCACACATGCCAGGTGCTGAGTATCCTCTCTGGTGATGTACTGAAAGCCCTGTACTGCAGCCATCTTCTGCTTGTTTCAGTTGCCTTAAGTTTTCTCTTCAGCATATGAAACACATGTTCAGGTGAATTACATTATTTGCCTGTCAATAATTTGTCAGTTTTTATGAACATGTTGCTTCAGCAGTATGTTTGGGATCATTGTCTTGCTGTAGGATGTAGTGCCATCCAAAGATTTTGGAGGCATTTGGATTGACTTGAGCAGATAACATGCTTCCACAGACACTCTCGCATCACCGGACCTCCACTGGCTGCCTGTTATGGCTCGCATCAAATGTAAAACATTGGTGCTTGCATACCAGGCAGTTAAGGGATCAGCCCCAGCATACATCCAAAAGCTAATCAGACCCTATACACTGGCCAGACCTCTCTGTTCCACTACTTCTGGATGCCTAGCACCTCCCTCTCATCACCTGCCCTTCTCGGTCATGACTGCTGTCTGTTCTGACCCGATGGAGGTGGAATGATCTGTGGATGTCAGAACAACAGAGTCTTTGGCCATCTTCAAGTGCAGACTGAAAACTCACATTTTCCTCCCTATCCCACTGCTATAATTAGCCATGTGTATGCTATAGCTTATAATTGCACTTATGTATAATTATTTTAGTATTCAGGGTATTCTGGCTGCCAACCATGGTATGCTCTTTGGAAAGATGAGGTACTCTTCAAGGGTTCAACTTTTGTCCATGTGATAACTCTAGGACCTGGAAATGTACTTTCCTCTAGGGTATTCAACACACAACATACTTGTCCCTGGTTCTGATTAGCACTTTATTGTATGTTGCTGTGGATAAGAGCATCTACTAAATTACTATAATGCAATGTAATATACTGTTTCTGTTCACTTCAGAATTAATTATGCTGCTGTACTCAGCAGTTACAGCATCAATGAAGACAAGTGAGCAAATATCTGTGGAAGCCATACAAACCCAAACTATATCACTCCCAACACCATGTTTCACAGATGAAGGGGGTCTTGCTGAAAAAAAGAAAAGAAAAGCTAGGTTTATATAACATACACTCAGTGAGCACTTTATTAGGTGGTTATTAGACTTTTTTTTTTTTTACTTCGGCTGCTGTATCCTATCCACTTAGAGGTTTGGTGCATTGTGTGTTTAGAGATGCTCTTCTGCATTCCACTGTTGTAATGCATGGCTATTTGCATTACTGTCACCTTTTCAGCTTAAACCAGTCTGGCCCTTCTCCTCTGAACTCTCTCATTAACAAAATGTTTCTGCCCGCAAAACTGCTGCTCACTGGATGTTTTTATTTATTTAATTGTTGGGCATGAAAATTCCAGGAGATAAGTTTCTGAGATACTCAAACCACCCTGTCTGGCACCAACAATCATTCCACGGCCAAAGTCACTTAGATCACATTTGTTCCCCATTCTGATATTTGGTCTGAAAAACAGCTGAACAACTTGACCACATCTGCATGCTTTTATACATTTAGTTGCTGCCACTTGACTGGCTGATTAAATACTTGCATTAACAGGCTTGTGTACAGGTCTACCTAATAAAGTGATCACTACATGTATGTAAAATAATATGTAGCCCGATGGGAAATAAGGTCATAATTTAAGTTATTAAATAAAGATGCATTCAGAAATAGTATAAATAGAATTAAAATGTTAAAAACATTCAGTGTGATGATATCTTAGAGTTTGTGTGTATTTTGGACTCCATTACTTACATGGTGTGAAAGATATTTTGGTTGTCAAATACAAAATTCAAAGTGATGGCAATGCTCTAATAATATTTTGGCTTGTACCCTCAGAAAAAAAGGGTTTACATGTGTAAGTTTATGTTATTTGTAAGTAATGGACCAATCAGAAGTGAGTTGGAGGACATGGGGTTAGGAGGAAGTGTGTAGACAGTGAGTGGATGCGAGAATGAGAAGGAGAGAGGGACAAAAATGCCAGGGAGGAGCTACTGTGTATTAATCAGGAGTTAAAAGCATACATACACATATTTTTATTGTGTTTGAGTGATGTAATAATGTAAGTACACAACCTGTGAACTTTATATGAGTTTTTATATGTGACTGTCGGACTGCTTGGAATAATTTATTTGACGAGGAGCCAACGTTCTGCCAGCCCGGCATTTTGATTAGCCCAAGTTAGCAAAAGTTAGTGAGATATCTAACTCTTCTGGAATGTTTGAGGACTTTGCTTGTGCGCTAACACGGTGGACTCAAAATTGTCACCGCAACACAGTGGTGAGAGAGACTTCCCTATGATTCGACTTACCTTCTGGCTGCAAGACCGGTCTCAGGAGAGAGGAACGCAAGTTCTGCTGCATTGTGGAAACTGTGAGTGAGTTGCTTCTTTTTATTCGGCTCGGTAGAGTGAAGGAGTCGCAATAGTTTTTGCGTACATTTCACACAAGCTACACAATAAGCCTGCACCACACGTGATTGGGGTTTATTTTTCGCTAGTTGTCCTTTTGATAGAGGTTTCATGGGCCCAGTATTTAATTTATTGGTATGTGAAAGTATATTAAACTTGAAGTGTATTTTGGTTTAATTTAAGCACTTTTGGGATTAAGACAAGACAAAGAGGACATAATTTGGTTTGTTTAAAAGCTACGAGGTGAAACATTAATAATTTCTGTTTGTATTGCTTCATGTGTGAAAAATGTAATACTTAATTTAACTGCATTTATTGCATTACATTCAAGAGTTATATATTAACTTAGCTCTTCGCCAGGGGGGTAAGAGTTAGGTTCATTATATGGTGGATTAAATATATTTGCTTGGGAGTCCAACACATTAAAAGAAGAAAATAATTAAAGGGGACGATAATATATTGTCTGATAAATGAACTCAGCGTAGCTCCCTCAGTTTAATGGCAATACAGCAAAGTGGGTGCCACATAAAGTGGAGGTTGTTTTTGGGTTCTCAACATATTTTGCGTTGACTCAGCCTGAGTTGTGCAGCTACTTCGGGGTGCCATACATTTGGACCTGATGCTAGTATAGCTAAAACTAAGGAAGAAAGCAAAATCCCACAAAGTTTTTTGAGCTGTGGGCGGAGATCCAAGCTGAAGAGGAATACACAGCTGCTAAACATGTCCGCCCATAGAGGTCATCCTGGAAGTGGACCGCCAACAGAAATTAAAGAGTTGAAATCGATGATAGCTTCGTTGACCACAAAGCTTATCAAGATGTTGCAGACGATAAAGGGGCATGACCCAGTAGCCAAGGGGCCTGTGGCGGAAAGCTGTGAAAATGCAGAGGTAGCCGCCATGAAAAAGCAAGTCAAAAGGTTAAATGTCAAGGAAAATGTCATCCACAGGGGCCAAAATGTCTGATACACCTGCCAATCCATTGAAAGTAGAACCATCAAGACCTGCTCAGAACAGCCAAAATCCATATAAGTCTTCCAGAGACTCAGAAGAAAGCATCTGCTTCAGGTGTGGTGAAAATGGGCACTTTGCCACCAAGTGCCAGAATGCAGAAAACCAGTCGTGCAAATAAAGTCATTTAAAAATGCATTTGATCTCTCAAGAAAGCAATAGAGGAACAGTCACCTAGCCAAGAGGAAAACTGTCCTGACACTGTCTACACAGTCAAAAGAAATTAGGAGGAGAGGAGGAGAGAAAAGCAGGAGCTAGAGTCAAGGGCTGATAGGTCCCTCCTCAGTAGTGAACTTGAGAGTGTGATGCATTGCTAGACAGTGGTTCACAAGTAACAATAATCTTTGAACCAGTCCCGAGCATCCCTCAAGTGACTTCTGAGGGAGAAGAGGATGATGTAGGGTGTATGAAGTGGATGGGCTCTGGCCCGTTAGTGAAGCCATTGGACAAAGAAGTGCTGATGGTGAAAGCTGGGATGCTGCTACAGCCTATGGTAGTGTCTAGTTCAGAAGTAGCTCAAGACAGAGTCGAAGACTGAGGTGACTTCACTTCACACGCCCATCCCAGAGCAGTGGAAAGCTAGTGGAAAGCTAGACTCCAGTGAAAGCTGTCTCAAAGAGCCAGTATGTATTCACTACATGAATAGGACATAAGATTGACGAAAGCTGTTGAGCATCATATCTGGCTGTCAGACTCAAGTCCTCAAGGTTAGCGCCAGCCGATATCGACGATGTACGAAGACCTTAACAAGAACTTCTGAAAGCTGGTATAATTAAGGAATCTCGTAGCCTATATGACTCTCTTATAGTCATAGCAAGAAAGAAGGATGGAAGTGTCAGAATGTGCATAGACTATAAAACACTGAATAGTCGGACAGTGCCTGACCAGTATACCACTCCCCGCATTGATGATGCTCTTGACTGCTTATGACAGAGCAAGTGGTTTTCAGTCTTAGACTTGCGGAGTGGATATTTCAATGTATCAACTTGAAAGGATGCCGCATGGTATCACCAGAGCCCCAGTGATGTTCCAAAAACTCATGGAAAGAGCAGTAGGTGACACTAACCTTCTCCGGGGGCTGGTTTACCAAGATGATCTGATAGTCTTTGGAAAGTTATTTTAAGAACACGAAGAACAGCTTCTCAAGGTGCTGGAGAATGACTAAAGCTGTCTCTGGACAAATGCCAATTTTTCCAACCCAAATATCTGGGACATATAGAATTTGCAGACGGCATCCCCATGGATCCTAAAAAAGCTGAGCCTGTGACCAACTGACCTCAGCCCACAGATCTGAATTCTTTGAAGTCTTTTCTGGGATTCTACTGATATCATTGGAGGTTAATAGAGAACTGCTCCGCTATTGTCAGACCCCTCACATAATTCACAAAAGGGAATGCATAAAAGGGCTTAGTGCTGTACTGTATCAAAAAAACTCAGAAGAACTATGACCAGAGGCTTTTGCTAGCAGAAATTGAGTGCCACTGAACAGCGCTATCCAATTCCCCAGCTTGAGTTTTTAGCATTGAAGTGGGCGGTCATGGATAAAATCCATGATTACCTATATGGAGCCAAATTCACAGTGTGTATTGATAATAACCCACTGACCTATGTTCCAATGACAGCCAAGCTTAACGCAACAGGCAATCGCTGGCTGGTTGCCTTAGCCACATGGCCCATTACCGGTCCGGCAAGAACAACATTGAACTGCTGTCAAGAAACATGGCTGATGCGGTGAGGAGGGGAAAGTGGAAGAACATACCTCAGAGTGGGGTAAAATACATCTGTCAATGGGTTTACTGAGTCATCTGGTACACCACCAAGATATATTGATTGGCTGGGACCTCCTGAGTGCATCCCTGATGTCTATGCTTTTCCTACTCACCTTGACTTGCTCTCCTTAAAGCAGGTGTCAAAGCCAACTCAGAAGAAGGATGACACCATATGGAGAGTGGTTGAAGCCATATAGCAAGGAAAGTGGCCGAGAGATAAAGACACTGATCCTGAGAATCATTTTAATTCTGTTAAATTCAATTCAATTCAATTTTATTTGTATTGCACTTTTTACAAAGTTTGTCACAAAGCGGCTTTACAAAGCCCAAGCCTGAAACCCCCCCCGGAGCAAGCCAAGGGCGAGAGTGGCAAGGAAAAACTCCCTGACTAACTGGAACAAACCTTGATCAGAACCAAGCTCGGAGGGGGAACCCATCTGCTTCTGGCTGGCAATGGACAAACAGTGAGTTTAACAATAGTGTTTATGTGTAATATATACAAAAATTAGATTCATAAATTAAATTAGGAATTATACAAATAATAAATCATGCAAATAATTATGCAGATGACAAATATGTATGATTATCCGGGAAGGTCCGTTCTTGGCACAAGAAGGGCAGAAGAGGCAGGTTAGCTGAAGACGGGGTCAGGTTGTGGTGCTGGAGCCTGGAGCAGGGGTAGGAGGGCTGAAACAAAACAATTATTAGTCAGCAGAATGTGGGGGAAGAGATGCCTGTGTGCAATAAGGAAAAACCCCGGCTGAATAACACTATGGCAGCATAACTAAGGGACAAGAGGCAGGGGGCCGGCACAGACATAAGGGTGACCCTAAGGCAATTAACATCAGAGCATGGCTAGATCCACTCAACACAGAGGGTCCATGCCATGATATAGCAGTGACCACTTAGACCACTTATTCCACTAGAGACTCTATGATCCATGCCAACACCAAGCCGTATCCCTGAACTGTCGAAAAAATGATGTTGAAAAAGTACTTTGTGCACTATAGACAGCCCACCAGAATACATTCAGACCAGGGAAGACATTTCAAGAGTTGGTTGAATCGAGAGCTACTGATTAACTCTACAATGGTTCTGAATTTCTGTATGTTTACACTAGGACTTGGAACTGTACTGTCCTCTCAGGTCCACTTTTGCACTTGTTCTTGTGTTTGATTTGCACTTTGTTGTACGTCGCTCTGGATAAGAGCGTCTGCTAAATGCCACATAATGTAATGTAATGTAATGTAATAATCCCAAACCACACCCTATGATCCCCAAGGGACCCTCAACCAGAAAGGTTCAACCTCACTCTGCTTTCCATGCTTGCATCCTTGGGGCATGAAAAGGAACATTCCTGGAGTCAACATATTTCATATGTAGTCCATGCCTATAACAATATGAAATGTGATGCGATGGGATACTCACCTGATCTACTGATGTTTGGCAGAGAAGCGCGACTGCCAGTGAGTCTTTGCTTTGGAACCTCATCTGATGGAATTGGAGACAGACACCATTCCTGGTGTGTGGAGAAGTTGAAGGTAGATCTGCAGAAACCCTACCAACTAGCCAACACACCACAGAAACAAAATAGCATATGACAACAGAGTGAGTTTCCAGATGATTGAGACCGGAGACCAAGTGTTTCTGAGAAACCTGGGACTGAAAGGCAAACATAAGCTTGAAAGCCGCTGGAGCTCTGTGCTGTATGTGGTAGTACGAAGACTACCCAACTTACCTGTCTACCGGTGAAGCCTGAGGAAGGAAAAGGTAGTGTGATAACACTGCATAGAGATGACCTCTTACCCATCAGTCAGTCAATGACAAGTTCTCCCAAAGGAGGACCTATGGTGAGTATGATAAAACCTCTGTCCCTGAGGAGACTGATGACGTCTCTGAGGAACATCAAATCCGTGCTCCTGATAACAGAAGTGAGGAGGAGTGCTGGTCAGGAGATGGTGATGCCTGTGCCAACACCACTGCCTCTGACTACTCTGAATCTGAGCTAGAACAGTAAGTTAACAGAACACCTATTAGTACTGTAGGGACAACGGAATCTACATTTCCACATGAAGCCTGACTCATTTCTGACCCCCAACTCCAGCATGTCTGAGCTGTTGTAACCAACGGTGAACTCGAAATTGTCTGTGCAACAGGGAGGAGACAGTGGTGAGAGAGACTTTCCTACAATTTGACAGAATTGCTGCACTGTGGAAGCTGTGACTGAGTAGCTACTTTTCATTCTGCTCGGTAGAGTGAAGGAGCCGCTGTAGTTTCACATTGAAGAGTTACAATATTAACTTAACTCTTAACCAGGGGGGTAAGAGTTAGGTTCATTATATGGTGGGTTAAATATATTTGCTTGGGAGTCGAACACATTAAAATAAATAAAATAATTAATAATTAAAGGGGACGATAATATATTGTCTGATAAATGAACTCAGGGAATCTCCCACATTTTAATGCAAATACAGCAAGGGGGTGCTACATATATGTAGAAAATCCTTTAATAAAATCTGACAATTTACACTTTAATCACATGTAAATTATTTGATTCAAATACAGAGAATAATGTCTTTGTGCCAAACATTCTGGAGCTCACTCTATATACAGTGTTGTAAAGTATTTCCTCTATTATTGCATATTTTTCACATTGAATGATTAGACAAAAAGTAATATTGGACAAAGGGAACCTGAACACATTTTCATATTAATGAAACAATTGATCAAAGACTCAAATCACCCCTGTGAAAAAGTAATTCCCCCCTTAAACTTAATAACTGGTTTCCCTTTAGCTGCAATAATTGCAACCATTAGATTACAGTTATTTAGCTGACCTTTTATCTAAAGCGACTTACAATTGATTAGACTAAGGAGGGGGCAATCTCCCCTGGAGCAATGTGGGGTTAAGGGCTCAATAGTTGCACTGATCTTATTTTGTGGCCATACTGGGGGCTGCACTTGCAAAAACCCTTCCTTTAATTTTATATCTAATTCTTTTTTCTTTTTCTGCACCATTCCCTCTAAACTCAAGAGACTGTTGTTGTGCATGAAAAGTCCATGGAGATCTGCAGTTTCTGAGATACTCAAACCCAGTTTAAAACTTACTCACTCCATCTGGCACCAATAGTCATTCCACGGTCAAAGTCACTTAGATCACATTTCTTCCCAATTCTAATGATCTGAACAACTGCTGAACCTCCTGGCCATGTGTGCTTTTATGTATTGAGTGATTTCGGCAAGATATTTGCATTAAGGAGCTGGTGCACAGGTCTACCTAATAAAGCGTTCACTGAGTATCTGTAGTATTCCCATGCATTGTTTCATTTTTGAATGTGCAAATGGTTCACTTTAAGCATTAGTATAAAAACTATTCCTGTCAAAGATGTTTTCCATGACTCCTCCTGCAGACTGTCACATTCAAGGATGATTTCATCACTGATGACTATGAGTAAGCTGGCTTACCAATTAATTGCAATCTCACTAGGGAAATGCCAATCAGAAAACATATTTAGCACTGGTGAATGTGCAAACATAGAAGTCAGTCTAATACCTGTACATGTAACTTTACATTGTATGGTAGCATCATAACACCCATAAGGTGTGTAAGTCATGCATTTAGGGTTGGGCTGTTAGTAGAGGACAGGCGAATACAACTTCAGTGGTGTCATTGAGCTCAGACTCATGTAGGTCACTCATTGTTACACAAACCTAAGCTAGCAGGAGAAAGCATGTTTATTATTTTTAGCGGGCAGTGAGCAGCTGCTCATGTGGCAGCAAATCCACAGGAGTCACTGGAGAGGAGGAGCATGTGTAGATGTGCAATAGAACCCGGTTCCTGTTTGGTCCCATTCAAACAATGAAGTTTGACATAAAAACATTAAAATGAGGAAATTATAATGATTATGGATTTCATTTATCTTTATGTTCTTTGGATCTTAACAGGATTTACATTACATACTTCCATAAAGGATAACTTCTAGTTCCTAGTAGGAACATTTAACGGGTTGGAATGTCCTTAAAGATGGTGGACCATGTTTCCTAGTCAGGAGCAAGTAAAAGAAATAGGAGGAGAAAAATAAGCAATTGGAATGAACCCCACATGTCCTATGGCACAGTGCACCAATTATTGGGGCATTGCACATAACTGGTCTTGAGGAAAGACTGTCCTTCTACTGGTTTACCAACTTCACTTCCAGAAGAAAGCTAGTTCCCCAGGTTTCCTATCACAGTACTAACCATAACCATGTTTAGCTTGAGCCATCAGATGAAAAATCACATGGTGGTATGGAATCACTGGTAATAACATCAGTGGGTGTGGTAGGCATGTATTCCCTGCCCCCCTTCTCTGACAATGATAATATCATTTGAATGAGAAAAAAAAAATTTTGAATTTGGAAAATTTGGCCCAAATCTATTTGAATGTGTTGTCAGTTTCGGGGTAGGTTACTGATGGCACTCCCTTTATTTCATCTGTGTAGGTCTGTCCTTAATACTCTCTCTGAAGGTGCCTCCTCTAGGTGCAACATGGCAATTGAGCTCAACACTGTCTCATTCTATATTCCTTTCTTTGGATTTAGTATTCATCAGCTGTTGTGCCTCTGCAGAGCCATTGTCATATCATTACATGCTGCTCCCTTTAATATCAGCGCTTTGAAGTGCTTCAATATTCAATGGCCTTTGATTATTCCAGGAGATTGCTGCATTTGATATTATGGCTCTGTAATGGTTTTCTGTAGTCTGGAAGCAGCATGGTACCTCCTTGACCTCAAGGATGACCCCTCTTTCCCTGACTTTTGGTAGCAATGATAGGACTTGTGCTGTGCTAATCAGTTTGCTTAACCAATGGACTTAGTTTCTTTCTGTTCCACAGATATGTAAAGTATTGGTAGCAAAGATTGCAATGCAATGCACCTTTTTGTGCCCCTACCCCACCAGAAAGACAGATTAGATTTAGATTAAAATATGTGTAAATGATTTTAAAAGGTAACATACAGTACATATACTCTATATTATAATGTGTTGGTTTCAATTTGTACAGTGCTATGATAAAAAGATAAAAATGAAAACCAAAACGTGTAGAAAATGTATTCACGAGAATGTGTATTTCCAGTATCAATAACAATTCCAGTTGTACGACTAGCCACCATCCTCAAGACCAACTTCACTTGGTAAAGTCAATAAAGCTAAATAACAAGGATACAATATGTACTATATCAGTAGCCATATTTACATGCAAAATATTTCTTCATTCCGAATAATTTGTTCCGATTGAAGATTCTAAATGAATCGTTTACATGCACGCTGAATACATTTGATGCAATTAAGGTGTATGTTTACATAGCAAGCATTTAATCAGAATAAAACATTTTGACATGTGCAGAATGATCTCGCAACTTCATGGAGAAAGATTCTCACACCTCTCCAAATTGTTGTGTATTACGTACAATAATTGCATTTCTGCTGTAACTTTTCAGGAAGCAGCGTTAGCTGAATAGAATTATTTTGCAACTAAATGAGAGAAGCCGAGTGCAAGAGCAGCTTTACTGCAATCTCCAGTAAATTACTCTGTAAATTCGTAAAATTGTAAATTGGCTTGGTCGGAACCACTTTTTTAAATTTAGGCTTTTAGCCCTTTAGCCCTTTCATTTTCCAGCATTCTCTTTTCTCTATATTTCTGTGGATTCCACTTTCTTTATTTCAAACACCTAACTTTTGAGGCTTTCAACTATGGAGGATTAGGACTGCTAATATTGAAAAAATAAATATCCCTATAAATGATTAATTAAAATGACAAATAATTAATTAAAACCACAGTTAATTCATATGAAAAACTATTAATTAAAAACAACATTCATTTATTTTATAACACTATTTCATTGTTTTCACTGTGAAATAATGAAATCTGTCAACATCACCTATAAAACCCAGTAGGCACACCAAACGTTTTGATTGATTGATCAATAGTTGAAGTCGATTACCCTTTTGCCTACAGCCTTGTTTGTGTTGACAAGTGTTTTTGTGATTATTGTGGGCTTTTATGAAAAATGTATTGGTTGAATTTGCATGAATTATTGTGATAGCAAGATCGGAAATTCCTGGAGGGACTGGCAAGATTATTTTTAGTAAATGGTGGAATTCCGACAATAAAATTTGCTGCACATTCCTGTATCCAGGTATGGAGTCTAAAGGTAATTGAAAAATTCAATTAGTTTATTTTCACTTGCCAATGCTTGTTACTCAACAGAATCGCCTTTCAGCCAAACCGACAGCTTCCACAAAAGCGAAGTTCAGTGAGATGATACCATACTGATGCCATGATATTACGCTGTCTTTTTTGTTCCCAACACAGCCATTGGAGTATATTACGAAGGGAGTTTAACATATTGGGTTTCTTTGCGTAATCTGGCTTCAGAAAACCAAACAACTGCTGTAAGTACAAAGGTGGTTACCAACCTGTTAAGTGAAAACAGGCTTTGTTTTCCCATAAAAGTGGTGGTGTAGGCTATGCCAAATTAGCCTATATCAGTGCAGCTTGGGCCGTAAACTACTCGAGGTTTACATTAATTAATTGTCATTTTTATAAAAACTTTATTGGGCTATTTATTTTTTAATATTGGCATTCCTAACCCTCCATATTGGACCATTGTTTCACAGTTCTGAGTTATTTTAATGTTTATGTTGTTTGCAAAATAAAAAAGCGATTTCCCCAGCTAGGTCGAAACTCGGTGGCATCTCTTACCATGTGCATTCAAGGAAAGTAGTCAGTTTAAGTGTTTACATAGCATATATTCTGTTAAACTGTATTATCAAAAGGTTTCGACTACCCCTTCTAAACCAAATAAAATTTCAATCGGAATAGGATAATTTATTCCAATTGAGTGGTTACATGAGGAATTTTATTCTGATTGGCCTGTTAATCTGATTAAACATGGAATACACAGCTACATGTAAACGGGACTATTGATATTGGATTACAGTCTTTAATTAGATTCTAAAATTGAGGTGTAATCCAGAATTAAAATAAGATTTATTTAATTAAGGAATGTACCTAAGCATCCATTTTGTTAAACACAAAAATACAAGTCATTCAGCCATCATGATTCATAATTTCAGTAATGCAGTGTCATAATGTTCACAGAAATTAAAAGCTGTGCAGAACAGACCACTTTTGATAAACTAATGAAAATGGTATGTCTGTATGTCAGGGTATTCAAATAGCAGCCCTGGGGCCAAATGTGAACTTCTACAGCCTAATAATTAGGCCTTTGTCATTCGGCCTTTAAAACACAACTTCAGTTGGTTCAGCTCAAAATCTAATTGGATCTATTTGAATTGTCAAAAAAGACATTGGTGTGATGGAAATACAGGATAATCACCTACTTTCTCTTTATGGACTATTATTCCTGTCACACTTGATTGTAGACTTAAAATATGTGTTAATTCTGTATTTGTTTATGTCCTTTCTAATGCTTTGTTTTATAAGTACTTAAGTGTTCTAAAATCTATAATCATCTATGCATAATTAGGGCCTGGATAAATCCTTGGGTTGTTAAATTGCATGTATTTCAGTCCTTGACCATCAAGGAGTCAATGGAGCCTCTATTTCAAGTCATATGTCAATCAATCATTCAGTTAATTGCAGATACATATCTCAGGGACTAATTCAGTCACCATGCAGGCATATCACAGATTGGCAGCAATAAATTTAAATGTCAAACAAGAACACATAAAACACATTTTTTATTGAGTAGGTAGGACATTTTGTTTTATAATCTGCTCTAGAGTGATAAAACGTGCTGTACAATGAACAAAATCAAAGTTCTTAGCAGCTGGGGCATGTTATTAGAAACAGAGGCAGCAGTAAATGCCACCCATTTAAATAAAGGAAACATTTTTTTACTAGCTTCTTTCAGGGAATGATGTGTGAAAATGCCCATAGCCCATACAGACATTACAAATTGTACTGTTTGGCATTCTTCAATAAACAGATACTTTTTTTCAGTGGTATCCCAGAGTTGCTTAGCATACTGTTTGTAATTTTCAAGTTCAGAGTGACAGACCATGTCAAAGGCATTGATTTTTTTTTACATAGATTTTACTGCATCGATACCGCAAACTTAGTCAGACATCCTGACAGCCTATAGAAAATTGGGATCCGGTTGACTGAACTGTGCTTTCTTCTTCAATTGATTGGGATGGAATATTCAGTTGGGTATTTGTTGGGTATTTTTTTACAACATCAGAAAGGGTGGGGCGGTAGCAGAGGGGCCCACTCCTGTGCTCTGAGGCGCTGTCCATTCATATCTTTCGAAGACCTCCTGGTGTTTAGGCCACCTGGGAAAGCAGCAGGACCAGGGACAGGCAGGATAGCAGCTGTGGCTCAGTGCTACTCATGGCAGTTTTTACCCATTGCTGAATTATTGGGCTGTATATAAAGGCCTAACTTTGAAGCCCAGGGGAGAGACCTAGTGGGAACTCAGTAATTGCATGTGTAAGATTGGCAGCTTCCAGACTCTCTGTTGCGCATTCTAACAGTGGACGCTTTTTTGGGTTGTGATTAAATGACTGTTATTTTGTGGATTTAATTTGTTTGGGTAATTCAATGAGTAAATAAATGGGGTAAAAAAAAAAATCCTCTCTGTGTCTTGCCCATTCACCAACTGCCACAGTGACCATGACCAGCACCATAGTGCAAATTTACTCTGCCTATACTGTTTTTGTATCGCTGTCCAATATGCATTCATAAGCTGCTCAAATTAATTATTTCATATTAATCATTTAATTCTGCCTTTGAAATCAATGAAATAATAAAGTCCTAATGATAAAGATTATATATAGTTGACTATACAAGACAACTGAGTATTTTCTTTTGTGTATATGCACTTTTGAAATTGCTAAAATCATCCATGATGTATTTAATTATTTGTTTATTTATGTACTTCCCTTTACTTAGTTACAAAGCAGGTTCCATTGTAACAATGCTCTTAGTCCTAACTAGGACCATGTCTTAAGGCAAGATCTTACTGCAGTTTTTTAATACTACAGTGTGCGTATTTTTGATTGGCCCAATTTTTGTGTGCAAATAAGTATATCTATCATATTTCCATACGTTTCTGATCCAGCTATAATAGCTGATAATCGGGGCACTCACAAGAAAATGCACTTCAAGGAATCCACTTCATGTTTCTATGCATCCATCCATCCATCCATATATATATATATATATATATTGTGCTGGTACCAAGTGCAGAAGTCTCGGGTGGTGCATGCCATACAAAATGTTTCCAACCAGAAAAAGAAAAAAAGATTATTAACATAATTGCTTCGGAAAGTTAAATTAATAAACTTACAGTACAACCTCTGGAGGCCTACAATTTATGGACAAGCTGTTTTGGAGTTAATTGAAATATATTTACATATCTTGTTGCAGAAATCCATGAACCTGTGAATGCCCCTACACCAACCAGTTCTAAATGTTTTTAAAAAGTTAGTTTTATTCCCTTACTGTAAATAAAAACCTGTTTGTCCCAATGCTAAAACTGAACTAATATCAAACTCCACACAACTATTCCTGTGTGTGCCCCTTTATTGTAATCTTTGATGTGGGTCTAAAGATAAGTCAATCTGTGCTAGATAAATTAAACCAATCTGTATGCAATGTGCCAGGCTGATACTGTTTTACTCATCCATCTTGATGTTGTCTTCAATGTTTCACTTCCTCCTTACCCCTAAGTGTCATTATCGTTTTGCACTGTTGAACATCTCAGAATGAGTCCCTAATTGTATAATTAGTCATGTGTCTGTGCGGACTACCAAATGTTTGCTGAACTTAAAGTGTCTACAAGGACACCTGGAGGATAATTGTTGAAATTCAAGTTGACAACCCAGTTAGTCAAATGCTCAAGATTAATTTTGGGCCCTACACATTATAAAAAGGTAATGATGACCTTTCATGATGAATAATTGTTATGTGAATTTTAAGAATGTGTAGTGGAGAATGGGGCATATTGTCACTTTTCCCTCTCTTACATTTCTTGGACGCGATACATCACAATGGAATAAATGTCATAGCAAATGAAGGCTCAGGCACATATCTTGTATTCATCTTCATATCTTATTTCAGTACAGAGTTATAAACAGTTAAATAGAGGGTGTGCATTTGTGACAACTTGTCACACTGGATTTTTATGAGTACCAAGTACTTCTTTAAGTGGATCGGCTGATACTGTGTACCGATCCGAGTAGGCTATATATTATGTTAGTCATTCATGCTGACGTTCGAAAGCTGCTCTCGCCTATGCTGGAATTATTGTATAAATTAGCTGCTTTGCTTGGCTAGCGCTCAATACTGCTGTTTCATTGCAGGGAATTCATCGTTCTCTTTTGGGTGCTGAACTGTCAGATATTTTAGTTTTGATGTGTTAAAACTTTCTCACATTGAGCCTCCAACCAAAAAAAAAAATAATAAATTATAAAATGCTGTGTGGCTTTGATTGGCCTAGGTGAGAGGGCTGTGTACTGTTGTGGGGAGGGGGGGTGTGTGGATTCTTCAAATCTCTCAGCTAGTCTCTCTTATTTCCCCTGAAACTAACTTTCACATCTATTTACATGGCTCCCTTTTGGGTCACGTCTCAGTTCATAGGTTAGTTGGATCGACGGCATACAGTGAGTGTACAGACCTAGGCTAGCTAGTTTATAAACATAGAAAGGCAAGAAGTCAAAAGGTGGGGCTGAAAAGCAGAAAAAGTCAGTTGAAAAGAATGCGGTCAAATCTGGCACTGCAGACAGTGATAACTGCAGCACAAGAGAATGAGCCCATGCATTGTTTCAGCCTTCCTGTAACACTCAGTGGGACCTCACCCAACTGAGCCCAGTGAAAACATCAATTCTAGGTGAAGAAGCAAGGACGGAAATGATATGGATAAAATAAGATGGGTTTGGCTAACTTGCTGTTAATCCACCATCCATAATAGCTACCTGCACAGCCCCTTGTGCCCCAAGACAAGGACACAATAGTATTAATTCTCTGCTAATTGTATCCACTAAAGTGTACCTCCAAAAACCCAAACATACCGCTAGCTACACATTAACTCCTTAAGTCTGCCAAGGCTGAGCCGGTGAGAGTTTTTTCCCATTCATTACTTTTTTTTCCACTTTGCAATTTTCAATTATTTTGGTAACAGAATATACCATTTGAAAGCATTAAAACTCACGGTTCAATCTGTATAACGTATAAGATGACATTGCTTCAGGGAAAACAGTTGCTTAATTTGTAACATTCCTGGGGAGACCTTATATTCTATGCATTTTGGAAATCCACATACAAGAAATAAGGTAATGTCAGTATCCTTTTCACGGGGTCCAGTCAACCAAAAGCATAATAGTTTCTCATTCTGAAAATATGCTAACATGGACAAATGTTGATATAATGTTCATTGTTTACTTCTCTGGAGGAATTATCATTGTTGTCCATTTTACCGTGTATACTTCTACAAAGGTACTTATATCGCAGAACTGCTAGGAATTGCCACGTTTCAGCTCTGTCTTGCCATGTTTTATGTTTATTAATTTGGTCTTAGTCACGTATTGTCTTATCATGTATTATGTTAGTATTATGTTAATGTTGTTTAGTTTATTTCTTGTTACGATTTATTTTCTTGTCATGTCTAGTTATGTTTCGTTACGATTATATTACCTTGTTATGAAGTCTGTCCTGTCCATTCTAAGGTCGAGGCTATATTGGCTTTCCCAGAACCTGGCTCTCGGCGTGACCTCCGTTGGTTTTTAGGGATGGCAGGTTACTACAGAGGGTTCTGTAGGAACTTTTCAGCGGTAGCCGCACCTCTTACGGATCTGTTGAGCCCAAAGAGAACTTTTCAGATGCTCGTTTGCATTTAAGCAAATTAAATCTATTTTGGTTAGTGCTCCTGTCCTTGCTGCTCCTAATTTTGCAAAGCCTTTTAAGCTGGCTGTCGATGCCAGTGACCTTGGTGCTGGCACTGTGCTGCTCCAGGATGGAGAAGATGGTGTAGAGCATCCCATTTCCTATTTTTCGAAGAAGTTCAACATACATCAGCGGGTTTACTCAACGATTGAGAAGGAGTCATTGGCGTTGATCTTGGCTCTTTCTCACTTTGAGGTGTATGTTGGGTCGTCATGTGTGCCACTAAAAGTATACACTGACCACAACCCATTGGTCTTCATGAGTAGGATGCGCAATACAAATCAGCGCTTGATGCGCTGGAGCATATTCTTGCAGGCTTTTGACATAGATATAGTTCACATCAAGGGTAGGGATAATGTGTTGGCGGACGCATTGTCCCGGCTGTATTGATGCTCCATGTGTGGGTGTATGAAATGTGGGTCGGGTAAGTAAGTGCGTGTCATTATTTATGTTCGTTCCCTTTTGGGGATCGTGCATAAATTTGGGTGTGGGGGTGTGACGAGTGTGGTGGTTGTCTGTTGGGTGTCATATGTATATATGTGGGCGCATGGTATGTAGTCACCTAGTTAGACACACACACACACTCTCAAGCACTTGGACACGCACACACATATACACTCATACACATGCATTCATTTCACACACACAACATGAGCTAGTCACTGTTTGTGTGGTGTGGGGTCGAGGGCATGTTTAATTGTGTAATTGACAACAGCTGCTTCTCCTTTTCAGGTGCTGGTTTGCGCCTGAATCCCGGCCTATATAAGGAGGAGTTGGCTACACCATTGCGGCTACCATTTTTCACACATTATGTTGTAGTTTGTCTGCACAGTCTTTTGTTAGTTTTGTGTTATTCTTTGTTTTAGTTGCCTTCCCCCCTTTGGGAGGGTGAGATGCCTTGTTTTTGTATCTCTGTTGGACCTCACTCTCCCGAGGGGATGGTAATTATTTATTAAACACTTTTTCTTCTGGTTTCAAACAATTGTCTTGATGTCCCTATTTTCATATGTTTACGTTGCCATTGAGGGTTGACACGAGCTGGGGCAGAGTTGTCAATGGCACACGTAACAAGTGGTTATCGTCTTAGTTTCGTTTTGTGTTATGTTTTGATTTATGTTTATTGTTACGTAGACTGGTTACTGTTTAAACATACACTTTTACATGTCTTTCCGCAAACCTTGCGTTCCGCCTTTTCTCTCTCTCTGTCATTCACACCCTAATTGTTTCCATTTGTCTATTTATTAACTACTAACGCTAGATCAGGATTGGGTAGAACTAACAAACTAATTATGTGTTCATGTTACCTTCCGTTTCTCGTGCATGTCATTTACTAATTTACTAATGCTAGGGCAGGATAGGTTTATTACTAACGATTACTAATTACCTTGTTAAACTTGTCATCTATCCCACCTGTTTTTCATTTCCTTGCTGCTCTCTAAACTAATTGTCTACACCTGCATTTATAGCCCAGTCGCCCTACGGTTCTTCGCAAAATTGTCTGCCTCTTGTTTATCAACGCAATGCTTGAGCATTTACATTTATTGATTACATGTTACGATCCAAGCCTGTTTACCAACTACCGATTATTGATTTCTGTTTTGTTGACCATCGTTTGTTTTTTACCATGTCCTCGCCTACCGATTTTGTACCTTTGCCTCGCTGTTTGTTTTATGGTTTCGACTTCAGCTTCGCCTTCGACTACGACCCTGCCTGCCGTCCGCCTGTACTTCTGCCTCGCTGACAGCTCTCCTGCTACCGGACCCCCCTGCACGCCTAACGACTACGAGTTCACCTCTTTCCTCGGCACCGTGCTTTTTGTTTGTTTACTGTTTGTTTGGCTGGGTCTTCGTGTATGGACTTTGCTTGTGTTGACCACTCTCCTGGGATTCGTCCCGAATAAAGCCCTGACGGGACTTTATCTACCCATTGTTTCTGAGTCGTGCATTTTGGGTCCAACCCCCACGCACCCGTCTCAGGAATGTTATTATCTGTGTTTTGCATGTGTTTTCAAGAACACAATGAGCCTGAGTATGAGTGTCTCTGACTAGTATCGGTAACATAGTTGCAGGGAAAAGGCATTACTCCCATCCATGTGCAAGAAAATTCTAAAGAGTATAGAGTATAACTTCAGCTCATCAAAGAACTGATAACAGACATGTTATTGAAGTGATGTCTAAAAAGCACTGTTGTCCCTAAAGCAATGGCATCTTGAAATAGGTTATACAGATAGAAGTTTTAACGCTTTCAACCGGTATATCCTGTTACCATAGTGATTGCAATTGCCCCCCAAAAAAACTCAAGTTCCACATGTATTAGGACCTAGTGAGTGAGAGATAAAGCAGAAACAAATCATGCAATATAACCTTATCCATGAATGGGTTTTCCACATTATCATTTTCTACATTAGAACAAATGAAATTACCTTAAGAAACATTGTCATTCGGAATACATTTGGAAGAATGGACATAAATAGCTACATTATAACACAATCAGGAAATTAGATTTAAATGTAATGACAGCAGCCTTTCTTCGGGTAATGAGAGCAAATGTGTTGCTCAAGCAACCCATTAAAACAGCCTATCTTGCCACAGAGGCAGCACAAAGTGCATTTTTTATCTACAAGGGAAAATTCTCAAAGGAGGTGGTTTCAATCTACGTGCCCATTCCAGTACTGTTTTCACTTGCTCATCTTAACTTTGAACTGCATGAGACGCCTTATGCAATACAGAGGCCTGCATTGCAGGGGGTTTCAGGGCTTTTTGTCTTTGCTTTGTTGAGTCAGATGATTATGGTATCAGAAAAAAAAGTTACTTTAATAGTGATTTTTCAATTAGAGCCTTGGAGCTATTATTTATTTATTTATTTATTTATTTATTTGCTGATTTACTTTTACTCACTCACTCGCTGACTAACTGACTGAATTCAAATACAGATTTTATTATTTATTCCTGATGTTCCCTTCCCTTGCTTCAGGGTGGGAATCCCCAAAATGCCAATTTGAAATATGGCAGCCATGCCAAGTGCGGTTATGTTCCAAATTATGAAAAGGAAGGGAGCAATGATATTCCCTTGCTCCCTCATTCTTCCTCTCTCCTGCCAAGGGTATAAAATTCAAGCTTCCAGCAAAAAGAGAAATCCCATACGGCAATGCTCTACACGTGAAGAAGAGAGCAGTGAATCATCACGCTTATTCAAACGCAGGAGGGCATTTTTTTTGTAGGATGAGTTTGTAGGTGGTTCAATAATTCATGAGTGAATGTTTAGGGACAGAGAGGGGGATTAAGAACAGAAAATTGAACTTTGTTTTTTTGAAAATAGATACTTTAGCCTACACATTTTTCACATAGCAAAGACCAGTTTCTGAGTGTGTTCATGCATCATTCTCCCTATAAAAATGTTCCTTTTGGCATTTGACTCATTTTCTTCCACAGTGGTGCGCATTATACGGGCCTGTTTTTATCATGCAGTTCAGCACTGTTCTCTTTCAAAACCATTTTTCAGACTCCTTTAACATCTATTAGACAGGAACACTGTTTTTTGCCTTTCCTGAATCTCTCCTTGGTAAGTCAGCATGCTTTAAAGCAAAGTTGATTCTGCATGCTTTGGATGTAACTTGCATAAATCAGACACATGCAGGTAGAAGATAAGCACACAAAGCAAGGAATTCTAATTATTTTGGTGTTGATTAAAACTCTACAAAACAGAATCAGCCTCTGGCAGCAGTTTGAATTTAGACAGATGCTTAACTTTTCCAAGATTGTTATTATACTCTTAATGAATCCTAAGTATTGCTTTAGAAACAATATACATTGTACATGTGAGGTGCATTTAATACAAGGTGAAAGAATTGACACTTTTTCATCTGACAATGTTTATTATTTAATAACTATTTCATAACCTTAACAGTTAGACAGTGTTGCTAAAACTGCCTTTTATTACAGAGAACTGTGTCTTTGGTTAGTTATATCTATTTCATTACAATATTTATTTTACCTTAATTTTGGGATTTGTAAAAACATCTTATTGCAGGTGGCCATGGATCACTGTATTAAAGTATATCATCAGTTGTTCTCTTATTTTTTGTTGATAGCTATGATTTACATATGTCTGATACAGACATTTGTAAATCAGAGATATAGTGTCAACATTGCATACATTATTGTATACATTATCCTGTCAAACGTAATGTATACAAGCAGGTGGAAAGCTTGTTCAGTACATTATGCATAAACATCACACTCCTCAGCTTCCTTGGGAATGTCTGTGCCAATGAGCTGGAATGGAAGCCCCGACCGATAGTCTAACCTCATATTCAGGAGGAACAGATTCTGTCCTGCCTGCCTGCCAGCTTTTTACCATATTTCAGTGTCTGTGGTCATGTGAATTTGGTGATCCAGTCTACATGTTTTGTGGAATTGGAGAAGGCACATGACCGTGCTCCTTAAGGGATCTTCTGGGGGGTGCTACGGGAGTATGGGGGGGCCAGGTCGCTATTGCAGGCCATTCGGTCCCTGTACGCTCAGGATGACACTTGTGTTTGCATTCTTGGCACAAAGTCAAGCTTGTTCAATGTGGGTGTCAGACTCCGCCAAGTGGGCGCCTTCTGTTCCTGGTGTTCTTGCAAATATACATACAGTGAGCACTTTATTAGGTAGTTTGTAGAGAATGGTGTGAAAAACAAACATCAATTGAGCAGCAGTTCTGCGAGCAGAAACGCGTTGTAAATGAGAGAGGTCAGAAGAGAAGGGCCAGACTGGTCAAAGCTGATGGGAAGTTGACAGTAAAGCAAATAACAATGCATTACAACAGTGGTATGCAGAAGAACATCTCTGAACACACAACATATCAATCCTTCAGGTGGATGGGCTACAGCAGCAGACTTGAGTCCAAAGTCTAATAAATACATAATAAAGTGCTCACTGCAAGTATGTTAAATAATATCTGACATGGCTGGCAAAATTGTCTTTTATTTGATAAACGAAAAGGAACATGCATTATTTGACCTATAAAATGGGTCAAATTGATTTCTTTCTGAAGAGATTCTACCACAGTTGGGTCACCACATTATTCCTGGCACTGCAAGATACAAGACCAGCCAGACGGTTAAAAATGACAAATTATTTTAAATAGGTGACCTAATATAGTTTCTAAATTGGTATCACTGATGTAAAATAAGATTTAAATATTTAAATGCTGAAAAAAAAGACATCATATTTCTGCAAGGGGACATTACCTCTCTTCCTTTTTGGACTTTGGATTGGACTTGCTATCGATAAAACCTGTAATTGTACTCGCTAATAGGACTAATGGAGCAAACCTAATTTTCTAATAAAGTTCCACTTTAAATGTGGAACTTTGTTTGCTTATAAAGCATTAGGGTGAGTAATCTTTTTTGGAGAGCTTTTTGGACACTTTGGGCCTGCTTTTTAAAAGTGTGACGCAGCATGGCCAAGGAGGTAACATCATGCAGTTTTCAGTTTTACAGAACATGTAAACTGCGTCAGATTCGATTTTGGTGAGATAAGCGCAGATTTGGAATCTTCAAATACTCATCTATCATTCAGCTATAAATCCATTATGTGTCACAATGAGAAAATGTAAAAATATAAAATCTAGCGGGTGCTTTGGTTGTAACTTTACAAATGAAGTGGTGATGAAAATGACGTATATGTTAATTCACTGTTCCTAAGCCCAGGCCACTATAGCAGCCACGGTCAAAACATTCCTTCAGGATGGCGCTATTCCCCATTTTCCTCCTGAGAAATGTGGCTTATGATTATGGTTGCTCAATATGTATACAGAAAACATCCCTGTGTTCGGAAGACCATGTTAGCGCATGATGGTCCCAACACCCTATTCATTCTGTTATGCAGGCTGAGCTGTATTATCCTGCCCACTTCGTATTCTCTGGTTAGCAACAGCTTCCCCACCACAATGTCACAGTAGATGACCATTAATATGTCCATGAAATGGATCGTGTATGTGACTCGTACCAAATTCTTATAAAAATGGAAGGAATTAGATTTTACACGGACAAAAACCAAAGCTGATCTGGAAGTATTTTTTTATTTATTTGTCATGAAAGTCGCACTGTTTGGAACATAGTTAGACAATTTGTTGTCCGGAACATGGTGAGTTTACATTACCATTAAGCTACTGCAAGAAATTATAGGTTGTTGTAGGAGACCAGATACCATTCCTTCAAGCCATACATTATGTTGTTGAACTCCTCAATTGAGCATCTAGTCACAAAGTGCTTTGATAATGACAAGATACATTTCAATCGTGAACAAAAATAACAACTTGCAAGAAATACAAAGTAAACCAAATAACGTTATGGAACAGCTAGAGACTGTCTTGGTTTTCAGGCAAAAACCCAGCTACATTTGGTTGAAAAGAAAAGCTTTACTAGATGACTCGGATGTAGCTTACTATATCCTGGCAAACCCTGAGCTATATTGGGGTTATTGCTATTGGGATATAAGTTTGTGTACATTCAGGACATGCCAAGTTGTTGTAAAAGCTATCCCCAATGTGTGTGCAATGGATTTCCCCCATTTTACAAGCTTTTTAAATTGTATTTTTTAACGAAACAATCTCACAGGACACATCTGGACAACAAGAAACATTTCAGTCACATGTTCCAATAATTTTGCTCACCTAAAAATTGAGTGGTCTGATACAAAAGATTATATATTTTTAAGTTGTTTAAGAAATCTAGATAAAAATACCAGGAAATAAAAGCTGAAATTCGGATCTGTCATCTCATCTACATCTTTTGACCTCAAACTCAATTGTCTTCAGAATATAGCAAAAATAAAGCACTTGACCTTGCTGTTCCAATACTTTAGGAGGAGACTGTAAATGCACTTTAGCCACTGTTCCTATTGAAATACTAGTCAGCTGAGCAGTCTTTGTAATATAAACTCCTGCCTCCCCATGCCCCAATAATGCACCCTCTTTCAAAGTCACTTCAATCTCAGAAAAAAAACCAAGTGGACAGATAGTTATCGGAGGCAAAGTCCAAATGGCCATTCCCTTTTATATTGTTAGTTTTATGAAAAAAATGGCATGTAACAGTGGTAGGCTAAATTTGTGAAATAGTTTTGTGTGTGTGCTTTGCTCTTGAAGACCAGTAGTGAAATTGTATTTCATCAGAAAACGTATAGCATATGAAAGCAAATAACAGCTCTTAAGTGCAACACCATGTTCAACATTATATTGCATTGGCTTTCAATTTCAAAACTCGTGCTTTCACACAATCATTAATCTTGAAGTACAATAACAGATCATTTCTTTTTAAGCAATATTTTACAAACACTGTCCTAAACGATTCAAAAATGATATACAACAACTTTTTAAAGTCTCGTCTCAGCAGCACCAGGGTGAGATCAAACCACAGCAGACACCATAGCTGCTACAGGGACAGGTACTGTAGCTCAATCAAATGTCTACCAACCTCAACTATTTAATCTTCTGGGGGAAAATAAAACTCTTGGAGGTCACTGCTAGTTAGTAGCAAGCAAGTTAGTCATTCTGGTAAGAATAGTTCCCTCCTACAAATTAAGTTAGAATAGCTAAGTGCACATCATTTTCAAGTTGATAACCCTTGCTGATTTATTTTTCAGAAGCATCCTGGTTCTTTATGTTCAGGGCATCAGCAAGAGAACATCAGTCAGTTTCTTTTCATTGTGCTAGTCTTTTTAATTCATTTGAAAGTGTGATTTCCGTTTAATGTTCACCTTTTGTGCAAATCCGAAGATATTTTCTGTAGTAACATCAAGTTTCCACAATTCATATCAATGAATGAAAAAAATGTTTAGAAAAACTTCATTTTACAATTAGTTACCCAGTTAGATACCTTCAACTCATTTCAGCATGTAAGGTGCGGTAGACTAATCTGATTTCTGATTTAGAATATAATTTGTCTATTAACTTAAGCAACACTGAAAAGCCCTTTGCCATGTCTGTGGCTCACCGTTGATTTGCTCTCTTGTTCCTCAGCTGTGTCAGTTCTAGCTGATATGCCGTTCACCCTGTTACTTCCATATGGTTGGTTTTATTCTTTCATCTTATGTTATTGGCATTTTCCTTTTATTTTTCTGCAATATAAAACTTCCCCCAAAAAATTATAAATAAATCACCTGAATAGCAAGGCCCCTGGATAGATGACAGAAATGACAGACAAAAGTGAAAGTCAGAAGTAATCATACAAATCGTTGGCACTGATCCAGCCCACTTCTGGGTTAAGTTACGGCCACTTACGAGTACAGATACAGATACAGATACAGATACAGATACAGATACAGATAATATACACTCACACCACTTTATTAGGAACATTTTTACTTTATTACACCTATTTATTAATGCGGTTATCTAATCAGCCAATTGTGCGGCAGCAGTGCAATGCATACGATCATGTCCATACAGGTCAGGAGCTTCAGTTAATGTTCACATCAACCATCAGAATGGGGAAAAAATGTGATCTAAGTGACTGACTGTGGAATGATTGTTGGTGGCAGACAAGGTGGTTTGAGTATCTCAGAATCTGCTGATCTCCTGGGATTTTCACACACACTAGTCTCTAGAGTTTGCCAAGAATGGTGCAAAAAAACTAAACAAAAATGAGCAGCAGTTCTGCAGACAGAAACACCTTGTTGATGAAAGACGTCAGAGGCCAGACTGGTCAAAGCTGACAGGAAGGTGACAGTAACAAAAATAACCACACATTACAACAGTGGTATGCAGAAGAGCATCTCCGAAGACACAACGCATCATAACTCTAAGTGGATAGGCTAATAAAGTGCTTGGTGAGTGTAGTTGGTTGAATGGCTACAGATACAGATAATACAGTACTCACTCACCCCTAGATTAAAGGTATTTCAGAAATAAAACACCTGAATGTGGCCTTAGCTGATTTGCTCCACTTAGTTTCAGACATGGACAACTTCACTAGTAGCCTTAATCTTTGTCCAAGTGTCATTGTAGGCAAACACATGAAAACCATATAATTCTGGATTGAGCTAGATTAAGCCATTGTCATAGGCAGAAACCTCATGTGCATGTGAAGTATGAAAGGGGAAGCCATATTTCATCCTTGTTCTTTCAGATTCGTAAAACATCTTTGTTTTCATGATCATTGTCTTTGAATTCGTAATGCAGCAGAATAGCATGAAAAACCTACATAAATCAGTGGAGAAACTTAACGAATGCAGATGCTTCCATACAGGTGTACTTCATCATACCATACCATTAAGTAGTTCGCATCCTATCATGATCTGTGGCATTTTGTGCAAAAATTGAGCAGGCCCAGTTGACCTTGATTTTGGATCAAGATGGCAAGAGAAAAAGATCTAAGTGACTTTGAAAGAGGGTTCATTATTTGGGCACAGATGGCAGGAGATTCTGTCACAAAGATTATTCAACTGGCTAGTGTTTCAATAGGAACAGTCAACAGCTACATAGAGAGGAATGTTATAGTAGGGTTGCAGGGCATAAACCCCCATTACAAAGACAAATGCACATTTGAGATTTCAGTCAGAAAACACTAGGCACTACAGAGGCAAGTCTACAGAGATGTAGAAAAAATGATAGGGTCAGATGAGACATTCTTGACAATTGGGCAAGTGAATGTGTGGCATACACCAAGGGAATGGTACAGGCCTGAATGCTTGACCCCTACAGCTAGAGGGAAATCAATAGTTATTCTGAGTGGTCACCTTCATCTTGTGATGAAACATTTCTACCCTGATGGGAGTAGTCTCGTCCAGGATGACAATGCCCACATCCACAGAGCACGAGGTGTCACTGATGACGTTTTCACAGTCATCAGATCCCAACCCAATTGAACACTAGATTTTGGACTGATGTTTTAGACAGTACTCTCCACCCCCATCATCAAAACACCAAATGAGGGAATATATTTTGGAAGAATGGTGTTCTATCCCTCCGTGAGAGTTCCAGACACTTGTGAAGTTGTAATGGTGGCTCATAGTGGCCCATGATATTACTAACCTTACTTTATGTTGGTTTGTCACACAACTGTATATACTTACACATATATACAGTATATACCCATATATAACCCATCACTGCCCATTCCTTCACTATCTGACTCTTATTCACCAACGCTAGGCTTTGATGTCAGACAGGACAGCATATTTGTGTAATTCTACAGACGAGACAATTCAGTGCCCGTAAACAACATTTCCCTTTCGCCTCTTTCTGGGTCGAGATCGAGCCAAGATAAATCATACAGCCCAATGGAAAATTGCAATCAGTGCTGAGCAGGGGCTCAGCTTAAATACATGGCACTGGGATCCAGAAGAGAGGGAAGCCTCAAGGGAGACAATTAGCAGACAATTGTCAAAACACTGTCAAAATGTACACTTTAAATTTCTGCTTTGTTGTAGAATACTGGTTGAATAAAATGGCTATTAATGGAAAATGTCAGTATGCATGTAATACAGGAACTGCAGTCCAGACATTTCAGTATTTGTTAGAATCAGTGGCACAAACACAAAAAAAGCCCCACAGGCAAATGTTTAAATATGTAACATCATATTCATGATATAACACTGTTCTAATGAGATCTGTTCTGTTCGTTAGCTTTTGGCTCAGGGAGGAGGACGAGCAAGAACAGTTTCCCTTTCCCTTATCTGAAGTATCTGGGAGAAGCAAGGGATTAAGGTAATTTGCAAGGCATTTTAGCATCACTTGACAACAGTCCAGGAAACATCCCCAACCCATACTGAGAGAGCATGTGCCCAATACTGATTATGCACAGGTCACCATAGGTGGCACTGGGTGTACATGAAACCGGTTAATCCAGGTAAGAGCTCATGGAACTTTATTAGGTATTTATTAGACTTATCTGTTAGACGTATCAAGTCTTCTGCTGCTGTACCCTATCCACTTAAGAGGTTTTTGATGTGTTGTGTGTTCAGAGATGCTCTTCTGCATACCACTGTTGTAATGCATGGGTATTTCCGTTACTGTCACCTTCCTGTCAGTCTGGCCCTTCTCCTCTGACCTCTCTCATTAAGTGCTGCTCACTGGATGTTTTTTGTTTTTCGCACCATTCTTTGCAAATTCTGGAGACTGTTCTGCATGAAAATCCCAGGAGATCAGCAGTTTCTGAGCTACTCAAACCACCCACTCTGGCACCAACAATCATTCCAAATTCAAAGTCACTTAGATCATATTCCTTCCCCATTCTGACTCTACATAGTGCACAATACTTACAGTTTACAACATAACAGGAACAACAATACTTACTGAAATTATTTCAACAGTATGTTTAGGAGTAGTCTCAGTTGCCATGCCCATAACTGATTGTGAATATCATATTAATATTTTCCCATATACAACCAGCAGGCAGGAAAGATGTCTTGAGATTAGAAATGAAAGCTTCCAAACAAAGAATTTGCAGTGACCCCAATTAGGGAGGAAATAAATATTGCTAACCTGAGCAACAGTACACTTGAAAACATCTTCTTAAATCTCCATATTATTGAAGCACAAGGTTACTGTCATCCAGCAATGTTAGTGGTACCAAGTGGGTAAGGTCAGTACGGAAGTAGGCCATACTTCAAGGGGAAGGGTGATTACATGAAATGAAAAACTGCCTCAGGCAATCAAATCTGTTTTAAGAAATTCAGTGTCAATCAGATTACAGGAAGCCTGCACCAGCAAAGTTAACTGAAATGTTTCAGACGCTTCAGACTCACTCACTCACATACATTGATGTTCCGTTTATTGCCTGACAGCCTGACAGGGATGACATTTATGTGTCTGAGGCACAGCAGTGGATACTGACTGCATGCAGAAGTAGAGGGTGACACGATGGTGCAGCAACTAGCCCTGTCAACTCAAAGCAAGAAGGTACTGGGCTTGAATCCCAGGTAAGGGTCTTTCGGTGTGGAGCTTGCATGCTGTCCCCTTGTCCGCATTGGGTTTCCTACATTTCACCCAGAGTCTGCTGGGATGGACGATCTTCCCCCACAACCCAGTAAACTGTTTTAAAGATGGATGGATAGAGAAGCAGGAATGCATTTTTTTTATATACACTCGCATCTGCTCTACTGCGAATCCTTTGCGGTCTCAGATACCAGCAAATTAACGACCACTTTACTAAACCTGTTACTGATTATGCCGTCTAATAAATGAAACACCCTCATTCGCAATTTTTGCGGTAGGAAACACCCATAAACCTGAGAAATGGGTATGGAGCTAACACAAGAAAAAGAACAGTTGCATTTACATAGATCAGGAAATGTGCTCTAGGTAGGTAGCCTTATGGTCAATGGGGTGTACCTGGGTAATGCCATATTACAGCATAGGATTACAATGGCAACAGAGAGGGAAAACTTTGAAGTGACATTCCATACAACATGAATTCTTATAATAGGCCTATAATAGAACGAACAGTAGGTTAAATGATGTGAAGAGAAGATGATAGGCAGCATACAAAAAAAAACCTTAAAGGGAAAAAGGCAGGTGGTTGCCCATATACAGAAATAATATTAACATTGATAGAAGAACAGGTGGAAAAATCCCTGCAAAATGAGAAAGATGTGGGGCTGCGGAAGGTATTGATGTGCCTGAGGGCAGCCTGTAGCGTACTGGTTACGGTACATGACAGGGAACCGCAAGGTCTGTGGTTCGATCCCCAGTGTTGCTTTGGTTAAATGTCTTGCGTCCTTCCAAAGATAATTTCATATTATATCTGAAAATGCATTAGATTAGTACAGGATGCTGATTTTCTTAGACATTATATACTCTCACTGAGCACTTTAGTAGGTATTTATTAGACTTACCTCTGTTACTGCAGCCTTTCCACATAGAGGTTGAACATGTTGTGTGTTCAGATATGCTCTTCTACATACCATGGTTGTAATGTGTGGTTATTTGCGTTGCACTTCCCTGTCAACTTTTACCAATTTGGCCCTTCTCCTCTGACCTCTCATTGACAACATGTTTTTGTCTGCAGAACTGCTGTTCATTGGATGTTTTTTTGTTTTTCGCACCATTCTCTGCAAACTCTAGAGACTGTTGTGCCTGAAAATACAAGGAGATCAGCAGTTTCTGAGATACTCAAATCAACCTGTCTGGCACCATTACATTACATTACATTAATGGCATTTGGCAGATGCTCTTATCCACCAATAATCATTCCATGGTCAAAGCCACTTTTACATTTACAGATTACAGATTACATTTCTTCCCAATTCTGACATCTCATATGAAAAACGGCTGGACCTCTTGACCATGTCAGCATGCTTTTATGCATTTAGTTGGTGCGACATGATTGGCTGATGAAATATTTGCATTAACAAGCTGGTATACAGATCTACCTAATAAAGTACTCCCTGAGTGTAAATAGAATGGTCCACTGCAGGAATGCATAATGCTAAAGAAAAAACTTTGGAGACATGGAGCAATGCTGCTGCAGAGGTGAATTCTCATTTACAAACTTAAAATCAATCTTTTTATTTCCATATATGTAGATTCTTTTTTTCTGTTGTATTATGTGCTTACGTATGTAAACTCAGTGAGCAATTCATTAGCTAGACCTGTACACCAGCTTGTTAAGGCAAATATTTCACCAGCCAATCATGTGGCATGATGCACAAAAGTATGCAGACATGGTCAAGGTTCAGCTGATATCACAGAATATCACTCCTGTTAGATGAGAGAAAGTGACCTAGGGATGTATTTTCAAAACTTTCCATAAGATTCCCAGGTGCATCCTCAGTGGGAAAATTCAAAAGGATATCGGAAAAAGCTCAAGGTATACAGCCAAGTTAGCTAACTTTAGCTAGCTAGCTGGAATTGGTAAGCAAACAAGAACATAGACTTACAATGTTTGCGAATTAGATTAAAATGGCCTACATCATAATCGTATGTGAATTAAAGTACCAAAGTCAACTTCAAATTTTCACAAAGGACTCATCCTGCATCCAGACAATTCTTTGAAAAGGTCAAAGTTATAAGTAACCATGCAAAGCATTGGAACTGATCAAACAGCTGCCAGGTGAAACCCTGCCCACTTCCAGGTTAAGTCATGCCCACTTATGACTACGGATACGGATACAGATAATATAGTTGGTTGAACAGATAGACACAGATAATGCAGTTCTCGCTCACCCCTAGTAGGTAATCCTAGCTAATGAATGAATGAGACGTATTGCACTGGAGGAAACTTGTCAAGTGTCCAGTTTTTACAAGACAAATAAGCAAAATAAACGTAGTCAGAGAATGACTGAAAATCAGCAGAAATGATTAGCTATATATTTACGTTAGCTTGTCCCATTAAGCCATATACCATGAATGTTGAAAATGGGATCACTTGCACTTCAAAATAAGGATTTTTTTAAAGCCATGTCAGAAAGTGTTATTTTTAAAAATAATTTTAAATATGGTGCATGTGTGCTGTATTTGCAGTATGGTTGACTTGTGCACTGCCTGTTTTGCTTCTACGTCCTATCCCAGGATCTACAGTATCTTTCAATATTCTTGATGTACCCTTCGATCCAAATGCTATAGCCATTCAACAACACAGCTCTTGGCACCCAGGACCCCTTATCAGCCCATGTTTCAATACTGACAGGGAATTTTGGCAGGTGTACCATACCAAGCAATAAATAAATGATTCATGTCCGGGATTTGCCACCTCGGCCTCCATTTTGATTTCAAGATGGCGGGCACGTGAATAAGGTCCATTGCGGCTGTTTTTACGTCTGAAAAGCAGTCACAGTCCTTTAATAAATCTGGCCTTCAGTGGCCACATTACCTCCTCATTAACACAAATGACCTGCTCCTCAAAACAGCAAATCATGTGGCTGCAACTCATGCAGACGTGGTGAATAGGTTTAGTTGTTATTTGACCAAACATTATAATTGTGACTTTGAGCATGGTATGATTGTTGGTGCTAGATGTAGTGGTTCCAGTATCTCAGAAACAGCTGCCCTCTTGGCATTTGAATGCAATGCAGTCTCTATAGTTTACAGAGGATAGGGCAGTAAACAAAAAATATAAAAAATATATTAAAAAAAATAAAATAACACCTTGTGAATGAGAGGAGAATGGGAAAACTCATTCAAGCACACATGTACACGCAAAAACATCCATGTGCATACACACACACCAATATACAAACACACAGACAAGTATGATAGTATGATTCGTCCAGAGGCTGTCTCTATAAAGCTTCATCTCTCAAAGGCTTTTTTGATATTGGCTATAGAAAAGATTTATCATTGAAAAGCAGCTTGAAATGTCATATTAAATTCAACAATCAATAAATCCCCAAAACCCACATGATGTGAGATGATATCTAATGCTACATTGGGTGCCATCAATAACTTTTCAAAGTCAAAGTCACCGCATGTAATGTGTGCATCATCTACTTATTTGTACTCAATATGTTTTATTTGAGAGCTCATTGGAGGGGCTTTGAATATGTGTATCAGATATGTTGTTTTTTCAGATTTAAAATTTTGTTTTTATTTGTGACTGTGATTCCAGGGTAGTCCAGGGAGCGTTTGTATGTCGCCAAGTCCCTCCCCCTCTGCTATTGTAACTTTTGGTTGTGAAATTGACCTTATCAATGACTCAGATGACCCTGACGAGCCTGGAGAAGATGTAATTGCTGATCCCAAAACAGAGGTCGCCAGACATTAGTTGGATCATTACTTGGATCAGAGTCAGAGGACTCTTCTCAAAGCCAGCATCCATACCCTAATTGAAAGGTCTACTCTGACTTTGAAAATGAGTTTTTTTAGCTATATTACCAAGAGTCAGATGCAAAGGTTGATACCAATTCCTTACCTGTGCTTTCAGTCCATGGATATTAGAAAATACATACACTCAATGGGCCTCATGCCTGAGTATTTGTAAATTTCCCTTACTTTTTTGTACAAAGGGCTCGTAATAGTGTGTAATGTCAGATTCTATGTAACGCTCATAACTTCAGAAAACAGTCCTAAATGACCATGTAAACATGATGAATCCCCACCTCTTCGTAAATGAGGAAGCCTGCATGATAATTGTGCATTAGCATAATAAGCAGGACCCAAAAATGTGTAGCAATAGGCTACTTGCCATCTAGCTAGCCAAACTCCTAGCCCAGTGATGGCATCAGGAAATCTGTAATTAAAACACTTTCTTTATGCAATCTTCTGGAACATCGCATCGAACGCCACCAGTGGAAAACCTGCATAGAGAGGATCAATTTAAGAATGCAAACACATTGAATGAAATTACAGAATGATGCTTTAATGATTTCAAATTCCTGAATTAGTCCTTCTCCCCCAGACAGATGCATTAAAATGACAAGTTCCTGGTTTTTTGTCTGTTGTTATACTTCATATCTTGTATTCTTGTATTCTATTATGTACATCCAGGCAGCAATAAACTATATCCACAATTAACAGCTTATTTTTGGTGATAGTAAGTCAACTGAATATGTCACAATCCCAAGTTAATTTGCATCCTGTGCATATGTTTATTTTAAAATGCATTAGTTTCTGTGAAATAATATTGTTACTTCATTTCAACGTTTAAAAGGTTAATATTACATTTAGAAGCGATTATTTATGATGGGAGAAAATTACAATTAATTATATTTAAACTCTTTGCACATAGAGTAGCACCGATAGGATGAAAATCGATATCCTGACTCAAAGATTATGTCCCAGCATTATTATTTTGAATATTGAACTTCCAAGCTCAGTTCAACCATTGAAACAGCAACTGACACTGAGGTGGACCCAGGAAGGAACAGTTTCTATGTCTGAATGAGATTATATGGTAAGTAGCCTCCAATAAACTCCAGCGAACATTGTGTGTTCTGCAATTGCTGGAATCAAAACATACTGCAGATCACATTTGAATGGCTTCCTTGTTATGGATTCATAATTGAGTGTTATAAATCCAAGTAAACATGCGGTATCCCAGCAACCATGACGTGCAGTGAACAGCAGATAGATGTCTGTCTCAGGCAATCCCAAAAAAAAAAAAAAAAGATTTCAGATTTTTTATTTATTGATCTGTATATTATTAAACGTCATTTCTTACGAATAAACATTTGCCAATGTAGCAAACACTGTCTCGAAGAGGCAAACAGGCACATCTGTCACCTTACCCTACAGATGTCCCCTACCAGACTCCTGATTAGGGATAAACTAAGCAACTGTGACAGCAGCCTATGGGGCTGTTCTCCACTGCGAATTCCCGGAGACTGCCACGCTGTTTACAGGAACGTGCCTCCAACGATTAAGCACTATTAGTCTCCTAACTTTGCACATGAATTGCATCATGATCAGTCAACTCAAACACTAGATATGAAGATACATGCACACTATGTCTTATCCTCTGTCCCTTGCCAAGGAGATAACTGGTTTCATGTATTTATTGGATTATGACAGTTTCACACCGCAGGCAGTTAGAACATTTGGGTGTGTATTTGTAGGGGGGGGGGATTTGGTTGGGGGTTCAATTATTTACTGAGCATTTACTGAATTCATGTTGATTTAACGCACACACACACAAACACACACATACAGTGGGCTCTTTAATTATTGGCACCTTGAAGAAAAAAATGAAGAAAGACGGCTGTATAGAGTAAACATAGATACTAATATACAGTGGGCTCCTGAATTATTGGCACCTTTTATAATAATGGAGAAAGAGGCTGCATATAATAAAAATGGATAATGATCAATATTTTATGTTCAAACAACATGCTTTTATTTCAATACATTTATCCTCATGTTTCTATGTTTTTTAATTCAGTCATCTCATTTTTTCTGAAAAACACAAGTGCACCCCCAATAATTATTGTGAATAAAATCAAAGTGAAAAATACAGTAAAATAAGAATGCTTTCAAAAATAGAAATGTTAATAGTTTATTTTTATCAATGAATAAAATGCATGAACAGAATAAGTGAATGAACAGAAGAAAAATATGAATCAAATCAATATTTGGTGTGACCACCCTTTGCCTTCAAAACAGCATCAATTCTTCTAGGTATACTTGCACACAGTTTTTGAAGGAACTCTGCAGGCAGCCTCAAATGCTTCTGTCTCTTCATGTAATCCCAGACAGACTTGATGATGTTGAGATCAGGGCTCTGTGGGGCCATACCATCACTTCCAGGACTCCTTGTTCTTCTTTACACAGAAGAGAGTTCTTAATGTTTGTTTGGGGTCGTTGTCCTGCTGCCTCCCTGATGGTATTGCATGATGGATAAGTATCTGCCTGTACTTCTCAGCATTGAGGAGAGCATTAACTTGCAAGGAACCTCCACCATGCTTCACTGTTGCCTGCAGACACTCATTCTTGTACCGCTCTCCAGCCCTTCGGTGAACAAACTGTCTTCGGCTACAGCCAAATATTTCATTTTGACTCATCAGTCCAGAGAACCTGCTGCCATTTTCTGCACCCCAGTTCGTTTTCGTGCATAGTTGAGTTGCTTGGCCTTGTTTCCACGTCGGAGGTATGGCTTTTTGGCCTCAATTCTTCCATGAAGACCACTTCTGACCAGACTTCTCCGCACAGTAGATGGGTGTACCTGAGTCCCACTGATTTCTGCCAATTCTGAGCTGATGGCACTGCTGGACATCTTCCAATTGCGAAGGGAAGTAAGCATGCTGTGTCTTTCATCTGCTGCACTAAGTTTCCTTGGCTGACCACTGCCTCTACAGTCCTCAGTTTCTTTGCGCTTCTTCAACAGAACTTGGACAGCACATCTGGAAACCCCTGTCTGCCTTGAAATTTCTGCCTGGGAGAGACCTTGCTGAAGCAGTATAACTACCTTGTGTCTTGTTGCTGTGCTCAGTCTTGCCATGGTGTATGACTTGACAGCAACCTCACCTTAGGAGTTTGGCTGTTCCTCACCCAGTTATAACCTTCCTACACAGCTGTTTCTGTTTATCTTAATGATTGTGTTTCAACCTACATATTAAATTGATGATCATTAGCTCCTGCTTCGTATAGAATTCCCTGACTTTGTGCAAATGTACCTAGAAGAATTGATGCTGGTTTGAAGGCAAAGGTTGGTCACACCAAATATTGATTTGATTTAGATTTTTCTTCTGTTCACTCACTTTGCATTTTATTAATTGATAAAAAATGAACTATCAACATTTCTATTTTTGAAAGCATTCCTACTCTTATAGCATTTTTTCACACCCCTTACAGAGCACAATTAACAAAACCAATCATCTAGAGTTTATCAAACCTTATTGGAATTATGATCGGAAGAGAGTGCTGTAGCATTTTTGGCCATTTTGGAGGAATGCATACAAGAAGAAGCACCTCATACCTCCTGCCAAATGTGGAGTTGGGTCATTGATGTTTTGGAGATGTTTTGCTGCCAATGGTCAAGGGGAACTATTTCAAGTAGCAGGAAATTTGGGCAGAAAACCTGGTTGTCTCAGTGAGGAAGCAGGGACTTGGTTGTTGGTAGGTCCAGCAGGACAATGACTCCAAACATACATCAAAAGCCACACAAAAATGGTTATGTGAAAGCATCCATGTTCTGCAATGGCCGTATCAAGACTTAAATCCCATCAAAAACCTGTGGGTTGAACAGAACTAAACTTATCACAAAGTATAGGAAAATGCCAATAATTTTCCCACCTGTTTTCAGAAAAAAATACTGAATAAAAACATTTAAGTATGAGAATGAATTAGAATAAAAATATTGTAATATTTTTTTCCATACGTTTGAACATAACATACACAGTAGATTATTATCAGTGCTACAAATTACATGATTCTTCATTCTTCAACGATGTTTCTTGTGGACTTCTGACCACAGCATATTCATTCAATCATACTTTAACTGACCAAATGAGACCAAATAAGACCAACATTGAATGTTTTGTCAGATATAGCATCCATGCCATTGAAACAGAGATGCGTAACAGGAGATGCACGCCATACTCAACATGAAAGTTGGTGGTGGGTCAGTGATGGTTTGGGGCCGTTTTAATTCCAGAGGTCCAGGGGCACAATATTCCTTAACCTTGTCAAGTGTTACAGGAAATGACTCAATGCTGTTATCCTTGCCAGAGGTGGATGCACAGTACTAAACCAATAAGCCACTAAGCAAATATTTTGGTTGGTTCCACTGAGACATTAATAAAGGACAGTAATTTTCACATGTTCAGCATATTGACTTTCTCAGTAATCATATATATATATATTTTTAATGCGTTTATTTCTATTGTGCATTGCCAGCTAGGGGTGGCAATAATTCTGGAGCCCACTGTACACTCGTTGAGTCCTTTATCAGGTAGACCTGTACACCAGCTTATTAATGCAAATATTTAATCAGTCAATCATGTGGCAGGAAGTAAATACACAAAAGCTTGCAGACATTGTCAAGAGGTTCTGCTAATGGTCACAGACCAAATGTGATCCAAGTGACTTTGATCATAGCATGATTGTTGGTGCCAGACAGGGTGGTTTTATCTCAGAAACTGCTGATTTCCTGGGATTTTCACACACAACATAATCTAGAGTTTGCAGAGAATGGTGCAAAAAAAATAAAATAATAGTGAGCCGTAGTTCTGCATGTTGTTAATGAGCGAGGTCAGAGGAGAAGAGCCAGACTGGTCAAAGCTGAAAGGAAGAGTGAGACGGGTGCGTGGGGGTTGGACCCAAAATGCACGACTCAGAAACAATGGTTAGATAAAGTCCCGTCAGGGCTTTATTCGGGACGAATCCCAGAAGCGTAGTCAAAACAAGCAAAGTCCATACATGTAGATCCAGCCAAACAAACAGTAAACAAACAAAAAGCACGGTGCCTAGGGAAGAGGCAAACTCGTAGTCGGTAGACGTGCAGGAAGGTCCGGTAGCAGGAGAGCAGTCAGCGGGGCAGAAGTACAGGCGGATGGCAGGCAGAGTCGTAGTCGAGGGCGATGTGGAAGTCGAAACCATGAAACAATCAGCGAGGCAAAGGTACAAAAACGGTAGGCAAAGACGTGGTCAAAAACAAACGATGGTCAACAATCAATAATCAATGGTCGGTAAAACAGGCTTGGATCGTAACGTGTAATCAATAACAATAAATGGTCAAGCGTTGCGTTGAAAAACAAGAGGCAGACAATTTCGCGAAGAACCGTAGTGCGACTGGGCTATAAATGCGGGTGTAGACAATTAGTTTAGAGAGCAGCAAGGAAATGAAAAACAGGTGCGATGGATGACAAGTTTAACAAGGTAACTAGTAATCGTTAGTAATAAACCTATCCTGCCCTAGAATTAGTAAATTAGTAAATGACATGCGCGAGAAACGTAAGGTAACATGAACACATAATTAGTTTGTTAGTTCTACCCAATCCTGATCTATTGTTAGTAGTTTTAGTAAATAGACAAATGGAAACAATTAGGGTGTGAATGACAGAAAGAGAGAGAGAGAAAAGGCGGAACGCAAGGTTTGCGGAAAGACATGTAAAAGTGTATGTTTAAACAGTAACCAGTCTACGTAACAATAAACATAAATCAAAACATAACACAAAACGAAACTAAGACGATAACCATGTCACGTTTCAGGTCTGTCTCGCCATGTTTTATGTTTATTTATGTTGTCTTAGTCACGTAGTGTCTTATCATGTATTATGTTGTCTAGGTTCGTCATGTTGTTTAGTTATGTTTCGTTACGATTTATTTTCTTGTCATGTTTAGTTATGTCTCGTTACGATTTATTTTCTTGTCATGTCTAGTTATGTTTTCGTACGATTATATTACCTGGTTATGTTGAGTGATTATCGTCTTAGTTTCGCTTTGTGTTATGTTTTCATGCATGTTTATTGTTCCGTTAACTGGTCGTTGTTATGCATACACTTTTACATGTTTTTCCGCAAACCTTGCGTTCCGCCTTTTCTCTCTCTCTCTCTTTCTGTCATTCACTCCCTAAGTGTTTCCATTTGTCTATTTACTAAAACTACGAACGCTAGATCAGGATTGGGTAGAGACTAACAAACTAATCATGTGTTCATGTTACCTTACGTTTCTCGTGCATGTCATTTACTAATTTACTAATGCTAGGGCAGGATAGGTTTATTACTAACGATTACTAATCTCCTTGTTAAACTTGTCATCCATCGCACCTGTTTTCCATTTCCTTGCTACGCTCTAACTAATTGTCTGCACCTGTCTACACCCGCATTTATAGCCCAGTCGCGCTACTGTTCACTGCGAAATTGTCTGCCTCTAGTCTAACTATGCAACGCTTGAGCATTACTACTGTTTGTTTACACGTTACGATCCAAGCCTGTTATCGACCATCGTCCATTGATTTCTGTTCTTTTGACCACTGTTTGTTTTTTTGACTACGTCCTCGCCTACCGTTTTTGTACTTTTGCCCCGCTGATTGTTTCATGGTTTCGACTCCCGCTTCGCCCACGACTACGCCTCTGCCTGCCGTCCGCCTGCCCCGCTGACTGCTCTCCTGCTACCGGACCTCCCTGCACGTCTACCGACTACGAGATTGCCTCTTCCCTCGGCACCGTGCTTTTTGTTTGTTTTATATTTGTTTGGCTGGATCTTCGTGTATGGACTTTGCTTGTGTTGACTACGCTCCTGGGACTCGTCCCGAATAAAGCCCTAACGGGACTTTATTTAACTATTGTTTCTGAGTCGTGCATTTTGGGTCCAACCCCCACGCACCCCTCTCAAACCATTCAACATAACAAGGTAATATAATCGTAACAAAACATAACTAGACATGACGAGAAAATAAATCGTAACAAGAAACAAACTAAACAACATGACTACAGCAGTGGTATGCAGAAGAGCATCTCTTAACACACAATAAGTCAAACGTCTAAAGCGGATAGGCTCCAGCAAAAGACCAATAAGTCAAAAAATATGTCTAATAAATACCTAATAAAGAGCTCAGTGAGTGTATATAAAATTTTTAAAATACTATTACTATTAGTACTATTACAGGAAATTCATGCAGGAAAAACATCCCTTTTATACATGGTCTCCTCATTTTATGGGACCAAACGAAATTGGACAGTTGGGTTCTTAGCTGTTTTTGATTAGTCAGGTATATTCAGTTGCTTCCTTGGTGCAGGTATGGATAAATGGTTGGAATTTATATAGCACTGTATAACTGATGCTAATTCACCCATTCATACATACACTCACACACCAATGGCGATCGGCTGCCATGCAAGGCACCAGCAACCAGCTTTTCAGGAGCATTTGGGGGTTTGGTGTCTTGCTGAGGGACACTTCGACACACCCAGGGCGGAATCGAACTGGCAACCCTACGACAGCCAGACGACTGTTCTTACTGCCTGAGCCAATGTCAACATGAGCACCAGAGTTGTGGCAATGAAAGTCAAGGAAGCCATTATGAGGCTGTGAAATAAGAAGAACAATCGGACATAGACAACAGAGACATAGGTCAAGAGGCTGGGATCAATAAAACATAAGGTAATGGCTCATGTTGCTCAGCTGTGCTATTTCGGCTTATGGAAGTCATACAGTGAAAGGTATATGTAATGACTTTGTTCTTATGTTATTGGTGTTTTGGGGCCTTTTGTAATTTGCATATTATTTTTCTACTATTTAAATCTGGCCAACATTGACAAAAACCTTCACCTGATTTTAATATTGAAAAAAAAAGCCCCTGAACGGACTACTGAAATGGCAGACAACTTAATGTAAAGGTCAAATCTCACTTTACAATGCACTTCATGGCAAATCACTGTGTAAAATGATTCAGAGGTTCAGAAGAAATGCATTGCATAGAGTTCCACAGCACTGTAGCTGAATCAGCTGCCATGTCTCGTTCTTGTAGCCAGTCCAGCAAAATGGCAAAAATAAAAAAAGCTGTGTCTAAGTATTATTTCTCTGCTCTTCGGCACTGTCTGTTGTTTTTGAGTGATAACAGCAAGTAAGTTTGATCATTCTCTCCTCACCCACTTGTGTGTTGGAAGTTATTTTATTATTACTGCCTGAAAGTAATGATACCGAGTTATAATTATGTTTGAAACATCTCCCATGGTTATCTTTCCGACAGTGCAAAGTATAACTCAATATGTAGCCACAGTACATTAATATATTTTTGTCACGAGGTAAGCAGGCTATTTATATGAAGTAAATGCATTGCGTTTGCATAGTGTTTGTTGCATGTATTGATATTGAAGCTGTGAAAACATTCTACACACCCGTTCGATCTGTTTTTGTGAGCAAGGTTATATGAAATTAATCACAACCCACGTGACATGTCTTGGCTAATCAGAATGCCGTATTTGCCCTAGAAGGCCCCTAAATACAGAATGTCATACTCAGTCAGTCCTAATGGATAGCACTTTTGGAATGGTGTGAATAAGCTTGTTTTGTGAAGTGGAAATGAATGAAAACCCAATTAAGAATATGTAGTGGATAAAGGCAGAATTAAGTGTACAGCCAGGAGATCTAGTTAAAGGCAACAGGGCTTTACAAGCCATGCTTTTTGATTGTTGACAATATTGGAGATAAAGGATTCATTTTTCACTGATTTTAGGGGGTCTACTTTGTGATCAATTATATATAATTTATCATCAATGCAAAGCAGAATATTTCCCACACATTAGCAGCACAGGCACACATAACCTTGCTTTTACACATAGCGTTAAGTACTGTTCACAGTATAGAACATTTAATCAAAAAAGAACATTTCACCAAATGATAAAAGCCATTCAAATCAGTTCAGTCAAAAGGTTAATTGCTTTGCCACACTCAAACAGAGCCACTCAGTGCTATGAATGCACAGATGCATTTGAGTATTCCATCCAATTCTGGTCACAGAATGAATTCCACTTGAAATCCTGTCATGTCAAATGTTCTTATCATTACCTCCCACTTCTGCTTCGCTATCTGATGCTTTTCCAGTTCAAGCCTGTCTCATGCTGCACTCTGTACTTTGCACTTTTTATTGATTGTCCCCCACCATCAGCCACTGCAAACAAGATTTATTTATTTATTTGAAATATGCCATCCACTTGTAATATTCAACTGACTGCACAGGTTGCAATGAAGCATATTCTTGGTACTTTAATAATCAAGAAGGAACTATTCATATGCATAAAAAACTACTTTATTTTCAATTTGCTTAAGAAGAGTTATCACCACTAGTGGAAGAACAATAAGTAAAAGCTGTCAACGATGGGGTCAATTGTATTTCATTTGAGTCAATTCAGGAATTTCATTGAAATTCAATTAATTCATTTTGAAAAATCCACATTGAACAGTGTAGGCATTCGTAATTGTATGATGTTAAGTTAATTTCTTCAATTGGTTCTCCTGAAGTGGAATTGTTCTGACCGTTTTTTAAGAAGGCATCTACATTTCTATTTTCGGTTTAGTCGGTATCCTTATCACAGCTCAGTTCCAGTGAACCAAATCATTATTAAAATTCACCAGAAATTATAATATCACAGCTGTTCTTTTAAAATAAATTTAGGGGGGGCGGATCCCTCTACACAGTTGTAGTTCAGTGAGTCGATGTATTTCAACCCCCCACAATATTCCCACCTTGGCTAATGAAATTAAGGTGGATCATTTGTTAGGCTTGCATAAAACACTGTTTCTTTGACTGTGTAAGCAAGGCAATAACCATTTCAGTGTGTTAGCTGGCAACCTTACAAACCGGCAAACTCTTAAAAAAAAAAAAACTAAAAAAAAAAACTTGTGCCTAAAGAGGTTGATGTTTTACAACAAAGCTGACAAGCTGAGAAAACAGTGTTGAGGGCATGTTCAGTGACTTGATCCCATTATATATCAGTGAGAATAAATGTTTGGCAGGAGAATGAAGGGTGTTCATCTCAGTGACAACAGGCAGTTCAATTACTTGGGCTGGAATAAAAATGAGCTTTATTTAAGACTGACCTAAGACTGACACACATTCAGTTAAATTACATTTTATTTGTAAGTGACACATTATTTGATAAGACATTGTGATCTGCGAGAGAAAATCCTCGCAAATTGCTTTCATGAAACGAGCCCTTGTCCCCTAAAGAAAAAAATTATTATCCTGGATATGGAGTAAAGGTTTACAAAGTTCCATGATGATAGGATGACTATGCAATGGGAATCCTATAATACAGTCCAAAATCAGGTTGAGAAAAACAATTTCAGAGATAGAAATGGTAAATCATTTTGCTAATTTCACCATACACATGGCGTACTCATTCAAAAGGTGATGTTAACCTGAAAGTTGAATAACTGAGGGATGATTTGCAGCAGTAAACAGAAAAAGGTAGATTTGACTGAAATTTTATTTCAGTGGAACAGAACCTTAAAGAACTCTATGCCTCCTGTTATGTCGAGTTTATAACAGCTTTTATGTTTGGGGTCAAATTTACCCCAACAGTTTAAATAAATGCATAATTATTACAAAATAAAAATGTTGACACTGTGTCACCAAACGATTAGCCTTTTATCCATAAATATGAAAAATATGTAAGAAACATCTCATTTTAAAGCCTGAGGTACAGTAAGTTAAAGTTTGGCTCCTGTATGGGAAAGTGCCCCCAGAATCATCCGCAAAGAAATCTGGGATGCAGTGGGTAGCACAGCCGCCTCACAGCAAGGAGATCCAGGGTTCGAATCCTGGTCGGCCGGGGCCTCTCTGTGTGGAGTTTGCATGTTCTCCCCATGTTCGCTTGACTTTCCTCCGGGTACTCCAGTTTCCTCCCACAGTCCAAAGACATGCAGGTTAGGCTGATTGGAGAGTCTAAATTGCCCATAGGTATAAGTGTGTGAGTGAATGGTGTGTGTGCCCTGCGATGGACTGGCGACCTGTCCAGGGTGTATTCTAGCCTTTTGCCCAATGTAAGCTGGGATAGGCCCCAGCCCCGCTGCGACCCTGTTCAGGACAAGCAGGTTAAGATAATGGATGGATGGATGTTAGAGGGTCAAAATAACCCCACAGTACATCTACAGAATCACGAGAGCAGGGTTCTTCCAATTGACTGAAGACTGAATAATTATCTAGCTCCTCACAAACTGGAGGGCAATAGAAAGAGGTGAGAGTGAATATTTGAGAAATATAAAGAAATCCAATCTTCCAGGCTACCTCTAACTGGCTCGGTGTCTGAAGCAAAATGCAACACTCAAGCACAGAACAGAGGGACAATGAGCCTTAAGTAGAGTAGAGCCCGCCTACCAATAATGGATAATTAGTTTGGTAATTATACTGCACCTGGATACCAATTAACCAAGGCAGCAATCTGCACGGGTGAGCTGCCTGGAAAATAAGTTGAGAAGCCCTGACACATACAGTAGCAATATGAAAAAAGGTTAACTGATTTTTAAGGCATGTCAAACACTAAATGGGGTCAAATTGACCCCAAACATAATAGGAAGGTTAATTGTTATGTCTAAGTTAGCTACACTATCAAACGTTTTAAAAAAGATTTGTCTGAAAAATTGCAGAACAAAGATCACCTGCTGAAGTTAAACAGACTCGGAACCTACTTCTGAATCATTTAGCTTCTGAATTTGAACTGAAAATGGCTAAATAATATCACTTAATTTGTATGTGAACTCATCCTGCTGGCTGTCTTCCATTTTGACAGTTAATTTAAGATGCTTGCACAGAATTATGGCATGTCCTACCCAGAGAAGGAGGCATCTTATGCTTGGCATCCAAATTGTCCGAATTAAGTCAGCTTGACAGGCATCATTTTACGCTAGCTTTTGAATGCGACGTGTCGTCAAAGCAGCAGGCAGCATTTTTTTTTTTTTTAATGACGGAGCCACTGCTTCAGGCAGGGCCTTTTTCAACACACCTAGCGCAGTGTTAAGAGTTTGCTCATAGCTGATCATGGCAGATCTACTGCTCATCAAGTGGTTTGGTGTTGTTTATCCTCATGGTTTGACAGCTTAATGTGTACGTACTTTTGGGCTTGGTTTAAACCTAATGCTTACACTGTAAATCTTTGATGTAAATTGAATGCCAGTATTTATACAAATTTCCTGTTAACTTTACTGTAAACAGCTGAGCATCTTGAGAAGGTGAAATAAAAGTGTGGCCTCAAAAAAAACAAAAACAAAAAAAACAAGATATTTTTTAATGCTAAAAAAGTTTGTTTTTGGAGCTTGCATTTTATTTTTCAACTTAAGCACATCTGCCAGCCAGTCTCTGTCGCCACAAAAGCACAAGCCACACTACTCCCTGCTCAGCCTTTTGTCACAGAGCTGCATTGATAAGGCAACCTCCATTATGTAACGTAAGTTAACCACTTTTATTTGAATGCCTTAAAGCATTAAAATGTTAGGAAATACTATTATCCTTGTAAAGGAAATAAAATAAGTAATTGTGTCACGTTTCAGGTCTGTCTCACCATGTTTTATGTTGATTTATGTTTATTCATGTTGTCTTAGTCACGTAGTGTCTTATCATGTATTATGTTAGTCTAGGTTCGTCATGTTGTTTAGTTTATTTCTTGTTACGATTTATTTTCTCGTCATGTCTAGTTATGTTTCGTTACGATTATATTACCTGGTTATGTTGAGTGATTATCGTCTTAGTTTCGCTTTGTGTTATGTTTCGATGCATGTTTATTGTTACGTTAACTGGTCGTTGTTATGCATACACTTTTACATGTTTTTCCGCAAACCTTGCGTTCCGCCTTTTCTCTCTCTCTCTCTCTCTCTCTCGTTCTGTCCTTCACTCCCCTAGTGTTTCTATTTGTCTATTTACTAAAACTACTAACGCTAGATCAGGATTGGGTAGAAACTAACAAGACTAATCATGTGTTCATGTTACCTTACGTTTCTCGTGCATGTCATTTACTAATTTACTAATGCTAGGGCAGGATAGGTTTATTACTAACGATTACTAATCTCCTTGTTAAACTTGTCATCCATCGCACCTGTTTTCCATTTCCTTGCTACGCTCTAACTAATTGTCTACACCTGTCTACACCTGCATTTATAGCCCAGTCGCGCAACTGTTCACTGCGAAATTGTCTGCCTCTGTTTACCACGCAACTCTTGAGCATTATTTACTGTTTGATTACACGTTACGATCCACGCCTGTTTACCGACCATTGTTTATTGATTTCTGTTTTGTGACCATCGTTTGTTTTTTGACTTCGTCCTTGCCTACCGTTTTTGTACTTTTGCTTCGCTGATTGTTTCATGGTTTCGACTCCCGCTTCGTCCACGACTACGCCTCTGCCTGCCGTCCGTCTGTTCATCTGCCCCGCTGACAGCTCTCCTGCTACCGGACCTCCCTGCACGTCTACCGACTACGAGTTTGCCTCTTCCCTCGGCACCGTGCTTTTTGTCTGTTTACTTTTTGTTTGGCTGGATCTACGTGTATGGACTTTGCTTGTGTTGACTACTCTCCTGGGATTCGTCCCGAATAAAGCCCTGAGGGGTCTTTATATTACTATTGTTTCTGAGTCGTGCATTTTGGGTCCAACCCCCACGCACCCGTCTCAAATTGTGAGGCTTTCTCCAGCTGAATCTTCTACCATTTATAACAAAGCTGTTGAAAAGCTTCATATTTGCAATGTTCTAGCTAGCTAAAATGAGTGCCAAAGAGTTAGCTAATATGAATTTTATAATAAAAATCACCACGTCAGGTCTCTTGGCCACATCATTTCTTCACTGCAAAAAAGCTGAAAATAATACTATTTTCAATAATACTATTTTCAGTGTGAAGAGGACCTCTCGGGTCATTGTACATCGCTCTGGATAAGAGTGTCTGCTAAGTGCCTTGTAATGTAAGGCAATGTAATGTAATACTACTTATTATTGAATGTTCCATGTTTTATTTATGGTTTTGACTATGATATATCCTATAGTCTTATAGTACAACTGTTATTTTCTCATAGTACAACTTATTGAAGCAATAATACTGGTCAGACATGTTCTTTTCCATATTGTCAGACTCAAATTTGAAGTAATTGACTCGCCATACTTTGTCATACAATCATAATCAATCAGAAGAGACTGATTCTATTATTTTTTCCATTTCTATAAACTTTCTGTTCATATTCTGTAATCTTTTATTCAGGGCCAATGACACAGACAAGCCATTGATGGATGATAAGCATAGAAAAACAGGTGCTGTGTGAAGGAACGTCCTTTGTGCTTCGGCTTGCTGTATTCTCTTACTACAATTTCAACCTGCAGTATCAACATGAATCAGCATGCACACTATAATTAATTTAAGTAGGAGGTAGGTAAGGTAGGAGCTTTTTCACACATACTGTCCCACACAGTTTGACTTCATTGACTTTTCTTCACACATCGCCATTGTCCAGTAACTAATTGGTGACACAAGAACAGCAACTGTCATTGGTATGAATTCATAAATACCTACTTAGTGAAATGTGACAAGGCATGGTTCAATATTATTGTCTTTTTTTATCTCTCAGAAGTATTTATAATACTGGAGATGATGGTACAAATACAGTATCCAAAAGTAACAGATATCCCCATGTTTCATATTTTCAAGAAAAACAAAACAAGTGTTCATAGTAGGTTTACAGATTGACATTGATTAAGTTTCATAGGCAAGAGAAGACAAATTATAAAATACATGTAAAATGCAAGCAAGCCAGCCAAAACCACAAAGGTATAGTTGGATAATGACAAATTCAGCATTAAATGAAAATTAGTCCCTCCTCATCATCTGAAGGTAATGCATATCATTTGATCTTGTCAAAGTATATTCAATTTTTTCTATGGTTAAATGTGACCTTTCTTGACATTAGGAAAATTGAATGAGTTTTCCTTATCATCCTTCTTTCAATCTTTCAATTACCTCCTTTCAGTCCAAAGACATGCAGGTTACCCAGTATAAATAAAGGTTAGAAAAAAAAAGGAACACAATTTTAACACAATGGATTTTATACATTAATGCTATAAACATCAATAACATTCTTCTTGTAGTTCCATTGTTCTTACAGACTAAACAAGCTTCCCTTTTTCAAGGAAGTTTATATTTGGCATTTCTGTATTCCTTCTGTCTGTGGGGGTGTTTTCGCTGGGCGGAGACCGAATGAAACAGCTGGCTTCCATTTTTGTTAACCCTTGTTAACCCTTTACGCTGGCTTTGTTGTGTTTTTTATCCTTTGCATCCGTCCATTATATCTGTAATGAAATCAAATAAAACAATAAATATGCGATTAAAGTGCCGACTGTCCGCATCAATTTTAGGGTATTTTTATACTAGGTGAAGATATTGGAGGAAAGCTTTCAGTATCTAGCCTTGATTCTAGGATTTTGATTGCCTTTGGCGTCTGTAATTGGCATTTGTCAACATGATGCCCAGAGTGTGCCAATGACAGTCAAGCAAGCCATTATAAGGCTGTGAAATAAGAAAACATAGATACATGGGTTATTTCTGTGATATTGATATTGATAGTGATTCATTGGAATTAAATATGAATTGCGTGATTCCTGACAGCAACATTTCTCTCATAATTTGGCCAAAGCTTTCTTCCAGTGGACATAACTGGGCCAAACTTTGACCTTCCCCAATGTGCTTCATTTGTGGAATCAGCTTTTCTTTTTTGCCTCCCATTTACTGTCAAACCATTTTTGTTTTACCTGTTGCATAGTGTGTGGAACTTGACAGATACGAATTTCAGCTTTTATTTTTTGGTATTTTTATACGGATTTGTTAAACAACTTAGAACATATCACCTTTTGTATCAGACCACCCAATTTTTAGGTGACCAAAAGTATTGCAACATGTGACTGACAGGTGTTTCTTATTTCCCACATCTGTTCTGATTGGTTAGACAATACATAGTTCTGAATGTCTATTCTTCCTTTTAGCATTGGGTTCTGCTGGAGAAGACTGCATTTGTGTTAGAAATGATAAACCAAGAAGACCAGAGAGCAGTCTTTGGGAGAAAAACAAGCCATTGGGAAGCTAAGAAAAGATCAGAGCCATTGCACAAGCATAAGAGATAGCTTGTACAACAATTGAAAAAAGAAACTGCTGGCATACTGAGCAACAAACATCGAACAGGTCGACCTAGGAAAACGACAGCAGTTGAGGACAGAAACGTTGTGAGAGCTGTGAAGAAAAACTCGAAAAACATTAGTCAGTGACATCAGAAACAATCTCCACAGGGCAGGGGTGAAGGTATCTCAATCCACCATTCAAAGAAGACTTATAGAGCAGAAATATTGAGGCTGTACCACACAATGCAAATCGCTCATCAGTAGTAAGAATCTGAAGGCGAGATTACATTTGCAAAAAGTACAGAGATGAGCCACAACAATTCTGGAACAAAGTCTTATGGACTTGTGAGCCCAAGATTAGCCTCTACCATAGTGATGAAAAGGCCAAAGTGTGGAGAAGGTAGGCATTTGCTCATGATCTAAAACGCACAAGTGTCATGGTTTTCACTGTCAACTTCTGGAAATTCCTGTATTTACCGCTCTAGACCTCTAGAGGGCTTGCCGGCTTAGCTCAGCAGGAGAAATTGCCTCCCGCATGTGGAATGCGGGTGTAATCATGGCCGATTACAGTCAGCTGCTTGGAGAGCTATTCAAGTCGCTTCCTGGCACTGCTCTTGTTATGCCAGGGGGAACAGAAGAACCAAAAGCAGGCAGTGTGTTAGTATAATTAGTACTGTACAACTTCTATGTTAGTTGGGATTAGTATACTAGTGCTATGTACAAACATGAAATGGAGAGAAAGCAGGTAGTAAGGAATGCAAGATTGGAAGGAAGATTGAACCCCGGAACTACCGTAAACACCCGAACAGTGGGGCACGCAGGCAAGGGAGTGACTGGACTAGTAAACATTCAGACTCAGACATCACAGGGAAAGACGAGAGCAAAGACTAATGAATATTAACAGAACACCAGACCTGAATATGAAAAATAATAAATTACAAGAATAATGATAATAAACAATGATAAACTAACACACAGAACACAGGAACATAACAGCTCTGGGCTTTGGTGTTTCAGTTTGACATATGCACAGAGCCGGTATTGAGGTATTAAGGTAGACAGAGAGAGAGTTGTTCCAAGACTAAATTTTATTCAGTTAGAAATTATGAATAGATAAGTTTAGGGTCCTATTCTTGTTTTCTTTTGGGTTGGTTAGCTCTTGAGAACCTTCCCTAGTTTTGTTTCTTGGTTCCGCCTCTGTTTTGAGGGGCGAGTGGCAGAGTTCGGCACTTACGGTTTAGCCAGTTCGAGACTGCCGGTAAAATCTTGTTTTGTTTTCCCTGACCATTATAGTTCTAGTCAGATTTTCGGTTGGTGTGTCGTCGGGGAGTTTTGTTCCCTTTTTCTGTTATTCTCCTCAACTATTTTAGTGGTTATCCAACTTATCGTTGGTAACTTTGTGATGCCTTCCCGGTCGCTCTTGGTCTCCCGCCCCTGCTCCCTCACAACAAGCTCATCTTTGAAGCACGGTGGACAAAGTCATGGCTTGGGCTTGCATGGTTGCTTCTGGAATCACTAATCTTCATTAATAATATAACTCATGATGGTAGCAGCAGGATTCTGAAGTCTACAAAAACATTATATCTGCCAACTTGCATCCAAACTAATTGGGAAGAACTTATCCTGCAGCAAGACAATAACCAAAAATACACTGCCAACACAACAAAGAAGTTCATTAGGGAGAAAAAGATTTTAGACTGGTCAAGTTAATCACCAGACCTTAACCCAGTTGACCATGTATTTCACCTCCTGAAGAGGAGATTGATGGGGAAAAAACCCCCCCGAAACAAACAATAACTGAAAGAGGCTGCAGTAAAAGCCTGAAAAAGCATCACAAAAAAAGAATGCAGCAGTTTGGTGATGTCAGTGGGTCACAGGCTTCATGTAGTTATTGCTAGCAAATATTAAGTATCATTTACTTTTATTTTCTTAAATACTCTCTGTTCCAATACTTTTGGACCTAAAAATTGGGTGGTCTGATTCCAAAGATGCTATGTTCTGCTTTCTAGGTGTAAATACCAAGAAATAGATTCTCAACTCTTGTCTCGTGTTATTTTTATCTCAACCCCAAATGTATTCTGTTTATTGCAAAAACAAAGGAATTGGCCTTGCTGTTCCAATACTTTTGGAGGGGATTGTAGCTGAAAAATCAGTTGTTGATTGTGTTGCCAATTTAATCCATATTGTGTCCTTAGTATAATTTAACCTGAGGCAGAATCTACAAGGGAAACAAAGGCCTTTACATTTTTGAATCTGTCACTTTGAAAAAAACAACAGATACTTCTTCCTGATTCAATTAAGGTGAGAGTGCTGACATTGGTCCCTGTTAATAAAAACAGATAATCTTGCATTGTGGCAATGAGGGAGGCTAGCTCCTGCATGAATAAAACATTAGGTAAATATATAAGTGGCCAAAGGGCTACTTTTTCCACCACAATGAAGTCATACAGAAAGTGAGCATAAGCAAAAGTATTTTCAAGTATCAGGCCTCATCTGTGTATACATTAAAATTATGGATTTAATTTTCATTTGTTCTCATACAACACCATCCACTCTATTTTTGTTATTATACATATTGGTAGGGTTGAACAATTTGAACAACTGGAACAACAAATTGAACAGTTTATTATGTGGTCTACTTTTATATGCCACAGCTGTCTGAATATGAATATTATTAATAAACCTTTGGTAAAGATTTAATGACGTTCTTCATATGAACAGAATAACCACAAATGATCAATGCCATTTTATAATAAGGCACTCATTGGAACGTAGTGAGTGCCTTACATTATTGGATTATTTTGCATCAGTTAACATCTGAAACTGCAGTTTCATAATTTCTCCATTCCCTGGATGTCAAGAAAAGAAATCCTGCTTTGGTGTATTCTCAACAGGGTATATATAGTACTTTGAATTTTATGTTTAAATAATTAAATACTTGTACAGATGAAAAACATAAACAGGTTCAAATTGGCTTGATGTTAAAAATTTGATTACGGTATTTAATTTGCAATATAAATTTATAGTCTTGTCAATGGTTTAGTATCATAAAGCTTGCTTTTATTGTGCAATGTTTCCATGTCAGTGCACAGCAAGCTTTACCCTGCATACATTACCTATAAAATGTAAACATTTTCTGGACAGCTGGGGAATTGGTGGTATGTTTTAGAGAAAAGGCTGGACACTGGTCCCTTCCCAGGGGAAGGTCATTTGGGGAATGCCCAGACTGAAATTAAGCTCAAGGATCTCACACATGTGGAGCCCCCCAGGAGCAGTGGCTGGGTGAGGTGTGTGTGTGTGTGTCCCTTCTGGACAGCCAGGGCTGCAGCAGCAGCTGGCTTGGACTGTTATGATATGATTAAAGGTCATAAAGTAACAGCTTTGCTCCAGGAGGGACTGTGTCATAAACACCCCCAGAGCTCTGGTTGGTCTGGAAAGCCTGATTGGAGCTGAAAGCAGGTCAGTCTGTTGCAATCCCCACATCTAGGAACATAGCAACATGTTGTTACAGCGCTTTAAGGAGACACCCCTCCAAGTGCCCCCTTCTCCTTTATTCAAGTAATTGGCTGGTGACTGAAGGAAGGGGCACAAGTATGAATCACTGGGTAGGAGCATAACAGCATCCCCTTTTTATATAATGCATGGGCTGATAACACAATGTGTAGTGTATTTGACCCAGTTGTAAATGCCTTACAGGAGCAGGTCTATGCATATGTTTACTTACCATGAACCAAGTTGAAGGATGCAAAAAAAAAAAAAAAAAATCCAGTGAGCAGCAGTTCTGCCGACAGAAACGCCTTGTTAATGAGAGACATCAGAGGACAATGGCCAGACTGGTCAGAGCTGACAGAAACGTGACAGTAATGCAAGTAACACACATTACTACAGGCTACAGCAGTAGAAGTTTATAATCAAGGGCTACAGATCAACATGGTCATTGAAACCATGCAGTAGTTTAATCGGCCAATAAATAAACCAATAAATTAATCTTAATTTTAAATGCTACAATTCGTGCCTCACAGTGAAATAGAGGGGAAAATATCTATTTGATCCGACATGTAATAAATCATTTGGAAGTAAATCATAATGGCTTTGTTCTTTTATGAAATCTCCTTTTTATACGTTGCCATTATCAAACAGTGCCATGCAGTGAACTAGAGGGAAAAGAAAACAATGTGAACTAATGTGTCATAATAATTTGGAAGTAAATAATGCGCTTTGTTTTTTTATGAAATACTGTTCCTTTTTTTTTTTTTACATCTTTTACGCATGTGGCATCGTTTCATTAGCATTCACTCAAAAGAAGGAGTGCTTTAATGTAACAGCAAATTTGCATATTAAAGTAAAAATTAAGAGGCCGCATGCATTACCAAACCCAGGCATTCAAGGGGACCTATCATTTTAGTAAAATGTACTGCAAGTCTATAAAGACAAAATGTATCAAATCAAAACAGTAGGCTGCATTTCTGTACAAGCTCTAAGCTTTGAAAGAAAGAAGACATACAGTGCAATCCACATATTTGGACAGTGACACAATTTTTTAGTTTTCACTCAACAACATGTCTGCACTTTAACCACATTGTTTGTTGAAGTACAGAGTGAAAACACCAAAAAATGTGTTGCAACCCAAATACTTAAGGACTGAGTTTTAGGTGCGCATGGTGTTGCCATAGGAGCTAGCCAGAACACAATTAGTCCCCCAGGGCTTGGCCAATGTGAGTAAAATGACAACGTTGGGAACGTTGTTTCATTTTAACTGCTAACATTGTTACATTCGGTCAGAGACCCAAGCGCAGACCAAGGGATAATCAGAAACATGGTTTATTCAGTCCAGTAGTCAGAGCCAGAAGATCCAATACACAAAAGTTCCAAATAGAGTAGTCCAAAGTCAAAATCCAAAAAGCAGAAGTGCAGAGGTACAATAGGATAAGGCAGGCGGGAAGTCGAAAAATACAAAAACGAATATGAAAACCAAAACTCAGAAAGCAACAAAACAAAGGGGCAAAGGCAAACTCGAGGTCGGGCAAAGGTGTGTCTCTGGAATCTCATACAACACAGGCTTACTATGAATCGGCACTGATCAACATCCTGACAAGGGTTCTATCAGAGACTGAGGTTTAAATACATGAAGGGAAGTGACATACTAGGCGGGGCACGGGAGTGAGGAGGGCTAAACACTTAAACAACAGGTGAGGAACATGAAGGGCAATAATACAATAACAAGACATAGCGATAGCAGGAGGCAGGTGAAACTAAGCAAGTAATCAGTGATAGAATAGGGAGGCGCAGTTACAGGACAGAATAGAAACTGGAGATAAGTTAGTAAGTTAGTTACATGCTTAAATCTAAATTACCCCAAATTAGTGACTGTTAGTTAATGAGTTAGACAGACAGTAAGTGTGTTAATATAATTAGTACTTTACAATATCTATGTTTGTCATTATTAGTAAGTTTAATGCTATACAACATGGACTAGCGACAAAGCAGGAAGTAAGGAAATGCGAGACTGGGAAGGAATCAAAATTATCGAAACCACCCGAATATTGCAGCACGCAGACAGGGGAGTGACTCTGACTCGGAAATATTCAGACACAGACATAACGGGAATGACGAATGCAATGAACAGTACTGTATGAATAAACAGAAGACCAGATAAGAAATTAAAAATAATAAATTACAAGAATAACAATAATCAACTAACAGACAGACTCAGGAACATAACAAACATTATGTTTCCAACATTGTATAGCCTGTTAGAGACTGCACGCAACGTTACACTTTGGCAAAAACAGTTCTTGAGATTTTATGCCAAAAAGGTTTGACATTTGTAATAGAAATACTATATACTAATCATCTTCTGTTAACCACTATGTATTAAGTAGTCAGTCATTCATTTATATTGATTTGTATTCATTTATATCATTTGTATCCATTTATTCATGTGTATCTCATGTCTCATATATATGTTAAAGAGTAGTGCACTTGCAAAATATGTATTCAAAGAGCTTGGTGCATGGAAAAGTACTGCCAGTGTCAAATGGTCATGGTTGCTCCTGATTCAAAAACATTTTTAACTGTGTGTGTGTGTACGCGCACAAACACCTGCAGGCTGACAAATTAGAACTTATTAGTCCTAAGGTTGTTTTGAATTCCAATTGATATGAGATCACTCGCTCTCGTAGGGTAGTTGATGTCTACTAATTTTCTAATTATCTAAATCAGAAAATCAAGAGGGCTTGGAAGAAACATGATGAAAGTCTTAAATATGTCCGTTCCTTAATTTTGGAGAAGTAAGCATTTTAAATGTATCACCTAGTAGAATGTCACATGAGGATAACCACTCCCCTTATCCCTCCCCTATAACTTGTGACACACAGTTTAGCAGCTGGTCTACAGGAAATTGGGGGCACGTCATAGCTAATTGACAGTTCTCAATATCATATCCCAGTTCGGGTGAACTTCTATAGCGGGAAATTTAGGCTTAGAAAAATGTGTTTTAAAATACATTTAAATGACTGAATAATAAATAAAAAAATTCATTTGTTTTATTGTTGCCTAAAGACAACTGGCAAGTGTCACATTCAACCACCATGTCACTCCTTTAATTCAAGTTGAATTTATTAAACTGCCACTTATGCTTCCATGTAGAGATTTGAATTGGCGGGTGCACTTTGGCTTTTTCCCTCTACTCATCAAAACCTAATCTAGGTGATTCTCATTCCTATTTTCATCAGAAAATGTGTACCAATGATAAATTAATGCATGGTGAATCGTTTCCTGCACACAAATAAGAAGACAGTTCTGTCACCATGCCTATTTAATCTGTGCTCTCAGGAGCAGTTTCTAGCAAAGTTATTAACCCCTGTCTCTCCACAAAATGAGTTTGAACTTATTTCTTAAAAGGTTAAAAAATAAAATAAAAAAACACAGTTCTTGGCCTGATTTCCATGCTGTAGGAAAACACTGAATTGTGCATCTTAATTTCTGAAGCACATTGCCGGAAAAAAAAAGGTTCTCAATGGTATAGCAGAATCAAAAACGGACTAAAACGACTATGTTCATCAGGGGATGGATTTTTAACCTGTTTCAGTGATTTCATACTAGGAAAATTCAGTGTAGTCCATACGTATTTTGACAGTGACACATTTTTGCCTCCGTGCTCCAGCACAGTGAATTTTAAATGAAACAATGATAATGAGGTTAAAGTGCTGAGTGTCACCTTTAATTTGAAGACAGTTGGCTTCGCAGCCATTTCTGGTTAGTCAGGTGTATTCAATTGCTTCTTAAGTGCAGGTTTAAGTGTGCCAATGAAAGTCAAGGAAGGCATAATGAGGCTGAGAAATAAGTTTTAAAAAAGTCAGAGACATAGGCCAAACAATAGGTCTCCCGAAAAATGGGTCAAGAACACTTAAAAACCAAACATTTGCCTCAATACACAGTACTATGTGCAGCAGAAGATCACTTTTGCCAATGTAAATGTTTTTTTATTAGATGCAAATCCCTAAAGGAGCAACTGGTATTCTTGGATTCTGGAGAAAGTAGCCTGCTGGATCTTCAAAGTGTGTGCTATGAATCGAAAGATGGTTCTCAGCCACTCCCGCTGGAGGTCAGAGAAAATATTTGCAATGGAAAGGTGAAAGCCTCAAGACTTATCCTCTGAGACTAATTCATACTCAAAAGAGAGGAACGTTACACTGTCCTGTATACCCCAAACTATATATAGATACATATACTCTAAGTGCTCTAATTCAATGGCTGATGTCCCCTTCAGCTTAGGTTAACCATCCTTTTCAAACAACTGAGGACTTTTTGAGACAAATGAGGTGCTTAAAGCAAACTTGTATTCATGTAAAATTCCCAGTGGAACCAAAGTGAGTTCCTTTGACTGCTTACCACTGATTAATGCAATTAGAGTGCCTACAGTGGCACCCTAAGGATACACACTAAAAAAGTTTCTGGCATATTCTTAAAAATTATTCCTATCCCCATCACATTCTCAAACCACAGTGGTAACTCAGTCGAGAGGACATGTAGCAGAGTTTCACTTTGTGCACACTTCATTGTGTTGTAGATTGAAAACATGTTTAGGTATTTTTGCACATTTATTATAAAAAATCGAAACCAAATGGTATTCAGACCCTTAATTCAGTATTTTGTAGAAGCACCTGTGGCAGCAATTAGAGCTTTGAGTATTCTAAACCAGAGGTGACCAAATGCACCCCACTGTATTCACATCCATGTCAGGTTATCATCACGTAAGAATTATTATTTCTTTTTTTAAAGCAACATTTGCTTTTTATTTTAACTTTTTACTGTTTATAAATTATTTTTAAAATAAGGAAAGGGGCCCTGTGGAAAGGTTTGGGAATCGTTTTGGATTATTAATTGTTACTTTTTAAAAAGATTACTAAAAGATTACTAAGGCCCAGACCCAAGAGATTTACTCGTTAGGGCACCAGTGAGTCAGGTGCCCAGGTGCCCAGACTTGAATATTATTGAAAATCTGTGGAGAGATCTCAAACATGCTGTACATGCAAGGAGGCAGAAGAATAGCTAGTAGTGTTCTGCCAGGAAGAATGGAGAAAATTGAAAGACTCTTGGCTGGCTACAGGAAGCGTTCACAAGCTGTCATAGTTGCCCGCAGAGGAGTTACAAAGTGCTAACTAACAGGGTTCCAAAACTTCAGCTCAGGGCCTTTTTCCTTCTTTTATTATTTAGAAATTGTAAAAAATGTAAATAAAAACTAATCTTGCTTTAAAATTTGAAGAAATGTGTCTTGTTTAACGTTATACCATTTAAAGATCAGGTTTGCTTCTGTTCACTTAGATATTGATTGTAAAAGGCTTTTTGACCAGGGGTGCCCACATTTTTCCACACTACTGTACCCTCAAATTAAAGGTGACAGTCTGCACTTTAACCTTTGTTTGTTGTTTCATTTCAAATCCAATGTGCTGGAGTAAAGAGCCAAAGGAACAGACATTGTACCACTGTCTATGTACTTACGGCCTACACTGTATATCATGAGGCTCACAACAGCAGATATCAATCTGTGCTCAATAGATTGGACAGCGGGTGATGTATGAACAAATCTGCTCCCTGTCTCTGACTGAATCTATGTAGGCAAATGGTTTGTTACCGCAGAGTGCAATCAATAGTGCCAAATAGGGCTTAATCTGATAAGTCTCAGAGAAGCAATTACAGTTCTTTACACTTGACTAATTGAACTGTCATGAGCACTGTAAAGTGTGTACCGATCAAAATGACAACACAGCCATATTCTAAGTTTAACTTGCCCGTGGTATGAATATTAGAGTCTGGAGTAATTTTCTCATGCATCTTCTATGTTTGGCTGTTGGCTATTGTTGATTCTAAATATGCCACTTCTAAATAATTGCTTTGGGGTGACAGTTCAGGGAAATTTAAATGACAAATATACTTGATATAATTTCAGTGGTTTATCTACCTTGTCAAATGCCACAAGTGCATCACATTGTTATCTAAACACATTTGAATATATTTAAATAAAACTAGATTATATAAATAGATTATATTACAGTATATAAATAATACATCTATCTTGTGCCACATTTTAGCAAGATGTTACAACTATTAAGAGCAACTATTATATATCTCTATATTAAAGAGGCAGAGAAGGCTGCTTGCTACTGAGAGGCAAGTGAGAGATCAAAATAAGTAAAAACAGTTCAAATGAATTAACCATTTCAAAATTTTAGTGTCAGATAAAATATTTCATTTGACTATAATGCTTGGTGATGTTGGAGGGGGGATTCAGCAGAAAGGCAGAAAGGCAAATCTCACTGTGCCTCAATTAAGGCAGCTCTTCTATCAATCGATTTGGCCAAAAGACATAAAATGATGCTTCTACGGACACTTGCCTCCATTACCAATCAACAGGCAGAACAAAAATATTGACACCATGTTGGTCCAATTAATGGCAGCGAAACAATTGACAGCAAATTACTAAATATGTTATAATATGTAAACATCACATAATTCTTTGAAAATTATTTTATATTATAATTAATTTTGTTTCTACTGCTGGAACTTGGCAACTGTATCCATGCAAGCAGAGATATTCACTGAAGAACACCTGTATTCCTTTGCTGCTCACTGGCTATGCACCTGGTGAAAGTGTTTGGTTGCTCAGCATTGTGTTTGGGGCCATTGTCCTGTTGCAAGATAAAGCACTATCCAATGTGTTTGATGCATAACTGAACAGTTCAGAATTCATCATGCTGCTGCTGCCAGCAGTGACTTCGTTAATAGACACATGAGTTAGTTTCAATAGCAGCCATACATACCTACTGGCTAAAATTACTCCACAGCGATGTGACAATTGTAGGAAATGTTTGGTTGAAGTTGAATTGTTGCAGAAGGTGGTGCAATTACTTTTAGTTAAGGGGGGGCGGGGGGGCATTTACTTTTTCACATTGGTGATATGGGCAATTGATAACTTTTTTCATGAAAAAAATTAAAAATTAACTTAAAAAATGTGTTTTCTGTTTAATCAGGTTCCCTTTGCTTAATATTACATTTTGTCTAAGGTTCTGAAACCATTCAGCATGACAAATTTTCAATAATAGAGGAAGTCATGAAGGGAGAAAATAGCTTTGATGGCACTAGATAGTAGTAGTATTTGACGCATGAGTACCTACACCCTGGAGTGTTCTAGGTCTGTTTGACAGTTGAAAAGGGTTTTTTATTCACAATGGAAGGCATTATTCTGTCATCCACTACAGTGGTCTTCTGTGGTCTACCAGGTTGTTTACTATAACTGATCTCACCAGAATATTCTTGAAAATGGATCAAACAGTTTATTTTGACACACCCAATGTTTTGGCTATAGCTGTGATATCTCTGTTTTATTCTGCTTTTTCAGACTTGTGACGCTTTGCTGACATTGACACTTCTTTTGTCCTCATGTTGAGAGACAACAGCAACAGACTTAAAATGCCAATGCCACACCAAGAATCAACTCTAGACCTTATCTTACTTGTGCATGAAGTTGAGCTGAGCGACCAATCGCTCACTTTCATTTGTTCCATTTGTTAGGTGCTGTATAAAAAGGACCTACATAGTTCATCCAATATGGATGTGTGACCTGGCATAACACCACTTGATTACGCCACCTTGGAAATTATGCCCAAATAAATAGTTTGTAAGAATTGAGGATTGGTGGTCAATCCCCACATAGGTATGTTCAACTAAATGAACAAGCAGAGATGTGGATTCAATAATAAAACAGAGTTTATTCGTTACAATCCTAAAAACACAGTAGAAAAACCCACAGGATCCCCAAAAATACAAAGTTAGCCGGTAGGTCCGTGGAGGGTGGAGGACACTGGAAGTGGAACCGAAAGTCACTCACTCGTGAAGGTGCCAGCAGACATACACACACACGCACTGTAAAGCGGTGAGATACGGACACGGTGAATCACAAATATTCTACTACTACACACAAGCTATAACATGCAGTGGAAAGAACAGCACCACTTCCAATGGCGCCATAACGACCACCACGCCAAACTAGATCCCAAACCACGCACTGCAACGTAAACAGTAAGCCGCCCCAAAGCCCCAACTGTTGGTTTGTCAGTAGTACGGATATTGAAAATACAAGTAAATACGGAACCCCAGGGAAAAGGCAGGTACAGCGCAGTTTAAAACCACAAACGTTCGGAACTCCACATAGTCAGTTACCGGCGTATTCAAACTGGAGCCCCACTATCCACGCTCCTTAGCTCTTTAATGAGACTACCGTAAAACCGGGGTCTTTTATTTACTTAGGCTGCACAAAGCACAGGCTTTATTGGGGGCCTGTATTCGAGGCAGGCCTTTATTTCTTATTAGGGTTCTGTTGTACAATTTTATTCTTAGAAATAAAGTAAAAGGCTACACTTAAAGTGGGCCAACACTGTTCGACACTTTCAGAAACCGTTCAGAAAGGCAACTTGAGTAGCTAAACCATTAATGAAAGCCAAAACAAATGCGTCTTCATAAAATACCAACTTGCCAAACACGCCTTCATGAACAATAACAAATTAGCGTAGATAACAGCAAGTTAAGGATCTTTTTTTCCTAAAGTGTGTTTTATTGTGAGACATGCGTTTCGTTTGGAGCAGCATACCGGTAGGCTATCAAAAGATTTTCGCTTTAGTTTGGGATTTAATTGACTTTTGGACTGTTTGATTCAATTGCTAAGTGTTGGGACTGATGGCACTGAAATCTGGGGGGTATTTGATGGTTCACTGTTAAGTTTTATGTTGTTGAAAGTGTGTCGGGATTTCCACGCGTCTGTTTATTGCGAGTCAAGGCAGCCGCTTTAATTCATTCATTGAACGTGCTCTGTGCTGTAAATACATGGAAACCTTATTGTGTAGCCAAGTAGCCTAAATTGAGTTAATTTTTAATTTTGCCTGATTTACTTTTTATTAAATTCGTAGGCTGGAATGCCTCGCGGCAACAATTGTGTTTAAATGTATACTGCTTGAGCTTTTGGCAAGCTACTCAGAAGGGGGCAGCAAGCGACTGGTAGCTTGAGAGCAACGTGTTGGAGACCCATGGTGTAGGACAACGACTTTTCATTGGCAACAGTATTAAACCAACCAACAACATAAAATATTAAGAAGAGCTCTTTTATTTCATTGAGTTAAATCGAAACAATGTCTTCTAGTGCTCATGGACTGATAGCCCTACTGGTAGACAATATTACCCCGGCTTGTATTTGGGGGCCGGCCTTTATTTGTCCAAATCGACCATGCCCCCGGCTATTATCCGAGGCCCGGCTTCAAATAGAATCCCGGACACAATTTGAGGATTTACTGAAAGCTATGAACGCAAATTACTAATGTTGGCAAAACAGAAGCTAGCAATGTCCTATAATGGCAAATAAATATTTGTTAGTGCATATGCAGTGTGGGCGCTCTTGTAAATGCAATATTACAGCACATTTTAACTATGACATTACCTCAATAGGCTAGGCACGTGTCTCAAGCTCCACCACCTTGTCTATGGGGACCTACAATAAAAATTCTCATCAGGCTTACATGGAACATTACATGGCTGCAAGTAACAGAGCAAACTGCAACATACCTTGAAGTCAGACAGGAACCTGCACACAAGCAGGAAAGAACAAGAGGCATTTCCTTGTACCTGGTTACTGCAGCCTATTTATAGGCCCCCAGAAATTATTGATCTCTGTGTCAGCAATCCCGAATGCTCTTTAACCTAGCCTATTCCCTATTCCCTATTCGTGTTTGTTAGTAATCAGTAACTTGTAACCTGTTACAGATGCATAGGGTCTGTGTCTCTGATTACCATATTTGGGGTTGAGGTGTTAGGTGGGGCATAACCTTTCAATGCCCTGAAATGCATTCAGAGGACAATGCATACAGAGGGTTATTCCACTTCTTACATCCTGTCTCACTATATATTTAGTTATATGTTTACAGGAAAAGTTCAATTTATATGCTGTTGAATTCATTAAGAAATGTGAAGGATGCCAATGCTGTAGTTTGGCATAGTAGGTATTGGGTAAAGGGCGTAAGTACTTCCTGGGCTATGTCTAACCAGGCCTAGACAGCATCACCACCATCAGTGCAATTTGTAATGGCTGAAGTGTTGGTTAATTGAGTGCTTAGATATTTAAACCATGTGCCTTTTGAATGATCAGTTTAGCAGTTTGTATTAGAGGCGATAAAGCAGAGCACAGAGTTGTAAAGTAATGCCAAAAAGAGATGTAATGGTACGCTGTGCCACTACCACTGTGACTGGAAACCTGCATGTATTTTGGTATATACAATCATCTGCAATTCTACAAGAGGAATAAAACCACTCTTCAGTGAGAAAGACAATCAAACCATGCCAATTTGATGGAAGTAGAAAACTGCCTTAAGAGTTATTCAGATGGGTTCAGATGTGGTGACGAAGAAGGCTAAGATAAGACTTCTGCCAAATGCCTATAATATAATGTAATGGCTATAGCATTAGTGTCAGGCTCCTTAAATCATAAGGTGACTACATATTGAGAATGGTGGCACTGTAATATTAAAAGACACACCTCTGGAGCAAAGAAATGAGAGTGAAATGAAAGTTCAATCACCCAGACGCAGGATGGCTAAGCAATTGCACTGTCAGTCAATTACAAGCATTAACATTGTATCAAAATTACCATGATCTGCTTCTATCTGAGTTTCAGGGCCCGGGCCCCTTGCTCTTATCATTCAGACCTGATGGCCTTTGCTTTTGAAGGGAAGATGGCTCATCAACACAGCCTGCTCCACTGGCAGATCTGCACCCCCTCCTTGACAGAGGGGCCATTTAATTGCCAAATTATTTATTATATTAAAATGTTGTTAATAAATCTTTCAAACTTTAATTCCGGAGAGATGAATTAAATATAATAACATGGGGCAAAGATGATCATTCAGTACCATAAGGTAACAACTGTCTTTCTAGGGTGTAGGTGCACTTCAAGAGGTCATCTGGGGCATCGAATTGGCTTGGATTTATATCCTACATTTTATCGTACGACTAATTACTAAATCATGCATACACATGATTCACAAAATGGGTGTATGGATGAGAAGAATTTTAGTAAATCACACGTACACAACAAATATCCATAATAGTGTGCAGACGAGAACACCCTCAATCATCCTTATACATTGGCCTAGTGCATTATTTTGATATTTAATTAGCTTTAAAATGGCAGTAAAACTATGCCAAATAACGCAATTGTAATTGTAGTAAAACATAAGGGAGCATAATGGCAGGATTTTAAAGCATGGCAGCAAGTTAAAAAAAAAAAATCTCTGAATGTAACATTGACGTGAGGTGCAGGCAAGAGCACAACTATTGTTTGTGTATTAGCGAGAACAGTAGTTTAGATGTTTATCAGCCTCATATTTGCAAAACAGGGCAATGACTCAAACAATGAAACAAAATATTCCAACAATCCTTGATACCATTTCCCCATGTCCAAAAATCATGTTCCAATATAAGAACAAAATATATACAAGAAGTTGAAATATAATGAAATGAAAAAATGAAAAAATTAAAAGTATACTATAGAAACTAGAAACTATATCAGAAGTTGAATGAATAAACACATTGTTTGCTTTTATTGCATGTCCGGCCAACATATATGTGAATAAAACACACATAAAGGTTAATTTTCTTTACATTTTCTCTAAAAAAAAATGTTTTCATAGAAAATAAGCTGGTCATTCATGTTTCTGGACAGAAATATATGTAGATGTTTTTTATTTGGAGAGATTCGGGGACGCTTGAGGACATCTGGGTGGAGTTTTGGGAAAACTCATGTTGAATTTGAATGCTTGTTGATATCTTTACCAAATTGTGTAAACCAGTTGGCCTCAGGTTTGAAGTATAAACATGAATATGAGGTAGTTGGTCCTTACTTAGAAATTGAGATATTCAATGTTAAACTATAAAAACATTTTGTATATTTCTTTGTTAATGTTTATTTTGTGTACACTGTATCTACAAATGTCTGAATGGTACAAGCCTCTTCTTTAATGTAAGTCTTCAACCATGTCTGTGCAGTAATTGAGATACTGACACTTTTATAAGACTAGTACAAAGTTGGTGGAAATACAGAAATATGAAACAAAATAAAACACCTAACATCTCAGTCAGGCTTACCACTCACTTGATCTGAAACTATTTGTTTTTAATATCTTTGTTTAGTACACAACAGAAAAATAAGTGCCTTCAATTTTAACAAAATGCTCTTCCTCGAGGGATAGTGTCTCCCCCATCTCCCAGCCACAGGTGAACACACTAACTCCCATAGAGACACACTTAGACAAGATTTATCCATTTAACATCAATAAAAGTTGGTTCTCAAAGTTTTTGGCATCTACCCTCTCATGGGAGTGAAGATGAGGCCAACAGTGCTAAAATAAACTGCTTACAGGCAGCTGATGCAGGTAGGGCTTGACTGAGCTTGACTGTCACCTTCAAAAGAGCTGGGAAGTCTTCAGGACGTCCATGTTCGGAACAGACCATGAAAGGGAGGCATCAAGTTGTTTTTGGCCCTGAGCATTGAGTGACTTGATTGACTTGAATCTTCCTCATCTGATGAGCAGTATCCTCACATGATAGTTACAAGGTCTCCTCTGTCAGGTTTTTTTAAAATATGTGTTGTGTTCAAATATAAAAATACATTATTCCTGATCCCAGTCTCAACATTTTGGTTACAAATGTTAGTAAAATGAATGATAAATGTACAGACTATTTTCTCATTTCCAACCTAGCAGTTCAGTTATACAGGTGAATGTGTGACATTTTCTGAACTTCAGAGATTTCAAGGCAGATGCAACCGCCAGACTTTGAAAAAATACTTACAAGGTGAAATAATTATTTGTACAGAAGACTACTTGAATAGTTATTTATTTCAATGTTATGTGATTTTTTTCATGCTATAGCAAAGCTGTAAGTGTAGCGAGTGTTGGCTAAAATGTGTATTCCTTCATCCTCCAGTACTAAGCCATTTATGTTGAGGCCTTATATTATACATATGTGTATACACAATACCAGTCAAACGTTTGGACACACTTTGCCTTTTTCTGCTTTTTCCTATTAATATTTTATTTTCTCTGTTTGTAACCAAACAATTAATATGTGGTCAAAGTGCAGATTCTCTGCTTTTATTAAAAGGTATTTTTGTACATATTGGTTTCACCATGAAGTAATTACAGTATTTTTTGTAAATAGCCCTGCATTTCAATGCTTGAGACATCATGTCAAATAAAATAGTAATGTTTTGTATTTGGTTGCTTATCCTTTGCATTCCATGACTTCCGGGAATCTGTGACCTATCAACATCACCAGAGTCTGAATAATATATTTCCAGGTTGGCGTACAAGTGATAGAAAAATCTCTTTGTATTTCAGTGGATATTTATGGGAACTGGGACTACATTTGTTGGCTAAATGGCTACTTTCCCTGTTGAATACAATGGAAGAACTATTCAGGAGAAACAACCATTTAAGTATTTACTGTATATTTAGTAGCAGCATGGTTGTTTGAGGCTGGTTTGATACCTCGGACCCTTGTGGACTTAAAGCCATTTAGCCAACAAATGTGTTCCATACTGTATCAGCAGAATTTACAGCTGAATCTAGGTCCACCCCCCAATTCCCATAGAGATCCATTCAAACGCAACGAGTAGTAAGACTTGTAGAACAACCTAAACATAAGATATGCAGACTCTGGTGATGTTGATAGGTAACATACATCAGGATCATCATTGGATATGCAACCAAATACAAAACAAGACCATATATTTGACATTATGTTAAACATTGAAATTGGGGGGCTAGTGCTTTAAGAACTATATGGTGAAACCAAAATGTATAAAAACTTGTTTCTGCACTTTGACCACATATGATTACAAACAGTGGAAATAAAACATTAATCAAAAAAGCCTTCATCAAAGTGTGTCCAAACATTTGACTGGTACTATATAGAAACACTCACTGAGCACTTTATTAGGAAGCACTTACCTACTTATTCATGTGATTATCTAATCAGCCAATCATGTGGCAGGAGTGCAATGCATAAACTCATGCAGATACGGGCCAGGAGCTTCAGTTAATGTTCAGATCAACCATCAGAATGAGGGAAAAAATGTGATCTCAGTGATTTTGACAGTGGTATGATTGTTGGTGCCAGACGGACTGGTTTGAGTATTTCTGTAACTGCTGATCTCCTGGGATTTTCACACACAGCAGTCTCTAGAGTTTACTCAGAATGGTGCGAAAAACAAAAACATCCAGTGAGTAGGAGTTCTGCAGGCAGGAAAGCATTGTTAATGAGAGAGGTCAGAGGAGAATGGGCAGAATGGTCGAAACTGACAGGAAGGTGACAGTAATGCTATATATATATATATATATATATATATATATATATATATATATATAATTTGTGCAGAATAGAAGAAATGAGTGTACATCGATTTAAGCTCTTGAAACCATTTTTCATTAGGCTGCTGGATGTTTCACTAGCCTATAATGGCAAAACGAGGGGGATAACTGTTTTAGCCTTGACAATGAATATAATGTAAGCTACCTTTAGTGTTACATTAAATTAAACAAGGATAAATGTTATCATTGCTAAACTTAGCTATCAACCTTATTATGCTTTTTGAGTCTTGACGGCGCATTCTTGAAGGCTCTTATTTCCCTTTTCTGTGGTAAACGAAGCAGGCATTTTGTCTTGAATTAGTCATTTTCTGCACCAATTGAAGTAAACATTTATTTTAAATAAGGTCATGGATGGTCTTCTGTGCTAGAAGCGCTTTCAGCTTCTATCATCCCTGCCACTTGAACTGAACTGATGCACCGATACACTCACTTTGAAATGTACGCCTACTTGCCCTGTCAAGTAATACAGCAGACAACCATGCATACAATCTGGCGCCCTATTTGTGATCATCCTTTGTGTTCATCCAGTTAGATCCTCCCCTGTTTTCATTCACTCGTCTTTATTGCAGTAAGTTAAGCAGTGACACACAGGGATAGCTTGTTTAGCTTGGTGATGTGGAACCATTGCTAGCCACTGTCACCAGGTTACAACATTTTTTTATATGCTGCAGCTTTCAGTCTGCTGAGCCAGGTTTAAAGCATTTATCAAAGATCTGTGCTGATATACCTTGATGGAGGACAGACTGACGTGAGCATTCGGGCTTATCAATTTAATTTCCTGTGTTTTGAGGCTTTAAGCAATTGCAAACGTTTAATTTAAAACATAGTTTTTTGTGATTAATGATATTATTATTAGTAGTAGTAATGGTAGTAAAAAAGTTGTGATGGTAATGTAATTAGTATAACATCCGATTTGCTCTTGGATTATTCTTTTTTTAAGATGCCATGTTAGATATCACGTGTTTGTACTTCTGGGTGTTTGATGTCTCCTGCAAATCAGACATCATGTCAGACGTTGTTCAATTTGGAGCCAGAAGCAGTAGGGCCGTGAAGGCAGCTCCTCCACTGAGCATGTGAGAGAGTGAGTCAGCAGTGATGTGGACTATAGCTGATTCATCCACAAAGTATTGTTGTATTGTCCTTACAAGAAAATCAGCATAAAGGGAGACATCAGATGAAGTAAAAACACAGATTGCAACTACATTTTCCTGTGGGAAAAAAATACTGACTGACGGTTTTTTTTACCATATTGTTACCATTGAATTAACATGGAAAGGGTGTCTGCAGTGGAAATAAGCATACAAACTTAAACCCGGTTTTGGCCGCTTGTTCAAAGTGTAAGTGTTTGCTCGGGATTACTATCACATGACTGGATAGAGCATTGCTGTCTTTGATGTGTGCTACCTGTTGGTTGATGCACATATCAGGTCGCATCCTTGGTGATTTCTTCAGCAATGGTTCTGGAACTTTCCACCCCCCATAGCCAGCAGCACACTAAAACCCATCGGCACTACTGGGAGGCAGCTGCTAGAACTTATTTTGGAAATCAGTTCCTCCTTGTGCTCATACACACCTCACTGCTCCCCCACTGAGTCCATCCCCACACTTTACTTACAGCTTGATGGTCTCCCAGCACCTCCGTGTGCAGGTTTATGTGGAAGCGATGCAGCAAAGCTTTTCCTCCCTGCACACATGTATACTGTTAACAATCAGCAGGTTTTCACAATAAATTCTCACAATAAACTACTGTAATCACGCTTTTGCAATGCGTGATGGGTAATTATCTGGAATATTACAGTAAGCCGCTGTGAATTCGAATTATAGCGGCTTTCTGACATTTTAGCAATGCATGATGGGTAATTATTTGGAATATTACAGTAAGCCGCTGCAAATTTGAATTATAGCAGCTTTCTGACATTTTTGCAATGCATGGTGGGTAATTATTTGGAATATTACAGTAAGCTGCTGTGAATTCAAATTGCAGCGGCTTTTTAAAGAGACTGCACCGCACTGTGAGATGGCCGTTACTAAATTTTTAATGGCCGATCCAGGAGAACTTGGAATTGCGGTGTCTTCCGTCTAAGGGAGAAGAGACTTGAGAGTAGTGTCACTTATACTTAAGGTATGTGCAGTTATTTCAGCATGAAATGAATATATTTTACTGTATGTGTATCTCTCGATTATGACTATGTTTGTGGCAGGATAATACCAGTAATGTTATCGTTAGCTAGGTTAACGCTTTCTATAATTTTGGAAAATAATTACTGTATACTACTATGCACTTACTGTGAATGTTCTGCAATTATTAGCCCGTAATTTACCGAGAAATTACAATATGGTGTTTTTTTTACAGTGTAACTGTGCCTATGGGACTTGGCTCTGCAAAGCAAAGGGAGTTTATATGTGAGCAAAGTCAAGGGGTTCCAGGAGAGTATTAAGTAAAGAATTGCTGCTGGTTGTTACATATGATTCTATTTTACTGTTTTCATTGGCAATAGCAATTCATTAAAATATTGATGTAATCCCCATCAATATTATCAAATAGTTTTGTAGTTGTATTAACATACAAGTTACTGATGTTTTTATTTAAAGCCAGTGAAAACAAAAATCAATTCAAAGCAACTTCAGAATGAAAGGTTCTTTAATCCACTGGTTGTCTTTCACAGCTCACCAATGATAATACATCTTGGTATCCATATTGCTTTGCCTATGTGCAAGAGTTTAGATGTATCTTCTATCCACTTTCATTCTCATGTATATGCTACTTATATTCTTACAGGTTTTTAACCTATACAGTAAACCAAGCTGCCTACATGGGGGTACAAGCAGCCCAGCAGTTCTATTTCTTTATTAGCTTCACTTTAAGCTCTATGGGAATTGGATTTTATCCAATCTCGAGACTGAAAACGATCTACGCAATGCCATCTTGATGGCCAATCAGGGCAAAGATGCGCTTTAGCGACCGAATTTGCATACGGTGGCTATATAAGCGACATCGCAGGCCGTCATTCTTTCTTCTCAAATTTTCAGCGCAAGGTTAGCAACCTAGCTGGAGACTTACGTTTCTACCACGCCGAAGTTCTTCCTCTGCGAGCAGAAACGCGCCGCTGTGAGGAAGGAGCTTTTTTTCCCGACTCAAAGGCCCTCGCTAGACGACGTCGAGCTCGAAGATTCGCCATGAAGCGGTGCCAAGGGTGCGACGCAGCCGTGGAGGGTACGGACCCTCACACTGCTTGCGTTATGTGTCTCGGCGAGACCCATGCTCTCGCGGCCTTAACTAAGGTGACCTGCACCGCCTGCGCTGCACTCGGGGCGCAGGAGCTACTGCGCCGGGCAAGCATGCACCGCGAAGACGCCAGTTGGGCTGACTTCCCGGAGCCTTTTGCCATGCACTCTCAGGAGGACAGACCGAACCTGCGCGATGGCAGGGTTCCGTCTGACACGGCCCATCTGGAAGAGGCGCTCCTGACCCTCGCTAACAGCTCTGGGGACGAGGACGACGACCTCCTTCTCCACTCTAGTGACCAGGAGATGCTTCCAGACGACAGTTTGGAGCCTTCCGGCTCTGTCGCTATCCCAACGGCGACGGGTGAGTTGGAGCACCACCCCTCCCTGTTGAAAGACTTTCCGGTCGTGATGAAAGCGGCGGCGACCAGAGTGGAGCTCCCCTGGCCCCCTCCTCCTGCAGCGCCTGTAAACCAGCTGGTGGCTCCAGTGTACAGGCGCGACACACCGAGGCACGGTGTGCAACCGACCCCCGTCTGCCCGTCTGTGCAGCACTACGTGCAGCTAACCTGGGATAAGCCTTTCTCTACGAAAGCCCCGGTAGTGTCTTTTTCGCCTTTCACGGTGGTGTCAGGCCGACAAAAGCTTCAGACGGAGGGGGTTCCGCGACTCGAAGATTCCTTGGCTACTCATCTCCTCGCCCCCACAGCAAGGTGGAGCGCAAGGAAGCCTAACCTTCCCACTCGGTCTGGGCAGATATCAGCTGCCTTGTCTGAACGTTCGTTTATCTGCGGTTCCCAAGGCGCCGATGCAACGAACAATCTTGCTATCCTAGCGATAGCACAGACGAACTTGATCGAGTCCCTTACTTCCTCCCTCGCAGATGATGTTTCTGCCGAGCTGAGGAAGAACGCGGGCGCAATCCTGCACCTCACCCAGGGGTTGGCACAGGATTTTGGACGGATTATGGGCTGGAGTGTAGCCTCTCTCCGGCACTTATGGCTAGCGAACTCGGCACTCCCTGAAGCGGACAAGGTCCCCCTCCTCGATGCCCCAGTCTCTCTCAACGGTCTCTTCGGTCCAGCGGTGACCGAAGCGATAGCGAGGTTTAAGCGACTGGATGAGGAGAGACCCACTCTGCAGAAGCACCTGCCTCTTGCTTCAGATGCAAGACGCCAGGATCACCGTTCGTGGTCTAAGACTCGCCGCACTCCTGTGTCGTCAGCCCGGCGCTCAATTGAGGAGCAGCCCGGTGGCCGTAGAGACGCTACCACTATTGCTAGTGGCAAGGCTTGGACGAAGCCGTTCAACCCTGCTGCACCCAGGGCTCACCCGCCTCAATCGAAAGCCCAGAAGCGTTCCTGAATCTCCGCGGGAGAGTGTCATAGAGGCGATCCGGTCGAGTGGACCGGACACCCCTCCTGTATCACTGACTTTACTAGCGCCTACTCGGGAGCGAGTTTCGCCCTTACAGTCACGAAGCACACTCCCCCTATTGTTACACAAACATTTCCCTTGCCCTCTGCCTCAAAGCTGGCATCAGCGCATGGTGATTTCTCAGTCAAAAGGGGCCTTTTTCCCCGACATTCAGGCAGTATTGGAGTCCTCGCCGGCTCAGAATCGAAGCCGGCCAGGACTCTACGTCGGCCTATCACAGATAAGCACCAGGTCGCTGGCTCGAATTCGACCCCGCCCCCACTTAAGAGCCGGGCTTCTGCAGATTCAGAAGCCCGTGGTACAGTCTGCACTGCTTTCAACCAGGTCCGCGTTCAACCTTTGTGCTTGGACTCGGAAGTGCATGCTGACGCCATGGCTCAGTACTGTAATCAGAGCGGGCTACGCGTTACAGTTCGCTGTCCCCCCTCCTCCTTTTGTAGGAGTAAGGGAAACGAATATGCCCCTGCATCTAAACAGCGCACTTTCCCAAGAGATAGAGACTCTCTTGGCAAAAAGCGCGATCCGCCTAGTCCCCAAACACGACGAAATGCGAGGGTTTTATTCCCTTTATTTCCTCGTTCCAAAGAAAGACGGCGGTGTGAGACCAATACTGGACCTGCGAGCTCTGAACCGTCATTTGGTGAAACGACGTTTTCAGATGCTAACGCACAAGCGCGTAATGAGCTCAATCAGCCAAGGGGACTGGTTCACGCTCGTAGATTTAAAAGACGCTTACTTCCATGTGAACATTGTGCAGCGCCATTGGCAGTACCTTCGTTTCGCTTTTCTGGGAAGAGCGTACGAATTTACCAAACTCCCATTCGGTCTGTCCCTGGCACCCCGCACCTTCGAAATGGTGGCGCGGGCTGCTATCGCCCCGTTGCGACAACAGGGCATACGTGTTTTAACGTATCTGGACGACTGGCTTGTGTTAGCCCCTTCCAGGGAGTTGGCTGCGAAACACACAGAGATGCTGATAACCCACATCGAAGGATTGGGTTTCACCATCAACCGCGACAAGAGTGTTTTCACCCCGAGCCAATGTGTTCAGTACCTAGGGCTCCGGCTGAACTCATTGTCAATGACGGCGCGTCTCTCTCAGGAGAGAATTGCTTCCCTGAGAGGCCACGCTTGCCGATTTCTCCCAGGTCGCTGCATCAGTGGAATCACGATTATGCGCCTGTTGGGTTTAATGGCGGCAGCAATCGCCGTGGTTCCGTTGGGATTGCTACGCATGAGACCGGTGCAACTCTGGCTCAAGCGAATGCATTTCGATCCAATGAGAGACCGCGCAAAGCTGTTTCGCATTCCGCAGTCGGTTGTGAGAGCACTCTCGCACTGGCGAGATGGGCGAATGCTGAGTGTCGGTGTGCCAATGGGCGCTATCTCCACTCATGTCCCTGTATACACAGACGCCTCCACCAAGGGGTGGGGGGCGGTCTGCAATGGAATGATGGCGAGCGGGTTGTGGAACCCTCCTCTGCCTCATATCAATGTGCTGGAGATCACAGCAGTATGGCTTGCATTACAACGTTTCGAACCCCTTCTTCGGGGCAGACACGTTCTAATCAGAAGCGACAACAAAGCGACAGTCGCTTACGTAAACCGAGAGGGCGGCACGAAATGTCCACATCTACACCGGCTGGTGGTGAGGATCTGGACTTGGGCATACCCGCGAGTTCGCTCCTTACGGGCGCTCTACGTCCCGGGGCAGCTGAACTGCGGCGCAGACCTCTTGTCTCGGGGCGGTCCCTCCCCCCTAGAGTGGTGTCTTCACCCACTCGTGGTAGCGGAGGTGTGGTCACGCTTTGGGAAAGCGAGAGTGGATTTATTCGCCTCCCGACAGAATGCGCATTGCCCATTATGGTTTGCGATGACAGCAACCGGCTCGCCCCCACTGGGAGTGGACGCGCTAGCCCATTGCTGGCCCAAGGGCCTCCTTTATGCCTTCCCTCCCTTTGGTCTGGTACCGCAGGTACTAGCCAAAGCGAGAGAGGAGAGGAAACCCCTGATTTTGATCGCGCCAGATTGGCCGCACAAACAGTGGATGGCCGATGTAGCCCTGCTGCTGACCGACGTCCCGTGGCGACTTCCCCAGCGCCGGGACCTCCTGTCTCAGGGGGCGGGGACTATTTTTCATCCCCACCCAAGCAGGCTGCGCCTCACGGCTTGGCCCCTGTTAGGAGCAGGCTCATGAACATGGGATTGAGCGAGGCAGCTGTAAATACTATACAGCATGCTCGCGCTATCTCAACTACAATGTCTTATAAAGGCAGATGGGAGGCCTTCGAGACTTGGTGTCTCGAACGCTCTCAGGACCCCCTGGTGTGCCCTGTATCCGTAGTGCTCAACTTTGTGCAGAGCCTACTTGATAAGGGGTTATCTTTGTCCACGTTAAGGGGGTATGTCTTCGCAATTTCTGCGTGCCATACTGGCTATAGTGGCTCTACGGTGGCTGCCCACCCCCTGGTAAAGCGTTTTATCCAGGGCGTCCGGCGTCTGAAACCCGTGGCCCCACCCCGTGTTCCGCAGTGGGACTTAACGGTGGTACTAAAAGCCTTGTGCAGCCCTCCTTTCGAACCGCTGGAGAGCGTTGAGTGGAGAGCTTTGTCCCTTAAGGTAGCGCTGCTTACTGCGCTAGTTTCTGCTAAGCGAGTAAGCGATTTATGCGCCTTGTCTGTGCACCCGGACTGTCTCTCCTTTTCAGGATCTGACAGAGTCGTGCTGAGACCGAACCCTGCGTTTACCCCGAAGGTAATCACCACGTCCTTCCGCTCACGGGTATTGGACCTGGTGGCTTTCAAGCCCCCTCCTCATGACGATGAGGAGGATGCTATGCTGCATAAACTTTGCCCAGTGCGTGCTCTGTCGATATACGTACGACGTTCGCAGCCTATTCGACAAGCAGATCAGCTGTTTGTCTGTTATGGTGCTGCTGCTAAGGGAAAACCTGTTACGGCACAGAGATTTTCCCATTGGCTTACTGACGCAATCAACTGGGCGTATGAGTGTATGGGCTTGCCCCCTCTGTCGGAGGTTCGCGCCCACTCTACTCGAAGCATGGCAGCTTCTCGGGCACTTTTTAAAGGGGTCAGTGTGCAGGACATTTGTACAGCGGCGTCATGGAGTTCGCCATGCGCCTTTGTGCGTTTCTATCTGCTGGATGCATCGACACCGTCGGTGGCGCATGCAGTCCTGAGCTCAGCGTCCAATCGGACGTAGCTGCTGCTCAAACACATTATGTGCAACGCCTCTACGCGGTGGCTAGAGGCGTGCATGTTTATATTGGCCATCTCCCGGCTTGGGTATTCGGTAGCTGGTTTACATGAACCGAGCGCTGGGGATGGTTGTGGCTCCTCGGTTTATACAGTCCCCCTTTTTTCATGCATAAAAAAGGGCTGGCTATTGAGGGGAGCCCCTCTTGATTGGCTATCACTGCCATCGCCTGTTGTTCTGCATCAGGGGGCTGATGTTGACGACAGGGCGTGGGCTATAGGGTTCCCATAGAGCTTAAAGTGAAGCTAATAAAGAAATAGAACTTCCGGGTACAGTGGTACCCATTGTTCTATGAGTTATTAGCGAGCTTTAAGCTTCACAGGCCCTGTCTCTTTCCTTCGCTGAAAATTTGTCTCGAAGAAAGAATGACGGCCTGCGATGTCGCTTATATAGCCACCGTATGCAAATTCGGTCGCTAAAGCGCATCTTTGCCCTGATTGGCCATCAAGATGGCGTTGCGTAGATCGTTTTCAGTCTCGAGATTGGATAAAATCCAATTCCCATAGAGCTTAAAGCTCGCTAATAACTCATAGAACAATGGGTACCACTGTACCCGGAAGTTTTATGAACTAATCAAGACTGCTTATGAGCTTATGTTAAAAATAAACAACATTATTTGTAACAAACCCATGAATGATATTCCCCCCAAAAAATGACATAGCTATAGCTTTCATAAATTTGATGTTGACATGTTCATGTTTATTCATGCTCACTCACTCACCCTCAATTGGTGGGAGAATCCCCAAATTGACCCAGATGTAAGATACCTGTCACCAGCAAGGGCATCCCAATCCAAACTAAGTGAATGGAGGGAGGAGCCACCCTCTCTCATTCCCTTCATTTTCCCCCAAGACATTTCTCAGAGCAATAATATTGCTTAGAATGCACTGCAATACTCCCTTTGGTTCCAAGACTTCCATTTTATCGAGGACATATCCAACACCTACACTCTAACTGACACTTCAGGTGTCCTAACCAAGACCGAAGCCTGATCATGTGTCATAAATCATTGTTAAGAGCAGTGCAAATGCGAGTGTGAGGAAAGTTATAGCCCTTGTGCTCCCATGCCAGCGTCCTTTAAACCAATACCATTACGGAAGATTTTCCTTAGAATAATTTTCTAAAATGCTTGCATCCATTTGCCCGCATTACTTTATTGCAGCTGTTTAACTTGTCGCTTTGTGTTACTTAATGTGTTACTTACTATTCTGTGTCCATGCCCTTCTTTCGACGACTCTTGTATTATTCACTTTATATGCTCGCTCAGTCGCTCTGGATAAGAGCATTCTCCAAATGAATAAATAGCAATAGAAAGATTAAATTCCTATGGGCCCACTTCAGAAACACTCTACAGGGACTTAAGGGGAGTTGAGAAGTGACAAACATGCACCTCATTCCCCATAATTGAATGGATGCACTGTGGATTTCAGGAAAACATAATGCTGTGAAAGGCTTTGACAAAATGTTGAAGATTCCACTTTATTACCACAGTGAGTATACTGATTTTTTTTTTCTAATGTAAGCTTATAGAGTAATAAATCTCAGGCTTGCTTGACACAACATGTCCAGCTTTTGGGACCAATTGGTTTTCCTATAGCTCTTCTGCTGTATTTATTTAGTTTGTTCAACGGCCTTTAGTGGCTGTGGCAGTTCTGGCAGGGCACCTATTGAACCCAAGTATAATAGATGTAATACATCAATGCATTTGAGCTGAACAGCTTTAATTAGGCCTTCCTGGTCATTTTGTCAATTCAACCCAATACCAGAGGGATTTGGGTTATAACAAACTGCCATGCTGAATGCAAATTAGTGCTCTCCTACAGTTAGCAGTGCTGCAAGGTTACACAATGTTAACTCATGCTAATACATTTATTATCAAGCTGAATCAGAGTACAGTGAGATGTGGGGGAAACACATATATGTGAATACAAAGGAAATATCTGCAGTATTTAACATTTACATTTCACTGCATTATCCACATAAGTACATAGAGTTCCTTTCAAAAGTATTGGAACAGCAAGGTAAATTGCTATATACTGAAGACAATTGAGTTTGAGGTCAAAATATGTACATGAGATGATGTATCTTAATTTCAGCTTTTATTTATATATGAATTGACCTTGCTGTTTCAATACTTTTGGAGGGCTCTGTACAGACAGGTATAAGCAACAACAGACAGTACTGACGTTATGTCATCAGGGTTACAATGGATAGTAGTAAAGACATCATCTTAAAATGTTAGATACCATAGAAGGTAGCAAATTGGTTTTGATTGGTATTGTTTTAGATTCAGAGTAGGTACAGCTAGTAAACCCATGAAAAATGATCAGAGTTCAGCATTAGGTGCATTCCCAGTCTTTAGTGAGCAGTGACAAGATTGTCCTCAATGTGGTGGGTAGGTCAGTCCACCACTGGGATGCCAGGTTAGGGAGGACACATGATCAAAAGGCAGTATAAAAAGACAGTAAGGTGGCCAATAGGTGTGTACTGGAATAGTCTGGCAGGAGATGATAGTTTCATGATTGATTGCATGTACAAGAGTGCTGTTTGCCTTACTGCACCAGAGGATAGGACAAGTGATTTGTATTTTATTCAGGGCACCCGCAATTGCGAGCCAGTGGCGGGATGAGGAGAGGCGTGACGTGTGTATCTTGACTAACTGCAGATGAAACAAGGACCAGCATTCTGAATGAGCTGGAGGGGCCTGATGGTAACTGCAGTATTCCAGTCAACAGAGAACAGAATAACAAGGTGGGAATTGCGAATAGAGCCTCAGAATATCGACAACACTGTTTGCATATGAGTAAGACATTACACTTCTTGCAAAAAAACATAGTTTCATTATATTTTTCACTTTGCTTTAGCAGAGGTCAAAGTCGCAATGACAAAGTGCTAGCATATTATGAACCTTTACAATGGGCTCCAGAATTATTGGCACCTTTAATAAAAATTTTAGAAAAAAGGCTGAATATGATAAACAACATAGATAATGATCGTTAGCTTATGTTCAAACATAATAATGATATACTTTTATTTGAATACGTTTACTCTTATGTTTCATTGTTTTTTATTTAGTAATCCAATATTTTTCTGAAAACCACAGGTGCCAGAATTATTGGCACCCTTTACAATTATTGTAAATAAAATCAAACAAAGTGAAATTGGCGATACCATATACTTTACATTACTTTAATCTAGTTAATCGCAGTCTAAAGTACTATAGTGTGCCATTCCAGCACTAGAGTATAAAAATGAGGTAAAAAGCATGCAAAATCCCTTTGGCAACCATCAGCATAGGAAAATCCAAAGAACTGTCAATTCAGAAGACACAGATGGTAACAGATTAATCACAAGTCAGGTAATGGGTACAAAAGAAATTTAGACAGGGTAAGTTGACGAAGCACGCATTTCTCATGGTTTCAGCATGGCATTGGCTTGATAACTCAATAACCTGCAACTATCTGAGTCCATCAAAAAGATTTTCAAGCTTAATTAAACAAAATTTCAATTTGGCACATCATTGGATGCGTTTATTCATCAACAGCGCCAAAAGCTGTTTTAAGTTCTGCTGGACTGGATAATCAGAAGCAGATCCTCTGCCTTTCAATGTTCCCTCACAGCAAGGCCTATTTCTTTATTTTTGCAATATACTGAATACATTTGGTGTGGAACACAAGACAAAGGTTCTGGATTTCAGCTTTTATTTCCTGGTATTTACAAGTACTTAGAACACAGATGAGCGCCTATGTTTTGGATCATGAGCAGATCCCTTCTTTCTCCACACTTTGGCCTTTCTGTCACTTTGGTAGTGGTTCATCCTGGTCTCATCCGTCCATAAAACTTTATTCCAGAACTTTTGTGGCTCATCTCTGTTTTTCTTTGCAAATTGTAATCTCACTTCACAATTCCGACTACTGATGAGTGGTTTGCATCTTGTGGTATGGCCTTTATATTGCTTTATAAGTGTTTTTTGAACGGTTGATTGAGATACCTTCACCCCTGCCCTGTGGAGAATGTTTGTGATGTCAATGACTGTTTTGGGGGTTTTCTTCACAGCTCTCACAATGTTTCTGTCATCAACTGCTGTTTTCCTTGATCGAACTGTTCAATGTCTGTTGCTCTGTATGTCAGCGGTTTCTTTCTTTTTCAGGACATTCCAAGTTACAAGCTATCCCCAATGATTTCCCCTCTTTTCTAAGCTTCATAGTGGCTTGCTTTTCTCCCAAAGACAGCTCTCTCGTCTTCATGATGGTTTATCTTTTCAAACACAAATGCAGTCATCACAGGAAACAGCAAATGCTAAAACCAAGAGTAGACATTCAGAACTAGTTATTGTTTAACCAATCAATCTAACACGACACATCTGGGCAACAAGAAACACCTGTCAGTCACATGTTCCAATACTTTTGCTCACATAAAAATTGTGTGGTCTGATACAAAAGGTGATATGTTCTAAGTTGTTTAACAAATATCGATAAAAATACTAGGAAATAAAAGCTCGGATCTGTCATCTCTTGTACATCTTTTGACCTCAAACTCAATTATCTTCAGTGTATAGCAAAAACAAAGAAATTGTTTTATTTTTTTTGCAATTCCAATACTTTTTGAAGGGACTGTATTTTCCATTATGTTTGACATGAATAGGCAAATTTTTCATTTCATTGCTTTTGCTCGCCAAAATGATATTCATTGTTTTATTTCAAATCCAATGTGCTGGAGTACAGAGCCAAAACAACAAAGAGTGTGTAACTCCCTGAATCCTCTTGCATTTTACTAGATTTTGATCCTTATTATTTTAAAGTTGTAAATGTTGGGGAGAGAAAGAAGAAACAGGTGCATCACTGTGGACTAGACAAGCTGACACAGTGGATCATTAGAATTCCCTCTTTCAAAACCACCAGGAACGGAGAACCAATGGCTTCACATCACAGGTAATTACGGTTAATCTAAGAGGACAGCTTAACGATCACAGTGTTTGACTTCTGTAAACAACAAATATCCAGTGATGTGGACAATCATTCGAGACTTTGAGTACATTTCTACAAATCAGTTCAATGTAGGGAGGGACACAATTTGCATCCTAATATGCAGACAGCTGCTGCCTATTCTGAATGGAAATAACACATGCTGTTGTGATGTAAAATATCATTATGTACCTGTATTTATTGATGGAACAGCAGGGCGGATAATGTAAAGTAATGTGTCATTCCATTTTTGTATAATACAGCATTTTGCTTCAAAGTTACAATACACATATTCTAAGATTTAAGCACTGGCTCCCAAGATGAGGGTGGGGCGGGAGTTGGTGGTGGTGGGGGGTTCAGGTTTTTTTTTAATTATGCATGACCTGTCAATGACAACTGGCTCAAATAATTTTCCCAATGTGTGATAATTACTGTTCCATTGCTTTATTTATTAATTTTACATTTCCAAAGTGGGGGAACAATGTACATTAATGACTAGAGGTCTGTGCAAAATATATCTGGACTGGAATTAATAAATGAATAAATCAGAAGTAATTAAAAACTGTATTTCACAGTGTATTAATGGATTTTGTTAAGTTAAAAACAACACAGACCTCAAAATTTGTCAATATTGTAGGGAATGTTTTCTGTGCAAATAAATAAATTACTTTAAATTAGAGAGACAATAATGTAGAACTAGACGGGGTTACATTTTCTGAAGAAAATATGTATGCTTGCAGAACTGAAATTGCAGATGTATTGTATGACAGTATGTAGTATTAAGGAGTGGGAAATTCAGTGGGGAAGTAGTTGGGAAGTATAACGTTGAATGGAAATTCTGCTAAAAAGAAGTAGAAAATGCATAAGCTTTACCTGGTCAGGTACTCCCATTGTCTGGAACGCAGTTAACATTTTTAATGGAAAATACCATTAACTGTATGAAATGGTTTAAATGTATGAACAAATGGTTTATATTGTAGTAATAGGTGGTTGCTAAGGTGTTACTGGGTAGTTGAAGAAGTGTTACTAGGTGGCAGGTAGTGTCTTATTATGTGAAGATGTGGTTGCTAGGTGTCACAGGTGGTTGTCTTACTCGGGTGTGTTAGCTTTTTTCTGACGAGATATAATTCAGCAATCCCCTTTGATCCTCCAAGTTAGACAGGGTCACAACGTAATCTTTAAAAAAAACCTTTCAATACAACAGGCTTATCAGGTTTCCTGTCACACCACATCATCACAAAGAGAGATTGTAGCGTTTGGTGTTTGTAGCATCATATAATCGGCGGCACATACATTTCAGAAGTGATGTGAAGCTTGCTATTAATCACATACAAAATGATATTTGGAGTAGTTTTTAGTTTGGTCTTATGTTGCTGATGATGATGGGTACCTATCCAGCATACATCCCGCAGACATAGAGCACCTGTAGTGTTCACAGTTCTTTTCAAAGGAACTACGGTCCCGTTTCCAAAAGCCATTGCTATTGGTGTCAGTCATCAGCTTGATGCCATACTCTACAGACTATTTCAGCTTTGCACAAGGCAAGTCTGGGAGATATTTACTACTTGTGTGACCCCTGGTGATGATGGTGATCTCATTAATTTTTCCGGTGGAGAACACCAGGTCCATCTGCCATCTGTGAGGGGCAGACTGTACATGTAGAAAAGCAGAAAACACCAGCAGCAAGCTCTTGATTTCCAATGGTTGGCACTGCCTCTGAAGGGTAAAAGCCTGACAGTGACTTTTGTTTGACGAAGAGGTGCTAAGGGACAGTTGCAAAGAGCCAGTCGGGTTCTCAGACATTGTCTGGCGAGGGATGGGTTACTGAGGCATTTCTTCCACCAGGCACATCCAATAGCAGGTGCAGCAGGCACACTGGACACTGGGCCTGTGGAAGAAACAGGCACACCATACATGCAGACCAGAGAACTTCCTCCTCAGCGGCAACAACTTTTTTTTGTGATTCACCCCCCAGCTCCCCCTGTTGTCACCCTCAGGGAGTGGTGTAGTGGTGTAGGAGAACTGGTGAATGTTGAGTCTTCACCCCTCGGGTGGCTGCCAGCGCCTATTGCCACTGGTTCTTCCTTGATGCTCCGGCTCTCCACCTCTCCCTTCACTGACCCTGCTCTGCCTCTTCCTGCCTGGTGGGAGGGGGAACCAAATTGCAGCGCTGTACATGTGTCCAGGTTTTTATTCCCTGACATTTTACGACTATATTTGTGATGAGCATTATTTGAAAAGGGCCTTCCCATTTGGGGGAGAGGAATGATCCACTAAATGTCTTAATCAAAACCCATTGACCAGGAACTAAGGAATGTCCCCCCTTAAGGAGTTCCTACCCTGCTTCCTTAACCTGCTTCTGGGCATTTTGAACTGCCTGATTTAGATTGATACAGTACTGCAGCAGATAATCTGATATCAAGTGAACATCAGCTCTTCTGAGGTCTATAGTGCTTGGAAGTGACATTAGCCTTCCCGTTGATCTCATGTGGGATTACCCTGATACTGCAAAATACAGCCGGTAGAGCATCAGGCCATGGGACTTTGGTATCGCTAACCTTTCTTTCAGCAGGCGATTCATTCTTTCCACCTGTCCTGAAAGCCTGTGGCTTGTATGGACAGTGAACTTCCACTGGACACCCACTTCCTGAACCACCTTCCCTGTGAATTGTGTCTCTTGGTCAGACTATATCTCTTGTGGCAAACCCCAACTGGGAACGATACCTTTCACCAGAACTTTATCTGTGTGAGTAGCAGTGCCTTTCTTAGTAGGAAAAGCTTCAAACCATCTATAAAAAGTATCAACCACTACAAGCACATCCTGTTTACCCTGACATAGAGGCAGAGTTATGCAGTCTAACTGCAGTCTAACTGCAGCCTGACCAGGTGGCGCAGCCGTTTTCTCAGCTGGAGAGCGAACAGCAGGAGCAGGATTATTTTGCTCACATAAAACACAGTTCTTAACAGTTACTACAGCGTGTTCTCAAAACCTGGGATTCCACCACTGTGTACTGAGCCGGTTAATCATCTTGCCTGCACCCATGTGTCACAGCGAATGAATCTGAGCTGCCAAATAAGGAAAGAGTGACTTTGGCGCCACTTTGGTCCAGATGCCATCTGGAGAAACCTTAGCATTTGACTCAATCCAATGCCAGACTTCAAAGCTAGGAGAATCATTGTACATCTGCACTAAATCATTAGTAGTCATAACAACCCAAATAGTTGAAGCAATGGATACTTGAAGCAAAGAACATGCTCGTTTTGCTGCATGATCCGCGAACGCATTGCCTTTTGCTTCTGTCGAATCAGCATTGGTGTGTGCCTTCACTTTTATGGCAGCCAACTGTTTAGGTTACTGCAAAGAAGACATCAAAGCTTCAATGTACTGTGCATTCTGAATAGGTGTGCCAGTTGTGGTTAGAAACCTGTGCTGCCTCCACAGAGAAACAAAATCATGAAGAACACCAAAAGCATAGCGAGTCAGTGTAAATATTAAGAGTACAGTTAGTAGAAAGAACGCAAGCCTGAGTTATGGCATGAAGCTCAGTTTGTTGTGCAGAAGTGTTATTAGAGAGACAACCTATAGCCACCTCATGAGTGGGTGTAGCTACAGCCCAACCTGAGCAATGAGCAGGTTCCTCAGCACTGAGCTGTGACAGAGAGCACTCTCTGATTTGTTAAAAGAGAGTATACAGCATGTGGCCATTTGACAGTGACCATCTGATCTAGGACAGTGGGATAGCAGGGAAGGAGTGGGAGATAAACAGCCTGAACTGCTCAGGGAACCATACGCTGAGCGACTGTGTCAAGTTGAGAGGAATAATAAATAGGCCAATGGTCGTAACTGACCCCTATGGTCCTATGTAGGACACCCGGTCATAAATCCCTTATCCTCATGCACAAGAAAGTGAAATGTCTAGCCATGTCAACTAAACCTAATGCAGGTGCAGTAGCTGTTTTCAAAATGCCTGTAACTGTCAAAAGGTTGTTCATCTGATCATCTGGATGGCCATTCAGCAGATCATACAATGCCTGCAAACCCGTCTATCCATGGCTGGCAGTAGCCGACAATGCCTAGAAAGGATCTTAACTGCTTAACTGAATTGGGAGGGGGAATAAGCTTCACTGCTTTGACTCTGTCTGGTAGAATGGCTCACTCTCCCTGAGAAATCCATTGACCCAAATACTGAACAGACGGAGAAGACAATTGTTGTACTTTGGACGGACTTGCTTCATAATAAATAATAAATAATCTAGCAAAAGAGGCAATTCTTTTTCATGAATTTCTGTGGCTGAGGCTATCAAAACATCATCTACATTTTGAATAGTTGTAGACTCTAGCTTATGGCATGTAGTGTCTGTTAGGTGGCAACTGATTGCTTGGTGATAGATAGAAGGACTATAATGGAAACCCTGAGGTAATCACGTCCACTGATACCGAGTGTCCCCAACAGTAAATGCAAGCCAAGATTGGCAGTCAGGATGCAGAGGCACAGACCAAAAGCCATTAGCTATTTCTACGACAGAGAACCACGGGACATCAGTTGGACAATTATTAAAGATTGTCGAGGGATCAGCGACGAGAGGTGTGAGCTTGTTAATACACTTATTGACTACATGGTAATCTACGCTGAGATGCCACGTACCATTAGACTTCTTTACTGGCCATACTGGGCTATTTGAGGAGCACTGTGTTTTGACTAAAATGCCACGTTTCTACAATGCAACAACAATGGGTTTGATCCCCATCAGGGGTTCAGGCTTAATAGGGTACTATTTAGTATGAGGAGGAGGTGTTCCAGACAGTTTAACTGGCTCCATGTCTAGAAGTCTGCAATCATCTTTATCAGCTGACCAAATAGGATGTCCCTGAACATGTTTCTTGCCATTTGGGACTGGAAGTTGTGAACTGCAAAACAGACACCAACTCAGATAACAGACTCCCACAGACTTGAACTGATTGTCTGTGGGCCAAAGGAAATTTCAACTGGCTCAGTCTGTGTTAGCAATATGGCATTGCCACTCACACCCCGCACTGCAAATTGTTTGTGTGAAAGAGGAAGAGAGAGATTTTGCTGGACTTGGCCAAACTGTAATCTGAGATCCTGTGTCTAGGAGCATGTGAACGGGATTGGCAGTAATCAGAGGTGAAACAAACAATCAGTTCTCTTTCATAAATTAAATAGCACATATATGTTGTTTGGCTGCGGGGCATTCTAGTTTAAATCCTGGCTTGGAGGAGCAGATGGAATTGCAACTTGTATAGCTTGTATCAGTGCGCCATCCTGCTGAGCTGTTAATTGTAAAGGCAACTTCTCTGTTTTTTCTTCTTTCACACTACAACTTTCTTTCTGCATATCAATTTTCTTTTTCCGACAGTATCTTTCCCAATGGCCTTTCTTGCTACAGTAGTGGCAAGCATCAGTAGTACTCCGTGTCTGATTCTCCCCTTTGGAAAATCCCTTTTTATTAGATTTGAATTTGGGTTTAGAGTCTGTCTGATTAAGATATGCTACATGGGTTAGGGGCATAGCTGAAGCCCCTCTCTTCCTGAGGTCTCACTCTATTTCAGTGGCTAGTGTAGTGAGTTTCCATCCTTTTGTTTTCCAATCTCTGGCTGCCAATACTATAGACTGTTTCACCTTGGGGGACAGCCAAAGCCACTGATTATGAAGCGCAAGAAAAAAAGAGGGTAGTTTAAGATGACAGATAATTGAATAAAAAGACTCACCCTGACCACCAAGCAATCTGGGAGGCCACTCGTGGTTTTCACTATTAGATCAGGGCAAGGCCTACCACCAGGGATTTATGGACAAGGACAGTAGGCCTCTGTGACTCCATGAGTTCATATGAATGGATCCGGATTCCATTTTGGGTAATGAACGCTCCTGCAGCATTTCAACACTGTATGGAGGAGTGTTTGAAAGGTTTACGAGACATCTGTGTCCCCAGTGTAGATGATACCTTGTTCTTTAGTAAATCTTTTGAGGATCATGTAGATCATGTTCATAGAGTGTTGCAGCAACTGAGGCAACAGGGGATCAAGCTGAAACCTACTAAGGGTGAATTGTTCAAGCATAAGGTCGGGTATCTGGGAGGTTTGCTGAGGGTAGTCAAATGGATCCAGCAGACACTACTGCAGTGTGAGTGCTGAAGTATAAGCAACCAAGCACTGTTGGACAGTTAAGATCAATAATGGGTCTACTAAGTTTATTACTGGAAATATATTAAAGATTTTTTTTTAATTGCGGGGCCACTCTATAACTTACTGAAGAGAACAATACGAGATATGAAAGAAGGGCGAGATAGAACAAACATAAAACAAATGAAAGAAAGGAACAAAGGGTTGCCCTCAAACAAGCCGATTGTGTGGACTGAACAACAGCATATTCTTGAACAGCAATTCGACTGTCTGGTTGAGCCACCTGTACTGGGGTTCCCAGATTTCTCACAACCATGCTGTACTATGTCAACACCAAGATGGGAAATTACGTGTGATAGCATATGGGTCTTGGACACTGACAGCATCATTATTTACAGTTAAAAATTGTTAAAAAACTCACGAGCACTTTATTAGGAACATTTTTACTTCATTACATCTACTTATTCATGCACTTATCTAATTGTGTGGCGGCAGTGCAATGCATACAATCATGTAGATGTAGGGTCAGGAGCTTCATTTAATGTTCACATCAACCATCCGAATGGAGAAAACAATGTATATAAGTGACTTTGACCATGGAATAATTGTTGGTGGCAGACAGGGTGGTTTGAGTATCTCAGAAACTGTTGATCTCCTGGGATTTTCACGCACACTAGTCTCTAGAGTTTGCAAAGAATGGTGCAAAAAACTAAAAAAAAGTCCAGTGAGCAGTAAGTTCTGCAGACAGAAATGCCATGTTAATGCGAGATGTCAGAGGTGAATGGCCAGACTGGTTAAAGCTGACAGGAAGGTGACAATAACATAAATAACCACACATTACAACAGTGGTATGCAGAAGAGCATCTCTGATGCTATGTATCCTGTATGCCATTATTAATTTTCCCTGTTTTAGGGAAATTAAATTATTTTACTTCTGCTTCCACCAACAATTGCTAAATCTGGGAAATCACAATCTCCATCTACATATTCTATATAATAAAACCGAATCGCACTGCAATGGCTTCCTCTTAAATCTGGAACTTTTTCTAACAGCAGTGTAGATTTGAACTGTTCAGTTTCAACAATCATTATCGATATTGACTTCATGTGTTGTTACATATTTGAGTTGTATGTTGCATTTTACAGATTGTATTCAAACTTAAAGCATAGAAAGAGAACTCCTGGCAGGGCCCTGACATCCCATAGATACCAATGTATTCGAGTGTCCCTCCAGTGACAACTTTGCAGGAGGTAGGGACATAGATCACAGGCCTAGATTAGGGTATCTCTGACTTTGTTAGGACAGCAGCATTCTTAATATACTACCTTGTTCCTCTATCTAAGGCCATAATCTACACATATCATATCTTCCACCCCTGTTTTGAATATAATTCAGTCGTTCCCTATCCCTTGTCTAACCCCCCCAAAAAAAAGAAAAAAAAAAGAAAAAGATGACTATGTTTAGAACAGCATTTTATGTGTATTTCACTAGTTATGGATGTGATGCTTTAACTTGTGGAAGAACCTATGCACTTGTAAATCGCTTTGGATTAAAAGCGTCTGCCAAATGACTAAAATGTAAATGTAAAATGTAAATGTAGTAGGCTAGATAGCTATCCATTATAACAAACATGAGCCCATTTGACCTAAAACCAAATTGAATTTTAGCCCTTTCACGTGTAAGGGTGGCCTTCATTTTCCAGTATTTCCAGTGGTCTTCATAATACAACACAATGGGTTAATAGATAGGGGCTTAGGACTGGTCAATTAACATATATGTAATTTTCATCACCACTTCATTTGCATAGCTACAGCTGATGCACTCACAAAAAAGAACGTGGAGGGCCAACAGGAAATGCGACCGGACTCGGCTAGATTTCTTTCTTATTCTCTCATTATGACACGTAATGGATTTATAGCTGAAAGATAGGCAAGTAGTTCAAGATTCTAAATCGGCACTTATCTCATTTTTGGCCAAAATCGAATCTGATGCATTTAAGTATTCTGTAAAATTTAGGACTGCTCGTCTGCCCAGCCAAAACTGACACAAATGGGAGAAAAAAGGAAGAAAATTGACTTCACATATGTTGTATTTATGTATGTACACGATTTTATGTCTGGTAAATCAGTGATTTAGTGGACCGAAAAGGCAATCTTAGATTAGATTAAAAAAGAAATTCTGCGTTGACAGATCGGGGGTGGGGTGCCACCCTATGCCCCCCTATTGACCGGCCACCACTGCAACCTATACAGCTTGCACCACATGTTACTTGTGTTCCCCACAGTCAAACATCCTAGAGGTGAAATACAGTGTAATCTATCCCCAGCTGCTGTTTTTATTGAGATATCAATGTTTTTTTGTTTTTTTCAGTCACTATGACTAATGACTGAGTGGTGGTGGAAAAGCATTTTATGTTTAATTTCAGGATTCTTTTTCACTGGAACTATTATCCTCCCAAAGCACATTAGAACAGATGGAGGCAGAATAATGAAATGCACTTTAAACTTTTTATTATGTACTTTTTTTGCCAGTTATTGCCAATTTATTTTTTATTTTACAGTATATCTGCGGCACTGAACTGTTTCAATTTAAGATTATTCTCCACACAAACAGTGCTGTGTAGGATAAGCACCAGTCGTGACTCTCAAGTGAACGCCCTAATGTTTTTTCACGTCCAACACTGTCTTGCAGAGCTGAGATGAGATGAACAAGAGATGGAGCTGACAGTGATATTATTTAAATTTTCAATTGAATTGCCTACCAGCACAGCTTTATCATGAAGCCACTCTGAATGCTTACATCTGCCAGATTTAACTTAGCCTGCAGTCCAGGCCTTGAGTTCCACTCGAGTACCAGGCCTGTCTTCCACTAAAAAGGAAATTTACTTCTGAGAATTTCTGCTTTCTGCTTATTTGCTAATTGCGATGATTGCTGTTATTTGTTTGGTCAATTGTTTTTAAATTAAAAATATGCATCTGATAGGCATTTAATAAAAAATAAAAGTCTGCACTGTCTGGCACTAGAATAAAACATCAACTAGAGGGCCTTTTTATTTGAAGTTTGAACCAGTTTCCTTCTCCTTATCAGGATTTGTATCTGACATGAAACCACTGCCTTTGTGCTTGACATTATCCTTTCCCGTCTCTTTAAGGAGTCATTTGATGTGATTGGTAGCAGCATTCTCTCCATTAGTAACACCTGCTTAGCCACGGCACTGTGCCTGCCTATTTTACACATGCAGTAGTTCAGCTTCTTAAACAGCCAAACCTTGACACCAGAACATTTACTAACTTTAGTCCAATCCCTAAACTGTCTTTCCTCTCCAAAATCTTAGAAAATGTAGCCCTTTACCAGTTGTCACCTTACCTGAGCAATAATGGCATCCTCAAAATATTATTATTATTCTTATTATTTTCATATTGCGCAGTCTGCTGTCCTGAAGGTAACAAATGAGCTGCTCCCTGCTATCATTGATTTTGCCATCCCTAAAGAACTGAGTGCTGCTTTTGACACAATTGACCACCACATACTGATTGGGAATCTTGAGCATATGATCATCCTTCTGGATAAAGCATTACTTTTTTTTTTTTTTCATGTTTTCTCCCAATTTAGTAGCCAATTGTACCCTATCTATTCCAAGTGTCTCTGACTATTTTGCTCTAATTTCTCAGCCTCATAATGGCTTCTTGACTTTCATTGGCGCAACTCTGGTCCTCATGTTGACAAATGACTCCAAAGGCACTCAATGTGAAAGGTAACAGTCTGCACTTAACCTTCAGGCAACTTTAGACACTCACTGACATGTTGTCCGGTGACAATGTTTTTTTAAATTTATGGAATGCAACCAATTTTGATCCTATTTTGCTAGTATATTGGAAAGAACTGTGAAGTAAGTCAAGTCAGGTTGCCTTGGCACTGTCAACTTTTACTCTCATTTAAAACATTGTTTTTCATCTGGAATTTCCATTGATTCTTTTTATTATTATTTAAAATTGAGCTGTTTGGCAACACATAACAGCTGTGGGTTTGGCATTGGAAGGCTGAGTATTATGTTGAAAGGATACCTACTGTATTACTGTTTTTGCAATAAATATCTCAGTTTCCAGGCTTGAACCCAAAACCCACAAGCACAGATTCTGGAAGAATGGTCAAGAATCTGCCTGATCACTAATAATTTTGACACGTAGGGAAATAATAATGATTCAGGACTATAGCTCTTTACCTGTTAATGCAGTGTCTTTATTAAGGATACCAACAATTCTGGAGTTGACCACCCCACTGATCTATTTGTAAAATGGAATTTAAATTGCTTTCACTCTAAGAACATGGGCCATGATTCAGCCAAAATGTACTTTATTGATACTAAGAGCAACAACAAAAACACATAAAATGTATTAAAACATCAAAGGTAAAGCAAATGTTGATGGAATCCAGGTCATAGGCACTGACCACATGTGAACACCCAACATGTGGGGAGTACACATGTGAACTGTAAAACTCACCTGTGCAAATGTGCAGTTCATATGTGCCATTTTCTTTTCATATAGGAATATTTTAATTCACATGTCAAAAGGCTAATTTAATGTGTCTATTGTAAGGGGGAAGACACATATGACTTCATGATGCCATTGAGTTCATTGGAAAGTAAGAGTAGGTACATGATATTTGAAATGTTTGATAAGTTGGAATTTCATTTGAAGGCAGCCACCAGAAACTCTCTGCAAGCAACAAGCTTTCCAGTACTTTTTGATCCCTAAAGTTCCTTTTATATTTGATTAAAAATCGAACACCGGTGAGTTAAATCCTCACTGAGATTTAGTATTAACAAAACAAAAACCGTTTGTCTTTGTGAAAGCCACCCACTAGTCTAGTTAAATTGAGAAAATTGATAGAAGTAAAGCTCACAATTCCTGAAACTTTGACTGCGACCACTATGTCTCAAAACCTGAAAACAGAAACAGCTGGAAGGCAGAAGTGAAGCCCCCAACTTGCAAAGTTCTGGTTTGACAGTGGAAAAGGAGAAATGGCAATAAGAAACACAGGAAACTAAAATGTGTAATGCAGTCTGAACATATACATAGGCCAGTCCATTAGATAAAAGGAAAAATAATTCTACTTCTAATCATTGCAGCTCTACTCACTTTCACCACTCAAGCCCCCCTGAATAGTGTACAAGGCAGACAGCTGTGGTCGGCATGAAGTACTATCCTACCAGATCGTTCTGCAGAGGAGACCACAACCCAGACAAACATGCATTAAGAAGAGCAGTTACAATTCATGTTTTGCATCTCAAGTGGAAAAAGTAACATGAGGGCTGAATAATGAGACAATGATGAGGTATTAAGTATGCTGGGGAGGTTTTCGTTGGAGAGCTCTTGGTATTATTTAAAAAGGTTAGTCTATGAATAAACATGGCTCATCAAGGTCTTTGACACAAGGAAAGCTATACCCGTGAATGAGAAAAGGAGTGATATGGCAGGATATAGAAATGAATGCTAATCCTTTTTCATGAAACAGATCGTGTAGCTCTTCTGGCAAGGTTTCATCCAGAGGACAAAGACATAATTGTTTAAAGGGGGTCAATGCAGTAAAGGTGGGCTTTTTTTCACTAAAGCTACAGATGGGTTGCATAGCATACAAATGATCTTTCCACTACAATATATAACAATAGTCCAGAGACCTTTGTCACCTCAAAGTGATATCAGCATTTAAGCTACTTATGATTTCCAACTCACCATGGACAGATCCACCTTGTGAAATTGATTGCTTAGCATACAGAAACTAACTTCAGGATCCCAAAGTATATAAGCAAGGTTTTTCTCCACAACTCCAATATTTTGCATGCATATCATTAATTTTTACACACATTCAAAATCTGAATGATCATATTATATTATATTTGTATATGTATAGCCTCAGTCATCTGGGTATTTGTGTATATAAACACAGTAATCAGGGTACTTTGCCTTATAACTTATCCAGAATGCAGCAGCTCATCTGGTCTTCAACCTTCCCAAATATTCACACGTCACCCCCCTGCTTACTTCCCTTCACTGGCTGCCTGTCATGGCTCTCATCAAATTCAAAACATTGGTGCTAGCCTTCCAAGCAGTTAAGGGGTCTTCCCCAGCTTACCTACAAAAAATCATCAGACCCTACACCCCTGCCAGACCTCTTCGTTCAGCCTCCACAGGCCACTTGGCACCTTCCCCCCATCCGAACCTCCACCTCATGCTCACGACTACTGTCTGTTCTGGCTCCACGATGGTGGAACGAACTCCCCGTTGAGGTCAGAACTGTAGAATCTCTCCCCACCTTCAAGCGCAAACTGAAGACGCACCTCTTCAAGCAGCACCTCTCCCCATCCCTCCCTACCTCCCTGTGAACCTTAATTGTTGTCTTTGTGATTTACGTAGTGTTTCGGTATTTTTAGTTGGCTAGGTAAGCAGTATTTGGATAGTTAAGTTTGGTCACTTTTGCTTCGTTGTTTGTTTATTTGTTGATTTAAAAAAATAAAAATAAAAAATAATAATAATAATTGGCCCTGGTCCTTATCTTTGTTGTACGGGTAGCAATTGAAATTGTACTTCCCTCTAGGGTCTTTCAGCGCACTTATCCCTGGTTATGGGTATGCACTTTGTTGTACGTCGCTCTGGATAAGAGCGTCTGCCAAATGCCAATAATGTAATGTAATGTAATGTAATGTATAACAGTTCAAAGACACTATGCTTAAACTTTGAAATGCTGCGCAAAAGTTCAGCTCCAAACTCAATGTGGTTCACCTGGTTGACCAGTTCAGACCAGCTCCCTGCTTGACATGGTTTGCCCAGCTCAAGCTATGTTTTGACATAACACTTCGGCTTGTTCTTATGGACTGCCCTTTTCAGTTCAAATTAAATGTTTTTGATGAGATTTATGTCTGCAGACTCTGATGCCCATTGTGATGGCCATTGCAGAACATGGATATTATTTTCACTTAACCATTTCTGTGTGGATTTGGATGTATGTTTTGAGTCATGGTCCTCCTGGAAAATCTTTGTGACAGTCTTCTGTAAAATGTGCTATACAAATAAAATAGAATCAAATTATGTGATATGGTTAGAGAACAGATTTTGAGGGATTTTTGACCATTCATTGATGCAGAAGCTTTCAGAATCCTTGGGCATGGGTTCAGACCACAGGACCCAACAACCCAACAACCATGTTCTGCAATGACCATCTCAGTCTCCAAACTTAAATCCCATGAAAAATCTGTGGTCTGAACTGAAGAGCAGGGGTCTCTAATTTATTTTCCATATGTTTGAACATAACATGCAGATTATTGTTGGTGTTGGTTGTTATATGCAGCGTTTCTTCTTCATTAAGGGTGGCAATAATTCTAGAGCTAATTGTATATAAATGTCCACTAGGGGTGCTAATGGGAAGCTTAGACTTCAACAATCTACGTCCTGACAGGCGACTGATGGGAAAACAGGCTTGGTTACTGGAGAGGCAAGCTTAACCGCTCCGCTCCGCAGATTTATTATAGTGGTTAGCTTGTCGGATTCTCCAATTTGAGATCTGGGTTCAAAAAAACACATTTATACTATAACATAGCAAACTGCTTGGTATAAACAGACTATAGGGTTATTCCATGAAAAATCAACCAGAGCACTCAACCACTCCAATTTTGTTCAAACTGTGTGTAAATGTTCTTTGTATATTTGATAGATGAGCTGGACGCAGCGTGGTATCAAAAGTCCGGATTGTACCGGTGTTTTATTCAGGTTCCTCAGGAGTGGGGAAGGGACAGAGAGTGAGAATTAACTTATATATATATATATATATACAAAAAGGTATTTGCCCACCACCGCCATGAGAACCGGGTAAAAATAATTAAGGAAAAATAAATCAAAAGCAAGCTGTGGCTTTCGCTCTGTAGCTTTTCAGCTCTGTTGCTTTCAGCCCTGTCTCTCTTGAACAACAGCTACTGCGGAAAAGAGCACACTTTTTTGGGGGGGGGGCACCCAAAAAGTCACTTGTGAGTGGAAATTGGGGCTTGTGCTGAATTTGGAGCATCATAACTGGCATTAAAGCAGGAAAAAAACCTGAAAACATGTAGTCCTGTCTAATTTCAGATTATCATTATCCTAATACAAGCCAAGAAGATGACATGAAAAACACTTCTATAAAATAAAAAAGTCTAAATCTGCAAATGTGAACTTTTTGCACATTGTGCATTGCTCTGGGGGTGCCCAAGTTATTATATAGCAAGTAAACATTAGGGTGCTTCCATGGTTACCATGTACACTGCTTTTGATGAAGTAGGCACGTAACCTACTTAGTGCCTGTCTGTTCTAAACAAGTTTTTCCTTTTTTATTATTTTGTAATTGTAAAAGTACAAAAAAACAATCTTGCTTTAAAATGAAATGTGTCATGCCCCTTTTCCATTGCTTCTCCTTTTTTTCCCATCTCTGTGCTTTTACTCTGTGCTCCCCATTCTTTGTGTTTTCTGTTTTGTGCCCTGTGTTTGTGTCTCTTGTCCTCTCACTCATTCCGTAGTCCTTTTAGTCCGGTCATTCATTAAAGAATGCAGCCTGTGTGTCGATTACAATGAAATTGAAAGCAATTGAAGAAAAACACAAGAATGCTTACATGGAGCAGACAGTCCATTCAAATCAAGCAGGGGATTGAAATGTCATAACATACACGGTATGAGCAAGAGAACAAATGAAGGGGGAGCAGCAGTTTGTGGACTATCCAGCTCAACTGAAATTGCTTCGAGGCATAGGCATAACAGGGACAACAGAGACATGTCCCCATCACTTTATAAAAGGCTGATTTTTGTCTTTGACATTTTTTAATACTCATAAAAATGTGTATATTTCTGTCCGCATTAAGGCTGCAAAAGAACTAGCACTAAGACCATATGGAAAAGTGCCTTGCCTCCAAGTGCAGTAATGAATGCTCACACAGCCCACCGAGGTGAGAGCAGACAGATGAGCATTTTTGCAAAGTGGTGACATGCAGAGAGCTGCCAGCTAACTGTAAGACAGGGAAGCTGTATTCCTGAAAAGGTTAAAATGTTCAAGAATTTTCTATTTATTTCTGTGCCACACACAGATAGTCATAAAGCAATTACTGGCTGTTACTATCGGGACATTTGTTTTTCATTTGTCTCTTGCTATACACAATGTGTTGTTTTGCTACATGTCATTGTGTAGTCTAATCATACATTTCTCACATATTTATTTCTCATGAAAATTGTTGGTCACACGCGCCTTACTTTAAATACCGCTGCTTTCACACTTTCTCACGTAATACAAGGGGGTACATTTATTGAGATGTGTTTTGTTAAAATAATGAACTTTAAAGTGTAAGATAACTTCAATTAATTCATCTGGTGACATTATGGGCCAACATACTTAATCAAATGTTTCAGAAACAATGATAATATGCTCCTTAAAAATGTTTTGCTTTACAAATAATATGATTTACAGCAGTGCCTTCATTTAACTTTCCTAATTCCTTGTCACTTCCCAGCAAGGGAGACAGCAGGCATGCTTGCTTGTTTACTAGTTCGGTTGAGTTCAATCAAGGTTTTAAATTACATTGCAATCACTCGGCAGATGCTTGAGAGTGATGAACAGTAGGTTTCTTGTGATGCAAGCTAGCTTTGATTTAACAGTACTGCATAAATTCATCCTAGATTATCAATCCATCAACTATTTCATAGTGACATTTTGTCTTAGCGCAAACTGTACTGATATAGTTTAGTGAAGTAGTTTAGTGAATAAAAAATGGAAATACCACTCTACGATTAGCAGATTAGAATAACCACTAAACAGGGTTTTGGTTTAGCACTGTTTCTAAGTAAACTGACTGCTCCCAGCTAGACTCTAGTCAGTACCTGCAGATAAGCGAATAGATTCAGGTTTGTTATTTAAATAGTGCTATGATGTGCTGTTATCTTACAAAAATAAGATTGGAATTGTTACCTTTGTCAGGGCTTCAAAGCTAGTAAACAAGGACAGGTCATCAAAGTGAGTGTGAATGAGGCAGAGAGTATCCTGCCAACTGAAACTCACCCACTATCCTTAGGTGATGCAATGGCCAGTCCCATGAGACTCCCAGCAATACCTCTGATGGTTATCTGGCACCATCCAGCTTTGATACTAGTGTAATATCTGTCACCATATCTCTTTATTTATGTCCAACTAAAAAATGCTATATATTGTTAACTGTCCCATTCACTAGCAACCCAATGACCAAATACTGAATGTCAGACATCGTTCTTTATCTCTCAAGAGTGGAGGCACGATTATTGTTGACCTGCATAGCAAGTTAATATTTCAGACATGCTTCCAGACTAATGTATAGCAGTCCTTGTTTTTGGTGAAGCCAATGAGGTCTGGCTAGGTGCCTGAGTCTATCCCCCTGACAGGCTGCTATGATCACCAAGCCATCTGCCACTGTCGACAAGCCTTTGTGTGTCTGGGGACAGACACAGTTCTAGAAAAGTACAGTGCCTTTGCTGTTTGCAGCGATTCCCAATCTGGCAGTCAGGAAGCATCTTCTGAAACTTAATGTGAAAGCACACCAACAGTGTGCAGAGCTTACCCAGAATACACTGCGCTCTATACAAAATCTTGCTTCACCTATACTTGTTAGCAGCTATTTATAATGTATTTTTTCAGCATGTGCTGCTTTCATACAGACATAACCTAATGCATTTTTTATTGCTGTAGATCTTGCAGATCTTGGATGTTGTTTGACAATTTATTATCGAGGAGTGTACGCAACCCAGCTAAGCAGCAGATTTGAATGGTTTTCTATTGAGAGATATGCTGTCAGATTTATATTCCCTGCCTAAGATAATGTCAGCACACAGTATGCATACATGTTAATATTACCGTACATATAAATACAACAGCTGACAAAATGCTGATCTCATTCTGTGATTTATGGTGGCGTTCCTCTGGTGTTCAAGTGGATTGTCAAGTTGACAATGTAAAATATGTAAAATTCACCCAGGTATAGAAAGTCCTGCAAGTGTGTGTATGACTTCCAAAGTTAAAGTTAAAGTAAGGCAGTTCACCCAAAATGAAATTAAAGTCTGTTTCCACTTACACAGAGTAGTATGTATCCATCAAGAAAGTTTCACTCACATTTTCAAGATTTTCTACTTTTTTAGATGCTGTTCACAGTGATATAATGGACCTCTATGGACTGCTCATTTCACTTCAGTGCACTGAAAATGTACATTTGAAAAACTCAACAGCATTGTCTCTTTCCAAATATAATGCCACAGTTACAGTTAAAGTGACAACTATTTCTTCTACTGCTGGAACTTGCCAACTGTGTCCTGGTTTTCTCCACACCACACCACATTTTCAGGGCATTGACAAATAGAAAATGAGCATACCATAGAGGTACATTATATCACAGTGAACTGCATCTAAAAATTAAAATCTAGAAGTTTGTCACATATCAGCAGATCTGGATGGATAGATAGTACTCTGGGTGAGCTGAAGCATATTTTAATTAACTGCAAGTCTGTCCATAGCTTCCAAAGTTACATTTAAACTATATTTGTAAAAGACATGGCTAATGTGCCCACAACCCAGGTGGAGATTGAAGTTAGTGAGCTGGGTGTCATTAGAATATATAAGCTTGTCATTGGGTAGGATAGAGAGGCCTATTTTTCCCATTATGTGTTTGAGCATAACAGTGGTTATACTTGCTTTACCTCAATCAGCACTTAAGAATGCACTGAAGAGACCCTGAAGCATGAGGAAAAATCCATCACAATGCAACAGCAGGATAAATCTCCTCCCCAAAAAAGCCATTTCACAGCTTTTGAACATTTAAGGATTGTTTTTTATTTTCCTTTTCAATACAGTGGGGTGCAAAAAAACCAGCACCCCTGGTTTAAATGTCTGTTACAATGAATGTATTTGATCCAAAGCAAACATGAACTCTCAATGGTACAAAGTTATATATATACAGTACTGTGCAAAGGTTTTAGGCAGGTGTGAAAAAATGCTGCACCCCTGAAGTAAGAATGCTTTCAAAAATAGAAATATTAATAGTTTATTTTTTATCAATTAACAAAATGCAAAGTGAGTGAACAGAAGAAAAATCTCAATCAAATCAATATTCGGTGTGACCACCAAACCACCTTAGTGCACATCATGCTTACTTCCCTTCACAATCGGAAGATGTCCAGCAGTGCCATCAGCTCAGAATTGGCAGAAACCAGTGGGACCCAGGTACACCCATCTACTGTGTGGAGAAGTCTGGTCAGAAGTGGTCTTCATGGAAGAATTGCAGCCAAAAAGCCATGCCTCCGATGTGGAAACAAGGCCAAGAGACTCAACTACGCCAGAAAACACAGGAAATGGGGTGCAGATACTTATCCATCATGCAATACCATCAGGGAGGCATCTGATTTTCCCCAAATGTATTCTGCAGCAGGACAAAGACCCCAAACATACAGCAAATGTCATTAAGAACTATCTTCAGCGTAATGAAGAACAAGGAGTCCTGGAAGCGATGGTATGGCCCCCACAGAGCCCTGATCGCAACATCATTCAGTCTGTCTGGGATTACATGAAGAGACCGAAGCATTTGAGGTTGCCTAAATCCACAGAAGAAGTGTGGATCTCAAACATGCCGAGTTGTTCTGCCAGGAAGAATGGGGAAAAATTCCAAAAGTGAGAATTGAAAGACTCTTGGCTGGCTACAGGAAGCGTTTACAAGCTGTTATAGGTGCCCAAGGAGGAGTTACAAAATACTAACTGACAGGGTTCCCAAACTGTTGCACTGGGCCTTTTTCCTTTTTTATTATGTTGAAACTGTAAAAAACTTTAATAAAGAGTAATCTTGCTTTAAAATTTCAAGAAATGTGTCATGTTTGACATTGTACCATTTAAAGGTCAGGTTCACTTCTGTTCACTTAGATATTAATTGTAAAAGACTTTTTGACCAGGGGTGCCCACATTTTTGCTCACTACTGTAAGTGCACACTGACCTATATTGGATTTCTGTAAGTAACAACATGATTCTTGTAAAACTAGTGCAAAAACAATACCGGATTGTAATGACCTCGTAATTGTATAAGTTCAGTGTTGTTCCTGTATATTGCTGCATTGTGTTTTAATGGGGTTAGGTGAACCGCCAATCATCCGCTGGTTGCAAACCACAGGGGTGCCCTGTGGAGTGGTGCCAGGTCCTCCTTGTGATTGGCAGCTCAGTGGGTGGGGGCTGGGTAGAGGTTTATTTTCTGGAGCTGTGCAGGGAGAGAGTCACTCTCTTCTGTGGGTGTGACAAAACTGTTACACAGTGTTAACTAGAATGAGGGCTATTTTCATGATTAAGGATAATTTGCTTTATCGACTCACTAATAAACTGCACTAATAAACTGTCATAACAGAACTTATGTGTAGATGATTGTTTAACCTGACAGGAATGCTACAATATTATGTTTTTCAACTTCTACAGTTGCCACGAGTACGTAATGTAATCTTTACTGTCAGAAAAACGGGACAGAGGAACCAAGTGCAGACTCAAACTAGCAGGCTGGGGCAGAGACGAAGCTGATGCTGAAGACGGGCCCCGGGGTTTAGGGGCTGGAGATATGTCCTGGGGCTGATCCTAGCTGACCAAGCTGATCATGCCAGGGAGGCCTGAGGAAAGGTCGAGGCCATGGGTGAAGGTGGGCTGAAGTGATACTGGAGACAGAGTTGGAGACAGAGAAGGCGAGATAGACGTAACCAGGGATGGCACAGGGACAGGCGAGCAGAGAGACATTGGGGAAGAGCTCAGGAAACAGGTCCTGAGATGGGTCAGGAAACCAGAACTGGGGTGAAACTGTAGACTGGGACCGAGGGAGCACTGGAGTCAGGGCCTGGGGTGGCCTGGGGAACAGAGTTCAAAGGGGTGGCTGGAGAAGGTACCTGTGACGGAGCTGGAGCTTGGGACAGGAGCGGTACGAGAAACCGGAACTGGAGCGAAACAGTAGACTGAGGCCCGGGAAGCTCTGGCGACAGGACTAGCAGTGTGTCAGGGAGCAGTGTGTCAGGGAGCAGCGTCCAAGTGGGCCCTGGAGGCAGAGTCTGGGGAGGAGCTGGAGACCGGACCTGGTGCAGTGCAGGAAACCATCCTGGAAACTGGACCTGAAACAGATGCTGTGGACTGGACCTGAGATGCTTCTATTTTGCAATCTTTTCTAATTTAATACAAACTTTTTCATTACTAATTATATTATCAGCTTAACAATTTGAGTGAAAAGTTGATTACATTCATTTCTGAATTTCTTAGTATTTGGTATGTCCACCTTTTGCTTTAATGGCAACATGTACTCAAGCTGGCATGGACAAATTTGTGCAAAACCTGATGATTCATGTTATCCCAGCATTATTTGATAATGTTGCAAAGAGCATCTTGTGATGTTACTGAATGCTTGGCTTTTGTCAGTCTTCAAGTGCCCCCATAAATGTTCAATGGGGATGAGGTCAGGTGATTGTGGAATGTCCAGCACTCCTTGCTCTTCTTTGGTCTTTGAGTAGTTCTTGCAAAGCTTTGAAGTAACTTTCATTTGTTGTATTTTTTCAAAATCCTAAAACTTTCAGTTTATTTCCAGGATTACATTAAAAGAACCCAGATATTCAGTGTGGTCTCAGACTTTTGGACCCCACTGTACGCACTCACTCACTCCCCCAATGCAGGCCAACTTTTTTCTATAATAAATTATAAATTAAAATTATAATTAATAAATAATTCTGAATTTTTTTCACCTTTCAGAAGAATACAGTTAGTCTCACTCGCATTACTGCATGTTTATTTGATTGATATTGAATTTTGGTTAAAAGTTATTGAATTGAATCATGGTTTACAGAATCAAATCGTCTTTGAATCAAATTGCCAGAACTACTGCTGTGTCTTGGTTCTGTTGCACACACTACATTGGTATGGGCTTTTAGTGGATGTATTTGACTGCCTTAACTGTGTTTTTTCTTTGATATGGATTGCTCTCCAACAAAGACTTTGTATTACATTATTGGCATTTGGCAGATGCTCTTATCCAGAGCGACGTACAGTTGTTTATATTAAGCAGGATACAATCTTCCCCTGGAGCAATGTAGTGTTAAGGGCCTTGCTCAAGGGCCCAGCGGCTGTGCGGATCTTATTGTGGCTACACTGGCATTAGAACCACTGACCTTGCGTGTCCCAGTCATTTACTTTAACCACTACGCTACAGGCCGCCATATGAAATAAAGTATTTTTTATTATAACCTCATAATTTATAGAGTAATTTATTACTGCACTCAGAAGGTCGGTTATTTTCTGTATCTCTGCTACAGCACGAGTGCACATCAATCTCACCATACAAATTAAAGTGGTCATCTATCGTGGAGAATGCGTTGCGAGGTTATACCGTGCTGAATTCCTCCTCCAAGAAGTGTCCCAATCGTCCAAATCCATGCGCTATGTCAACGGCTGTTTTAGGAATGACTTTATACCTAGTGGGGAGTAGATGTAAATTCCAAGTTGTATCTTAACGGAACTAAATCAGTTGGTGCAACCGGTTTACAATAAGATACGGGGTAACTATTTTTAATTAAAATTTTTGTTCAAACTAGCCTACAACTTACATTGTACTGGTGCAACAGGCTGCAGAAAAGGGGACCTGGTTGGAGTGGAGGATGAGCTCAAGGGAGGGAGAGCAGGAGTCCCAGAAAAAAACAAAACAGAATCATTAGGTACTGCAGAAATGAGCATTACATTACATTTGATTTAACCATGCACAGAGCACCTCATGCAAGAACGCCTGCACCACACGTACCTCCCCAGTGACTAAGGTTGTTAGCAAACCCACTGGCACCCCACCCCTCTATCATTAATATAGGATAGGTCCCTGCATCATTTTATCATTTGTTATTTAATTTCTGTTACGCTGGTTTGAAAACTGCCCATTTTCTTTCATTTCTTCATTTCACTTGTCACGTCCGTGCCACAATCATGCCATGGTTGAAATCACTGAGATCACATTTCCTCATTCTGATGGTTGATGTGAACATTAACTGAAGCTCCTGACCAGTATCTGCATGATTCTATGTATGTTCATTTCTTGTTTAGTTCATAACAACATCCGTTTAATTAATAGCAGCTATATTAGTTCATGCAAATTCAACCTTATTAAATATAGAATATATCAATATAAATTGCAACCCTATTTTTATTTGTTTGCGCATCAGTGAAACATGCAAAGAAATATAAGTTTTTCCAGCATTCAATGCATGGTTTTCAATTAAAATATATTGCTGTCTGTAAGATTATGTTACATTATGCTTTTCCAACATGCAACCAGAAGTGCTCATTGAGCTGTACATTTTCTTTCAAATTTAAAGATAATAAGAAATAACTGATTTCTTCATTTGAATCCCAGCAGACATATGCTATGATTTTCTGCCTATGTTAATGATTGTCCTCAGCAATGTGGCGCAATACCTGTTAAAATTATTTCCACCATTATGTTTTAATCCGGCGGGCCTAAAGCAGGGGTGGGCAGTTCAATTCCTGGAGGGCTGGTGTTTATGCAGTGTTTCCACCAATTACCCTAGCTAATTAACACTACAAACCAATGCCTATTCACATATTAGCCCATGGTAAAACATTTTATATGGGGACACACAAAAAGGATATTAACTGTGGTTCATGAGCACATGAATAAATCCAGTTAAATGTCAGACAGCACATTGGACTAATTAAATAATTAAGAACAGAAGTTTGCAGGAATAGAAAAACATCTGAAGCCCTCCTTGTCCAGCCCCTGTCTACAGAGAACAAGGCTCAGTCATATCTTACCCCTTGCTTCAGGTGCTTCACAAGTTCTAGTTTTAGAACTGAGCTGGGTAGGTACAGCTCTGGAAGCAATTGTGCAAGCAATTTCACAGTACTTCATTTATATGAATGTACATTGGATTGTTCTGTTGGTGAATAACTGCTTTTAATCCCATATTTAATTAAAGCTATGACTGACAGACATTCCACTGGTACATCATGCCCTGTTTTTCAGAGAGGGTTAGCTACTGTACTATTGCAGGCATCCTTAAACCACAGCAGGTTTAGGCAAGCAGAATGCCACTACCCAATGACAAGGGACTCAATGTTAATGGTCCAAACTTGAGGGTCAGTGGTTAAAAAGATCCATATTATACAGTCAAGTCTGCTGTACCTTCTGGACTGTTGTGACAGAAGTTAGGTAAAATATGCACATATTCTATGTATCCAGTGTACACCATAAACACTTTATAAATGTCTATGCCAATAACTGGCATAATTGGCATATGGTGTGTTGCTTTGCCACTGATTTAGCAAGTCATATTTCCATAACATGGGATAACAAATGGTGCATATGAAATACATATTTGCAGTCATGTAATGCTAATAAAAATTATATTTCAAGCATATGATTGAGTTCCATAATGGGCACAAATTGGAAAGTCAAAATTGTAATGTTTTTTGTTTCATCTGTATGATTCAAAGTTAATGAAAGTCAAAGGAAAGTTAATCTGATCTCGTGGGCATCATCAGCATCAGGCTAGTCAAAGGAAGTGTTAGTTTCAATTAACAATTAATGTTCAACACTCTGAATACCAAACACAAGTACATCAACTGTTAAAACCTATCCAACATCCATCCATCCATTATCTTAACCCGCTTATCCTGAACAGGGTCGCAGGGGGGCTGGAGCCTATCCCAGCATACATTGGGCGAAAGGCAGGAATACACCCTGGACAGGTCGCCAGTCCATCGCAGGGCACACACACCATTCACTCACACACTCATACCTATGGGCAATTTAGACTCTCCAATCAGCCTAACCTGCATGTCATTGGACTGTGGGAGGAAACCGGAGTACCCGGAGGAAACCCACACAGACACAGGGAGAACATGCAAACTCCGCACAGAGAGGCCCCGGCCGATGGGGATTCGAACCCAGGACCTCCTTGCTGTGAGGCGGCAGTGCTACCCACTGCACCATCCGTGCCGCCCGTAAAATAAAAATATTTAATTAAATTTGTTAATTATTATAAAAAGATATCAATTATCAAATAAATTGCAGACATTGCTGATAGGCAGAGCAACCTGTTGGATCAACATGTAGCTAAATGCACAACTCACAAGGAAATTAAGATGAAGATTTTATTCAGTTACAACATAAAAACAATGTCTAAGTCTAAAGACGAGGGTCAACTACTTTAAACAAACAACATTGAAGACATGGACAGTCACAAAAGAAAATAATGAAAGAAAGTGCCAAACCCCAATGTGTGTGTCTCCCAAAAGTCCCACAAACCTGAAATGAGTCCAAAGACCTGAAGGTAGCTGAATATTTCTGAAATCACTGATGGAAATGTAGACAGCTGTAAGACAGAATCCTCGGTGCCTACCAACAGCAGATATCAACCCCCAACATGTCCACTCTCTTGACTCTCTGAATGTGTTGGTGTGAATATGCCAACCATGACTAGGAAAGGGCCACATTATATATGCTTAAAAAGAATATGGTAAATGTTGGCCTCAGAGGGGCACAGCTGGAAATTGGAACTGGGAGAGGCAGAACTGACTTAGCTGAAACTGGCTAAGTCAGTTCTACGTATTAAAGTTCCCTTGTGTTGTTAGAAACAGGACTGAGCAGTATGATATTGTCATCAAAAGATTCATGATTTTAATCTCTTTCTAAGAAGACCAAACATGAATATTCTAAGAGGTACACAAGCTCAGTTAATGTATACCTATAAAGAAAGAGTTTCCTCCTGCTTCTAACAACAGAGGAGATACTTGTAGACAAATAATTGTTAAACACAGTCAGTTGCAATGTGCACATTCAATAAACATATGTGTTTCACAAGTCACACTGCATTGGTTTCCACTCTGGAAGCCCGAATAACTTTTTTCCAAGGTCAATCATAACATCCCACAAACATGGTTTAAGAGAGCAGGGTACATAAACACATGGACAATAAGAGAGTTTGCTAAAATAATAATCAAGTCCATCTCTCAAAGGCAATATTCAGACTAGTTATCTGACAAACTTTAATTTGATGTCACTCACAATACATTTCTGGCATATGTTAGCTGATGAAACTGTAAAGCAGGATGCTTTGTAGATGTGTGCAAAATCGTACTTCAAAATTGAGGGTTTGGAAAATGTCTGCAAGCTCACGACATAGTCAGAGCCCCAAGTACTGCATTAAAGATGTGTTATTTGGCAGAATGATTTATTTACTCAGTTCTGCTCTGCAAAGTGTTTTTGATAAATGGTCCAATTCCCATTGAACTGTTATCAAAAGTGAGAGGGAAAAACAGTAAACAGTTGAGCACCACCCTCCAATCAGTTCTTGCAGATGACAGCTTTAGATCAGAGAGCAGGTGTCTCTTCTCCCTTTCCATTACCCAAGGAGGATGAATTAAATTGATAGAAATTCTCATAAAAAGTAACACATTTAAAGTCCTGTTTTTTCCTGTCATGGGCTTTGGAAGGCCATAACACAGTATGCAATGCAAAACAGCACATCTTGAGAATAAAAATAATTTACTGCTTTGAAATAGATAAACTGTGGCATACTCAGCCAAACAGTCAAACGCAAAAAGTAGACTGAATTCTAGATTTAAAGCTATTCCATTATTACTATGCTATTTCCAAAATTACACTGTGGTCCAGTGGCATCTCTACATTAGGGGCCAGTGGGGCCCGGTCCCACCACTAGTTGGCAGTATTGTTATCTCTGAACCACTGCAGTTCAATCGCTCATCCGTTGGTAGATACTAACCTTAATTCCTCTTGTAAAATGCACTCAATGCAAATAGTTCTGTACTGCAGTATGGCAGGGAACCCCTTCTGCACATTTCATAGCTGATTTTCTATGTTGGCTTGTGGGGCCTGAATGTCTAGGCCCCACGTCTGGTAACGCCCACGTCCAGGGCACAGAAATATCACCAAGAACGAGGCTGAAAACCTCATCACCCAAGCAGGAAAGGATAAAAATGCAATTTCAAGTGGTTCCAGAGATCTCCTGTTGGGATGTGTTAGGCTAGACTAACTTGGTCAAATCCTTGGAAATGACCCATTTTTAAATTTTAGCTAGACGAGGTGGTGCTGTGGTGCTTTTGTACATTTCACCACAGATAGAAAGATTAGATTAATAAAGAAAATTAGCAGAAAATACAAACAAATTAAGATTGCTTGCACTGCCCCTTCTGCTGGACTTTCATTGAATAATTCTGTGAAATACTGTAGCTTGTTGCATTAATTGACATACATACACGGAGCACTTTATTAAGTATTTATTACACTTATTTTTTTTCACTTATAGGTCTTCTGCTGCTGCAGCCTACCCACTTAGAGGTTTGACGCATTGCATACCACTGTTGTAATATGTGGTTATTTGCGTTACTGTCACCTTTCTGGCAGCTGTGACCAGTCTGGCCCTTCTCCTCTGACGTCTCTCATTAACAACGCATTTCAGCCTGCAGAACTGCTGCTCACTGGATATGTTTTGTTTTTCACACTATTCCCTGCAAACTCTAAATCCCAGGAGATCAAACCACCCTGTCAGGCACCAACAATCATTCCACGGTCAAAGTCACTTAGATCACATTTCTTCCCCATTCTGACATATGGTCTGAACCTCTTGACCACGTCTGCATGTATTTTATGCATTTAGTTGCTGCTACATGACTGGCTGATTACATATTTGCATCAACAAGCTGGTGTACAGGTCTACATAATAAAGTGCTCACTGAATGTATATTGTCATTCTTTTTGCTGCCCTGATTTAATTGCCTTTTTTTATAGATTTTACTTTAACTTCTTACACATGAAATGATTAAAGAAATGAAGATACAAGGAAAAAGCCCAGGGGTGCTTACGTTATACAGGCAGACTAAGAATATGATCTTTTCATCATATATTTACTTTATTCCCTAATGGGTACTGTCCATTTCATGCAACAAGCTTTTGTTCTCAACTCATTTTTTTTCAGCTACCATGTGTGGAGACAACTGGAAAAAAATGGTTTCACTATTTCCAAAACCATGTGCACTGTAAAGAACATGTCAAATGTCAATTCAGAGACAATACAAGTTATCAACATAATTATGCTCTGAGTGTTCTTTTCCGGGAATGATAGGCCTATATTTTTGTGTCTGTTTAAAGGGAAATAGATTTCTGTGCAGAATTTCTCAGAACTTGGAAGGCAATAATGAATTAAATGCATTCCTGTTTCACCAGTAGAACACAATGTTGTTGTTTTTTTCTTTAGATCTTTACAGATGATTTTAAAATACAGATGGCCCATTCTAGCCCAATCAAATTACATGTATGTAAGGGCAGAACATGGAGTTTACATGTTCTCCCCGTTTCCGTGTGGGTTTCTTCGGTTTCCTCCCACAGTTCAAAGGCATGCAGGTTAGGGACTACAGATGAAAATGAGCTTATTAGCTAACTCTGGTGCGTTTCCACTGATGCGGAGTCAGAAAATGTTGATTGATGTGCACTGCCCCCCCTTATAAATAAAATAGAAATTAAATATAGTCGGTTAAAGAGAAAAATGGTTCATATTATGAGATCACTTTGTTAATTGAAATGCAAATTCATTTTAATAACCTTTGCTGCAAGAATACAAAATACAGACTTCAGTCAATTAATTGTAAGTCTGTCATGTATTTTAAAATAATATTAGTCTTGTTACCTCAAAAACCCTTCAGAGCAGGTACCTTCAAGTCATTGTTAATTACAGTCAGTCTTCTGCTGCTTGCATAAAGTTAAGGAAAAATGTGTGTGTGTGTGTGTGTGTATGTGTGTGTGTGTGTGGAACACAAAGTATATTGGGGTAGCTGCTTCCACACAGGAGTTAATTAAGCAATTAATCATTTTCATTTTCAATTAACATCCCTAATCGCTGATCCCAACACGCTAAGTATTTTTTACAGATATGATTCCCAAAAATGATGCCTTTTTGGCATAATGCATTTCATATGTAATAACTTTATTATGGACATAAACAAATGAAATAATTTTTCAGTAGGCCCCACCCACTGTCTGAGCCGCCACCTCAGTACTGGAACCTAGCCATGGCTAATTTGAACTTCATTTGTGTGAATATTGACTGTTTGACCATGTTGGACATGAAAACCCATACTCTGAGCTGGTCAGAGCAGGATGGGCTCCCTCCTTATTTCTCCCCAGGTTTTCTTCCTACATTTCACAGTGGTCCTGGGTTCGAATCCCGGTCGGCCGGGGCCTCTCTGTGTGGAGTTTGCATGTTCTCCCTGTGTTCTCGTGGGTTTCCTCCGGGTACTCCGGTGTCCTCCCACAGTCCAAAGACAAGCAGGTTAGGCTGATTGGAGAGTCTAAATTGTCTGTAGGTATGAGTGTGTGAGTGAATGGTGTCTGTGCCCTGCGATGGACTGCAACCTGTCCAGGGTGTAATTCCTGCCTTTCGCCCAATGTACAGTGCATCCAGAAAGTATTCACAGCGCTTCACTTTTCCCACATGTTGTTATGTTACAGCCTTATTACAAAATGGAATACACACAATACCTCATAATGACAACATAAAAGAGGTTTTTTTTTTAATTTTTGCAAATTTATTAAAAATAAAAAACTAAGAAATCACATGTACATAAGTATTCATAGCCTTTGCCATGAAGCTCAAAATTGAGCTCAGGTGCATCCTGTTTCCACTGATCAACCTTGAGATGTTTCTACAGCTTAATTGGAGTCCACCTGTGGTAAATTCAGTTGATTGGACATGATTTGGAAAGGCACACACCTGTCTATATAAGGTCCCACAGTTGACAGTGCATGTCGGAGCACAAACCAAGCATGAAGTCGAAGGAATTGTCTCGAGGCACAAATCTGGGGAACGGTACGGAAAAATTTCTGCTGCTTTGAAGGTCCCAATGAGCACAGTGGCCTCCATCATCTGTAAATGGAAGAAGTTCGGAAACGCCAGGACTCTTCCTAGAGCTGGCCGCCCGTCTAAACTGAGCAATCGGGGGAGAAGGGCCTTAGTCACGGAGGTGACCAAGAACCCGATGGTCACTCTGTCAGAGCTCCAGCGTTCCTCTGTGGGGAGAGGAGAACCTTCCAGAAGGACAACCATCTCTGCAGCAATCCACCAATCAGGCCTGTATGGTAGAGTGGCCACTCCTTAGTAAAAGGCACATGGCAGCCCGCCTGGAGTTTGCCAAAAGGCACCTGAAGGACTCTCAGACCATGAGAAACAAATTTCTCTGGTCTGATGAGACACAGATTGAACTCTTTGGCGTGAATGCCAGGCGTCATGTTTGGAGGAAACCAGGCCCTGCTCATCACCTGGCCAATACCATCCCTACAGTGAAGCATGGTGGTGGCAGCATCATGCTGTGGGGATGTTTTTCAGTGGCAGGACCTGGGAGACTAGTCAGGATTGAGGGAAAGATGAATGCAGCAATGTACAGAGACATCCTGGATGAAAACCTGCTCCAGAGCGCTCAGACTGGGGCGACGGTTCATCTTTCAGCAGGACAACGACCCTAAGCACACAGCCAAGATATCAAAGGAGTGGCTTCAGGACAACTCTGTGAATGTCCTTGAGTGGCCCAGCCAGAGCCCAGACTTGAATCCGATTGAACATCTCTGGAGAGATCTGAAAATGGCTGTGCACCGACGCTCCCCATCCAACCTGATGGAGCTTGAGAGGTGCTGCAAAGAGGAATGGGTGAAACTGCCCAAAGATAGGTGTGCCAAGCTTGTGGCATCATATTCAAAAAGACTTGAGGCTGAAATTGCTGCCAAAGGTGCATCAACAAATAATTGAGCAAAGGCTGTGAATACTTATGTACATGTGATTTCTTAGTTTTTTATTTTTAATAAATTTGCAAAAAAAAAAAAAAAAAAAAACTTCTTTCATGTTGTCATTGTGGGGTGTTGTGTGTTGAATGTTGAGGAAAAAAATGAATTTATTCAATTTTGGAATAAAGCTGTAACATAAGAAAATGCGGGAAAAGTGAAGCGCTGTGAATACTTTCGGATGCACTGTATGCTGGGATAGGCTCCAGCCCCCCTGCGACCCTGTTTAGGATAAGCGGGTTAAGATAATGGATGGATGGATGGAATTGCCAGTGTTCCACTATAATTTAATTAGTAAAGTTATGGCAATCCAGATCAGGGTGCAGCCCTCTGTTTGCCAAAGGATTTGATGGGTGGGGTGGGGTTTGGCCTGGGTTTGCAAGGCACTTTTGGGATGATTGCTTTGTTTTTTCCCTGGATCTTGCTGCCTCCCTGAAGGCATTGCATACACCTTATGCTATCTTTTGGAGGTTGAAAGGGCATGGTCCTGTGAACCACCCTACATAAGAGAAAGCGTCAAAAAAGTATCCTATACACTTTATGACAATACATTAAGCATTAAGTAAGACTACTCCGGTTTAATTATTGCAGTGTGAAGTCCCCACAACAACACATCTTTTATCGCCATCCATTCATTTACTCCTCGTATTTAGAGCCATCATTTTCACACAGAAAGTAACACTTGTTAATTGTGTGAACTTAAGTAAATTCAATGGAATACATAATCAGCAACACTTATAATATCCCTGCCCATGAAATGCATATGCATTAAGGAGAGAACGACACATGGTGATAACACGCTGTGCTTCCAGCCCCATGTTTTTGATATCATAACATGCATGTTTCTGGGGTAGAATATGTCATATCTGCATCTGAGACTAGTCGCAACAGGCTATTTGGCACATAGTTTTTGTTAGATTTTGCTGTTATCAAGGCTCTGAAATGTTTTGAAGCAGAAAAAGTAGAAGCACAACAGAGCGTGTGCTTTAAACATGAACATTTCAGAGTGGTCTGTCTAAACCATTAAGTCTCTAAACCATTCAATGAGAACTCATTTTAGGTGATGCAAACCTCTTATTTATGGTTGCCGTGTTGAAAGCAATCTTTATTGAGATAAGGCAACGGGTTTGATTGAATGGCATATGTCTTTAAACTGGAAAAGCGCATTTCATAGATTCAAATACGTTTTCTTCTTCCTGTGCCTCTTTTGGGATCTGTGGTCCTCTTGTTTCACTGTAAATAGGCAGATAATATCTTTAGGAAACTATGTTAATCTGACAAAGCAAAAAGAGAAAAAAAAATGCTGAATTTGATTGGGGAAAATGTATGCATAAGAATATCTCAGATTGCAAAACAGATTACTGAAGCAAAAATCTGTGTGACTTATTGGTTTCATTTTATCAGCGGTATATCAGTCATTGCACTAGATTTTCCTCCTATGATTTATTTCCATTTTTATTGGAAAGCCTGTGATATGCTTTTTGTAATTCATCTGATATTTTCCAGTCCTGTCTATCCTCAGATTGCTTAACCAGTGCAAACTACATTGAAGTGGACACAAAGATTATTTTGTAGTGTGTATTGAAAGGAAACTATTACAGCGACATGCATTCTCACCTGAATAGAGAGAAAGAGCAGCAGAAACATGTTGTTCACTCAGTTGGGGCTAAGATGACTACTACTACGTAGTACTTATAAGAAATTCACTGAATAATGTTGGTTTTGATTTTAATGTATTATGTAAAATTGAAAGTATGAAAATTATGTTAATTTATCATGTAAAAACCATGTTAAAGCGACTTACTGTGGCATGTTACATTGAACCCATGATGTCACATGAAAGTGTCACAAGAACCCAACGGTCACTCTAACAGAACTTTGGAAGTCCTTTCCAGCGATGGGTGAACCTGCTGGAAGGACGACCATCTCAGTGGCACTCTGTCAATCAGGCCTACATGGTTAGGGTGGCATGACGGAAGGCGCTCTTGAGTTTGAAGTTTGACAAATGCCATTTAAAGGACTCTGGGAGCATGGTCTGATGAGACAAAAAATGTACTCTTTGGGCAGAACTTCAAGCACTATGTCTGCCAAACACCAGGCACTTCTCAACGCCTGGCTAAAACCATCCACCACCAAGTATGGTGATGACAGCATCATGCTTAATCAGAATTAAGAGATGGATGAATACAGCCAACTCCAGACAGGTTCTTGAAGAAAACTTGCTCCAGAGTGCATGTGAACTCAGACTGGGGTTCACCTTTCAGCACGACAATGACCCAAAGCATACAGCCAAGACAAAGCTGGAGTGGCTTTGGGAAAAGTCTCTGAGTGTCCTTGAGTGACCCAGCCAAAGCCCAGATTTAAACCCCACAGAACATCTGTGGAGAGACCTGAAGATGGCAGTTCACAGACACATTCCATCCAATCTGATGGAGCTTGAGAGGATCTGCCAGGAAGAATGGGATATATTGCCCAAATCCAGGTGTGTAAAGCTTGTAAAGACTTACACAAGAAGACCCGAAGCTGCAATTGTTGCCAAAGAGGCTTCTACAAAATACTGAATTAAGGGTATGAATACTTATATAAATGAGAGATTTCAGTTTTTGATCAAAATATTTTTATCCATTTAAAATTTAATCTGTAATACAATAACGTGCGAAAAAGTGAAGAGCTCTGAATACTTTCTGAAACCACTGTATAACCAAGAAACTGATAAAAATTCAAAAGTCCAAATAAAAAATGAAAGTAGTAATAAAATGGTTCATAAGATGTTAAGCTCGACAAAAATAGTTTAGGATCAATAAAACATTATGTTGCCCTGATTAAAACACGATCAATCATTGTGGGTTGAGGAAACATTGTTGACAGGCAGGAGAGAATATCAGAGACGTGGGTCAAAGGCAGAGAAGGCTCTCCCCCGTGGTGCTGAATTTTGCATTGAGGGCCATGGGCAGGTCAGAGGAACAGTGTGTGCCTGCATGGCCGGTGGAGGGAAGGAAACTGAATGAAATAAGGGAAAGACCATTTATACTTCTGTAGGTGAGAAGCATGTATGATATATATGTGATGATATGAAGGGTTTGATATAAGGAGCTTGGCAACAAAGGTTTTGACATGCCATAGCTTAGGTGCGTGCATGTATATTTTGTGAGGACCAAAAGTCTGAGGACACTATCTAGAGCTGGCTGTCTATATTCTATTATCTATTATATTTCTAAGGAATAATGCAATTATGGTACTCTGTATTGCTTCATATTTAGGAATACATTATAGAAAACAAAGAGAGATTATTAGGATGCCAATTTCACCCTAGTCACAGGAACTGAACACAATCAAATAGATAATCTATGGGAAACCTTGGAAATTCTGGGATGGGATTGAAGATGAGTTTTTGCATAAGCTTGCAATGGTGATAATAATGGCGAGATGTGGACACATGAAATAGTAAAGTCTTTTTTACCTTACTTTATTGATATTTGACAGGTCAATCTAATCTCTGGATAAATGAATTACATTCTCACTTTTCAAAACAACAGTTCACAAACAGTGCACCAATAGCATACATTCAGGTCTTAATATCAGTCAAATATCAAGCCAAGTTACTAAAGAATTTCTGATAATATAAATCTATGTAGATTTCACAGCATCCATTTATTTGAAATATCATCAATGAGAATCCATGCACATTCATTTCAGAAAAGAGGCAGATGGGATTTTTGTTGTCTGGAAGGTGGTTCATTTTTAATGAACCACATATGTATTTAGATTTTTCTTTCATTTCTTCCTCTTAAATACTGAATTCACAAAAAAATTCAGGAGCTATGCATCACAGTGAAGTGAGATACTGACGTAATTTTGTATTCAGGGACTTTTGTTTCTGTGAATTAATTCAGACTGTGTTCAAGTCAGAATACAAAGAAGAGCATTCGATGTTTGTCCCTGGGCTCATGTTTGTGCAAAATCAAAACCGAATACAGCTGTAAATATAGCTGCTCCCCAAACCCCTTGCAAACAACAAAGAGGAGACAATGTGGCGTGCAATGTTTTATTCATTTGCAAAAATGTCTACTTCTTAATGCTGTGGTGCCCACCAGACAGCATGAAAGAACAGTACAAATAAAATGACTTCTAGAGTTTGAACAGGCTTCAAAGAAAGCCAAACAATTCTGAATCAATTCATTACTAAACACCACTGAAATGGCTGATGAAAGGCAGACGCCGCTCTCGGTAAACAACGCTACAGGCTATACTGTGGGCCAAAAGCTCCACTGTATAACTGCTAATACTGCATGTACTAATTTGAATGTGAAAATGATACCTGCTCACTCTCTGCCTGGTTTTGAGGTAGAATACTAATGTTCTTTTTTAAAGATAAATACATTAAGCAAAAAATGCTCTGGCCTCTTTTCAAACTTGGCTTCTTGCGAGTTCTTTGCCATACACAATGTGAGCTTTTAATAGTTATCTAGAACCCTCGAAAGAATAGACTGACCAGCTCTATTTATGATTTTGAGGCATAATACTACAGGTAGTGACAGTGATATTTGTCTTGTTGTTCAGTGCACACCAGGGTACCCACTGCAAGTGTGAGATTTTGTTACTATGCAATTGTTGCTTGGCAACAGTGCTGCCAGCCAGGTTGTGTAAATCTTTTATTTCTCATTGGCTATGTTCAAGGCAAATGTTATAAATGATAAGCCTGTTATGCAGAGGAAAGTTCATGTTTTTTTTGATGATGTATTTTATGTTCAAACCAAAAGATAACAGAAACTATAATGGCATTTAATGGTGGAATTATGATTTTGCCATCATCTCTAAATTCTTTATTTGTCATATTTAAGGATTATACATTTGTAAAAGATTAAATTTCTTCTGCAAGTCCTCATTAAAACAAAACACACCCAAACATATTTTAAATATCCCAATAAAAATGTGCAGATCTTTATTGAAAAATATTTTATTCAAAAACACAGTTTAAAAATAAGTTACAATTTAAGACTCCAAAGGTGTATGTGACTTGAATATAGCAGGCCCAATGGCAGAATGCAACTAACTGCAATTTTAAAACAACCACATTTGTTATTTATTCATTCAATAACATTAATGGATTCATATTGGCAGCCCTACGGTTTGCTTACCATAGCAATATTGTACTTAATACCAAACTAACAAATCACAGCTTGTCATTGATAAAAAACTATCATTAATAAGAAAAGCACCATGCTCAAATAGCCTTCATATATTCCCTTCAGGTTATGTGTCTCATATTTTTCGAGGGCCAGTAGGAAGTAAATACAAGCGACAATATATTGAGAAAACTATGTATTATAGATGGAGTAAGGGGCTACACTTACGACCAACTACAGTGCTTTTCCTATTGATGTCATCCTGCTTAACAGGTGTGATGGTTTCACTACCCTCCTCTTTGGTTGAGCATTGTACTCCTAACTCATGGGGGTCAGTGACTAGAACCTTGTACTGAATTGAATGAACTGATTTGAATCAGCAAAGCGATTCGTAATTTCCACCACTAGCAAAGCTCAGGTTCAGCTACCCCCAACATACAATAAGTTACAGTAAAGCTGCAAAAAATATAGCCTAACCATCAACCAGTTGGCCAAATATTTCACCATATGTTTACCTAATATCTGAACTCAATATTGCACGCAAATATGAGCTATTAATGGCACTTCCATGCAAAAGCATTATGAAGAAAATAGCCTCATCAGACCTTTTTTTTTGCACTCAAAGGCCTCCATATGTTCCAGGATTTAAAATCGCAATAAGACCTACCTTGTGCATCATTTTACTTTAACCTACATTTGCGTCTGGCAATTCCCTGGGATACCATTTGGAGCAATCTTGCATATGTATCTAAAAATCCTGACGAACAGCTCATACACTACAACTTTCTTCACAGAATATACATAACACCAAGAAAATGTCACGTCATGTAGGTCACTCATGGGGGGGAGTCATGGGGGGTAAAGAAAACATGCACTCACCAAGCACTTCATTAGGAACATTTTTAGTTCATTACACCAATTATTCATGTGATTATCTAATCAGCCAATTGTGTGGCAGCAGTGCAATGCATTCTTGAGTTAATGTTCACATCAACCATCAGGGGAGAAAATGTGAGTTTGACCATGGCATGATTGTTGGTGGCAGACAGGGTGGTTTGAGTATCTCAGAAACTGCTGAGCTCCTGGGATTATTGACATAGAATTGTTGGTAAAGGGGGATTGTCAGTTGTTGTCCTGGGGATTGTTGCAGTGGTTCGCCGCTGACGATAACAGGGGTACCAGCAATTGTGCTTCAGGCCCCACTGGTCCTATGGTTATATTCGGTTTTGAATTTTAAATGAAAACAATATTCAGAATGACTTGGTGGTGTTTATATTTGTTGAAAAATCCAATTGGATTGCTTACCCCACGTAGTGTGACAACTTTTTATTTTTTATTTATCCTCTATTTAACCAGTGAAGTGACATTGAGATGAACATCTCTTTTTCAAGTGAGCCCTGACCAAGAAGCAGCATATTTATAGTTACATAAAATAATACAACACCAATGCACAAATTCATAGATAAAACCAGTGCTAAGTGCATAAAAGAGCTGAAAAAAGCAAAAAACTTCCTTGCAGTAAGCGATCAAAAGCATCTACATTCTGAGGTCAACAGATCTGCAATTTTGGATTTAAAAACATCAATTTCAATAAAATGAGTTCCAAGAGGCATAGTTAAAATCATGCTTATAAAACTCAATTTTTTGATTTGGTAGGTTGGCAGTTGCCCTAAAAATGGTCAGTCAAAGATGGCCATCCTGCTAACTGATATCACTGATACTCACCACTGATGGGGCAAAAGTGCACACCCTCTACTTAACTATCTATAACTTTGTATTGAAATAAGATATGAAAATGTCATTCATGTAAAATATGTGCCTGAGACTTGCATTTGGTATGAGATTTTTTTCCATTGCGGGTAAGAAATGTAAAAAAGAATGAAAAGTGTGACAATATTCCCTGGTCTCCCCTACAGCTCCCCTACTGGTCTAGGAAGCATGCATACACCAAGAGTCTTCAGTTCCTTCAGGCTGTGCCTTTAAACTGGTCTTCAGTTTAAATACAATTTTTTTCACTGGGTTCAGGCCATTGAGAAGGCCATTTCAAAATAGTAATTTTGTGGTCAGGTAACCATTCCTTGATTGATTTTGAGATATGCTTGGCATCACTGTCTTTTTGAAAGATCCAATTGGCTTAACTCCAATGCATGTGGCCATAACTCTTTGGAATTGGTTTCTGGCGAATGTGGACTGGTTTTCGCTACTTGAAGGCTCAAGTGTGATTTAGTAGATTGTTGTTTTTGTTTGCTTGTTTTTCTGGGTGCCTGCAGTTTTTTCCAGTTTAGAAAGAAAGTTAGGACTTTGCTGTTTCTTCCTCTGTAGGAAAACATGTACTTTAGATTTCTCCTTGCTCCCTTTTTGGGTTCTATTGATTCAATTGAAAGGACATTTTGAATTTTGAATATGGACAGAAATGTAAGAAGAATTGCTAATCATTCGAGTTCCTTTTCCTGTTTCAATGGGAAAATATACAAATGTTTGTTCAAAGCCAAACCCTTATTCAATTTCACTGGCTCATCATTGGGCCATCATTTATCACAACAACTTACCATACTTACATTACTACACATTTTAGGTGAATAGTCAAAAGTCTTTATTACAACACAACATCTGTGTCATATACACTAAATTGTGTTTGAAACAAAGGAATTAATGAATCAGTTGTCTTATAGATAGATGGAAAGCAGCAATAATAAATATCTTACAATATTATTGTTGGGTTTTTGCGCCTTCAATGCATATAATAAAACAGAACAGACACTCTAAAATACCAATGTTTTTCTTACGAACTGCATCTATCTTTTTTTTTGGCACCACAGGAATTAGTATCCAAATATGCACTATATTGCAGCGTTCATTTATGCTAATGTTTGATGTCTGTATGAGAAAAACAACTGTCCTGATAATAGATTTTCACTGTATTGGCCATTCATTAGTCATCTAAGTGAAAGACTCCAAGATTGCTCCGGTGTGAAAGAGGCTTGATAACTGAAGCATTCATGCTGATGTTCCTTTTTTAATTTATAGCTATATATTTCATAAACAAGTTTCTGTTTTTCAAACCAGTGTTCCATCTTCTGTATATTCAGCTGTATTTTTGGGTGGTGCCTGGACTTGCAGTCAGCCAGGAAAATGTGTCTTCTCATTTCAATGTAATGTAATGTTTGCACATTTCCCTATCCAACTTCAGGACAAACGGTCACGCTGATCGCTGCTCTGTTTCCTTTGATGCCTGTGGGGAGTTCCCTTTTCCAGCCCCTTTCTGGCGGTCTGAGAAGAGCTCACATAACTTTGATAAATAATTGACTGTTTATCTCTCTGTGCAGCATCTGCAAGTGTCCAGCCAGCTCTTTTATCACTGTCTCTCCCTTCTCCTCCTCATAAATTTTTAAATCCCTGTGACGTCCGGCCTGTGCAGGGATCGGCCGGTCTTGCGCTGTATTTCAGTCTGATCAGGACAGAGGTTAACATTTTTTGTCCTTTTCCTTCACGACAGGCAGCAGGTTTTGCTGCGTGCCGTTGCGGCTTTACGCACTGAAGCCGCTGTGTTCTGATGCCCCCTCGAAAACAATCAAAATATCGAGCTCGAAGGTGCTGATCCATGGAAATTGCTAGCACTTTTTCACCTCCTGAAACTGGCTTACTTGTTGTGAATACTCCAGCATGCAGTGAAAAATTGAAGCCTATTTGTATGCTCAAGGACAGCATCGTATGTCTCTGTCTGTGCGACAAAACCATGGTCCCTCTGTATTCAGCTGATTTCGTTTCTTGTACAGTCTAAATACATAGGGACAGGTTTACGTACGTGAAACTCGCAGGACAAAATGTGGCCTGATGAGGGTGTGTAAACGGCTTACTTTTAACACTGTTTAGTGACAAGATCAAGCACTTGTTCCTGTCACTACGGTGGAGCATTTTCAGTCATTTTCCACTGCCTGCTTCACAGATTCAGCAATCATACATATTGTCGCTTAATCCGTACCGTATGATCATTTCTTGCTTGGGGAGTTGAAATAGTTTTGCATTGATTCTCTGAGAGCATCTTTGAGGCATATTCCTGTTTTTGTCCTTTATACGCATTGATTATGCCAGCTCTAGAGGCAGAGACATTTCAGGCAAAAATCGACCCTTGTTAATCGTGTGAACTGTCATAAATTCAACAGAATACATAATCAGCCACACTTGTAATATCGCTACCCATTATTTGCACAAACCTCCCTAAATGCATATGGATTAAGGAGAAAGGCACCTTGCGATGACTCAAGTACATGGCACAAATACTACTTTTCCAGACCCATGCGCCTACTTAATACATAAGAGGCATGTTTCTGGGGCAGAATGCATCATATCTGTGTGTGAAACTAGTTGCAAAAGGCTTAAAAAACCTGGCCCATAATGTCGTAGTTACTTGGTTACACAAGCAAACTGCCACGGATGTGTTTCTACGTCTTTTTTTCTGGATGCATTCCTGTCACCTGTCTTATCTGATTATTTGTGAGGGAAAAAAAAACCATTACTGATAATGGATACTATGCCAGAAATGAGATTGTTATACCTCTAATAACGTCCCTGCTGTTCCTGTCTATCTCATGTTTCTCATTACAAACTGTTTAATCTAAATGTAATCTTCTGTCAGTCCACTTTTTCAGGAAGACTTATTAAAATGGAAAAGGAGAGAAATTATTCAGAAATGTAAAAAAAATATTGGATTAGCAATTACTTTGAATTATTTCTGCCAAGCAGGTGTAATTAATAAGAACTAGTTGGCAGCGTTCAAGCACCTATTGACAGGGTCTGAGCAGGAACTGTGGTATGGGAGAAGACGGTAGGATGGGCTGATATGAATGTTTAAGAAGCCACACATATGTGATTTGAATGTTCTCAATTGAACATTCTAATGTTGATGAACAATCACTAGAATTTGGGGGAAAAACATTTATAGTCCACTACCAGCTGTATATTCACAAAACTAGGATGAGATACTGTCATCCTAATAATCATCATGAAACCTTAGAGACAACTTAGAGACACTACCCAGATTCCATTTCTTGGTGTATTACACTACATATATTCATTTGCTGTCGCAGAGATAATTACAATGTTGATGAAAACAGATGTGCATTCACCTGATTAATAGAGGCAATAATGCCAGACCAGGCTAACAACCAGCCCAGCTAGTATACATACAGCACTGCTAAAGCACTATACTAACTCAATCTGAATACATAAACCCATTCAAATATAACCTCCGACCATAGAAATAACAAAACCCGAACTAGGTTATTGGATGAAAACAAAGATGGAGTCTGAAGTGGTGAGTCTTGCGTGAGCATCAGAAGAAGCCAATTTTGTTCTTATGACCAGGGAGATGTTTATTCCACCACTGTGAGACCGGCATAACCAGACAATGGCACAGTGAGAAGCAGCGGGAGGCACTATTCAGTCACCTTGAGGTTGTAGGATTTCAACAATGAATGGAGGAGTTGTTCCATTCGCTGCACTGGAGGTTATTACCAAGGTTTTAAACTGGATGCAACAGGAAAATTGCACCCTGCCATCTTTCTCAAGGCTATAGATGTAAACACAATCTTACTTGCACTAGGTCATCATCCAGAATACAGAATACAAGGCTGAGAACAAAGCCCCAATTCTCTTTTTTCCATTCAAAATGGTGTATGGTGACAATATGGATGATTATGAATCAAATGTGGAGGACATGAAATGTGTTTTTAGAGGTTACAAGAACCAAACAATCAAAAGGGCACTCAATGGAATAGAGATTAACTTTTGATTCCTACTATATCCAAAAAGGCTTGGCTACCTGTGCCACAACATCAAAACACATCCCCTGAAGTTAAGAATATAATTTTGAAAGAGTGATATACACTCTTATTAGGAACACTATACTAATACTGGGTAGGGCCTCCCTTTGCTCTGAAAACAGCCTCAATTATTCGTGGCATGGATTCCACAAGATGTTGAGAACGTTCCTTTGAGATTCTGTTCCATGTTGACTTGATTTCATAATGCAATTTCTGCAGATTTTTCAGCTGCACATTCATGCTGCAAATCTCCCATTCTACCAGATCCCAAAGGTGTTCTATAATATTCAGATCCAGTGACTAGGAAGGCCACTGATGTGCCTGAAAATCCCAGCATCCTGTTGCACCAGTGTAATGTAAGTTTAAATTTAGGCTCGTTTGAATGTAAATTCAGAGTTACGCCATAACTTACTGTAAACCCGGTTGCACCAACTGATTTAGTTCTGAAGTAGAGTTAAGGTACAACAACTTTCCCTACTAGGTGGAAAGTCATTCCCTGTCATACCATTGACATCAATTTGAAAGTTTACAAAATTTGTTGGGAGGTCAAATTCAGTGTGGGATTAAGTTAAGCTAGCAGCACATTGTCCACAATGACCCCTTTCATTTGTATGATGAGATTGACGTGCACTCATGCTTTCGTTTTCGGCAAGTGGAGATACAGAAAATAACCGACTTTCTCTCTGAGTGCAGGAATAAATTACTCCATGAATACAAGTTATAATAAATTGTTGGAGGGTAATACATATCAAAGAAAAATTACCGTTCCAAATACATCCACTAAAAGCCCATAACGAGTCACCAACTAGAATAGGTGGTGGTGTTAGTCTACAGGCAGCCATTGGCAGAGAATAATTTTGCCATCGTAATACTTGACACTTGACATTAGACGGGCATGAGACATGAATATAGATGTTTTTTTAAACATGTATGATTGGTTTGAATATAGAAACGTCACTGTATGCGACAATGTTTTGTCAGTTTTTTGCGGTTAACTCTAGTCTAAGTTTGAATTGTGACATCAAAGACACAACTTTAATTTTAAGCGGAAGAGTTACAAGGTAACATTTAGTGTGCACTTTACACCCTAACTTCAACAGAAGCAGCCTGGCATCAACAATCATGCCATGGTCGAAATCACTGAGATCACATTTTTTCCCCATTCTGATGCTTGAACATTAACTGAAGCACCTGACCTGTATCTGCATGATTTTATGCATTGCACTGCTGCCACACTACAGACTGATTTGATAATCACATGAATAAGTATAAGTATATATGAATCACATTAATAAAGTTCCTAATGAAGTGCTCAGAGTGTATATTACAATGCGGTTCCCAGCTAATTTCATTAGCCCCTTCTCCCCAAAGATTGTGTTACAGACAGGTTTTTTTTGGGTTGCATCTATGTACAAATCCCCTGGTGTCAGTACTAATTGGATTAGCCAAGAGGTACATGGAAATTACTGGTGTGGAAGAGACCAGTATGCCATTAAAGGTTTATTAACTGGAATGCAATTCATGTTGTTTACATGCCATGTGTAAATGGCCATGTGTAATTATTTATGTTGGACAAATGAAACATAATCTGAAACTGCATAGATCTGACGTAAGGTAGCCAAGATTAAGTGGGTAGCACTGCTGCCTCACAGCAAGGAGGTCCAGGGTTCAAATCCCGGTCGGCTGGGGCCTCTCTGTGTGGAGTTTGCATGTTCTCCCTGTGTTCGTGTGGGTTTCCTCCGGGTACTCCGGTTTCCTCCCACAGTCCAAAGACATGCAGGTTAGGCTGATTGGATAGTCTAAATTGCCCATGGGTATGAGTGTGTGAGTGAATGGTGTGTGTGCCCTGCGATGGACTGGAGACCTGTCCAGGGTGTATTCTTGCCTTTCGCCCAATGTATGATGGGATAGGCTCCAGCCCCCTGCAAACCTGTTCAGGATAAGCGGGTTAAGTTAATGGATGGATGGATGGATGGATGATTGATGACAAGACCAGTCCTAACAGGCATCTTTCTGCATGGATGTTTAGGCTATTGACTTACCATGTTCAGATATAATTTCTTGATATGTCTTGATATGTATTGTATACTGTTTTGTAACGTTGACCCAATTGTGTTTAACATCGACTTTGTAGATTTCTTAACATTCTGCACATGTGATTTCATCTGGGAAAGGCAGTCTATTTTCAGATGCTGCTTGTTTTATTCATTGTCATGGTGTATAATTAGCTTAAATGCAATTGTCTGCCATTGTCTTTTCTCCAACATTTTAATGACTTGATTCAATGTATTTTGCACAAGAAACCTGCAGAACTTTTATTTAATTGTAATGCTAAATTTTATGTTTTTCCATTCCATTTGAATTTTGGAGGTAGTGAGATCTTCCTAATGTTTTTATTTTCTGATCAACATGCATAGCATAGCTCAAGTCTAACAAGAAACACTATGAAAGGGGCAGCCTACTCCACAATTACTGATACAAGCCAAGGGGTTCTGCATGTACTACAAAAGTTCCTTCCAACAGATCTGCCACACATTATTTCCACCAGTTCCATATTAACCAGGATATCACATATTTCAAACAAAAGCAATACCGTACGTTACCTTTCCCATTATGTAGCCCTTTCTTGAATGACCTACCAAACTCAGGTTGCCGTATGGATACCATATGACACAAATGTTATACATTTTATTAATAAGCATTAGATTTATTTAAATAGTAGGAGACATCCCTAGGTCAGAAACACTGACATACTAAATACTATTAGCTTAGCATGATTCTGAGCATTTTGTTCCATATTTGGTCAAGGAAATGTTGACAACTCGACTACCACAGCTGCTCATGTGACTCCCATCACCCTGCAATAGCAAATGGATATGCATTTCAAATCTCTGCTACTGCTGTACTCCGACCTCCAAATTCTGTTGCTTTTTGCTTCCATTTAATATTTAATTTGTCCTGTCATTTTCATTTGTTTATCCTTTGCCATCACATAAATGTATTTCTGTGTTCTGTTTTCAGGGCTTCTCTGAATGCTATTTTATAGGATGTATATATTAACCTTTCCAACTGCTTTCAAATGTTTGTTTTTTTTACTCTAAGCCTGAGAGCATCCCATTTCCATTCCATTCTCTCTTTCTCACTCTCCCTATTTGTTTTTCTTTCTCCATATCTCTCTCACACACTCTCTTTTGGTCTCATTTTATAAATGTGGGGGTCATCTGCATGAAATATAGAATATTTACAAATATTTCAAATGCTCTGGAATACATTATAGCAAGTCTCGGGATTCCATTAAAATGCAGGGGTTGCATTTTGCAGAGAGCTGAATTACATAAATAAGCTCATAATTGGCTTCAGCTCCAACAGCATTTACATTCTGAATACACCTTTGATGGAGCACAGTAGTTTGACCCAAGCTGTTCTGGGTGACGTTCAATTGCAGCCTTGTATCTTCCGGCTCTCTTATTTTCAAAACAAATTGTGGGGAGACAGGTAATGCTCCAGGATATTGATTACACTTTAAAACTGCAGACAAACCCTATGCTATCGCTCATCCCTTACCACCTGCGGCACTGATGATCTTCCCTTGAATAATCCAAAGCGCCTGAAGCAGAAAATAAAATAGTTTACTGAAGTCAAACTGTCAGTTCTGTATATTTGTAATTGTAGCCGAGACAACAAATGAACATAAACACATTTAAATGTGGAAGAGGTTCTACTGTTGATTTACCCTAAATGCATTATGATTCTTTTGAAGAACAATGCTATGCTGAACAAAAATCTCTAGCAGAGCTGCAGGTACATTTTTTAAACACTGTACAAAGAAACTAATAGATCAATTTTGCAACTGGTCTCCAGAATGAAATCTGCTCATCCCCTGGCAAGATGCAAAAGCTGGATTGTGAGAATGTATTTGCCAGTCTTGTTTATGGACAACATTCCCCCATCCCCCCAGTCTATACTCAAGGTTTAAAATGATCTAGTTTAACATGGAGGTATGTAGAAGAGATTTCCGGACCTTGGCCCCGAATCACATTATGAGCCTGCATGAAAAACAATATCAAGTCAAACCCACTTAACAGAGGAAAATTAATTTCTGATTCAGTTTTAAATTAAATCTTTTCCACTGAAAACAAGTTTGTTTCAAAAGCTGTTGCACTAACCATTTGAAATGGATTCTGTTCAATTTAGAAGCAATTTCACAATACATTTTATACATCATGTGCCTGAAATCACATTCATTGCATTTGTGATATGATGATAATACTGTGTGAGATTTAAGCGGTCTGAAGAACATGAATTTTTTTACTTCTGAATTGACAGTTATTTGACTTTTCCCATGCTGATGGTTGACAAATGGATTTTGCATGCTTGTTACCTAATTTCTATACTCTGGTGAAACAGGAAGTGATGGAATTACACAATATAGTTCCTTTAGACTGAGATTAAGTAAATTAAGTAAATTGTGCTAATTGTATTTACAATAACTGTTAGGCATGCCAATAATTTAGGCACCTGTGGTGCACATGGACAAAATGTGATTACTAAATAAAACACATTGAAACATGAAAAAAAACATGAAACATGAATGTATCGAAATATAAGTATATAGTTGATGATTATCCATGTTGTTTATTATATGCAGCCTTTTTTATTTTTATTAATGGTGGCAATACTTCTGAAGTGCACTGTATGTGGGTATTCAAACTGAAAAATTGTAATGACATGTACTACCCATTTGTAAAAAAGTGTGATTTATACGTCAGGTTGGGACCACTAATACATTTTGTTCATACCAAATAAAAAATCCTAAATACAAGAAAATTTTTGATTGCGGCAAGTTCTATTCACTCACATGAGTGGTTCTTGCATGAGGCCCTTTGTGTCTGTTAAACATTATTTAACATGCCTGGGTCCCCACAGATGGCTATCTACATAACTAAAGTCCATCTATACTGTAATTTGGTATTTGGACTGCCTAACAACAGATTATATAAAGTTATCTGAATCAGAACCAAACCCAGGCCTCAATCAAAATAGAATTTCATCAAAGTTAAGGATACACCTATCACAGATCAGTATCACACTTAAATACAATATTTGTTAGTTAGTATTAATATTGCCTATGTTTAGATAACATAAGGTAATAATGACACCTCTAGGGCCTGTTCCACAATGCAAGACTGAGTTAACCAGATAACTGAACTCAGTTAAACCCCCACCCCAACCAAATCTGGAACATTGACTGAAGTAAAAAGAGATGTTTTGTGTTTTACTTTCTTCAGTTATCTGGCTAACTGAATAATCCTGTTTTGTAGAACAGACTTAAGTTAGTTATTCTTGAAATGGAAAAATAATTAACTTACTTCCTCCTGCCAAACACCAAATGTCTTTCTCTGGACAGAATTGCTGCTCTGCACACACCAAATGTCCTGCTCCATGGATAGAATTGCTGGCAGTTTTGTGCATGGAGCAGGAAATTCTGTGCATGGTGCACCAATTCTGGTCTGCTGTTTATGTGTACAAAAACAAAATGCATGGCATAAAAAATGCATATTTGAATGACAAACTTTGAATGACAACAAACTGCCTTGAGACAACTTCCAAAGGTGCAGTGCTGATCCTCAAGTTGCACACAAGGCATCCCTGCTTAATTACGAAGGAACAGAACATATGGATGTTAATATCGAATATAGAACCTATTCCACGTGTTTGAAAACAAAAAACAAGCGAAAAAAGTATGTATATACGTATATAACATGAGATAAGATTTGTTAGTTGTATATGTATCCAGTTTAGAGCTTCTCTGAGCCAAGAAGTAGAAACTGCAGCATACCACTGCAACCCTGCCAAGAAAATGCCAATCCTACAAATTCAGGTACAAAACAAGAAGGACCAACCATCAAATAATTATTTAAAAATAAACTGTTTCAGTAGGAGAACATTTGCATGAAAGAAAGTGCCAAGAAGGAAGCCATAGCTTTTTCAGACATCTGAAGGCCACACCTGGATTTCTCAAGAGAGCATGGGTGTGATCCAGCTAAAATGTTAGAAAATGTGTTGTGGTCAGTTGTGATTAAAATACTAGACATTATGCATGGTCCAAACCTAACACTGCAAATGCCTCACCACCATTCCCTTGTCAGAAGTAGTGGTAGTACAATGCTATGTGGATGCTCTTTGGCAAAGACTGGAAATACTTGTCAGTATTGAAGTAGAAGGACAATCTTGTGGAAAATCTATCCTTGAACAGGACAATGATTCAAAGCACAGGGCCAAAGCTACACTGGTTTGGCTCACAACTGAAAAGGGGGATGTCCTTGATTGGTTCAGTCCTTAGGTTATACTCTGTAAATGACACATTTGAAAGGTGTATTGATGCCATGCCCTATAGAGCAAATATCACTGCGGATTAATCGCTGCTTTCTCAAATGAGCTGAAAGGAAGTCACAAGGTCATTTATCTGTTTTGATCATCTTTAAGGGATTTAGTTTTAAACCATCATAGCAATTAAAATGTGTTTGTAATGCCAATAGACATTCTCTAATTATGAAGCACCCTATGATTTTTGGAAAATGTTGTGCATGAAGGGAGAAAACCTGACTGATTTGTTTGATCAGATACTACTGACAGCCAAAATCAAATCTTTGGAGGTGTCCTGCCTCCTAGTTGGGTTTCTTATGAATACAAATAGACCAGCAAGCTAATACCTTTGCATAGAAGGAAAAGCCATGAATTTAAAAAAGGCCATATCAAAACTCACAGAGAGGCATACATTGATTCATTCTAGAATGTAAAGTAAATCTCTGCCATGTTTCATTTGATGCTTCCCCGTTTTTGGTTTGTTACCATGCTCAATTTTCCTTTTCCCTTCAAGGTGTGGGTATTTCATGAAAAACAAGCAGAGTCACTTTTTAACATTTATCACAAACATGTTTGCCATTTGTTGTTGCAATCGTCAATCACACAGCACACAGACGTCAATAAAAAAAACATACCCATAGATACAGATCCGTGTTTTCGGCCCATGTGCCTTTTTTCAAGGGGTGATCCGAATACTTGGACAAGATGTGTACCTGTTATGATCAATAAAATTTTTGCGAACACGAGTGCTATACGAGCAATTGGATTATCCGTGATGATCAAAGAATTGCCGTATTTTATTTCATTTCATTGGCTGCAGTAGCTGCACATCAGTAAGGAATATGCAACATAAACGCCATACTGGTGTGTGATATGCCAGTATTATTAAATGCAGTATTAATAAAAATCCGACTTTACATCTTGAAATTAGACAGCGTCATGGTTCTGATCCGAATGAGGGGTTCCCATACAACGTTGCACTTCAAAAGAAATCTACAAAACCGAAACGTCCTGAATACATTGCACAGTTGTCCCTTCAGCTCACTTCAGCATGCAAGGCGCGGTAGACTAATCTGATTTCTGATTTAGAATATAATTTGTCAATTAACGCTGGCAAGGCATGTTCCATGTCTGTGGCTCGCAGGTCACAGTTGCTGTCTCTCACTTGTGCATTGGTAAAAATAAAATAAAAACTCTTTTATTGGATTAAAGTTTTCCGTCTCCACTGCGGTTTTCCTTTATATATATCCTATAGAAACCGATTGCTGTAAATTTAAACAGGAAACAGTGGTCGCAATCAGAAATCACTGTCAACACGGCTGCCCAGATATTTCTTGAAAATAAAAGCTGTGGGAAGCTGTGTTTAATCATGGAAGTCTACTGGACCTGCCGCTTTACTCTAAGGTCTACATTGACATGTTTTTCTTTCTTTTGTGGGCGTTAGACAGGTAGCCTATGTTCTGGAATTCTGTAATACCGAAAGTCGTAGTAGCCTACTGTATGTTAGGTCAGAACGCATTTTAAACAACTCGCATTATTGGCATTGCGGTAGCTCCCGATAATACATTAGCCTATTTATCTTAGAATTTAACCTAATAATATTTCATGAGAGAGAACCGCGGACAAGCCCAGTTGATAAAATTGCCGAAAAGGGCATGGGCTTGTGATGATTGAAAGGCAGTTGATGTAAGTTTAGTTGGTGATATATAAAACTAAAAGAACCGAGTGCATGCGCTCAAAGGCCATTTGATCGCAGTACTTTTAATAAAGAAAATTACTGAGCATACGTTTATTATTTGTGTTTATTGTATGCAGTATTTTTTTCTTCATTTTCATAAGGGATGCCATTAATTCTGGAGCTGACTGAATACTTCCTAAGAATAAAACATTGTTTTCTAAACGTTTTACTCTTGTGCTCAAATACATTGGCATTGTGAATTCTGAGGCTGTTCTGTAAATAGTTGGTTTGCTCTCTCTTGTTCCTCAGCTGTGCCAGTTCTAGCCTATATGCATTTCACCGTGTTACTTCCATATGGTTGGCTTTCTTCTTTTGTTCTGGGCGTTCTGACTTTCGTTTCTGCAATTTAAAACTCCCAACAATTAAAACATTTTTTGATTTTGATTTTGAATTGTAAGACCCCTGGATGGACTACATAGATGACAGACAATTCTTTGTAAAGGAGAAACTGAAACCACGCCCACTTATGAGTACAGATACAGATACAATAGTTGGTTGAACGGTTAAAGATACAGATAATGCAGTATTCGCTGACCCCTACTTTCCCCCCCTCACTGTTGACTCTGAGGTTGCAGCCTGGAAGGCTTCAACAACCACACCCTTGGCTTTAGCATTTCACCAATCTCCTCCGCAAATTCGGCCAGAAAGCAAGACAGCTATCATGCTTACACCACTACAAAGATTCCGGTCTTATCAAATCTCTTGCAATCTCATGCAAAGCATATGTTTTCATCCAATCACTGAGGTAAGATCATCATATTCATTTTCAAAAGAATATTTTCATTTTCACCATTTCAATTTTTATCTTGTCCTTTTTGTCACTTCCACAATCCAGACACTATGCAATGCTGTCTCTTGTTTAATTCATGTGTTGAGTTTACACAATTTCACTTTGTTAATTTGATATTTGAATTGTGTCACAAGATATCTTCCATACGTAAGAAGTTGGCATCATTTGAAATAAATGAAATATGACATAACAATAGCTAAACTAGCTAAATAAGGGCAATCAGCCAAGGAAAGCAAGGAAAACCATGTTAAACAATACCCCCTCTCCCTCTTTTCATGATAAATGTAGCTTTCAGGCCATATTAGAAAGAAATGTTCACACAGACGAAAACGCAAGGGAACTGATTGCCAATTGTACATTGATTTGCAAAGACAGTAATGAAGACTTTTATCCACAGTACAAAGAATACATAAACTGAACAAAATGGTGTGAACATAATGTACTTGTCAAATGGCATCTGGCAACTCACATCCAAGGTATTATGAATACACTGAAGATGAAGTGAGCAAAAAATAATTAAAAACATTATCACCCCCCTTCCCCCTGCCTCATGTTCAGTGACCGACTTCCTGTAAGTTTATTTTTTAATGAACAGTTTAAACTTGGGGTTGTTAAATATTTAATTATTTTGTAAGGTAATTATATTTCATTCCATTTGAGAACAAGAAGGGGAAAAACAAGCTGAAACTGTCTTGGCCAGAGAGGTGAGAGTTGGTAACCGCCACAATTCAAAGTGACAATTTAATGTCAGTTATTTAGGATTGACCACATGGACACTAAAAGGTTCATAGCCACCCAACACAGCCTGAACAGAAGTAGGGCAGTGGGAGCTGATGGAAAATTACTAGCACAGCAAATTAAGATTGCAGGTGGTTCAGACATCCCCTGCAGTTTGTTTGATACAGAGCTTTGCCTGAGTTGTGTTACAAGCAGGGATGAGAATTACAGAGCGGATTAAAGCACTGCTGAAAGCTTTTGACATGTTGAGACTGACTGATATGTGTAACAAAATACAAAAACACTTCATGAATGAGGTACGTGCCTACAATGAGGTACGTGCCTACAAACTGATTAATATGCCACACAATACATGTCCATTATAAATAAAAAATGTATATCACAAGACAACTAAATACTCAACAAGCAATGCTCTTTTTATAGGTGGGAGTGTATTTGTAAGAAAGTGTATTTGCGCACATATGTATAGGCGCACGCACGCAAACTCACACACACAAGCACACACACTCTCAATTTAAAACCCTAGAGCTAGGTTCCAATCATTTATTGTGTCTGTGCATTTTCAATAGATGGAATGTCTTGTACTGCCAACATGCAGCTGACCACAGATAGATATTTCCTGGTATTGCGTACACCAACCAGTATCTTATCAGTTTATAAATAAGGGAATAAACAAGTTGGTGCTGGTGCTTGTTATCTTATAGTAATAGTTGTCATACAGTGCATGAAGAACCCTGGATGCCCACTCCACGGTTACACCAGAACGGTGTCAGTTAAAATTGATGACTGTATGAAGATATAGCACACAGCTCGGGAGGAATAATGAGTGTTTATCATGTGTGAATAATAACACATAATATAACCCGCCTCAGGATTAGGCAGTGAGGAACCTTCTGATTATGGTATTTAACACACTTGACACTGTAGAGTTCATATGCATCCAGCAGGGACCAAATGTCGTCAATTTCTGTTTGAGCCCCCTGGCCTCTCGGCCAAATAATTGTTGGCCCATGACAAGCTGCAGTGGAACTGTCTTTCCTACTTGACAATCACCACAAGGGTGGCAATGTAAGTGCAGGATGTGACATCCTCTTATACACATGAGGGAATCACACAAACATTATCAAGAAACTATTATTATTGGTAAGTTACAGCAATATTTTTGCCTCACTTTTATAATATTAGTTTACCTTTCTCATCAATTAGCTCAGTTCTGTAGTTCTAGGTCTGCTGACTTTGAGTTTAGTGTTTCAGCATAGGAAGTCATTCACAATTCAAGTCACTGATTGGTTCAATAATGCAGCGACCTTCTTTCCAAGCATCTAAATTGGCTGCTGATTTAAAGGAAACCATAGACGTTAGGTAACACTATGGCCCTCCACAACTTGACATCTCTATCCTGACAGAATGTTTAAAGTCCAATGTGGTAGCCATGTGAAATGTATCATCAGTGTACACACAGCCTTGAAAATCCATGCAGTGTGCCTAGTACCACAAAACATGTATATCAACCATGGAATGGCAGTCATTCAAACATGACCATGTTGCTATATGTTTCATATTCATTATCAGGAATGATTTATAAGCACCTGACTGGCTGCATTTGGACCTAAATATAATGGTTTTGTGTTTCAATTGACATTTTGGGAAAAAATAGAGGTGAGGTTCTGAGAGTAGGGGGCAGCTGTGTTGCATACAGTGGCACACATAGCCCTGGTTTTGAGACATAATTTGTATTAGGGGAAAAACCCTAAAAACTTGCCTCTTGATGTACAGTTTTGTGTTTAATGTGGTGGTTTGCTTCTGTGGTAAGAATCTTGCCAGGTGGGGAAAATCCCTCTATTTTGGTTCTGTATTAACTTTCAGAAATAGACTTTTCAGCTCTGTAATGATAATGCAAGCTCCTTATGATGAAAAAGGGCGCTGCTGCCCCCTACTGTCGAAACCTGCAAGTATTAAAGACATATTAAAGACAGCTATGGATTAGTGCTCACATATGCTATCTGACAGTGGTTGTGTGAACAACAAGTAGTTAGTTGCCCAGCATATCTCCCAAAACCACTGTAGGTTGCCATGACACAGTCTGTGGTTGGAGTTGAGTAGTTCATACTGTGTAGTGTGATGGTACAATGGTTGATGGCTTTACTCCAGGGCTATGGCATATGGAATTGTTTCAGTTTATGTATTTACTTTAATAATTGTGATTTTGGGAGTCTGCAGAGCCTGCTGGTTTTCAGTGTAACTCAGCACTTTGGGAATTTAGTCATTTGATTACTTGCCTCCCCTGGTTTCCTCAGTCTAAGCTGGTTGCTGATTTTAAGGTGAAAGCAAAAATAAGCAGACCAAAAATAAGCAGAGCGTGATCTGGGCTTTAAAGGCTATGTGATATTTGTTTTGCCCATTGTCCTGTAAAATCTTCAGATTTGCAAATTATTATTATTGTCTAGTTTAGGCCTGTGACACCCACACACAACTCTGAATATTGTACTTGTGCATGAAAAAGGAAATTTGATACACAACTTCAAGAAAGTTATTTTTATTACAGTGTGATTGACAAGGCAGATAAAACAAACCGCTAGATAGTCTTCTGTGAGATTGAAATAATTATTTAAATGGCGAAACAAAAATAGTGTACAATGTTCAGCTGCCATAAATGAAATATACACTGAGCCTCAGAATGTATTGATTGTGACATTAGATGGCAAACATCTATTCATGTTTCACAGACGAACGGATGAAACAATCTATATATAAATATCTAGAATGTACAGTACACTGCCAACGCATTATGACCACTCACAGATGAAGTGAGTAACATCGATTATTTCATAACACCGGCGGATGTCAAGGTCTCAGATGTATTAGATGGTAAACGAACAGTTGGCTCTCAGAGTCAACGTGTTGGATGTGGAAGAAATGGGCAGGCATAAAGACCTGAGTGACTTTGACAAGGGTGAAATCGTTATGGCCAGATGACAGGGTCGGAGCATCTCTGAAACGGCAACGCTTATAGGGTGCTCCTGGTCAGCAGTGGTGAATACCTACCGACAGTGGTCCGAGGAGGTAGACTTTCCAGCAAGACGATGACCCAAAGTATACCTCAAAATCCACACAGAAATGCTTCTGTGACAACAGAATCTATGTTCTGCAGTGGCCATCTCAGACACTGGACCTCAATCCAATCTGAAACCTGTGGGCTAAACTGAAGAGGGCACTTGATAAGGACAAATCCAAGAATGTGAAGGATCTTGTAAGAATCTGCATAGAGGAATGGTCAGGAAAAGACTCCGTGCTGTTATTCATGCCAGCGGGGGATGCCCCAAGTACTAAACCAGGGGTTCCAAAAATTACGGAACCTTGCTTTTGGTGAAATCTATTTTTTTATTAAATTAATGTTTGATTTTGTTTGGTTCTATTGAAAGTATTAATAAAGTATAAAAATAAAAATAATTGGCATTTGGCAGATGCTCTTATCCAGAGCGACGTACAGTTGATTAGACTAAGCAGGTGACAGTCCTCCCCTGGAGCAATGCAGGGTTAAGGGCCTTGCTCAAGGGCCCAATGGCTGTGCGGATCTTATTTGGCTACACCAGGATTAGAACCACCAACCTTGCATGTCCCAGTCATTTACTTTAACCACTACGCTACAGGCCACCCGTAGTTTAAAAAAAAATATATATATCTTTCACATGTTCAACATTTTGAGTATATCTCAGTAATCATATTGTACATTTTTTGAAGTTTTTTTTCTGCATTGCCAGTCTATTGCATATCAAGACTATAAAGATGGTGGCCCATGCAATGCACTGGATAGTGTTCATCTGCTCTGCTAAAATAACACAAATAACGCTCCCCCATTATAATTGAAAAGGAGATGGAACAACAACACAAATGATGCAAAGATTGCAGAGCTAGTTTGGGCAGAGCCATCGAGAAGTGCCGTCTGCCCTCATGATGCTTACGTTTTAATACGCCTTTCCTCTAGGGTCCTCATCGCACTTCGATTTGCACATTAGTGTATGTCACTCGGATAAGAGCGCCTGCTAAATGCCCGTAATGTAATGTTAATAGGAGGGGCTCTTTAAACCACCAACCTTACCTGCTCACCTGCTTCTGCCCTGTTGCCGCTCCGCCTCTCTGTCGCTGCCTGCCCAGCCGCCTGGCTCGCCCTGCCTGCTGTTTCCATCGCACTGCCTGGATCATTCTGTCGCGTTGCTCATTTTATCGCTTCTATGCTGCCGTTGCTCACATCTCATGCTGGTGCTACATCTGCCAGCTGCGCATCTGCATCTGCCCGAATGAACCTGCTAATTCCTGAAATCGCGCCTTTAAGAACATGTTGTTACGTCCCCACCACCAGCATTCACCTGTGAGCTCTGTTCTCAAAACCTCCATGGGGGGGGGGGGGGGTTGTAGCCACTCGCTGTTGTTTTACCTGTCCTACAACATCCTGTCCTGCGTTCATGCATGTGCCCTCTCGGACTGAAAAAAAAAATCAAAAAACGCATAATCATTGAAAATTCTGAAGGATTATGATGGTGCTGTCAGTCTAGGCATTTTGGCAAATGCTTTGTGACGCTCTCTCTCTCTCTCTCTCTCTCTTTCTCTCTCTCTCTCTCGTACTGTGTGCCTGACCGCACAATCATGGATAATTTATTTTTAATGCGTGATGTATTAGATGTGTGCAACATCTATGGACTAAACACGGGCATTCTATCTCTTCATCAGGAGAAAGCCTTTGATCAAGTGAATCATGTTTTCTTATTTTCAACGTTAAAAGCTTTTGGGGAGGTTTTTTTTTTTAAACATATTTTTTCAGCCTTTTTCAGCTTTATTGGACAGTATAGTATAGAGCAGGGGTCTCCAATCTTATCCAGAAAGGGCCGGTGTGTGTGCAGGTTGTTGTTTTAGCACAGGACTAAGACAGCTGATTCTACTCATCTAGGTCTTGATTAAAGACCACGATTAGTTCATTAGTATAATCAGGTGTGTTACTGCTGGGTTAAAACAAAAACCTGCACCCACGCCGGCCCTTTTAGGATAAGATTGGAGACCCCTGGTATAGAGAGACAAGAAGAATGGGAGCGAGAGAGGGAAAGACATGCGACAAATGTCAGACGGTCGGATTCGAACCGCTGACATCGTGGCTCGCAATGAGCATGCGGTCAGTGCTCTACAGGCTGCGCCACCGAGACACCCTTAGGGAGGTTTTTTTATCATGGCTGGGGTTATTGTACGAAGGGGCAACGTGCATGATCAAGGTTGGGGGTGGGTTGAGCCGCCCAGTCCCTGTTCAAAGAGGATCAGGCAAGGTTGCCCTATCTCTGGTCAGCGATTGAGCCATTGCTCTGCCGGCTGCGAGATAAACTATCTACCAGGAGCCATTCAAAATCCCAGCCTGACAGTGTCTGCCTACGCAGACAATGTCACGGTTTTTATTAGAGGGCAGGGGGATGTTCAGGTTTTATCTGATTGTCTTGGTTTATATGAAAAGGCTGAGGAAAATGTGAGGCATTGCAGGTGGGGCAGTGGCAGCAGGCTGGAGCACCCAGTCTACCAGAGGGTCTCAGGTGGGGAAGAAATGGGATGAAGGTTCTGGGGGCTTATTTGGGAACAGAGGGTTTCCAGAAGCAAAACTGGGAGGGTGTAGTGGAGAAGGTGTGCGCCAGGTTGTCTTCATGGAAATGGTTGCTGCCTCAGCTGTCCTATAGGGGAAGAGTTCTGGTTGCCAATAAATTGGAGGCCTCGATGGCACAAACTAATAGTTTTGCAACCACCCAGGGGTCTTATCCAGGAGGTGCAGAAGCTCCTGGTGGACTTCTTCTGGTCTGGACAACACTGGATCAGAGCAGCTGCTCTGTACTTACCCGTGCATGAGGGGGGACAAGGCCTTATGGACATTGCCTCGAGAGTAAAAGCATTCCGAGTGCGAACTGGTGAGCGGTTTCTGTACCACAGTGGATTAAGCTGGCTGGAACCTGCACGAGTCTTGCTGAGGAAGGCTGGGCATTTGGGCTACGACAAACAGCTCTTCTTGACTCAGCCTGAGGAGGCTGACCTGACTGGGCTCACCCCATTCTACCAGTCAGTAATAAAGGCTTGGAAAGTTTTTAAAGCTACTCGCGCACCTGCTGGAGATGGCCAGCATCAGGTCCTCAAGGGTGCTGCAGAGGATAATAGAAGAGGTGTGTGCATCCCTGCCAGAACCCCTCAGAGCATTTGTGGAAAGTAGGAAAGAAGTCCAGACGTTTCCCCAAATGGCTGCTGGAGGTCCCTGTATAAGCCTCCCATTGAAAAACGGACAGCTGACCTCCAGTGGAGTTTCATTCATGGGGCTATAGCCACGAACAGACATCTGGTGCACCTGGATCCTAGTGTTGGGGAGGGCTGTCCTTTTTGTTTGGAATCAGAGACCCTAACCAACCTGTTTTTACAGTGCTCTCGATTAACACAGGTTATTGGCTTACTGGAGAGTTTTTATCAAGGCTTGGGGGAGGAGTTTTCATGTGAGGTTTTCATTTTTGGGCCAAGATTCACAGCACAGAAGAAGCGTCTACAAACGCTCATTATTTTTTTGTCAGGGGTAGGTAAACTGGCAATATGGAAAACCCGGAAGAATCAAATCAGAGGGATGGGGTCAGTAGACCCTGCGGAAATGTTCAGGGGGCTGCTTGCAGCCAGGCTCAGAGTAGAGCATGCATACTACAGGCTTGTTGGAAACAGAAGGGTTCAGGAAAATGTGTGGGTTTAGGAGTGTCCTGTGTACTGTTGATGGAAATGGAGAGTTGTGTCTTGCTCTGTGAAACTTTTCTTTTTCTGTTTTCTTAGTCTCTGTTGCAGTTATGTTTTGCATTTTGTGTGTTTTTTCGTTTTCTGTTGGCTTTTAATAGCCTGTGATGTTAAACTTTATTTGTTAGTGTCACAATAAAGGTGGCTTAAAACTCAAAACTCTCAACTCTCTCTCTCTCTCATGTAAATATTGGTCATTGACAACACTGTAGGAATATAGGTTAATACACTGATAGCAGACAGTTGAAGATTTCCAGATTAGAGGAGTGAGTGTACAGTAAGTGCATACATTCTCACTCGACCTGGCAACGTTGGTTTTATGTACATTTTCATGTTAAGACTCATGCTGATTTTGAAAGCTGGACAGAATATTCATAATAATATATCATCAAAAAAGAAGTGTAAAATGTCAGTGGGCATAGTCATCAAGTTCCGTTAACCTGACATAGTCATCAAGGTTACTGGAAAATTGCAATTCCAGATGGTTTCATTGTGAAGAATTAATTGAATTTGAGATTTCATTCAAGCACATGAAAATGAGTATCTCAGAATATCTTATGGAAAAAAGTTAATTAACAGCTACATAAATGATAGTGCTAACACCCTTCTCATGAGCATCAATAACCATTTTCATTTTGCCTTCGGTAATTGGAAATTTGTTTGTGGCCACAAATTTCAGCCTTGGAAATTAAAATGGGAAAATCTCAGGAAGCCGCTCGCGCGTTATTGACTGTCGGTTCGCGTTAGGCTCGTGTGACTCAGAAGTGTTATTTTCACATGAAGAGTGGAAGAGGTACATCTGCCGGGCCAAGGCCACGTGATTGCAGGTGCTGGGACAGCACCAGCCCCATCCTTTAAGCTTAATAACAATCGGCGTATGCGACTACGCAGTGAAGTGGAACGGAGTGAAAATAAATTGTTATGGAAATAAATAAGAAAAAAAAAGGAATAAATCTGTCATCCTCTCACTGCGTGTTGGAGACTAAAGTGCCCTGCAGACTCACTTCTCCTGTATCTAAATGTGGCGAATTTTTTTTTTTTTTTACAACATCAAAGCAAAGGAGGGTAATAAAAGAAAGATTAAAGCCCGTTTCGGCGGTGCCGAAACCCTGTCAGATGTTTTGAGGATGAAAATATGCTGCACAATTTGGTTTCGTAATATCACAGCTTGGAAAAAAAGAACACATAGTATTTTATTGGTAAGAAACAGCCAAATGGCTGTTTCTATTGGAGTGCCAGCTAAACAAATACATTTATCGATTTGCAGCAAAATAAAAGATGCAAGATCACAGAATAGTCTACCTCTGTATTCCACCTCAATTCAATTATCAGCTGTCATAGTACCTGAGCTGAGACAAAGAGTTATAAATGATAACCCACAGGTAAATTGCCCATTCACATTGTTATTGTTTTTACAAAGCACTGGGGTACATAAAGATATTTACAGCTTCATTGAGTGGTAATTCCATCAATAACTAGTGTAAACATACCAGAATTTACTCTCAGCAAGCAAAGTAATAACATTTTGTTAAGTGTTTGTTGTCATGGCGATAGGGAGTTGTACATAGAATAAGCAATCAATCATGGGCTAGATTCTTCCATGTTGACAGAATGACAGCCTTGGACTGTAGAGTAAGGTCTGTAGGAGAAAGTGCTTTTTAAAGTATGGATAATTGATGCAGCTGTATTGTAGCCAATTACTCGGGAATAAACCTGGGTTCTTATGACAACAGCTTTCAAGAAACAGAGAAGGAAAATAAATCTCAGTACTGGTTGGTTGTTATAAGTTAAAACATACCACGTTGTGTAGAAACATTGCATGAAGTACAGTGCATATTTATGCATTATTATATACTATGCATATGTTTATAATTATGCATAGTATATAATATACCAGTACACACACACACAGACACAATGTATCATTATAAAACAGCACATGGCATGAAATTGTTGGCTTGATGAACAACAAAGTTTTATATCATTTGACATTGCCCACCTATTCCAGTGTCAGGTGTTTGCATCATTCCGTATCTGCATTCTGATAAATCTATTTGGAAAATGATATTCAGCCATTTAACCTAAAATAGCCTTTGTATGTATGTCTTATGTTGTTAAAGCCTAGTACATCTGCCAATATAGTCTCACAACCTGTGTTCTACCATGGTTCCACTCCAATTCTGTAGTTATTTTGGAGACCTGTTTATTATATAGTAAGTGCTCTTACCCATATTTTGAAACATCTTCAGAATAAGAGAAAAGACAGAGTGCTTTGTTTCTCTCTGTCATTTTCTGTCATAGCTTAAAACTGAATTGGGTGTTTTGTGAATATCAAATGCTAAATGCTCTTATGACAACAACCATTCTGTGTTCTTCAGAATAAATTTTGGCATTTGCTACCATTGACAAATGCATACTCGGCCTTCCTATGCCTCAAAATCAAAAGATGACAAAAATCAACAGTCTCTTTGACAAGCTAAGAATGATAAGTCAGTGTATACAGCAGGAAGATAAATTGGGATTTGTGATTAAAATAGATTCATTTGTAAATAGTTTAAAGAATATGTTACCACAATACATGCTTTGTAAGTCCCTCAAGAGAGAGAATTGGTTAACAAACATGTCAAATAAGATGAAAGCTGTAGTTCATCATATTTACAAGTATAAATACTGTGGCCTTGGTTTGGTGAACAGACGGACAGTGCAGCTTTTTTGAATGGCCATAAACTATGGATGAGTAATTTCCTGCCAGTGTCACATACGTACAAGCTCTCTCTCTCTATCCTGTATACAAAAGATATTGTAGTGAGAAGTTATAAACAGTAATAAAGATGTTACAATGTATCTATTCACTCGGGCCAATATTGTAAAATGCATTCATGTTATGATTGTGCTGCTTTTTATCACAAAAAGGTCAAGGTGTTGACTGATGGCCATTTGTGCTGTGATTTCAAATGTATACTGTATCTTTACCTTCCTCTTGATTCTCCATTTAAAGGCTGGAGCCTTTATTTTATGGCTACATGACTGCATTGGAAGGTCAAAAGGACAGGCTCTCACGACTTGAGTAAAACTTTGATGTGTACATTGTGTTTACATGCCAGTGTTATTCATGGAAGTCTCATCAAGACGTTTGATATTCTAATAAAAATTAAACGTTCATGCTTGACTAATTAAGGTAATACCATGCTAACACCATAACTGAAATAAATCGATTGCAATGACAATAAAACTTTCATTTGAGGAGAACTTAAAATTCTACATTTAAATATTAACTAATTACAATGTTTTTAGAGTGTGATTATTATACATCAGAAAGCCAGGTTAAATAAGTAATTAAACCTGGAACATTATTTCCATGACTTGTTCAGTTATCCTTTCAGAGTGAAAAATGGAATAGTCTCATCCAGCATACCAAACAGGTTTTCTAAGCATTGCCAGGACGTGGTGGGACTGTGACCATTTCTGTAATCTCTGGCAACAGGAGATGAGAACGCATCCCTGAGCAGACATAATGGTTCCATCCTTTACTCAGCTCTGAGTGAAAACACTGAGTGGCCTCCCGTTGCCAGCACAATCCCGGCTGATATCTGGCCAGGATCTTCAGAGTTTTCAGACTGTGTGGTTATCGGACCACTCGTGAAATAAGAGGGTCACGCTTCCATGTTTCTTCACAAATAAAGCGGTCACTGCATTACCCCGGGGCACCGTTCCCCTCCCAAGCACACGTGCAAGGGACGATGCCTATCAGCGTGCTGTTCTAGAGCTTTCTACGATGCCTGCTCTGCCGGCGAGTGACTGTTCCAGCAGGATATTGCTTTGCGATATCTGCCAGACACACTCTGACCTCATAGAGAGACATTCATTTTCCACAGCAAAGCTGATAGAATTCACTTGTCCTATCCATCTTCCCACCCAGCCTCCAAAAAAAAAGGAATACAAATGGAGAGATTGTGATTGATGGCAAGCATACATACAGAATACAGTATACAGATCACCTTGAAGCTGTTCTCATATGAAATGTTTGGTAAGGCTAAAGTCCCGATAAAGTGCTGATCAAAACTGCATTCAAATACAATATTGCCACATGCTGGGAGAAACAACTAAAATGCACTATGATCAAGATTAACATTCTTGTAATCTGCTGCATATCAGCCCCTGACAACAATGATGGTAATATTCAGTAATGAGAGGCACTCCATCAAAGACTGAACCTAGCAATGCAAGAAAAGAAACTTCAATGACATTAGGGCACACTGTATCCATCTAACAACATTCTCTTAAATTAAAGGCAAAACAGAATTTAGATAATCTTGGCTGGGTCCAACTGAAAGTGGTAGCAAATTTCAAATTTTTGATACTGTATATTCTAAACTCATTACAAACATAAGTTGAAAAAGAGGTCTCCACAGTGGATGAATAAATCAATGAGGAATTTGAGATCAAAGGAATATATTTAACCAAGAAAATAAAAATGAAAGCGTGGAAAGAAATAAAGTGATTTAAAAAATATATAGTATAAGTCTTACAATTAAAAAGTAATAGTGACAGCCAAAAATGCTCTTCAAAATGTACAGTGCATAGGATGAAAAAAGCACAGTGCCATCAGTACATTTTCACCCACCAATGATTATTCCTCATTTTGCTGTGTAGCAAGGTATAATACATTTTAAATTATTTCTCCCCACTAGCAAAGTCAAATTATAATATATTTTAAATTATGTCTCCCCACTTATATATAAGTAACTCTCTGCAAAGTCAAAATTAAATAAATATTATTTCTTCAGAAGTGAATAGAGAACCCTGCAAATTACTAGAAAGTCAATTGAGTATTCTCCGCCTTTGACCAAAATTAGCCATATTGGGTGAAGTGCAGCTCATTCGAAGAAATTTTTTTTTTTTGCATTCAAAATACAAGAACATGGTTTGCTGATGCTGAATTTGAATCCACATGTGTTCAACTGCATGATTGCAGGATGAATATCAGCAAATTATGAGGTCTCACAATTGAATCAGCAAATTAGATCAGTCATAATGTCCTAAAGGCCCGGACACACCAAACCGACGGTCGGCCGCGGAGCACCGACAAAGATCGCCTCGCGTCGATACGCGTCGTTAATGTTGGCTGTGCCGAACACACCGCAACGACGGTCTGCCGACGGCCGAGTTGCACGTACGTTCTGCGCCTGCGTGAGAGGTAATAACTCTCCACACCAGCAGGTGGCGGTAGTCTGTATTTGTCTTTCAAAAATTGGAAACCGGAAGACCGGGGAATGCGTTTGCATTGCGTTGGACCTAGAAGCAGCCATTGTCTCGCTCACAACAAACAGTTTGCAGCAATTTCCTTGTTCTCTCGCTATTTAGTAATACTAATCGAAAATTATGTCTGGTAGTGATAGTAACTTTGGAATGGCTTGCTTTCGTCGCTTCCGTTTCTCTTCTCCTGCACTGATTCGCTAGCTGGACAGCCAATCAGAGAGCTCTCTCTCATCGACGGCTCCGACGCCGATTCAACATGTTGAACACACCGGAAAGACTCGGCCGACAGGGCGCCACCGACGTCCGATGGCCGACCGTCTGTTTGGTGTGTCCGGGCCTTAAAGGTCAATGAACTGTCTGTGGAGATGAAGAATATTATAAACAGAAAGCTTTTAGCCTTCCTGTGTTGTGGCATGCCTTCCATTTATCTGGAACTGCTGGAGAGTTCGAGACAAGCACATAACAAGCTGGCAAAGAACTGACACAAATATACCGGCATAATTACACGGGGGATTGGACTGAAATGACAAACTGGTGTAAGTGCGAGGAACAGGTAAACGAGGCACAGATGAAATTAATGAGTGAATGACTGAAGGAACAGACTACGGAAATCTAGAGCGGACATAAAACGCGGACAGAAACGTAAACAACAAAACAGAACATGTTTTGGTGCTTTCAGGCCTACAGAGTATGACACTCTGTAGGCCTGAAAGCAAAGCACTATACAGTATTTAGGGCAAAACATATCCCAGGTAACACTATCCCTACCATTGAGCATGATGGTGGTAGCGTAATGCTGTGGGGTTGCTTTCCAGTATGAGGAACTGGGAAGCTTGTTGCCATCATTGGCAAGATGCATGGAGCCACATACAAGTAAATCATTGAGGATAACATGTTTTAGTCTGCAGGAGATCAGCATTTTCCAACAGGGCAATGACAAAAGCACACAGCAGATCCTACAAAGGAACAGATTAAAACTGTGTCAGGATTCTGGATGGCCCAGCCCAAGCCTAGTTTTAAATGCCATTGAAAATCTGGTATAGCTGGAGAATTACTCTCTGCCAATTGGAGCAATTCTAAAATCAAATTGTTCAAAGATCATATAGACACACCCATGAAAAGCTGTAATTGCTGGAATGGCCTACCTAGAAAATGCTGACATTTCATTAAAAAGTTATTGATTAAAAAATATTTTGGCAATACAAATGTGTTGAATCCATTGTGTTAGTGAAAAGGGGAAAAATACAGTATTTTAAGCATTAGAAAATGACAAGTAAAGGAAGAAGATAAGTCTATTAAAAATAAGGGACTCATTCCTTTATAGCAAATAGGTATCATTACTATTGCCCGAGGAATAAAATTAATTAATGGTAAAATATATTTGAACTATATCAAATCCTGTGAAATTAATCCATTAACTATGTTATGTACAGCCTCTTCATAAAGAGAGAAAACCCCAATGGAAATTATATGTTCTTCAGACAAAACACAAACTCAAAAAGGCTACGAGGGCATGCAACTAGGCTCGACAAGTTTTTGACCTGGATTCAGATCCTTTCTGAATCTGCTTTAGCCTCCACGACCGTTCATTTACATTTAACACTCAGGATTGCTGTGTGCTGCTGGAATCTCCTTAACACACAGCTCATGAAAATCCAAGATGAGGCAATGTGTGTTATTTAAATATGGTTTAAAACGATAAGCCCAGAAAATGTGCTGCAAGCATAACAGCTACGATTGAAATACCTGCCACGCTCTTGAGCAGCTGGGACAGGAGACAAGTGTTAAACAGGGATCAATTACATCTACCCTGGCTGAATTATGCTCCTTGACAGTCAGACGCTCATTTGAGGACAGGGAAACCGAAAGGTATGAATTCCTCTGAATGTGCATGCCATTTTTTCTCTTGTTCCACCGAGCATGACGCCCGTGTGCCAATTTTATGCCTGGGAGAAAGAACCTAGTTTCTCATGAAAGTAGCACATATGAAATAGCAATGTTCCTCATTACCATATCCCAAGGAGAACAGGGGCAATATATGCAGAGATGATGTTGAAGGCCCACTTATATTTATTTCAGTAGTCTTTTAACCCCTTAAAAGGATCACCCCTTGTAATATAAGCTTGAATGTGACATACCGAAAATAAAATGGTTACTGCTCTTGAACCCTTTTGACTACAGGCACAATCCTGGTCTCTTCTGAAAGGTTTTGTTTTCCAAAAGCCAGAATTACTAAAAATATTATGAATTACTTACTGATCTCAAACAAAATGGAAGTGGAAGTTTTTTTTCGCACTGAAAATATTTTCTGTATTTGAATGGATGCTCATGGCTGTGTCTGGTGGGCTTAGAAACATAATAGAACCACAGCAAAAACGCTGGACAAATCTCTTTCAAATTTGATGACAGTATCACCAAAAATGAGCATTCTGCATGGCTTTTTCTATGATATGTCTCGGCAGGCAAAAAAGGACATTTGGAGACTTCAAAAGGATGCGTGTAGACTAAATTATATTTTGGGTCTGCGGTCTATATGCAGTGTAAAATACTATAGATTCCATACTAAATGAGAAAACCCTTTTTTTGTTGTAAAACATCAACCTTTTTAGGCATAAAGTCTCAAGAGCTGTGTTTTCCAGTGCCTAACTGTCTCAGCATGCGTACTGAAAATGAAAAGAAAATTATTATGCCGGTGAAAATGGTTTTATGCAAGCCCAACAAATGGTACACTGTTGGAAATGTAATTGCATTAGCTAAAATACTCACAGACAGGGACATTGTCTATACCATGCGACTGCATTACTGGAACTGGTCAGAGAACCTTGTACTTGTGCTGATCGTGTTTTAGAGAGCCAATACAAAACTATTATAATTCCATTACTTTTGTACAGATATGCAACACTGAAATGGACAAAAATTATAATTCCTCCAGAGAAATACTACAATGAGCAATCGGCATTCTATCGATGCTATTTCGAGTTAGCATGTTTTTATAATTATAAACTATTATGGATTTGGTTCACTGGATTCTCACCATGAAAAGGAAACTGACATTACCCTGATTTGTGTAGCTTGTGGATTCCAAAAATGCAGAGAAGCTGAGGTCCCCCTCACTTGTTTTTCCACCCCACATGTTATGGAATAAAAAACTGTTGTCGCTAAAGCAAGAGCATTGTAAAATAGTCTACAGGTAGAACCGTGAAATTCAAATGCTTTCAAGTGGTATATGTGACTACCATGTTGATTTAAAATTGTTCTGTGAAAAAAGGGATTAATGCAGAACATCCCACTCAGAATTAAATGGTTAGGTGGGCGGTCAAGAAGTGTATGAATTCATTTTCCTGCATACTTTGGGGAATTGGCTGTAAAAAATTCAAATATTCAAATTCAAAATTTAAAAGCTATAACATGCAATTAAAAAGAAATGGGGGAGCGAGGCTTATCATATATAGGTGTTTAAATATGTACTTTTGAACTAATAAAACTTTCACTGTGGCTGGCAGTGTTTCAGTTTGCTCATATCTGCCGGTGTTAATAAATGTGGTCAATATTACATTTTTACTATTACTAAAATTATTTTGAAACTGTCAGTGTCACTGATGAATTATTGAGTATTCCCCTCAGTCTAAGAATGCTTCATATACTCTGAATATATAAATTGGATGATGCTGGGGCACTGCCATTCTCTCTTGTTCCATACCACTCAAGCTCTTTGGCCCTATGGAAATAACACATGCTCTGCCAGCCCAACATGCATTTGTTTGTTAGCCCATCTCTAAAAACTTTGCTAGCTTGCATTAAGATATAGCTAGACAAACAGGTTCACCGATAGCATGTACGTATACAAATATAAAACAAAAGTTGAAAATGAGAGGGAGGTGAATCTGAATGTGGAGACCTTGCTGCCATGACAAACATTAAAGATAATAATGAGAGAGTGGATCTGAGCAAGTTATTATTTGCAAATAAGCAATTGTGATATGGAAGCAAAGGGTAAATGTGATGCATAAAATGGCGAACAGCATTTAATTTCTGCCAATCATGTGGCAGCAATTCAATGCATAAAAGCAGCAGACATGGTCAATAGTTTCAGTTGTTGTCCAGACCAAATATCAGGACAACACGTCATATCACAAAGCAAGTGTCATCTCAAGCTGGTTCCACAAACATGACAATGAGTCCAGTAATACTCCAGTGGCATCCGCAGTCACAAGCTGTCAATCCAATGGCGCACATTTGGGGAGTGGTGGAATGGGAGATCAGCAGCATGAATCTGCAGCCGGCAAATCTGCAGGCAACTGCATGATACCATCATGTCAACATGGACTAGAATCTCAAAGGAATGTCTCCAGCACCTTGTCAAATCCATCCCCTCAAATAATTCAGGCTGTTCTGGGAGCAAATGGAGGATCCTACCCATTACTAGAAAGGTGAACCTAATACAGTGATCAGAGTGTATATTACAAGCTAGCATAATACAAGGCTAACAAGTGCAAAACTTCATGTGACCTATTTTCTGTTCACATGTGTACATTTTCACATTAATATTTAAAATATGTGAAAAGCCAAGCATGTGTGAAAATGTTCAATTAAAATCACATGATTTTTTTGTAAGGGCAGTCCACATCCTGAAGAGCTGGCGGGTGTACTGACTTAAATTTTTACTCAGAATTAACTTAAAATGATTCATTACAGGTAATTAGATAGCTTATTAGACTCTCTTCTCCCAAATTCTTGGTTCTGAACTGGTTGAAGATACGTGCTTTCTGTGCAATGGTACACATGGTAGCAGTTTTCAGTCAAATAGGGTCTCTTTGGACAATGGTCGATCCTAATTGCAGTGCCGTAGAGGAACCAGGGATGCAAAGCATTCTGTCCCACGGCCATTTATTCAAACCATGGAAATGATTCTCAGTGGATTCTTAATGGAGAGGAAGAATCTTTGCAATGATGTTTCAATGTACTCATGACCTTCTGGTGTCAGGCTAATCTGTGATGAAAGAATTGTGGATTTTACATCATATATAAGTGGTACTGCATGCATTGGTATGCTGAATGATATATTTGAAAAGTTGAATTTGCAGTTAAGATTATTGAAATATGACTTAAATCTCTCTTAATCTCTCCGCTTTTTTCACTGTTGAATTTAGCATGTGAAAATGTAGTTTCAATTATTCACATTAACTGGTGCTGGTCCAGTATCAGTTCTGTCTTTCTATGAATGAATGAAAACTTCTAACATATTTGCATTGCTAACGCTTTTTCGCTTGACCGGAGTCTTGCTGAAAAAGATTTTTAATAAAATTTTTCTGGCTGCTGGAATCTTGCCATTTCCAGTCCTTTAATATGTGAATCTGTTTGCAGCTTGTTGGGAGCTGTGCATCCATCTCCTGCTATGCTCATCTTAGCTGATAACAGCCATAGGCATGTTATCAGGTTCATAACAGTCATTAGGGAGACAACCGTCCTACTTTCAAAGCATCTACTGAAGAGATTAACATTATGTTCTTGTAACCTTCTAATGTACAAACATATTGACGTATTCTAGAGAATCGTTTTTGCGGTACTTTCCAAGGGACAATATACAAACCATTTATTAAATTTCATTTGAACACAGAGGCCTTTGTTCATTTCAGTAAACATGTGCATTTGATAATATGAGTAGTACAGGCAGGTGTGTTCTTGAATTAATTCCTTTATGTGCGCTATGACAGTTTTAGTATTACATTCTCTCTTTCAGAGCACATGGATTAGAAATACATTTGCATGGTTCATTTCCGATTCCTTAATTTCAGCCCATTAGGACTGAGGAAATGTCAGGCTTCTCTAACTGTGGACTTCCATTGTCATACTAGGCGCTCCCATTGCTTCAACTGATTTCTCCCATGACATTATGTGGAAGTAATTTTTCTCCCCAACCCCCTCCCCCTCCTCATAGTGATTTTGGACAAAGCAACAATGTGTATTATCATCATTTTAATTCATTTAATGAATCATTTTAATCATATGATATTAATTTGTTAGAGCATAAACCACAAATTCGTTAACAGGCTTACTTGCACGTCAGAGCATTATTTATTGTAATAAATCTCAGGTACATCATGATGATAATACACATTCTTGCTTCGTCCAAAATCACATTCTCACCAGCTCTGATGCATGTGATACTTATCCAGTCACTTCATGTTATTCTTATTCTCAAATTGAAACAAGCCTGTAAATATTGGTATGATGTTGGTGTACCATGGCAGGGATTGCTCTACACCTTGTAGAACACAGTCCACTTTAAAGGGCTTAAATATGGTCAAACACTTTTGTTTTTATTCTTGGTCATAAACATGTAATTATCTTATGATAACAATATATGATGTAATGTATGACATACTATGTAGTTCAGATTAGTCATAATTGGTGCAATTTTGTGTGAGGCTCCTCAGTGCACTGTGCTTAAACCAGCAGTGTGGCATGGAAAAACTGTAGACTGAGCATTCCATTCCATTTTCCATATGCTTAGCCCTTATTCCATGCCACATTTTTGCCACACTGCCCATTTTAGCGCACAGCACACTGAAGTAAGGGCCTCAAAATTGTGCCCTTTGTGTCAATTTACAGGAAGATAGAACCCAGTTTGCATAATGCATTTTTGTAAGTGAGCTCAGACAAAGGTCTTGATGACAAAAGAGGCTCATAGCCTATTTATTTGTCATTGTTAATGTCATCCTGTACATTAGCTTATCAGTAGCCTATAGCCTATTCATTCATGTTTAGTCTCAGTAGATTAGTAATGCATTGTGTTTTGTTGTTGTTTTTCCGCATGTGAAACAATTTTTAAAAAATGCAAAAAATGTTTTCTGCGCACAAAGCCAGGAGATATGGTGGCCACCCCCAGACAATCCTTGGACCCCTCTTGGCCACCCCAGTAAAAAAATCCCTGAACCACCCTGGGTAGTTTGTTTAGCAAATTATTCAATACAGACATATTTATGGAACCAAATATCCCACCTAGTTATGAAACTACGCCTGTTTTCTGATTAAAGTTGAAGTTTATTTCATAATCAGTTTAGCCATTTTCCAGAAAACCACACTTTTGTCGGGACTATACCTAAGCAAATACCGTCTTGAACTACTTGTTATTGTTGTGTACATGCATTTCTATGTCATTTCAGTGCTGAACTAAAACATGGCATGCTTCTTGTATGGGGTTTCCTACTAGGTACGTGTCATATTAAGGTGACTTTAGGAATATCGCTGCGTTTGCGTAGCAGAATGAATATACAAACGTTCGGACAGGATTTGGATTTGCTATAGATGTAAACCTGTAATTGTACTGGCTAACAGGGCTCTGGTTAACGTAATTTTGAAATAAAGTTTAAAACTTGATGCAGATTTGTTAGTAAGCATTAGGTTGAATAATCCTCCTTGGAGTGCTTTTTGAACACTTGTGCACATGCTTTATAAAAACATACTCTCATACATGTGAATAAAACGCACATGAAGGTTATTTTTCTTTACCTTTCATATCAATAAATTGTTTTTAATAGAAAATGTGGAAAGGATTAAAGGTACAATAGGTAATTTCGGACTCCTAACGGTCAAGAGAGGAATTGCAGCAACAAATAACCTCAAATCACAACACTGTTCCCACAGTGTATGAATAAAACGTGTAATATAAAGTGTTCTTAGACAGTTCAGAGTTCTTGTGCGCTGTTTTGGAAAGCTGACAGTGACGAACGCAACAGAACCTGCCGTATTTTCATAGTGTTCTATTAAGAAAATGTTTGCCGAACAGGTGACTTTATGAAATCTTAACTTTAGTGTGTTACACACCACTTACATTTACATTTACATTTAGCAGACGCTTTTAATCCAAAGCAACTTACAAGTGCATAGGTTCTTCCACAAGTTAAAGCATCACATCCATAACTAGTAAAATACACATGAAGTGTTGTTCTAAACATGTAGTCATCAGAAGTGCAATTATTATTATTATTATTTCTTTTATTTTTTTGGGGGGGGGTTAGACAAGAGGGATAGCGATATCAGAAAGGGGGGCGGAAATCAGGAGGGAGGACTAAGGTACAGTTTGAAGAGGTGTGTTTTTAGTCGGCGACGAAATAGGGGGAGGGATTCTGCTGTCCTGACAGTGGTAGGCAAGTCATTCCACCACTGAGGAACCAGAGCGGAAAACAGGCGTGAACGTGCAGCTCGACCGCCAGGTGCTCGTAGAGAGGGAACCATAAGGCGACCCGACCTGGCAGACCGGAGTGGTCTAGCTGGGGAGTAGGGAGTGATTAAGGATTGTATGTAAGGTGGGGCAGTCCCCTTAGCAGCCTGAAATGCCAACACTAGGGCCTTGAAACGGATGTGTGCGGCAATAGGAAGCCAGTGGAGGCCAATGAGGAGCAGGGTGACATGAGCCGACCTGGGCTGACTGGTGATCAGACGGGCTGCAGCATTCTGGACCAGCTGGAGGGGCTTGATGGCACAAGCTGGGAGACCGGCTAGGAGGGAGTTGCAGTAATCCAGGCGGGAAATGACGAGCGCCTGGACTAGGAGCTGGGTGGCTTTCTCTGTCAGGAGATGACGGATACGGCATATATTGTAGAGAAAGAACATGCAGGTTCTGGCAGTGGAGGATACTTGTGGAGCCAGGGTGAAGCAGTTATCAAGAGTCACCCCAAGATTCTTTGCCGTATGGGAGGAGGAAACTACAAAATCCTTAACAGTGAGTGAGAGGTCGCTTGTCGGAGAGGACTTCCACTGCAGGGATGTAGAGAAGCTCAGTTTTGGCAAGGTTAAGCTATATTTTTTGTCTTTTTTAAGTTTTCACTTTAACTAACCAACTATATTATGAGCAAGCAAGTTATTTGGCAATGTAACTAGCTGGCTATATAACTAAGATATGATAGTCTACCACAAATGATGCAACTGTAACTTACAGTTTGAGAGAAATAAAGGTTTAGCTAAACAGGGATGATTGAACACGTAGAGATAAAAGGAACGTGTAGCTGCCCAAATTGCACTCCAGACAAGCGATCATTGAAACTCTGTAGGTTTTAACTCTATACTATTGTTTATCTAGTTACAAAACCATACCAGTTAGCTATCAGTAACAAGCAAAACAGCTATCACTAGTTAGCTTCCCGAATTTACAAATATCCACCTGAGGCACAACGCTTGTGCACGATGCATCACTATGTTCGTATTGCCTATATTTCATCATAAGTGGATATTTGTAAATTTGTCAAGCTACCTACAGCTAATTTGCATGTTGTTTTTATTCATTCTGCTACTGATAGTGAACTGGTATTGTTTTATAACTAGATATGTAGTCTTCACTTAGATAATAAGCAGTAAAAGTGCCAACTGGCTGTGGCAGATAGAACCAATTTTCAACCAATGAGCTTGAATTGTTGTACAGCTGTACAGTGTTTTGATACATTACATTACATTGCATTATTGGCATTTGGCAGACGCTCGTATCCAGAGCGACGTACAACAAAGTGCAAAGTGCATACCCATAACCAGAGATATGTGTGCTGAAAAAATATAGTAATGGCCTGACAAATGTACTCTTTGAAATTAAGGACTATAAACACAAGCAGAGGGTGAGTCAACATGTCAGTAAGCCTTTTTCAATAATAGGAAGGGATTTACAATGGCCTTGTAACAATGTTTTAACACAAAGATCTTACCTAGTGTACCTTTAAGTAATCCCTCTTTCAGACCCTGCATAGCCCAAGTAAATATGTGGTTTAGCTCTTCCTCTCTCTACCTCTAACTCTCCCATTTTGTGCAAATTCACAATTCAAAAGGAAACAAAATGTGTATGCATGCTTGTGAGAGAGGTTAGAACTCCTAAACCACACATCACTATTGTCCTTGAGTTATTAACATACTGTACTGTAATAATCCTTGAATGTGTCCCATTTACAGTGGAGGCTTGAGTCAGCTCCTAGTCTGGACTGTTGCAGTTTGTCTATATCAGGGCTATATAACCCTGAGCCAGGAGAACTGCAGGTGCAGGTTGTTGTTCAAACTCCACACTTTAATTGATCACCACTGATCAATCGAAGCAGCAGATTACACAGTTGACTTACCTCGCCTGGATTCTGGTCTGCATTGGTCTCCTATCGGATTTAGAAAACAAAACACAGACCACCTGGTGTCTCACCAGGTTCAGGGTTGTCGACAGTGTGCAAATGATGGCAGTCAGGGGATCTCCCACTCAACTAAGGGGGGTGGCCATAGTGGTTTCGATTTAGCCAGCTTTTGACGTTGTCCTGGGACCCAGGACGTGGATAGCCAATGGCCTGCTTTTACCCAAAATCTGACAAATTGGGTTAGCATTGGGTTGAATATGGATAAATGTTGGTTAATGTCAACAAAAAGCTAACGACGACGAGAGGCTTCCTTCATGCAATCTAGTGCAAGGCTTGCTGTCTGTGTTATTCACTGCAGAAAAACCTCTCTCGCATTCAGCGGAGGTTGGTAAGAAAGTGTGACTACATTTATAGTTATAGATGCAGAACCCAGCATCAAGACAGATTATCTAACTCGGTTTAGAGGGAGTAAGACTTGCAAATTGGTTTGGGTTATTTGCTTACTTAAGTAGGGAAACGTTTCCACTGCAGTAGAATCAGAAACATACAGTAGATGGAAATTAGCGAAAGGTCAATTCCGCACAGACATCTGAAATTAATTATTCACACAGAGGAGTCACTGTGTGGAATAGCTTGCCAGGTCATGTAGTAGAGGCAGACAATCAGGGCATTTTCAAAACCAAGCTTGATACAGTGATAAATACTATGTAGTTTGTAGGTAAACTGTGAGCACTAGGTACCCTTTACTGGTAGGAAAATGTCAAGTGTTGTTGGTCCGAGTGGCCTGTTCTCACCATGATGTTATATTATAATTGGGACATTGAAAGTTTCATACTAAGCCACCACAGGTAGATGACTTACAAGGGTAGAGCCACATTTAATAGCCAACACCGCTGCAGAATCCTCATAAGCATTTCTCATTCTCTGTTTCACAGTTCTCATCAATAGTGTCTTGTTGCTGCTCATTTTCATTTGAACATGCCAGTCCTTGGTTACCACTGAGTTTACCATCCTGGTGCTCTTTATTTTCAGTGCACAATATCATTCCTCTCACACCTCTTCTGCTCCCCTGAGATCAGCATGAACTGGCTGAATATCCCTCTAATCTCTTACTTCGCCAAACTGGAAGTCTTGATCATTCTCCTCTGTATCTCCCCAGAGGTCGAAGAAACTGCCTTCCAAATGAAGACCTGCCATGTCTCACGTCATCTCCTGTCATTTTTTTTAGACGCACCCCTTGAAGCATCAATTCTCATTCATGCCACCTCCCTCCATCTCACCTATGACTCACCTATGATGCAAGGGCTTCTTACTGCGTTTTATTGTTCTTCAGAAGGCCACACTTTATAGAATTAGAAACAGTTATGCTAACGCCTGCTAATCGGCTCTGATAAATGACAAACTACCAGTACTTATATCTAATACCTACTACTACTAATAATAACTACCACTATTTTAGCCTTTGCTACTACTATACAGCAAAATGTTTCTAGTTGAATTCGCTGATTAACGTGATCTCTCATATCTTTGTGGTAAATTCTCACTGGACTGTATAATATACATATCTACTGTAATTGCTGAATTTAAAAATAGCATTAAAAACCACATGTTTGATACTAGAAAAATCCAAGTATGTATATCACATCCAGAGACTTTGGTCTGACCAATCAGAAGGCTTCATTTTTCAGTTCAACCAATTACAAGGATCAAATTATGAGCCAATAAAATATTAACCCAACCAGTTAATGAATTCAACATTTCATATTCAACTCTTCTTCGGTAAGTTTCTGTTATGCCTTTTGTCCTTGTCATCATTGTCATTTGATTATCAATTCTCTGATAACAGGATTTCCCACAATATGGTATTTTGGGATTTTAAAACTCTCACTGAGATTTTATTAATCCAAAATTTAATGTGGAACACTTCTTTGTTAGGTTTCTGTTGAGTCTTTTGTCCTCGTCATCATTGTTATTTGATGATCTGTTCTCTATAAGGATTTTGCACGATATGATATTACATACCTCTATGATATGTGCAATATGCAAACTGTAAAAAACATGACAATGGCAGTGAATGAAATAGCCTACATTATTGCATACATTAATACAAGAAAATACTGTACTTTTACTATCAGTTACCAAATAGCCTACACTGCAGAATCAGGCGATGCATGTAAACATGAATTAAGTTTACTTTAGGTATACTTAAATACATGTTTATACTTATCAGAGACTAAATATTGAACACCCTGTGCCTAGCTATGTCGGAAAAATGTCATTATTACAGTATTCCGGTGGTTCTTTTTTCATTACTTTAGGACTTTTTCTGTGCTCGCTAAAATATGAGAAGTCACCCAGTGAAGTGGAACCATGGCATACTATTCCATTGTTTAGCAAGCTAATAATGTTCACGGCTAACTGTCTAAAACGGCCGGCATACATTAATCATGATTCTCATCCACACTCGTTCACTGTTCGTCCGTCCTTTGCAGCCGGCCAACTATCATGGAATTTACCAGGAGGAGGGGAAATAAAATAATAAATAGTGAGTAACAGGAAGTCTATTGGACAGGTTAGAAAGGGATTGACAGCTGATTCTAGATGGTGAACTGGTCGGGTTCATATTAATTCAAGCCTTCTGATTAGTCAGACCAAAAAGTGAGTGAGTGAGTCTGCAGACACACGCTACTCAAAAAATCTACAGTAGTGGAGACCAGGGCACAAACTAACACAGGGCATGTTGAAATATGGGGATTTAGCATAATAGCACTTGCGCAAGAATGATCGGTTTGTTTTCACTTATGTATTATAGCAACCTGCTTCTCGCGTGAGTGAAAGGACAATTTGAAAAATTCATCTACAGTTATGAATAAATCTGGAATTTGTTACATATCAATGTTGCCATATGAGGTTTGTACAGAGAAAATATTGACCATTTCTATAGGACAATTATCAGATGTAAGAACTGCTGGATTCACCAACCTGTATTAAAGCAAAACAAACAAAAAAAATTCTGACATTTCAGGTGCTGTTTAATCTTGCCCCAGAGGTGTTTCAACTTGCCCTATAGACTGAATAGTGGAACAGTTTCAGTCCCACTATTTTCAACTGAACTGCAATGGACAGGTATTTCCTAGAACTGTATTGATAGTCGTAGCAGAGACATGTATCGTCTTTCTGGATGAAAAATATGTGCTCAGATATGTTGTGTATATTTTTTAATTAAGTGAAAACAAAAAAGTGTTTAGTTATTATTATTAGTCTCCCATATTGTGCTTTAGAATGCCAGCATGGGTGTTTCCATCTGGCATTTTGTCCTAAATGTCAGTAGCATAAGGTAGGTTGCTGAAGAGCACTCCACTGATTTGCAGACACCAGAGTGCTTTCACAACACGACACCTACAATATACTGTAGTTCTGGCCATGGGGAATAGATATTTTTGGTAGCACTTTATTTGACAGTATGCACCGTATTATGAAGTCTCCAGGGATGATGAATGTAATACTTATTCCAAAATATATCACATTTGGTCATATTGAAGTATACTTGATCATGCAAACATTGCATGTACACTATTATTCATGCTATCTCCTGTATGCCATAATTTTTTATCAGTCACTATATATGTCAGTGTAATGTATGTGGTATCTATGAGATGTTGGTGATATAGTAGATTTTTTGAAATTTGAATATTTGCATATTTGAAGGACGGATTGGCACGTTAGAATTCTTAAAATCCGGTTTTATAACTTGGGAAAATGAATAATATCTATATTTGGTATTGATTGCAACCTTTCTACAGTATATACATACATATATTAACAAAGAACCTTTTGCTCTAATATTGAATAAAAAATTTGATTATATGGAGATGGACATTAAATAAGATGTAATGCTGTAAATAATTTACTGAATGATGTGGTGGACCAGAAATGAAATGAAACTACAGTATATGGAATGTAATGTATAAGCAATACAGAGTGAGAAGGTCAGCCCTGGGAAAGATAAAAAAGTCAACATTCAACACGCTGGTCTCTACCATATGTAGACTTCAGAGGAAGATGCCAACCCTGCCCAACCAAGCTACAAACCACTAATGGGGGAACATGAGGCACACAGCATGCAAGCTAATTAGACAGCCCAGTCACTTAGATTAATTGATGGACCATATTAGTTTTCTCATTTCCTTTCACTCTAGGGAGGGGGGGGTTGTGACATCTTGATTTGTGGTTGTTATGTACTCAATGACAGAGGGTCTTGAAGGTCTTGCCCCAATAGCACATTGGGAAACAGTACCTGACCCAACCAGCACAACATCATTATTCAGTCATGGCCTATGTCTGGACCCTGGACTTTGGGTCCATCGTGGTGACTGCAGTAACATGTGACATTGGGTGGGAATTAGGGTGAGCACTGTTGGGGGTGGCTTCATTCAGAATTCTCCACATGGCAGATTGTGTGAACTATATGAGAACTATATGTTTTGGATAATACAGGTGACCTGGTCTATCAAAGTCATATTGACCCCTGTCATATTGACCCAAAAACGTATTAGTTTTAGAGTCTATATAGATATCAAGGGAGTTTTTGAGCATTTTGAGTGCCACCAAACCATGTTCTCAATAAAAAAACGGCTTCAAAGTTTTACAGAGTTATGTAAGGCTGGGAGACTAGTACTGACTCTAGGATAACAAAACTCTGGGGCTGTAACTTGTCATCTTATATATAAACCGTTTTAACTATATTTTTACTCTGAACATTTAGGCTACTCTTGACATTAAAGCGTACAGACCATGAACGCAGCTGACATGGTTGTCTGTGACTGATGAACGGTGACAAGCAGGCTAGCCTCCAAACGATGCACAACTCTGGTGTTACTTTCACGTTGACAACTTGCATTTAAAAGCTTGAAAACTATATTTTTACTCTGAATTTGGCATGGAGACATACCGATTATGAAAGCCAATATATTGTTCTACAAAATAACAATGAAAGCTTAAAACAGTCAAAAAGGAACATTTTTACATAAACATTGATTTGGCTGTCGTGACTGTTTATGATGGAATGGGTCACAGAGCAGATAATAACCTAGTTGGGAACATACTCTTTTACTGAAAAGATTCTCAATCTGAATCTATTACAAGTGTGAAAAAGAGGAATTTAAAATTAATGTTTTATATTTTAATTTTTTAATTTGACATTTTTTATTACACCGTCATCCAGGTATATGTTGCTCACTGCCTTCAAAGGATTTAAGATCTACAAAAGCATGGTAATTTCTCACAAATCCATCTCTTATTCATTTTGATGTGGACTCACTAAAATAACCACGCTCTACAAAAATATTATAAAGCTGAAATGTCAAAGCAGAATCTGTAAAAACTGATTTGAACACTATCAAGTACTGACCTGCTTCAGTTGAAGAAGTCTCACACAATATTCACACAGCATTTCCAATGAAATAGGAATTGACAGTATATGCCCAGGCAATCTCCCTATGAAAATGACAATCTACAGTTCCTACTCAAATAACGTATACCTGTGCATCCTGTAACATCCAATTTACTCATGAACATTCATGACCAGTGTGAAGAAGCTTTACATGCACCTCGATTTAATTTAACCTCTTTTCCCACAACACTGATCAGAAAATCTATGGCACTGACAATTTCTTCTTGCCGAGCCGAACATATCTAGTTGCCAGCATTCTGAAGATCCAGAAATCTGCTTCTGATTCGGCTCTTATTCTGCCAGGACATGGCTTTTCATTTTCTCCAAAAGAAATAAATCGCTCCACTTTCTTTCATCGAGTAGGTTACAAATCATCAGTTCCATTTACCATCTGTCTTACCAGAAAAACTCAGTTCTCTAACTTAAGTTCTCTGCAGACTTTTAAAAAAGTGGAACACAGGTGTAGGATGGTTGTATAAACAGGTTACCAGGCAACTAAGGGTCTGCTATTGTAAGCCTGTCTGCGTTAGGTCAGATACAGAAATGTATGTATGTATGTACACACTCACACACAACTGCAGTCCACTGAAATACTTTGGCTTCCCCTGGTGGTAAAAGTGATTATCACAGTAAATGATTGAGGACAGAGTGATTCATTTCTTGAGATTCATATCTTGTGTGCGTGTGTGTGTGTGTATGTATGTATGTACATGCTTTATAATTTCTATAGTTTGTACTATTTACAACTGTAAATACATCACTAAAGACAGATTTGTATTAAACATTGATAAACAAATCAACAAATGTTGACCGGATCTGAGTAATGACAGATATCTTTTTACTGTACCACTAAACGTGTGATTTATTATCATCCCCAGAGGCACAAGTGGGTTTGTGATGAGTATCATGGAGCATAATGATTCAAGGTTCTTTTTCAGCTAAGGGTAGTTATTTATGTACAGTATTGAATGGAAAGTAACTGTGATATTACCCATGATACAACACTATGCACATACATACAACACTAACCTCATATATTTGACTGTCTACCCAGTATCATTTTGTTTTGAGACATTGTATTTGTTCCAATAACATGAATTATCCTTTGTGTTATAACAAAATATGCTGAATGTGTATGTGTGATGTTCTTGGATATGCATAAATATATTCTTGCCAGTGATTAATCATACACATTGAACTGATTAAATGGATGAATGAAAGCCAAGACATAAATGTGTCTTTAAATCATTCTCGACTTAGGATAATGGTTATCTTCTTTACATTTTAAATATGGAGAATCATGACAGCAGGTTTCTCAGCATCAATTCCATTAACATCTATTAGCATGCAAGCGTTCCAATAATCAGGAAGTAACACTACAAAATTGTGTGATTGAACAAGGCCGGCTCTCATCTATGAGTCATTTAATTTACTTTCATTCCCTCTACACACATTTATCACCATGGTAATCCTGATGTTAATTAAAACAGAACAATCAGGTTGCTGCAGAAAATGGAAGCAATTGTCTGAATGCTAGGCACTGCCAGTGATCTTAATCAGTAGGAAACTCATTAAAGTTAGACTCTTTAGTTGGAAAACTGTTCAATTTGTATTTCTTAATTCCCAAAGTTCGCAAGTGACACCTTTAAGAATAAATTAAACAGCACAACATTGATTTGCAGGTACATTGAAAATAGGCCCATGAGTGTTAGCTTTTGAATTTTTAAAAGGTATAAAGGGTAATAGACCCATTATTGATAAGGATATCTTACAAGTGATAGCAAGTACTACTTTATAATTTATATGCAAGAAAATGTATTTTCACTTCCATTTTCATATTAGTTGTTGAGGCAAATAATGTATTTAGTTCTGGCTGGTATCACTCTTTTGATGTTTCAAAGGTGATATTTCATCATGATGTTAAACCAGGTGTATTCAAAAGTCAATTTTGGGCAGTGCTGTTCCTCGATGCACCCAGCTGTATACTGTGAGTCACCAGGTGTAACATCAGTTGCTAAGCAAATGGCATTACATCCAGGATGAAATGAATTCAGTTCTTTTTGTAACAGCCACTAGATGGAGATAGAGGAATAGCAATACATCTGCATACAGTCCCTCCATAATTTTTGGGACAAAGACATTTTTTTCTTGATTTGGCTATGTACTCCACAATTTCAGATTTTACATTCTGCTGTCACCTTGTAGAAATTGCAGTACGTTTTATACATTTCAGGCCACCATAATGTTTGGGAATATTCACGTTATATATAAATTGAAGTAGCCGGGTTTAGATCTTTGCTGCTTATCCATTACATGCAATAACTGTTTGATGTCTCTGACCCATACTCTTCACTAGGTGCTGAGTATCTTATCTGGTGTTGCTCTGCCAGCCCTGTGCTGCAACTGTCTTCAGCTCCTACTTATTTCAGGGGTTAGCTGCCTTGAAGTTTTCTCTTCAGCATATTAAATTGATCTTAGATCAGGAGTGGCCAGTCAAGAATTCTCCAGTTTTTACTTTGAGGAAACGTGTTGCTTTAGCAGTATGTATGGGATCAATGGGCCTCCAGCAAGAACATTTTCATATTTTTAAATTCCTGCTTACATTTTCCATACAGTTATTTATTTATTTATTATTTAATTTCATGTTTATTTGTCCTAGAACAGTACCGATGGTCTATAATAAATAGCAAAGACATATATCTTCTTTCTGGATGAAATATATTTGCTCTAATGTGTTTAGATATCTTTTAATTAGGTGAAAACCTAAAAATGATGGGTTGTTCTCCAGTCTCCCCTGCTATGATTCTGTTTCTAAGCACAGCACGTGTTCAGACATCTCATTCATTTTAACTGATTGGCTGTATAATCAACCCTCACATGCACAATTGGGGCTATAGATCATGAATTAGGCATATTCCTTTCCTGAAAGGATGAATGGAAAATGAAGGATGTGGGTATTGTAGAATTTCGAAGGGATAGCTAACCACAGCTGCTGCATGTGATTGAAATCAGCTTCAGACGCTTGCTTTTTTTTCTCAACTCAGTTCAGTCTGGCAAAAGTGTAATCATTCCTTCTACAGCAACGAGGTAAAACTAAGTGTAAATAATGTGTTCTCTTTTAGAATGTGAAATAAACCCAGGCTAGCTAACCATATGCTAAAGTATGTTCTTAGCTACTTAGTCAGCTAAAAGCCACTTTAAATCAAATTAGCATAAATGCATCTCTGCCACCCATGAATAAAGTGAACTGTCAGATTATGTGGTTGTGACAAAGTGAACCTTCATTGGGATGGCTGGGTACTTGCGAGCACTTGTCAAATTGTCATTTCATCCTTTTACAGACACTTGGCTGAACATGACTGGCATACCCTCATTGAAATCAAAACATTAACGTTTTTGATAGTCAAGTGAATATCATTGTTGGCCTCTTCACAACATTATTGTTATAGATAGCTCCAATAGTTGGCAGCCATAATTGATGCTTCCTGCAGAACTGCACTCAAGAGATTTCTGTTAAAAGCCACCAACAGTTATTTTTGTTTGTCTTGTTTTTTCTGCATATGTTATGTTGCTCATTATACTGTACTTGCTTATTTTGCACTTATGTTTTCCAATGCATGTTAAGTAGTAATAATTGGGCAATACATTCAAATTGAGTTCACAAACTGTTTAAGTACACATAATGTTATATTGCATACTTCTTGCTACACCTCTTTGCCATCAGCCTGTTAGAGAAATATCCACACAACTTGGTAGAACTGCCCATATTCAGTGAGGTAAATTGCTGAACCTTAATGATTTTCATCACGGAATTTCAAGCACTGAAAATCCTCTGAATGATTCTACTTTTCAACCAGAGGACACCCACTCTGAACATTCAACAGAGAGGAGCCCCAGCCTTCAACCAACGACCTGCGTGCTGTAGTGTTATCCACTGTGCCACAGTGTCTGCGTGGCATTCCAATAGTTGTGTTGAGTTCAATTGACTCAAGTTTCAGATAAAACCATGTAAACTTATACTAAAGGTCAAATAAAGCGAAATGAGAATGGTTTAATCTTCATCATTTAATCTCTATACATATCATTCAATGTCAACATGCCTAACCATAACTTGACACAAAAAATATTCACCATGCAATCCACAATATTTAAACTTTTTAATTTATATTTATATTTGGAAATATATACAAAAACATAAGTACAAATCCATATGTACATTTTATGAACATAAATATTTACAGTTACAGGTTATGTACAATGTGTGACAAAAATAATTTATCATATATTAATATGTATGCACATGTGATTGTATTTGAAATGATGGTAGTGCAATATTGACTGATTAATTCCGAGAGAGAAAGTTGCTGTGTAGAACACAGCACACAGCAATACCTTGAATGACTACCTTAATATTCACCTCAGAGTTGCCAACTTACATAATGAGATTGATTTTACATTTAAATGGAGCTTAAACAACCTCTGATAGAGTGTGTGCAGTTGGAGCCTTGCTCTTCTGGGACTGGTCATCTGGCTGGATCTCAGTCTCCTTCTTGTGGTGGTAGAAGTGGGAAGACACGGTGGTTGCCCTCAGAAGCATCTGTGATTGGTGAGAGCCTACTGTATCGGGAACATTCGTACCATAGCCATAGTCTCTCCAGGAAGCAGGATAAGCAAAGGCGCTGTAGACTGGTGCATGGGAAAAAGCTATTGTGTATCCATTCCTACAGGGGGCAGTGTTGTGATTTGGGATTACACGGTATCGTTCCTGCTGAGCCACAGTGATGGTGTTGGCAGGTTGAAAAGAACCTGAAATGGAAGACAAATTAATTTAACATCAACATGAAGCATGGTCATGGTTTGTTCAAAGAAGTGTAAATGTGTGTCAATTCTGTGTTTTTATATGATTATAGTGCAGATTTATGCATTTTTAGAAAGTGACATATTGCAGACATTATAACAAAAGTGTGGAACTCAAAAACTCACTGTTTTCCAATGGACAAGAAGTCTTGGGATTCTGTCCGCATCCATTGCTGATATCAGAGCCACTGTCATTGAAGTCACTGTCTCCTTTTCCACTGTCTTCTACACTCAGTTGATCTGTGCTCCCAGTGCCTCTGTGAATATAAGTACATACATCAGATACCGAAATGTTGCGTCACATAAAGTGTGTCTAAAAAGGGGGTTCTGGCCAGTTCAGGCTTACTAAGGAATATTAAAACCACCAACCTGTAGCTTAGTGGCTAAGGTACATGACTGAGACTCGGAATGTTGGTGGTTCAAGCCCTGATGTAGCCATGATAAGATTAGCACAGCTCTTGGGCCCTTGAGCAAAGCCCGTAATCCCAAATTGCTCCAGGAGCAATTGGTACCTGCTTAGTCTAATCAACTGTAAGTCGCTTAGGATAAAAGTAAACCGGGGAACCTCCTGAGTATGTTCTTGTTTGGTGCAATTTACAATTGTATCAATTTGAATAACCATCAAACCTCTATGTCCAAGTCACTTTTTACTTGTTCCACCCACAGTAAAATGTTCAAGGTTAAATCATCTCTGATATATTTACACACTTGATACATGACTACATTTGATACTGATTCACCCCATATAAACTCTCATATTAACTGAGTGGAATTAACACTAAACAGTTTAGAATATTATATCTGCACACTGTTAATTACAGTACTAATTATAACAAGATGTGGTAATAGCACTCATTATAGCCCACATGAAAATGCCAAATGTTCTTTCTGTGGTGAATCCTTAGTTAAAATATCTGATTGACTCGCCTGTTACACATCCTCAAATATTATGCATGGAGATGACATTTAATTAAAATTGGACAAAATATTTCAAACAGAACATGATATTTTTTTGACACATCAAATATCTACATTGTGATTATATGCTGCATTCACAGTAATCATACTTAGCTTACATAGATATTGCAGACATGGCTGTTCAATTATCACTGATCTCTGCGTAGATCAAGCATAAAATCATATTTTTTCAAATGGAAATTCTGCTTGTCATGTCTTGAAATGTTTGTTTTTTTTTCAGATAAAAGCACAAGGCCAGCAAGACAGTATGCCTAGACATCTAAATGTAGAAATGTGTCTTACCTGTGTTGTGCTCGGTTCTTTTCTCCCGACCACAGGGATTCTTGTTCAAACGGTTTTGTGCAAAGGCTTTCTGGACCAAAAGACTTTGAAGGGAGGAAAACCTGAGGAATTAAAATGATTGGGTTAGGATGATGATACATAACAGTAATTTCCACTAAGGTTTAATTGTGCATTCTGCCAGCAATATTGAAACCATCAATTATATGGGTGAATAGTCTTACCTTAGTCTCAGAGTCGCCACTTCTCTCCCCAGAAACGCAGGTCAACTCATCCAGTGAAGACATAGTTTGGTCATTGACCAGACAGTGAGCTTTGGATAATCCATTTGAGTTCAATGAGATGTGCATATCTAAAGAGCTCCTTTCAAAAAGACCAGACCTGACACTTTTCTTGTCTACGTTGTTTCTGCAGTTTCTGCACGAGATGGCAACACTCAAAATTGCTATGAGCAGCAGGGCACAACCCCCACCAAGCATGATAATAACTACGAAAGAAATGTCCAGGCTCGAATATTCGTTGTCCTTTGGCGGCAGCACGACTGTAATGTGGTGTTCAGAAGGCTGCATTTCTGTGACAAGGAAGCGGATAATGGCACTACTTGAGAGCGGCAATCTCCCCTTGTCGGTGACTGCAATCTTTATTTCCAGGATCTCTCCGGGCATGACTGTCAGGCCGTATTTCAGAACTATTTCACCGCTGTCTTTCTTCATAGAAAAAAAACGATTTTTATCCTCCAAAATACGGAAGGTAAGGTGACTGTTTGGGCCTTCATCGGCATCTCGAGCCTTGACCTGAAGAGCAAGGTAACCGTACGGTGCATTATAAGGGATAGGCACATCAGCAACATCGTTGTGTAAAACGGGATACGTAATATATGGCGAATTATCATTTTGATCAACAACTTTGATTCTAATTGTGGCTGTGCTTGATAACTGCAGGGAACCTCTGTCAGTGGCCTCAATATTCACTTCCAAGAGCTTTACTAATTCATAATTAAATGATCTTGCACAATATAAAGATCCAGACACTGGGTTTACAGAGATGAAGGTCGATAAAGGCACTCCTCCGAACACGTCTCTGTCTATTAATCTGTAAACGACTTTACCATTGTCACCTATATCAAGATCGCGTGCCACTACCGTAGTAATATAAGAGCCTGGAGAATTGTTTTCGATAACGGAAACTTCGTAAACTGATTTGCTGAAAACGGGAGCGTTGTCGTTTTCATCACTCACTCTAATTGAGTATTGTGTTATGGTTTTGAAGGGGGGTGATCCTAGGTCTTCAGCTTCCACTGTCAAATTGTACTCAGGGTTTTTTTCCCTGTCCAAAGTTGTTGTGGTCACTATCATGACGGCATCGCCATACGCCTGTTGCAACTTGAAATGCTCGTGCCCGTGTAAACGAACGCGCACGTTCCCATTGTAACCGGAATCTCTGTCCAAGGTTCTGATCAAAGCCACAAAACTCTCTGCAGCTGCGGCCTCTGTGATGTAGGCGAATTCGTCAGTCGTCGATGTCATTGGTTTGATGCGGATTTCTGGCGCATTGTCGTTTACATCGGTTACTTTTACAATTACTTTACAGACGGAAGGGACTGAGTTTATGCCTAAATCATAGGCGTGAATATTTAGTTCATATGAACGCCTTTTCTCATAATCAACTGCAGCTTTTAAAGTTAGAGAGCCAGAATAAGCATCTATTTTAAACACCCGCTTAATCTCGGACGGTGAATCTTCGACAAACCCATACACAACCTCGCCATTAATACCGTCGTCAGGGTCGAACGCCTTCACCTTTAACAGAAGAAGACCGATGGGCGCGTCTTCATGAAGCTCGACTTTGTATGAACTCTGCTCAAACGACGGACTGTTATCATTGGAATCAAGTACTGTAATATGAACTTTCATGGACCCCGAACTAGGAGGACTTCCGCCGTCTGTTGCGGACACTTTAATTGAATATGACTCCTCTGCTTCTCTGTCCATCACTTGTAATAACACAAGCTCAGCATGTTTAACTCCGTCCTCCCTGGTCCGTACTTCAATTCCAAAATGTTTGTTGGAAGAAACTTCATAAGTTTGAATATAGTTGTTACCGACATCCTGATCCACTGCAATGTCTAATGGGAATCTTGTGCCCACAGCGACACTCTCTGAAATTTCCAAATTTGATTCATTGTGCGGAAAATGCGGTGAATGGTCATTGATATCTTTCACCTCGATTTCCACGTGAATCAGCTCATACTTTTCCTTGTAGAAAGCGACAATGTCGAAGTTCATGAGGCATCGAGGCGACTCAGCGCAGAGCTGCTCCCGGTCAATGACCTCTTTAACTGTTAGAAGTCCGTCGGAAGGTCCCAAGTGAATCACTGACGAGTTCGCTTCTTCCATAAAGCGAAAACTTGTTTCAGTGTAGTTGTTACCCGGTTCTATCTTCCACTGATGAGACAAATTCCCAATCTCCGTTCCAGGAGCATCCTCCTCATACGTCTTGAGCTTCACTGTCGCACATTGCACTGTACGGAGTACAGTCAACAGTATTATGCATATATTTCCTAATCTAATTTTTCGCCAAATCATAATGGATTACTAGGCCTACAACGAAAAATAAATGACCTCGACAAATAAATACAAAGACGATCTAAAGTATTTGTTCCCAACTCGCAAGGAGCTGCTGCTACAAACTTCTTTGTATCACTGAAGGTGACAGTTCCCATTGGATTTAAGTCGTGGTTTATGCAAATTAGTTACTCAACTGACCAATGATCTCCTTGTTGTTCACCAAATGGTAGGCCACTTGTTCCGTGCTGGGCCGAATGGTAGACTACTTCGTGTAGTTAATTTGTGAAGTGTTAAGTTTGTTCTATCCAAATGGAGTCAAGAATAGCGAAACAATTTGAAATGTATCGCTACCGATTCATTTCCCACAAGCAGAATGTAGGCTATATGCCGTGTTGGTCTATGTTGAAACATGCAATGCGTTTTAACGCCACGACGTCTCTATATGGAAATTGTCAACCTTGTAACTTGATTCATGCAGCATCCCGAAACTAGTCGTTTATTAAAATAATGTTAGAAAACCCTGGAATAAAGACAAAAGATATCCTGATTCATAATTAGTTTTAAGCTCCTTGGCTCCTTTGAGTTTGTACTCTGGTTTCCATCAAATGCTGATAGACTGTAATAGTACAATACAAAGTGTTAATTTGACCTCATAGTTTATGAGGAATCACATGTAGGCCTCTCTACACTCTATCAGACCTGGTTTAACACAGAACATTTTACTTTGCAAATGGTTGCCAATATTCACTAACTGAAATTATCATGTGTTTATAATTTTAACCATGACACATTTTGCTTTTACTAAAAAAATGATGATAATAATAATAATGCGACAGGCATCAGCAGAATTACTAATAAAAAAGTTAAAACTTCACATGCCAGATATGATTGCCTGCATGGTGGTGTGTCCAAACTCCTTTCTGGCTGTCATTGTATCATTTTCTTGGAAATCTAAATAAGTTGATTGTTATATTATGTCAGAGTAATGTGAAAACATCCATAAAGGTAAACTTACATATTTAGACTGCAAGACAATTTGTGCCTAAGCTGTAAACACATTTTCTGAACATTTTTAGGCTTCATATCAGGTGGTTTTATGGGCGTTCAAAACAATAAAACCACGTATTAACTTCTGTTTAATAATTACAATGACAATTTAGCAGGTGTACAAAAGTACTAAGGTTCCACTGCCAGCTATAAATAATAATCCATGAAGTGCCACTTTCAAGATACATGCCTCATGACCTGCTATAGTACATGATAAATAATGTGTAATACATGAAACCAACACTCTGTGAGCATTACTTACAAGATCATATTACATTGGGTGGATTAATTTAGCCAATCAAGGGAAACCAAAAACATGTGTATGATTTTGGTAAAGCCTTTATTGGAGCCAAATGATAAGGATCTTTATGCCTTGGTATAAGCATATAATATTTTAATGAAAGTCAAGGCTAATAGAATAAGTTGGCGACATACTCAGCCTCAGTACAGTATTTGTACCTACTATTTTCTAAATGTCAAACAGTTCGTTATTTTGAAAATTAATCCTAACACATTTAGCACTTTAAATGCATGCATCACATGTAACCCACTCACACACAATTCAAATGTAAAATTGGCATGGAAATGGTTAAAATGGTCTGTAAAGGAACAACATGAAATGTGTTCAAACAATGGGAATTATTCTCCTGACATGTGCCAGATCTCCCTACAGGCAGCCAATGCCTTCAAGATGGATCCAATGTTTGGATTACTGCTGGGACAAAGCCAAGGAATTCTCCTGTTGGAAGAAATCGCATGAGCCCTGCTGAGCTCTCTGATCTCCTGTTATCAGACATCCTGTGCAAGGCAGTGTAGTAGCAACAGGCAATCAGCAGTGAATGTCTCTAGGCTAGGAATGTCCGATTAGAGCAGAAGGTTCAATCGTCAATAGGAATTCTTATATGCACAGCTGAAAATAAATAAATAAATAATTATAAAAGTGGAATACAACACCACTGTGATAACTCTGTCAGTCTGTTTTTAGGTCTGGTCTCCTTATCAGTTTTTCTCCTTTAATCTAACCCCCCTCAACCCTGAGCCAAAACAGTGACAGTTGAGGCAACATTTAATGTTAGCCATTTGGGTTGTCTGTGAGACAGATAAGGTTTAGGCACAGCCAGATTGTGGGCTGCGTTTGAAACAAATGGGTGGGTGTGTTGAGCAGATGTAGACGTGTCAGAACAGACAGACTGGCTCTGCCCTAGGTGTCATGACACTTCTGGTGATGGGTGGTGGGAGGGGTGGGAGGAGTAGGGGCAAAACAGACACATTTCACTCGACTGAATACAGCTGCCCCAATGCTTGTCATTGTTGCACTGTACTAGGCATTGCGATATAATATGAATATGCACCACTTGTTCATTAAAAAAAACATTGAAAGGGAGTTGCACAGCCAATCTTTCACTGTAAAAATCAACTCCGGCAGTGAATTTTGAGATTTCTGGTCCCTACTAGACTATTATGAAGTGTTAGAGTTGCTAAAACACAAATGATTTACAGTGACATGTAAAGGCCAAGGTATGAAAGGTCACTTAATATAAAATATGAGCATTAATGAAATGTGTTATTTTACATATTCATTATATTTCATGATTTTAAACATTTTATCCTTAATATGTAATGGCTTAGGAGGAAGCAATAGACGGTTGCCTTACACAGTGTACTCATATCCACACCATATAGGAAATTATTTCATTATGCAACATGTTTAGAATAAAGACAAAACGTTATATTTTGAGAAATTTTAGTTCATGTAAAACATCTACTGCAGCCTACTCTTGTATTCTGGCTTTGTAAACAAATGGTTGCTAAAGCAGTGCAATTCAAAATTAAAGTCACCAATTAATAGTACATGAAAGCCATAGCAGATTAATTTTGTTTACTTAGTTAGGGAGAAATAAACTAAAAACAAAATGCAGAGCAGGTCCCTTTGCAGATACTTCCTGTAGAATGCTAGATTACAAATACGACTTTGTGTGTCAAGGAAAACTTGAAATGGATTTGTACAACAAAGACCAATTATTGTAATGAAATGCATGAGACAACTCGTAAATATCAATATTAATTTCTTATGTAAAATTAATTAGCCTTTTAGAATGAACTTGAAAAAGACATTCAATATCTGTGCAACTGTTTCTCTGCGGATTTAGAGCAGTTAAATTAAAAGCAGTACAATAGACAGTGTGTGCTTACAGTATATGTATGCATGCTTTTTTTTTGGTAGGCCCCAAAAGGCCTAACCTAATGAGAAATTGAGTGGGACAGAAAAAAAGGAATTGGCGTATGATCATATTAAGTCTTTTGAAAACAGGAGGAAGATCAAAAGACACATTAGCATTCTGAATGAAATCACGCCTGGCTGCCTCTCTGTGCCCCTGCTTGCTTCCCTATCGTAGACTCCCCACTGCATCCTCCTTCAAAGGCTGGCTCCGACAACCCAAATTTCACCCACTGCTGTCTGCTTTGGTTATTAATAAATGTGGAACCTCCTTTCAGAAAGGACAAACAGAATTCTTGTCTTTTTGTTTAGTGGGTGTGTGAGATACTCTGCGGAGTATTCAAGCCGGAGTTATACAGAACATGGCCGCTGTCCCACATCCCTGGAAGCTTTGAAATGCTGTCTTTAGTTGCCACACTGGGTTATGCCAAAATGTAAACCTTGACTGTTAAATAACATGGAGGGGTCGAGGGAAATGAAGAAGGGAATTTAACAAAGGCAGTAGGGAGCAGGCATCCTCACCATCCAGTCTCATCAGTATGGTCCTTTTGGTGATTTAACAAAAGATATTAAATGTCTGTGCCCAGTCATTTCTGCCCAAGTATTTGAATTTTCATTGTGATATGTTCTGTTTGTTTTGCTTTATGTGTATGAACTGTATGAACTTATGCACACTGACAGATACAAGTACCCCAACATGTCTGTTTGCTTATTTATATCTGTTATTTCAGGGAATTCTCTCAAGCCGTGTCACCAATACTTTCTGCTGTTAATCTCATATATCTCCTTTATCAGTAAACTCTGCCAGGACCTGTTTTCTCTCGGTTCCTATCTGATAATTCTGAACCACCACCTTGGATCCTGGGGGCTGCAGGAACGATGGCTGCAATGCTTGGCTGAGCTCCCCCCTCCCTCCCTCTGTCTGGTGTGTGGCCTGCTGCCTGCATAGTCCAGCACAAGCCTCCCACACATCAGGAGTCACCACAAGCCAACTGGCAACTGTGAGGGTGTGAACAAATCTCTCCCATAAGGTGAAGAATTTGGCACCAGCAAAGGGCACCTCGACCAGGCGCAGGGAAAAAAGACATTTGAGGAAAAAATATACCAAGCTTTTGGGGCAACATAATGTGGAACATAATGCAGCCAAATTGTATCACAGGACATATCACTCATAGATCACTCATGTAAACTATTTAAAGATCTGTCACATTCTCATTATTGACAGTGGGGCTTTTGCAAGTAATATAATTTGCAAAAATAAATAATTAATATCTGTAGTTGAAAATCTGTTGTTCGCTGTATTTGTGTTGTATTCAATCAATATAGTTTCATGCAACTTTATAAGTAGGCAAATGTATGAAAATGATGTTTTATAGCAATGATAGTGTGACATGAAACCCATATGTATTAACCTCTAGTATAATTGGGCAGATTTTACTCCTTTTACAGATAGTTTATTGATAATAACATGGTGAGAATTTAACTGTCATGGGATGTACAAAGATATACGAGAAAATCTTCTATATCAACCCCAAGGTGGCAACAGTAAAATATACGCCTACATCAAATAACAAAGTATTTTCAGAAGCCAGGTCATGTGCTTTAAACCCAATCTTTTTAGAACAAGTAAACAACAATTGTTTTATTACCAAATCTGTAATGTTAGTGTCATATAGGTGTTGTTTCCTGAAATAGGCAATGTTTATTGGACGGGAGGATTATATTCTAGTAGGCTTAGTTGCCAATGATTGCTTGTTTAGTGAATTATTGCCTATATATGATCCACAGAGTGCAAAAGCAAGTGTTTTAGGGGTAACAGAGTAGAATAAAAGCATCACAAAACATATGCATGCATATGGGCCTCTATATTCTGAATGATAGGCTATATGTATTTAAATAAAACTATAATTGGGCGACATTAGGTAAGAGCTCAGGAGGTTGTCTGGCAGTCGGAGAGTCGCTGGTTCAATTCCTGCCCTGGGTGTGTTGAACTGTCCTTGAGCAAGACACCTAACCTGCTCCTGACAAGCTGGTTGGTGCCTTGCATGGCAGCCAATTGCTGTGAGTGTGTGTGTGTGTGAATGGGTAAATGGTAAATTGCAGGCATTTATATAGCGCCTTTGTCCAAAGCGCTGTACAATTGATGCTTCTCCATTCACCCATTCATACACACACTCACACACCGACGTATGGGTGAATGCGAAGCATCAATTGTACAGTGCTTTGGATGAAGTGCTATATAAATGCCAGCCATTTACCATTTAATTGTACACAAACAATTAGGAACTACTCAGACAGTTAATATTATTAAAATGTAATGCATTAATGTATCACAATAACTCACTCTTTTCCGCTGAATTGAATTCTCAGAAATGCTGGATATTTAATTTGCGATAGTTTCTGTAGCGGTTATTGGGTGGAATTTATTTTGAAAGGTGATTTCTTTTACTGACTAGCTTGATTCACAATACAAGCCCAGAGAGCCATAGCTTTCTAAATATGCGTAGCATTTGCAGCTGATTGACGGATGAAGACATAAAAGGAAGTGCATTCCATGCTGAAAATTGATTAATTCACTCAGACGCATTGGGAACCAGAAACTGGAGGCGACATGGGCTAATGGGTTTTATCATATTGTCTATATCATACCATCTCCAACCATACCCAATCCCCATACTGTATATATCTGATTTTGCAACTGGAAGAAACTCATAGAAAAGTCGGGAGTGGTCCATATTAAGTATCTTCAGGAACTTTTCAGCCTCAGTATGAACTGCTGAAGAAAATACGACCAAATACTTTCAAGGATTTATAGATGATCTACTCACCCCAATCCCCTTCCAGATTGAGAGTTCTCAAAGAGGGAGAGAGCATATATTTAACTGGTATAGACCAAGAGTGTCTCAATATTTGCATATTCATGTAGTTGTGGTAAATTGCTGCACAGCAATCAAATATTATTTGCATTATAAAGTCCTATTCTAAACATTACTGGAAAAGCAGTGTTATAAAAAATGCAGGGTTTGTCTCTTTGTGGCACTGAGAATCAGAGATTAGCTTTGAGGGGGTACTCGGTTGGAAAGGTTTTCCTTCTTTGTGTGAACTGGAGAAGAGTCGAAGGATTAGGACCTGGCTGGCTCCCGCAGTGCAAGGAATGATTCGCGTTCGGCTGGCAATATAGGCCTCCATTGTAGCATTGAAAGACTCGCAATGCACTGTGACTGTGCTGGCAAGAGGAGGTTAATCAGATCTCAACACTATTATGAAGAGCAGTTCTTTCAAAATGGGTTTTCAGTGGAAATGGGCTCTAGTTAAAAATGAATCAAACAACTCAATGCTTTCTTGGAACAAAAGCAGATAAGAGGCCCTTTGTGAATTTCTTAATACCCCCTTCACACAGAAGAAACGACCCGGGAATGTCCTGTGTTTGCTACTGGTGTGAAAGGGTCAACCTGGGTTTTCTGACCAGGGACCACAACCCTGTTCAGGACCTGGGAATTACATGGGATAGCTTGGCTTTGATGTGAAAGGAGAAATCTTCAGGTCACTCATTCAAGGAACCTCCGCTAATATGATGGCAATGGTGTTTTGTTTTAAATCGGGTTCTATACACTTTCTAAATAGAAATGTACATTTTTACAATATTTATATTATATAATATTATATAACTCTCTCTCTCTCTCTCTCTCTCTCTCTCTCTCTCTCTCTCTCTCTATATATATATAGATACCAGCGTTATGGATGTGATGCCATTGCGTTATGGATGTGACACATCTGAAATGCACATTGTTTGACAATCTACTTCCCAAGCTTGCATTTTATCAGATTTCAAAATGGTCACAATCGACTGTTAGGCACATTTTTAAGAAGTAATGCATGCAGGGTTCTAGAAAAAGGTCTTGTGCACAGCACTCTGACACAAGTCAACCTTGAAAAGAGCAAACCGTGACAACGTAAGATCTGAGAAACAGGACGATGGGGACAAATTCATTTTTTTTATTGGCACTGTCCTCCCACAATTATAGAATTGTAATTAAACAGAGAACTTGACGTGCAGATTCTCAGACAGAGTATTTTTATCATTTTGGTTTTACCGAATGTGTTGTTCTTTAATTGTATTCTATTCACTTAAAGCCCTGAATATTCAAAAAGTATATACACTCTGGTATGTGGATGAAACAAACTATCAGAGAGAAAGACAATATTCAGTCTTGGATGTTAGAATTTCACGTGATATGTTGTCTTTCACCTCGGTGTAAAAGGGAAACTTTGCAGTTTCCTGAATAGAAATAGTCTAAGAACAGTGCAATATTTCATTCCAAATGTTGCCTTCGCAATTACAGTACACTATTACATTACACTAGCCATGTTGACGCATTGACTGTAGGTACTTTAGCAAGCTAGACATCATTAAACCCAGTCAAAATGCTAAAATTAAATGGTCTAAAGTATTGCGGTGTTTTTCCCAAAAGAACTCAAATAATGGGACGTGGAATTAACATACATTCTTTAATGTCTTCTTATTTTATGAAGTTTATTTAACTCATATCCATAACATTAAAAAAGATACTGCTGATTAGAAAAAAGGAACCAATTATAGATCAAAGATCACCTCGGAGAAAGTTATCTTTGCATATACATTTGAATACAATCCTATTTCAAATGTTTTTACAGAAACATTTCCTCAGAAATGTGATGGATGTTACATTAGTGGTTGTAGTCAGCCTCAATTCAGGCAATAATCTATCTTTTTGTATTTCACAAACATTATGCAAAATACGCAGCAGCTACTGTAGATCAGGCAATGACTTAAAGTCAATGACATTCCTCTTGCAGACCTAGGAAAGTCCCGGGTCAGGCGTGAACAGCAGACTTTCCTGTGACCATTGTGTGGTGTGAATAGGTCAAGCATGGGTCAATGCCGTGTTCAACATCCCCTGTACATGTGTGGGAAAAAAAATTGTAAAAACGAGAGACGTTGTTTTTGGAGAAGTTCTACCTTGAGAAGGTGCACAGATCACTGTGCTAAACCAACAGAAGACAGAGTAGGACACGTGAGTTATAGTTCCAACCATCTAACTTCTCCTACAGACTTTTCCCTGCATATGTATTTAAAATACTTATGGAACCTTAAATAAATAATAAATAATAATAAATAAATAAGACAGCTTCTGGGTTGCTGTAAGGTGTATTTCTTCACTTTAAAGGAGGAAGGCTACTGGCTCTGATAGGCTTCAAGTCTTTATGCTAAGCTTACACGTTATGCTAGCATGGAAATAGAACCAGTGAACGCACAAAAATAAAAATGAAAATCAAACATCTGTCGGGGCAGGAGCGGCACCAGGATTCCATGATAGGTCAGGCCTAGAAATGTCATGGGCGGGCCTGTTTATTAGAAATAGAAATAAAAATAAATAAATGACAGTCATAAACATGCACCCATTAGGCCTATACATTGGCTTTTGTAAATAATGCATTCAGGCTTAAGGTAAACCTAAAGCCTAATTATGTATTCTGTTCTTGCTGTAGCCATTTTTGCTTATAATTAGGGTGACCATATTCCCAGGGATGGAACACGGGATGTCATGGACTAGCGCTTTAAATTTTTGCCGGCATCGGTAACGGTAATAAAAAACAACAAACAGCGAGTGCATTTTAAAATGTTTATTGAGGGTTTTACTGTTTAAAACTTGGAAGAATTGTTACGAATGAAGTTGCATTTACCTCGGTCCCTTCGATGGAAGCCACTACCAAACAGGAAGCGGAGGGAACCAGGTGGTATTTCTGGAGGGGGGTTAGCGGAAGCTACCAACTGTTTGTTGGTGTAAGGGGGGGAATTTTAACAGTATTATTGCTTTAATTTCCATTTAGTACCCCCTCTGTTGTTCTTGTGTGTTTAGTTGTTTATTATTATTGTCATGGCCATGTTTGTTATGTTCTGTTTTGTTTTGTTAATAGATTTTTTTTGGGTTCTTGGAAGGTGGCAGGTGGGTTGGGCTATGCCTATATAGCTCGCGGAATTTATAGCTTGGTGGATTGAGTTTAGTTGAGTTTTGTATGCAGAGTCGCTGTGTCGTGGGCCTACTTTTCAGGCATAGCCAAGTACACTTCATTTTCATTTTTGTTGTACAGTTTTTCTTCTTAGTTTACCATTATTCGAATTTTTTTTTTTTTTTTTGTCGTCACAGTAAATATTTCTGCACCTCCACCATCGCACCTGTAAATATAATACACCATCAGCACCTCATCACTGTAGTTTGTTGTCCTTCTTGTCCTCCCCCCTCGGTGCACCCTAACACGGGACATAATATCGAAACTAACATATCTAACTGCAATCCATTTTAAATACATAGCGGCCATTATAATTTGCACATTATTAACACCAGATTAATGTAACTCTTCTTTATTAATCCAAATACTGACATTAAAGGGAATGCTTCTCGATTAATGGTACAATAGGTAATTTCTGACGGTCAAGAGAGGAATAGCAGCAACAAACACCTTCAAACCACAACACTGTTTATCCCTCCCCCCTCTCTGTAAACACGCTGACGTTGAAACGCCATTGACTGAGGCAATTGGAACCCATTTTCAACCACTGAGCTTTAATTATTGTACACTTATACAATGTTTTGATACAGAGTGTCGCGCCAACAACTGTATATTTTGAAACCCTAATTTAAGGACTATAAACACAGACAGAGGGTGAGTCAACATGTCAGTGAGCCTTTTTCAAAGATAGGAAGGGAAATTGTTCAAGAAATTCACACTGCAAATCAGACATTTCGCCCGGCAAAGAAAATAATGCAATGATAGCAACTGGGAATGAAATAACGCATGAGCACAGGGAATAGCTTTGTGTCCTTGAGATTCGATGTGTCCGTGCTCAGTGTTAGAAATGAGCACTTCTCCAAATTGTCATGCAGTTCTTGCTCTGATAATGGAGCTATACGTTACAAATGATCGCCTCGGATTTTGTTCGGGAAGATGAAAACCTAGGTTCATAAAGTTTCTTGGTCAGTTTAGAAGTGCATTCAGTGAACCTGACACTGCGTCCATGCAGAACCGCATGGGAGCCTATTCCAACACACTAGGACACTAAATGGTAAATGGCAGGCATTTATATAGCGCCTTTATCCAAAGCGCTGTACAATTGATGCTTCTCCATTCACCCATTCATACACACACTCATACACCGACGGCAATTGGCTGCCATGCAAGGCCCCGACCAGCTCTTCAGGAGCATTTGGGGGTTAGGTGTCTTGCTCAGGGACACTTTGATACAGCCCGGGCGGGGGATCGAACCGGCAACCCTCCGACTGCCAGACGACTGCTCTTACTGCATGTCGCCCCTACACTAAGTTAGTAGACGTACTTAATTCAGCGTCTCAGCGCTCAACTAAAAATTGTGGTCGTTGTTGCTTAGAGTGACGGCATAGCGAGATGGACAAAATTATGATTGATACGTTTGGTAGCAAGTTGTATACATAGACTATTTTCAAACACAAATTCACTCTATTGTGCTTTAAATGACCATAACAGAGCTATTACACATTCAGAATAACCATACAAATAACCAGGCACGAAAATACAGGACATTTAAGTCATTTTTGAGAATAAGTCGGGACACTTGAAAGTAGGCTGAAAAACGGGACGTATGGTCACCCTATTTATAATCAGCCTATGTAAATCCATTCATTTAGCCTAAACATTATTACAGAAATGCGGTACATTAGTGAATTAAAAGACTGCCTACCTGTTGGCGATTTTCACAAAAGGAGGCAGCGGGGTTTGATTTTCAAATGCAGCATGTCCGCTGCCGTGTGATTAAAAGGTGTTAACGTGTGAGACGGGTGCGTGTGGGTTGGACCCAAAATGCACGACTCAGAAACAATAGTAATATAAAGACCCCTCAGGGCTTTATTCGGGACGAATCCCAGGAGAGTAGTCAACACAAGCAAAGTCCATACACGTAGATCCAGCCAAACAAAAAGTAAACAAACAAAAAGCACGGTGCCGAGGGAAGAGGCAAACTCGTAGTCGGTAGACGTGCAGGGAGGTCCGGTAGCAGGAGAGCTGTCAGCGGGGCAGATGAACAGACGGACGGCAGGCAGAGGCGTAGTCGTGGACGAAGCGGGAGTTGAAACCATGAAACAATCAGCGAAGCAAAAGTACAAAAACGGTAGGCAAGGACGAAGTCAAAAAACAAACGATGGTCACAAAACAGAAATCAATAAACAATGGTCGGTAAACAGGCGTGGATCGTAACGTGTAATCAAACAGTAAATAATGCTCAAGAGTTGCGTGGTAAACAGAGGCAGACAATTTCGCAGTGAACAGTTGCGCGACTGGGCTATAAATGCAGGTGTAGACAGGTGTAGACAATTAGTTAGAGCGTAGCAAGGAAATGGAAAACAGGTGCGATGGATGACAAGTTTAACAAGGAGATTAGTAATCGTTAGTAATAAACCTATCCTGCCCTAGCATTAGTAAATTAGTAAATGACATGCACGAGAAACGTAAGGTAACATGAACACATGATTAGTCTTGTTAGTTTCTACCCAATCCTGATCTAGCGTTAGTAGTTTTAGTAAATAGACAAATAGAAACATTAGGGGAGTGAAGGACAGAACGAGAGAGAGAGAGAGAGAGAGAAAAGGCGGAACGCAAGGTTTGCGGAAAAACATGTAAAAGTGTATGCATAACAACGACCAGTAAACGTAACAATAAACATAAATCGAAACATAACACAAAGCGAAACTAAGACGATAATCACTCAACATAACCAGGTAATATAATCGTAACGAAACATAACTAGACATGACGAGAAAATAAATCGTAACAAGAAATAAACTAAACAACATGACGAACCTAGACTAACATAATACATGATAAGACACTACGTGACTAAGACAACATGAAAAAACATAAATCAACATAAAACATGGTGAGACAGACCTGAAACGTGACAACGTGGAAGTCAATATAATTACTATTTAATTATTTAATGTCGTAGACGGCTGTGTCTGTTAAAACTGCCTTGTTCTAACTATGTGTTTTTTTTATGGTGATTTAAGTTGCCACCGTTGAGGTATTGTATGTTGGTAGGCTATACATGGCATTTTCAAAATTGTTTCCTATTCAGGGTATGTTCCCTACATCACTGAAGTGAAGTTAACAACTAAACTCTCCTGTGTGAGTTCAGCTGTTACATTATCCTTGCTACATTATAATTTTTCTTGAATTTTTTAACAAAGATAAAATCTACAGAAGCTGGGCAGGCCTATGAACAAAGTGGGTGGACCCAGGCCCACCCTGGCCCAATGGTAGTGCCGCCATTGAGTCGGAAAAAAGGCATATTTCCCTTTAAGTCTGGGCTTTGGCTGGGCCACTCAAGGACAGTCCCAAAGCCACTCCAGCATTGTTTTGGTCATGTGCTTTGGGTCACTGTCATACTGAAAACCTCCAATCTGTGGTCGCATGCACTCAGGTTTTCTTTAAGGACCTCTCTGTATTTGGCTGCATTCATCCTTCGCTCAATTCTAAACAGTCTCCCCAACCCTGCCGCTGAGAATTTATTTCCTCATGCTCTCAGAGTCCTTTAAATGTTGTTTGGCACACTCCAAGTGGGCTGTCATGTGCTTTTTACTCAAGAGTGGCTTCCGTCTAGCCACATTACAATAACATTCCAATTGATGCTGAGATGGTCTCCCATCTCTGCAGAGGACTTCTGAATGTCTGTTACAGTGACCAATGGGTTCTTGGTGACCTCTCTGATCAAGGCTCTTCTTGATTGGTTAACCAGTTCGGCCAGACGACCAGCTCTAGGAAGAGTCCTGGTGGTTCCAAACTTCTTCCATTTCACAATTATTGAGACCACTGTGCTCCCGGAAACACCCAAAGCTTTATAAATGGTTTTATTTCCTTGCCCTGATCTATGCCTCGCCACAATTATATCACTGAGGTCGACAGACAGTTCAGTCCTTGGACTTCATGGTTTTTGTGCTGACATGCAGTGTGAATTGCGTGACCAGCTATTGTCATTTGAATTAAATGCTAGATGTAACGTTGAAATTAGTTTGACTATTGCCGGGATAGAATGGAAACGTTGTGTCGGAGGTTCCATGACACACTTTATTTATCCTGGAAACGCAATTATTTGTTGTTTGTCACAGAAGTCTTTCCCTGATTATTTTGCGTGAGTGTTTTGGAGGATGACTAATACAAACTAACTGGCAGTTGAGCATGCTCTGTTTCTAACAATGCTCTGTTAAAGGCAAAAAGCATGTCTTTCCATAATGGATAAAAGTGTTATGTACGGTGCAGAGAACCCAGACGCAGACCACAGGATAATCCAAAATCGTAGTTTTAATGTTCACTAATCAAAAGCCAAGAGATCCAGTAAACAGCCAAAAACAAAAAAAGCAAAAAAGCAAAAGAATGGTCAAAAAACAAGCAAGAGGTCAAAATCCAGAAAATCACAGGGCTTAGGTACAGAAGGGCAAAAACAAACCAGAAAATCAGAAGTGCAAACAAAACAAGAGGGCAAGGCAGGTAAGGAAGTCAAGGCAAAGGGGTGTCTATCAAGAATCTCAATAATAAGGCTTACACAAAATCGGCACTTACTATGATCAACGTTCTGACAAAGAAGCATACTGAGAATGGCGTTTAAATACAAGAGGGAAGGTGACAATCTAGGCGGGGCAGAGAAAAAGGTGGGCTAAACAAATAGACAACAGGTGGGGAAACATAATAGGGTAATAACATAATAATGGGAGGGAGACGAAAACGCGGACTGGATGCACGAAACAAAACATGTAAAACATATGGCTCTGGATTAGGGAGTAGACATTTGCATAGTTTGAAGACGTAGTGATAGTTAGAGACAGGGGCGAATACTTCACTGAAACTAAACAAGTAATCAGGGATAGCATAGGGAGGCGGAGTTACAGAACAGTGCAGAAATACTAAGAGATTGCGTTAGTGAGTTAGTTACGTGAATATTTCTAAACTACCCAATAAAAGTGATTGTTAGTTAGTTAGTTAGACAGACAGTAAGTGTATTAATCAGATTAGTACTGTACAAAACCTAGATTAGTAGTAGTTAGTAAGAATCGTGCTTTACAACATTTAACTACCAAGAAAAAGCAGGAAGTAAGAATCGCGAGTCTTAGAAGTGACTAGGTGACTAGACTGGTAAACATTCAGACGCAGACATAACAGGGGAGGACAATAGAGATCTGTAAACCAAATGGAAAACATAAACCAGGTAACTATGAAAAATGAATAATAAACAAGAATAAACATGAAAACATACAGAACAAATACAGAAACATTACAAAAAGTGCATAGCAGCATGTCAATTAATTCTGCCCACTCATATTTGTCACTAGTGGCAACAATTATTTGAAACTTCAAACACTTGTTACTATCATTATGGTTGAGCACGTTATTTCCCACAGCTTTGCATGAGATATAATATTTTCTGTGACAAACACCAAGCCTTAATTATTGGCTGCAATAATTCATTAATATTTAATATTAAGAATCTGTTTGTCGATTTCTTGGAGATGAAATAGTGTGATTTTTGTTGCAGAGATCAGTATGTCTCTCTCTCGCTTGCACCTTAGTTTACGGCTGCTATTTAGAGGCAGATATATTTCATGCACAAATCGACCCTCGTTACTTGTGTGAACTTTAGTAAATTCAAAGGAATACATAATCAGCCACACTTATAATATCTCCACCCTTTAATTGCGAGGTCCACCCTTAAATGTATATGCATAAGGAGAGAATAGCGGCTTGCAATGCCTCGCATAGATTGCACTCTTACTGCAGTTCCCGTTCGCCAGTTTGATACATACAACACATTGCCTGGGCAGAATGCGTCATATGTGTTCCTGAAAATCACCACAAAAGCCTTAGTAAATCTGGCCCTTAACTCCTCATTGTCTCAGTTTAGTCATTTTCACTGAATTTCTGTTGTGTAGCCTACTACCCCATGCATACATCATGTTGGGCAACCAAGATGAGCTGTTAAAGTAGTGTTCATTCATTAAATTAGATGTAGTACTCATTTTGTGTGTGTGTACCATAAAGCTTAATTTGACTTGCACGGTAAAATTGGTGTTTGATTAAGGACATATGTTTTCTTAATTATTTAAGTCTACAAGAGCATAAAAATAAAGAATAATGTAGAATAAGAAGAAATAGTTGGCAAAGAGGTCTCTGGGGAGTTATAATGTATAGCAGTATAATGGACATAATATATGGGAGAATCAGTTAGAATGCCAGTAAGAGAATCACAGAATAATAAATGAGTCATAAATTGATACAATAAAAGGGTACAAAAATAATCATATAAAAAGTATTATGGGACTATTTACTTTTTCCCCCAAAAGCATAACATCTTTATGTTTGCCAGCTGAACAAAAGCTTTATTCTCAATCACCTATTTAATAATAATGAAGGCTAGTCAGTATGGAATTGTGTTAACAACCCAGACAATGCAGCTTTGTGCTTGGAGGTATTTAAGAGGTGAAGATCCAGCAAAATGGAAAATCTCCTTTCCCTGTGAGAGAACACAGTGGGGCAGAAGGTGATGCTGAGTCTAAGCTGTCAATGTAAGTGCCGACTCACTCTGATGAGGCTAGCAGGTTTTGCCAGGTTTTAGCCCTCTTGGTCTCCCAGGAACAGGCTATGAAGAACTTATGCAGGGTAGAGACGTGTGTGTGTGTGTGTGTCTGTGTGTGTGTACATGTGTGCATTGTATGTTTGCATTTGTGCACATTTGCATACATTATTGAGTTAGGAAAGTAGAAAAGCGGGGGGGAGGGTTAGAAAACAAGCAAAACCGCCCAAGGTTTTCTTAGGAGTTAATCAGGGCTTCAGCATAATTAAAATAAATGCAAATAAATTGCATTGACCAATCCTATTTTGACATTTTACATCTACATGTTACATCATAGCTCACTGGGGTTAGGGGGGACAAAGACCAGGTGAGATCTACTTTGAAGACCACGTCCATTTTCTCTGTTTGCCTGTAACACACAGGGCAACATTTCATCACATTTCCTGGGATGGTATAAGTCCTCTCATCTGTGTAATTTTGTCCCTAAATCTGAATGTAAAAGCAATCTGACAGCATTGAGTAAAGAAAGAGATTGTTACTTATCATCTCTTTAAGTATAGTAGAACCTCTGAGAACTGAATGCATCGGGATTGAAGGTAGTTCGGAACACTGAAGTTCTCTGAACTCTGAAAGTGATGTTGAAATTTAGGAAATTTGAGCAAAGGGAAAGGGAACTTTGGACTTGAGCAGTGGACTGGTTCTAATTTTTCTTTTCCTTAGAAGTAGTACCTATTCAGATACAAAATAACAGGTGAGGTGAGGTAACTGTGTAACCTGCTGCTTTAATTGCTCAATTAATTGCTGAGCAGCAATGATACTGATACTGATACTGCAGTCCTGCCAGATTCTGTGTTGAGAACCACTGATCTACAGGTATGATTGGGCAAACTAATGATAATTTCAAACAAATCATTAATCAAGCTAAGTGAGCCTCAAATGGGTATGAAGGTCATATTCCCCATACCCAGCAGTATACTGTATAAGCAATTTTGGCAGGATTGTTTCATTGTGGTGGACAGCGAAATTATTATGCATAATATTGTGACTTTCTCTGGTAGAATTCAGTCATGCTACCATTCTGCTCAAATACATCCTCAGTGAGTTTCCGTTGGCTTTCCCAATGTGAGCAGTCAAACAAATCAGGAGACACAGAAACAAGTCTGCATCTATGTTAGGCCCTTAACTCCATCCTTCCAGTTTCTATTTAAAATTTAGCCAATTTTCATATTTTCTTCAACAGGGAGCGTGTTGACTCCACTGACATAATGTACAAACTGAGATCCTTCTTTCCTAACTCCCATCAGCAAATTTATTATCAGCTGTGCCAAATAAATATATTCAACAGCTCTCTGAGCTTGTGAGCCGTGAGACTTGTTTTAAGCACTGTGCACTGAAGGAAATTAATTTTAATATTTAAACCTGGCTTCTGCAATTCTAAGCACCAGATATTCTCATCCTTTGCATCCTTTGTATTCTACCCATAGTACAATGCTTCCTTGCATGAACTGTTCCCAGTTGAAAATCTAATGGTCGATATCACCTCCATTGGAAAGTTATTTTGTGGGTATTGATTACTCCATCCCTACATAAGCAATTCAACTATTCATTTTCAGGCATGAAAAACAAATTATTCAAATCTGATTATTTCTTAATAACAAACCTATTTCGTCTTTTTTTCCCGGCACAATTATCACTATGGTAAGATGACATATCACTTGAAAACGCAAAAATTCACAGTTATATCTGTACAACCTATTTTAAGATGCCATTGCTTTAGCGATAACAGTTTCTTCTTTTGTAACAGTTTCAAAGCAAGCATGTATTTTGTATTTTGGAAGTCCGTATACTACAGGAAATAAGGTAATGTCAGTGTCCTTTTCCCGGCAAGGGTCCAGCGAACAATTTTCTACTCAGAATTTCTCTGGGGGAATTATAATTGCTGTTTGTTTCACCATTGCATACTTCTACAAAAGTACTTTTACATATGAATGCTATTATCTCCGTTTTATATAGACTCTGGAACAAGACAAGCCCACAGAGCAGGCCTGCTTTTAAATAATAAATGGCATGTGAAATTGTGGAATGTGTTTTACTTGTTGATGGAGGTTGGGTAAGAAAAAACTTAAATCAATGGACCTCAACGAATTTTTACAATCTTATCGACCTGTTGCTATCTGAGGGGGGCACAAGCAGAAGGAGAGGTAGGTTAACGGGTAGGTACAGCAATGCAGTAAAAAATACAGTATTTTACACATCATGTTGACAAATGCCAATAACAGACTGAAAAGAAAATCATAGAATCAAGACTAGATAAGGTATAAGAAAATTTTCTTATACCTGCAATAAGGAAGTGATTGAATACACCCGACTAATCAGAAACAGCTGAATAGCCAAATGTCCAATTTCTTTAGGTCTCTTAAAATGGGGGGACTATGTTTAAAAAGGGATGTCATTCCAACTAGAATCACCCAATATGGATGTAAATGCCCTCAATTCCAATGTTCTGGAGTACATAGCCAAAAGAACAGAAGTTATACCACTGTCCAAATACTTACAGACTGCATTGTAGCCAACTATGAATGTAAGCCAGAGGGTGTCACTAGTTTACTGTTTCCTTCTGTCTTTTTAAGGAATTGCGGTATTTATAAGATAATATTCTAATAAAGTGCTCAAAAATAATATGTTGCAAGGAAAACAGTTGGAAAGGGGGGGGTGGCCTTTCCCCCACGTAATTAAAAGTGGGGGAGAAGGAACCCCTTTTGCCCTATGTAGCACCAAAGCCACAAGCGGCGAGCTTAGACATCGTGATGTATAGTAAATAGTATTCCACCTCATATTAAATCCGCTTGTATTCCCAGCACAAAAGCGAGGAGTGTGGTGTGCTTAAAGCTCACTCATTTGGAGGACTGCTGGCACATTTATTTTCCTTGAGCGGTTTCCATGTGGCTGCACACCCGGTATCCCCAGCTGGCCCTCGCACCGCGCGGTTGGACGCACCTTTATGTCACATCTTGCATCATTGCTGGGAGCCGGTGTCACCGCGGACAGAGCCGCCAACCGTGAACCGGAGGAGGGGCATTCTGTCACTCCTCATCACTCCTCTCCTTCCTCTCCCGCGCCTCTAGCTCCCCCTCCCTCCGTTTCACCCTCCTTTCTACCTCCAGCCATGCGCCACTATTCACAGCCAATTATATTTTCAAGCTTCTGAAGTCAAAGCCCCTTCAAGTGAGAGAAAAGTCAAAGATCATTTTATAAAAGGCTAGCTGGAGCGGGAGCCGTTGCCTGTTTTCATCTCTCTTCCTTTTAAATCATCCCAACAGAGGGAAGGCTGCTCACTCGCCAGCCCTCGCTGATCACATTCAACTGCCGGGTTGAGGGATTGTTCTTCTTCATTAGCACTGATGGTTGCGTTCATCTTAAAAGGGCAGCTAGGTGCGTTCCGGGGGGAAAACACAACCCAGGTAAAAGGGGTTTGACATGCTGCGTTTTCAGATCTACCTTTCAAAATACTACTGAGTTTTTGTGCGCTTGGTGAACTACCTCAGTGAATTTTCTGAAATTCACTGAGGTTTTCATTAACAGTACATGTAAATATGTGTTTCAATGAAAATAAAATCCATGTTATAAACACTTTTAAGGCAAAAACCATCAGGAAAATTAAGCTCTCACATTTGGATATACGTTTTGGTTAGGAAAGGGGGAATTTGCTTGTTAGAGTAATCTGTAATCTGTCCTGCAGTGTAATAAAGCCTCCCTCTGTGTGTGTGTGCAATCTGATTTTCCAGCTTAGCATCACAAGCAGCTCTTCCCATCTTCAACTTCCACAGAAATGTGAAATAAATTATTCTGTGTCCAACCCGGCTCTCATCCCTTCCCTGCCAACAAAATTCCGTGCTCTCCTGTGAAATGGCCTCAGTGCACACAGCACCTCGGATATCTGGGCTTTCCGTCTCGAAGAGGCAGAGGCGCTCTAAACAGCGAGCTCCTGACGGAGAGGGTCTGGGATCAGCGCGGACAGATTGTGAGCATAGCTGATGTGCACCTTCCCTTCTCTGTATTTCCAATGAAGATCTGCGGGGCTGACACTTGTTATCCAAAGCAACTTCCACAGGGATCATCATCGCCCTGTCTCATCCCGCGCTTAAACACAAATCCGGGAGCTCAGTCGCTTTATCGCAGCGCTGTTTTATTTGGTCTTACGACTGCGTACACATCAGTAGCACATTTAATAAAGGGGCTAAAATATAAATATGGAAATATACGCTCTACACTGCTGCATTGCTTTCTGAACAGGTCATGTAGACACGGTGAAAAAGATCAGTGTTATAACATCTTTGATACTCTTGAAGTTCTCTTGACAAACTGCCGGGGTTTAACTAAGATTGAACATTGAAAAATGCATTAGATTTGTATACAGGTGTGATGAGGGGGAACATATGTAACTTTTAAAATACAGGGCTGTAAACATATGGGGGTTTTAAAATGCCTTGTGGAGGGGGAAGGAAACTTTACAAGGTGAGGGTAACAGTTGAAATCAGTCAGGCCTGTCGTACTGTACAGAAAACAGCTAGGCCCCAGATGCCGTTTCCCAGGCCCAATGCGACATATGGCTGGGGTCGAGGTCAGACAGATAAAATGTTGCCGAGCACTGACAATGGTTAACAACGCATGAATAAAATTCTGACACATCTTTACACAGCCGCTGATAAATACGGGAGGGTGGGTTAGGGACGGTGCTGCAGGAAACGTGGTCGACTGTCGCCCCGCCCCTTCCTTTCCACTTCATTACTGTCATTGTGTGAGGGGCAAAACGGGGTGTTTTGTGTCGCCTCCTTGCAATCTGTGCCTTTCCCCATTGCCAGCTTTCTAATGACTTTCGAATGATGATTTAGGAGGGGAGCCCCCCCCCTCCATCCCACCATTTTGTTTCACCTCTTGAGAATGCGGCCCCTTTCACAGTCCCTCAGTCTTTGTGTCTCTGTCCGGCTGAGTGAACCAAACCTCGCACACCCCCTCTGTGCCCCCCCCCCTTGGGGGTCGCAGGGTCACCCTGGCAGAATAGATGTGGCTCAGCTTAACACTCGTACCTCGAAAGATTCACAAGCGATTTGTAGCAGTGGAGGCAGGAGACCACCCTTCCCAGACCGCAATTCTTTCTGTCGAGAAACCAGAGGCGGTGTTGTCTGCAAACACTACCGCTTGGCACAATCCTGTCTTTGTGTTTTAACAACAAGGAGAGCGTGCCCCACTGCCTACTGAGGTTCAGTCTACAGAAGCCTTGCTGCAAAAGTAGTTTTGCTTTTGCATTCTCTCCAAGTGGCTTAAATCACACTCTCAGTGGGTTCCAGTTTCTCCTGCATATTTCTGATGTTGTTCAGTATGTCGAACATGATTATGATTACTCCCCATGATTCTTTTTTTATATTAAACTAGACATACATTACATACATTACATGTGCTAATGGTAAGCAAGTCACAAGCCTACCTTGTGACTGGTTATTCAAATCCAGGAAAACATTCACTGAACTAATTCAGTTATACGTCCGGGTGGTGTACACAAAAGTCACACTGTATGAAAGGGCTGGCCACTCCTCATCAGGCTTTGCCAATACCCATTATTTTATACTTTTAAATATACTGCATAGTTTTGTCTGTATATTTAGATCCAGATGATTGGACATACAAGTAAAGAGTTTTCAACATCACACAAAAATACAATTTGGCAATATAATAAAATGAATCTTTTACACATATTGGGGGCAGGGACGGGAGAAGACAGATGTTTGGGTGACACTTTTTGAGATGGCTTGTCTAGATAAAAGTATCAAAATGCTTGGTCCATGCAAAAACCATTTAGAAAAAATAACAATTTAACTAATAAATGATGCACCCATCATTTGATATCCATGTTTAGATCCACTGGTCCTTCTGGGGACTGTGAATGAACACAGAGTGGTACCACCCCAACAGCTCAAAGACCACTGACCCTGCCCTGCTTTGCCTCTTGACGACAGACATTTTAACGACACTCATTACAGAACCCCATGTTTAATTGTCTACACAGAACAATATAGAAGTAAGACTATGGAAAAGGATTCCTGTTAAAGCTATGCGTGGGTTTTATCTTGACCTGGAGCTTCAATTCAACTTAAAGACCAAACATAGACAGTATCAGAAAATGGCCTACAAGACAAACAGATCGACTTTATGCAAAGTGTAAAAGAAAAACATAATTTATGTGTTAATAATTTACATAGGCATGTGGTCCAGATTTCAGGCACAAACTGCACTTGGCTCTGAGCTATGAGATAAGTATGCAAACATCACTGTGACAGTGCATTGAAATATGGATGACAGCACAGCACAGGTAGAGTGGACTCAAAGGCTCATTAGTGGCTTCCCACTCTGGGATATTGTGTATTAACATCATTGAACAGGAGCTGCATATGGGCCATATTTATTTCAGGAGAGAAGGGAATGCAAATCTCCCCATAGTTAATCTTTAAAGTGATGCCTTTTAGATAGAGTAGCAAGCTTCAGAACAACTCAGGACAAAGCTTTCTTCACCATTTCCAGGTTTACAATAATTTTGGTATAATAAATTTGGATATGCTCGCATTATTTTTGATGCAGTTTGAAGACAACACTGTACATTTGAGGTTAATTCAGTAATAATAGTAAAGTAGTGTAACATACTTCAACTGCCAGGAAAACAAGAAAAGGGACACTGTATCCCAGAATGTCAGGATACTTTCCATTTAAAATATTCATATCTATATATTTTGACAAGATGCAAATATAGTTTATACATATATAGAAGCTCAGCCAGATCCAAAGTCTGTTGATCGTAACAGCTTCAAGCTGCATGCAAAAGGCAACAGAATTGTTACACATGCTTAGTTATTCTGAATATAATGCAATTAAGTTTTCATGATAAAGCTGTCAAGGAAAAACACGAGACATGGAATGCCTTGAAGGCATTGATGGGATTTTGGTGTCTAGGTGTTTTCATTTCCCTCCCCGTGGACAACATGGAAGTCGCTGTGTACGCTGCAGTAGGTGTACATACGGATGCATTAAAAATGCAGGAGATACTTGTACTGATTAAATGCAATAAAAGATTCCAAAGGGCTTTTTCCCTCCTGTGTCTCGTTGACCTGGTATGCTTCAGTCACTGTAACCTACATTTTATCATTTAACAAACTGCATTTCCGATGGGATTATTTTGAGATGGCTTTCTCAAACACTGCTTCTAATTGCTTTTCATCTTATCTCCTGTTATTATTATGTTTTTTTCATGACTTCCAGACAGGCTTTTGAGAGCAAACTATATCAGATTTACTGAAGGAACGGAACTATATCTCATGTCAATTTTAATGTCAGCGCTTGTTTTTTCATATCTAAAAAGAAATCTCCATTTGAAGTAGAAAAAAGTGAGCTGCGCATTGAATGTGCAATAAGACACATGCCTAAGCATTTGTCTAAGAATTTCTAAAACAGCCCTCACAGTGACAAAACAGTCTCCAGTAGTTCAAAGGCTTTGGAGGGAGAAAAGATATGAGGATTGATGTTGGTGCGGTAAACCCAGAATGCAACTGGCCCAGGGTCTAATCAGACAGCCCCCCTCCCCCCCCCCCCCCGCCATCGCCAAACCCCCACCCCACCCCTCACTCTCTGCACAGCCTGAGGATTTTCTCTCACAATTCAGCCCTGAGAGATGAGCCTCGCTTTGTGTTTCATCCCTGCGCTTTCTCTACACTGAAAAGTCCATTCATCCTGGGAAAACGTGGAGGAATAGAAAAAAAAAACTTTACAGCTTTTTTTTCTCTCGGTTGGGGTGTCACACAAGAGCACTCCAAGCCTCCTTCTGTCAGTTCTCGATAAATTGTCTACTCTTTGTCTCTTCCCTTGCCTCTTTCACGTGCTTTGACTACTACTGAATAAAGGGAAAGGGAAACATTGATTTACTTCTGCGGTTCCCCCTAGAATCAGAAAGTGTACCGGGCTCAAAAAATGAGACTCGCGCGCAGTGGTTGGCATACCTTATGGAACTGCTGGAGAAAGTGTCTTCTGGCACTACATTTCTTTTTTTTCTTAAATGGAAAAATTGTTTTGATCGTTTTTTTCAGAATCGGAGAATGCTCCATTGGCCAAAGATTATTCTGCGGTCTCCCAGTCTGGTGTGAGTAATGAATGCATCCAGCGGCTTTCTGCTGAGCATAACGTGTCATTCTCCATTCCTAGGACACCCATTCAGTTTCCTGTGCTGCCATAAAAATGTTTCTGCCATCTGAAAAGAGTCTTTAACCCTTGCAATGGACTATTTCCTCAACCTGATGATTGTCTGCCATTTTGTTTTCAGTATTAGGACAGCACATGCACCCTCCACCATTCACTAGTGTCCTGTAGGAAAAAAATGGCAGTTTGCCTTAAGCCAAGCAAAAATATATGTTCACCTCAGCACCACAGACCCAACAGTTGTTCATTCTGTCACTTCTGAATGAAGGCACTGCTACCGCTAAAGTTTGGAGCACAATACAGTTTAACAAACCTACAGACAGCTAGTTACTGAGGAGAACAGACTTTGGTCCATTGTAACCTTGCTGCTGAGAAGAATTCTGCAGGATTCCGCAAACTATCATTATTATGTTGAATGGAGTGGCACCATACTGGTGAAAATGTTTTTGAACCTGTTTGCCCATTTTGTTTATTATAGTTCCATATGCTGTCTCTGGATACTATTGTACATTGAATTAAGTTGATGAATATTGGAGTTGGACCTGTGGATTACTGTCAACTAAGCATTGACTACTGTGTTATTTTGACCCAATATGTTAAGTCAACAATGCTAACTGAGGCATGTGCTTTTTTCCCCCTCAGGGCTCTTTGGAATGGTGGATATGAATATGGTGACTGTGTGTTGTGCTACTTAAAGAAATAGCCACTGTTATCACCTTAACCTGAATAGCTTCAAAGGAACTACAGTATGAGCAATATATAATATAAACTATTAATTAAAGTCACCCTTGATAATGGAATTTTGAGAATAGCAACTGATAACATATGAAAAGAAAACTTGCATTTTTATGAAACATGAATGGTATCGTTTTTGTCTTTCAATCTTTCTGTGCAAAGAAAAGACATTTCATATTCTACAGCAGAACACTGTTGGTCTTAATCTGAAAGACTTCCTGGAATTGATCAGCTCATTTACATCTCCTATATTAATATGGCAATTATAATTTTCATGAATTTTGGGTTTGAGTAAAACATACATATGGGTATATTTTTTCCAGCAATACTATGGAACATTATTAAATTGATGCAATAGCATACTACTTGATGTGCAATGAAATGAATCAACATGGCAGGTTTAGTTCTCTTAACTATATGGCACACCTCCTGTTCACCATTTAGAAGATTCACAGTATTTATGTTTGGTGATTAAACATTGTTTCCATGTGCCTCAGTCTAAAAGATAAATAATGGTCTCCCATTTGATGAACAGATTGCACTTTTGTGGCCAGGAGCACCTCCATGGCAAATGTACCCAGCAGGAGGGACTACAGGGATATATTTCAGGACCAATTTGCATAATCATCTGTCTCTTTTGTAAAATGCATGCCACCCTTTCAACAGAATACTCTTAGCACTTACCCTGTGAGCCTTGGCTGCCATATTGCTTTTAGCAGAAGAATGTGAGCAATTATCACATTTTTAATCCCTGTAGGGAGAAAATACTTGTGATAAAAGTGCATATAGCTCCCACCTGTCAAATTGCAAAGATACAATGACATCATTTGCTGAAAGATCCATACCACCATGTGATAAATTTGGAACACAATAGAACTGGAATGTTGCAGTCTAAACTGTTTTTCACCGTCTTGATTAAGATACATCAGGGTTAGGATTTCTGTATAGGACTGCATGAAGTCTTATTTTTTTGCAAATCGCGAACATTGGTATAATTTCCCACCACTGTATTAGAAGGAAATAATTATAATTCCTCTCATAATGTGTACATGTAATGATGCACTATTATGTTGAATTTCTATATCATCCAAGGCTGTTCATAGCCTGTCAAAATACATACTGACACACAATGTTCATAACACCACTTACTAAACTAAAAGGTACAATATGCACTAAACTGTGAGTGCCTATTCTGACTGCATAACACTGGAAACAGAGTGCTGGGGTGTCAAAACAATAATCCACTCTCCTGATTCACTACAAGATGTTCATTCACAGAAAAAAGTGTGTTACTTTACAATAGAGACAAGATAACTTGAGAGTCTAAATAAAAATACTAATATCTAGTATGGCAGACATAAACTTATATAAGGTTACAGGGGACCGCACAACAAGCAAGCCAAGGCAAAACATTGTCGCATTAGAAATAGTTGTGGCTGTGGAGTTTTTGAGTGAGCAAAAATTGTAAACATGCTAGCTCTTCAATGAGATGTCCTTATGGTATTAGATGCACACTAAAAATACAATCTGCATGAATCTCAATTTCCAACAGTCCTTCTGTATAGCAGCTAATTTTGTGGCATTTGTTTCATTGCTTGATGAGCCTACTATTAAAGGGAATGAATGCTATGCATATAATAAAGGAGTAAAATAATTAGCCAATGCAAGAATATATAACATATCTGTTCAATTTTAGTCCATGTTTTGCATAGTTTGTTGTCATTTTTGTTGAAGAATAGGCTTATGTTTGTTTAGTTAAAGCAGATAGTTAAAGCAGATGCTCCCAGCCACACATAGGTGACAAGTACAGACTTTCATTAGGCCTAAATAAATAGCCCAGGCTTTGTCTGTGGGTGTTTGGGGAATAATAGACGTCATGCTGTGGTCACCTATTGTACGGCATTTAGCGAGGAAAACACCACAATATCTGTGACATGTGGTCTAACCTAGGAGCAGTTTTGCAGTCCCGCTTACTGGTAGAGAGAGCACATGCAGCTGGGTTGAGTTAACTAATCAGCCCAGGTTCTTAAAGTATGCCTGTTTCCACAGTACGGGGCCGAGACCGGGAGATCACTCCGGAGTGCTAGTTTTGGTGGTGACGTTTTTATTTAATTTAGTTTATTCTTGAGTTCGTCATGCACATTTGGTAGGAAGACGCTGCTGGAAAGAGGCGAAGCTGGCTGGCTGGAAAGTGGGCAGCTCCAAGCTGGAAAGCTGACTTTCCAGCTGGTTTTACTTTAGTTTGTGTTAGCTTATTATTTTTGCCCGGAACTCGTGGGGGGTAATAAATAATTTCCTAATAATTAAAGAATTTATTATTTATTTTGTGTTGGTGTTGGTCTCTTCATACGGCGACACAAACTGAAAAGAAATAATAAATCATCTTCACCACTCTTCCTCACGGGTTCCAAAAAATTTTTTTTTGCCCAAATACGCATGACGAGGTATATAATGAGGTACTGATAAGGTGATCACCTGGACCAAATCTTATATAATGAGGAAAGGTGTAACACCACTGCTGTGGTCATCGCTATACTCTTGCAAAAGGACCAGCTGGATGGCAAAAAAACTGCCAGTAGTACCAAATATGGAATCATCAGAGTGGAATCAAATAATAACTATTGACCATGCCAATAGTTGAAAACAAAAGGAAAAGAAGGGTTAAATTCTGGCTTTACTGGCAGAGCGATACAGTGAGCATAAGGTTGCTTCCATCCTTAAAATTTGAAAGATGTCGGTTCATAAGAACAAGGTCAAGCAGCAGACACTGGGGACAGTGTTACAGACCGGCAGAGGGCGAAAACTCTCTACTGACTGGGATGACCGCCAACTCATTCGAATCTCACTCAACAACCATAGGTTAACATCAAGAGACCTGCAAAAATAATGACAAATGGCAGATGGGGTGAAGTTCACGGTGAGGACGGTTCGAAGGGCTGAAAAAAGGCCTTCATCAATGAGAAGCAAAGAAGAGCCTGGCTGAGGTCTGCAAAAGACCATAAGGATTGGACCGTAGAGGACTGATGAGTCCAATTTTCAGCTTTACCCAGCACCTGGTTGTCTAATGTTTAGATGGAGACCTGGAGAGGCTTCGGCAAGGCTGCAATCGAGCAGATTTGTCTTTGTCAAGGACACATGAATCAAGCAACGTGCAAGGTTATCCTGGGAGAAAACTTGTTCCTTCAGTGGGTAAACATCCTCACAAAACGTGAGCCCCAGGGCAACAAGAAACACCTGTGAGTTACATGTTCCAATACTTTTGCTCACCTAACAATGAGTGGCGATTTTTAAGGGACTGGCTAGAGTTCCTTGCGCATGTGGATGAATATCTCATATGAGTCTCTACCGTTTTCCAAGAGCCATCATATCACAGCTTACCAAGCAGCATCTTTAGTTTAGTTGGATAGCCTACAGTATAGTTTATGTGACCAAACTATAGTTTTATGCTTGCCTGCACCTCCGTCAACAGCTCAGTATCACATTCAGATCATTCACTTTTTAATTGCATTATATGAGGGAAGTTGCTTCTTGCCAGGAAGAGGACGCAGATATAGTGTACAAAAAATTGTAGGAGGGGTCTGAATACTTTCTGAAGCCAGTGTATACACTCACCAAGCACTTTATTAGGAACATTGTTACTTTATTACACTTATTTATTCATGCGATTATCTAATCAGCCAATTCAGCAGTGCAATGCAAACTGTCATGTAGATACAGGTCAAGAGCTTCAGTTAATTTTCACATAAACTATCAGAATGGGGAAAAAATGTGATCTAAGTGACTATGGAATTATTGGTGGCAGACCAATAAGACTACTAAGGTTTGAGTATCTCGGAAACTGCTGATTTCCTGGGAAACTGCAGGACAGCGTTGGCTATCTCAGAGAAGTGATGCAGTTTTAACGCCAAAGGGTGGCCACAAAAATATTGATTTGATTCAGTATTTAACTATTCTGACAAATTACTCAAATGTAATGTAAAATGTATCGTATGTATCGTTTAGGACCTTTCATTGAATTTATTTTGAAAGAATCTTATCTGTACAGAATGTTATACAGGTGCCTAAGATTTTTGCACAGTACTGTACAACACATCATAACTCAAAAGTGGATAGGCTACTGCAGAAGAAGTCTAATGAATACCTAATAAAGTGCTCACTGAGTGTATGTATGTATGTTCATTCATTCATTCATTATCCTAACCCGCTTATCCTGAACAGGGTCTCAGGCAGGAATACACCCTGGACAGGTCGCCAGTCTATCGCAGGGCACACACACCATTCACTCACACACTCACACCTATGGGCCTCCACTGGCTTCCTATTGCCGCACACATCCGTTTCAAGGCCCTAGTGTTGGCATTTCAGGCTGCTAAGGGGACAGCCCCACCTTACATACAATCCCTGATCACTCCCTACTCCCCAGCTAGACCACTCCGGTCTGCCAGCTCTGGTCGCCTTACGGTTCCCTCTCTACGTGCACCTGGCGGTCGAGCTGCACGTTCACGCCTGTTTTCCGTTCTGGTTCCTCAGTGGTGGAATGACTTGCCTACCACTGTCAGAACAGCAGAATCCCTCCCCCTATTTCGACGCAGACTCAAAACCCACCTTTTCAAACTCTACATTAGTCCTCCCTCCTGATTTCCCCTGCCCCTCCTTTCTGATATCCCTATCCTCGTCTAACCCCCCCCCCCAAAAAAAATAAAATAAATAAATAAATATGCACTTCTAATGACAACTATGTTTAGAACAGCATTTCCTGTGTATTTTGCTAGTTTCTGGATGTGATGCTCTGACTTATGGTAGAACCTATGCACTTGTAAGTCACTTTGGATTAAAAGCGTCTGCCAAATAACTAAAATGTAAAATGTAAATGTAAAATTTAGACTCTCCAATCAGCCTAACTTGCATGTCTTTGGACTGTGGGAGGAAACAGGAGTACCCAGAGGAAACCCACGCAAACACGGGGAGAACATGCAAACTCTGCACAGAGAGGCCCCGGCTGACGGGGATTCGAACCCAGGACCTCCTTGCTATGCAGTGCTACCCACAGCACCGTCCTTGCCGCCATGTATGTATGTATGTATATATAATAATAAAATAACACATATGCCTATATACAATTTTATATTACTTACATTTTATTTGGTCATTAACTTACACAACTTGCCTAATTTCAGCAGCCTAACCCATTATGAGAAAGAGGATATGCTTTACGTGACACTTACTGTTAAGAATTAAAACATTACAAATACACTGGACTGGCAAAATGTCCTATTTTCACATGAAATGGTCAGGCACTCTGTTTCGGCAAACAGCTACAAATAATCACACTCTTTCCACGAATACATTATCTTTCTTTTATTCTGTTTAACTTGTGACCTCCTGTCCCTACTGCAGCATTCACAAAAAAGCCAAAGCAATGAAATCAATGAGGTGAAAATTAGACAAAGCGTGATACAATTCAACAGGCTGCAGAAGAATGAAAGAATCTGAGAACTTAAATCATCATTGGAAAATCATTAGCAACCTGGCGGGGTGGTCAGCACAGATTGCAGTGATAAAACACAAAAAGCTGTCTCTCTGGATAATGCTGGAAATGAACTGGAAGAAAAGAGGGTGTGCTTTTCAGACAGATTTTTGGGTTACACTTCCAGACTGTTTAAATGTGGTTGCTTATTCATGGCATTATGTCTTCTGGTTGGGTCTTCCCTGGCCAAGTATTCCCACTTGCATGCAACAGATGGTTGTAGTAAAAAGCTATACTCCAGCCAGGAGTTTTCTTTTCTTCACACTAAATACATAGGTAGCTTGAAGTGAAATGTGGATTGACATTTTAATCACCTTTCTGTGACAATATGAACTTATCAATACCATGTCAATATTGAATGTCAGCTGGCATCAGATGGATTTCATTTTAAAAATGTTTTAATTTCGCCTGGCATCAGCATACTGTCAAATATATTGCCCACTCCCTTCTTGATTTATAATTTCGTAAATATAGTTTTATATTGACTAAATTAAACAGGCTAGAATATGTCTTAACAGCTGACAACAATTGCTGCTTTGCTTAGTGCATATTTAGAAGTCCACAAGTGTATCATAAAAGGTGGGGTATAGGTTACCTTTTTTAAAGTGCTGTAAGTAGCCTACCCTAATTCGCACAAACACCGCAATTTGCTGTATGGAAAGGGTCAATTAGGGTAGGGTGTGGTGGCACGTGAGTTAAGTATGCAGAGGTTAGTGGGGCTACGCAAGATTCTGAATACGGGCGATTTCACCAAAACGCAATATCCATTCATGGATAGGTCGTATAAGCCCTATTGCCCCATCACTCATCATGGCGACAAAGGGGGGAATCAGCTCGTTATCATACCAAAAGGCTTAGCCTTCTCAAGAAAAAAAAAAAAAAAAAACTACTAACAGCTTAGACGCCACCGCATGGCAATCATGAGAACAAATGTCGCAACAATGGCCGGGGTTTTTCCCATTTTTAAGAAAAATGCAAATGCACTCCAAGAATAAAAGCTAGATGTCCCTGGCTCTGTCTAATTGTACTATTGTACAACTCGCGTGCAGACGGCAAGATTGACACAGTGATCACGTGAGGGAATTGCTGTGTGCTGAAGTTCTAAAGCCAGTTCACAAAAGGCAACTCAGTCGGAGAAAGTCTGCCTGCCATTCTAAAGAGATAATAAGCACAAGATCTCTCACAAGCAATCTCATTCGTCCGGAGGAGAGTCAGCACTGTATTCTTTCTTTGATAGCAATCTTTTTATTAAATTGTAGCCTCGTATATTGCAAGCGACATCTGTCGGAAGAAGGCAAATGGTACAATAAGTGAACGCCGAACGCATTGTCAGGAAGAATCTGGAGTTATTTGTTATTTTATTTGTAAAATCCTCATTAACCTATATACTGCATTCACATATAGACTGGTTTCCATTCCTTCTTGGAACTGCTACAATGCCTATGACATCGTTTGATGTCGATATACAGTCCAAATCACGAGACTATACGAGACTCTCAAAATCTATTAGGCTACTTCCTTAAATAAATACATAAATAAATAATTAAAACCTTCGTTTCCAATTCCAAAGCACTACGGCCTTTGCCTGGTTGTCTCGGTTACAGGTATTTTAACTACTCTTGCCTCTTGGGTGTGCAGATGGACTCATTAGCTGCAGTTAGTTCCTGCCAACTGATATTTTGCCGTATTTGGCGGCAAGTGCTCCTCCTCCGGGAAGCAAAACAGAAAATCCATAAATATAGTTGTGACGATCTGCATTATAATACCAACTCGAAATCTTTGCACAATTCAGCGCCCTTAATTCGTTTAGTCACAGAGATACAGCAGTGATAAGAGCTGAAAGAAGTGCCACAATAGCAGCATGTGGCGCTCGTTCATTATATTCAATTTAAGAGCTGTGCTCTGTAGAAACAGTTGGACGTTTCTCTCCTTATAGGTTGCCATGCTCTAATAATACAGACGTTGATGCCTCCAATGGGATACCCCACTATGCTATTATATCGCTACTGCTAACGAGGGGTTCATACGCCTTTGATATAATCTGACTATAGAAATCTCGCCTAAATCTTCTGGCGTTTAGGCTAAATCCTATTGGAAACGGGAGTTTATTCACTTGCTAGCGGGAAAGGTTAGAAAAGCCGCATTAGCAGTGACATGCATGTTAAAACTGCCTAACAGCAGACACCTCTATATAGAAAATTGTAGCCCCGACCACGAGACGAGTAAATCACTCAAGCCCAATTTTAACAAAACAAGTTTTACAATTGATGAGTAGGCCTATCGCTGTATAAGGATGTAAAAGAACATAATTGTGTGTGCTATTATTGTCCGAAAATTAAACATAGATGCAATATCTTACCATCTCAGTCATTCAAAGTCACAATTAATTTTAATTATCATGAGCCTACTGCCACTAGCCTACTACTATTAACTATCAACTACTACTATAATAATAATAATAATAATAATAATAATAATAATAATAATAATAATAATAATAGGCCTTAATGATCGGTGACAGTCTCTTTTAAATAAATGAAAAATAGGCCTAGCAATAATGACATTATAGACATAGAGATACATAATTTAAAGGCGAATGCAAATTAGGCCCATATAAAATATGAAAACAGGCATTGTATTGTTCTTCCCGTTGCCAAGTTCTTTCCTCATTCAAGGAATTCTGAAATAGGCTTAGAGCTCTTAAAAGCCCAGTTTCTTAATTTCAAAGCGGGGGATTGGTCACGCTTCATCTCATTTGCATGCGGCTCACTATAAACCACCCCGCCCCTCCAAGTTTTGGACTTGTGTGAAAGGCTTCGCAGAAGGAACGGGGAAGAGCGCGTTTTATGCTGCGACTTTCTTTCCTGGTTAGCGATACGCGTGTGTCGAGCACAAATTCAACTTGACAAGTGCTTTGTTTTGATAAAAGGTTAAGCTACATGGTGTGTTTAGTTCAATAACAACATGGTTCCGACGAGAACGATAGGTATTTTAAGTATACAGCAAAGATGGGCGTTCGTATTTATTTTAGTGTACGCTTTGGTTGTCTTGACTTTTTGTGAGGGAAAAACGATGAAATACCAAACCTATGAAGAAGATGCTTCCGACACGGTAATCGGAAATCTCGCCAAGGATATCTCCATAAATCCCTCGTTGGGTAACAAGATCAGTTTCAGGATGATGAAACAATTCAACGCTTCTTTTATCAGACTTAGAGAAAGCGATGGACAGCTTACAGTGGGGGAACGGATTGACAGAGAGAAAATCTGTAAGCACACGTTTCTGTGCCTCCTTTCCTTTGATGTTGTTAGCTTTTCCAAAGAACAGTTCAAATTAATACACGTCGAAGTGGAAATCAAGGACATCAATGACCACTCTCCCGAGTTTCCCAACAAGGAATCTACCGTGGAAATTTCTGAAAACTCAGCAGTGGGTTCCAGAATTCCCTTAGATGTTGCCGTTGACGAGGATGTGGGCTCAAACTATATTCAGAGCTACCAAATTTCAGTGAACAGTCATTTTACAATTGATGTGCTGATCAGAGCGGACGGGGTTAAATATGCGGAGCTGGTGCTAATGAAAGAGCTTGACAGGGAGACCCAGTCTTTCTATGCCCTCGAGCTTGTTGCTACCGACGGCGGGAACCCTCCCAAATCTGGTTCCACACGGATAAATATCAAAGTTCTAGATTTTAATGACAACAGACCGATTTTTGACCAGAACAATTTCTCAATTGATCTACTTGAAAATTCGCCGCCTGGGTTCCTTTTGTTGGATTTAAACGCAGTTGATCCTGACGAGGGTTTAAACGGTGACGTTGTCTATGGATTTGGAAATCAGGTATCTTCTGAAATCAAGCAACTTTTCAAAGTGGACCGTAAATCCGGACGATTAACACTTGAAAGCCCCATCGATTTCGAGAACAAGAGAACGTACGAATTAGACGTACAGGCGTCCGATTTAGGTCCCAATCCCACCCCTTCCATTTGTAAAATAATTATTCACGTACAAGACGTGAATGATAATGCCCCAGAAATCAGTATTACCCCCATGACCTCCACCACAGCCGGCTTCGCATACATCAGCGAGGCTGCAGCCAAAGACAGCTTTGTGGCTCTAATCAGCACCTCGGACAGAGACTCTGGCGCTAACGGGAAGGTTCACTGCACGCTATACGGACACGACCATTTCAAACTTCAGCAGGCTTATGAAGACAGCTATATGATCGTTACAACGGCGCCATTGGACAGAGAAAGGATAGCCGAATATAATTTAACCGTAGTAGCCGAAGATTTGGGATCCCCGCCGCTCAGAACCATAACCCAATATACGATTAAGTTAAGTGATGAGAACGACAACGCCCCTCTGTTTAGCAAGCCAGTGTATGAAGTTTCGGTGGTAGAAAATAATGCTCCAGGAGCGTACATCACCACAGTTGTGGCTAAGGACCTTGATTTGGGGCACAATGGTAAGGTGGTTTACAAGCTTTCGGATACTCATATTATGGGATCTCCAGCCTCAACATTCGTATCTCTTGATCCAGCTACAGGTTCAATCTACGCACTGAGAAGTTTCAATTATGAGGTCATGAAGCAGCTGGATATTCGAATCCAGGCAATCGACGGGGGTGTGCCTCCTCTGCACAGTAGCACTGTCATAAATCTAAAAATAGTTGATCAAAATGACAATGCACCCACCATTACACAACCCGTCCTGAATAATGGATCTGCTGAAATACGTCTGCCAAAAAATGCACCTTCAGGTTACATTATTACCCAGGTAAAGGCTAGGGATGCAGACGAGGGTGTAAACGCAGAGTTGTCCTACGTTATTACCAAGGAGGAGGCGGACGACTTATTCTCCATTAACAAAGTCACGGGGCAAATCCATTTAAATCATGAAATCCATTTCAGTGTTAATGAGACCCTATCAATTTCAGTCACTGTGAGTGATAACGGGAGACCTTCATTGGCTTCCACTGCTACAATTCACTTCAATGTCACATCTGGGGTTCCCTCAATCGACCACACCATGGTCAAACAAAACACTGCGGAAGACCCCGCGCAGTGGGACACGTCAATCATAATCATTGTCATTCTAGCTGGGAGCTGCTCCCTCCTTTTGTTGGCCATAATCTTAATCGCGACTACCTGCAATCGCCGCAAAAGACAGAAGGATAGTGGCGGTTTTCCAGACGAAGTGAACATACCGCACTTGGAAGGAGCGAAAAACAACGGCGACTCATTGATCTCTGGTCACGGCACCGACATGTTTGAAGTCCGACCGTATTCACCCTTGACGCATTCCAACGCGGCCGCCAGTAACCTGTGTGAAGAGGACCGCCAAACTACGCATGTCTATGAGTCTGAAAATAGGACAAGGGTCTCAAAATTTGAGGTTTGTTGCTGCTTATTACATTCTGAATTATACGCATTGTTTTATTTTCATTAGGTATCCAACTGTAAAAGCTGTGAAAGAAATCTATATTGACAATCTATTATTCTATTATAGTATTCTATTATAGTGTTTATTCCATACCTATTTGACTCAGCTTTTAGAGATAACATGGATCATTTTATCTTGATGTTATATGTCATGCCATATCTATATTTATGTTTTGTCTTTCCACAGGGCTATTCCACACTACCTGGGTACAGAAAGGAAGCTGTCAGACCAATAACAATATGGAAGGGGAATTCGTATACAACGATCTCAGCAAGGGACCCTCAGTTCAGTGGAAAAGATAGCGGGAAAGGTGACAGCGACTTCAACGACAGCGATTCTGACATCAGTGGAGACGGACTCAAAAAACACGGTCCTCCAGGTTATCTTCAAAGTGGTAAGGATTACAATTCATTAACACAGTTGATGCTTCTCATTCACCCATTCACACCAACAGTGATTGGCTGCCATGCAAGGCATCAACCTGCTCATCAGGAGCAATTGGGGGTTAGGTGTCTTGCTCACTTTGAAACACCCAGGGCGGTATTGAACCGACAACCCTCTGACTGCCAGAGAACTGCTCTTATCTCCAGAGCTAATGTTGTTTAAATGCATATGTATACACATATATTTTTTTAGTTAGACTGCATTTAGCAGGGCAGCAGATTCGGGGGAGGGAAGGCAGGGTTGGAGACAACTGGGACATTTTGGGCCCAAGGATATGGGGTGTATCTATTTTTAACTTGTTGCAAATTATATTGGGGGGCTCTCAATATGTTTTGTCCCAGGCCTGAGAATTCGGAGCTGCATCCATGGCATTTAGTATTGTGTGATTTCAGTATAATTTCTGTGATTATTCGATTATTTTGTTTTGTTAGCTGTTTACTGAAAGGCAACTGGAATCTTAACCCTTTTGTTGTCTTAAGGGTCAAAAATGACCCGCCACTATGTTTACCATCTGAGAAAACCCCCAAAATGCTATTTTTTCAACTTTAAATTTGACAACAAAGTTATTTATGATGAGTGACAGGTTGTTTCTTCATGCAAAATAAATTTGAAAAATATAAATTAAATTAAGCTGCTTAAGTTTAAGGGTTTAGTGAAGGCGGGTCATTTTTTACCCTTAGGAGAAGGGGAGTATACAGAACGTTTAGACTACACAAGGGTTAAAGCATCTGGTCCTGATGACTGAAAGTGTCCACCATTTCAGTAGGTTATGGCACTTGTTTATGCGTTTTTGTCATTCCCTTGCCAGGTCTGTGGGGGTGCACGAGTGAGTGTAAGGTCCTCGGCCATTCGGACCGATGCTGGATCCCATCGGCAGTGAGCCCCAACGCCAATCACCCTCCTCACGGACAGCAACTCCCCGCATTCGACAAGACGGCATCGCTACCACGTGACAGTCTAAGACGAGACAACTATTACGAGGCACACATACCGAAGACGGTGGGCTTGCAGAGCGTCTACGAGAAGGTTCTGCACAGGGAACACGATTATGTTTTAGTTTCTACACCACGACCTGTCAGGGTACAAGAAATGAACGAGATTACAATCCCAGTGTATGCGCCGACAATGCAATGCTCCAACAATCACGTCTAATATAATCAATAATGAAAAGATTACTGAGAATAAATAGGAAATGATGCCACGAAGCAGGGTTTTAACTGATGTATTTGTCTTTACTAAAAAAATATAGGTTAATATTTGTGTGTTTACATTTGAAAATGTCTGTAAGTCGTTATTTGATTGTATGCAGTCGGACTTTATTAAACATACTATGTATATTTTAAAGATTTTGTAAATACAGAGCATATTTTTACAACAATGAAAGGCTAAATATATGTAAACTAATCTAATGTATTATTTGCAATTTTCAAACGCATGCTTACTATTTAAAGGAGCCTGAATTCATTTTCATGCTTATGGGCCTTTAAGGCTATAAAAAAATATATCAGTCTGATAACACCCACACAGAGTTCATATGAGTTCACTTTGGCCATAGTGGACTCATAAAAACACTGTAAAAGTTTATTTGACACTGAACATTTTACTGTGCAGTGTGAACATTTTGGAATGCAATATGTGACAGTGTTTGTTTTATATTTGTATAAATAAAGCTTGAAATATCATTTTACTCTTGACTCTCAGTACAAATCACTCTATATTTATGAATGAATGTAGTTTAGCAACATTCAGCCCATCTACATGATAGCACATGATAGTTCCTTTGCATCTACCTACCTGCATGTTAATACACAGACAGTGGGGGGCGCTATTGATTTGAAGGATAAAATTAACATCTTTACAAAAAGATAATTGGTGTTTATATTGCTTGACCTGGATCAAGTTGAGTTGGGTCAATTTAATTGTGATATAAATGTGATACCTGCAAAAACAACAATTTTAAATAAATCTGTAAAATTCCATTGTTTATGTATGACAACCATTGTTTATGTAAATATGACAAAAAGTTAATTGCATTCTTAGTTACATTTAGGCATGTCAGAAATGCACTCACATTGAAAAAGGCACTACAGGCCCTAAAGAAGATACTCTTTTTCAATATTCTATTGAAAAAAACCTGTGTTTGAGGTTTAAGTATGCACATACATGCAGTGTGTCAATGTATGTTACATAAGTTATATAAGTCACATACACTCACGAAGCACTTTACTGAGTACACCTACTTATTCTTGTGTTTATCGAATTAGCCAATCACATCAACCATCAGGCTGGGGAAAAAAATAATCTCAGTGATTTTGACTGTGGCATGATTGCGGGTGCCAGATGGGCTGATTTGAGTATTTCTGTAACTTCTGATCTCCTGGGGTACAACAGACTGTAGAGTTTACTCAGAATGGTGCGAAAAACAAAAAACATCCAGTGAGCGGAAGTTCAGCGGACGGATTGATGAGAGAGGTCAACATAGAAGGGCCAGACTGGTATGAGCTGTCAGAAAGGCTACGATAACTCAGATAACCACTCTGTTTGATTGTGGTGAGCAGAAAAGCAACTCAGAATGCACAACGTGGGCACAGGCTCACCAAAACTGGACAGTTGAAGACTGGAAGAACATAGCCTGTTTTGATTCATCTTGATGAGGCATAGAGATGGTTGGGTCAGAATTTGGCACCGACAGTATAAATCCATGGACCCAACCTGCCTTGTCTTCAGGCTGGTGGTGGTGGTGTAATGGTGTGGGGAATGTTTTCTTCGCACACATTGGGCCCATTAATACCAATCAATCATCGCTTGAATGCCACAGCCTATTTGAGTATGGTTGCTGACCATGTGTATCCCTTCTTGGCCATAATGTACCCATCTTCTTATGGCTACTTCCAGTATAATAATGTCACAAAGCAAAAGTTGTCTCAAACTAGTTTCGTGAACGTGACAAAGAGTTCAATGTTCAGTGGCCTTCCCAGTCATCAGAATACAATAAAACACCTTTGGGATTTACAGCATGAATGCACATGCACACTGCCAAATATGCAGAAATTGCATGATGCAAGCATGTCAGCATGGAACAGAATCTCAAAGGAATGTTATCAACATCTTGTGGAATCCATGACACAAAGAACTGAGGCTGTTTTGAGAGCAAATGGAGGACCTACGCAGTATTAGTATAGCATTCCTTAAAAAGTGCCAATTAGCGTATATATACCATATATTGGGCTGGCAGAGATGCAGGCAAAACAGAATGTTTAATGGGATACAGTTGCATTGATTATCAGCTTGTTCAACTGCCAACTTTAAATGGCTTACTTAATGAATAAGATCTTCATTGTAAGGTCTTAACCTATATGTAAAACAATTACAATTTTGTCAGTTGGTGAGTTCAACTGTCGACACACCATGAGAAGCCAATACACTTATGTTTCAGCCAAGGAACAAAATTGTGTCACACTAATATATGATAGCTTTAGGTAACAATATGTGTGGAAAAATTCATGCACAAATTGGGATTGGGATGGGAACACAGGAATTGATTGTTATTTGTTATGCATGAATCTTACATTTAGATTAGATGAAAGAAGAAAACTGCATCATGTTTCTCCAGGACATTGATTGCATATCGTTATGCACACTTGTTTCAGTTGGCTTGCTTTTAAAAGGTCACATTGTAAAATGTGTCTTTTGGCTCAACAAGCGCCGTTTCTAAATATTAAATGAAGAGCAGCATGGGGAAATAAGCGCGGACTAATAAGGACAACAACATATCTGGATAATAATGACAAGGCATAGAAATGTAGCCGACATTATACCCCTGTGTGACCTTTCACTAACACTAATTTGGGAAGAGCCAAATTCCCTGTTTACACAGACCGTCTATGTGTCAAAATATATCAATTGTGACTGTGTGCCAGTCAGTCCCAATGCTTTGATGTGGAAAATAATCGATTTCTAATTTTTAACATCTTGCGCTATAACAAATCTGAAAATAGAATCATGAAAGGGCGGCCTTACAATGATCTAAATGCTATGCCAACGAAATTGGCACCTGCATGACGATGTACAAGACGCATCCCTCCTCCTAAACATACCAGAGACACAAAAGTGGAGGGTAAATTCCTCATGGGCGAACGAACCTAGCATTTCGTTTCTCAGGGATAGATTCTCACAGTCTGTGTCGACTACGCATTTTCCTCACGTTAGTGGGGAGGTTCAGAAAGTGAACAAGGGGACAGCTCTGACCAGAAGTCTTCACGGAGCCATGGCAGAGACTTCAGAGAAAATCCCCATAGCTATGGCTGGACCAGAGGATGTGGAACAGAGTATGCCACCTGTAAGTAGTTGAAATTTATTCAATAGCAACATGCAGATTATAAATTATAAACATTATGCGATGGGAAACTAGCAAACGTTTTCCCATGAAAGAAACGCAAATTAGCTTAAAATACTTTCGCCATATAGCAGTTTTCTTCAAACGACCAAATATGTACCATGTCATTTTCTGAAGATAAGTATAGGTTATTCCAAAGTAAATGAGGGAAATCAATGCACATTGTGGGAGTTTTAAGTTTACCCAATTATGGCGACGCGTTTCCAAATAACTTTTTGCAAGTATCGGCATACAAATCAACATTATCCTTCTCTGTCGGCAGTTTACGAATAATTTGACTCTTTTTGTCCGTCCATGCCGCCATGCATTTGCGAACTAATTTCATTTCTTGGTTTCAAAGGCATACACGGCGGTAACGATGAAACCATCTAGTAGTGGACGTCTTCTGAAGATTGGAGCAGTGGTCTTTATTGCGGGAGCTGCACTTCTGCTTTTCGGAGCACTTGGTGCTTTTTATTTCTGGAAAATCAACGACAAGCATGTAAGAGAATTTCCAAAGTAGTGGAGACTGGGGCAGAAACCAACACGGGGCATGTTGAAACATGGGTATTTTGCATAGCTGCATTGGCGCAAGAATGCAGTATAGTATAATACAGTATATATAAGCAGGATAATTTTGGCACATTTCACTAGCAAGCAGAGACTGTGAGCCATGCAGTACAGCTAGCACAGCCAGGGCATGTTGGAACGCTGTGTTCCAACCTGCCCCCACCTATTATAAATGCATCAGCCACAGCTGTAATGTTGTATATTCTATTTGTACCATGCACTTATTTGGTCCTATTTAGCAATTCATGCATTTCTTCCCAGACATTCATTACATATTAATGTTGCCATATGCGGTTAGTCTACACAAAATATAGACCATTTCTACAGGACAATTATCAGATGAAAAATGGAACCAGTAAGAAATGCTGGATTCACCAACCTTTGACTTGTATTAAAACAAAGCATTTTCCAGTCTGTCTTCCGACATTTCAGACACTGATTCAACTTGCCCCAGAGCTGTTTAAACTTGCCCCGTTGGAACAGTTTCACAGCCGTTACTTTCAACTGAACTGTAATTGGCAGGAATGTCCTAGAACTGTGCTGATGGTCTATAGTCATAGGAAAGACATGTATCTTCTTTCTGGATGAAAAAATATTTGCTGTAATATACGTATATATATTTTTTAATGAAGCGAAAACCTAAAAGTGTTTGGTTGTTTCCCGGTCTTCCCTCCTGCATTTATTGGGTCTATGGGGACTGTATCCTTATCGTGGGGTCGGAAAGTGAGCTCATTAGGCTTCCATAATCTGCCTCTTAACCCAAACTCAAAACTTTCCTAACTATTTCTTTTCATGCTTATCCCAAACTTATCAACTTTCCCCCTTTTCAATCCCTTTTCTTCTAAGTAGCCTGTGTAGTGTCTCATTGAATTATGGCGCAATTTAAAATCGCTGCTATTATTAACAGGTTATTCGTTGAAGTGGAACGCGATTTGTGAATGCAATAGATCAAACTAAGTTCAAAATAATGATGTTTTACATGCTGTGGCGGTTCCCTCGGCAGGTCTACAACGTTCACTATAGCATGAGCATCAATGGAAAAGTTGAGGAAGGTTCCATGGAGATTGATGCCAGAAATAATTTGGAGAGATTCCGAACTGGAAGCGGGGACGAGGAAGCCGTGGAAGTTCACGATTTCCACATTGTGAGTTTATTCATATTTAAAATTCATATTTCTAACAAATAGCAGGACTGTGAATATGGATATATATACTAGTTCAGTTGTAATTGTGCGTGTGTTTGTGTGTGTGTGTGTGTGTGTGTGTGCACGTACGTGTGGGTGTGTGTAAAAACAGGGAGATATAATAGAAAATAGATGTTACTAGGTTATTATTAAAACAGACCTATGAGAAATTGTTTACTTTTGAACATTTCAAAGAGCTCCAGTCCTTCCGCTGCCCACTGTGGCCTGCTACCCCCAAAAGCAGTCTACAATTGGGATAAGCATCAGCATGGGAGGGGGAGGTTCAGATCGGTGGAATAATCCTGCTCTCTTCATGTGAAAGCGACTCCTTTCATGGATCGGGAGGGTGCAAACAGAGAATACAACTCTAGCTGAATGATGGCAGCTCAGATGTTGCATCATAGTGCAAATAAGTCATTGCTGGCAGCATATGACTTTGAGAAGAGAGGATTTATACCTCCCCTGCTCTCTCCCACATCAAAATAGAGTGTTCAGGGATGGCACATTTGGACATTTCAGAGCTTAATTCTGCTGACTGTTGTCATAGGGAATCACAGGAATCCGGTTCTCTGGAGGGGAGAAGTGCTACATTAAAACGCAACCCAAAGCTCACCTACCAGAAGTGGAGACACTGAACAAAGAGGCAATGATGTTTGACTTGGTAAGTTGGATGAAATTCTCACACACATTCCTGTCACTTAAAAAAGTTAAACGTACGCCAGTATCTATGAACTAACTAGTGTACATATTTAGGTAGTATTTGTTGTTTGCTATAGCATGCTCAACACTTTCCATTATTTTTCTATTAAGTTTTGCTCTTTTTACTGTAAAATATAAGACATGCACATGCACACACACATATATACACACACGACACAAGCAAATGCAGCGCTATGCAAATGTGAGAGTCATGTTCTGTATACCAGCATTCAATCCAGTTTCACATGCACAGAATCTACACATGGAAATCATTAGATCACCCATCCATACAAACACATCCCAATGCTGCAGCCAAAACACTGGCCCTATTTAAACCAGTGCTTTTAGATCACTGAACTCGCTCAACATGAGGTGCATTCCTTTCCCTACAGGAAGATGAGATCATGCCAGTCAAGTTTGATGAGGAGTCCCTGATTTGGGTGGCGGGGGACCAGCCTCTGAAAGACAGCAGTTTCCTTAGCACGAAAATCCTGGACCTCTGCGGAGATCTCCCCATCTTCTGGCTCCGCCCCACATACCCAAAAGGTAATTCCACATATCTTATTTTTATTGAACCAGGTAAGTCACTCAGAACACTTCCACTATGACCTGACGCAGAGGCCTACTCACACAGAAAAAACTACCAGAATTTGTATTGGTCAACTAGGAGACATTTCACACGTACCCCAGCAGAGTAAAATGCAACATCAGTTGATTTAACACTGAGCATTTGTACTAAAATATGTGTGATGCGTAATATGAAGATTGGGCTTTGCACAATCCCAATAAATACACACATATTGATTAAAACAGACAGGACAGTTAAGGAAACAGACATTTGTAGAAAAAACATTTTTGTCCCATAACACACCAGTGAAATAGAGTGCGTAAGTATTGACAGTGATACAATTTTTTTTTTTTTTGGCTTTGTACTCCAACACATTGGATTTGAAATGAAGCAATATGAATAAGGTGCATTGCTGTCAGCTTTAATTTGTGGGTATTTATCCATATTAGGACATCTGCCTAGCCCATTTTATACATTTCCCCTGCATTTTAGGGTAAATATTAACATAGCATGAAATAAAGTCATCATAACAATATATCAAGCAGTTGATTTTAGTCTGACTTTATTCTGATTTTTCAAACCTCACATTGGCCTGCTTTACTAGCATTGACACTTTTTGGCCCTAATGTTGAGCAAAAACTGCAACAGACACCAAAATTACACAAAAATAATCAACTCTAGACTTCTTATTAGCTTTCTTGTGCATGAAGTAATGGCCAAGACACATCTGAGCAGTCAATTGTCCAAATACGTTTGGTCCCATAAAATGGGGGGACTGTATATAAAAAGGGCTGTAATTCCTACACTGTTTAACAGTATGGATATTCATATTAATTCAAACAACAAAAATTGTCACTGTCAAAAAACCCACGCCCTGCACTCTACAATGAGATGAAAAGTTGCATCTGACTGCAACACAAGCAGATTTGGCCCGAGCAGGAGGGAAAGGGCAGATGGAGGGTATAGTTAAGCGCCTTCCATAGTTTCGTATTTCTGTGGTCTCAGACGGACAGAGGAAACGCAGGGATGTCTTGCGGGCGAAGCGTCAGTCGGCGCCCCACAGCTATGACATGCAGGAATTCGAGGAGGCAGCGGAGGAAAGGAATACTGTGACCCGCGGGCTCGATGCAACAGCCAAAAGAGCTACGGGTGAGGATGACGACGATGATGATGATGAGGACGATAGGACCTACAACCCAGAGAATCCCTACCATGTGAGTGTTCAATGACTATTCGAGCAACATGCAAAACATCCAATCAGATGAGAGCTTTTCATATTGCCTGTAGCCTACTCTAAAACTTGAAAATAAAACATGTTATTTTATATACAACTTGTTATTTTGCAACACACCTCCATGTCAAGTTAAGGACAACACATTTTGTGTTACTTTCAACACAGACTCTGTTAAAGAGTCTACCTTAAAGGTACAATGTAATTTCAGACTTTTAACAGTCAAGAAAGGAATTGCAGCAACAAATACCCTGAATCCACAACATGCACTGTTTTAGACAGTGACTTTATGAAATGTTGACTTTAGCGTGCTGCACAACACTATTTATATGTTTTTTCTTTTTTAAGTTTTCACTTTAGCTAACCAACTATATTATGAGCAAGCGACTTATTTGGCTATGGAACTAGCTGGCTATATACGGTATAATAGTGTACCACAAACGATGCAACTGCAATGATTGAACACATAAAGAGAAGGAAAGGAACTTGTAGCTGCCGAAATTGCACTCCAGACAAGCGATCACTGAAACTCTGTATACTATTGCTTATTATCCAAACGAAGAATACGTATCTAGTTATAAAACGATACCAGTTCGTTATCGGTAGCAACAAGCAAGCTATTAGTAAGCTTGCCGAATTTACAAATATCGCAACGCTCGCAACACTCGTTCCTAGGTTCGTGGATATTTGTCTGTAGACATGTAGTTTAAAAGCACCATTGGTGCACTGAATTCTACTCCAGAAAAGTTTGCAGAGGCATAGAAAGTCTTCTGGGGTCAATTTTAGAAGCTCTCTGCTCAGACTGTCCGTTCGAATAAGGCAGAAAGTCACCAGCCCCAAGCAATGGTGACAATGCGAGTTCAGTGGTCTACAATGCCATGTTGCGTTCTGGGCAGTAGACTCTGCCCCAGCTCCATTAGAATAAGCCTGCTATAGGGAGCAGCTGTGCGCAGAGGCTCAGCTGCTAAGGTCATCCACAGAGGCAATGGTTGTCACCCCAAGTCATTTTCAATGGCCTCCTTTTCAGTGGGAGAAACAACCCCCTATGTCACATCTGTTATTGTCTGTGATAACCCCTAGACATCGGCAAGAGACAATACGGGAGCGCAGATCATACAGAGGCATGTGGGATGTTGTTTTTTTTTATTATATAGCCTGAGTTGTGTTTGCATGTTTTGTGTTGTTTTTGCTGTTGGTTCTCACTATACCAGGTTGGAAATAAGCAGAAACAACTATAGGGTTAGGTCTATTCAGAGCAATGAAAGCAACACAAACATGTATGCGTGCACACACACACACACACACACACACACACACACAATGTTATTCAGCAGTGACCAAAGCTTTCTGCCTTGCTTCCAACAGCGCAATGCTGAGGGAGAGGACGGGACCATGGTATTCGATCCGATGCTGGACCATCAAGGAATCTGCTGCACAGAGTGCCGTCGCAGCCACACCCACTGCCAGAGAATATGTGAGCCATTGGGCGGCTACTGGCCCTGGCCCTATGACTACAGAGGCTGCAGAGTAGCCTGCAGGGTCATTATGCCCTGCCGCTGGTGGGTGGCTCGCATATTAGGTATTGTGTAAGACCTCCAAATTACTCACAACATCAGGCCAAATCCCTTGAAGTATCATGTCATTCTAAATGTTTTTTTTGTTTTAGTTTTGAATGTACTGTAAATAGGAATGAGTAAGTGCCAGCTATTTGCGTACGTATGTCTGAATACTGATGTAGGTGTTTTTCATTTTGAAGCCAAAAGACCATGATTTTTTTTTTTTAGCACACAAAGGCTAGGACAATAATTAAATGTCTTATTATGATGAAAATTATATGTCTGGAAATAATAATTCCCCCAAAATGTTGCTTTTGATGTACTAATAAAGCCCTACTTTATTCCTGGCTGTACTTTATTAATTTCTATCAGGATTTTGTCTTTTTGCAAAATGCTAGTTTCAGCTGAAGGAAATACATGTACAAAAATATTCTGTGTAAACAGTATATATTTAATAAATCCTGCATTAGCATTTCTCTTCTTATATCCACAGTTTTTTGTATATACAGTATGTACAAATGCTTGTTGCACTTTTGTTGTGAAGATTGTATAGCAAAAAGATATGTATCGCATTCAGAGCACAAGAAATGGTTAATAAATGTGAAATATGATTTTGTTTTTATGGTGACTGCACGGTCTGAAATGGTAGCTATCCATAGAGGTAATTACAGTGTTTCTTTTGATGTCAGAAAGAGGCTTTAAGTGGGTGGAAAAAAATTGTTTGGGTTTTAACTGAGGCCACACATCTCTTTTTGATCAGCGGGAGAGATGAACATCAGATATGAATTAAACATTTAACAGATTGTCACAGGATTTCATCTGTTGGTGGCAAATTCATATTTATGTGATACTGCAGTTAAACTCACCATGTTCAGTCTTATCACAGCAATAGATTTGCTCATATGAGGGTAATTATTTTGAGCTCCAGCTTCATTGAAGTGGACTAATACTTGATGATTGCAAGGCCTCCTGAGAAATCTCATGGCTTGGAATTAAATTGAAGGCCCACATGCATATCTTTGTGTTTTTTGAATGTTTCATGTTATCATGGAGCTTTCAATTTGTGTTCCATACTGATTCAAGCAAAAAAAGTGCAATTTTGGTGGAAGTATGCATATCCTTCGGTCTAACTGCTATTTTTTCAAGCTGTTAAATGATTTTCCACATGATGTATGTTCTTGCATAATTATTGGATGACGTTGCTAAAATAAACCTCTGAGCCCGCCTAATCTGCCTCTTTGAGACTGAGCCAAAACATTTTTAGAACCCTGTTGATCATCAAAATGAGTTATTAATTAGTTATCAACTACTAGATCAAGTTATTTACTGGTTATTTACTGTCATTGCTCTTTGTGTTTTATGGGCGTGTTAGAAACTGAAACCAGGAAGAGAATTCTGATGTGTGTAAGCCTTTAAGGTATGCTCGTGTCCAAGGGATTGAGATTGATGCAATTTAGTTTTTTTTATATTTCATCCATTATCTAATCTGCTTGTTCCAGGTCAGTGTGCCAGAGTTGGGGTGGGGGGTGGAGAGGGGGTTGGCTGGGGCCCAGCATATATTGGTTGAGAGATGGGAATACACCTAATCCATGGCAGGGCATGCTCACCATTCAGTCATGCATACATATGGGCAATTTAGACGCTCCAATTAGCCTAACCTGCATGTCTGAGTGAGAGGAAACTGGAGTACCTGGATAAAAAAAACACATGGTCATGGGGAGAAAATGGAGGCTCTAAACACTGGGACCTTTTTCCTGTGAGATGACAGTGCTCTCCACTGCACCGCCATGTTGACCGCATATGAACTACTCTAAAGTATAACATCTCTCAGATCTGAAAGCAAAATTAGTAGACATGCATTGATTTGGATATTCAATGGTAGAACAGACACCATCACTGTAATTTAGCCTGACCTCCGAAATTAGGAAAATCTGGTGAAATTTGGAGATGCATATTTCATTTTTAAAATCCTTAATGGTGTTGCTCCAGAACTTGTGACGAGATGGCATATAGGTCCACTAGGGCCTCCACAAGAGGTGATAGCATACTAGGAAAGAAAAGTGATTAACAAAAAGAAAAAGTGATTTTAGTCAATCAGCCTTCTCTTAGCACCAAATATAAACACCCTGCCTTCAGACCTGACAGACCTGACTGACATTGGCACATTCACCAGAAATGTAAACATTTGGTTACTGGATAATCAAGACTGTCAACATGACGTGCAAATACATATGCTTTCCATATTGGTCTGTTATGTCAGTACTAAACTACACATGTTGTGTTACATTGTGGCGTCTTTGTTATCTTTGCCTGGCAACGTGATGCATTGTTTTGTGCTGCTTTAAAGTTTTAATGCTGTAATACCATCTACGTATACAATATATGCATGCTCCATTGTTTCTTGGCATGTGCCTGCTTCTGTCTTGCTTATGCCTGCTTACAAGAACCATGTGCTTGTTTTTATGTGCTTTTAATGTTGTACTATGGCTTCTTGTCTGGTCTGTGTTGGTATCAATGTTTTAACATAAGTCTGCCCAGGGACAGCAGATGGAAATTATCCATTTGGCAAAATCATGCGCATCGCAAAATATTCATGTTGATCAATATGTACTGTCCGTGTTAAATAAAGAAAGAAAATCAAAGTGGCCCAGATAGCATAAGCAAGAAAGGCCAGTGGGATGTTCTATCAAAACACACAACCAGAAAGTGAAAAGGCTGTGTGTCCAAAGCCATATATTGTTTCCTTCTTCTGGGTTTCTCCCTTTTTTTGCTCCAGGGTTCAACAAAGACTGCATTTCCTGTGCAAGCTCAGAATCTGTGGCTTATACCAGAGTGCTGCTTCTGTTTTACAATGCTGTAGTAGAGAGATTACTGTGCTACGGAATCTCAGCATGGTTTGGCAACCTGTCAGCTAAAAGCTCAGATCACCCGCATCATACAGACAGCCTTGAAGATTATAGGAGTCAGGCATAGGAATCAGGCAGAAAATTATTTCTGACCAAGGACCAGCTCCTCTCTTCAGGTAGACCTTTCAAGGTTCCCCAGTCTTGGCTCCACCATTATAAGCACTCTTTTGTCCCCTAAACACCATAAAAACCTGCACCAATCTGCTTCATATGAATGTATTCATGTGCTATTCATGTGCTCTATATGTAATTATGCATGCTGTTTTGGATCCACATGAGTTGGGCAAGTGCAACTGGGGTTGATGACTGTATTTGTGTTTTACATGTTATTTTATACAGCAGGTTGTGTCCAAAACAAATTTCCTTTGGGACAATAAAGTATATGTCTCCCTACTGATAAAAAGAGCAATATAAGTCAAAATAAAATGGAGACCAGTCAGCCACAACCCATTGGATTCCTGTGGTGTTAAACAAGCATGTGCCATCAGTCCACTGGTGCAGATGGGAGTAATGGAAACACAGCAGCACTACATGCTGCTTCTCCCCCCCCCCCCCTCCCCCTACGCACCCTCCTGAACCTCCTGGGTTTAATTGAAATAATAAGCGAGCAGAAGGACTCCACCCTCACTCGCCGAGTTTGTTTCCCATAGATCTCTTCCCGCCCAGGTGAGACGGTTTTATAATCACCCGCCCAGACCACATTACAGAAGCTGTGGCAGGTTCCCAGCAGCGGTATCCGATAATTCAATGAATGAACTGGAGATGGTCCTTCTCAGCACTCCAGGGACTGTCTGAAAATGTAATTCCTTCGTAGGGAATGTGTGAAAAACAGTAGACACGCACACGGGTTGTCACTGGAGCCATCCTCACTGCAGCTTGATTGTCATGCAATAGCATAACCGGCAATCAAGCTGACACGCAGCAGCAAACTGCCGTTGACATCTGATGCCACAAGTGACAATCTAGTATTGTAGGACTGTACTTTGACCATTATTTTTATGTAATTGTTGAAAATGATTATAAATAGTAAGCACACCGACCAACATTTGTCCTGAAGATGACTTTGACGTGATTGCAAATGTTGTGGTTTTCTTCACGAACAAAGTTTAAAAGTATAGTTTGGTGATTGCTGAACTCGCTAAAGAAAGTAAATTTTGGTGAATGCTGCACTCACTAAATAAACTACCTGTGAAGAAAAATGTGAACTTGCATTTAGCTGTGAGAGCACAAATGTTGATTGAAACCAGGCCAATGTGTATTTATTTGCTAATTAGTGATGCCAGAATACTAGTGAGCCATTTTTTAGGAAGCTGTCTATTAATAATTCAAATGGAGCTGGATCACAGCTAAAGAGTGATAATTCCACTTTCCTTTTTTTTCCTGGGTGTCATTGCTGTTTTTGGCCCACACAACCCTACAAGCTGATTATTCTGAGCAGAATCATTACTGAATAATTTTCTTATAATTCAAAATTCAGATTTCTTTTTTGCTTTGATCACACAGGCCCACACTAACACTATGTGTCATACCTTTCAGGTAAATTGACAACAATAGTGTCACTGTTAGACACAGTTCACACTGAGTAAAGTATTTTGGGTAAGACAGGTCTGAAAGATTGTCATAGGCTGTTCACTCATATTGGACCTATTTGGGTATGCCTGGAGGGACTCCCTGGATTATTACTGCTTCTAACCAAACTCTTAAACTCTTAACTCTAACCAAACTTAATTTGAAGGAATAAATACATGTGCGATTAATGTCATCTTTAAAACTGGACTGTTCAGCAGACTGTTCCTAACCAGTTTTGACTCGTGTGGTGGGTTGAGTAAGCCTCTTTGAAGTAGCCTTATCAGAAATCAGTGTATCTACTAAAGCAGACACATCAAACAAGCCAGATCCAAATGAACCAGACACTTTTCACTTCTGAAAGGTTTGTTTATAGTGTGTTGGACTGTTTCAGAACTGGGGAGGGGGTATAATTTATGAAGAGTGTTGTGTCCTTCCAACACTCTATTCCTCTCCCAGGCTTTCCATCCACAATCTTCATGGATGAATAATGTGAAGAAGGGGAATAGGAAAAGAGTCTGACAATAAAAAAGACATGAAATTGTCTGTTCACATATGATGAATGTAAATGTAAATAGTTGTGACAAAAACTGAAACATGGTCGTGATTTAAATTCAAGCTTTATGTAAGCCAGCCAGATAACTTCCTGCAAAAGATTACAGTGAATATCAGTATGGAGTAAAAAGCTAGCAATACTGCTTCTTTCCCAGAGTGTGCCATGGTTCTAAAATAACATGGACAGCTTCATAAATAACTTTAATGGAATAATAATTTTCAGTGATTTATATTTATATTAATAAGTTGGGCTGAGTACATACTGTATGATACAGCTCTCAGTGGTATAAGAGAGAATGTCAGTGTCATTTCTCTGCAATATCATGTTAGCAGGCTGTAGTTTAATACAACACACCTCATAGGACATCATGTTGCCTGGGAAATTCCCAATTGCCACAATGTTGACATCATCCAGTACGTGGAACTATGTTCAGCAGAACTGAATTATTTCAATCATGATTAAACTTGGCCCTTGTGAACTAGTCGGGATTGGGACATTGGGGTTGAACGTAGTCACTGCTTAGACTTAAGCTTCTGTATACCCACATAACATTCTCTGAGGTGAAATGAAAAGACAAGACATTTGTGACAAGACACAATGAAAAGACATTTGTCTCTATGTCAATCAGTGCATTTCACCAAAGGTTGAGAAGCACATCATATTTACATATGCTGGCAGTGGGATGTTTTTTAGATTCCATGTAGAGGTGGGTAGAAAGAGCTGATAAGACAGCCCCAAAACATCCGTAGGCTATATAATATTAATACTCTTCCTAGACCTTCACTTAACAGATGGTGACAAGCATGACATATCCACGACCTCCTGATGGCTCACACAACTCTTCCTCCTCAAGGACATATACTTTTTTTCGTTATATTTTTGGACATTGCAAGGGGGCAATAGATGGCTTTCCCTCCAAATTTCTTCTCACAAGACCAGAAAAGAGGCACACTGACATTGACAAAGATTCTAAGAACAAATTGGGAGGTGGGTTGACAACATCAAATTCAATAAATGGCCTTTTGACATCTCAAAAAAGAATAATGTCTTTTTAAAAAGTACATAGAATAGCAATGGAATGAAATCTTAATCCAACAAGTTCCACATAGGCTCGTGACCTTGTGTCCTCTGGTTAAAAAAAAGTATTTGTTTGCTTTTTCTGTTCTTTTGAGGTGAGCCACATCTCTATCAATGTTTCCACTGGACACACGGAGGGGGAGAGCAGAAAATAAATGTTCAAAGAGAAATTCCAGTAACCAGTCACTGAACTGCTTTTGTGTTCGGTTTCTCTCTTTGAGCCAAAGGTACCCAGGGAGCCCTCCGGCCCGGGGAACAAACAGGGCTTTGTGAGCACTGACCCGAGTCTCCCGGCATCCGGACTGCGAACCCACACCTCCGTGCTAATGGGAAAACTGCAGACGGCCATTCAGCGGGAGGGCTTCAACCCACATGGGGCGGGCTCCTCCGTTTGCTCTTCCTCGCTTGGCCGCGCTGCCCTCCTATCCACCGTCAAAACAGGACGAGAGCGGAGGAATTTCACAGGGTTGCTGAGGTGAGCGAAGCCAGGCTTGCTTATTCCGCTGGTGTTTGCAGGCGATGCATATTCTAGCCTCTTAGATGATGTAACCGAACACAGGAAAGAAAGTCCATAATGCTGGCTCATTGAAATGTTATGGCTGAATGCTGACGCTGAACAAAAATTCATCGGGTCATTAAGCGCATTAAATATATATAGGGAACACTCTGAGTGACCACTTTATTAGGTACATCTGCACACCGGTTCATTAAGGAACATATCTAATGGCAATCACATGGCAGGAACTCAATGAATAAAAGCATGGGCACATGGACAAGAGGTTCATTTGCTGTTCAGACCAAACGTCAGAATGGGGAAGACATGTGATCAAATTACTTTTATCTCAAATAAAGTGCTGATTTCCTGGGATTTTCATGCGGAACAGTCTCTAGAGTTTACAGAGGCAGTTCTGTTGGTAAAAATGCCTAATGTGAGAGGTCAGAGGAGAATGGCCAAGCTGACATTAACTAATATGTGTTAAAATGGTGGTATGCAGAAGAACATAATATGAAGGCACAATGCATCAAACCTTGAACTGGAATGGCTACAGCAGTAGAATACAAACACACCTAATAAGTCAAGAAAAAGCTAATAAAGAGGTCACTGAATGTCTACTTGCTCATCTTTTGATGCATAAGTTTTAAACATTGTACTGTTTCTGCAGTAATTGATAGTCCTGTGCCATTACTGACTTGAAGCTCCCTTGAATGAAGGTTCTTACTGTTCTTACTGTTCCTATGAAAATCATGCAAACCCCCATTGACTCAAACAATCTTTTTTCTTTTTTCTTTTGACAGAATTGTTAATGCATACTCTCCAGCAACTTTCAAATGGATACACAATGTATCTGCACCTAAAGCAGTGTGCAAAAAATACAGGAATCATTATGTTTCTCTGCAATCGAGCCCTGCAATGCTTTTCCTTTCTACATCAACTCTTAACACTGTAGAAATTAATGCGGCTGTGGAACATAGCTTAGATGTTTTGAGACACCTCCATTGAATGCCCACATGCAATTTAGCACAGCCACTCGATTATTCTGCCTGATCTGGGTTTCTCTGAAGTTTTATTCTGCCTGGGGCTTATACTGCAGGTGTGTGTCCAATATGCTGGAACCAAATGTCTAGTGCCAACTAATTGACTGAAAACTAGTTTCATTTCTGAGAACCAGCTCCATTCGCTTCTGCCACAAAGAAAGCAAATTACTCTGAAACATTTACACTTTCATTTTTCCTATGCTGCATTTTCTTTTTCTTGAACACCACATTCTGATACTGTTTTGTTTTTGTCTTTCCGCATTACTGACACGCATAATATTCCTGCCTCTGTTTTGCTGCAGTGACACGTCCTCGTAGCTGTTTTAAATAACATTTAGAATATGTTTATCCTGCGTTTTGTGTGTTTTCCTCATGCTCTGCCTAGGGGCCTGAAGTTCCCAGGGGTAGCTTGAAAGTTTCAGTCAACTGAACAAACAAGGTCAGGCATGCTTCCAGGGAAAATTTGAGAAGAGCGTCATGGGAGACGGCCCTGTGCAGTATCCCCCCCTGTTGGTACTGTTGCACACAGTCATTTTCAAACTATGCTTGCGTGACATTGACAGCAAATGCTAAATGGTACGCACACTCACACACCAACGGCGATTAGCTGCCACGCAAGGCACCAACCAGCTCGTCTGGAGCATTTAGGGGTTAGGTGTCTTGCTCAGAGACACTTCGACGCACCCCGGTCAGGGGATCGAACCGACTGCCAGACAACTGCTCTTACCTCCTGAGCCAATGTCGCCCCCCGACAGTCTATGCGTCTGCCGTTTCAATGGGCCTCAAATGTATGAAAGAGCACTGCTTTCGCATTTCTCTATAGCCCTGCATGCCAAAATAGTTTCACACTGCCATCTAATGCTGAAAGCTAAACTGACTACATCAAACCACTTAGACAAACGGTAAATCTATAACATACAAAAATAAATACACGAATCCAGGAAAACAAAGTGAGACCATCAGCGTGGTGCAGAGAGGCTTGAAGAACATTTTAGACTTATAACGTGAAAGGAGTAGTCGTCCAAAGTCACAGCGGAAGTACTGATAAAGTTTACGGAGAGGAATGAAAATGAATTTAATCGCTGGGAGCGCATGCAACAATGAAGCCCCTGCTGTGAAGATATGCTACCCCAGGGGCAGGCTGTGCTCTTAAGCCCTACAACAGCCTCATTATCCCCCCTCTGCTCCTATCAGATCCTGGCAGCAGTATGTCACAGGAAGGCTTCTTTCTGCCACTAGGCATGTGCCCAATCCTCTCATAACACTGTTGTACATAATTGCCATATGGACGGCGTTTTGAGCCAGACTGAAGACTAAAAAACCCTCCAGGCAGATTCCCCAGATAGCTAAATTAATATTTTATCTCATTTCCATCTAATTTGCACCAAATTATTATACAGCACAGAAAATTTTAATTAATTTATAGAACAGATCAAACACAGGTTCATACTTTGATAGAGGGAGCTCTTATTTTCACAATTTGTAAGATTCCTTCTTCCATGCCTTTTAATCTTTTGGCTTTCAAGATATACATGAAATCATATACTATCATCAAATGTAGGACAAATTAATAACTGTCATCACACAAGCCATGCTTGTGTGTGATGTTCTGGTGGAGAATCACTTTACCTGTCACCCCACTGTTTAATTAATTTCACACTGTTTAATTAAATTGGCACTGTCTAGGGAATCATGGGGCCTATCAAGACAAACGATTTCTGGGGCTGGTTTGATCAGGGATTAGAGCAGGGGAAGCTTTTACAATGCCACCTTTTTTCCAGAGTTGATGCAGACATCATATTGTCTGCCTTATTTTTATTTGTTGTTGTGATGGATTGTGATGATAATCCAGATTACTTTTGCCAGGTTATATTTGGGTATGGGGAAATGGTATGAAATGATTATGTTTCATATTTCATATGATCTTATTTCAGCCAAATGAACAGATGGATAGACCAGAGATCTGTTGATTTTCATTGTAACTTCATTGCAATCAAGTGTAGACTTCTTGTGGTTATCTAAGTTCTTGCCCATATTTGGGGCCATCCATCTTGCCCTTTATGGCAACAATCAGCCCAGTCCCTCCGTATACAAAAGCAACTCCATAGCATTATGCTGCCACCACCATGCCGGACAGTTGGGATGGTGTTACCTGGATGATGGGCTGTGTTTAATTTGTACCAAACTTAACATGCTGCTTTCAGGTCAAATAACTAATCTTCAGCTTAGCTGGCCTCTTAAATAGACTCCATTTACACTGTATAGCGCTTTACAATTGATGCCTCTCATTCACTTACCAACGGTGATAGGCTGCCGTGCAAGGTACCAGTTAGTTTGCCGGGAGCAATTGGGGGTTAGTGGTCATGCTCACGGATACTTTACTTTGACACACCCCAGGCAGGGGGTTGAGCAACCTTGCCATGCCCCCATCTTGGTCATTCTATAACGTACTCGTATTGTATGTCCTTCTCTTGTTTGGTTTGGTTGAATGGTATGGTTTTTATGGTATCTGGGTTTTTCCCTATGTTTTTTGTTTTGCGATTCTGTGTCTTCATGTGTTTAGATTTGTAATAAAAAAGCATATGAAGTGCTCAATGTAAAACATTCTCAGCCTTTATTAAAGGGCATTTGCATTTAGTTTGGTTTCACCATGTAGAACAGCACACCTGATACATACAGATTTCAGGGCACCATAATATATGTGAAAAATTCACAGGTGTGATTAGTCGGGTGTATCCAATCGCTTCCTTAGTACAGGTATAAGAGGATTTTCAGTATTGAGTCTTGATTCTAGGTTGTTGATTGCCTTTAGAGTCTTATTGGTGTTTGTCAGCATGAGGACCAGAGTCAAAGAAGCCATTATGAGAGGCAGAGGAAAAGGAATCCAAGCAGTCAGAGACATCAGTCAAACCTTGGGCTCACCAAAATCAACAGTTTGGACTAATTTTGAAGAAAGAGAGCACTGGTGAGCTCAGTAATTGTATGGGGTCTGAAAGACCTTTACAGTTGATAATCAAAGAATCTATAGTGCAGGATGCAAACCATTAGTTAGTTGCAGAAACACATGGGTCAGGTTACAATTAGCTAATTAGTACCTATAAGAGCGTGCAGAGTTGTGAACAGACAAGACCACAATTCACTTGTATCACAGTGATGGCAAGAGCAAAATGAGGAGGCCAAAATAAACTGACTAAGATACAAAGTACACCCCCTCATCTGTAAAACATGGTGGTGTGAGTGTTATGGTTTGGACACATATGGCTGCCACAGGTACTAGCTCACTTGCCTTCATTTCTGAGACTGTAGATGTAACTGCTGATAGAGAATGGGAGAAGCTGACGTGCTAACCACTAGATTGAACCACGACATAAAACCAACAGAGTGGTCAAGTGTGTCTCCTAAGCGTGCCTATTCTCCAGTCATTTAAAGTCTAAGCTTCCCTTAAGCACGCCCAGTGGACATTTGATTTAGAAACTGCAGCAAAGTGTACCTGAGAACGTAATTTTAAGAAATAAGAGCTCAGAGGTACAGGTATGTGCAGTATATCCCATGAGACTGGGTAGCATGAGTTATATGCTGAAGAGAAAACTGAAAGCAGCTATCCCCAGAAACAAGCAGGAGCTGAAGATGCAATAGAGGCCTGGCGGAGAAGATAGTCAGCACCTGGTGATGTTAACGGACCACAGACTTCATTGCATGCAAAGGATATGCAGCAAAATACTAAATACGACTCATTTTCATAACATTAATATGTCATCAATATGTAATATGGGTATAAAAAGTGATTTGATTTCTACATGGTGAAACCACATTTTTTCAAAATACCATTGACATAAAAGCTGAGAACATGCACACAACATGTGAATTGTTTTATTACAAATCTACATAAAATTGTGGAGTACAGATCCAAATCAAGAAAAAATATGTTTTTGATCCAAACATTATGGAGCTCACTATATATGCCACTTTGAAATATTAAATTAGGAATTGACAGTGATTTAAAGGCTGAGTGCCTGTGAGTTTGTGGGACTGCTTTTCCTTTAACAAGGTAAATTGTTATGTTCTCCTTACTACAGGGCGCAGGCTTATAAAAACTGATGGATTGCAGAGCTTGATGACCTTTGCTTGCAGAGAACAACACCTCATTTGGCAACTGTCAAAAGGGGAAATGTGTAAGTTTGTGATTGATGTGAGCCATAGTTTCATGGAGATGAAACCCCTGAGAAGCTTGGTATCACAGTGGAACAGTCTGAAGTAAAACAGCTCCCCTGTGTGGTGAAGAGGAGCAAAAAACGAAGAACACAAAAACTTTGAATCAATGCTGACATGCTTCGTGTTTCGGTTTGTTTTACAGAATTTCGAAAACATGCATTCTGTTTTAAGCCGTTTATTATCGCATTTTTCAGTATTTGAGAAGAGTATGAAAAGTCAGCTATCATGATTAAAGAAGAATACGATGTTAAGGATACTCAAAGAGTATATTATATTACAAGGGTTGATATTATTATTCAAATATAAAGCAGAACCCCATGGTTGACAATGTCCAGTGTACAGTAGCCTTCCATGGCTTCCTGTTTTATTACAGTATACCAATCAGGTAAGTTAATATCAATCACTATGGAGAAAAGCAAAGAATCCTCAGAAGAAAACAAAGAAAGGGGTGTTGACTTTAATAAAGTTCATATATTATTTACAAACACAAACATGTTACAGTAAATGATGTATAGTAAATTATTATTATTATTATATGAATTATAATTTACTTAATTGACATTTATTGAATGTTTCAGCATAGTGAAATATATGTTTCTTGAGATTGAGACCAGAGACCCTTGTCCCCTACAGGAGACAAAAAATTTCCAGGCCACGGATACTGTAGAGGGGTAATTAAGAGGCCGTTACGTGACAGTTCAATAGCACCTACGGCCAATTAGCTCATACCCATTTTACAAACTCTGACTGATTTCAAAACATTTTCTGCACGTAAATATCTGTGCATTGTCATGATGCTATAGCCCAGTGGTCCTCACTCCTGGTTCTGGAAAGCCACAGGTTGTTTTCGCCTTAATATCAGCAACCAATTTAGACCAAATAAACCAGGTGAGGTGAGTTAACTGTGTAATTAACTGATACATTTTTAAATGGTAAATGATTGGCATTTATATAGTGCCTTTTATCCAAAGTGCTGTCCAGTTGGTGCTTCTCAGTCACCCATTCACACACACACAGCAATTGGCTGCCATGCAAGGCGGTTAGATGTCTTGCTCAGGGACACTTTGACACACCCCAGGCGGGATCGAACCAGCAATCCTCTGACTGCCAGATGAATGCTCTTACCTCCTGAGCTACAGTCTCCCACGACATCAATTAAGTGGGAAGATCCTGGTTTCCTGTGCTGCTCAGACTCCTCGATGGGGAGCCTTGGCACCTTCCCAGGAGGGAGGATCTCCTAGCACAACTGGACGGTCACATATGGCATCCGGAGCCAGATAGCCTGTGACAGTGTTTGGCCTCTGAGGGGGCGGAACCACTACTGATGTTATGTGATCAGTGATCAAGCAGTTGTGCAAACCATCCTGAACTCAAGGGAACCCTCAAAACCGTTAGTCCCATTTCTGTATGTAATTTCTGTAAAACATGTTTTATGCACTGCCCAGGATTTGCATAGATGTTTTATACATATTTGGGGACCGAAAAAGATAACTAAAATGTCAGCAAATCAATAATATTTAAGATTCTAATGGGCAGCACCAGAGTGATGAAAAATTTTCTTCTGAGCTATCTTTATGGGCTCTAGCTCTTTACTGAGCCTGTTTACTTTTCCATATATGTGGAATATTTATACTCTTTGCATGTCAAAACAAGGTTTTAAGATGTCTGGGTTTTTAGGAGCATAAAATCAATATGTGCATACGCTGATGTGTTATCTGCTGTTAGAAAACATAAAAAGAAATTATAATAAATAAATCAAAAACACACAATAAGCATAGAAGCAGTAAACAATGTAATGTTTGGAATAACAACACACTTATTGTGCTACTACTTTTATTACTTTCAACACATTTTATGTGAAGGTTACTACTTTTGTGAGAAATTATACAATTTATATGTTAAAGAGGGAGAATTTTAACACAGACTGTGTTGAATGTAACACGTGTCGTCCTTAACTGGACACTGAGGTGTGTTTAGAAAAGCATATTTCACATATCTGTTTTGAGAATGTACTTTCATCCACATCAGGGCCATGCAGATTCTCAGTAGCAGATGATGCTAAATATCAAGATGCACAAGCTCCAGACATCAATATTTTTCTTCTCTGATAATTAAAAACCATAATTCTTTACCGTAAAAGAAACCAAATATTTTACGAAGACCAAAAATATTTACTTCTTATTTTTAATCAGATTTCCCATTTATATATGGGAATATATTTCAAAATATGTCATTTCTTTATGAATATTTCATGAGATTTCACTTGAGGAGATAAAATTATCCATTTTACTTGACTGGGCATTTATACATTGGTCAATATTTCTGGAAGAAAGTTTTAAATGGGATTCATAAACATACAGATTGGACACTATGTCAACAGAGCTGAAAATAAGTTTGACAGCAGCTTCCAGTGTTGTGCCATTGTGATATGAAATGTATTAATTTTTTTAATTAATTACAACAGTAGTTGCAAAAGCCTATAAAATATGGAGAGGATAGAAAAGTGGTTTCCAAACTCGACCCTGAGGGCCCCCTGGTTTTTGTCCCAACCATAATTGCAATCTCAGAATCGTATGCAGTTAATTTGGCTTAATTAGGTGCTTCATGTTTAGAGGGGTTATGTAAGCCACATTATGTCAGATATAGCTATGCATGCCATGAAGTATAACCAGCATACACAGGGGGCCCTCAGGACCAAGATTGGGAACCACTGGTATAGAGTACTGGATGCAGAAATAAGCTTGTGCCTGGATTTACTTGTGCCCCCCCCTTTTTGTTCCCAGTGAAACAATTAGGTAAAACCTGAGCTATATTGTGGTTAACCTGTTTATTTCAAAGCATCTCACAACCTTGATTTCCATCCCTCAAGATGTCTATATTCCAACTTTTCCACATTCGGTTTGCTCACTCTTCACAGAAAATGCTAAATGTACATGGAATTGTCCAGCTTTACTGCTGTCTGGCACCAGAACAGTCAACGTTCTAACCAATGAGTGAATTCCATCATAGACCATATGACAGGGGCAGTACAATGGATCCCTCAGTTCACAAAGATAAATGGTAACTCCGCTTTCCCAGCCAAAGTCCTCACCTAACTCTGTTAGGGTCACTATAAGGTCATCCCTTATAATTGAGTGGCTAAACTTATACCTTACATGGTTCTCTACATAGTGGATGTCTAGAAGAAATTAACCAATGTGTTTAAAGTTTATAAACATACAGGATTAAGATATTAAGCTTTAAGGTTATCATGCACAATCAGCTTTTGCCGAAAGACACGTTGTACTGGTAAGTATAGTGCATTATATAGCAATATTATTATTATTATTACTACTACATCTACCACTATTACTAGTACTTCAACTAATGATAGCTATTTCCCTAATAGTGATGGAGTCAGTCAAAATAATTATTTCTGTGTGACCACTAATCCACTTTGCATGACATTCCCATGAAAAACAAATGGGCTAATTACCATTAGCAATGGCGGCTCAAATTCATTCTAAAATGGACATTATTGGTTGCTACATGGTACAAGTGTAACAGCCTATGGATTATCATGGAAACACTTGGCTGGCAGCTGACCTGTCCTAAATAAAGAGCTGAGCTCCTTTGACCACAGCCAGTGTATTCTCTACAGTCTCTGTATTCATTATGGGAATTTGGTTTTCCAAATAAAATACAACAAAAATGAACTCTAAGAGTAAGCATGCATTCTATCATTTTATCATGCAAGTCTCTGGTATTCTTAACTGTGCTTGGTTAATCATGATATTTGGTGAATATTTACATGTACAGAGTTACACAAAATATTCCCATGCTGATACAGTATATGGAAATGATATAGGGCCTTTTCTAAGGACTTAGTATTGCTGTGGTAATAATAAATTGGCCCTGCGGGAACATTAGACAAATGACAATTAACACATTGACAAATGCACTTAATTAAGTTGAAGTGGTTATCATTTGTTGGCATGGCAAGAATCATCCCTAGCTTGCTTTGAACTTAGTTTCCCTTTATTCTAAAAAAAACTTTGTTTCAGATTCCTTCCCCATTTTTCTCCCAATTTGGTTGCCAATTGTACCCTATCTATTCCAATTACCCATGCTAACCATTTAGGATAAATCGTCTTGGCAGCCCAGTGAGATCGAGTGATCTGTACTTTCTTTTAGTTTTGAGTGAGCTACCTTTAAGTACTGTAAACATATTAATGTGGCTGTTTAATTGCACGGGTGAGTACACAGTCAGGGATTGGATGCCAACCATCCCAGTGCTGACTGTGGCTAGTCAACTCCAAGGATGACATGATAAACACAATAGACAATGATTGTCAGACACAATCATCAGCCTAGTTTTGTGGATTACTAATTTGTATAAACTCTATTAAACTCTATTATCAAACTTGATAAAAATTATACATTTATACATTCAGAGAAAACAAACCACAACTGCAGAACAGTTGGAGCAGAATGCCAAAAAGGACATTTGATGCACTCAAGTACAAGCTCAGGTCCAAAAGTTTTGAGAGAATCACAGAAACCAGTGTTGTGCTCACTATCACTAGAGCCCTTGTATGCAATTACCGAAAATTTGTAACAAGACTTAGAAGTGGGGGAGTCAGACTTTGTGGCACAAAGTGGTTTTATGGACTAATTGGACATGCATGCAGAGCACTTAGCTCAAAGGGACACTGGAAGGTCATAAGAAAGTTAGACATTACTGCCATTGTTCACATGATCCAAAATGTCATGCTTTCAAGTCGCATGACCCCCTTGAGAGATTTCTGATAAAAAAATGTCAAAGAAAGTTCCATAGTTTTCTTTATCAAATCTACTATCGTACTTGCATATACTATGAGGGCTGGGGTGGCACTCCACAATGTGATCCAGTCTTGTACATGTTTGTTATGTTAAGAAGAGAGAATTAACACTTTTTTTTTCAACCTCCTAAGATGTAGTTCATTAAACAAGCAATCTTTTACACATACAAAACAACAAATAAATTATAGCAGGCAAACTGTAAATTGTTGTGGCATTTGCCTTTGTTCCCACATTATTACAATAATTCCCTGTTTTGTATATGATCCAAATATGTTATTCACTCATATTTCCTCATCCTCTACCAGACCAACTGGTCATAAGCGGGTCTAGCTGGGTATAAACTGATCAGCCGGCTAGTGCTCGTAGCATTTCTGAACTGGTAGCTGGTCAGCCAGCAAAACATAGCTTGAGCTGATCAACCCATGTCAACCTGGGAGCTGGTCTGAACTGGTCAACCAGTTCTTTTTAAACAGATTTTCTAATTCAGTCCTCTGGGATTTTTTAAAGCCAGTTGATTTCCCAGTCTCCGCTGAAAAAGTCTTTGAAGGAGGGATATTAGATTACAGTATATCTGCCCCTTGGGTCAAGCCCATTTATAACTTATCTGTTTGGAAATCCTCTTCCATAATCAAGGAAATAGGAAATGAAGCACACTCATGAACAACGTATTCAGTTTGTCAGTTTGTGTAATTTCATGAGAAATATCCCTCATGCTCACTTAAATTTGGCCCTTTGTCCACAGAGTTTCACAGCCACAGCAGCAATTATCAATTTTGATTTCCTGTTTGGATAATACATAGACAGTAGAGCATGCCACAATGCAGGTGGATTTATTTGATCATTTTTGACATGAGCCACGAGTATATGACCAAAAGCCTCAGTGAAATGAGGTGAAAAGTTCACACATGACTGGGTTAGATAGTGCTTGGTGAGCTGGAACATGCAAGATGATCTATTGAAGTTGGCAATGTATTGGATCAGGTGGGTACTTCTTCTAGGAAATACTTGAGGACTATGAGTCACTACATAAGAGTTGTTTACCAAAAAACCTGATGTGATGAGGCTGATAGCATTACTGGGAACATTTCTCTGTAGGGGAAATTTAGCTGGAAGCAAATGAAAGGCAATCCTAGGCAAATTGATTAAGCATGTCATTATTGGGTCAGGTTTTTTCCTATATTTTCAGCACAAGGACAAAGTCCAAGCAAATAATTTAAAAACAGATTTGGAAGTATATTATCCTTGTCAAACAGCTGAAATGAACTTCAAATGAACTACACAATATACATTACTGTTTTCTGAAAAGAGAAACGAAGACTTCAGTCAAAATAATACATTGGACTACAGTAAATAAAACATACAGCTTATAACATTAAGGCCATAGAGAAAGTTGCAGACAGTTTAGGATGATCCTGGACAGTGGTTAGAATTTCATGTGAAATGCATTATTTATTATGATAGAAAAGCATGTATAATTGGCAGAGCTGTTACGTTTCTGTGATGTTTTCCATATCGTACATTGAAAGAATCAATTTTTGGAAAAAATGACAATGATTAATATGTAGCACTGCCATATAAATGCTGTGGTCTATATGTCATGTCCCATGCCTCTGTGTCTTAGTTCATTTACTGGTTTCTGTTTCTATGAGTTTTCTGTGTTTGTATTCCATTTCACGTTTTACCTTCCTCCCGGTTTCTTGTCCTGCACCTGATGTGTGTTGTAATTGTCTCACCTGCTTCTTGTTGTCTAGTCATTAGTATGGCATATAAGCCTGCCTGTCTTGTGCCCTGCATTCGTTCTTGTGGCCCTGTTCGTCTCCCCTGGTCACCTCCAGCTCTCCCGCCTCGCTTACAATCCTCCTGCCATCTTACCAGCCTTGTCCAAGCCCTGCTCCAGCCCCTCACTTCCTGTACCAGTCTCCAGCCCTTCTACCTTCCTGTTCTCCAGCCCCGCTGTTTGATCTCCCGACCCCGATCTCTGCCTGTTCTGGACCTCGGCCTGTCTTCTCCTCATTGCTCTGGTTACCTGCACTCTGACCCATTGACTGGACTTCACCACGACCTGCCTGGTCCAATGTGCCCAAGTATGAGATCAGACACTGGTGATAGAGTGTGTCTGAACATATTCATTTTTTCTTTACATCCAAGTAAAACAAGCCTGAGCGGGTCTGTTCATATTTTTATTTTAACTGAAATGTACACATTACAAATAATACTGTGGCATTGCAAATTCAGGCAATTTGAGTATAATTTCTGTTATGCACAGTAAAAAAACTAAGTACTTAGCCATTTTACTGAATATATGATGCAAAAATAAAAAAGCTATACTTCATGGACAGAATACTAATACATCAAGATTCATATAAAAATACATGTTTTATAAAATTTTATGACAATCAACACTTGATGAACATAAAAAAACCTGTAAAGAGTAATCAAATGAATCCAAACCTGGAATAAAGAAGCATTCCTACCATAAAAGTTCAATTATGGCATAAAAAAAGAGAGAAGTTCCTACCTCTTAATAATAGTCACAGAAAATATATGTTGAATATTTGAATTGGGTACCCTATCGAACCAAATCTAAATTAGCATCATAAACAAAATACAAATCTTAAATCTGTTTATAAAACATCTCAAATTCAAAACATTGTGTTTAGATATCATTTTTGTTTTAATCTAATTGATATACAGAGGGCAACCTGTATTTTAAGTAAGTGCTAGATACTGTCACTATTAACACATTCTCTCCCACAAAAACAGCTTCCTTTAGGTCTATCAGGGGATACATACATTTCATCACTTCATTTTGGTTAAAATACTATATAATCATAGCTTGAAAAGTGGAATAAAATGCAACATTTATGTCATAGTCTGTGCATAGACAATGCACTGCCTCTCCAACACTCAATCCAGCAAAAAAAAACAAATGTATTATCAATTTTCATTTAATTTTTTTTTCATTTGGCAGACATTAAGCCATTAAAACAGCAATTACCACAAAAGTACAGTATGTACTTTATATTGTATTTTTTTATTACATTTTCTTCAAGGGTAATCTGTTATCTGGTTTTGCGTACCGTTGTTTTAGATGACAGATGAAAAGAACAAAATGAGAACAGAACTGATATAATGAATATCAAACTTTAATTTGATTTTACCACCGTTTTATCCTCAGTGATTATTTATAAAGGTAAGATTCACTTTCACTATATCAGATTCACTCGCCGAAGGATTATGGCCTTAACTGCTATACACGCAACAGGGATGGCTAGTATTTCAAAAATATGTATGTGAAATATGTATTTGCATGCATGCATTTCATATGCAATACATGCACAAACCTACACCTCAACAATTTAAATTCAGTTTGTAGAAGGTATTTTGTACTGAATACATTTTAGTGTATTTTTGCCCAGCACTGTATAGACAGACTACTGCCAGCTCTTAATAGTCAGCACAAATACTGGACTGGCCCATACTGCTTCTTATTTTACATTCATTATTTTCTTTAGCCCATATACAATATTCTGGAGGAAAAAAGTGCATTTGTCACCGATAATTATATAACTTTAATGCTGCAACTGAGTTTAGATTAGATCAAATAATTCATAAGACGGTAAAGAATCTTTCTGTTTCATCAAAAGGAGAAAGTTTTCTGTTTTGATGAATTAATGCAAATAAAATGCTCCACGGTAAAGATATCATGTCCACATGCTTATCATTTTAGTTCAACTGTACTGTAGGTCTATGTCTATACTATTCAAAGGAAGGATGATATAACTAATTCCACTGACAAAAAGCTTCCACTGTAACACTTGTTTCAGTTGAGCTTATTTGGATTAAATGCTTAAATTGTGTGTAGACATTTTTAAAATCACTGTCAGTGTAGCAGTTTCCTAAATATTGGGCAAAACTTCTCAAAACAAACATGTCCAAATACGTTGGCTTGAATCTCCAGCCTGTGCTTCCCAGAAGGTAACGGGAGCTCAAACTGCACCCTCAAATGCAGAGACGGGTGTATGGACGGCCATAAAGGCAATCACATAACACTCTCACGAAAATATGGTAACGTCAGCATAACAATATCATGGAACCTGACTTGGCTAGCCAGAGCGATATAACAGACAGCTCTGACTCTGCCTTGTTAGAAGACAAGCTTTTCGATTTTGAGGAAGAAATACAACCTTACAGTTTTGAACCGGAATTTACAGAGGAATAATTGCGTGAGTTGAGAGAGACACAGTGGAGGATGAGGCAGCTGAAGCTAACAGAGAGGATTAATTGGAAGAAGTATCTTAGTTACTGTTGAAGACAGTAAAAATAATCAGTGCATTTCTGCATCTCTGCTGTCTTTTGAGATTGAAAGAGTACAGAAGATAGGCGATTCTTTGGTAGGTTCAGAAAGTCACACTGAACTGAAAGCAATGGCACCCCCATCAGGCAGAGGTGTACTTATTGCTGCCTCGAGAGTTGCTTTGCTCGGAGCCCCGTTCATTGACCTTCGACTTCATGCAAGACTGTTTCTCGTCCAGCATCTCGGGAGAAGTGCACCAACAGCACAGGCAAGACTGTGGGAAAACCATGACATTGTGTCACATGACAGAAACACCACATTTAAAACACACTTCCTAAGGTGGAAACACTGGCAAAGCAGAACAAGATTCAAAAGAAGATTTTGCAAAACAAAACTCACAGAAAACTCTAATGTCTGATTCTTGCAATACAAATATACACTCAGTGACCACATTATTTGGTAGACCTGTACACCAGCTTGATAATGCAAATATCTAATCAGCCATTCTTAGCTGTCAAATTAGTGAAGAAACACTTAGTCTCAAGATAAGAAAAACAATGTCCAAATGCAAGATGGATGAATGTAGTTGCTGAGCAAATTCTGAATAACAATATTTTTAAAAATAAGACGCCTTAACCAAAGACACTGGCAAATTAGGGCATGCCCTACGCAATATCCGTACGTTTGAGACGTTTGGCAAGCTTCAGCACAACTATGGCACAGTTGTAAAAGAGGCTGGAATGATAGGAATAAATTAAATGTGTTGTGAAGGGGCTTTGGTTTCATTATTGTCAAGCAGATCACCCCATATCTTTCCCTTTAAACCCAGTGCATTAGTGCCAACTGATAATTTCATCATGTCCAAAGTGCAACCGCATAATGAGAGTCTCCATTAAAAGCAAACAAAGGTGAGACTGAATATTTTAATTTTCATATTTATTTTCCCCTCAGTTATAATACACTTTCCATGCACGTAGTGTAAGTATGCCATGTACCGTATACGCTTATTCAGTCCCTGCTCTCTCATGCATTGTTTGCATCAATTTATACACAGCTTTTCTTTTTTATATCCATTTATAGAGCTGCATACTGAAGCAATTCAGGTTAAGTACCTAGCACATCCTACCTGGCAACTGAACTGAGGTTGCAATCCCAGTTCCCTAACTATTATACAACACTGCTGCCACTATGTTGTGTAGAAAAAACCCCACTATAAATGCACAGCCTGGAAGTGTACTCCCTCATATGGCGTTCGATTATGGACTCCATTTGACTGTAGTGAGTTAAAAGATTTACATAAGAACTAGTACACCTACACATATTCAAAAAAAGCGTATTTTACACTATTTGATGAGTGTCGAGCCAATCTGCCACGGTACTCTCATTCAAGTAGCTTACATGCATTATCTCCATTAAGGTGCAATGCCTTAGTAGCAAACACTGGATAGCATAACACAGCTTGCATATCAAATTGACGAAAACAAAATATTTCTCATTCCTGTATCTGTGTTTTGTTCATGCATTCATAAGTGCGCATTCATAACGCCACCAAAATAATAAAATGCAGCAGGTTTACTGCAGACCATGATACACATGGCACGGGTGATGAACTTTCTGTTTGCACGCAATGAAACCAGCCATTTCTGAGGGCCCTCTGACTCAGTGCTGCTAGGCTATCGTGACAGTCTGATTAGTGATGATCATCATCACCTCCCCCCCCCCCCTCCCACCACCTCGTGCTCCAAGACACAATTTACACAGTCACGTCTTGCCTGAGCTGAGTGGCTCTCACTCAACATGTCAGACACTGACTGCATGTACACACATCAACATCATGATTAGCTGCCATACCATGTCCGCTTTTTGACCAGTCTGCAAGGGGCGAATTGATCGCCTACATGAAAATGCATCACTGTTTAGATGGGCTTTTGCAGAGACAAGGAAACAGTATGGCTACTTACCCTGAAGCAGCTCTTAAACCTTTTGCTGACCATGTACAGAGCAATGGGATTGATGCAGGAGTTCACAGAGGCCATGTTGATCCCAATGTAGTCCAGTACCAGGAAGAAGCTGATAGTGGATAAAGTTGATAAACGATGAATGAAGGATTGTGGAAAAACCGAGGTTTCATGCCAGCCAGTGATTCACTGAAACTGACTTTTTAACAGTTTCCTTACCTTAGCAATTCACACCTATTTGGGTCCTTTTCATCATAAATGGTCAATTTCAAGATTCTACTCAGATGCAGGGGTAGCCAACAGAGAGCAAACACGATCACCAAACAAAAAACAGTCTTGGCCACTTCACGTCTCTGTAGGCAGTAACAGAGAGACAAAATGATTTAGATGTTAGATGTATAGTAGAACCTCTGCAATATGCATACTTTGGGAATGGAGGTTATTCAGAACTCTTTTTAAACATTTTTGTATGTTTAAGAGTGATGTCAAATTAGTGGTCACATTGGTTAAAAACAACTGATAATTGACAAAATTGCAAACTGCATGTACACCACCGAATCTTCTCTTAATTGAAATCATTACTATATCACTATAGAGCCAGCAGTGATCAGGACATGCTTACAATTATTATTTTAAACGGAAGTGACCTGCTATGTTTGGCCTATTGCAAACGACAGTATCTGATTGTAATCTGGCCCTGCTTGATATCACACACTACTGATTTTCTGGCATTGTACTGTATTCTTAACAATTGTACTACAACATCCTGCTCTGGGTGATAGTACTCCCATGTTTCAGCAAAGCAATGGGAAGTATGAAAAATGGAACTTTTGTAATACGTAGCTTAAAGGCCCACTCAGTAATTTAGGTTGCTAATATAATGCTAATGGCTTATAACAAGCAAATAGGCAAGGCTGTGGTACAGTTGTATAGAATTATTATCCTAATAAAAAAAAACGGTGAAGATCCACATAAAAAGCATGTCAAAAGGAAAAAATAAGTATTACAAATAATTGTAATAATTGACAGTAGTTCCTCTTTCATCTTCTGTCTTCTGCATTTCATTCTTCTTCATTGTTTTATATAACAAATGTTTTGAGTCCTTACTCTGCTCATCACCATAGAAACAAACTCATCACCAACTCGTCAGGCAAGATATTGAAATAACATATTTTATGCTAACATTTTGGCAAATATACAATGCCTAACTACCTCAGATGTATCTCACATTGCCTCAGTAACCTTATGCAAACTGCAACAGTGACAAAAGCTCAGTATCATACAGTTTAGTGGGCTAAGCAACATTGTTGCCCAGGTAAGATAGACGCCAGTTAAAGATGTTAAATACTATGAGTGCCATGATCCACCAAGGTTCTACATAATTTTCGTTGAAATCAACCAAATTTTTTGTCAGTGGACTTTTAAAATTGATAGGCTGTAATTTTGTATGCTTCCATGAACATAACCATTCGGCTGACTGTTCAGTCTGTGATTAAACTATTTGCTTTGCATGTCATCTTACAGTAGATTGACATATCCATTCACAATATCATATAGCTAGTTACAGTATAGCTTAAACCATCAATATGAATTACTTTTCTCAATAGTACAATGGTCATCATTTTATCCAATGCTCATGGATGAAAGCATTATATACTTCATATACTGATAATGTTATCCCATTTGCTTGGACCAAAAATGTGCATTCCAACCTGCTTCAGATGGTCGGTCAAAGCGATCTGCATCCCGTTCTTCTTCCTCAGCATCTCACAGGTCATGAGCGTGTAAAAGACTGCAGTGCAGGCCAGAGGCATACAGAAATAGAAGCTGAAGAGCCACCAATCTTTTGCTGACTTATAAAACTGCCGATACAAAGAAGAGAAACAAGAGAATATCTGTTTTTGCTTTACAAACTGAACACAAATCAGCAGGGGTATAGCTTGGAATTGTGGGCCCCCTGAAAGAATATTGCCCTGGGCCCCCCATTCGACTGGAATTTTTGTGGACCCTCTCCAGCTGTGGGCCCCCCAAGCTGTGGGCCCCTGTGGTATCCCAGCATGCATTGTGCCAGAGGAGGGAATACACCCTGGACACGTTGAAAATTCTTTGCATGCGGATGTAACAATAATTTATAAAGCAACTCAATACTACTACTACTAAAACAACTAAAGCTGTTTAATTTAATTGTGAGGCAAAGTTAAAGACAAATGGTGGCAGAATCCAAGTTAAAGAGTATACTTCCACCTATGGTTTAAGCTCAGTTGTTAAATCACAGCTCATTTCCTATGGACATTGTCTAGCCTTGGCAATATTCAGGACATAACACAGCCACTCAAGCGTTATCTCTTTTCCAATGGACTAATGCCTTTTATTCTAGTTCCAGTTTGCCTACATTAAAAGCTGTTTGGGAGTTAAAGGTACTGTGTAACACTACTTGTAAGTCAAAGGTAAGGATATATTGCAGTTGAATCCAGGCAAGTACAAGAATACAATCCAAATAAGCACATTAATGGGGCTTTTTTCAAATCAGCTTCTGCTACAGTCAATACGTATAATGTGCACTAAGTTAAAAAAGGCAGTATATAAATTAGGAACAGCAAAAAAAATGATCTTAAAAAATATTTTTACTGCTATTGCACTTTCAGTCACATCTGTAAAATGGCATGTCTCCTGCATGTTACCTGCATAAACTGGGACGTCTGCATTGGGTGAAGGAGGCATATTCTCAGATGCTCTCCTTTGTACTCCATTGCAATCATGTCAAAAGCAACAGCCTCAGGCACAGCCAGGATGATTGATATGACCCAGATCAATGTGATTTCTATCGCTGTCCATTTTGGCACGCCGATTCCTTTGATGCGATTCCATGATGCGACAGCCCGATACCTAAAAAAAACGGATTGGAAAAATGACCTCTGGTATGGTTCATAAAGTAGACATGCTTATCAAATTTCAGAACGGTCAAAATCACATATAAGTCTGTATCTACCTGTCAATGCTCAATGCACATAAGCTCAAGACTGTAATTCCAACAGATGCTTTCTGAATAAATGGCACCAGTTTGCAGAGTCCAACACCAAATGGCCAATCTACAGCCAGCAGCTGGAAAAAAGTTAAATGTTAGGTTGGTGTGTTTTTTGTTTGTTTTGTTATTTACACAATAAATTTAACATCACAGATTTCAGACATAGGTTAAAGTCCAGGAGCAATGACCAGGTAAAATTGGCTTTGGTTTACACTGCCTACAAACCAATGGATTTAGTCATTTGGATTTAACAGATTTGTTATCATTAGAGGCCACTTAGGTCCAGATCCAATCTATAACCTGTGTGTTTTGCCCTAAACGGATATTTTCATAGTAACATTGTAGTGTCTTAAATAACATGATGAACTTGGAAGTGAAAATTACATGTGTAAGCACGTTGTAATCATGGCCTAGGTATTATAATTGATTTATCAGAGGCAAATGTTTGCCATTTTAATTGTGGTGATTTCACGGTGGTCACAAAGAACACCTTTCATAATTTCCACCCCAAAAAAATAGGCCTGGATTCATTTGAACGCACACATTAATTACAAAAACTGATGCACATAATACATATTATGTTGCAGGTGCAAGATCCCTATTTACACGCATTGTCATTTACATAATATACAAATTAATTGGTACATTAATGCAATTTGACATTGGACAATGGTCCGTTACTGTGAATAATCTTCACAAAGTCTATTTTTGTACAAACAGGCTTTATTTTTCTATGTCAGGAATGATCATTAATTATTTGCTTTGCCTCCATAGTGGTTCTTAAAAGATCAAGACATTTTCAGGGACGTCATGAATAAAGTATTCATAATCTGTCTCTGCCTCTTCCTCAAAGTGCATTTATACAACCACGTAATGCATAGCATTAATCATACATTATAAAGGCAAGCAGTTCTTAAGGCAGTTATCTGAGTGTTTGGATACTAGGCATATACAATATACAGTACATACCAATAAATACACCTTCTATGCACTCCCCATTTATGAATGTCTTGCAGGCCTGTTCAAATTTTTATTGAAGCCACAAAACACATTTTCCTGTGCTGACCTTTAGGCCTATATATTTGATACATTTCCACTGCACACCATCTTAATTACTTTCCCAGGCTTTGTTACTCAATTTAATTGGAAACTTAACTGCTTCTGCTTCCCCAACCGGTCCAATTTGTTATTGCAGTGAGGCGCCACCTTAACGATAAAATTCTACAGTTCTACCACTTAATCAGGGATCAGGAGTATTAGGCTATGAACTCACCTTGTAAACATTGATGGGTATATCTATTATAATATGTAAGAGGTCCCCCAAACCAAGGCTGCCGATAAGAAAGTTAGGTCCGTTCCTCATGCCTTTGTTTTTGTAGATGATTCGCAATAATGTCGAATTGCCGATTATTCCAACAACGAACACAAGACAGGAGACTACTGTGTTTATATATTTAAATGTGTCTCTGATTTCAGTAGGTCCGGAACACATAGGTGGGTGCGGTCGGGATCGCCCAGGAGCCATGGACCAGGGGTTGGAATTGTTCGAGCTCCGGCTGTCCTTGTCGCTTCCAGGTTGGTGTGTTGCTGCTTGTATGACATCATTAACAACTGCCCTCAGGTGGTCGGGTTTTGTCTGAGCGCAGACTTCAATAAAAGTTTCCCCACAAACCAGTAATAGCAGAAATATTACGAAAAATGTATTCGGCATGTTCTGTATCTTGGTTACCTGGAAAATAATACGTGAAACAGATTAAGTGTTGTGTACAAAAATTAGGTCATGCTTTCAGTATCCGCGGCAGGTTAAGCGTATTCGTGGTTGTTAGGACAGAACACATCAGAGCAGTCAGCGCACTGGATTTGCAGTTGGGCGAAAGGTTCACCAAACAGAGACATCAACAAAGCGTTCCAGTTTCTTTGCCAAACATACAGAAGTCATTGGCATGTGCGTTCACAAAACAATAGGGCATATTAGAATCATATTGGTTACCTCAATTTAAGAGGAGGCGGGCCTGTAGAAGTAACTTTCCACTTGAACAAAACTTTAGGATGTTCCGTGCTCCCTCTTGGTAAAAATATACTTAAAACGCCATATTATAAATTGGCAATATCGACCGTCCGCTGCCTCAGTCATATAAAAGTGTCTTTGTCATGGACTTCCCCATGTCGTTCAACGCAACGGATAACATTTGGAAGACTGGACGTGTCCCTGTGACCCGACTTCGCACACTCGTGTGGTTGGACAGTATTACGCAGTCCAAGGCATTTACCTCTGGAGCTTCGTCACCAGTCGTAGTAATTACAGATCCCGCCTACAAAGTGTATGTTCCCGGAGGCCGAGAAACACAGGGGAGATATCCAAGCGCGCCACGCGGGGGCCAGCCGTGTGTAGGTGTAGAGCCCTACGATGGTCACCACGGCTCGAATCCGCCCTTTGCCAAACCATGACATAAATAATGGAAACTATTTCCTTGTAGAATTGTCCCATAATCATGTTTGTCGTGTCATTATATCTCCAGCTCGATTTCACTATGGATAGGAAATCCTTTCTGCCATCATTCTACTTAATAGTTATCTCAAATACAATTAAGGTATTTGGCTCTGTCCCCCACTGTTCACTCTGAACAATATGGGATATGCAATTTGTTTAAAGTACATTGTTTTTAATGGCTGTTATTGTAACTCTGAGAATGTTTTTTAAATTTCTTAATTTTATTGTTTTATAATTTTAACAATTGTTAAAATTAGGGATATGTTACGGCCCCCTGCTCTGTGCTACTTATTCTGGCGTTACTTCACAGGTGCCTTGTTGGTGGAGTACCAGGTCATTTGCGCAATTGGGAGCACCTGTGACCAGATGTTAAAATGTACCTGACTCTTGCCTGAAGGAGGGAACTCTCTTCCCACGTACCTGTTGGTTCTTTTTGGGTTTGCATGAGACAACATTGCTTCAGCATACTTTTCACACATCTACTCACTCACACTACTGATGCAACTGACTTTCACACTACACATTTTTGTTAACTGGTTATTTCAAATAAATTTGACCTTGTTTTTTAAATGCGTCAGTGTGCGTCTCCCTCTTTGTCACGGCCAATGAGCCAGGTCGTGACCGATAATGAAGTACATAATAATATCAAGCAGGAAATAAAATGAAAGGTAGGCAGCTGGTTGGATGTTGGGTAAAAGTTTTTATGGCAACTGAAGGACAACAATATTTACAACTTGTCTACTATCCATGCACACAGGTACAGACAATTGCCAAAATATCCACTCACTGAGAACTTTATTAGGAACACCTGTACACCTACTTAGTCATGCGATTACCTAATCGTGGCAGCAGTGCAATGCACAAAATCATGCAGATATGGGTCAGGAGCTCCAGTTCATGTTCATATCCACCAATAGTGATTTTGACTGTGGCATGATTGTTGGTGCAAGGTACGAGTATTCCTGTAACTGCTGATCTCCTGGGATTTTCATCCACAACAGTCTCTTGAGTTTACTCAGAATGGTGCGAAAAACAAACAAACATTCAGTGATCGGCAGTTCTGCAGACGGAAATGGCTTGAGGATGAGTGAGGTAATGGAGAAGGGCCAGACTGGTCTAAGCTGACAGGAAGGTGACAGTAATGCAAATAACTGCACATATCAGTGAACAGATCTCTGAACACACAATGCGTCAAACCTCTAAGTGGATAGACTACAGCAGCAGAAGACCTAATACGTCTAATAAATACCCAATAAAGTGAGTGTATATTTTCAAATAGAACATGCAAAATATGTAACTGAGGTGAAGGGTATAGCTTATTAAAGTACAGAACCGTATGAACATATTTACACTTACACAATGAGGCAACATAAAAGTAGTACAGTAGTATGTATGTGAAAATAGCAGTGTATAACAATATGTGGAAAGTTCCACATTAGATGTAGAACTGACATTACATCACTACTGACATTAGATCAATGATTGCAATTTATTACATACACAAAAAAAGATTACAATGTTATATACAGTGCCATCTGTAATGTTTAGGACAAAGACATATTTTTATTTGGCTCTGTTCTCCACAATTTTAGATTTGTAATCAAAAATGCATATTCTCAGCAAATATTGAAGGGCATGTTTACAGACTTTGGTTTCACCATATTGAAATTACAGTGTGTTTTATATATAGTAACAATAAACATCATATTTTTCTCGGCTTTTTCTTGCCTTTGGTTTGTATTATTGTTGGCATTAAACATGAGGGCCAGAATGTCCAAATTCCAATGAATGTCAAGGAAGCCATTATGAGACTGAAAAATTAAAATAAAAAGTCTGTAATGTCTGCTTTGTTATGCCAAACCTTAGGTGTAACAAAATCAACTGTTTGGAACAGCATTAAGGAGAGAGAACATGTAATGGGGCATAGGGCATGGCAAGCCAAGTAAGACCTCTACAGCTGATAGCTGAAGAATTCTCATCATAATGAAGAAAAATCCCAAACATGTGTCCAACCGATCAGAAACACCCTTCAGGAGGCAGGCGTGGATGTGTCAGAGACTACTGTCCACAAAAGACCACAGTCATGTCTCAGTGGGTCACAGACTTCAACCAGTCATGCATACAGAAAATATGCAGTAAACATGACTGTAATTTACATCACATAAATATGTCCCAAACATTATGGTGCCCTGAAATGGGGGATTATGTATAAAAAGTGCTGTCATGTCTACATGGTGAAACCAGAATGCATAAAAATACCCTTTAATAAAATATGAGAACTTGCACTTTGAATCGTTTGTTTATGAATATAAAATTGTGGTGTACTGAGCTAAATTAATGTTTTTATCCCAAGCATTACGGAGGGCATTGCATATTACAATTCTTATGAACATATAAACACAACAACAGCAACAAAAATATCAACGAATAACTATATATTGTTGTTTGTAACAATATTAGCATGGTGGATATGCAAAGGTATTAAAGGAGACTGGGCTTGGGACTGGGGCAGTTGGAATAGCCAGGGCAGGAGGGAAGGTGAACGCTGGGTCTCCTGAAGTACTGGTATTGTTCCGATTTTGCCAAGGACTTCACAGACCTCTTCGGAAGTACATCTGCGCCTACCTGGGAGAAAATATAGACGCCTCCACATGCTGATCACCTGGAGATATCAAAGTAACATTAGTTATCAAATGTATGAAAGTAACCAAGAGACCTGTACTAATTATACTGTGTGCCTAATTATACTGCAATGCCTGGCATTACAGTCATTGTTGTACTAAACAAAGAAAAAACAGAACAAAAAGTATATGTATTTACTGTACATTCATATAATTTAAGGTAACATGGGTGTAAATATTGTATAATATAATAATTGTGGAAACTGCTCTATTATTTAAGTACTTAGCTGGGCAACTACATAATATGGGCAAGTTAACAACAACAACAACAACAACAATAATAATATATTAATGGAAAATAAAGGAACATATACCAAGATGTCTGAATGACAGTAAGTTAGGCCTATGTCAATAAACAATTGGCAGTGAAATAAGAGCAACAATAATACATTTTATGTCTAAACCTTCACGAATCAAACGTGTATACAAATTGTCAATACTATTAATGACGGTGATATTTTAAAACCGTAAAGTGATCGCATGTTAATGTAGCTGGCTACGACGTTGAGAAACAGACATGCAGAGACATTATCCCGTTTACCTGTAATTTTCCCACATAAAAAACGAACAATTGGAACATTCAAAATAACAATAATACATCGGGAATACCTCAACAACATAAATATCATTCGAGGACCCGTTAATAGTAAAATAATTATCTAGAAAGACTTACCAAAAGGAGCCCAGGGAAATGATTCGCGCCAGGCGATTTCGAATAGTTAAGGAATCCGCACTGTAAGGACGTCATTCGTTTTTCTCGGAACAGCGACGCAATATCAACGTGCGGCCAAGAATATATCGCATCCGAAGTGATAAGAACTTCCGTTGAGAATGAATGGGAAAAGTTAAGGAAAGTTAAGCTTAACTATCCGCGGCTGCCGCGCAAGAGGACAATTCTTAGTTGCAACATATTGTAATCGTTGTTTCTGTTTTACCGTTATCTGGAATTTAACGCTTGTATAGAATATTTTTTAAATGTTTTTTAAAAGGCTATGACAACGACATGACACCTAATATAATTCTGTGACAGATAAAACACAAAGGGCTTAATTTACTCTCGCCTACATCAGGAATGCAGACTACAGCAAAGCTAGCATACCCAAAACAATAGCGATACTATATTGTAAAGATGTAGACAGGCATGTCCATCTACACTCCGTCCACACGCCTGTCTTGTCAGATGCTTGTCCATATACAGGCATCTCTATCTCCAGGCATGTTTATCTACAGGCATGTGCATCTACAGGCTTTTCTATCCACATGCATTGAAAGGATAATCCATTCACATTATGCGAGTCGGGTTATGTCCTTTGCATTTATTATTTAATTACTTTTTGTCCAAATAATTTCTTTTTTTTTTTCCCAATTTGTTGGCTCTCTCTCTCCTGTAAACCTTGTCAGTCCAACAAGGCAGAGGTACAGATATCCACAACATGCAAAGAAGAGTCCAGGGAAGCAGGCAGGGGTCAAAACAGGAAATTCAGATATACAAAGGACTCAGGGACAAGGGCAAGGAAACAAGGAGGCTAGAACTGGGGGAAGGAATAAAGGGCTCGGGACTCAGAAAAGAGGACAAGACAAACTAGCAGTGTGCAACTGAAAAGGACAGGTATAAATACACAGGGCAATGAGACAAACTAGGCGGGGCATGGGACTGAGGGCGGTCTAACAAATAAACATCAGAAGAGACACATAGAAGGGTAATAGGACAATAATGAGGGGGAAACAAAAACGTGGACTGGATTCACAAAGACACATGTAATACAAACGGCTCCGGACTAGAGAGTAGACAATTGCAGAGAATCAGGAGATGCAGCGATACGGAGAGACAGGTGCAAATACTTCACTGAAACTAAGCAAGTAATCAGTGATAGAATAGGGAGGCGGAGTTACAGAACAGAATTGAAACTGGAGATGCGTTAGTAAGTTAGTTAAGTGATTTAAATTACAAATACCCAAAACTAGTGAATGTTAGTTTGTTAGTTTGACAAACATATTAGTGTGTTAGTATAATTAATACTGTACAACTTCTATGTTAGTTGGGATTAGTATATTAGTGCTATGTACAAACATGAAATGGAGAGAAAGCAGGAAGTAAGGAATGCAAGATTGGAAGGAAGGTTGAACCCCGGAACTACCGTAAACACCCGAATAGAGGGGCACACAGACAGGGGAGTGACTGGGCTAGTAAACATTCAGACTCAGACATCACAGGGGAAGACGAGTGCAAAGACTAATGAATATAAACAGAACACCAGACATGAAATATGAAAAATAATAAATTACAAGAATAATGATAATAAACAATGATAAACTAACACAGGAACATAACAAACAAACTGTGTTGTCAGCTTTGTAAGGAAGAGCCTTGTTGAATTGAAGGGAAATAAAATCTATGAAATTTCACAACAACCCGTTAAGCAGTTTTAATACATTTGTAAATTGTAATAATATACTTTAAGTTTACAGTCCCGTTTTTTGTATATATTATGGACAATGTATAATAGGTATAAAATAATGCATTGCAGTAGTGACTGAAGTATTTCATCATTTGTTTGTTTTACTTAATTGGTCAGTTTCATTTTCTTGATAGGGTAGGTATTCAGTTATATCTTGCAGTTGAACCACTTGCCTGTTTCTAGTTGAGGTGGATAAACTGAGCATATTTTTACCAATACCTTCCTGAACCACAGTTAAGACCTAAAGCTTGTGATTAAGATGACAGTGATAGCTGTCTGAGGGCTGAATGTGTGCCTGTCCTCATGCAAAGAGGTGTGATTTACGGTGCCAGAAGCAACAGGGAGACAAAGTCCACCTATTGTGCGGGGGATATGTTTATCGGCATCACTGTTCAATACCCACTTTGCCCCTCTGGCACTCTTCACAGAAGGACCTAAGTTGTAAAAATGGTGGCTGCTGTGTAAGTTTATAACAACAAAAGCCCTAGTCACTGGCAGAATAGAAACTGCATTGTGTTAATGATGATGCTCCAGTATCAGTGCCCAGACCTAATGCAGGTAACACTGAATTGCCTGTTCTCAGACAATCAAGCAAAATGGTGTGCTGTTTGACTTGTGTTTCATCCAGTGTAGTTTACTTATTTCGCAATTGTCTTCATGCAGGCGACTCAAAATGATCTAAAGCTTTGTTTACACTGGGGTGCAGAAAAGCAATTTGTTGGAATACGTTGTAAAGCTTGTGGGTACAACTCAGATGTTGGCAGAAAGTAATTTAATACATGAATACTATAATTATCTCAATATTTCATTATCATTTAAATGAGGTGTTTTGAGGATGCGTAGAAGGTGGGCATGTTGTGAGAGGGGTGCGTGGGGGTTGGACCCAAAATGCACGACTCAGAAACAATAGTTAAATAAAGTCCCGTTAGGGCTTTATTCGGGACGAGTCCCAGGAGCGTAGTCAACACAAGCAAAGTCCATACACGAAGATCCAGCCAAACAAATATAAAACAAACAAAAAGCACGGTGCCGAGGGAAGAGGCAATCTCGTAGTCGGTAGACGTGCAGGGAGGTCCGGTAGCAGGAGAGCAGTCAGCGGGGCAGATGAACAGGCGGACGGCAGGCAGAGGCGTAGTCGTGGGCGAAGCGGGAGTCGAAACCATGAAACAATCAGCGGGGCAAAAGTACAAAAACGGTAGGCGAGGACGTAGTCAAAAAAACAAACAGTGGTCAACAAAACAGAAATCAATGGACGATGGTCGATAACAGGCTTGGATCGTAACGTGTAAACAAACAGTAGTAATGCTCAAGCGTTGCGTAGTTAGACTAGAGGCAGACAATTTCGCAGTGAACAGTAGCGCGACTGGGCTATAAATGCGGGTGTAGACAGGTGCAGACAATTAGTTAGAGCGTAGCAAGGAAATGGAAAACAGGTGCGATGGATGACAAGTTTAACAAGGAGATTAGTAATCGTTAGTAATAAACCTATCCTGCCCTAGCATTAGTAAATTAGTAAATGACATGCACGAGAAACGTAAGGTAACATGAACACATGATTAGTTTGTTAGTCTCTACCCAATTCTGATCTAGCGTTCGTAGTTTTAGTAAATAGACAAATGGAAACACTTAGGGAGTGAATGACAGAAAGAGAGAGAGAGAGAGAAAAGGCGGAACGCCAGGTTTGCGGAAAAACATGTAAAAGTGTATGCATAACAACGACCAGTTAACGTAACAATAAACATGCATCAAAACATAACACAAAGCGAAACTAAGACGATAATCACTCAACATAACCAGGTAATATAATCGTACGAAAACGTAACTAGACATGACAAGAAAATAAATCGTAACGAGACATAACTAAACATGACAAGAAAATAAATCGTAACGAAACATAACTAAACAACATGACGAACCTAGACAACATAATACATGATAAGACACTACGTGACTAAGACAACATAAATAAACATAAATAAACATAAAACATGGCGAGACAGACCTGAAACGTGACAGGACCCCCCCCCTTAACGACCGACTCCTGGCGGTCCTTGGAATTTATCAGGGTGGTCACGATGGAAGTCTTTGATGAGCGATTTGTCCAGAATGAGACTGGGAGCGACCCAGGAACGCTCCTCAGGGCCATAGCCCTCCCAGTCTACCAAGTATTGCACCCCACGGCCCCTCTTACGAATGTTCAAGAGTTTTTTAACTGTGAATGCAGGGTGGTTGTCAATAATGCGGGGGGAAGGTGGTGGGGGATCCGGGGGACATATGGGGTGAGAGGATACAGGCTTAATACAAGACACATGGAATGTGGGGTGAATTTTAAGGGAAGCAGGGAGTGACAATCTTACAGAGGAAGGATTAATGATTCTGTGGATCTTAAAGGGACCAATAAAACGGGGTTGCAGTTTGTGAGAAGTGGCTTGGAGGGGAATGTCCTTAGTGGAAAGCCAGACGGAGTCACCTGGTTTGTAGGCTGGAGCTGGAGTTCGGTGGCGATCAGCAAAACGCCGATTACGGTCTGCCGTGCTTAACAGCGCAGCCTTAGCATCCCTCCAAACCTTGGCGCATCGTTTCATGTGGATGGCGAGGGAGGGAACAGCGATCTCGGCCTCCTGGTCAGGGAACAGTGGAGGTTGGTAGCCCAGGGAGACCTCAAATGGGGATTTCCCGGTGGCGGCGCAGGGTAAGGTGTTGTGTGCGTACTCCACCCAGGTAAGCATCTTGCCCCAGCCGGCTGGGTTCTTGGCCGATACGCAGCGTGGAGCGGCCCCCAGGTCCTGATTGGCCCTCTCAGTTTGGCCATTGGATTGAGGGTGGTAGCCCGAAGAGAGGCTAGCTGTGGCCCCGAGGGCCACGCAGAACGCTTTCCAGACTTGGGAAATGAATTGGGGACCGCGGTCAGATACGATGTCCGAGGGAAGTCCGTGGATGCGGAACACCTCTCTCACCAGAACATCCGCGGTCTCTTGGGCGGTGGGCAATCCAGCCAGGGGGATGAAGTGTGCCGCTTTGCTGAATCGGTCCACCACCGTCAGGATGGTGGTGTTACCTTCGGAAAGGGGAAGTCCAGTCACGAAGTCCACTCCGATGTGGCTCCAGGGTCGGCTGGGCACCGGCAATGGTTGAAGCAGTCCAGCAGGGGCCTGGTGAGATGCTTTGCTTCTGGCGCATGTGGTGCAAGCCTTGATGAAGCGTCTGGTGTCGGGGATCATGGCACTCCACCAGAATCTCCGCTTCAGCACCGCCAAGGTGCGGGTAAAGCCGGGATGGCAGGAAAGGAGGGATGAATGGGCCCATTGCAGCACCTGTGTCCGAGCGGCTGAGGGAACGTATAGGCGTAATCCGGGGTTGGACCTGCGATCGGGATCCTCCCGTAGAGCCCTCTGGATCACCGCCTCGATCTTCCATGTGACAGATCCGATGGTGCAGGAGGCAGGAAGGATGTTCTCGGGGACCTCACGCTCAGAACAGGTGTTGAATTGACGGGACAGGGCGTCGGGCTTAACGTTCTTCGAACCTGGACGGTAGGTCAGAGAGAAGTTGAACCTCCCGAAGAACAGCGCCCATCTAGCCTGTCGAGAATTCAGCCTCTTGGCTGTCTGGAGGTATGCCAGGTTCTTGTGGTCGGTCCAAACGATGAACGGCTTCTCAGCCCCCTCCAGCCAATGTCTCCACTCCTCCAGCGCCAGTTTGACTGCCAGCAGCTCACGGTTTCCAACGTCGTAGTTCCTCTCCGCCGGGGACAGCTTCTTGGAGAAGAAGGCGCAGGGGTGTAGTCGGTTGTCAGCAGCCGCCACCTGAGAGAGCACTGCTCCCACCCCTGTGTCGGAAGCATCCGTCTCGACCACAAACTGGCGGGTGGGGTCGGGGTGTACCAGGATGGGAGCGGAAGAGAACAGTCTCTTGACCTTGGTGAAGGCCGTCTCAGCTTCGGGGCTCCACCGGAATGGCACCGCTGGGGACGTGAGCTTGGTTAGAGGAGAGACTACTTGGCTATAGGAACGGATGAACCTTCGGTAGAAATTGGCGAATCCCAAGAAGCGCTGGAGTTGCTTGCGTGAGGTGGGTGTGGGCCAGTCGGTGACCGCCAGAATCTTCTTGGGATCCGCCCTGATCTGTCCCTTCTCAAGGATAAACCCAAGGAACTCAACTGTGTTGGAGTGGAAGACACACTTCTCTGCCTTAACAAATAACTTGTTCTCTAGAAGTCTTTGTAGAACTTGCCTGACGTGGTTTTCATGATCCTTGGCATTAGTGGAGTAGATCAAGATGTCATCCAGGTAGACGAACCAGAAAGTCCTTCCATCCAGCGACCGCGCATTCTCAGGGTGGGGTAGAGGGAGGGTGGGGATGTTCAGTTCGGACACACTTCGTCGATGAGATTGGCGTCCGCTCCAGAATCCGCCAACGCGTTAATCCGGGTTGTTCTGTCGGGCAGAATCGACTGCTCTCACCTCTACTGGTCGCCTGGTCCTGAAGGAGCACCGAGCCTGGGTGTGACCCGGCCTCCCACAGTAGAAGCACGAACCGGTGGTTCTGCGGCGTGCTCGCTCCTCGGTAGAGACCCTGGTACCGGCCCGGGACAGGTCCATGGGTTCGGATCCCTCCGACTGCTGCTCCTCTCGTCGAGGACTTGGCCCCTGCCTGGGGTACGGGTTGCCGGGAAGGATCGGTCTCTCCGACCGGCGTTGTCTGGCACGGTTGTCCAGGCGGATCGTGGTGCGCACGAGTTGGTCGAGCTGGGTGATGGGGTCCAGTCGCGCCAACTCGTCCTGGAGCGTCTCGCTCAGGCTGGCCAGGAAGAGATTTGCCAAAGCTGCATCGTTCCAACTAGTAGCCGCCGCGAGGGTGCGGAAGTCGATGGAGTGGTCTGCCGCGGTCTTCCGTCCCTGGCGCAGAGCAATCAGTCTCTGGGATGGCTCCTGGTCGCTGGATGCGTGTTGGAACACTTTTCGAATCTCGTCAGCGAAGGCTGGGTAACGAGGAGGGAAAGAATCCCCGGACCACACCGCCGTAGCCCAATCCAACGCCCTCCCCTTGAGTAGTCCCATCACATAGCCAATCCGACGGTCGTCACTGTTGTAGGTCTGGGGCTGTTGTTTGAATACAAACTCGCATTGGAGTAGGAACGCCTTGCACCTCTCGAGTTCTCCACCGAACCTCTCCGGAGGGGGTTGTTGGGGCTCCCGAGGGGTTGACCACCGGGGAAGTGGGTGGGTGGCAGGACCGCAACGGCGAGCCTCCTCATCTCTGCACACAGTTCACGAATCTCCAGGTGAAGCTCGGAGATTCCTTGTGAATGCTGCCGGACGATGGCTCCTTGTTCCTGGAGGGCGTGGAACATGGCAGTAGAGTCAGCAGGGTCCATAGTGGCGAACATGTTGTGACATGTGACATGTTGAAAGGTATTCATACACCGAGGTGGGTGTGTTGAAATGTATTCATACACCACACATGCATAGATGCATATATAACTGGGCTTAAGTATATATCATTAATCACATTGAAGAAAATTTTGAAAGTTTTTTCATCTAGCACAAATCATAGACAAGAAAATACATTAAAGTGACTGTAAAGGGGCTGGAAATTGTTCAAATAACCATAGATGATCACAGAGGGATGTATCCAGTACACATCAACTAAATATATATTCAAAGTAATGTAAATACCTATAATAGCATGCACTCAATTCAGACACAGTAAATGCAAATGGCTGGTATTTATATATAGCCTTCAACCAAAGCTCTGTACAATTGACGCTTCTCATTCACCCATTCATACATACACTCACACCCCAACCGTGAATGGCTGCCATGCAAGGCACCAACCAGCTCGTCAAGAGCAATTGGGGGTTAGGTGTCTTGCTCCGGGACACAGCAGGATTGTATGGGTGTGGTCTGGAGCGCCTCATCACCACACCTTCCTCAACTCCTGAAATGCTCCATCTGACTTGTAAATACAATTTACTTGTGATGTCATGAAACTATGGGATGAGATATGACACCAAAATATTCATTGGCCATTGGGGCAAGTCCCTCTTGGTGTCATAAATGATCTGGACCCAATAACAAGTTGTTTAGACTGATATAAGTCGATACTGCAATTCATTTGATTTCTTTAATTTTGCTGATGCTTTATACGTGCCATAATAACCAAATACAATGTAGTTCAATAGCCATATCCAGCATTCAATAAGTAAATCATTGTCCAATTGTCGGTGTCTCCATCTGTGTCATCGCTCACACATTTATGGCCGTAATGTTCAATTCAATTCAATTCAATTCAATTTTATTTGTATAGCACTTTTTACAAAGGGCCTTTGTTGCAAAGCAGCTTTACAGGATTAGAAACCGGGCCCCAAGAGTACGCCTAGGGCAACAGTGGCAAGGTAAAACTCCCTGGAACAGGAAGAAACCTTGAGCAGAACCTGACTCAGTAGGGGAACCCATCTGCCGCTGGTTAACACCGGTTTGTAAAAACAATGGTTTTAAACAGAAAACCAGATTAAATAAAAGTTCATAAATGTCCAATAACTTGAAGCACAGATGGCAGAAACACCAATGGGTGGCACTGTCAGGCAAGGGGACAGGCTTGGTGCTACAGCTGTGGCAGGAGGGAGTTGTGCGGCTGGTCTTGGGCTGGAGCTCCAGCAGGAGGGAGAGGTACCTGCGTGCGATAAGGAGAACCCCGGCAGAATAAGGCTACGGCAGCGTAGCTAAGGGAAACAGAGGCAGTGGCCAACATATCCATGAGGGCAGGCTTGAGACGGTCACCACCAGACCGTGACTGGTTATACTTAACACAGCATTTCCAACAATGATCCACTGACAGCACTGACCGGCAAGTCCACCAGAGACTCTATAGCTTATGCTAGCCACCCACTCCTGCCCCTCCACTATAGGACAAACTAAAGAGATACATTTTAGCCTAGCTTTAAATAAGGTGATAGCATCCCGAACATGAGCAGGCAATTTGTTCCACTGGAAAGGAGCACGATAGGAAAAGGCTCTGCCACCTATGGAACTTTTAGTTATTCTAGGAATAACAAGGAGGCCTACACCCTGCGAACGGAGTATTCATGAGGGAGTATAAGGATGAAGTAAATCTTTTAAGTACAGAGGGGCAAGCCCATGTAAGGCTTTAAAAGTCAGAAGTAGTATCTATTCGGAATTTAACAGGCAGCCAGTGAAGTGAAGCTAACACTGGGCTGATGTGCTCAAATCTCCTTGTTCTAGTAAGAATACGGGCTGCTGCATTTTGAATTAGCTGGAGCCCTTCCAGAGAGGAATTTGCACATCCAGACAAAAGAGCATTGCAGTAATCTAATCTTGAAGTAACAAATGCATGCACTAGCTTTTCTGCATTATTTAGGGACAGTATCTTCTGAATTTTGGAGATATTCCTTAAGTGATAAAAAGCAACCCGAGAGATGTTTTTAATATGTGCATCAAACGATCTGGATCAAAAGTAACTCCAAGGTCTTTGATGACAGCACTTGAGGTGATGCAAATTCCATCAATGTTTGGCATATCATCAGATAATTTACATCTCAAGGACTTGGGCCCCACTACTATTATCTCAGTCTTATCTGAGTTTAGCAAAAGAAAGTCATGATTCATCCATTTCTTTATGTCTTTAAGACAAGCTTCCATTTTTGACAGCTGGACAACTTCCTCAGGTTTGACTGATAGATAAAACTGTGTGTCGTCAGCATAGCAGTGGAAGTTAATGCCATGTTTGCGAATAATTTGTCAAAGGGGAAGCATATATATAGAGAAAAGCAAGGGCCCAAGCACAGATCCTTATGGTACTCCGTATCTAACCTTGGATTGATAAGAGGAGTCATTGTTAAAGTGCACAAATTGATATTGATCTCATAGATATGATCTAAACCAAGAGAGAGCCTGTCCACGGAGGCCTACAAGATTTTCAAGTCTATCCAACAGGATCAGGTGATCAACTGTGTTGAATGCTGCACTTAAATCTAGAAGCACAAGTACAGAAATGCAGCCACTGTCAGAAGCGAGGAGTAGGTCATTGAGTATTTTGACCAGGGCTGTTTCAGTGCTGTGGAAGGGTCTAAAACCAGATTGAAAAACTTCCAATATATGATTGGGGTGCAGAAATGAACAAAGTTGTTTTGAAATTACCTTTTCTTTTTGATGACTCCAAGTTTAAGAGTCTGTGGAATGTGTCCAGATGCTAAAGAAGCATTGACAATATGTAGGAGTGGTGCTCCAATCACTGGTAGTAGCTCCTTCAACAGCTTTGTTGGGATAGGGTCTAGAAGACAAGTAGAAGATTTTGAAGAATTAACTATGGTTATAATATAAAATGTCAAGATCGTAATATGATCTGGGGAAATGTAACTTTAATCTTTATTTAATCCCATTAAGATCCCTTTAAAAGCCTGTACGATTACGTACGATCTATAGCAAGTCCAAATCCTGTAATCTGAATATTCAATCTGCTCTGCGAACGCAGCGATATTCCTAAACTGTCCTTCAACTGAATATGACACATTCGTTGTTGGAAACAGACAGTTCAAGAGGTAGTAGTTCAAGACAACATCAACGTCCCTGCAAATATATAGGTTTTTTTTAAATGGCTGAACTGATTATGCTAATTATTATGTTTGTATCGAATAATTTGCAATACAAACTTATATCTCTACCGAACCGAAAGTATGTGTAGCGTGGGAAGCTAAGCGGAGAGCCAGGGGCGACCAAAGGTAGAACCTTTTTTAACCGACACGCGAACGTGTCAGTCACTAAATCCCAGGGAGAACCGAAATAGGGATACCCAGCTAGGAACAGGACTTCTCCCGGAACAATGGGAGGAAAGGAAATTAAACAAACCAAACTTAGAAATCGTAAACAGAGAAGTAGCTCAAAAACGGCTAGAGAACGTAAAACAACCCTTAAATAACTAGGGCGAACCAATACTTTGGTACCGTGCCAAATAGCTGGGCACTGAGTGAAAACCAAAAGAAAATACAACCTAGCGAGAAAAGCTAGGCACGAAAATAAAAACCTTGAGGCGCAGCTCGGGACAAAAATGCAAAACAAAATACAACACCGGGGACAACGTCCCTCTACCATCGACTCACACGAGTCCAAAAGAAAAACAAAACCCTTGAGGAAGGCGCCAGCACCCACAACACTTCCAGCTGTACGCCTTCCTTACCTTTTAGATATTTCTCCTTTTTAGCAATGAGAGAATTATCCACCAGCACCGTACCTGACTCGTATAGGTTTAGAGTCTACCGGGCGCTTTACCGGCTTTGTGCCAAGGGCGAACGGTTGAACACAAAAGCACAGAAACTAGTCCATGCTGGTCTTTAATACTCTCCCGGGAGGTAATTCCCCTGGCGAAAACGAGGAACAGGTGGAAACAATTATCCTCGGCCAACTAGTGGCACCCGTGAGAATTACCTCCCACCATGACAGTATGTTGGTCGGATGTGAAATAAAAGTGAGCTGAGGAAAACAAAACTGTGTTTATTCATTCAAATTTTTTTCTTATATTGGAACATGCTTTTTTGACGCAGAGAAATGCTATCAACGATGCATAGAATATGCCATTTATTATCTGAGTCTGTGGCGAGGTCAGGGTTGTAAATTGTCAGCGTTGCAAGGGGGAGGCTGGAGTTTTATTGCTCTACTTTGCAAATAAGAGGCTGATAAGCGTCTAAACTGCTGTTCTCTCACAGAGAGTCTTTTTAACAATCAGACATCACAGGTTTTTACGGTTTTATTACATCGGAGTATTTTGTATTCTGTAAATATGAACGCAACAATAATTTGGGATATCGATGACTCAACCAAAAGGGGGCAAAGTGGATAGGGTTAATGGTTTTTGTTTTATCAAACATTGCTGGGAGTAGTGATATATTCAAGAATGTTGATACTGACCTTGGATGCGTCCAAATACAACAATATGCATCCTCCTTTCCTTTGCATAGGAGAAGGAGACGAGTGAAGGAAAGTGCATTTCTTTTTTGAGTATTGGGATGCACTCCTAGAGAGTTGCTGAATCCAAATGTCTGGTCTTCTCCATAATTGCTGACTGGCAGACTTAACAGGCTGCCCAGTTCTATTATAAATGCTCATGCAGACTTACATGGGGACTTCCATGTGAGTCCGTGTGGGTGCAGAATTCACAATTATTAAAAACCGTCATGGAAGCAATGCCAAAAAAGCGAAATTTTTTAAGCATCTTATTTTGAAGCATCTTTGAAGGTCTTCCAATACATAATTTGTACAGCCTAAATGTAAACTTGTTTTTATAATGTTTATTACAAATTAAATTACATTAAAAATATTAATGTAATGTATTAAGGACTTTAAAGATCTGACAGGATACTGCGATTTCATTTTCATAATCAACTAATAATCAGGTAATATGGATATTTACAGCCTCTGGATGGATAATGTTGCTATACAAGCTTCTGAAACTGAAAGAGTACAATATTTTCCTGCTTTAGGCCATGCACCCTGGAATACCCCAATACCTATCATCAAACCTCCAAAATATCCAGAACCCAGAAAGACAAACCCAGAAAGTTAACTATACTTTCATGTATTTAGTTGCCTTTTGTTAATGTTCTCATCTTTTGAGAAGGAAATTAATTTGGCTAATGTCTTACACAATGTCTTATAATGTGTACAAATCCCTATACATTGGTTCAGAAGAACCTTCAGAGCTGGTTTCGGTGGAAGAAGAAAATGTTTTCAAGATTTGGAGGCCTTCTTTTTTTTCATACTTGCATTTTCCCCACAACACATACACTGAAATCACATTCTTTTACTCGGCCAAGTGTGCTGAGAAAAAGAATGCAGAAACCTGTATTTGTGCTTCCTTCTCTGTTTGGGTACTCTACCTTTTCAGAGTTGCTTTTGCACAGACTAGGCAGGCTTAGCTGTTAGTGGAACAGAAAACAACAGCATGAATGGCTGGCAGTGTGCTCAATGTTGGCTAAATGCCTCCAAGTGATTCCTTGTGACCCTCTGTGTCTCTTTGAAAGGAAGTCACTGTTTGTACTGAAAGATGCAACCCTGACCTGCCCTGGAGACTATGAGGAGCTGAGTCTCCTCTTTTGTGAAGTGGCAGGGATAGAGTAAAGCAAGCTTTCAGAGTCGATGGAGGCTATGTCGAAGGGAGAATGACTGTTAAGCCATGTGGTCAATTTGTTTTTTTGTCCAGAGGTATTGTGTTTCTTGCAAGTTCCAGATTGCTCTACACACAGGGTATAAGTAAAGTTTGCAGGGAGTCATTTTGTATTCATCATTTCCACACTTATCCTTGAGTCATAGACTCAATATGAAAGTTTACATTTGTATGAAGCTGTTCTTATTTATTGTAAATAAATATTGAATAATCAGGTAGCATTATTAAGCTATTATTGAATATAATGTATCTTGAGTTTGCAAAAGAGTCTACTATTAATTATATTTACTCTCAGTGGCCACTTTATTGGTACACCGACCATTGAATGCCTGGTAGGTGACCTCCTTTTGCCTTCAGAAGTCCTACATTCTTTGTGGCATGAGCTCAACAAGGTCCTTTCAAGGTCACCAAGCTCCCTTCCATCTTTGTTCATGCTAACTTAATACTGTAGCATCACCCACTTCCTGGCGCTTTTTCAGTCATTCATGCAGCAAACCTTTAATTCCCCCTCATCTCAAAGGTGTTCTGTTGAATGGAGAACTGGGGACTGCACAGGCCATTGGAGTAAAGTAAAGTCACTGCCATATACGTGGAACCTGCCTTCCTTTATTACAGCTACACAATGTTGGTATCATGTTTTGGATTTTGTGTGGCTTACTCTGCTTGACTGTAATGCTATCAGCCCAGATGTAGCGGTAATTGTATCTTGAAAGCAAGGTGTGACTCTTATTAAATTATGGTTTGTCAGGCTCAGATCCAGCTAGAAGACACAACGCTGCTTGTTTTCCCCAGATTGTTTCTTCTTCTTTTTTTCTTTTTTATTAGATGCATGCATTGGCAATCATGTTGCATTAACTTCTCATTCCAGCCTTAAATTGCTTTACCAAATTTCCCAATTCATTTATTTTTAATATCTGGATCGGTACACTTCTTATATAACTTGCAATTGGTAGTATTTGTGGTCGATGTTACATTAAAGATGACTCTGATTATTGAGTACTGAGAGAAGCAGGTCTTGATTTATGGAACAAGAAGGTAAACCTTTGCAGAATCCCAGCAATTCTGCTGCTCTTTATTTGCCATTGTCTTTCATTCAAATGCATTTTTTCATCTACTGTTATACACAATAGTATAACAATACATTATATAACATAATGTTTCTAGCTGAAGCTAAGCATGTGTGTGCTTGATTAGTACTTGGATGGGAGACCTCCTGGGAAGACTAAGTTGCTGCTGGAAGTGGTGTTTGTGGGCCAGTATGTGGTGATCTTCTCTCTGGTGAAAATATCCCCAATGCCCCAGTGCAGTGATGGGGACACTGTACTGTAGGAGACACCGTCTTTCAGATGAGACATTAAACCGAGGTCCTGACTCACTGTGGCCATTAAGATCTCATGACACTCTTCGAAAAGAGTAGGGGGTTCTCTCAAACTGCCACACAATCATCCCTCGATCCAATTGGCAAAAACATTGTTCTCTCCCTCTCCACCTCAGCTGATGTGTGGTGAGCGTTCTGGTGCAAACTGGTAGCCGTGCATCACCCAGGCGGGTGCTACACATGGTGGTTGAGGCAATTTTTCCCCTCATCACTGTAAGTGCTTTGAGTGTCTAGAAAAGCGCTGTATAAATGTAATGACCTATCTATCTAAAAACAAACTTTACGTTTGATTTGCAAATGTAAATATTGACTGAAACAATTCAGAACATAACAGCAGTACCCCCAACTGGGACTCAAGCTAATGAACATGTGGTTAAATAGCAGAATAATTAAGCAACTGATCTAAACCCCATGATTATTGCAGTTGCTTGCATTTATCTTCATGAAAGGGTGTGGGGGCCACAACAGATTGTACAATAGGTGTACATCAACAAAGAAATACAGTCAGCTGGTACCCTTAAAAAATATGCACAAAAAAGTAATATTGTTATTGACATACGCTTTATTTTCCAACATGCATAAAACAGTGTGTTTATTAGTGATTCAGTGGAATCAACTAAAGTCTATAAAAATAAATAAGTTTATAAAAATAAAGGGTACGTTAATAACTTCATTTTTAGTTTAGTATTTTTTGTCAAGGGTGCCAATAATTCTGGAACTGACTGTAGAACTGTGCCAATTCCTTAGTTTTAAGGGTTTAATCCCCATAGTAACATGCAATACCTAATTGTGCCGCACTAATTATGCTTGTCATACAATTTGTAAAATGACATGCTCATTGAATATAAAGAGCTCAATCAGATACTTAATTGCCCTATGACCTCATAGCAAAGCTGGATGTGGATGCAAATGGTAATGATATTTCAATTGGGGAAAAGCATGTTCTGCAATTTTCCATTGCATTTACGTTAAAATACAAAGACTGCCTGGTGTGAACTTTCTGTAAAGCTTTGGAAAGGGAGATCCCTGCCGAGTAGCAATGCCATCAGCTCCTCATTATGTCATTATGGATAACAGCATGCTGACACAGTGGAGAGATTCAGTTGTTGTTCAGACCAAACACCAGAATGAGGATGAAATGTGATCAAAGTGACTTTGACTGTGGAATGAATATTGGTGCAAGACGAGGTGGTTTGAGCATCTCAGAAAATGCTGATCTCCTGGGATTATCACACTCAACAGTTTCTAGAATTAACAGACAATGGTGTGAATCGCCTTGTTAAGAAGAGAATGGCCAGACTGGTCCAAGCTAAAACAGTAAATAGCCATGCATCAGAACAGCATCTCTGAGCTCACAACGCTTTAGACCTTGAAATGGATGGGCTACAGCAGCAGAAGACTAATACGTCTACAAAATAAGTCTAATAAATACCTAGTAAAGTGATCACAGAGTGTATCCAGACTTCACTAGCACCACATTTCACATTTGTAAACTGCCTAAACAAAACAAATTCCAGGTTATATAAACCTACTCGACCTAGGTGCTAGCTACTGCATTTTGGCCTATTTTGAGCCTTTGCTGTCTGGTTACAAACAAACATAAAACACAAAAGCTATCATTTTTTCACCCACTAATTAAGTTAACTGTGTTTTTTTGTTATTCAAGGGTTTTCCAGCTCACTTCATCTCTTCTCCCCATTTTTCTCACATTTAATTTTCCTGCAGGGTGGAAGTTGGCCAATTTTCAGAACCATCTCTCTCTAAGAACTCCCAGGTAGGCCTATGTTAGCCCTCATGTTCTTTGAGATATTAAACCCTACAAACCAACACATATTTAATGTGTTTCTATCATGCAATTTGTGTGTTAAAGCAGGCAAGTGCCTGAGGACGAATCAATCGCTCACATGAGTCCCAAAACACACATTTCACACACTCACACACACACGCACACACACACATACACTTTATATTGTGTTTCAATTCAATTTTTTTATTATTATTCTTAATAATAAAACTGTCTTGACTGTCTTGTTTTCAAATTACCAATAATGTTTAAAAATATATCAATATTTCACATAGCCAGTTGCAGTATGTGTTATTCATTTTTGTTTCTTTGTTACAGTATTCTAACAACCAAATTAACAACCCACCCCCAATACTACACCCAGTAACAAGATCAGCCAATCCCAGATAAGCAAACCACTTGATTACTCCATCCAATAACAAAATCAACCAATCCCAAATTAGTAATCTACCTCACTACACCCAGTAACAACATCAGCCAATCCCAGATGAGCAAACCTCACCTTATCCTGCCCAGCACCAAGACACAATAAAAAAATCTTGAACAATTAAGGAGCTTCCGCCACACTGTCAGCAGACAATTCTAACTGTGTGATCAGGCAACCTCATAGAAAATATGATCAAGTCGGGAGATATCACTCTGGAATGGCCTCTTATTCTCTTATTCGGGAAATGTTGCATTGAAAATTAAGGCTGATGAAGATTAAACATAATTTAGATGAGTACTGGACATTGCTATTAAAATATGTTCTTCCAAAAATCATAAACTTCTGTATGTACTAAAAAAATACTTGTTTGTGTAGCATCAAAGCATCAAAGAGAAGCCTTCTATTTTAGCCTGATAGAGTCTAACTACCCCAATTTCTTTTTTCCATGTCACAAATGGTGTTGTCAATGGCCAGAGTGAATTCCTTTCTGGTAGCTAGCCACAGAGGTAGAGATGCTGGCCTCAGTGAGTGAGATGCTGCAGTTAGGCCCAAGCTCAGTGTATTCGATGTTCTAGTATGTAGATCACTGGCTCCTGGAATATACCAGTAAAGTATAAGATTAGAATTGCATTTAAGGGGTGGATGACAAAAGAAGTGGTAGTTTACTTTATTAAATGTTCACTTCATGTGTAATGGGCAAAAAATATTTAGGTTTTTTAACACAGAAAAAAATGGACTGTCAGCATTTTATAACTAATTTATATTATTCAGAAAAGATGCTTCCAAACTGCATTTGACAGAGACATACTGGTACATGCAAATCAAACAACAGGTTTTTGTGAAAAACAGATAAATGTGATAAAATTATAATGTTGCCAAAACTGTAATGTTCCTAAGGACAGCTGAAAAATGTGTACACCACTGATGAACTTGCCTGCAAGGTCTGCTGCAGATTCCCTGTCAAAAAGGCAGCAAATGCTGGCTGATTGTTATGCGAGCTGTACAATACATTATATTCGTTGTTATCATATTTCTGTCTCAGAAATTAAGGGCCTGAACTTTGTGCTGAAATGTTGCTATTTTTCCTGAATTAAAATGCCTTCTGGAATTTAGTGTTAAATTAAATCTCACTGTAATATAAGAATTTATGACAGAAAAGTAGTGTAATGTAAAGTAATGTAAAAAAGAAAGTTTTTTTCAAGAACATGCATAAAATAAACTCAGAGAAAGAAACAAAATGAGAGACATAAATTCCCTGTTAATTAGAATGCTGAAAAACTGAGGCATTCATACATAATATTTTTACTACTTTAAGTGAACTATAATAGGCCTTGTGTTGTTATTTATCACACGCTGTGCTCTGAACTGTTTGTAGAAGGAATAATGCAACGGATGCAGATTTACACCCCTCTAGCTTATCTCATTTGTTTGGTGCAGGATGTGCGTGGGATAATGAGCAAGATGTCGCTCCCTTAAACAAGCTTAATACAGCACTGAATGCTGTTATCTGTCTGGCCCTGTTTGAACTCTGTCTCCTCCTCCTCCTCCTGCGGTTGTAGCTTGATGAGAATCACTTCCAAGTTCTTCACAACAGTTTGGCTCAGCAGCTGGGTTAGCTCCCCACAGCTGCGGCTGTGGTTCTGGTCCACTTCTCTCTTGGAGAGAGCCAGGCTGTTCTCTCGGCTCTGTAGTTCCCTCGAGGTTAAGGACAACCAAGCACTTTCAACTAGAGCTCAGCCAATCGGGGACCCGTGGACATGAGCAGTGTTGGATGCACGTAGGTTTTCAAATACAAAATAAGATGTTTTTTTGCTTGCCAGCAACGGAAAATCTTTTATTGTTTTCGGAAAATAAATTGCCTGTTGACCTCAATGCCTTTTCAAATGGGGTTCAGAATTTTGGATACCACATTTAGCAATAAAGTGGTTAGTTTGTCTGAGTCATTTTTCACAATGGTGTAAGTGCCATCTAGTGTTCATTTTATGAATCTACAAAAATAGTCAAAGGCTTTTGCGTTTCAAGGTTTGAACAATGTTCTTGGTCAGTGAGTCACAGAAGTATGACTGACCTATGGTGGTCACCATAGGAAACCCTGTGGGCACTCATATGATTAATTTCTGGTTGACCTAACAGTTCCCTCAGGTTCAGAGATAAGAAACCAACCTAAGTGGCTGTCTGCTCTGTGTGACTGCATTATTCATTTCAGGTTTTCATGTAGAACATTATGCCCCTGACACCATTATTGTGTCTAAAATATTGCACAATGTGGGTGGATTTTCTGTTGTGAAAATAACAGCATTGTTTCTTTCTTTTATTTTGAGCATTTTGTGATTATACCAATTTACCAAAGATAGCAAGGCTTAACACAAGCCAGTGGACAGAACATTTCAAACACTATGCATCCATTTTAGACATGTAGCCCAGAATTATGACATCATGTTGTGCCAGGAAGATTGGAAATGCTTATACTGGAAAGGCAGTTCACATTTGGACCTGTATTCATAAAGTGTCTCTGACTAGTAATGCTGACCTGGGATCAGTTTTTCCTATGATCCCATGATGAATACATTTCTGATATTAAGAGGGGAAAACGGATCCGAGATCTGTATTCCTACTCTGTGACACTTTATGAATATGAGCCCTGGTCTAAATTTCGTCCAATGCCACTATTACCTGTGATCACTATTACCTGCTTTCCACAAGAGATTTTGAAAAACATGAACCCATGTGGCGCTGGAATCTCTAAGAAGCATTGCATTTCCAGACCACACTCAGAGTTCCCAGTTACCCTGATGAAAAATACAGACTTCACACTTTTATCTGAAGCAAGTGGATGAATAAATATTAAAATTAACTACACTGCAAATAGTCATTAAATATGGATAGGGAATGGTGCAAAATAAACATTCTATAAATTATTCTTCTTCCTCAAAAAAAGAGAAAAGAAACTTGAACCGCAAAGAACCACATTTGAAACTTAATGCGCAAAGAAGCAAATTTCATTTGTACTCATTAATTCCCCAGAGTTTGGGGCAGCTCTATGGCAGTTCTAAGACAATGCGGCGAATAGAGATCTAACGGCAATGTTATGTTTCATCGTGTAGCAGTTGTCCCACAGCAATTGGTCCCTTGTGATATGGAGTCCAGGTGGTGACAGTTACTGGCATCCCTTGTACTCAGTGCATTGTTGCCTTTCCAAGCAGCCAAGCCAGCATTCTTGATAATGATGTGTGGAGCTTTCAGGAAGGACTGGCTGCAGGCGGGCAAGGCCTATTGCGATAAGCTGTGAAAGATGTTCTCTGGAGGAACAACAGAGAAAATCCCATTAATACAGAGGCATGGAGGTTGAGAGAGAGAAACACAGAGACTGGGGTGAGTACGAAGAGGCTAGAACAAATTAGATATATAATCTGAATGCGTGTTGTCCTCTTGAAGATGCTTGAATTGAAGACTCTATGTACATTTTGATATTGATTGCTTATGTTTTGCAAAAAATCTATAAATACTTGTTAAAAAGAGGATGCTTTAATGGAATTTCACATTTTATGCTTCATTGTTGTCACTGTAATAATTGTTTATGGGTACCATTGCTATAAAACACTTCATTTAAAGCACTGTACCATTTTATATCATTGCTGAAACCAAAATGCATGTATCCAATTTATGACCACATCATGATTCCAGTTAAGAAATCTATGACTAATGTATAGCAAGTAACTATTTATTTACGACAATAGCAGCGCCTATATTTTGATACATTTCAGAAGATGATGATCTTGATATTGAAAACTTTATCATGTGAATTTGAACGCAGCATGGGGCAGCATTGCTGTACATTGGAGTGGGAACTCCGAAGCCATGTAATATCTGTGCAATGCAAGCAACCAGTTTATCTGCTATGTGTCAGACTCCTTGGTCCTCAAAAGTGTTAATTAACACACTGAAAGGCTTTGAATAAAGAAACACCTTTCACACAATGGGCCAAGGAATACATTTCCATGTTTCAGCTCTGTGACACTGAATGGCATTATACACTCACCGAAAAAGTAGATTTTTTTTTACTTTATTACATCTACCTATGTAGATCTATCTTATTCATGTGATTATTTAATCATCCAATTGTGTGGCAGCAGTGCAATGCATATAATGATATAGATACGGGTCATGATCTTCAGTTCATGTTCACATCAACCATCAGAATTGGTGCAAAAAACTAAACAAAAAATCCAGTGAGCAGCAGTTCTGCAGACAGAAACGCCTTGTTAATGTGAGACGTCAGAGGAGAATGGCTAGACTGGTTGAAGCTGACAGGAAGGTGACAGTAATGCAGATAACCTCACATTACAATAGTTGTATGCAGAAGAGCATCTCTGAACACACAGCACATCATAATTCTTAGTGGATAGGCTACTGAAGAAGAAGTCTAAAAAAATCTAATCTAGTCTAATAAATACCTAATAAAGTGCTCACTGAGTGTATATACAATAAGATCAAATCGTCACTAGAATTCAATTGGAACTACACATAATGGCCTGCACAATGCTGCCACGAGCATAATATGCAATCTGAATATGGACATGGTAATTCAGAATTTGCGATTACAATTTAGCATTACATTTTTGACATACATTATGATATTGTGACATCTGTAATATGCTGTCATGACTTATGACAGGTGTTGTGTCAAGCTTGTACTACAAATCTGTATTAAGGACAAATTGTCTGCAGACAAACAGGCCAGCCTTGACAGCTGCTACCTTGGTAACACCTATAAAGGAGGTGTGCTTGTGAAGATGCCCTCAAGAACACACGGCCCACTCAGCCAGGAGCTAACCCGCTATGCCACCAGAATGAGGAACAGTAGAGCCAGCTTGGCTCAGTCAGCCACCTCCATAGCCATGCCAGAAAAAGGAGAGGCATCTACACTCCTTAACTGCACCGCCATGCAAGGCTTAGCTGCTACAGGTCAAAGCAGAGAACTGACAACGTCATACAAGGCCCCATGGAATCTTTGAATTTGCTCTGAACGAAGCAGTTACCTTACGAATAACAGCTGCCAAACTTGAGCTTTGACTGCAGTCTCAAAAGACCTCAATCCTATATTGGCAGTTGATACCAGAATCTGGATTAACTGAGTTCTGAGACCGGTCCCTTGCTGCCATCCACATTGTCTGCCGCAGGGTACATAGACCCCTGCAGTGCCAAAGGAGTTGTTTAGTTGCTTTAGCATTCCCATTTTGTGTGGTGCAGAACTGCAATTTATCAGAATTTGAATAGCCAAGACAACATATTCTGATTGTTGATGTGTTGTTTGTTCTGTCTCTGTTTTCTTGACAGCTCTACTTTGACCTAAATACTGAATTATACGTATGTTTGTGACCCATATATGCTACACATTCATGTCAGTGTTGGCTTTACGGCTTAGGTAAAATAAAGTGTTACCAGTCCCACACTAGATCACATCTGCATGAATGTAGAATGTACACATTAGCGGAAAACAGGAATGTATGCAGTACAGGCACAGACCCATACAGTGTTTGATTTAGATCAATTAAATAGAATGGATTGTACTAGGCCCGAGAGCTGTTGTATAGCTGTTGGATTGTACTATTTTATCTGGTTCTACAGGACATCCCCGATTTCAAGGACAATGCCCAATTAATTTAATGAGTGACTGGAACATACGTTCAGAGGCGTATCATTTCTCAGCAGTTGCAAAGTCATGATGTTTTGTCAAATGCGTGGCCATTTCAGGGAGAGGATTGCCATCTAGTGGGTGGTTGTTGAGTTCCTAATTTTCAGGATAAAAAAAAAAATGTGCTGCAGTTCTTCTGAACAGAAAATGAACTCAGGGACAATTGTGGTTCTTAACAGTTATCTTATGCATTCAAATTTAAAAACATGGATCTAGTTGCTTAATTGAACGGTTCAAGTATTTTATTTTTACAGTGTAAATAACCCAGCACATTTTTTTGTTCTAAAGAAAACCAGACTTAATTCACAGAACTCTTGAGTAAATGTTAATTTTAGTTTCTCAAGTGGCACATACAGTAGGTTATCACAGTGCTCATGCATTTGTGATATTATCTGAAAATAAAAAAATGATAAACTCATCATTTAGATGTATACCGTGAACAAGTAGTGTTGTTGCATTTGTATTACTGCTGCTGCTATTGCCACTCCTTAGCTCTAAACTAAATTATTTATTAAAAATAATGAATAATTCTCCTTGTTTTTCATTAAAATATTAAATACAAAACTATGTTTATGGTCAAGGTGTATGTCACCACTAGGGAGAGTACTTTGTCCATATATAATTCCTTACTTTCATTTGAAATTACCACTTGTTCAACATAACATTGTGAGCTTTGAATTTTAATAAGATAAAGTATATATTTTTGATTTAACATCTATTTATATATGTACAAAAACATTTAAATAAATTCATTTCCTTTGAAAGATTGCAATTTATGCACTTTCCACAGAAATATTACAGTGCCCTCTATAACGTCTGGGGCAAAGACCGATTATGTCTGGATTTGCTCTGATGTGCCACCATTTTAGATTTGGAATCACACAATTAACATGTGGTTAAAGTGCACATTCTCAGATTTGTGGGTGTTTTCATACATTTTGCTTTCACCATGTAGAACAGGGCTACTCAACTCCACGTCCTTTGGTTTGCGATGTCTGCTGGAAATTGCCACAATCAAGCAGGTAAAATAATGAGTGTAGCACATGGTAGGAGCAAATGCCTGCAGACACTGTGGCCCGCAAGGCATGGAGTTGAATAGCAGTGATGTAAAATTACAGCGGTCATTATACATAGTCCCCCCATTTCAGGGAACCATAGTGTTTGGTACACATGGCTTTACAGGTGTTTGTAATTTCTAATTGTTCAGGTGTGTTTAATTACCTCCTCCCACCTTTAGATCACCTTTGGAAATGATTATTGCTGTTTCGCAACATGAGAACCAAAGTTGTGTCAATGAAAATCAAACAAGCCATAATGACATTGGAAAACAAAAATAAACATTGGTATAAAAGAATGAAAAAAGAATAAAGACATGGGCCAAACCTTAGGCTGATTGGAAACTGTTTGGAAAATTAATAAGAAAGAGCTGTTGACCTTACTAATCACAAAGGGACCTCCACAGCTGATGACAGATGAATTCTCCCCATAATAAAGAAAAATCCCCAAACACCTGTGCACTTTAACCGTATGTAATTATTTTTTATTACAAATTGTGGAGTACAGAGGCAAATAAATGATGGGTCTTTGTCCCAAACATTATGGGGGCCACTGTATGTCCAGAGCAACATGGCTAGCTTACAGTACATATTTTAAAATATACATTTTATTCAGGTTTTGTGAAAGAGCAGGTAAAGAAAATTAAAGTTAAGTATATATTTTTACTTTAAGTATACAGTCATATTAGGGAACAGAAGACCTCCTGGACACAGAGTGAACTGGCAAAGAAAAGAAAGAAAATGAACATTTCTTAAGATACGGTACAGTACCCTGCTCAATCATGTATTTGACTGCAATATGGCAGCTTCCCCGTCCTTCCTGCTGTCTTTTAATGCAGCTCCAGCTGTGGCAGGGTACTCCTGCTTTAACACAGATTAACACTGTTAATGCTGACTGAGAGTTTACACAGGAATCCACAAAATTCCCTCCTCAGCGATCAAGCCTCAATAGGTAGGGGCAGGATTGGGGTAAGGAGGCAAACGATTCTCTATTTCTAAAAACTCCCCCATATAATTATTTTTCTACTCAGCTTTGGGTTGCTAACCAGCTATGAATCATCCAGCTATTGGCCTGGACTCAAATACATTCTTGAACAACAGTAATAAGCAATTATTTGTTTTGGATACAACTTGAGGCTATTTCCTGAAGGGAAAACATGAGCAGTTCAAGAACAGCCATTATTTCATGCTGATTGAGCTGGGAGCTACTGTATTTCAGCAATTGCAGTTAATTTTAGCATAGCTCCTAGAGATAAGCCTTCCTGTGTCTATGCAGATTATCCGTTGTGCAGCCAGTAGTCATCGACAATCCCTGCCGAGTCTTCTTGAGTAATTTACTGTCGGAACACTCCATATGATCCAAACCTTACAAATGCTGTTGAATAGGTTCAAATAGCGTGGTCACAGCCACAGTGATCTTAATACAAACATTTAAAAGTTCTAAATGTAACCTAAATTGATTTGGAAGGATATATACAAGTCAGGTTTATATCAGTAGTTAAGCTTGACTGAATATATAGCCGTGTGTTAAAAAATTAAAACATCTCCGTCATTAAGGACACAACTCTTTGTGTATTTTTCTCATTATTTAAGCATTTTTCATTCCTAAGAAAAAGTAGTCATAAGACTTTTTTTTTTTTCATGCCACTAGACTTATCCCTGAATAGGCACCATCCCTCCCCCCCCAACCCCCTCACTCACTCCCTCCCTCCCTCTCCCTGTGAGATTTTTCTGTATCTCCAGTCTGGCTGACAAACAGAAATGTTTTCGTGAGCCATTCAGCTTTGACCTCCTTCAGCGTCTGTTCACACCAGTACAGATGGACAAAGCATCGGATCAGCAGATGCCTTTGTTTCAGCCAGCAACAGATTATAAAACATTTCATTTTTTAAGTAATATGTTTTGGTTCTGTCAATAATAAATCCCCTTACACATGCACACATACTGCATATGCATAACATTGTGTTTATACTGTATATATTAAACATAACACAAAAACAAATCATATGTGCACATACATACTGTATATATATTGTATACATGTAAACATACAGTAGGCACTCACACATGAACGCACACATATACACAATTAAAATGAAATGCTTCAAGGCATCTGTTGATGTGTCACTGTTTGCCTCAGTGCCGTCTTTTTTCAACAACTCTGATCTGCCTTAGAGTTAAATGTTATGCTTAATTAAACAAAAAGTCATTTTCAAATTAAAAACTACAGAGCGTCCCCAGTGCCAAGAAAAGCAATTTAACTCAATGTCAACATGGTAGAAGAGTAGTTTGAACTGTTGTACAAAGTTAAAATAATTGTACTGTATATTTATCCATTTCTGTTATAGAAGCAATGCACATTAAATCCTTATATGAGACAGTTAAATACCCACACACAAAACTGGGGGTCATTGTCATCTTTCAACTGGGGAACTATTTGAGAACAGCTGTTTTGTCATGATCTGGGTCATGTAATCATTGATGCAGGGTCATGGAAAGTTCACCGATGCTTTGCCCTCTAAGTCCAGTGGGTCTTCTGGCTGTGTGACCACAGGGCAAAAAGACATGCCAGAAAGCATGTCATTCCTATATAATTATTTATTGATGTGAGTTTAAATTGGCATTTAAAAAAAGCATAGCTAGACAAACAGTATTATAATATGTTCCATAAATGATAAAAATTGTTATTTGAATATAGACACAGATTTTACATGAAAAAAAAAAAATTAGAGGTTTAAGTGAGAGCATCAGGGTTAAGGGTATTTACATCCATATTCCAGCTTCCCAGATTTTCTGCTAATATTTCCTGGCACTTTGTTGAATTAACTGTGCCATTTATCATAAATAGTGCCCCTGGACCACTGTCAGCAAAACGTCTTCAAAACATCAATGACCCACTGCCATATTTGACAGCAGGCATGAAGTGCTTATCCTTGTATGCATTCCATGCTCTTTGTTTTATTGTCCTGAGCTGAACGGAGAGGACATAAGGGAACAATTGGCCTGGTTAGCTTCAGAAGAATCTCTTGAAGTCTCTACGTGCTAATTTGCAGTAGTTTTTGTCTGATTTATTTTAATGATTAGTGGATAGACCATGAGTCCAAATTCTCTCCAAATACCACTAGGGGGCAGGATTGATACAGTGCTACAAATTAACTGATATTTTGAAGGAAAACCTCTGTAATTACAATCAAAGCATCAAAACTGCCTGGCAAGCAATCCCAATTTGATCTCAAAGAATAAAGACAAGACCCACATTTTATTTTCAACAGGTGACAGCATGTTAAATCTTTCTCCTAAAATGCATCACTCTCCACAGCCAAATGTGATGAAGTTGCAGCTTTTTCAGAGACAAGATAGCTTACATAAGGTTGGATATTTCCACAAAGAAAAAAATTGTTTAAGCTGAAATAGACCCTGTCTTGCTTCCCGTTTGCCTTTTTTTTAACCTTGTTGATGATGTCTGTTAAACGAAGTTGTAAGTAGTCTCAAACCAAAAAAGTTTATATTTGCCTTTCTGGCGAATTGCTAAGTACAATCCACCACTCCCCGCAGACTGGCACTTTTCCATCAACATCTCCATTCCTCATCACTGTAAAATGCATGCTATATCATTCTGTGACATTAAGTCAGTTGACCGTAGCTCCTTGTCAAACTATGTGCGCACTCAGCAACATCACTACTCCTGTCCTGTCCTGATGAAATTTACTTTAACAACATCATCTCAAATACACTTGATGACTTTGCCCTTTCTGAATTCAAGACTACTCCCAGCCAACACATTGAGCTACTTGCCTCATAGTTCATTACCTTTTTACACTGACCTCTAATTTAGGGACGCTCTTAACACTTCCCGCATTAAAGATTTTTCCAACTTAATCAATGTGGGTGGTAACAACTCAAAATCTATATTTTCCACCAACACAAATGGGCTCCTCCAGAAATCTGCTTCAATCTTTTCCGAGCTCTGTCAATGTGATGATTTTTCAAGACAAAATAAACAACATTTGTCAACATACATCCAACACCAACATAATTCTGATACTCCAACGAAACCCATACAACCTTTATACTCACTGACCCTGCCTACATCACTGAAATCACTTGTAAATCCAATCCCTCCGACTGTCTGCTCAATCCTGGATTTTTACATTTGAGTTATTTTCTTGCCTCTCTAGTCAAAGGATGCCATCCCATTCTCTCTTTCCCTATATCTAATTATGTCACTCACATCTGGCTCTGTCCCTCTGTTCTTTAAAACATCTGAAGTCACAGCCATACTTAAGAAACCAGGTTTTGATGTTTCTAATGCTTCACTTGGTAAATGGTAAATGGTTTGAATTTACATAGCACCTTTATCCAAAGTGCGATAGAATTGATGCTTCTCATTGACCCATTCACACACACACTCACACTCACACTCACACACTCACACACAAGCTCATCAGGAGCAATTGTGGGTTAGGTGTTGTGCTCAGGGACACTTCGACACCCAGGGCAGGATCAAACCGGCTACCCTGCGACTGCCAGACGACTGCTCTTACCACCTGAGCTATGTCATGTCACCCCCCAACACGTACTGACCCATCTCCAACCTGCCATACCTAGCCAAAGTCTGAGAGAGAGTTATTGCATCTCAGTTACAGACAAATGAGGCTATAGCCCAATAAGCTCTTTGAGCCATTCCAGTCTGGTTTCTGTCCACTACATAGCACTATGACTGCAATCATCAGAGTTTTAAATGACTTCTCCTCTCTGCTGACACATGTTCTTTAAACATCCTCCTCCGTGACCTCGGTGCTGCATTTGAGACCATTAGCCATGAAATTCTCATCATCCGTCTATGCTCCACAATTTGACTCTCCAATAATGTTCTTACCTGGTTCACATCCTACCTCACTGACAGACACTTCATCACCTTAGGTAATCATAAATCCTCCACAGCCACCATCACACAGGGTGTCACCCAAGGATCAGTTCTGGGCCCCATCTATTATCTACAGGCTTCCCCAAGGTCAAATCATTCACTGCCATGGTTTGAAATTCTGCTGCCACTGTGATTATAGATATTTATGTCAGCACAAAGAACATTGCAACCATACCACCCCCATTACTCATAGTCTGCATTCATGATACAAAGCTCTGGGTGGCTGCCACTTTACTGAAAATGAACTGCAACAAAACTTAAATCATCTGCAATGGACCATAGACCATGACCTCACAAATCTGCAACCTGTCTTGGCACACACTTTTTAAAGAAAGGGTTTTCACCATCCTGCTTTGATCCGTGTAGGAACCCTTTTTAGGTCTTTATGGAGCCCTCTATCATAGGCGTCAAGTGTGAAGTGTGCCTGACTAGATAGGGTTCTTCTTTGACATCACAGGGTTACTACTGGAACCATTTTTTAGAGAGTAGATTGCCTCCTTGTCAAACCATCCTCTGAAGCAGGAGTTGCCATTTACTTGCCACTACAGGAAGGACATGATCAGAAAATGTGGCACGCCTTTTACAAAAATGATCCGTGTTTGAAAAGTGTAATTCATTTTTGTGTACAGAAATGCCAGCTGAATTAGAGAAGAGAGAATGAAAAATAATAGCGTATTTGTAAAACTAATTTCAAAACCAACTGCAAGAGGATTATTGAATTCATATTTAAGAACATAATAATGCAATATATTAAACCTTGTTGAGAAGTTAGGAGTGATTTGACTAATGATTTGTGGGTGGTTTGTCTACAGATCAAATAATGAGTTTTTAGGGCTCAGTACAAATATGGTAGACAGACAGTCCTATTGGAAAGGAAGATTACTGACAGGATTGCAAGAGAAACATTTTCTGTTGTCATTTCTTTACTTATATTTGTGTTTTTTTTGTTAGGGTATAATGGTGGGAAATTGGTGTGCCTCTTTGTACTGGCTGAGGTGGGTAAAGTCAAATTTACTGTTCACACTGCTGGCCTTGAAGAGAAAAACAAATGCAGCAAGGACTACAAGAAGCCAGCTTATCCTCTCAGGAAGTTCTCAGGATAATTTAACAGCTTGTTGACAAATATTAGGAACAATTCCGCATAAATAGTTGATTCAGGAAGGAACAAAACCAGGAAGGATGAATCTAAAACAGCAACTGGAAATCAAAGAGAAGGTGATTTCTTTTCCACTTATTCTTGCTGCTTCTAGGGGGTTTATTTGAAAAAACATAAAAGAAAAGTTCAATAGTGATACTAGGTTTAGTAAACAAAAAGACCCATGTAGACCCAAAAAGACACAAAACCCATCATGCTCAGATATGTGAGATGCTAGCTGCATTTTAGCATAATGGTTAGGGAAGTGGCCTGTAGTGTAGTGGTTAATGACTGGGACATGCAAGGTCGGTGGTTCTAATCCCGGTGTAGCCACAGTAAGAGCCGCACAGCCGTTGAGCAAGGCCCTTAACCCTGCATTGCTCCAGGGGAGGATTGTCTCCTGCTTAGTCTAATCAACTGTACGTTGCTCTGGATAAGAGCGTCTGCCAAATGGCAATAATGTAATGTAATGTAATGTAATGGAAGGGTTAGCTTGTGACTCCAGCATTGTCAGGTAAATTCCCATCTGGAGTACTGCCCTTGTAAGAGCAAGGTACTTCACCTGAATTGCATCGAAAAACATCAATAAAACCTGCGCACTACATTCAAATAAACTAATCAATGTAAGTCTGTGGACAAGGATCTTAAGATTTTAAATTAAAAATATATATATTTTAAATATTTTCCTATTCTGGTTTCAGCCCCAACTCCTTCATTGTAAAGCTAACCTTTACCCGGCTCATATACTTTTACATTTATGTTTGTATCATCAGAACTGGGGCAACATACATTCAGCCATTTTTTAAATCATAACAATATGAAATAAGTTAGACCATATTATTTTATTTTGCCTTTCACAAAGATGCACAGGCATACATCCATTCATTCCTAACCTGAAAGCAATGTGAACTATAAAAAAGACAAAAGGGGAAACGATCTTTGCTTCTTATCAGTTGGGAATTACTCCAAGTCACCAATTTTCATCTAGGCGGTACTTTCCAGAGGTTTCTTTCCATGAAAAGTACAAGCAGTCATTTTTTTAAATTCCACAACCTCAAATGTGTATGCTGCAAGCCTCATTGCCATTTCCTTTCTTAGAAAACTGTGCTAAGCAACTAAGGTGCAAAAACTATGTAATATCAAGTATCAATGTGTAGTTAAAGGAAACACTTGGCAGTTTCACATTTGATGTCTTAAGGAGAAATGCTTAAATTTTCCATTAGTCATTCATTGTTTTTGTGCTTCAGAGTACCCAGCAGTGAAAACGTTGTAGTGTGGAACTTCCGCTTCAGTGGTTGTCTGTGACCTTTTAAAATGAAGTCCGTACAGGACAGGCAGCCTTATCAGTTCAAAGGACACCATTTCCATTTCACTTCCTCACACCCATGTTTTCTCATGATAAACTATTGTACCTGTACATGCAGGATAGCAGAGAGTACACATATGATATATGATAAATGACATGATAAACTGATTCCCTTTTTATGCACATAACAGTTGAAGTAAATCATGGTGAGTCATACAAAAGAGAAGAACAGAAGTTAACTACACCATGCCTCCCTATGTTTGAGCTTAGTATAATGGTCTCAACATAATAGCCATGACACACAGGGCAAACCAATTGTTTCCCCTATATATCCATAGAGTTCTAATCAGTTGAAATTTCAAATCCAGATGGCGCACTACCCAGTTAACACTAAATATCACAAATTGAAAATCACATGTTGAAAATAATGTAGTAATAATGTAGACTATTGTGGACTTTTGTGTTATGCATAATATGAATGAATGCAAAAGAAAAAAGAAAAAGTTTAAAATGAATGAATACCTGGCATATTCACAGCAAAGAATTGGGCTGGAATTACTAACAAATACAGCGAAAATCTAACAATACTGCATGATTTGGTGATAAATGCAAGGTATGAAAGTGTTCATTTTATGTCACCCTAAAACTGAAAAAATAACTACTGCTAAGTCTTATAAAACTAAAATTGCTTTTTTGCTCTAAGTATCATGCTCAACATCTTTTAGATTCACCAAGAATCAATGACACATTGAATATTGAACAGACAGAAATTAAACCAGACAATGTAATATAATAATTCAGTTTCACGTTCATTTTAGATGACCAAAGCCCAAAAAATCATTCACAAAATCTCCCCAAAATTACCTAGGCATAAATATAAATTAGTAAACAATAACATGTGCAAAACATTAGAGTGGAAAAAAATACAATAATCAATGTTTTCATAAATAATTCATCACAATTATTTTCACATTGAATAACATATAAAGCCATGGCTTTTTCCCCATTTTCATACAGAAAACCGGACGAAAGTCAAATCGGACCCCTAGTGAGAGGCGGCCATTTTGAGTCTCCCTGGGCCCTTTCCTTTCGTTTGCCATTGGGAAGTGACCCTAATCCTGCAGGTCGGTGGCTTCCAGGTGGTCGGGGATGGGCAGGCCAGTTAGGATGGTCAAGCACTTGTTCCACACGTTGAAGACGGGGCAGATGGGCTGGGCGAAGGCGACGTGGAAGGTGTGGAGGATGTGTGAGCTGACGGCGTCGTAGAAGGCCAGGGAGCCGGTGTCGTAGTCCAGCAGCACGCCCACACGCCTCAGGTGGGGGGCGGGCTCGATGGGTTCCTCCTTGCTGTTGTGACGCACCACCCAGGTGTTGTTGCAGCGACTCAGCACCCAGGAGGCCGAGTTCTTCCCCACCCACTCGTGCTTCGGTGCTGACTTGTAGGCCACACCAACAGCATACCTGCAAATGAATAATAATCGCAATAAAAATAACAACAACAAGTGATGATTCAGCTTGACTTGTGGCCATTCTCACTACCAACCCAGTGTGCATGACAAGTATCTACAAATGTTAACAATGAAAAAATACATGCAATAAAGTTTCACATTAAAACGTTTAAATGGCACATTAAAGTTGGAGAAACACTGATGTTAAATTAGTAGCGCTGAAATAAAGTGATCTGGTGGCTGTAGGGTACATTTTCAGAAAGCCTGGCCTGACAGCCGTTTATCTCAATTACTGTACACCCACACATGACATGGAGATAATCTAATAATATACACACTGTATGGACTGACAAAAAAATCTGAAATTGTTTTAACTGTCTCTCACAGTACTGTATATTTGCATGCACAATAATGTTTACTAAATGCTCCCTGTGTGGATTGGCAATGTACAAAATGCAAACAGTACAGTTAGCTGCAATACAGTAAATTGATTGGATTGGATGGATACAGAAAATAATGGAATATACTGCATATGCTTCCTTGTGGTGTGTATCATAAGAATTTGAATATTTAATGAATTTACAATAAAATGGCCCTTATGTTGCATGGGTTGTAACCAGAATGAAATGCCACAGAACTGTTGCAGAGATTAGCCTTGAACAAAGAACATTGACATGAACAAAAACCAGCCCAGCCAGCAAGCATATAGGGCCATGCTAATGGTCACCCCTCAGCACACCTGTTGATCTGCCAAAACACTGCGCCCATATGTGGGTGTTCAATTCTAGGGGCGTGTTATCTGTTTTGGGTGATGTTTTTGGGCAACACTGATTGGCTGCTGCCAGAAATCCATGCTCCCAAGACTATCATTAGGTGTCATGCTTGCTGGGGATGGTGATGTAATTTTTCTCATACCATGTGCTTCCTCCAATCAGAGCCTCCCAGTAGTGCCGTCCGCTGTCGATGTAAACGTTGCCCGTGACGCCGTAGTTCCCCTGGCTGGTGAAACGCTCCTGCGCATGACTCTTCTTGGAGGAAGTCTCGTCACGCTCCACTGTCAGATTGTCATGTGATACCTTCAGCTTCCTGTGGGCCGTCTTCGGGTCCAGCTTGAACGGCTGGCCTGAAATCGACAAGAAAAACACACGTAAACATACAAACATAAATGTTAGGATATGTTTTGTCATTGTATACCTGATGGAATTCCTCAGATGTACAAAAATCACACATTCAATTTGGGTGTCATTAGGTGTCACTTCTCATTACAATGGACACCACAGGAGATAATTGGTTACTCGTCTCCATAATGAATTATTTAGAGCCTTTGACTGGATGAGACAAAATGCTGTTTAAGGAGATATTGAGCTGAAAAGGACTGTAGGGCTCCGGGGCCAGGAGTGGAAACTTCTGTTCTGATGGACTTATTAATGAGCAGGGTTGGGTCAATTCTATTTCAGTTCTGTAAATTTAGGAAATTAACAGAAATTCACTTAATACATTATAAAATTCTCAAAGAATATTATGTGATTTCATGTTCATGCATTGAATTTGCAGTTTATTATCCTGAATTGAATGAACTGAAGTGGAATTGACCCCAATCCTGTTAATGAGTTCCATGTAATTAGAGGTAATACCACACAGGATTTGGGTAAACCAGGAGAACTGTCAAGTGAGGAAAAAGCACTCACTGTTGGTCTTCAGTGTGCCTGGCTCACTGCTGCGGCTCCCGGCCTGGTTGATCGCCTTGACAATGAATATATATTTGGTACCACTCTGCAGTCCATGCACTGTGTAGTGATTCTGCTTGATGTTGGGCACGATCATCCAGCTATCAGCCGAATTACACAAACCTGTGCAAAGAGGAATGTGGGAAAAGAGAGGTCAGTCTACCCTAGTGTAAATCCAGCTATGACCAGCGATGTTTCAAAACATAGCTTGAGCTAGTCAAACCGTGTTGAACTGGTCAACCAGATACCGGCTGTTTCAAAACCTAGCTTGAGCTGTTTTTTATTCAGCAAGGCACTCAGTAATTTAACAATTTATTCAATATATTTAGTTCATTGAAAATATTTCCCCCAAAAAATCCATTAAATATTCTGTCAATATCAGCATGTACTGCTGATGTAGTATTATGCATCACTGAAAAAATTGCCACTCCAATGCCCAGACTTTATCTTAACTTCAATTGTTGCATTTTAGCTGGAAGACACAGTCTGATTTTGTGCTTTATAATTTTTTTCAATTAGTAATGTTCCCCCCTTTTTCCCCCAAAAGTTGGAATGTCTAATTATATTTTTATCAGCACTCATTCCCACAACCTCTGGTATCAATTCATATGAGTGCAGATAAGCATGTGGTGTCAGCTGCCACTTCTTATCATGCTGCAGTTTGGAGGTTAGGGTCACACATGCATGAGTTGGAGGAAGACACTTTCTGTGAAGCTTAACAGGTTTTTTTTGGAGGCTGGGTGGCTCATGCAGTGCTTTAACAGGATGAGCCACCCGGCAACACCTAATCTTAAGCGTCTTAACTTCATGTTAATACCTGCACAATTCTGCTCATTTTAACGGCTTATTAAATTATGAATTAAATTAGTTCTGAATTACATTATTCCAGGGCAGAGGAATAAGAGCAGAGGGAGAGTAGACTGGACTTTCGTGACAGCCTTCTCCTCCCAGGAGCGCCGGAACAAAGTCAGTTTCAAGCTCTATTCAAACATCGGCTCAAGATAAATACCTGTTATCAACCCCTGGGCCAGTGAGGGTTTATCTGGATTAATTACTTTTTTCAGGGCGCAATTTTCAATCACTATGGTAACTGGATATACCATTTGAAAGCGTTTGAAAACTCACAATTCTCTCTGTATAACCTATTTCAACATGCCATTGCTTTAGCGACAAGTTCCTTATTTTGTAAAGCGCATGGTAAAACAAGTGCAGGGGTACGTCACCTTCTCTGCATTTTGGAAATCCACATTTGACAAGAAAGAAGGTAATGCCAAGGTAAGTGTCCAGCAGACCAAATGCATAATAGTTGCTCATTCAAAAAATGCAGAGAAATGTTGATAGAATGTCTGTTGTTAGAATTATCATTGTTGTCTGCTTTGCCATTGTATACTTCTACAAAAGTACTTGCACATAGAATATACATTATCTACATTTTGTATAGGCTCTCTCGAACATGATGAAGTACAACAGTATCAGACCAGTATTTGTAATGCAGTTGTACAGAAAATGTGATATCCCCATTCGTGTGTAAGAACATTCAGTGTAACTTCAGCTCTTCAAAGAACTGACTGCAAGTATGTAACTGAAGTGAAAACTAAAAAGCATTTTAGCTAATGATATTATGTTTCCAACAAGGTATAATTTGTTAGGCTTCCGTAAAACAACACAGCTTTTTTTGCCTGTGTGACAAAACTATAGCATTTTCAATACGTAAACAGAGTCTGGTGTGCTTCGCCAAAAATCATTCTTGAAATGTAATGCCAAGAAAGGTTGACATTTCACAACTATTTTTTTATTTTTTTCCGATGCCTACATCTAAATAGAGGACTTTCTTTGGAGGTGTTCCTGTATATTTTAGGTGAACTGTGTCATATGGGGATCCACAGTCATGGATCTGATTATCATAATCTAATATATAAAGGAATAGGCCAGCAGTAGTTTCTATTGTGGTTTCTAGCTATCCTACATGTACAAATAGTGATAAAACCATTATATGGTATACTTGAAAGTCTCTGGTATTTAAAAACAAAACATCTTATAGTAAAATGAGCACTAATAAGATTATTACGCTGAGCAGTAGTAAAAGGCTGATGTTTTGAGTTTGCAGTCATGACACAGCTGCTTTAACCTTGAGCAAGGTGCTGGCTCAGTAAATGCTAAACAGAGTGAAATGTATTCCCAGCCATATGCCTGCCTACTTCAAAATATACCCCAATATTGGATTTAATATTCAGCTCACTCAATGGTTTCCCTTCACTGGTTTCATGTGCACATAAAGAGTCATCATTTCCACCTCAGTGACTGCGCCACTTCGTATTCAGTGTGTTCCCCATGCAGTCTCAGTCAGCCAGACTCACTGTCATTGTTTGTGTGTTGCATTTCTTCTCTGTAAACTGTCATATGCGAGAATGGTGGAGTGGAGCTTAAGAATTCCCTATGGACACTATCTAGGGGTTAATCAATCTGAAGGCCGATTGTCAAGAAAACCGTTGGTGTACACAGAATATCTGGTCCTGCTCAGATGGGCAAAATTAACTCCAGTGACTTTGAATGTCCACCTCCCAGCAGAATACATCCTCAATGATTTTTGATATTTGTTTTTAGTAAGGACTCATTTGGGAACCATGAATCCAGTCCCACAAATGGGACAGCACAGATGGTATCCAGCCAAAGTTATCAGAAGTTCAAGGATGGTAATGAGATTGGGTTCACGGTCTTGGAATTGTGTTGCCAAAAGACTAGGAGAGACAAAGTATGATTACAGCAACTATTCTCTTTTGCCTGCTGTTGGTATTTCCCAAAAAAGACAAAACAATAAGCATTTTACACAGTAAAAGCTTATATCTGTTGCACAGGAGAATTTCAGCACAAATGTAAACAAAATTACCGTAGCCCTCCTAAAAATATAGCTATACAGTACTTAGACCTCTACTATTCTTCAAATGTCACTGTTGAATAGTCTGTAGGAATACACAAATTACTACAGTCTCAAATAATCTCTAAACAAAGTAACAATATAGACATACATCTCACATTTATGTTATGGGGTATTGAACAGCACTATCTGAGCTGTACTGTAGCCTAAGGGAATCCCATTCAGTCCTAATTGCAGCATGAAATTCTAGGAAACTGACAACTGCAACGCTGTATCGAGCGTCTTCTTCTCCTTTAACACGATCCATCAGACGATAGCATTATAAATCCACTGCGGAACATGTGCATTCCGGAATGGAAGCGCGGTGCTTTATTTAGCATGATGTGACCCTGTTAACCAGAGAAACGGCCTTTGTGGAGTCCATGCAAGCCACAGGGAAACACTCTGCCTGTAATCTACCGCCTGCTTGTAATCCACTCTGCTTCAGCCTTCACATTCTGCCCCAGTTGACTTGGGAGCCAGAGACTTAGAGCAGAGATAATGCAATGTCCCGTGTCAGGTTCACTGAAGGGGAAGAGCTCTTATTCCAAGCCTTTATGCAAATACTGTAAACTAGTCCAACACAGTATAACACAGTCACTTTTCACTGTAGGACTAAAATAAATACATTGATTCATAAATTACTACTTCAACTACTACAACAACTACTGCTAATACTACTACTACAACAAATTATAGTAATTTGTCAGCATTGAAAAAATAATCCTGTACACAACAGTAATACCTTATGAAATACATTCATGCATTTAGAACTGAATCAAGGCTGTAGCAGCACTAAGTGTACTCAGTACTAAGTGTGCAAGCTGAACAGAAAGGTTGAGAGGAACTGGGAGTAAAAAACACTGAACTGGATGTGTGCATCTTTACTTACTGACAACATTGGCTTGTCCAGTGTAGATTGCATACTGAAGCTCATATGAAACCACGCTAAACTCGTCGTCCGACGTCCAGTGGACGGTGATGGTGTCGTATGATGCTGTGCACAACTCCTCACGGATTCCAGGAGGGTCTGGCGCTGGGACAGAAGCAAAGTGCTATTTCACAACAGGCACATCCCGCAGGGCAAACCAACATTCATTCAACATTTGTTGTTTCCATGTCACATTCAAAGGACAATGATGTTGAATAAATGGTTATTTGGTTGGTCATTCACTGAATCCGCAAAAGGTCAGCCACTTGCATGGCATATCCATTCTAAACCAAATTCCAACAGTGAAAACACTGCTAATATGATTAATATGGATGCATTAACTTGTAGAACAGACTTATAGAAGAAAACATATGGTTACAATACTCTAGTTGAATTAGGATGTATTTCCCTTTTGGGTCATGTGATACCTTGGTTCAAAAGAAATACTTTCAGGGCCAGTTTCACAGATGCAAATTAAGCCTAATCCTTGACAAAATTACATTTTTAATGGAGATTCTCCATAGAAAACTCAATTTAGTCCAGGACAAAGCTTAATCTGTGAAACTACTTCCTTTAACTGAATTAAGTATCTGGTATTTAATTAGTTCTATTCAGGGCCATTCTTTGAGATGCTTCCCCTCTAGATAAGGGCATTTGGAGTTTGGACTTAAGAAGTTTTGACAGAAAGACAGAATGCATTTTGACCAGAGATTGTTTATTAAAATGGTCCTGCAATTGCAAATAAACAATCTTTTTTAGAACTTTTTTCTTGATTAGACATTCTTGTAAGGACTGCAAAAAACCATCAGATCATCAAATAAACCAATGCATTTGTCAAATTAAAAATATTTAAGTAAGCATTGTACAACATAATTTTGAATAAGTGCAGTGTGATACGTTTTAGCATATATCAGCTATCATTTATATTAAATATAGTGCATGTCTGGATGTAGCTTTGCCTATGTACATGTTGAAAGAAAATTGCTGACTAGGAATACATTTTATATTTCTCAAATGACAATTGTTCAGTGTGCACACCAAATCATTGTATGTCTTGTCTACAAATGTAGGCATCTCTTTTTGTTTACTATTATGTAGAATATTGTCCCAAGTCCCAACTCTATTACTCTAAAACCCATGAAGTGAGACATTACAATGTTAGTCAGTAATGGAATTCACTTTACCAGTAAGGTAATCAAGATTTTCCAGCATCTTCTTTTCCCGGCTAAAATCTAATGCAAAAGTGTCAAAGGTGTCATTGAGGTTGATTTCTGGAATCAGGACCTGAGAAGACGCTGTTGCCATCGACACCCTGCAATTCAAACGATATATTCATTAGCTGTCTGCATCGTTCTGTTTACATCTTTTTTTAGAAACTTGTATATACATTTTCTACAAGATCCATCCATTCAAGATCTGCTGTACTTTAAAATACGAAATATTATACATCGGTGTCCACCTAAAATAAGTACCTGACTTTTGTGGTATTACTTTAGGGTATATCATCAGCACAAAATCCCTGGAGGCTGGCACACTGGGTCCCAACCATTATGCTACACTGATATTAAAGACCATAAAACCCTTATAAGCCTGAATAAATGTACAGCATATTAGATATTTATTAGGCCTTATGACACACTTTACTTATTGGTCTTCTGCAGCTGTAGCCTATCCACTTAGAGGTTTGACGCGTTGAGTTTTCAGAGATGCTCTTCTGCATACCAATGTTGTTATGCGTGGTTATTTGCATTACTGTCACCTTCCTGTCAGCTTCGAACAGTCTGGCCCTTCTCCTCTGAACTCTCTCATTAACAATACATTTCTGCTTGCAGAACTGCTGCTCACAGGTCTACCTTCTAATTCTAATTCTCACAGAGTGTATAGCAAAATTCAGCCTCTGTACACATGGTTACCTCTCAGAGATGTTTTTGGCTGTTTGCAAGAAACGGGCGTGGTCGGTCTCTTTGATTGTCTGCTCAGCTTGCGTGATTAGGGCTGAAGAACGTTCTATGCATTGCTTGCAGTTTCCAATCTGCTGTGCCAGTTTGCAAAGCCTAACAGACTGAAAAATACAAAAAAAAGTGAGATAACACAGTACAAATTTTTTCTCATTGATGTCACTACAAATAATTTGTTTCTTTATTGCTGTGAATCTCGCTGATAACTGCAAGAAAAAGCATATGAAAAGTATGGGCGCTGAAAGCCAAGGCCTGACCTACAGGAACTTAATTACTGGCTTAACTTAGTACTTCCAAACCCAAATAGATATGAACAATAGGTTCTGATGTTTAACCCTATAAACGCTGCCCCCTTGATTGAGTCACCAAAGTCGCGAAATGTTGTTGCGTCTGTATTTCTAGAATAATATAATCTGCAATATAATAACAAAGCAAAATGGCAATGCCAGATTGTTAAGAAAAACGCTCTGCTAGCAACAACAGTAGTTTAGATGCTTATCAGCCTCTTATTTGCAAAACAGGGCAATAAAACTCCAGCCTCCATCTCAGTAGTTTTGCTTAACATGGTACAGATATTGCTTTTTCCCAGCAAATGAATGCCATTTTTAACAGAAGACTAAATGACATCATTCTCTATTGGGGCATGCTGAAAACAGTGCATGTGAACTCTCCCATTTCTTATGTCAGTTTTACTGGCACAGATGGGAACAGCTTGAGGGAAGAAAAGCAGGAGCTCATCTGGCTATTTGCACTCACAGCAGCATGGCTGTCTGATCCATCTGCCCTTTCAAAATACAGCACACTGAACATATTCACAGTACTCTTACACACAAACATTTGACTTTACTTGAGCTACTTCTGTGTGGTAGTGAAATTTTACTGGTGGTTTCCAAAGTTGTTCTTATGGATATTTTTTCAATGCACTGAGAGCAGCCATGTTGGCAAACCACCATAGCTCATGTCTGAAACATCAGCTTGACCTCTTCAGAAAGGACATATTCCTTTTAATAAATTATACTGCATTCACATTTTTTTCTGTCCAGGTGATTTCCAAGTTCTGGAACATAGAATTGGGTGTAAGTTCTGGCCAATGTTTTTTTCAAATAGAGAACAATGTATTTATAATCCTGACATAACAATTACACCTTCCACATCAACAGCTTTTCTCCCTGGCTAATTAAAATGACACAATTTTATTGCAAATAAAAAAATGCATAGCAACAGCATGGCTTGTGTAGACTATACATTAAACAAGGAGCAACTTGGTATGTAAGCCAAAGGATTATTCAATATCAAAACAATGCCCTAGTATTGTTTGGATTAACTAGAACAATGAAATGATATTAATATGTTTATTATGTTTAAAAATCTGAGTTTTTGTAAACTAAGCCCAAATATGTATTTATATACAAAATGTTTAAATCTAAAGTGGTGAGATCAGAAAGTGATGGAATGCCCCCATTGTCAGATAAAACCCATGCGGTGAACTTTCTCCTAGAAGGTGAATATCTAATGGCCTGGAATAAGAGTTTGATTCAGTCATCACATTTATTATGACATAAGTACTGTACCTTTCCCTCCTTGATTTTTGCAGAAATAATTTGTCGCCTTTCCTGGATGAGCTCTATCAAGAGGTCACATTCTTCGAGGAGCTTGCTCTCTTGATGTGATGCATTCACCTGATAAATAAAACATATAATAATAATAATCATAATAATCATCATCGTCATTAACATCATCATCATTATAATAATAATACTCATAATAATAATTACAATAATAATTCAGAGCATTATAGAATACACCAATCTTTTCAAATTAACTTGTACTTCGAGTGTTCGAGGTTCAATAGCGTAGTTCATGTTCCAAATTGGATGTTCACCATGAAATAAGTATGCTACTCGTTCATTTTCTTAACTTGAGCAGTGTATATTTTCAGCTAACCAGCTAAAATGGCTAAGCAGTCACACATGCTCTTAAAAGAGGACTTTTTCAAAAACTGGTGTGCAGCTGCAAATTATTTTCTTACACATTACTTAGTGCCTCACACTGAGTTAATTAGCAAATCACTGTCATACATGTAGGTACTGTTCTCAGTGATTAATTACCATGCCAGTTGTGAACACGTGTGTAGCTGAAGGCTGCAGCAGTATAAATGCTAAGCAAAAGAAAGTGAAGCAACATGAGAGTGTTGATCCTGTGGTTCATAATGTCTGGGAAACAAATAAACAAGTAAACAAGTGCTCACTTCATGAATTTCTCTTACCATTGAGAGCCAAAATAACCATACAATGCCTCAATCCATAAAGGTCTAATGTTTTCACATTAATTCTACATCAACTTTTTGAACGAATACATTTAGCTTTAAAGACATGAAGCTAAATCGAGTCATCGAAAAGCTTCCATCCAATTTGGAAATTAAACCCTGTGCAACCTTTCAGATGGCCAAATTAAATCAGAAAAACATTGTCACTGTCAATTAAAAAAACATTTTTGAGAAAGTGAATGCATAACATGCATTTGTAGGAGTAGGGAGTAGGCTCAAATACAAGTCTCCACATTTATCATTCAACAAATTAGGCACATGGTGGAAATTGGTAAAATAGTATAATTAGTTTATCAAAATGTGGAAGCCACAGAGACAATTAGGAGAAAGCATGTTGAGAAACAAGGTCAAGGAAAAGTCTTGGCTCTGTGTCTCATGATTTTTCATGATTTGGCCAAAGCACAACACTCAACCCTAGCAAGGCTCATCATTTCACTACTTTGTGCTGATTAAAAACGACACAGAAAAGCATGTTAATTTGTGTCAGTGCAGCATATACATATTTTTATATATATATATATATATATATATATATATATATATATATATATACACATATATACACATGCATACATACGTGTCAAAAGCATACAGTACTTTATGAGAGAAAAATGAACCTTTAAAGAAATCATTAAATATGGGATAATTAAATCTCATTGTGTGAGCCGTGTGCCAATGAAATCATACAGTAATTACATAACACCTACCGCTACATACAGTAATGACTATAAAATGAAGTTTTAAGTTTTTTGTGATGTGTCACATTATCTCAATACATCTACTTTACACTCGGAACTTGGAAATAATTGAATCTTGCTCATGCTAAAAATAAATCTGATATGTGTATACAGTATAAGAAATCAGCTTTACTTGGGGTCCATCTCATATAATCTGAAAAATGAAAGAAGAAACATTATCTCCTCACTAAATGCACGCTGTAATCATGACACACAAGGGCAGGTACAATCTGGAACATGAACACCTGCGGAAAAGCTCTGACTATAGGCCTACCTCTACATGCTGGCATGTCTGAATCAGCTTGGCCATGAGAGTTTCCAGTTCGTTGTTCCTCTTAATCAGGCAGCTGAGATTTGAATCCAACGCTTGCTACAGAGCACAGGTATAAAAAAAAAGGGGGGGGGGGGGTTATGACAACTAATACATCTGTAAGTTGTTAAATATGTTAGAGAATCCGATAAACAACGTACCATAGTTCAAGTAAAAAAAACTCAAAGGTAGCTACGTATCCTGCAGTCGTGTCTGTGGGCTCAAAAGAGGCAAACAGATGCAATGGACGGTTTCTTTTTCGTTCGATTTAAGCCTGTTACATTTGGTTAATGATAAGTCACGAGGATCTGACGCTCCCACAACACTTTAGAATTCAGCACCGTGAATTCTGGTCAATTGAGATGCCGGGAGACATGCTGAGTAGCCTATTTGCCAGGCAGATCGAGTTTAGGAAAACTAGACCATGTGCAAGTAATTCGCTGTCTAATTAAGCATCAAAATGCCAACCAAAAAAAAAAGTATTCAGGACTATGCCGGGGATTTTGCCCGGAAGCAGTCAGAAAAGAGAACAAAGCCAGAATGAAGTGTATTGATGTTGATACACTTCATGATGATATTCACAGACATTCACATATTCACAGACCAACCAAGTCAACCTCAAGGATTCTGAAGACATTATATTCAGTTGCTTTATGGGTAAACAAATGCATTTTCTGAGCGGAGGGGGGATGGGCTGGTGGTATGTCAGCAGACTGTAACCATGGATAGATTTAATCCTGTGATGGCCATTAAAAGGGCTGTTTATACTGTGCTGCTCTCAATATCAAATCAGTGGTTTCAAACTGGCACACTGAGCTGTAACACAACCAGCCTTATTAGGTGAATAATAATAAGTGAATAATTATTCATAATAAATTATGAAATAAAATGATAAAATAAATTAAAATAAAATAAATTAATAAAATGACTGTAAAACAATTATCCCAATGAAACATTTTTTAAGAAGTAATTTCTCCTTAATATGTATTATTTTATGTTCACCCTTTGAGTTTAACAACCACAACGACTATTTGAATTAACAGAATAAATTATATTATCAAATAATCAAAAATTATTTTTTTCAAAACAGAAAAACAGGAGGCACTAATAGAGTTGAAACACTTAATTCTAAATCTTGCACTTGTCACTGAATCATGTCAGCATGCAAACTTAGGTGGTCAATGGCCAATGGACACATACATATTTGATTTTTCATTCTAGAAACACATGTTTTTTAGTCATTAAATTTGTGTCTGAATCTTCATCTCAGAAATGCAAAGATTAGCTTTGCATTTCTAATCTTTGAATAGAAATGCAAAGATTAGAAACAAATATGCCAGAAACAATTGTGCTACATTTAGTTTGGTTTCTTACACACCTGATTTGCATGGTTGATCTGAGGGACAACTATTTCTGAGGAAGAAATTAAAACTGCATTGTTGTTGAGTTGAGATTGAAATAGAGCACAGAGTTTGCAGCAAAGACAGTTTATTATTAGCATTTGCTTAAGCACAGCACATAGCTTTAGGATGGATGGGCAAATACCACTTTGAGGCAGGAGGTTTACAACATTGGGTTTATGTGAGCAGCCTGCACCAGTACAGCTGGTAACAGCTAAGGATCTACCAGAGTGCTTTCAGTAAATCATTTATATAAAAACTGAATCTATGAAAGCCATTAGAACAGGCATTGGAAGATGCAACAATGTGATTTCTGGTGACTGTGGGCCAACTACTGTAGCTTTACTGTTACTACTGTTCAGCAGCAGATTCTACGTACAGTAGGGAACAGTGGGGCATATTGTCAGTCTTCTCGCTTTTTCTTACATTACAATAGAATACATGTCATACCAAATGAAAGAATGAAGTCTTGGGCACATATTTTCTATGTAGAAAATAAGAGTGAGTAAACAATACGGCTATAGCTGGAACCAAGTAACAAAACCTTTTAATATTTCAGATACTGAATGGTTTGGAAACCAACTCCATTCGTGAAGTGTCCATGCTGTTTATGTTCTAATGTACAACAAAACACTGTGGTTCCACTAAAGCTCCACTTTTTTCTTATAAACAAAGACATGGCTTTAATTTATTAGTCACACATTAGTCACTTCATAGGATGACACATTTATGTGTACTTTCTCTGTGTTTTTATTATTCTGTGAAACACATTAAGTTGCCTTTGCATCAAATGTGCTATATAAAGTTTGACTTGACTAATGTAATTTTTTAATGGGGCATCTATTCATTTTCCTGACATTAATTTTTGGTGATTATTATTATTCTGTGAGGCACATTTATCTTTTTTCTGAGTGAACTTTCTCTGTATTTTTATTATTCTGGGAAGCACATTGAGTTGCCTGTGCATGAACTGTGCTATATAAAGTTTGACTTGACCAGTGTAATTTCTTTCCATTTTCCTGACATAAATTTTCACAGCTGACACTCCCATCATCCATAGTTGGGGTAGCACTGGCATTCTGCCAACTGGCACTTCAAACCACATCACTGGAAAAATACAAAAGATGGTGTTCCACATACACTCAGTGGGCACTTTATTAGGTACTTATCTTTTAAAGTTAAATGGTAAATGGTTGGCCTTTATCCAAAGCGCTGTACAATTGATGCGTCTCATTTATCCATTCAGACACACACTCACACACCAACAGCAATTGGCTGCCATGCAAGGCACCAACCAGCTTGTCAGCAGCATTTAGGGGTTAGGTGTCCTGCTCAGGGACACTTCAACACACCCCAGGTGGGGGATCAAACCGGAAACTGACAATGATAAGTGATAATGGGTACAACCAGAGATATTCTCAGCACAGACGGCCAAAATGTTCTGAGTTCCTCTCTCTCTTTCACATTGTAATAAACCTAAAATTCTCTTGAGAGAAGTTGTCAGTGTGTTCTTCATCATCATGCAATTGAATCCATGGAGAAGGGAAAATAATGCTAACAATGGATGTACGAGATGTGCTTTGAGATGTACAACTAATAATAATACAATTAGAATAATGATAATAATAATGTCATGTTTGTTCTCTCAACCAAAATTTGGACATTTAAATGAAAAGAAACCATCTAATCAAGTTAAATACATTATATAACTGGCTATGCCTCCAAGGAGAAGCCCATTTTAAACCCAACAAGCCTGAGGTGGAATTTGAGTGTATGACATTTGTCCACACATTTTTTCTGAGTCAAGTGACCTTGGGTGTTCAGTTGTTTTGAATAGAAATAGGACAATTAATTTCTGTCTCACTTCAGACCTCCCCTCAGCTCTTCTATAGCACTATCTAGCCTCAACACCTGATTAAGCTAATCTTAAATTTTTGTATTCTGACCTAGGGTTCTTTGCTTTTGTTTGTTCAATCTAGTTGAATGCTCATTCTGGGTAATTTGTACTTGTTTGTGCAACTTAATTTAACATTCAATAGGGTAGTTGACAACTTTTGGCTCTCAGTCTCTCTTGGGTTGATACCTTCCGTGTCTAGGGAATTACTGGCAATGATGCCTGATGTTTATACTTGTCTATGCATCATAAGTAGCATTGCAAAAAAATAATCTGCTAAATGTCAGAAAAGTGCCACATTATTCAATATTTCCAATGCTAAGGGAACAGCAGGGTATTCCAAAAGCCATGCCTGCAGCTGGTCGCTAAACACACTGTTGCAGAATGAGAAGAAGGAATTCCAAAATGTTCTTAAAGCTCACATGCCATGGGTTGCTAATGATTCATACACACTCATCATTTTAAAGTGACTACTAGATCTGGAGCTAGAAACTGTATGCTAAGCAGTAATTTCCCTTCACTGAGCTTGACTTGGCATTCCATATCAGCCTGATATCAGGCTCTGAAAAACTATGGTGTCGATGACCAACCTCAAACCAACAGTGCTAGCTGAGCCTAAACCCATGACCACCCACCAAAACTAAGATAGCTAGCTACTATAGATCAGGATAGGTTGTCCATAAAAGTCTGATTAAAAAAAGATACAGTACAGAGCCAGCTACATCAAACATATACAGTATGTACCATACTAATACTGGGTAGGGCCTCCCTTTTCTCTCAAAACAGCCTCAATTCTTTGTGGCATGGATTCCCCAAGATGTTGTAAACATTCCGTTGAGATTCTGTTCCATGTTGACGTAATTGCATCACGCAATTTCTGCAGATTTGCCAGCTGCACATTCATGCTGCGAATCTCCCGATCTACCACATCCCAAAGGTTACTGAATTCCGATCCGGTGACTGGGAAGCAAGGCCCTCTTTGCCCTGTGCCACAGGTGGGCTCCAATCAAGTTCTAGACACATCACAAGGATAATTAAAGCAAACAGGATGCACCTGTCCATAATTTGGAGTGCCACAGTAAAGGGTCTGAATACTTATGTAAATGGTAGATTTTAGTTTTTGATTTTGAATCAATTAGCTTACATTTCTAAAAACATGTTTTCACTTTCATTATGGGTTATTGAGTATAGATTGATCGGGGAACATTGATTTCATTGATTTTATCAATTTAAAATGAAACCTACAACACCATAAAGTGTGCAAAAAGTGAAGGGGTCTGAATACTTTCTGAAGCCACTGTACATCCAAGCATTTTGTCTTACTAATAAAGCAAGGTCCATTTTCAATATACTATGCAGGTACTGAAAAACACATTGGGGGGAAATACATTTTTGTTTTTCATTCCCTGTCAGTGCCACTGCGTTCGGCTTGCCGCGGCTGAAGCAGTGCTCTCAGAAGTAAACACCGCGATCACGTTTACCCTTTCAGCCGACCTTGTCTGCGCAATGGCACAAAAGTGCAGAGAACCATTCACGGTCATGTCTTCACTGTCGGTGCGGAAGGAAGGACTGGAAGAGTTTTCAGACACAGAGAAAACTGTCAGAGTTTACTCTCTGGGACCATGCAGCTTTTGTGCAAACGTGACCAGAAGAATACTTGGAAAGAGCTAGAATTAAATATGTTTGCATGTGCCGTAGGTAGTCCTGGAGTGTATCCACAGGGTTGGCTCACGCCACGCATTACCTGGCTTCTCTCTCCCATCTCATCTCACTGTTTGAGATCAGGCGACTCAGCCTGAGGGAAGCCTCTATCCGGCTGTCTCCAACAGTAAAGGCAGGGCCTCCTCCCAGCCCGGATATTTACCTAACCTGCTAGCTTTTTCAGGAAGGAAGCTGCTCTCTCCAAGCTAAACATACAGTGCAGTCCGTAAGTATTTGGACAGTGGTACAATTTCTGTTCTTTTGGCTCTGTGCTCCAGCACACTGGATATGAAATTAAGCAATGAATAATGGGGTTAAAATGCAGACTGTTATCTTTAATTTGAGGATTTGCACATCCACATCAGGTAACCTGTGTATGTAATCCCTTTTTTATATGCAGGTATTTGATTCTGATTCCACAAATGGTTGTATCCCATTGGTTCAGGAATATTATTAGTGATATCACTAAAGGGCAAATATATAAAATATGCAGACACAGCGGCCTGTAGGGCCTGGCATTGAGTAGCCCTGCTGTTCATTCATTACATTACATTACATTACATTACATTAATGGCATTTGGCAGACGCTCTTATCCAGAGCGACGTACTACATTCACATTTGTACAACAATAATATATCTTTCCCGATATGGAGATTTAATCTATTAGCATTCTTTTGATTAGATATTTTTTGTTGTCCTTCCTCTGAGAGAAATATCATAGGAATATTATAGCACAAGATAGTTTATTTTATACATTCAAAAAGATTAATTGATTGAAATATTCAGAGGAACCAATATTTTATTCAAATACAGAAGGTCGCCATATGGAGGCTTCATTTCTTCAATAAAACAGATTAAACACAGCAGGAATTTCATTTCGATGTACCATAGGAGGTTCCATTTTTTATTAAATTAAAAAACAAAATTTAATTTCATAAAGCTGTGCCAAATGAAGCCGTCATCCCAAATCACTTCATTGCAAACTCCCATTGACAGTAAAAATGTTTTACTATATTACAATAATGAAATTTCTCATCCAGCTTGCCCCCTTACAAATGCCTCATTGCCTTTACAGAAAATTGGATCGCAACATACGCTAGAGTATGTTAGGAGCATCATAGTGCCCATAAAGGTCAGATTGTATACTATTTCCGTACACTTGTTTAGATAAGACTTATATTCCTGTTCATCATGGTCTCTATTTGAGAGCTCAATTAATGTGTACAGCGACTAAATCTCGTTTCCCTCAGAGGGGGAACTGATAAGAACACAGGCCCTGCAAAACGAATATGAAATGGGGCACATTAAATGCCATGAATTTTGCATCATTTACAGCTTTAATTTTGCAGTGTGGCCTACATCTAACACAATATTACACTTGAGAGATCTGAAATATTAATACATCAGCTTCAGAGGTAAATAGTGATAGTTAAACCTGGCTTCTGCATTATACACAACATAAAACCCTCTGATCTTATGTCCATATAATGTACCACTATGTCAGGAAAAAACAGCAAAGTATGGAAGATTTTTTGCAGTCAGAGAACAAGCAGTAAAGTCTATTGGAGCTGTCTGTTTCAGTGTTATAATAAAAACTCTTTGACAAGGCAATAGCATGAAAGTGGACCAGTGCCAATAACCCTCGCAGTCCCCAAATGACCCATTCGATCACAGACCTTGGTGTAACTATATATCTTGCAACAGTAATAAATCACTGCTGTTTCTATTCCCCCGCTCTTCATTTATAACTTCCAAAACTACAAAAAATGATTTTCAGGGTTCATTACTTTAATGTCATGAATGGCTCAGGGTCAAGGAAGGGAAAGAGGTTTCTAGTCATTATATACAAGACAGCTGGCAATACTGAGCTTGCCCAGAATATGGAACGTGCGAGATGCCCTGAGCCATGATGACCCAATATGTTCTACTGTAGGGTCTGTGTGCCCTTCTCAAATCAATAGGGACAGACTCACTTAGCAGACACAATAACTTGTAGCCAAAATGTAACGCACATTCCATGCACTTATTCAGTCCTAAGTCAAGAAATTACAATATTGTGGAAAAGTTTTTTTTCTGTAATTTAATTCAAAAAGTGATTTTCATAGATTCTAGATTCATTAAACATAGTAATAGTAAAGTAAAATATATTTTTTAAATTTAATCTTGATGATTACAGTGTAATGAATATGAAAGTTTCATTTTTTAAATTAAATTACGGAAAAACCTTTTTCCACGATATTCAAATTATTTGAGATGCACCTGTAGCACTCAACATAGCTCCAATGATATCATATGTGGTTAATATAGACAAAATATAGACCATTTCAATAGGACAATTCATCATATGTAGAAAATGTTGGATCTTTGACTAAAACAGCATTTTTGCAATCAATTTCCTGACATTTTGGACGCTGTTATAACTTGCACTGTAGTCGGACAAGTAACAGTTTCACTTCCGCTACTGTCGATGACATTTCGATACAGAATTGTACTGATGGTCAATAGCAAAGACATGTATCTTCTGGATTTAAAATATTTACTTTAATATGTGTATACAAGCAACTCCAAGGTTGACTCTGGGTTTTGAATGAGCCCCATCGGGCTGTTTCCCTTCACTGTACTTTTGCTTCTTCACCTCCACCATTGCAGTAGCTAGCTACTGTAGCTACAAAACCTGAATCCACCCCATAGACTCTGTAGCCACACCCACTCCTACACACACAGAAGAGTGCCATGTCCAGAAAACATTTCAGAATAACAAACACTGGTAAAGGAGCACAAATGTGGCCCATTTATTTAACTGGTGTGAGAAAATTACTTTTTAAAAAGCTTTTTCCAGAATGCCCAGAGAACAACAGAGACTGCTGGTTTTTACTGTTACTCAGCACCTATGTTATCAGTTAAACCAGTTGATCATAAAGTTTCGTCAACTGACGTCTTGGGTCTGAATTAGTGGCCGATTTTAAGTAATATAAAAAGCTCTCCAGAATCAGGGTTGCTGAATTAATGCTACTCTAAATTTGGAAATGGAAATTTGTCCCAAGCTCATCTTGTAGCAAAGTAGAAAGAAGTTAATAATACACACTTTATTGAAGTCATATGGTTTAACTGCATGGTTGGTTTTGAGGCAGAATAAGTATAGTTTCATATAATAGGCATTTGAACTATTCACCCAGCTGTCAGATCACAAGGAAGATAATGTTTACAAGCGCTTTATAGAGCAAATAGGAGTGGAAACCCCCTGACTAGAACCCAGCGGTAATGTGATGCATCTGGGAAGTTTGTGTAGGCCCATCCCCCCTTTCAGGGCTCATTCAGAGTCCTTTCATTTCTTTTATAATGGCTATTCATGACAACTGGTCTGATCCCTCAGCTGGGAGACAGAGCACATGTTCCTGCTGTCTCCGTTCTTTTGATAACGCGAAACAGCAGCGGCCCACAATGAGCGCAGGCACAAATAAAGTCCATGTGGGGCTGCGCCACACAGCTTTATTCATTGTTCCTGCGACTAGCTTTCAGGGCCGCTCAGAGAATGTACTACTGGTAAATACACTGCCGAAATCCACGGCCATGACAGCGTACGATCATTCATGACTTCAGAAAACAATGGATATTCTTGTGAGCTGTGCCACGCCCTTATGAAAATGAAATTCAATTAAAAACATACAGACAAAAGTCTGAGAGCACATTAACAATCTGGGATTTGTTTTTCATTTAAATGTGGAAATAAACAGAAAGTTTTAGGATTTTGAGACATTTTAAACTAATTAAAGTTACTTCAAAGCTATGCGAAGCTATGCAAAGCTAACTACTTGAAGACCAAAAAAGAGCAAGGAATGCTGTACAATCCACAATCACCTGACCTCAACTCCATTGAACATTTATGCATCGTTTCTGCTTTCAGACATTGTTATATGGTATATATTTTATATATTTCTTTAAATACACTTTCATACACATTGTTGCATTAAAGTATTTTGCATTACATTGCCTGTACACATTCCCATTAATTGTTGCCTCTGTGATTTACGTACAGACAGACATTCTGATACTGGACCACATTAAGGGCTTGTTCTAAGGGCCCTCTAACCCCTCTTTATGGCCCCTCGTTATGAAAGAGCTGAAGAACTGGAGGCATAATTAGCATATGAAAAGCTGTGCACTTACTGTACGTGCAGCTGTGTTTATCCATTTCATTTTCCATTCAGTGACAGAGTGTTAATTTGAAGAATCACATCAGCAGGGGGTGTGTTGGCATGACACAAGGCTCCAAAAGGCCAGTTCTCACAAGTCCAGAGGGTCAAGATCACACAATCCTAAGTTTCTTTACAGCCTCATCAACAAAAGTGAACAGCAAATTAATACTCAGCGCCAATATGGGAAAGTAATTAGTCCCATTTAACCTGAAACTTTGAGAACTTATATTGATGTCCTGGGTTTCAACACAATTCCAACTTGTTTTTATTTATCCCTTCAACACTTCATTCAGTGCCAATTCTGTTAACTGTTTCTTACCATTATTTTCGAGTTTTGAAAACAAGCTGTTCTATCTGTTCTGTAACTATGTAGGACCAGGGATCCACAACTGGCAGCTGCAATATATTTTTAAGATGCAAGTCAAAAACAGTTGTTAATTTCTTTCCCTCCACGGCAGACACACACACACACACACACACACACACACATGCATTTGGCTTTTGTAAGCCTTTGTAAGATTGCATATTACGCATATTCTTCACAAAGTTGAGCAATTTCTTCTGTAGCTAGCTTATTAATTTGATTCACTCAAATGTTTGGTGCATAAGACCTAAACAACAAATGTATGGTGGAAATGTTAATTGACTACTTCAGCTGGTTTAAAAAGTGTTGGTAAGGCCTGCCTGGCATCTGGTAAAAAAGGTTTGGACTTGCTGGCCCCTGATCTAGAGTGTCAGGGTAAACAATGAAACATTTCTAAACAGATTTCTATTCCCAAAAAGAATAGAAATAACCTCCCAAATCTATTTTCTTTATTAGAACCGATTTGTAGACACTGAGATCACTGTCATGTGATGTGAGATATGGAATTTATAATTGTTTTGTGTTTTTTAACATTATCTCTCATCATAGCCTCAAAATGCACAGATAACCTACACAGTATAATACTCTGAAATCTTGGATTCCAAGGTTCCAAGGTTGCAAAGGCAACCTCACCAGTGTATTTGTTGAATTGAAATGAGTGAGAAATGGCAATGCATTCATATTTCTAGTCCACGTGGTTCAAAATACACAGTAGATCAAATTTTCTCTATCAGTGATGGCTGCCATATTGGATGTCACACCATTGTATTTGCTGACCAAACATTAGTGGGCAAAGACACATAATAATGTCTCTAACTCATCTGGTTCAAATGATACAGCACATCCACTCTAGTGGGAAGTTTCTAGAGGGGCGTAGGAGCTTTTTTTTTCTAAAATGACGTTATGAAAATGAATTATCAACAATAAAAAAGGTACAAAATGGTAACAAATTCTACTAATTCTGCTTTTTTAAAATTCAAGACACAAATGTTTTCATCCAGAAAACACGACTTAACTATGACTGACAAGCCTCTCTGAAATATCAAAATAAACAGTTATGTTTGTAGACATTAAAATATGATGAAGTAGCAAGGGTTGGCATACATTATTAATTTGTTAACTCTTGAATATCTATAAAAAACAAGTACAGGCTGGAAATTACATTTCGCAGAGTGGCGGGTGAATTACACATTTTATGGAATGAAATGAGAAAAAAACATTTTCCACAATTACAATATTTTTTCTTACCTTACCCCCATGCTTATCGAGTGATAAAAATATACTATAACAATTTTATAAATGGTTTCATTTGAAGACACAAATTCACAGACTATGTCCCTTGCCAGCCTAAATATGCAAGCCTTTTCCAATAACATCCACTCCCAGAAGCCACCACAACTGCTCTAACTGTGGTCCTGGGGACCTACTGTGTGTGTTTATTTTCATTACAGACATAATTACTTAGTTATTGTCAATTGCTCTTAATTAACTTTTAATATCTATTAAAGGATTTACTCTCTTAAGGCCACATTAATTCAGAAATAGCTATGCATGCCATGAAAAATAAACGTTCCATATTCTCATCACAAGATTTTAATTAGTCAGGGCTGAGTTTCTCGATAGCGACATGCTATGCACAACATACTTCACACACAATTTCAAGACAGCTCTTAAAAATTTCATGTGGGTTTCCAAAGATAGCCTTCACTTCAGTTAACTCTTCCAGTTCTCAACCGTCAGCATACAAAGGGATTTAACATGGCACACGCAATACTTGGAATCTCACGACTAGGATACTACTTATTTATGGAAGAGAGAATTCAAGATATTCTTACCACTATGACATGCTTTGGGAAACTCACCCCAGATCATCAACAGCTTTTATTTTCTGCAATGTGTTATATCCTGCCGGGAACCAATTAATGTATCATTCATTCATAAGTCTGATCTTAATCTCTATTTAGCTGTGCTGAAAACCTACACTACAAGGGAAATTAAAGATTAAAAATAATCTTTGATAAAAAATTACAAATAAATTATAGATTAATAGATTAAATCACTGGGGTCATTGAAAAGCAAATGAAACTAAACTTACAATGTGTTAATACTTTTAAGGAGAACATTCTGGAAGAACTTAAATACTGTTTTCAACAACCTCTACTGATCAATATTAGCTGGGACAAAGAACAGAGAATCCGTGCCGTGGTTTCTCTCTTACCTTCAGTTTCTCGTAGCGGTCGCTAAGGGAGGCCACCTGGTGGTCACGGTGCCTGCCCACCAGCTTGCACAGGGAGCAGATGAGCTGCTCGTCGGTGACACAGTACATGTTCACCTTCTCGTCCTCGTGCTCCAGGCAGGTGAGCCCGCGCAGGTGCGAGTCGGGCAGGGGCTCGGTGAGCCGGTGGCCTGTGAAGGGCTTCTTGTTTGGGTGGGTGGCCTTCAAGCACTCCTCACAGTAGGACACCTCGCAGGTCACGCAGGTCTTCAGGGCCTCCTGGGGCGGGTCCTGGTCGCAGAACTGGCACTGCACCCTCTCGCTGGGCGCGGTCATGGTGGTGCCGTCGAAGGGGCGCTCACGCCGGGTCTCGCTGGGGGAGTTGGGCCCGCTCGCCGAAGCCTTCTGGTAGCGGTCGATGATGTTCTGAAGGGTGACGTTGCGCTTGAGTCCCTCTAGGCCCCTCTGGTTGAGGGTAATGACATAACGGCAGGTGGGGCACTGGAAGGCGCTGATGGACTCCACAGACTCGTTGGAGGCGCAGTGGGAGACCAGGATGCGGTGAGCGCAGCAGAAACACAGGCTGTGGGCACAGGGCAGCAGCAGAGGGTCTTCGAAAAGCTCCAGACAGATAGGGCAAGTCAGCTCCGACTCCAGCGTTTCCATCTTCAGGCCAAAGGAAGTGGTGTCGTCAGCGAAATCCAAGGAAGCTGGTCAGCTATCTGGAAGGGTGACACAGAATTTGATTGGATAAAAAAAATATTGGGGGGGGGGGGGGGGGGTTGTTGGTGTCAGGTGATACTTGTTTTTTAGTAACATACAAGGAATTGCAAGAAAACAGACATCTACAAAACAATTTCATATTGTGACATGCTTTATTTGTTTGTCATGACAAACCCACAAAATACAGAACATAATGTACTGAGAGATACTGTATATTTGTACAGTCATGCTCAGTTAGGCGTAAGCTTTGTGTTAAATGTGGATGCATAATTAGTCTTATTTTTGTTCGTTTTTTTTTGTTTGAGTCCAAAATGTAGAAGCTCAAAAACAAATTAAATATCAGACCCCAACTTGCCTTCTTATTTCAACTATCAAAATCTACAAGTATTCTATCAAATGGGACTTCAAATCTATGACACTAAAGTCACTGATTAAGCTTGGCACAACAGCCTTTTCTTGAAAAAGAAAGTTAAAGAAAGTGACACCATCTAAATATCCAAATTGAACTGCTGTTTTTGTGTTGTGTAAATCTGACCATGGATACAGGGCTGTGCCTACAGGGTTGAACAATGTCCCATGTATTCCTGTGTAAATAGAACTGAAATGGAAATATAATACTATAACTCTGCAGGTGCACTCCCACGGTTAAGGCCCAGCGAAGCTGAAGCCATTTCCATTCTTCCACATGTCTATGGCTTGCAGTGCAACTACAGTAAGCCTTTGTTAGAAAACAGTTAAACTCCCCAGCTGCACATCTTCAAATTGTATCCGCCTTGTTTAACAGTGTGTACCCAGAGGTCTCTCTGATTGGAACATACCTCTGCTCATTATGATTAAAAAACGGCAAAAGCTCATTATCACAGTTCCAAGGCATGGGGGTCTTTGAAATGTGAACATAGAGCAATTACCCCTGACATAAGCCCCACTCTTGTTTTTTCAGCCTATTCACAAACCATGTAGCCACTCGGTAACTCTCAGACCCACACAATAAGCAAGCAATGCCTGTAACAGCTGTGTATCCAGGTCATAGGGCTTGGGTTCTTGTGATTGGTTGGAAGTACAGTGTATAGCAAACTGGTGTTTTCTTAATTCTACTACTGCTACTAATTTTGACTGATTTGGACTTTGTCTTGTTTTTCACCATGAGCCTATGCCCTAAGCCAGTAAAACGAGGAAGGGCTCCACTCCCCCTGTCTGATTCCTCTCAAGGTTTCTTCTTATACGCCAACAACAAAGAATTTCTTTACCCTATGCTCATTTTGTGAGTGTTTTAGACCAAAGTGTGCTGTGAAGTGTACTGTGACAAATGTAAAATGAATTAATTAATTAAAATAAATAAATAAAGAGAATTGTGAATTGTCGCCTAAATAGATCATAATAATATTCTAGTCACTATACATTTGTGTTGGTTGGCTCTTCCATTGAAAATAGCTAAATTTGGTAAAAAATCTATATCTCACTCGGTTCAAACCCAATCTCTATGCCATTTTGCAGGTCAAATACATTGGCAACAGGCTAACCAACTACAATTTTTGTATAGCTACATTGCAACATTTCTGTGTTATGGATACCCCTAAAAAAGTAGCATAAATAATACGACTTTTTTGGCGCAAAAATAACTCAAATTAAATCCAATGGATCCTGACACTATGGCCTATCAAGTATTAATTGAACCTGTAAAAAAGCCTATGTCAAAAACTATGTTTTAAATGAAATGTTTGCATTTGCTGAAGCTGCAAAAGACAGGAAATTAAATTGATCAGCCCTAACGCTAATATCAGCCTGCACTCCATTGATATTCAGTAATCTTAAACAACCTTCCAAGTGGTGAGCACATGTTGTTTGACATACAGTTAGTTATCATTATACATGGCTGTAACATGTTGTCCGATATCTGTGCTGATACACCTTGATGGAGAGCAGGCTGATGTTAGCGTTAGGGCTGATAGTTTTGAGGCTGTCATTAATTAATGTATATTGTGTGCACCGCAATAAATAAATACACACAAATATATAATAATACTAATATAAATAATACTAATAAGTCAAGGTGTAACATGTTATTTATATTACTTTCTTGTTACATGAGTCAAAAAATGACATGAGGTATAAGAATGCCAAAGGTATAAGAAAGGTACACTGTCTCCTTAAATATGTCTATTTGAGTTAAAAGAAAGTTCTTATTTTGCAGTATAAAGGAACATTTATCTAATTTTAAATGTTGGTCTCTTGCATCTGATATTTTTAGTATGTTAATATACCAGAGCTTTAGATACCTTAGACTGACCTCTCTCACCTAGACTCATATTAGTAGGCCTACTTGGGTTGAGATATTGTTCACACCTTTTCAGAACCAAAACCATTGTCTATATCGTCCAGTATGATAACTTGAAAAACGTGGTAATCTTTCCGATTTATTTACCAAAACCTTGCTAGGTGTGGAACATTGTGCTGGGGGCGCATTTTAGGGCATACAGTAGTTACTGCAGATCCAGCCTCTCCCACTGACCTACTTCCTTAAAACCTGGCAACCTCTGTCCTCTGGATAAGCGCACAAAACTATACCATAATAAAGAAACAGAAAATGGAAATAAAAAAATAAAATTATCGAGCAGAATAATTCAGATAATCTAGACAGATCGCTTCGTTTGACAGATAACGTTTAATCTTCTTCGTGAAATCGTTTTATTTTTAAATGTGTCTCTTTAAAACAAATAAACATTAAATGTAAGGCAAAAGGCGGTCATACACATGAAGCAGCCTATTCTATGTCGGAAATCCCCTAAACATGGCTAAAAACCCAACAAAATGTAATTAAACTGCAACAATATACTCAATGCGGAGATAACACCCAGCCGACGTAAGGAGCAATAGCACTAATAGCAGGAACTATAATCAACTTTTGTTAAAAACTGATGACAAGAAAGGTTAAATAAAGCACGTAAAAGTAGACCCTAGCGACTAGACAACTCACAAAACTGTAGACTACATTATCTTATCAACCGAGCATAAAGATTTAACATTCACTTAGAGTTTAGTTTACATACCAATGGATTTCGCCACGGTTTACATCGCTGTGACATGACTGAAGTAGGGGAACTCCCAGCCTAAATCATAAATGCATTTTTAAGGAGAATATGAAGAAGACAGACACAATTGTTCTAGGTCTGAGGAGCCAGATGGTACAGTAGTCCTTCGTCCCGGTAATCCCAGATCTAGGCTGTCATTGAAAAGGAGATGTCTGATGCGGCACAACAGGAAAACATGAACGATAATTCCAGTGAAGCTAACTCCACCTAAATTGTTTCCATCATTGCCCGTAGAGTGGAGGACAAGCTCCCACGGTGTCGGGACTGAGCACTTGGGCGTCTGATAGCGCGTCAGTCCAAAAGAACTGGCGAGCGGTGTGACTTCACATTCAACTGTAGGCTAAACGAGTGAAAAAACGCCGGGGCTCAATTTCCCACTCTTCACTCGCGCAATGCTGCCCTGCTTTGAAAACTTTGCTCTTCTTTGTTGCTAGGAATTGAAAAAAAGGAAGAAAGAAAAAGCCTGATGAAGCAGAACATTTAACAGGAGTCCGTCAGGCAGCGTGAATCATCGGGAGCAGAGTGCCAGGATATCTGATGACCCAGCTCCTGAACAAGGGACTGACCTGGAACTGGCAAATTACATCACAATCTGTTGTCTCCCTCCATGACTGGCAGACAGCTGTGTTATAGTGGCTCGAATGTCTGCGTATGCCGGTGCAATGTGCGATGAGTCGCAGATCACCCCTCTGCTCAAGTGTCCTCTTCATATTGATCATCTGTCCATACATCAAGTGTGTACAGTGACATAGGCTATAAGGAAATGAATGTAATGGTCATTATTTCGGCTACTCGATACAAGCTGCTTTGTTGGCGATACCGTCTTTGGACACTATTCTGGTGGCCTTTTTTGCGTTTGTGATATCGTGGAAATCTTTATTTTTTCTTATTATACAAAATGATTGGCACATTTGAATGGCATAAAATAGGCTACATTTGCGCTGCATTGTAAAAAGTTCAGTGTTAAATAATATGTGACAGACTAAATGATGTTAGAGCTAAATTAACGTCACATTTCACTGTGTATAATAAGTATGCGATATCGCACCATTCTCTGGAAACTATGCTGTGCCTGGAAATCCCAGGAGATCAGCCGTTTCTGAGACACTCAAACCACCTTGTTTGGCACCAACAATAATTCTACATGCAAAGTCACTTAGATCACATTTCTTCCCAATTCTGATATTTGGTCTGAAAAACAGCTGAACCTCTTGACCATGTTTGCATGCTTTTATGCATTTAGTTGCTGCCACATTATTTGCTGATTAAGTATTTCCATTAACAAGCTGGTATTCAGGTGTACCTAATAAAGTGGTCACTGAGTGTAAGTGACTGTCTATAGATGTCAAAATGAAATAACATAATTAGATGTCTTCATAATCTAAAACCTGAAAATGAGTAGTATTCACCACTTTTGTGTTAACTTAAACATGGCAAAATATATCCAATTTTATTGAGATATCACCAAATAGGCTGCATTAATAAGGTCCACCTATGGCGTGTTCAATTGCAGGATTGCACATTAAATATGGCTGAATTTGTGAGATGGTCACAGCAGATCAGATCAGCAACAGATGAAACAGCAAAGCAGATACCACGAAGATCAAGGAATGGAGCACCAGTTAAGTCCATTGTATTGTAACAAAATGGAAACAATATGACAGAACCTAGACACTATGATTACACTGTCAGTATTTCAGAATGGCCCAGACATAGCCCAGACTTAAATCCTATTGAAAATCTGTGACATGACCTGTGTGTGTGTATATGTGCATGTATGTGTGTGTGTGTGTGTGTGTGTGTGTGTGTGTGTGTGTGCGTAAATACATGTGTTTTGACCAGATTATTAATTTCCATTTATCATTCACCTTCTAAAAAAATAAGTAATCATATTTTACATCCACTTATATACTTTATGAAAAACTTCATATTAGCCAAAAATAACTGCCAGAGGGGAAAAAAATGAAAGGACCCATAGCTGCAAATAAGAACTGGAAAATCAGAAGGAACCACTGAATGTTTAGGGAGAGGGCTGCTTACTTGCCTCAAGCAAACCGAGGTTTGCACAGTGTTTTATGCAAATTATTGCAGGCACTGCAGTTCTGTTTATCTATTTATTTTTTCATCAGGCTAAGCCATTTTCGAAATATCCACAAATCTACTGTACATACAGTAACATGTATTTATTCTCTAAAAATGTTATAAGCTTTTTCGTCCCATTTACTCTTCAAAACAGAAAATGCTCATGTTTTTTATAATAATGTAAGGGCAAATAAACTGAAGCTAAATCTGCAGCATGTATAATATCCTTTATCCATGTTATTGTAAATTAATTTGTAATTCAGCTTGCCAGGGAGATGTTCTCCTACAATCACAACATCCGAAAGAAAATATGCATAGTTTGAATCAAATAGGACATGCTAGTGTGGAAAAAATACAACAATTTTCTCATATTAAAAACAATGGTTGCTTAAGTTCTGACACTGATCTGAAGGTGGCGTACCAGTAATCATTTGAGGTCCATGTGTGCTCTGCCAGTGAATGAAACAGGCCAGTTTGACACAATTCAAAATCTCCAGCGAAGCATGCAGAATCATGGGCTCTGTACAGGATGACTGATGACGGACGACTGATGGCAAATCAGCGGCCAGCCCGGTCCGAGTGAACATACCAGTCCCCTGGGGGCAGGATGAAGCAGTGCATCCTGGATACCGGGACAGAAGCATATCAGTCATCAGTTCCCTTCAGGTTCAGTGGCAACTCCAATCCCTCATGTCTGCATTTACATTAAAGGCCACAAAACCCTTCCTTTGAGTAAATACTCAAATCTCTAAATCTGCATGGAATTAAAGGCCAATCTAAGTATTCTGTGTCTATCCAACAAGGTTTAGTGCCTGCAAACAATCTTTTAAAAAGTAAGTATTGCCAGACTTTTTCCTTCATGTTGTGCATTTTTCATATTCAAATACTGGAGACAGGCCTGCTGAATGGACTGGCTTCATGCTTCATAGCATTTTGTGATCCAGAAGTCTGCATCTATCCACCTGAATTAAAATTATACCTTCATGTTCAGGAAATGGTGATTTATCATCAATATAAACTAAATTTAAGATAGTAGGGATTTCTGTTGCTGATATCACCCCTCCCTACATTGGTTCCTTAACGCTAATGAGTCCCTTCAGATCTCTTGCATTTTCTAAAATCTTGTTGAGAAACAATCCGATCTTTTCTATCTTGTACCTACAATTTACCCTTACACTCACATGCATCCTCCTAGGTAGACCAACCACTCTGTTACATCGATGTGACAAGTCCTAACCCTTGAGTCATCCAGGTCAACTCGTAAAATGTAATATGGTACTGTAATATGGCTCTGGGAGGTAAACTGGAGATGACAAGACACCTCTATTAATGCTCCTCTTTTGACTCCATAAACATTGCTACCACATTTCCTATATTTTCCTCTCCCCCCATTCTGTGAATGCGCATTATTGTCTTTTTTTCTAGATTTTGGATAATGTAATGTATTTTTCATATAAACATGCACATTTCATTGTATTATTCAGCTGCTCATTTTGACAAGGATTGACTTAAAATATTGACGTGTACATGAATCAATGTGAATATTGATGAATCTATGTGTTGTGCAAATGGGATGAAGTGATTCTTGTTGGGAATCTCAGCACAAAACATGGTAGAAATGAAATCCATACCTCACTAACTGTAAAAAATGTTACGTAGTTAATTGAAATAGCGGTTGGAGCACTACTTAACCCCTTAAGTCTCACCAGGGCTGGGCCAGTGTGTGTGTTTTTTTTTTTGCATTCATTCTGTTTTTAAAGGAGCAATTTCCAATCACTATGGTAACAGAATATACCTTTTGAAGGCGTAAAAATAAAAAGTTTTGTATACTTTAGTAAACAAAATACATTATTCATAAAATGTCCAGTGTTTTGGCTGAGGCTCCATTGTGTTTCTAAGCACCACCACAATAATCTGTATCCACTCAAAAACAGAAAATATTTTCAGACTCTCTCCACAGTATGGGGCATGGAGCATACTCAGAGAGAGCAAGGTTTGTGGTGAAGTCTTGTTTATTGTCGTTAGCACGGAGAAAGAAGACGCTGCTGAAGAGCCACGGTCTGAAAATATTATATATCGCTTGATTTTGCCCTCTTTTTTCTTTGTGTTTGTTTGTGGTTTTTGCCCAGAACCCATGACTTTTTATAATATTTTGCGAGGGTGCGCTCTATATCTCTTTCCTTGCAGCTAACAATGGTAAAATTAACACAGCTCTGTTTGCAAACAGACATTACAGCATGAGTCTTGCTGGACAGCCAAAGCACCCTCAGACTGACGAGGATAAAATGGCATCACAGCTCAGCACAGCCACTCACTTCCATAAGGTTTTTATGCAATACACACCGAACACCGGCAAAGAGTGAGCCTGTTCTAGTAGTAATAGTAAAAACGATTTATATCACCCACAGATTTAATATTCATTTAGTGCAAATTTAAATGTCAGTAGGTCAAAAAGTCTGAAACCTAAAATCCCTTCTGAATTAATTCAGCCCAGAACAGCAGAGAGATGATTCAGAGCCGGTTTATATAACACACTTTCTCACTATAAGGGAGCAGCAGAGAAAATGGCCATAAAAATGCTTTTCTGTGTGGAATGGAGGCTAGAATTGCCCACCCAGTGGTTTGACGTAACCGATGCTGGCATCATTTGAAAGTAGGTCAAATGCATTGACCTATCTAACATAATCAGAGCGCGCGTATGTGCTTTAATTCTCAGATGAACCGGGTGTGAGCTCAGCCAATGATAATTGTAGCGGTTTCTATGTCGATACAGTGTGTAGGTTTTAACTGTGTGTGCGTTTGGGAATGCGAGTGTGCATGTGCGTGAGCGCACATGTGCATTCCCGTGCAGTTTCTGACAGGCCTCCTATTTCTATGACCTTTTGGAGTGCAAATATAAATGCAACAACATGGTCTACTCCTGTGAGTACCTTTATTTTCTGTTCTGAGGGGAGCTCTACAAGCTTATATGCTTTCTGCACTTTCAAAATGGCGGCATGTCAGTACATTCCAGAATCAGAGGTAGTGGTATAAACCAATTATCAACTATAGAATTAACACCAACTGAGAAATTGCTTCCCATAGGTACTGGTGGAAGTAACGCAGTGACGTAGGGTTAGCAGCAATTGAATTTGAACTGAAAATGGTGATATACACACAGTGAGCACTTTATTAGGTATATGTTTATGGTTAAAGATATATTGCTCTCCTACATGCCACTGTTGTAATGTGTAATTATTTGTGTTACGGTCACCTTCCTGTATCTTTCAAACCACCCTGTCTGCCACCAACAATCATTCCACAGTCAAAGTCACTTAGATCACCTTTTTCCCCCATTCTGATGGTTGATATGAACATTAACTGAAGTTCCTTGCCCGTTTCTACATGATTGTATGCATTGTACTGCTGCCACACGATTGGCTGATTTGATAATTGCATGAATAAGTAGGTGTAATAAAGTAAAAATGTTCCTAATAAAGTGCTCGGTGAGTGTATAGTGGTAAAGAATTTGATATAGACATATGGTGAGTACATAATTATAATTTTCTTAGATATTCTGAACATACTGTTACAAGTAGTATACTAAAAACATGATTGAAACATTTTATTTTTTAAATCAAAAATGTTATTTTTTTTTGTGTAAAGTTAAGTTTGTATATAGTGTACACAAATTAATTACACATTTGTATGTGTATAACCACATTACATGAAAGATTACTTCAAAAGCCAATTGATTAGGGACTACTGTCCCACACACTATTTGACAACTGGTGTCTAAGAATAAACAATGTACTTCATTGATGCCGAAAAACATAAATTCCACTTTCTATGAATTCTTAATTCTGTAGTATATTATATTAAAATTCCACTTCCAAATGAAAAGAAAAATTCTCAATTAACAATACCCCAACAGAATCTCTCTTATCTTTTCAGTCAACCAGACATAACATGTAACATTCTTTTGCAGACTTGGCAGAGTAAAAAAAAAACTAACTGAAAAGTTCAACACATGCACCGGTATAAGCAGCACATACATCAATATTTCCATGCGCCCCATCATCCAACACTCAGTCCCGAGAGCATAAGACACACTTTAGTAGCACACCGCATGCAAAACCACAGCACGTGTAGGACAGCTTCTCATGCGAAACCACACCACACTACAGAATAAGATTCCTCCAGGCAGGTACGCTCCGAGCTACGTGTAGCAGAACCACCAAGGAAGTGAGGATGCCCCCCCCCCCTCGCCCTTAAGACTGCTGAGCTGCTACACTCAGCGATTAGTCGAGCGTGAAATTGTTGGAAGTGAGGGCGTGTTCAGCTGAGATACAGTTGAAAAGACAGATGCTGTGGTTGCTCTGCACCTTCACGTTGGCCAGCTTCGGCGGAGGAGCATGAGGCCCTGCGTTCTGACTAGGCTCTCCGCCCGGCCTCTCCCGGAAAGGGGGAAAGCGGTTACCTGGAGGCTGTGGAATGTCTTGCGCGGCAGCCAGGAGACACAAGTCAAAATTGTTTCGGTGAGGCTCAGGGGGGGGGTGTTAACACGGGCCCAAATAGAGCAGAATGGTTTCAACAACTGGAGCCTGCTCCCTGAGGACAAACTGTGCTCGTCGCATAGAGGGAGAAGAGACGGCAAAGTCCTTCGCAGTTGCCCGTTTTCTTAATTACAGTAGTGTTGCAGACATTGATAAAAAAAAAACAACCAGCTCAGCATTTACTGCTCATGTTTTGCCGGATGGGTATATCTGTCTGTCTGTCTCAGTTGTGCACAGTAATGATGCTTCACCACTAGAATTCACCAAATGAGGTTTAGTCAAAAGGATAAATGAAACCTTGATCAGCCCATCCCCTCTCCACCTATTATCCTGTCACTACTCTGCACTGTTGGCACTATAAACTCCTCTGTGTTCATTGTAAATAGATTTGCACATATTTATCCCATACCTGTTCCTCAACCTTATATTGTAAATCATACTTTGAGAAATGACAGTGAAAACATGTTTCTAGACATTTTTGCTACTTTATTAAAAATTAAATCTGAAATATCTTATTTACTAGTATTTCTTACTCAGTGAATTGAAGTGAATTGATTGGACATAGTTTAGAAAGGCACACACCTGTGTATATAAGGTCCCACCATTCACACGGCAGGACATGGCAGGACAAAAACCAAGCGATGAAGTCCAATAAATAAAATTGTGGTGAGGCATAGATCAGGGCAAGGGTATAAAACCATTATAGCTTTGAGTGCATTCTCAAGCTTTGACTGTTCCCAGGAGCATAGTGGCCTCAATCATTGTGAAATGGAAGAGGTTTGGAACCGTCAGGACTTCCTAGAGTTTGCCATTACGACAAACTGAGTAACCGGGCAAAATGGGCCTTGGTCAGGGAGATGACCCGGTACCCAACATTAGCTGTAACAGAGCATTGGGAGTCCTCTGCAGAGATATGAGAACCTGCCGGACGCACAACCATCTCAGCAGCGCTCAATCAGGCCTTTATTGTAGAGTGGCTTGACAGAAGCCACTCTTGAGTAAAAGGGCATATGACAGCCCTCTTGGACTCACAGAGCATGAAGAAAGCAATTCTCTGGTCTGATGAGACCAAAATTGAACTCTGGGCAGAACTCCAAGCACTAAGTCTGGCAAATCACTCGGCACTGCTCATCACCTGGCTAATACCATCCCTACAGTGAAGCATGGTGGCAGCATCAAGCTATGGGGGTGCTTCTCAGCAGCAGGGACACGTAGACTGGTCAGAATTGAGGGAAATATGAATGCAGCCAAACACAGAGAGGTACTTTAAGAAAACCTGCTCCAGAGTGCACCTGACCTAAGACTGGGGCGAAGGTTCACCTTTCAGCACAAAAATGTTTGTTGCTAATGTTTGTGGGCATTATGGTAAAGTCCAAAGCCTCATTTGAACATTCGGTGAGGTGACCAGTTATCAGTATTGCTACAGCTTCCTGTTTCTTCCCCTACGGCAAAACCACTTCCCCTCCATTCTGATACGAGCTACAACAAACAAACCGAAATCACGCCCTTGCTCTTACTCCAATGACTTTCAGCCATACCATCATTCAAAGCCGTCAACACATTCAACACAACCATTCATAAATGACAACAATGGCATTATCGTACCAAAGCAAACATGCCAAGATGTATGGTTGGAATCATGAACTAACCTTGAACAAAATCCCAACTCTGACCCCCCCCTCAGAAAGGGGAGGGGAGGGGGGGCTTTTTAATCACAAATTCCAAGCCAAGTATACAAAACCTAAAAGCTCTATGGATGTTTCTACTTGTTTCTGCCATAAACTAAACCTGCAATTTGCACTGGGTATGTAATTTGAGATAAACAGATGGTCAAGGCTTTGACTTGGCTCCAGCCGACGCCCAAAATGCAATTTTCGGTGCTAGAAAGCATGCACAATTTGGGAGGGCAGCTTCCCCTTATCCCCTCTTTATGGGGTATGCAGACAGTAATGCCTTTTGTAAGCTGTCATCATGTGCGGCAGCAACAGAAAGTGGACGAATAAACCTGACGGTTTATAACCGCCGCACAAATCATCGACCGCGGCCGCCTCTCCCAAACTGCCGTAAGGGTCATCGTGAGCGGGGCAGGAAGGGAAAGGGACTTACAGGCCAGGGGCCAGGCGTAAAACTCCCGGGGCCCCACAGGCGAGAGCTATTGCGCTACGCGGGGGGGGTTTTCCAGCACAGATTTGAGGTGTAAAGAGATGGCAGAGATTCCAGTGACGGTATCCTCAGGCTGCCAGACTCCAGGGCTCATTTTTCTGTGTCAGGCCGTTCAGATGGGGGAGCTTCATCAGTCAGTTTCCACAGGCAACCGCAAGGTCACTCCGCACACGCTCTGTTTTATCGATTTATTTGCCGCGCCCTGCGGTCGTCATGCCATGACTAAAACATTGGGCTGCTGTGGAAACCACCATCTTGGTCATAGTAAACATATACAACTCAGCATTAAATAAATGTTTCATTCAAGGATCTAAGTGATATCCCTGTTGACACTAAATAGACTAAATGTATTAATGCAGAGCTGAACTGTCATTGCACAAAACATTTCCTTTGTATTACCATATTGATAGCACTTTATTAGGTAGGCCTGTACTCAAGCTTGTTAATTCAAATATTTTATCAGCCAATCATGTGGCAGCAACTAAATGCATCAAAGCATGCAGACATGGTCAAGAGGTTCAGCTGTATTTCAGACCAAATGTCAGAATTGGAAAGAAATTAGATCTAAGTGACTTTGAGCGTGGAATGATTGTTGGTGCCAGACAAGGTGGTTTGAGTATCTCAGAAACTGCTGATCTCCTGGTATTTTCACGCACAACATCCAGTGAACAGCAAAAAAAACATTGTTTTTAAGAGAGGTCAGAAGAGAAGGGCCAGACTGGTTAGAGTTGACAGGAAGGTGACAGTAACGCAAATAACCACACATTACAACAGTGGTATGCAGAAAAGCATCTCCGAACACACAACATGTCAAATCTCTAAGTGGATAGGCAACAGCAGCAGAAGACCAATTACTCAAAACAATAAGTCTAATAAATAGATAATAAAGTGCACAGTGAGTGTATGTGTACTGACTGTGTATTATTGCAGGCATACAGCTATTTATCTGAAGCCAACTTTTGAAGGAGCTTCAAGAGTGCCCTCTTGAGGCAGACATGCAGACTATATAAAAAGGAAACAAGCTCAAAATCCTGTGGTTTCACCTCTCTGTAAAGCCCTTTAAATAAAATTTGAATTGCAAACATTTACAAAAGAATATACAGTCACCCTTCATCAAAAATAAATGCATTTTATGAAATTCCGTTTGACATACTAAAAAAATAATCCATGGACTGATGAATACAGTGCCACAAAACATAACTGTTTCAGTGACGGTCCCAAAATGTGCATATAGTTACATTTTTTTCTCATCCTGTATTTGAGTCAGACATGTGGTTGTTCTCATTGAAAAACCTCATACTTACAAAGGCCCTCCAACCTCAACAAATAACTCATTGTCTCATGTCTGAATCTGTCTTGGTCCCTCAATCCTATGAAAAGGTTTCCATGACGACACTGCTTGTGTATTTACCAGACAAATGATCAAAGAAAGCAGGTACTGCAAGAAGGAACAAAAGAACATTGATAGCTTTCTATTGACAACTTTCTATTTGGCAATAACTAGGAGGTAATTATTGAATAAGCCTTTAGAACTATTTCGGTTCTGTCTGTACAGTACATCAAAACATACACTCACTGAGCACTTATTATACAGGTATTTATTATACTTTTTACAAATTTTTACTTTTTGGTCTTCTGCTGCGGTAGCCTATCCACTTAAAGGTTTGGCAAGTTGAGTGTTCAGAGATGCTCTTCTGCATACCACTGTTGAAATTTGTGGTTATTTGTGTTACTGTCACCTTCCTGACAGCTTTGACCAGTCTGGTCCATCTCTTCTGACCTCTCTTAATATCAACACGTTTTTTTCCCCCCGCATCATTCTTTGTAAACTCTAAAGGCTGTTGTGTGTGAAAATCCCAGGAAATCAGCAGTTTCTGACGACGCTGTCTGGCACCAACAATCATTCCACGCTCAAAGTCACTTAGATCACATTTCTTCCCCATTCTGATATTTAGTCTGGAAAAAAAGCTGAATCTCTTGACCATGTCTGCATGCTTTTATGTATCTAGTAGCTGACACATGATTGGCTGATTAAATATTTGCATTAACAAGCTGGTGTTCAGGTCTACCTAATAAAGTGCTCACAGAGGCTATATGACTATTAAAATATGCTGTACATATATACAACTGCTTTGAGATTTCAGAAGCACACTTTGAGACAGAGAAGGCAAAGTGAAGATAAACAAAATGACTACATCTCAGTCAGTTACTATCATGCAGGTAACTGTCAGTATTTGTAAATGACCAGGAAATGAAAGATGCCTGACACCATCATTTAAAACCTCAATCAATGTGAGATCCCCACCTTGATATCCAACAATTTCATCAACATTCACCATACAACAAATACATCAAACTGTGAACCAAGGTGCAGATATAATCTGTCACAAAGGCACAGCACTTCATTGCATTCTTTATGTGTTTTGTAGATGCTCTAACCAGAGGTACTATTAATCTATATGTACAACTCATTTTACAACAGCAGAACATTTGTTTAAGCAATCCAGGAGAGTACCATTCATCAAGATACAAGTATAACCCCCGATCTGGGATGCAAACCTGCACCGCCACGATCAGAAGTTCCCTAAATGTTGCTCCAGGCTACTACTCTGTGCCAAGTTAGAAACGGTAGCTCATAGCTGCATGCTTCTCAATTCACACCAAACTACTGTCCTAAGAAAATGGCCATATGAAAATGATTATGAGGAGCAAGAATGCAAGTCCCTGATCATTATCATGCTGCTCAAAAGGAAATTTCCCTGCCGTTTCAAGTGTTTCACATTTGTGATTCAGGACCAAGCTCATAGAAAATTGAAATTCTGCATCACTGAAACACAAAAAATAAAGGATGAGGTAACCTTCAGAAGAGAGGAGACACCCCAACAAAATTCACAGCTGCAATGCAATGAACATCAATATACTAATTGTTTGCATAAATCATTTGGAAGAATTGCAAAAAAGCACACAAGGCAATGCCTTTGAACCAACACTTGACTTCCCACAAGGCTAAGATGAGCTATTACTGGTATTAAATCTTTCTGAAAATACCAATGATAGAACAAAAAAACAAGCAATGCCATCATCCTTACCTGCCACATGATTAAAGTCCCATTTACTTCAAAAAGAGTACAGAAATAAATTATTAGAAATTAATTAATTAAAGTCGCCTAACTCAAAGGCTTTTTTCAAGACTACTCACTGCAGCATTATGTCAAGAACTCTAGTCAGATAGCTTAGCAGTTAATAATTGTTCATCCCTGTGAGTACAGAACTATCAGTACTCCTAGTCCTCCTGGCCTATTGTGAGCCAGTGAAAGAAACAGAACTGTTCACCCTTCCTCACATTTCAAATAGAAAACCAGGACCAGCTGGTTAAGGCTTTACACTGAAAATCTGACCAATCAAATGGTGGGGGTGGGGCTTGCTCTGGGAGGGTGGGTGTGCGGTTGAGAGATTACTGAGCTGGAGTTGGAGTCTTGTACCTCATACATGCAACAAGAGTCTCAAATGAATCCTTCCAGAAAGGATAAATCATTTTATATTACAAAATAAAATAATATGTGTATTAGAATACATCATTCTAAAAGAAACACTGTAAATACCTGGCAATTTCATTTCAAGATTCACTGGCTTACAAAAAGAACACATAAACAAAGCTCTTCATTTTTGCAGACATTTGAACTGTAAAAATCTGAGATGTACCTCTCTCCCGTGACAATTTATTGTGGTCAGAATTATAAGCCAAACCTGATCCATCAGAGTCTGTATTCCACACATTTTTCCGAGACATTTCCTAGTTATTATTTCATGCTGGAAACATAGACAGCTTTGTGGGGAATCATCAGATTCTTATTAGTTTTTGAACTGTGTGACTCACCAGTGAAAAGTATTTTGTTTGCTTTGACTTCCAACCAATTCCAGTTGTTCAGATCATTTTCAGTTGGCCATATCATGCAGATGTCTTTGATAAATGTCAGTTGCAATTTGTGAAAACCTCTTCCCACAAAATCAGCGATGGCCAAACAGGTCAAACTGCGTGAGGGCGATCAGCAGTGGAATCTGCACAACAGAACCCCTGAAGGAATGAGAGGCTGAAAATTGAGGAGCTGCAATTGTACAAAATGACTGCCCTCTGTTCTGTACTGGGCCAGCAGCACCACTGGAAACTGAGACACACAGCACAGAAAGAACAGGGTGAAACTGTATGGGATTGCAATCAAGATTTAATACAAAATTCTGATGGTTCAAATCTTTCAAAAGAGATAAGATCATCCTGTTGAATAAGGAAATAATTCTGAATGTCTGAAGTACACATTCAGGATTTACAGTCAGTGACTGTAAGCCAAACTAGATATACAGTGGGCTCAAAAAAAGTACTGTAAACTAAAAAACGGGGGCGACATGGCTCAGGCAGTAAGAGCAGTCGTCTGGCAGTCGGAGGGATGCCGGTTCGATCCCCGCACGGGCTGTGTCGAAGTGTCCCTGAGCAAGACACCCAACCCCCAAATGCTCCTGACGAGCTGGTTGGCGCCTTGCATGGCAGCCAATCGCCGTTGGTGTGTGAGTGTGTGTATGAATGGGTGAATGACAAGCATCAATGGTACAGCGCTTGGGATAAAGGCGCTATATAAATGCCAACCATTTACCATTTACCAAAAAGAAAACAGTTATTGACATAAGACTTATTTTCCAACATGCATAGAGTGCTTTAACGATTCAATGGAATCAACCAAAGTCTTACCCCAATTGGTTCGAAAATCTCCCCCAAAAACAGGTTCCACAATTATTGCAAACACCCCTGTCAAAGATGGCAGTTGAAGTCTTTTCCTATAATTCATGATAAGGCCTGAATAATCTGAATTTTTGAGAATCATTTATATCCTTGGAATATCCCCAATTTCTGTTCAGACTACATGTTTTCCATGGGATTTAAGTCTGGAGACTGCGATAGCCATTGCAGAACATGGTTGTTGTTATTACTTAACCATTTATGCGTGGATTGTGATGTCTTCTTGGTCATTGTACTGCTGGACAATCTACCTACAGTATAACCAAGACTCAGCTTCCTAGCAGAGGCAACCTGATTTTCTTCCAAGCTTTCCTGGTACTTTATTGAATTCATTATGCCATTGATCTTAAATAGTGCCACTGGATCACTTGAACAGTGAGCCTTGATTTTGTATGCTTGTTACCTCATATTTATAGTCTAGTGAAACAGGAATTGATGGATTAACACAATATAGTTCCCTTCGACTACTTAGACTAATTAAATCAAAGTAAAATTGTTTATTTGATTTTATTCATAATAATTGTTAAGGGTGCCAATAATTTTGACACCTGCGGTTTTCAGAAAAAATGAAACATTGAAACATAAGAGCAAATGTATTGAAATAAAAGTGTATAGTTTTCCTGTATGTTGAACATAAACTATAGATCATAACCCATGTTGTTTTTTTAACATGCAGCCCTTTTTCTAAATTTTTATGAAGGGAGCCAATAAATCTGAAGCCCACTGTGTACCGTATGTACCCTGCTAAGTGAAATATATGCATTGCACTATATTAAAACTAGTTAATGAAGGAGTTAATGAGATGTTCATGAACACATCCATATGAACCCCATGCTGCGACTATTGTTATTGCTAACATGCATTACAATGATACTACCGAATGGTTTCCAACCTCAGTTCAGGGGAACACCTGCACAATGACACAATTGCTTCACCCCTGTTTTTCACCCCAGATCAGTTCAATATTTGGAATTTACATGTTTCATGTAATTGTTTGCAATATTGCAATATATATTTGTTCCCTTTTCCACCTTGTTGTTCATGGGCTTTGAAAACATTTATTGAAGTACTTCAATATGTTTTACAGTGTTGCGAGTATTGCTCACTCGTTCTTCTGTGTAAAGATTACATTCGCCCTCTCCACTGAAAGGCAGCAGTATTGCATACAGTTGGGCTCACAGGTTGTTCTCCGTCACACTGGCAGATCCAATTGAACTTTGTGACCCACGGACAGGGAAAGCACATAATGATGCCACAATGCATTACCACTCCATTGAAGAAAGGACAACAGTGGAATCAAAGTATAGCTTCAAGGGAAATGTCACAGGTGCCATAAGTCACCCAGAGCTGCACAGTGGTCATGTCACCGGACTTGTCACTTGAGGTTCATGGATTCAAGCCTAGGTGACCTACTGCAATTGTACTGTTTGGGCATTTGTTCCTACATTGTGTCTCGCTGGGTTTCGGGAAATAAATGTCACCTGAAATAATGGTGTAATGACTGATGGGAACTCAAAGAAAGCTGATCTGAAAGGGTTTTAATACCTTCCTTTGTTCTTTATAAAATGTTAAATCAAATAAAACATGAATGGATGGATTATGATTTTTAAGTCGAGACCCCCATTTTCTTATAATCGTAATCCGCAAGATCGGGACACCTGTACACTTACTTATTCATGTGATTATCTGATCAGCCAATCATGTGGCAGCAGTGCAATGCATAAAATCATGCAGACACAGGTCAGTAGCTTCAGTTAATGTTCACATCAACCATAAGAATGGGGAAATGTGATCTAAGTGACTTTGACCATGTAATGATTGTTGGTGCCAGACAGAGTGGTTTGAGTATCTCCGAAACTGCTGACTTCCTTGGATTTAAAAGCATCCAGTGAGCAGAATTTCTGTGGGCAGAAACGCCTTGTTAGTGAGAGAGGTCAAAGTAGAAGGGCCAGACTCATCAAAGCTAACAGGAAGGTGACAGTAACACAAATAACCACATATTACAACAGTGGTATGCAGAAAAGCACCTCTGAACACACAACGCATCAAACCTCTAACTGGATAGGCTACAGCAACTGAAGACTTAAGACTAAAAAATAATTGATCCATGTAGGACTTATAGCCCTTATAGCCTATAGACCAAAAGTCCTCACTTGGTAGGCAAATCCTTTGCATTCAATCTTCCCTGGTGATGCTCTTCCAGGCCTGTACTACAATCTTCAGTTTGTTTTGTCTTTTGCCTTCAGTCTTGTCTTCAGAAAGTGAAACACAAGCTCAATTGGATTCAGGTGGGGTGATTGACTTGGCCCTGAAAAACGACTTGATTGCTTTAGTTGTATGTTTGGGATTATAGTTCTGCTGCAAGGCAGGGTACAATTCAGTGAGTTCTGAGGCATTTGGTTTATTCCATAACTATACAGTTTTACTGAACCTTCTAGCAAACCTGGCCATTCTGTTTTTCAGGCTTACCAGTAGTATCTTGCAGTGAACCATTTGAAGTTATGGTATTCCCATGGTGCACGGGTAACCCAGTATGGGCGTAAATACGTGCAAAATCAAACTAAGGGTCTGCACTTAAAACTGAAATTAAACATAGTTTCATTTCAAATCTGATGTGCTGGAGCACAGAGCCAAAACAACAAAAACAAGCCTCTGCCAAAATGCCCGAACCGCACTGTTAGTGCTGGATCAAAGGGCATTCCTGGAATGCCAGGCACTGCGGTATGATGTTGAACAGCACACTCCAAAGCACTCTTCATGTGCCTCCAAATTACTAAAGCATGTCAAGTCTGGTTAGCTCGTGAACACCTTTTTACCAGAAATTGTACTGTGTGTGCATGTGCAGAAGATATTGTACTAAATTCCGATAATGAACTGAAAAATAAAGCATATCTAATTTTGCAGCACAATATGTATACTAAATAAATGATGTCACATAAAATAAGTATTATCAGAAGGCAAGGCAAATCATAACAATGGACTTTACCTCCAGGTGGAACATGCATTAAAGACCACTGTTGTAATATTTGGTAATATAATACCAGTGGAAAACTCGCTCGAAAACTAAACATTATAACACGATGTGGTTTTCCTTATTCATTACACTGCAAGGCAAGAGAACACCACGTCCTTGAACCTTGTCACACAAATCACAGCCTGTAACAGGCTGTTTGTGTCCATCATAGCGATGTTAATAATCAATGAGCAACCGCATGACACCCTATGCTATGCTTAATTGTCTCTTCAACTTTGGATGAAAGACGGTTTTACCTAAGCTGCTGATTTACTGTCTTTGTTCAGACTGTCAAGGATACCAGAATCCAACTCATTATTTGAAAAACCTTACCTTACTCTTCAGCCTGTTTACATTTTGCCAGGAAGGGGCACACATGGGAACCAAGGTAAAATTATATTAGAATTAGGTAGAATTGATTCTAACTCTGAAAGCCCAGCCTTGGTAATTGCAACAAACATGTGGCAACTATGTGATAAATAGCGACAGCAAAGGCTTACGTTTCTCATAAGATAATTATCTTGGACAATTATCTCTGTGTTTGATTGATGAATGCAATTAAAATGGTATGCAAATATCAATGTGGACCATCCATCAACTAATGCTTAATTTTTTATGTGATAACATCTGATGCATAATGCTACCTAAGCATTTGCATGAAACTGTTGTAATAGTGAAGAAAATCAACTGGTTCTCTGCCATTTTTTGTAGGTGAAAAATCATCACTGCCATGTTACATATCCACACATCTTCACCAAGCAGTGCTTGAAGTACTTGCTTATTCATTCTGGGCTTTGAGGCTCTCATTGTATAAATGTGAAACAAGTTTGGGCACAATGTCCCAAGACGTAAGCAGAACAATGAAATGATTTGCTATGCTTTAAAGCAAGAATACAAAAAAAGTTGTGGTGCTCGGCTTAAAGAATTTTAACAAAAAACAACTGAGAAAGCAAGACACATGTCTCTCCGGTCAGTAAAGGGACCTGCACAGACTGGTATATTACACAGCAGCGTTAATTTTGCTCAACATGTTAAATCAGTCCATCATGTTAGCCTTTTCTGCATGATTTGACCTTCATCAGAAAATAAACATTCAGCCAGCCTCTGACCTCATCTCCAGCTGTTCTGGAATAGAGCACACTAGAAGCATGCAGTCATTCATATTTCATAAGTCAACCAACCTTTGAAGGGGTCATTGGGTCTGGATGCTCACAATAAGCTCTAAGATCAACATGGCTTGACATTCAATTCTTTACAAGGAGTAACTTTTTTTATACTTCTATTTCCAAGGTTACGATGACACTAGAGCCCTGAACTGGGAGATTCTAATGCAAATACCAGGGATTTGCAGTTAATCTGGTCAGATCTTTCAGCTTTATGTATTCATAAAGCATATGTCTGTAGCTTTTTTTAGAATAATGTATGAATTAATTACCATCATTCTATTCTATGTGGCCATTGCTTATCCAAAAGTATCACTCCAGACTGACGGTACATATTATTAAGTCCTTCTCTACACCAGGTAAAGCAGAACACAGAACCTTTAAGGTGTGTATTTCAACTCCAAAACTTGTGCTATTGGCAAGAGGACTGGCCACTCTATAATAACTATAATTAGTACTTTTTGGACTCATATCAATTATGTTATGGCCAAATTAACAATGAACATGCCACAGTGCACAATTGTCACGGAATGACATCCATGCATGTACTATATTGGTCTTTTCTAGCAGAGAGCCGTTAGTCAGCATACAGTATGTCAGATGCATGTTAAGACTTCTTTGTGGGTTTAACATTATCCTAAAGTCCTAAGGATCAGGTCTGCTTAGTGAATTTCAAAACTAGTTATGATTAAAGCAAAAGCATCACAAATGAAAGAGGCTATTCCAATACAAATATTTGCACACTACTGTAATGCTTAAACATACCACTGAGCACTGTAAAAGCAATCATGTGTATTATCCCCACAGACGGTAAAGAAGATGGTGAGGGAGGCCATAAGTAATCCAAGGATCACAGTTTAAGAATTGCAGTGATTTGTTGTGTCTTGGGGTCACCAAGTTTAAAAAAATAAAAAATGAAATGGCTCCTCCATACCAACAAACTCTTTGGAAGGGTGGCATCAAGATGGTCCTTACTGAGCATAATAAACAAAAGCAAGCATCTTGAGTTTGCCAAAGTTGTCTCTGCTAGGAGGCTGAGACTTGGTCATAGGTAGATTGTCCAGCAGGAAAATGACTCCAAGCATAGATCAAAGAGGGATGTATCCCAATGACATGAATGATTCTGAAAAGTCCTACAAGCAGGAATGGTTAGAAATCCCATCCAAATGTGTTCTCCAGCCTATTTACTAATTATAGGAAAAGACTCAAGGCTGTCATCTTTGCCAGGGGTGTTTGCACAAAGTATTAATCCAGGGGTGCTAATAATTGTGGAACATATTTTTTACGACAATATTTTTTTATTTGAGAAATGTTGGTGGATTCCATTGAATCATTAATAAAGCTCATTGCCAATAAAGCTTATGTCAATAACTGTATTGGTTTTTAGTTTATAGCACTTTCTGTGCATATTCTCAAGGGTGCCAATAATTCTGGAGCCCAACGTGTGAGTTCCAAAGAAAATGATGGCTTTCCATCAATAACAACTGATGGCATGCACTGCATTGTTGCCAGTTTACAAAATGCAAAATGTTTAAAGGCAGGCACGTACACACCCAGACCATATGCTACACAGCAATCTAAATCAAACAACAATAAACCTAGTACATCACAGTTCAGAGCACCAAGGTAGAGTAATACACATTAACATTAGATTAATTCATGAAGGTGTACTTTATGTGTAATCTTACCAGTCTCTGATCCTCAACTTTAGAAGGTGATGAGCAAGTACTGTGTAGTCATTTGAAAAGTGCCGAGAATAAGCCTCCCGTTAGAAAGTCTCTCGGCTTGTCTAGTTTCTTCATTGTGACTATTTATCAAAAGTCTTTCTCACACATGCTCTCTCTCTCTCTCTCTCTCTCTCTGTCTCTCGCTCTCACACACACACACACACAAATACACACACACACACACACACACACACACACACATACACTTCTGGTGAAATTCCTCATAAGGAGGCAGAGAACACAAATAATGTATTTGGCAAGAACTAGCATTGTACCCTGTTTTTTTTGTTTTTTTTGCATTGCTGGAACATGGTTCTCCTGAATACACATGAGGGCTCAGAAATGTATTTGTTTGGGTGGAATAGGGTAGCCCAGACTTGAAAATAACCCCCCTTACCCAATCTAAACATGTCAGTCTGCTCTGATGCACTTGTGTGAACTTTGACTGAAAGCACACATACTGTAACTGACTGGTGGAAAGAGCTGTGCATTGCCTCTGTTGTTATGCACTATGGGATATGGGCGATGGGGTGATTGAGACACAAGGGCTGAGACAGTTCAGTGATTTCCTGTCTTTTGAGGCTTTCAGCAAATGCAAACATTTCACTTAAAATATATTTTTTTGTGATTGATTATTATTATTTCCAAACATGTCCACAATCCAGACTCTGAGTTTAAAATGAAGTTTGAATTTAAATAGAATTGTACTTTCAATGGCTTTCAGTAATATAGGCATCTATGACAAACCTCAAATACATTATTTTTTGAGGGAATCTGATAAAAATGAAGTTTCTGTCTTTGTTTCTTCCTATTTTTGTTTGTTTGTTATCATTTTAAGCCAGTCTCCACTATGATTTAGTATAATCCCCCTGGCCTTTTTACAGCCACTTCCATCTATGAGCTTGACAGGACATTGGTCTATATGATCAAAAAATGAAAGTACTGTAGATCTACTATATTTGATCTTACAGTACAGCATTTCAATGTGCTTCCAGCATATATACTTCCTCTATGCTAACAGTTCTCCCAATTTCTCCCTAAGCTAAACATTTTTTTGCTCCAGAATTATGTTTCCAGTTAGCACACATTAATTTTCAGGAACAAACGCACCTATGATAGGAGCACTGTAGAGCCTTGCCCACACGCATGGCCAACCGACAAACTAAAATGGTAAATAAAACAGCTGTCACTGCTATTCAAAGCAATTTACTTGTACTTTGAGTATTTTAAAATAGCTTAGGTATAAAACCTTTACTTTTTTTCATGTCTGCTGTTGCCATGGTAGAGCTCAGAATCTCCTCAGCATGCCTTGGCAGGAGCGCCAAATGGCACTCTAATCTTTTCATGGCAAGATGAAAATCTTTTCAGGCCAGATTTCTAATGAAAGCCTCTTGTCTCAGACCCAGGCTCCCTTGCTGGCTGCTATATCCTGGCTCTCCCACACTCTCTTGTGCTTCAGTGAAAAAACTATTTGTTTATGGAGGCTTTCTTTCCACAGAGAAAAACTGGACCTCTGAAGGGGGCCCTTCTGTGTCCAGTGACCTGAGCACAAAGCTTCAACTGACAGCTTGACAGGAGAAGGGCTGATGGAGCTGACCCATGAGTTTTACCAGTGACTAAAAATCTACCTTGCAAAGAGAATTAGAACCTGTCCATCCAACTGCCCACTTGAATATCCCACTGCTCCGAACTGGCTTGCAACAAATGATGCTGGCTGTGGGAAAAATAATCAATCTGTTCTCACATCTAATGGACTGCCTGCCACCACATCTGTGCCAAGCACTGTTTTCTGAGAAGACCCAACTGTGGCAGAAAGCAGACATATACAGAAGCTCTGAAAGAAAGTATGCCATGCATGGCTGTGACACTGTTTTCACTTTGCCCACAATAAATGCTAGCTTCCAATGCATGTGGATGAATGCATGTGGCTTGTGGTTAATTATGCTTTCTCGAATAACAAGCAAATGCAATTTTAAACGGGTTTAACCCTTGTGATGTCTTCATATTATGCATGTCCACAGGGTCAAAAAAAGATGACCCGCACCAACTGGAACCCTTGTGATAAAGCCAAAATCATCATTTTCCATTTTTCAACAACCAGTTTGTCAACACTGATATCCTCTTCAGTTCAAACCACATGTTTTTCATGGGATTTAAGTCTGGAGACTGAGCTGGCCATTGCAGAACATGGTTGTTGTTTTTACTTAACCATTTAAGTGATTTTGATGTATGCTTGGAGTCATTGTCCTGCTGGTCATCTGACCACAGCACTCTCTTCCAGTCATAATTCCAATGAGGTTTGGCAAACTCAACATGCTTTTTTTGTTTTTTATTGCCCTCAGTAAGGGCAGTCTTTGTACCACCCGTCCAAAGAGTTTGCTGGTATTGAGGTGTCATTCAATAAAAATGACCCCAAGACAAAACCAATCTCTGCAATTCTTGAACTGCGATCCTTGGGTTTCTTATGACCTCCCTCACCATTTTCATTACCGTCTGTGGGGGGAATATGCACTTCCAGCCTCTACCTAGCAAGCTTGCAATTCCATATGATTTACACCTTTTTATTATTGCCCTTACAGTGCTATGGTTATGTTTAACCATTTATGTATTTTTCATGCCCATTACCCGACTTGTGATGGTCAATTACCATCTGTGTCTCCTTAATTGGCAGTTCTTTGACTTTTCCCATGCTGATGGCTTTTGCATGCTTGTTACCTCATATTTTATACTCTACTGAAACAGGAAGTGATGGAATGACATAATATCATCATTTTAGAATGAACTTAGCTAAATTAAAGTAAAATTGTATTGCCAATTTTGTTTGATTTAATCTTGAATAATTGTTAGGGGGGCCAATCATTTTGGCACCTATGGTTTTCAGAAAACAATAGATTACTAAATAAAAAAACATTGAAAAATGAGAGTAAATGTATTGAAATAAAAATAAATGTATGTTTGAACATTGAATATAGATCATTATCCAAGTTGATTATTATATGCTGCCTTTTTTCTCTATTTTCATTAAGGGTGCCAATAATTCTGGAGCCCATTGTATGAAAAACATATGTTCTGTGTTGTAACTGTGGATACAAGCCACCCCAAAAACTTAACATGGGCCTTAACATGGTACCCAACTTATTTCAAATACATTTGCATGCATTAGAACTGCTTTACAGTACATTATATAATATTCACACGTCATATAACACTTCAACACATATGACACTCATTTTTACTTTCCTATAAATTACTTTTTCCAGCTCTATTATCAATAATATGTAACACACAAATGATTGTTGTTGGTAATGTTCCATTGAAAGTCACAAAAAGTAGCCTCTATATCCTCTACAATCAATATGGATAGAGAGTACAGACCCAATAATTTAGATCTTTATTTTATGTTGCAGATCTGTTTTTGAATACATAGGCTACCCAATCAGTACACCTTCAACTACTACAATCCAAAGGAATATAACATTCCTATAATATAAAAAATGTATATGAAAAAAAGAAGAAAAAAAACATGTGGAAAATGCAAAACAACTTTTGTATGTGCATGAAGTATAACAATACGTTTTCCGTTCATTTGATACAGAAAGCAAATACTGAAACAATTTAACATGTGCACATTACTCACATCAACTTGTCCCTCAGAACAGTTCTCCCGTCCTCTTTAAATCCCTTCACAACCACCGCGAAATAGATTATCACTGAATAATTTACCAAGCACCCGATAACGCACGCACATATGCTGGTTCTTTCTGTCCAATCAGCAGCAAAAGAGAATACAGTTGGTGTACCTCGTAAAACAAAACGACTAGCGTCTAGCAAGGAAAAGCCGCATCCAAAACTGCTCCAAAGCAAGTGCACCCACATATCCTCCGTATTACCTATCCCGTTCACTCCTGCGCGCTCTTGCCGCGTGTTCAGGCGAGCGTGAAGCGTGCTTGGGAGACATTTAATAGACGTTATGCGCATCAATAGGGGTGTGCGGGGTTAGACCACCCCCACCTCTATTTAAAACAAAAGAATCGTAAACGTAGAATACAAGAGAGCGCGGGAACCTCGGGGACTGTGCTGTGATAAATCATGCCAGTAAACCGACTGGCTTGGATCAATGAGGCTATCTCCATTACTTGCCATTATGGATGGAATGAGCACCTCTGGCACCCAGATACAGTACTGAATTCACTATGGACTTTCATCAAAGATGGTCAACTGCTGCATACTGCAGGTGCTGTGTTGAATATGTATGCTATCCTTCTTCAATACAATAGACATTAAAACCAAAATTAAAAATGCATATGTTAAAGTATAGGCCAATTATAGCAAAACTGTGTGGAAAAAGACTAACAGCAATGTGTTTCAGTAAGCAATTGAGCATTTCCAGCGAAGCTCAATGAATCATAACTATTTCAATATCTGGGCATACATTATAGAAGCCATTTATTTTTGCAGTCTCTTGAGGTTCACAGTTCCTAGTAATTTAAAATGGACCATCCTGTGCCTCAAAGAAGATATATGGTGCATATTAAAATCATGTTTATTCTCTCTCTCCAGTGTGGGTACAATACAGTGTTATGTTGCATTGTTGTTGTGCAATCCAGTCATTGCACATTAACGATTTGAATGTAACATCACATGCCTCTATGGATTGTGCAGGAAAAATGATTGTGCTTTGGCAGACCATGAAGCATTCACTGGTATTTATTAGGACACTCGTGGTTTCGCACTATTTACGCTCAACATGCCAGATGAGTCAAAGTATGGCAAAATGTCAAGTCCAATTTCACAACAGAATTCACAATCCAGCACAATACAACATGGGTGGGCAGTATCACACATCAGACAAAGCTGGATGCAGCAATGTCTGCATACAATTGTGGAAATCTAATTCTGCATGACCACAAAGTCAAATTATATAATGCATTTCTGACGATCATTAAAAAAGTACAAAAAAACACCTTGCAGTCAAATTATTGTTATCCTAGAAGATATACAATGGTTAAATATAAAAGTATAGTATCATGTACATAAACTCACCTTATTAGGCAGATCTGTACACCAGCTTGTTAATGCAAATATTTGATCAGCCAGTCATGTAGCAGCAGCTAAATGCATAAAAGCAAGCAGATGTGGGCAAGAGGTTCAGCTGTTATTAAGACCAAATGTCAAAATGGGGACTGTGACCTAAGTGACTTTGAAATTGCTGATCTCCTGTGATTTTCATGCACAACAGTCTCTATAGTTTCAGAGAATAGCGCGAAAAACAAAAAACATCCAGTGAGCAGCGGTTCTGCAGGTAAAAATGTGTTGTTAATGAGACAGGTGAAGTTCCAGACCGTCTAAAGCTGACAGGAAGGTGACAGTAATGCAAATAACATTTTTTTATTTTTATTACCATTTCAACAGTGGTATGCAGAAGAGCATCTATGAATATACACACGTCAAATCTCGAAATTGATAAGCTAGAGCAGCAGCAGACAAATAAGTCTCAAAATTAAGCTTAATAAATACCTGATAAAGTGCTCACTGAGTGTATGTCTATAGTATAGTATCACATAATGACTGTGAATTGAAAGCCATCAATCAGAAGAATTGTTATCATAAATTGAAAAGTGTTCTAATTCAAGCAATAGCTTGTTTACCTTCATGCACTGCCAAAATGTTTTTAATTATCAGCTTTTCCACTAAGCACATTGTTGCTTGAAAGGCCTAAGGAAAGTAATAATTAATAACATTGTGAAGCCCCCCCCCCTTCTTATAGCACCACTGACAAAGACTTTAGATTTTAATTACCATGCTGTGTCAGCTATCCGAGTCTCTGAAAGCACATTGGCAGAGAATGAGGGACAGGCAGCTGAACTGAGTACTCTTAAAGCCAAAACTGGAGATATAATTGATGCTGCAACCAAAATTTATTTTGGACAGGAGAGCTGGTTCAATTTCATTCCTTCACATTTAGCACATCTCCGTCTTGCGCGTGCACTGGTCGAGGCCTAGGCTGTGTCTGAAACCGCATACTAGTATACTACTTGTGCTAAATTTCATACTTATTTTCATTGAAACGTAGTATGATTAGCATTCTAACTGCAATCTCAAATGCAACCCCGGATGCAACCCTGCCTTACAAGAATGACGTAAGGCAGCCCCCATAAGTACCCGTGCCATCTGCTCATCAGTTCCTAAAATTCTTCTCACAAAATTGCAGAGTAATACTGAAATGTTGTCCTCCAGAGCAGCGGATAAGTTCTTTCAAGCATTCCATCTGTGGATTGTCAAGTGGCGTTTATTTCCCCTATTGATGATAGTCCACAGCACCGGATTCTAGTCTTGAGCAGTGGGTTCACGACTCAGATCCAAACAAGGAAACAGAAACAGTCATAGCTTTTGGCGCCATTGCCTCCAGATAAGGAGACCATAAGCTGGTGTCAGCATATCCGCTGTAAACCAGTTGCAGCATCTATAACCATTGCTACTAGCTACTAGTCCAAACAAGGAGACTATGAACTGGTGTCAGCATGTCTGCGGTAAAGCCGTTGCATCTTCCATAACCATTGCTACTAAAACCTGCTGATCTAAACAGAAACTATGAACTGGGGCAGCGGATGGGCATGATCAGTGCCCTGCATGCCTGGGTTTGGACCACCTAAAAGAGGCTTTGTCTGACACCATTCATGAACTGCGGAATACTGCCTCATTCAGTTAAGCTGGGTAGGCTGGCAGAGGTTGGAATCCAAGGGGATCTCTGGCAATCCCTCGTGGTGTGGTCACTGCTGGTAGAAAGCAGCAGCACCACATGAAACCGAGTCCCTCTAAAAGACCAGGGAGGGCGCCCTAGCTAGTGATTCTTAATTGATTCTTAATTGACAATGTGTGTTAACATAAAGACAATCACATGATTACAAATAACCTTTTATTGTTAATCCTTATTTCTATTAGACCACATTCTGAATTAAATGCTTACTAGGAGTCTGTCTCTCTCCCAGCAGACAGCCTTTGACCTTAATGTCTCTGCTTCTCAGCTATCACATTTTGGTCTTACAGCAAGGTCAACAAGGGGTATTCAGAAGATAAAATACTGATAAATGTTGGTGGCCAGCTTCATGGCTTTTTGTTTCGGTAAAGCCCCCCCTTCTGGAAAAGTGTGTATAAGAGTCTTATTATGTCTGAATCAGAACGGCGGTAAGCTTTCTCACTTTCTTTCATTTCTTTGTAAATAAATACAAAAGTTAACTCAAGTATACCTGTGAAATGTTGAAAACGGCATTTTTCCCTAACACTAGTAATGTATAAAACCCCCTGTCGCTACGGTGACTAGAGACACTGACGTCATCAGCACGAGACGAGACAAGTTTAGTCAGTTCAATAGAGACATCGTGTCAGTAACAGTTTCGTTCTGCTGGGGTTAAACTAATCATCCTAAACAGTCAGTTACACAAGTCAGTTACTAGATACTTCGGTTCCCATTGTTCCTTATTTGTTGTGGATACATGTGTGCGTGCAAGAGCATGTAAGTGATGTTTTCCCTACAGTATACGATACGAATATGTTCGACTAGGAACGTTAGCTAGCTAACTAATATGTAGCCTGGCGAATTGTTGTATGAAACTGTGCGTGCCGTTTATTCCAGTATTACGTGCGTAGCGCTATTGTATAGTCTATGCTGCCATCTAGAGGGACTAGAGAGTAGTGTTAATCTGTTAACTTGGTTAAATTGAATTTATGCTGTCGTGTAGGTCTACGCAGCCAACGTTATTCCAATGTTATTACTGCGATCAGTGATTCTTTATTCCTTTCTGTTATATTTCAGAGACCACACAAACACCCATGTTTATTCATGCTGTAATGTACCATAGACAAATTACAAGTAAACATCTCATCGAAACTGTGAATCAAGTTGTGGAAGTCAATCCTTTATTGTGATGTTTGCCGCTTTCTGACCGAAGCAAGGAATATCAGGCTGTTAGCACACCAGTCTATTCTCTGCACACCTGTGTCACCTACAAGTAAGGTGGATGCTCGGTCTTCTGAGTTTTCTCAGATGAAGGCCACAATGCCATATGACAGACAATCTCCTCACGAAGAGTTATGATATAGCAGGCTGTATGGGTGTAACAGGTGAGAAATTGCCTGAGTCCGAGGTGGGATTTGAACCCCGGCCTCTCACTTGTACCAAATTATTTGTAGAACGAACGCGTTACCAGTCAGCTAAAGACGAACTCGCCCCTAGCCAAGGGCAACAACGTTCTTTTGAATTTGAGGGTTACGTCATCGGGGAGTGTTGTCACGGTAACCTGCTACCAGCCTTCGCTTTCACTGCACGATCCGTGCTTACTAGCGAACTAGCTGAGCTAACCATGTTACACTCACCCCCCTTTTGACTTCCCCTTCATGTGAAACTCCGCAGCAACCATTTTTTATTTATTTATTTATTTACTACTCCCACCCAGATCCGGGTCACGGCACCAATGTAACAGGTGAAGAAATTTTGCCTGAGTCCGAGGTGGGATTTGAACCCCGGCCTCTCACTTGTCCAAATTATTTGTAGAACGAACGCGTTACCAGTCAGCTAAAGACAAACTCGCCCCTAGCCAAGGGCAACAACGTTCTTTTGAATTTGAGGGTTACGTCATCGGGGAGTGTCACGGTAACCTGCTACCAGCCTTCGCTTTCACTGCACGATCCGTGCTTACTAGCGAACTAGCTGAGCTAACCATGTTACATGGGGCGCATAGACAATTCTATGTACCACTTGTTCTGGCCTTGTCCCAGACTGCAGAAGTTGGGTGATGTGACAGCTCAGGCTCTGAGGGATGCATCTCTGCAGGCATTTGCTCTTATGAGAAGGGAACTTCATGTAGACATCAACACTGGCTGTCTCAATCCCCCTTGACGGAGGGTGCTTCGCTTGGTCCCAGTGGTGCCAAGTCAGGTATTCAGGGCTAGCTACACAACAGGGCCTAGAGTGCAGCATGCAGGTGGGAAAAGCTAGAGAGTTAACTGTAAACTGATTTGTGCAGAAAACCAACATCTGTATCCAGAGGCAGTACTTCCGGGCGATGCCTTGGGTTCCTGAGCTTTCCTCCTGCTGGAATTCCATTTCCAAAAATTCAAAAAAAGGAAAGCGGGTTTCGCTGGATCCTCATTCTGAGGGGCTGAACAGATTTTTGAAAGTCCTGCCATTTCATATGTTGTGTTCAGGTCTCCTTAGTAGTGGAGACCCTTTACCAACCCCCCTTTGAGCCGATAAAGGAGATCCGATTGAAGTGGTTATCTATTAAGCCTGCTTTTTTTTTCAGCCATTGCATCAGTGAAATGCGTTGGTGAGCTTTACACAGTCCAATACCTTCACCCCTGCTCTGTGGAGATTGTTTAGCTATTCTTCCAAAGACAGCTCTCTGGTCTTGATGTTGGATTATATTTTCTAACACAAATACAGTCTTCACAGGCAAAACCCAAGGCTAAAACCACAAGTAGACATTCAGAACTTGTTATGGTTTAATCAATCAATCTAACAGGACACATTTGGGACTGTATTGAATTGTTTTAAGATATGAATATGTTGGGTGCAGTTTTGAAGCTTCAACCATAATATAACAACTTGAAAAAGAATGCCGTGTTCCTGATACTAAGGATGGCCATTATTGTTTAACTGCTTCATTTTAATTCTGTGAGAATTCTGCTATGTTCTACATGTAATTACTTTGAGCCAATTTTGCTTCAGGGACAGAACGGTTCAATTAAATTATAATTCACCACCAGTTCTCAGGGTTTTAAAGAAGTCAGCACAATTAAAGAAAGATTCCTGGTTGTTTGCACATGTGGGATGAGGTGCTGTCATGTATTGTATAAATTGCAGCCATACACGGTGAATTTAACTGGCTCAGTGCTGCTGCAGAGCCCAAAAGGATTTGCATTTTTAAAAAGTCAATCACCACAGTTATGTGCCGCGCCAGGTTTTTTTTCTCTTTCTCTCGCCCTCACTCTTTTTCGCTCTTGTCCTGGCTCTCTCTCGCTCCCGCTGCCTCTATTCAAACTGACAGGTCAAACGGGATTGGATAATGGGCAGATCCATGGCTGTCAGGGTTCCAAATCTAGCTCTGGCCTGGAGGCGAATCAGAGGGACCTGTTCACCTTTTAAAACAAGGGTTTCCATCATCCCAAAGAGAGATTCTATATTTTCATAAACACATTTTTTTGTTCTGATAAACCCCTTGTATTACCGTGTACCGACAATTGTATTTTGATTCCTGGTTTGCGATTTGACTTGGTTGCTGGTATCGGAAGGAAGGGGGGAAGAAGAGGTAGGTTTTCTTTTTTTGTAGAATGTATACTTGAGTAAGGGTGTACCTTGTATGTTTTGGAGGTGCACCTATGAATTGGTCCCTAAAGCATACAGGCAGAAGATCAGGAAGCTCAGGAAATCCTTAAATCTGGCCTTTGTGGAGTTTGCCAGATAAAAAGGGATTTTCTTTGATTAGTGCATCACTAATAAAGTCTTTAAGAATTGCCACCCAGAGTGTGTGGTTTATGTAAATTAGCTGTCATAAGCAGCTGTGTTAGTTACTTCCTGTAGAAGCAAACAAGCCCATGGTTTGCTGAAAAATAAGGTAAACATAGAAACTACATGCTGAGAGAGATCTGGGGTAGGTTGTGTCTGTCTGTCTGGGACAGATGCAAATGCAGCTACACTCACCAAGCACTTTATTAAGAACATTTTAACTTTATTACACCAACATATTCATGTGATTATCTAATCAGCCAATTGTGTGGCAGCAGTGCAATGCAAACAATCATGTAGATATGGGTCAGGAGCTTCAGGTAATGTTCACATTAACCATCAGAATAGGGAAAAAATGATCAAAGTGACTTTAACCGTGGAATGATTGTTGGTGGCAGACATACAGGCAGGTTTGAGTATCTCATAAATTTCTGATCTCTGAGATTTTCATGCACATTTGTCTCTAGAGTTTACAAAGAATGGTGCTAAAAAAACAACAAAGAAATCCAGGTGAGCAGCAGTTCTGCAGACAGAACGCCTTGCTAATGAGAGACAGCCAGACTGGTCAAAGCTGACGGGACAGTACTGCAAATCACCACAATAGTGGTATGCAGAAGAGCGTCTTTGAACACACAACACATAATTCTAATAGGTCATAAGTGGATAGGCTACAGCAGTAGGAGTCTAAAAACTAAGTCTAACAAATACCTAATAAAGTGCTCACTGAGTGTATGTTGTTGTGTGCTACACTGAACATGTGGCTGCGTGCTTACATCAGCCTAAAAATCATCTTTGCTATTTGGCAAACAAGCAGATATTATAGTGTCATGCAAAGTACGTTTTAATTGCACATGATAATGGGATCTAAGAACTGAGAAATAATCATTAATGTTACATATGTGAACTCCTGCTGTTCAGTTTACATTGTGGACTGCATGTGTTTCCTCAAAGAGAAAAGTCAAAACAGAGTCTTAGTTTTCTTAAGACTGTCATAATAAATATTGCGTTAATAAAAAACTTGACAACATGATAACTGAGTTGGACCTGCTTCAGAGGGAACTCTGAAAGACTGTGGGGTCTGTCGATTACTGGGGCTTTCCCATGCACTAAATCAAGTGCTAAGACAGGCCCCAGTGTGAAGGCCTTATGATTCACACAGCCGGTGTGGAGCCACGCCATTCTGCTCTCTCTGTCAGGTTAGAGTGAACCCGGCCTCTGGTGTGAGGCTACCACTGAACCACTAGCATGAAACGACAGTAGACATGGGACAAGGTGCTTCGATTTCCTGCACCTCTACTTTTCTGAACAGCACTTTTGTTTCCCTTTATCTGACCCCAAGACAGAACACTTACCAGACATAAATAATTTGCAAAGTAGGCGTAATACTGTATTCTAGGCAAAGAGCAAAATATCAATGCATCTATTTTTCTCTGGTTCTGGCTGTCATGTTACCTTTATGACCTTGTCCTTGGGGATTTGTAGATTGTCATCAAAATATTTGTTTTGTATGTGAACTGAAAAGAAATTAGCATAATGTGAATGTCAGCCTTTTGAAATCTAAACATATTTTTTGTATTCAGAAACTATGCTAAAAAGTAAACGTAGAAACAAAAAGAGCTTTACAGAATTATTTATAAAAGAAACTGCCATATGAACACAGATTATTATGACCAATTGACTCATTTCAAGGTGGAAGGCAGGCATATAGGATCAGTCAGAGGAACACCTATTGATTTGGTGATGTCCTAGTTTTCATAATCACGTTATCCCCTCCTTTAAAACAACACTTGTATTCTATATATGAACAGGGCACAGGGATTTGTGTTATTATTAAGTTTCGATTTTGCTTTCAGAGGAAAACATTTCTGATCCTGTAAACAATTGTTTTTTAAGCTTTGGACATATTTTCCTCATGCTAACCTCATCTGCAAATATTGAGTTTAATGCATTGCACATACTCAGATCCATATCGGTGTAGAAACCACACATTCCTGGTCAAAATAATTTGAAAATGAACTTATTTTGCTGCTGGGGTTAACTGAAAAGATAGATGTTGCCATGTACAGATGCATTTCTTGCCATGGTTCATTGTTTATTAACTTTCAGTCTGGCAGTGGGAGGAAAAACAATTCCAGATGGCAGTCCCAAACAGTTAGTGTAGTGTAATCTGTGCAGATGACGTATGGTGAAATCCATCAGTATGGAGAAACAACTGTCTATCTATCTATCTATCTTGGCCAGTATGTTTATAGGCAACTCTTAAAGAGAAAAGGTAGAGACAGGTAGGCTAAATACAGTCAGTGATCGCTTTATTAGGTAGACCTGTACCCCAGCTTGTTAATGAAAATATTTAATCAGCCAATCATGTGGCAACAACATAATGCATAAAAGCATGCAGACGTGGTCAAGAGGTTCAGCTGTTTTTCTGACCAAATGTCAGAATGGGGAATAAATGTGATCTAAGTGACTTTGACCATGGAATGATTGTTGGTGCCAAACAGGGTGGTATCTATTTTCATGCACAACAGTCTCTAGTTTACAGAGAATGGTGTGAAAAACATCCAATAAGCAGCAGTTCTACTGACACAAAGGCATTAATGAGGAGAAGGGCCAGACAGTAGGTGACAGTAACGCAAATAACCATGCATTAAAACAGTGATATGCAGAAGAGCATCTCTGAACGCACAACGCATGAAATCTCTAAGTGGACAGGCTACAGCAGCAGAAGACTTAATAACAAATACCTAATAAAGTGCTCACTGAGCGTACATTCAAGGCCACAGTAATTCATTCATGAAGGATAATTGGTAACTTTTGTGCAGCTGCAAAACCTTGTCGGCCTTTTAAGTCCAGAAAAAAACAAGCTTGCTTAAACTTTAAACAACACTTGGGCAATATCTTTGATCTGCAGTGTCCACAGTTAAGTGATGTACAACCTGTTTTTAGACTGGTGGTGACAGAACTCTCATCTAATTCCCTTAGTGCTCTGTGTTTCTTGGCCTGTCAGTACGAACATGTGCTTTTTGTTTTTGTTTTGATTCCTCTCCTGCCAGTCCTGCCCATGTCCTCGCCCCCTCGTCTATCACCTAGCAACTTCTACCTGCTGACTAGCTTCAGCTGATTCCACTCATTACTTTCTGCCTTTATATAAACTGACTTTTGACTGGCAGTTTATCTCAGCTTCTACCCTGTCTTGTTCTGGTTCTTGTTCGATTACGCACCTGCCTGCCGTTTTTGTACTGTCACTTATGACCTCTGATCCCTGGTAAGGAACTGTCTGTTTTTGGATTTTGATTCTGCCTTTCGTTTGAAGTTTCCGGCCTCACTGCACTTATAAATAAACACTTGTTATTTTACATCTGCTGGTTTGCGGTTGAGTCCTTGTCTGAGTCCTGACAGATGGCCTGCCATCTAGAAGCCAGCAAGAGAAAGACCCCACCTCAAAGACAGATGGCAATGACCGAGAATAAAATGATCCTTACAAGTGCAAAGCATTTAATTATTAGATAGTTCTGAGTAGAAAAGAAGTACTACTAAATGCTCTGATATAGCAGTACAAGTATCTGGTGTGGTGAGCCACATGTTAAGCTGATGGTTGATTAATTCAAAGAACATGAGTTCAGGAGGTAAGAGTGGTCGTCTGGTAGTCGCAGGGTTGCCGGTTCAATCCCCTGCCTTAGGTGGGTGTGTTTAGGTGTCCCTGAGCAAAACACTTAATATGTATGGCAACCTGTTGCCATTGGTGTGTGAGTGTGGATATTAGTGAATGAGATGCATTCATTGTAAAGCACTTTGGATAAAAGAGCTACAGTGCAGTCCGTAAGTACAAACAGTTTTTTTGCTTGTTTTTTTGTATTTTAGCGTAGGTTTTTACAATACATGTATGAACTTCCATCTTGACCTACACTAAGTTTAATTTTGAATTCAGTTATTTCATCTATATTAACACAATACAATAGTTTTGCCTTACTGTACGTCAGCTTCATGCCTTACTGTTTGTCAGTTTCGTGATTTCCTTACTGTATGCCTGTATAGTTAGCTAGCAAAAAAATCTAGAAAATATAAACACAAGTGGCACTCACACAAAAAAGAAAAGTGAAAAGGAGGAACTGGAAAATTCAGTTCAACTACCAAAGTTTTTTTAACTTGAAACTGCTTGTGTGTACTGCGTTGATTCTCAATTTCACCATAGGCTACTAGTGACCGACACCACAGCCCAATGCTCATTCTCAAAACTAAAAATGTATGACTGCATGCGCACTGTGGGTAATGTTATTGAAGGGAATGGGGTTCTGGAGTATAATTTTCACCGGGCCCCAACGGGTCTTAGTTACGCCACTGCCTCTAATACTTTTTCATGCAGAAAGGAATAATGATTTGTGTATCAGTGACATCATGTGTTAACTTTAGTTCTACCATAGTCCATACCATAACCCTGATGTTGCATTCTGGATTTATATTTGCAGAAATATTTCATCCTTTCTTAAATTATGATTAAATCTTGCTGCTTTACCGCATGAGGAGATCATTATAATAATATTCAGCTCCAAAATGGGTTTACCAGAACCTGCAAAAAAAGAAAACAGAACTCAGCTACCTGTTATTGCAGACATACTTGTCTTTGTCCATTTAATATGTTGGGCATGATGTCACCACTCATAACCAGAGGTCTTTGATTTTGTTAAGAAAGATAATTCACATCTTGCTTAAAATATGATACTATTTTGGTAAATTAACAATTACAGTTCCATGCTTACTGGAGACAGTGTACTGGAAACAGTGGTATTAGTTCATTCTTATTTCTCCTCCCTTCTGGGTTATCAACATCAGAAGTGGATCAAGGATTTCCTCCATAATTGGCCATGAGCAAATGAATTAACATAAAAAATGTATGTATCTATGAGGAAATTACCAAGGCCTTTAATCTGAGTTTGTTTTAATTGCTAGGTCACACTTATTTGAGTAAAAATATCATTTAAAAACAAAGAGAGGAATTATTGAAAAAGAGGGCGTTGTGTTATGCCTCAATGATCTACTGTAGTCTTTGATGATCTGAGTTTGTTGTTGTTGTTATATTATTGCCTGGGTGGAGTGTCGCAATGGTCTGCTGTGGGAGTGGTGCACTGCATCGAATGGCTGGCCACGGAGCTGGGCACTGTCCTTCAGTTGCACAACGATGCCAAGGGAGTTCTAGTTCTTTCCTGCAAAGGTCTACTGCTTTAGTTGTGTCACTGAAATCAGTGTCTTGACCTCAGGCTTACTCAGAATCTTTCATCGCAAGTACAGAGGTGAAGAGAGGATTGCCTTTTTCATCCAAAGTGTCCCATCCAACAATATGTTTTGCAAACTACTACAATAAATACCTGCCCAGTTATGCTATTTATGGATATTACACAATTCAGTATACGCCCTACATAAAATACTCACCTCGTCCTGTCCAGCTACAACACATCTCATCTATGTTGTGTATGTGAAATTTGACTCTTACTAGAGCAGTGCAAGGCTCCGGGGAGTCAAACATCTGCCCTACAAAACTCCTCATAAGCACATTACCCTCAAACCCACATTGTGATTGACAGGTCTTGCCGCGAGAGGTCCAGCAGCTTGAGGGGAACAAACAAAGGCCTATTTCCAGCTTAGCGAGCGCTGCCAAGGACTGTCAAATCAGAATGGCAATAACGAGGTTTCCACTTCTGAAAATCAGTGGTTGGAAAAGATGATCAGATGTGTTTATCCAAGTTAAACAGAGCAAAAAGTGCAAAGATTAATAAAGGATGAGATCATGCTCAAGGGATGTGCTGTAAATCCTTTCTGAATATGAGACTGGACTACGTTCTGCTCTATGCATTTAAAATTGAAACAATGCATATGAGGCAGACAGGTGTTCAGTGTGTATATCAAACTGGTAACCAAATTCAGGTTCTGTGATTGAGATTCATCTTTGAATAGACAGTATATCATGACAATTTATTAATAGTGTCACGTGCGGTTTCCTATGTTCGGTCTTTCATTTCCAATAGCATGTAATGGTTATATACCATTGCTTTTTATCATCTGTTACAGTGCACTGACCACATTTACGCACACCATATTCTATGGAAGCATATCCGAGTCAAAATGAAAATGAAAATGAGAATTCAATTACATTTCATTATCATTCCAAGTGCGTTAAAACCATTCTTCAATAACCCAAGACAACTTGTGCTGGCCACGTTTGAGTTTTAATTAGAATAAGGTGCTTAGATAGTTTTCATTTTCGGATTAGTAGCAGTATATGCAACCTATGTTGTGTTCAGATACTTCAGCCTTTCTAATAATGACGTATGTGTAAACATGGTCACCAATACATATTCTTTGTAGCTACTGTATGAATGCTCTGCTGATGAAATGGTAATTAAGTGATGGCTTTGGCTGATGTCTTCCCAAATACATGCATGTTTTCTCCTTTCAGCCTACTGCCAGCTAAATATGATATCAGCTAAATATATTATCTCAAGCAGACAGAATCAGCTGCTGGCAAAATCATATGAATACAAAATCAGAACATAGAATCAAGCTGTTCTCAGCATTTGGTTTAAATGTTTTTGTTTTGTTCTGGCAGGTTCCTCCAGGACAAGCTTTTGTGTTACTGTCACTTAAGATTAAGTACTGTACTTATCTAGCAAGAGAACAGCCACTTTGTGCCATGGTAGGCTAATTCAAATTGATTTGCACACTGCACAATGTTCAGTGTAAAATCAGTTTAGACATTTTACTCTCATTTTACATTTTATAGTACATGTAACCTCTTTTGGACTCACACAGTTAACAACTCATGCACTGAGAATTGTACGGTCCCACCTTTCAAGTTCTCTCACTTCAACTGCTCTTTCCCCTCCAGAATCCACTGTATTCAGGTCAAAGTGGCTTTTTAAAAAGATAGTAATTTGTCTCAGATGGTCAGTCATTTGAAACATGTTATTTTGGCAAAAGCTTCAGTAGACTAAATGGTACTGTAGATTCAACAGAACTGAGGCCATGGCCCATGGCTAGAATTGGGCATTCCTTGAGGGAACACTCTGTTTATAAGATAATTGATTCACTGACTGTGAGTCACATTCTACTGGCAGCTATACATGCCCAAGCCTAATAAGACCTCTACCATGTTTCAAAGGTGCTTTGAATCATAAACAGTGCCTTTATTTCTCCCCACTTTTCTCTTTCCATTACTTTGGTACCGGGTAATATTAATCTCATCTGTCCGTATGACTTTGTTATAGAATTCTACTGCTGACCAGTGGTTGCATCTTGCATTGAATCATCTGAGGTGTAGTCTTCTCTTTATTTTAACTTTATTTTAACTGTGCCTGGAGAGTGTTAGTGAGAGTGTTTGGTGGTTGTAAATGGCTTTTTCTTCACAATTGAAAGTATTATTTGGTCATCTGCTACAGTGGTCTACCAGGCTGGCTGCTATTGCTCAGCTCAGTTAATTTATTCCAGTTTTTCATCCTCATGATGGCCTGCTTTACTGGCATTGACACTTCTTTGGTCCTCGTGTTGGGAAACAACTACAACAGACTACACGTTACACATACAAATTCCAAATCTAGAACTCTAGACCGTTTTAAACTTGCTTGTTCCTGAACTAATGTTGGAACACACAGTTGGCCAAGAAATAGCGGAACAGCCAATTGTCCAATTACTTTTAGTCCCACATAATGTGGGCACTATGTATTAAAACAGCTGCAATTCCTGCATGGGTAATGTCATATGGATGTTAGATTAAATGTTAGTGTGCACTTTATCCTCATATTCATTTCAAATCATATGTGCATGAGTACAGAGCCAAAAAAAGAAGAAAAAAAAGCCTTATCCAAATAGGCGTACTTATAGACTGAAAATTAAATCAAATCCAGATCATTGAACTGATATGTAGGTTAGCAATAGGGTGTGTGCATGCATGCACATAGCTGACATATGACATATAAACTCACTGAGCACTTTATTAGGAACTTATTCATGCGATTATCTAATCAACCAATTGTGTGGCAGCAGTGAAATGCATAAAACCATGCAGATAATGGTCAGGAGCTTCAGGTAATGTTCACATCCACCATCAGAATGGGGGGAAAAACGACCAATTACTACAGCAGCAGAAGACTTGATAAGTTTAAAAAATAAGTATAATAAATACTGTGCTGTATATAAAAAAAATTGATGTATTAAATTAAGAGAATGGTTCAGGTCCCTTGGCGACATCAGCACTGACCATTAGAAGCAGCTCACAACAATCTGAGCTAAATGGAAAGAGTGAATGTCAGGTCGATAAATGCTTTACACAGTGATAACAGAAGAATCTAAGGAGACAGACGAGTAGATCAGAATTTGTTGTTTCCAAGAGGACAGTCCTTACAGTTTGTAGTACATATACCAAAATGTATTTGATTGGCAACCCCCAGCTCACATAACTTGTATGCAACATACATTTTACAAGGTCCTCCAAGAACTTTAATAAATTAGGCGTAAAAGTGAGAAAAACAAAGATTTAAAATCTGGCAGCAGTTTTCTCCAATTATAGCAGAAGACTGTCAAAGTGTGAAAAGACTCAGAACTGCTTAAAAAAAAAGCAACAGGGACCTTGTGAGAGAATCTATTTTTCATTTATTTATGTCTATTTTTCATTTATTTATGTCTCTAGCTTCTCTCAGACAAGCATCCTTTCGAAAACCATATTGATATATTTTTCATTCTGCCTCTTTGAAGTCAACTCATCTATTTCCTTTTAGCATCTTTTGTTTAAGTTAGGGGTGAGCATTAGCCTCACATGGCTTATGTTAAACTCTGAAGTTGCAGGTACTGAGCTGGCTGTGACAATGTGTTTCACCAATAACCTACTGTAAAGTCCCATACCAGAGGGTCAAATAAAATGCATTTTCAAGGCTATAAATTTGGACAATGACATGAAAACATCTATCTATCATAATACGTCTTCAGCAATTTTCAAATGAGAGGAAATCACGTGAATGATGTTCTATCTTATGACAGGATTATTGACTGTCAAATTGTTGTGTAGACTAATATTTCATATTCTGGCAGAAACATTCCTGAATAATATTACGGTATACCATACACCATAAATAAGCAAACACTCCCTATGCAAGCAAGTGAAGAAACCCAGTTCTTCCATGTCTAAAGTTAAGAAGAGTGCTGGATGCGATAATGTTTTACTGCAAAGCAAATGTCAGAAAGCATCCTGAATATTTCAGCTGGAGAACCACAAGGGGAAGGAACACAAGTGGAGACCGAAGTAGAAGTGAAAGAATTGGACAATTTAGCAGTCCCAGTGCAATAGGCGAATATAAAAAACCGTAGGATTCTGTCCATGCATATTACTAATTCATGAAGTCGCTTTTCTGCTCTGGACTTGGGATGGTACTACAGTATGGAATTTGGCCTCTGAGGTGCAAAAGGAAAGAAAATGAAATACTGAAGCATTCATGTACACAGAAATGGAATGTTTTCCTTTGATTTTCGGAATTGATTTTGCAAGAGCACTGACTCGCAGGTCAGGTATGCTTTTACAATGATGAAAAATACATACTGTATATATTTTATTTTGCGTCTTCCCTTGAAGATGGTAGACTAAACTAAGGTGCTGAAAATTAAATGTTGTTTTGATATAATACTCTTTATTGACGTAAGGAATATTAATAATAATAATGAATAAAGAATAAGTGACAGCAAACTTTGTCAAACAAAAAATCCTGAAAAAGCTTTTGAACGTTTAGTTAAGTCAAATGTCTGGAATTGCTTTTTCTACTTTTCCAAAAATACCAACTTGTACTGTGTAGCAATATGAATTTACTCCAAACTTCAACACAACTTATAAGCTATGGCTATGTTTCAGGCTATGTTTTACAATAAAGAAGAGCATATACTCAGATTAATCGAGTGTCACAGATGCACTGTGTCAGCTAACAGCAGGCCTGCTTCTTCCTTTTGGAACAGAGTGCTGCAGCAGTTAAAGAAAGCCCTGTTGGTGAAATAGGAAGCGTGTTTGTACTGGTGCATTCTCCTGCCTGCCCCTTCCTTTCATATTCATAAACCCCCTTCCCACTCCTCTCTCTCCAAGGCCCTGTGCATTTGACCTGTGAATCACGTACATTAATTTCTTAATCTTGTTCATTCATCTCTCACAGGAAAAGTCATGATGTTGCATCTTACCACTCCCTTTTCATTGCCTGGTGTCCAAGATTTATTTGGCAGGATTGTATCTAAGATGTTATATGGAACGGCTGAAGAGGTGATATTGATAAACAACATAAGGGCAGGGATACAATACAATACCCTAGGCCATCTGTCAACCAAACATTTGATACTAATGGGCCAATATGATTTTGGCGCACCGATAAATTGTTGGTTTTTGATTATGCTTGTTATGGTATGGATGCATATATGTATATACACTCACTGGGCCTCATTTATCAAACGTGAGCCAAACTTATTTCACTGTAAATCATTTGGAAATGCATTAACACAGATAATGTGGGATTCAAAGTTTTTGGATGTCAGTTTTTTAGTAGGATCCGAATGGAGAGTGCTCTCAGCTGTTCATATTGTGTGCAGAAATGAAAGCACATGGCTGTAAAGCATGTTATGTTCTTTTATTATTCCATTCATATTTTATTTTCATTGAGAGAGGCACAATTATTTTATTAAGCCAATTGAATATTGTAAATACTCATATCATATAAAAAACACAACACGATTCAACATTAAAATGGGTGATGTTTCATTCAGGTAATCCTGATTAAGTAATGCTTAATTTAAGTTAAATATGAATTCCTTAAAACACGTAAACAAAGTCTACATGTATTGCTTTATTAGAAGATTTGATGCATGGTGCAGCCTACTTCTGAGAGAGCGCTTCTTCAAAGGCTGAGTCCATTTCTTTGGTGAGGCTCACAAGTCGGTTCCGACCGTAGACCATATAAAATGGTTCCGACTGCCCAGACACCTCCTTCTGAGTTAATGCAACACACTGGAGCCAAAACTCAGAAGATCTACTCACCGTTCCTGTCCAATTCTAGAACATGTTCTGGGACTTTCCTGTCTGGTAAGCGGTTTCTATTTTCCCTGTGTTGTTTTTGCGCCTATTGTCCCATCTCGCTTTCCGTAGTCTCCATTAATTTCTGTCATTCAGTTCACCTGTGTATCATTACCTGTTTCCTCATTCGCACCTGTTTGTCATTTCTGTCCAATCGTTCTGTGTATTTAACCCGTCCTGTTTCTCATAGCCTTTACCAGATTAAAGCCATTCCTTCCAGCGTTTTTCTCATTGCCTGTTCTCTGTTCTTACCACTTTTGTGTACCCCGACTTCCGCTTTCTTGATTATCTTTCTGTTTCTGATTGGATTTTCTGTTACCAGACTTTGATTTAACTTTTTTTAAACATCTAGCTGTGTTTGCCTGTGACCACCACCACATTTTTGATTGTCCCTGCTGTGTCTGGTCGCCCTGTGTTTGGACTTTTGCTAGTGACCCCGACTACAATTCTGATTATCCTCTTTGTACCTGTTTGCCAACGATTGATCCCTGCCTGTCTGACCTCCCTAAATAAATACTCCATTACTTTCCATTTCCTGGTTGCTATTGGTTCCTCGACCCTGAGTCTTGACACTTTCTGCCCTCAGCTTCTTGGGGACTGGCACACGACAGTGAAAACTGAAAACATGTGCTGTCGCCCTCCTGGGTAATTCCAGACAGTCTGTCTTTTCTAGACTTCTACGCATTCTGTTGAGAGCCTGACAATGGTTTAATGATTTAATTAAGACAAAATGAAAGAATAAATAAAATCAAAACATTTTAACTGAGACCAAGAGTTCATTGTTTAGTCCTTTCTATATTTTTGAGCTGCACCTGCTCACAGCATCACTGCCTTTCCTCTTGGATTTGATCTAACCACAGTGTTTTTTGTCAAAGCACAAACACAAATAAGGGCTATTTTCCAGTATATGTGCTTCCTAAAGCAGCCAAAAGTGCAATTGCTTTAGACTGGGCACTTATGCCTGGGAGACCAGTCTTCCCATTTAGCACTGTATCTCCCTTTCACCCCAGCCAGCTGGCAATAGACAGCATGTTTGTTGACAGCTTGTTCACCAGCAGAATATGTTCAAGACATATCTGTGGGCTCATAAAAAATGCTGCAATATGATATCACCTCATCCTCTGAACCTACTCCCCAAATTATGAGTCACTGCTTAATAAGTCTCATATGTGCATGTGAATGCGGCTGTTTAAATAACTTGGGTGGGTTTCCCAAAAGCATCTTAATGCTAAGAACCTCTTTAAATGCATCTGATAATTAATCTTAAAATAACGTGGGTTTCCCAAACACATTCGTAATGAAAGTGTCTATCTTGTTACCTCGTAAGTAATGAGCGATCAGGATCAGAGCAAAGAACCTCTTTAAGATACTGCTTGCAGTTGCCCTCTCTGGCAGCACAAGCAAAATGCATGCTTACAATGCTTATGCTCACAGTCTATAGTCACCTAATTAAGCGTTATGGAACGAGAACCCGTGGTATATCGTGGATATTGCCACAGCTAGCGGGACGGTTAGGCACGACGCGAAGTGGAATGCCGTTACACCCCCTAGCTGTGCCAATATCCACGATATACCAGGGGTATGCAACGCTATTACAAAGATGTATCCCCACTGCATTAACGTTAGCTAGTTAGCTTGCTAGACGACACTGACACACACAAGTAATTTGTTTTTGTTGTAGACGTTTATCAGGACACTGCCAGATAACGTGCAGTTATTGAAATATATCAGTGTTGCCGGGGTTTGGTAGTCTTGCTGGTATTTCGATCCAAGGATGTTTCCTAAGTTGTATTTGTTTTGTTCCTACTCATTTCCAAATCAAAGGACACTTTAAACTCACCCATTTTATTTTACTTTGTTTGGCTACTAGTGGCGAGATGATGATAACTTCAAGTTACGTTCATTTCGATTACAAAGTACATAACGGTGATCTACAAACCCGGAGTAATATTAAAAGATGAGCGAACATTCAATTTACCCCTGTGTATGTTGTGGAAACGGCTGGAATGCAAACTGACCAATAGAGACAATGGACCAGACGTATCCGTTGTCAATTATTTCTCATGTAGGCTAACCAATATTGAGAGTAAATATCATAACTACATGAACACATGTATAGCCTACCCATACAAACTTTATCTGAATAGCCTATGATTTGGAAGGAAAGTGTATTAAATTCTGAACCAAAGGTACATACGATACTTAATTTAGCAATCTGAATATATTTTAAACCGTGAGACCACTTCACTGATGACGCCTGGGGTGGGCAATTTTTAGTCTATTATTTGTGGAATGTTTTGTTTTAATATTAGTTTAAAAATGAAAGTGTTCTAGTTTAATGATAAAGCGATATATTTCACATTTTGAGCACCGTTATTCACATTTCATTAGGAACCTCATTAACACACTCATTAATCCGAAGATCCAACGTTATCAGGAAACCCACCCCTGACATGTACATTCAACCATTTAAATGGAATATTAAGTAACTGTAAATTCATCTATGACGCTATCATTGACCTTCTTGCTGTGAGGCAACATTACTTTACCACTGTGCTGCCAGTAAGGGATAGTCTTTAAATGCAAGGGAGGAGATGGGGTGGTGGAGGGTGTTTTAGACTACCAGTCTTTGGCAAACATAAGCACAGCAGAAAGGTTTTGGCCGGCAACATGCAGCAGCTTGCCTGCAGGAGGAAGCACCAATGAGTAAGAGGAGGCTGTTTAAATAGACTGCCTTAATATGTGAATGGACTCTGATAGGCAAACATCACTAATCAGCTCAGCCATCAACTGATTCAGCTGGAGCAGCTTGACCCCCATGGCCTGCCAGAACTACACTCTAGTTTTGGCACATTTTGGGAATGAAATGAACTGTTGTGTCAGGCTCCAAGTTGGTGCAGAGAGTTGTATGTAAACGAGGTTTTTTTTAAAAAGAGTTTTGAGAAAGTTAATTCAGTATTGAAAAAAGCTTGTTAGCAATTGTAAAAAAAAAAAAAGCTTTTGATATCTAGTCTTGATTCTAGGTTCTTGATTGCCTTCTGAGTCTGTTATTTGTGTTTGTCAACATGAGAGCCGGAGTTGTGCCAATGACAGTCAAGAAAGCCATTATGGGGCAGCGTATTGGTTGTTTTGCTGCATTTTGTTTGTTTTGTGAAATTAACAGTTGTGCCAAGCAACATGTTGGTGCATAAAACTGTGTAGAGGGTTTTGAAAAAAAGCAATTGTAAAACAAAAACTGCACAATTACCCACAAAATGTCAGTATCTGGCCCTAACTAGACTACGAAAAAATCTGTTTAGAGTCAAACAAATACTGAAGGTTTTATTGTGCACTTTGGTAAGATACATATTATGGGCTTGTTTTGCTTCAACACCATTTTTTTTCTCAGGAAATCACTGTGATTAGTTTGTGTTGTTTTGCTTGTAGAGGTCGAGTCTGCAGTTCACACCTTTCACATAAGGGTAATAACAGTGTGCAATTAGGTTACCAGACTCAGTTAGCTAACTCTTTCTGATGGGTTTCCACTTGAGGTCACAGAGTTCACAGTTAACCACTAATGTGTTGTTAATTGCAATAATTTTACGTTAACTGAGAGTATAGCTTATAACATTGGAATTGGTGGGGTTAGTGTCTGCAATTGCCTCTGGAACAGTGTAAATACATATTTTATTCAGAACAAACCACTTTCTTTTTGTCTGGACCTTCAGTCAAACACATCAACTGATACCTTATTATCCAATGTGTAAAGCAGACTTACCCTGGCCCACAATACAAGTTTAAATGTGTTTAAATGTAACTTGAACATATTTTTTATTAAATGGGATAATAAATGCACAGTAAATGCCATGTTAAAAATGTGGTGGTGGCTCTGCTCTCTGACATGCTGTGTTATCAGGGCATTATATGACCAGTGAAAATAAAGCTCAAAGCTGTCATGCTTTTCCATTGAATATCATGACTCGTTTTGTGTTCAATGGGAACTAAGGCATTCAGCTCTTCAGAAAACAATACTTCCCTCTAGTGGTGATATGACAACACAACACTTACCTCTCAAAGTGTTATTTACAAAATGTGTAAATGATCATTTTAAACTGCCCATGCGTATTTGCATGTATGTTGGATAATGTGTATATATATATATATATATATATATATATATATATATTGTTCTTACCAGTGTGGAAAAATATGATTTAACTCATCAAGGTGTTGTTTGAAGACCATGTTACAGGTAAATGACGAAATAAAGAAAGCACTTTTGAGTAAACAAGGGATACAAAGTATATTGAAAGCAGGTGCTTCCACACAAGTGTAGTAATTAAGCAGTTACTATCCCAGCAGTTTTGTATAAAAAAAGCTGGTGGGGGCCTGTTTCCCAGAAGAAGAGATCTTATAGAGGGGTAGCTGCTGGGGCAGAAGATGTTAATGACAATAGCCAATAGCCAATTATAGCAGATTACAGACAGACATTAAAATAGAAAACAACAGTAAAACCTGTGTAAGCCACCCAGGGGAATCATAAAAACCGGCCACCATGTTGGTGACTGCCATTCAAAGGTGCCGCCAAGATGGGTTGACTAGTGGAAAGCAGGGTCTGATATGACATGGGGTCAATTGTTATGCAATGGTTTCACCTAATCAGAAGCAAGCTTTCAATCATGTGCACACCTCCATAGCAACCACTCTCACTTTACATTTCAACACACTAGCTTTGTGTCCATTTTTATGTATATACAGTGCATCCGGAAAGTATTCACAGCGCTTCACTTTTTCCACATTTTGTTATGTTACAGCCTTATTCCAAAATTGATTAAATTAATTTTTTTCCTCACACAACACCCCATAATGACAACATGAAAGAAGTTTTTTTGAAACTTTTGGAATTTTTTTTTTTTTTAACTAAGAAATCACATGTACATAAGTATTCACAGCCTTTGCTCAATACTTTGTTGATGCACCTTTGGCAGCAATTACAGCCTCAAGTCTTTTTGAATATGATGCCACAAGCTTGGCACACCTATCTTTGGGCAGTTTCGCCCATTCCTCTTTGCAGCACCTCTCAAGCTCCATCAGGTTGGATGGGGAGCGTCGGTGCACAGCCATTTTCAGATCTCTCCAGAGATGTTCAATCGGATTTGAGTCTGGGCTCTGGCTGGGCCACTCAAGGACATTGACAGAGTTGTCCTGAAGCCACTCCTTTGATATCTTGGCTGTGTGCTTAGGGTCGTTGTCCTGCTGAAAGATGGACCGTTGCCCCAGTCTGAGGTCAAGAGTGCTCTGGAGCAGGTTTTCATCCAGGATGTCTCTGTACATTGCTGCATTCATCTTTCCCTCAATCCTGACTAGTCTCCCAGTTCCTGCCGCTGAAAAACATCCCCACAGCATGATGCTGCCACCACCATGCTTCACTGTAGGGATAGTATTGGCCAGGTGATGAGCAGTGCCTGGTTTCCTCCAAACATGATGCCTGGCATTCACACCAAAGAGTTCAATCTTTGTCTCATCAGACCAGAGAATTTTGTTTCTCATGGTCTGAGAGTCCTTCAGGTGCCTTTTGGCAAACTCCAGGCAGGCTGCCATGTGCCTTTTACTAAGGAGCGGTTTCCATCTGGCCACTCTACCATACCAGAGATGATTGTCCTTCTGGAAGGTTCTCCTCTCTCCACAGAGGAACGCTGGAGCTCTGACAGAGTGACCATCGGGTTCTTGGTCACCTCCCTGACTAAGGCCCTTCTCCCCCAATTGCTCAGTTTAGACAGGCGGCCAGCTCTAGGAAGAGGCCTGGTGGTTCCGAACTTCTTCCATTTACGGATGATGGAGGCCACTGTGCTCATTGGGACCTTCAAAGCAGCAAAAAATTTTCTGTACCCTTCCCCAGATTTGTGCCTCGAGCCAATCTTGTCTCGGAGGTCTACAGACAATTCCTTTGACTTCATGCTTGGTTTGTGCTCCAACATGCACTGTTAACTGTGGGACCTTATATAGACAGGTGTGTGCCTTTCCAAATCATGTCCAATCAACTGAATTTACCGCAGGTGGACTCCAATTAAGCTGTAGAAACCTCTCAAGGTTGATCAGTGGAAACAGGATGCACCTGAGCTCAATTTTGAGCTTCATGGCAAAGGCTGTGAATACTTGTGTACATGTGATTTCTTAGTTTTTTATTTTTAATAAATTTGCAAAAATCTCAAAAAAACTTTTTTCACTTTGTCATTATGGGGTATTGTGTGTAGAATTTGGAGGAAAATTTAATCAATTTTGGAATAAGGCTGTAACATAACAGAATGTGGAAAAAGTGAAGCGCTGTGAATACTTTCCAGATGCACTGAATATATAACTATATTAATTTTAATATTGACATTGTCTTTCCTTATAGAGATTATAGAGGTTGCAGGTGAGTACTGGTATGTCTGTGTGCCTGCGTGTGTCTGTGTGTGTATGTGTGTGCACGTATGTATAGTGCAACCACGTTCATGTTGCAAATCCCACTACCAAATCAGGATAGTTAAGGCATCAGAATTTTGTTTGATGCAGTTGCACACCAGTCTTGCGCCCGGTCCTGCCAGATCCGAGTATGGTGCATGAGGAAGTGGCAAAAATGGGCCGAGTGAGGGGCGGAACTCAGCAGAGAGGTTCGTCTCACACAAGCGTTCCTGATTGCCCAGGAATCACGGTCCGAAGAAGGCATGTCGATCTCCTTCCAGCCGCCGGGAGGCACGCATGTAGTGTTTCCTTAGGAGAACATGGGCAATTAAAAATAAACATGAGATGTTTTTCCTATTACAGGAGTAAATCAGAAGAAAATCAGAAACCCCCCTCCCCCCTTTCCGATATCCCTATCCCTAAAAAAATTATTGCACTTATGATGACTGTATGTTTAGAAGAGCACTTCATGTGTATTTTACTAGTTATGGATGTGTTGCTTTAAATTGTGGAAGAACCTATGCACTTGTAAGTCACTTTGGATTAAAAGCGTCTGCCGAATGACTAAAATGTATTTTGGAGACTAGGGACAAGTTCTGGATTGCAGGGCTGTGAATGAAAAGCAGGCGAAATGGCTATACTTGATTCACAGTGTACATTAATTCCAAAGGTACCGTAAAGTATCTTGAAAAAGAAGTCACCATAGTGAGTGAATAAAGCTGTATGTAAGTTTGCGAAGAAATAATAAACTGTATTAGATGTATAAGAAGGACAGTCCTGCCAGTAATAAGACTGAATATTGCAATATGTGTGCTAAGGTTAAAAAAAGTAACACTTTCAATTACATGTAATAAGCCACTTGTGTTTCTTTCAATAGTGCAGTAGGAAAAAAAAAGGTTAAAGAGGAGGTTAAGTGCATTAAGAATATCGAAGGAGAACTGCTGTATAAGAAATAGGATATTGTTGATGCCTTCAATGAAATGGCTATTTTGTTGAGAGTTTTACCAGAGAGGAGGTTTCCAATGGGCCGGAAGGCATATTAAATACTCAGTATATCTTAGCCGATATTGAGTCGGGGATAAAGATGTTCTAGATAAATTACATAAACTAAAGACAAATAAGGCAGCAGGCCCCAGTGGTCCTGGACTTCAAGACCCTTTTGCAGATGATACAAAACTAGGAGGTTGAACTAACAGTTTGGAATCTACTAAAGTAATCCAGGAAGTTTGAAATAGAGTCCAGAAGTGGGCAGATTAAATTCGGTATAACTAAATGTAAAGTTCTACATGTGGGAAATAAAAACTTATGACAGGATTACTTCATGGGTGGTACAAAATTGGAATGTGCGCAAGTTGAAAAAGACTTTCAGGTTCTAGTCAATGTGTGGTAGCAGTAGGAAGCCAACAGGAAGCTAGGATACATCAGCAAAAGTATTGAGTATAAATCTAAGGAAATCTATAAATCTATAAAGTTATACTCACCTTGCAATGCCATACTTTTCCTCCTGGATATCTAACATCCTGTAGGTTTTCATTTCAACCCTCATATTTTCTAGTATTGTTGAATGAGGTGTGCTTTTTTAGGGTTGAAGTGAAAACATGCAGGTAGGTAGATCTCCAGGAACAGGCAGCCCAGCTATTATTACTGTATTATTAGTATATTACCTAAGCCCAGGCTTCAGCTTATTTTGGAAGAAAGCCTTTACCAGATTCTCTGAGTAGCCTCCTGTCTCTGTCTCTCTCTGTCCTACAAAGGCCATGTGTGGTGCAGTGTGGTGCTGGAATAATAGTACAGATTGCTGACTGTGCACTGGTGTTGAAATAACCATAGATGCTGAAATGTCAGTTCTCATCATTTTTGTGCAGTTGTTGAAATGCAGTTACTTGGCAACCAGCAAATAGACCAAGTCCCCTTTTCCCAAAGGTTTTTATATGCTTCAGTCAGCAGCCATATTATTAGTGCTTTGGGCATTTGCTTCTCACAGACGCATGTTGTGAGAAGAAATAGGTAATAACATCTATATTTACTTCCGCTTTGCCCCAGATTGGCCATTTCCATATCCGGTTCTTGTGTTTGAAAAACCTTTACATGTGGATTGTGGATTTGTGATGACTTTATTGAATTTGCCTGATTGACTGCATTTTGTTTGACTTGTTTGATTCTCGCTCCGTTTGATTTGTTTCTGATTTTGTGCTTGATCATTTCCATGTCCTATGCGACTTTGATTCTGAAAGGTTACTGAATAGGGGAATAATAATTATTTTTCTATATCAATGACTATTAACCTCATGTGATAACATTTAACACCATCACTTTAGTAGCAAATCCAATATTGGAACAGGTTCTTTAGGGTATTCAAGTCCTGCCTTCACAAAGTAAGCATGAAGCTTAAGTGGGCTAAATGGCTGTTCCTCTCATTGTGTATTCTTATGGCCATGTTCTTAATAATGTAGTTTGAGCTTTGTGTAGGTCATAACCAGCAGGAGGATTTTACTGAATCAGTTTTGAGTTTTGAGTATGAGAACAAACACGCTGATGCTTAGCAGACACAGGCTCATGCGGCTCCAATGAGAGACTCAAATCAATATTCCTCTAAGCCAGTGGTCTTCACTCCTGGTCCTGGAGAGCCGCAGGGTGTGCTGGATTTTGTTTTTGCCTTAACAGCAGCAACCAATTCAGACCCAATAAACCAAGTGAGGTGAGGTAACTGTGCAATTAAGTACATTAACTGATTAAATGAAGTGATGAGTAACAAGAAAAGCCAGCACACCCTATGGCTCTCCAGGACCAGGAGAGAGGAGCACTGCTCTAAGCTGTATAGAAGGGGACCATGATTCTGAGGTGATCAGGGACACTTGCATGCGGTGATCCTCCCCACCAAGTACCTCCCTCCACCCTTGGAACGGCGGCCCAATTATACACCGGCCATGCTAAGATCTGGCAGGACCAACGTCCAATGCCTTAACTGTACACCACAGCATGGATAGATATAGCTGGTCCTCTCAGAGGAAATGAAAGATGAGGTCAGAAAGGGTTTCTGCTGTCTATCACATGCCTAATGTGGAAGGGATGCAAAGCCATGCATGCTGGCCTGAGTAAAAAGGAGAGGGGAATACAGAAAGTGATTATCTGCTTTTTGTTCTACCTAGGACATTATTGTTTTCTTACTGTGGAAGAATTATGTAATAAGAGACTGAGAGGGCCATTGGATTGTTTTTACTTAACCATTTCTTAGTGGATTTTGGTGTATGCTTGGAGTGATTGTCCTGCTGGACAATCTACCTAGGATTTGCCATTGATCTTAAATAGTGCCCCTGGACCTCTGGCAGCAAACATCTTCAAAACATCAATGAACCGCCACCATATTTGATAGTAGGTATGAGGTGCTTCTCCTTGTATGCATTCCATTTAGCCGCCAAACATGTTGATGGTGTATATCACTAAAACTTTCAGCTTTTGTCTCATCCGACCCTAGCACTCTCTTCCAGTCATAATTCCAATGAGGTTTGGCAAACTCAAGATGCTTGTTTTTTATTCTGCTCAGTAAGGGCTGTCCTTGTGCCACCCTGGACGCCAAGTGCTTTTTCAAGGCTTGGCGTCCCCAAGGCATAACCAATCTCTGCAATTCTTAAACTGTGATACTTGGGTTACTTATGGCCTCCCTCGCTATCTCCGTTTGTTATGCCGGGGAGAACAGAGGAACCAAAAGCAGACAGGGGTGAAAAAAAAAAATGGCAGATTGAATTGCAACAGCAGGGGCAGGCAGAGTGGAATCAAAAAACAGGCCAAGGTCAAAAACCAGGGGGTCAGTCCAACAAGGCAGAGGTACAGATATCCACAACAAGCAAAGAAGAGCCCAGGGAAGCAGGCAGGGGTCAAAACAGGAAATCCAGATACATAAAGGCAAGGAAACAAGGAGGCTAGAACTGGCGGAAGGAATAAAGGGCTCGGGACTCAGAAAACAGGACAAGACGAACTAGCAGGGTGCAGCTGAAAAGGACAGGTATAAATACACAGGGGAATGAGACAAACTAGGCGGGGCATGGGAGTGAGGGCAGTCTAACAAATAAACATCAGGTGAGACACATGAAAGGGTAATGGCACAATAACAAGGGGGAAACGGAAACGCGGACTGGATTCACAAAGACACACATGTAATACAAACGGCTCCGGACTAGGGAGTAGACAATTGCAGAGAATCAAGAGATGCAGAGATAAGGAGAGACAGGTGCGAATAGTTCACTGAAACTAAGCAAGTAATCAGTGATAGAATAGGGAGGCGGAGTTACAGAACAGAATTGAAACTGGAGATGCGTTAGTAAGTTAGTTAAGTGATTTAAATTATAAATACCCCAAACTAGTGAATGTTAGTTTGTTAGTTTGACAAACATATTAGTGTGTTAGTATAATTAGTACTGTACAACTTCTATGTTTGTTGGGATTAGTATATTAGTGCTATGTACAAACATGAAATGGAGAGAAAGCAGGAAGTAAGGAATGCAAGATTGGAAGGAAGGTTGAACCCTGGAACTACCGTAAACACCCGAATAGAGGGGCACACAGACAGGGGAGTGACTGGGCTAGTAAACATTCAGACTCAGACATCACAGGGGAAGACAAGTGCAAAGACTAATGAATATAAACAGAACACCAGACATGAAATATGAAAAATAATAAATTACAAGAATAATGATAATAAACAATGATAAACTAACACAGGACAGAACACAGGAACATAACACCGTTCCCATCCATGGGGATCCCCTTCCTGGCATGTTTGCAACCAGTCCATATGTTTTACACCTTTTTACAGTGCCAACCATTAACCGTTGTAACCATTTGTATAGGTTTTTGGACCCATTACCCGACTTGTGATCAATTGTGGTCAATTGCCATCTGTGTCTTCATAGTTGACAGTTCTTTGGCTTTTCCCTTGCTGATGGTTGACAAAGGGATTTTACATGCTTGTTACTTCATTTTTCATACTCTAGTGAGACAGAAAGTCTGGAATGGCATAATATAGTTCATTTAGACTGGGATTAACTAGATTAAAGTCCAGGTCTGTATACTTCACTATCTTTCATTGGCCTCTTCCATCCACTCCTCCGAGGGGATGGTCAGCTGCAGCATGACCACCTGTTTTGATGCTTACTGAAGTACATTTTTTACATTTTTTACATTTTAGTCATTTGGCAGACGCTTTTAATCCAAAGCGATTTACAAGTGCATAGGTTCTACCATAAGTCAGAGCATCACATCCAGAAACTAGCAAAATACACAGGAAATGCTGTTCTAAACATAGTGGTCATCAGAAGTGCATTTTTTTTTTTTTTTTTTTTTTTTTTTGGGGGGGGGGTTCGACAAGGATAGGGATATCAGAAAGGAGGGGCAGGGGAAATCAGGAGGGAGGACTAAGGTAGAGTTTGAAAAGGTGGGTTTTGAGTCTGCGTCGAAATAGGGGGAGGGATTCTGCTGTTCTGACAGTGGTAGGCAGGTCATTCCACCACTGAGGAACCAGAACGGAAAACAGGCGTGAACGTGCAGCTCGACCGCCAGGTGCACGTAGAGAGGGAACCGTAAGGCGACCAGAGCTGGCAGACCGGAGTGGTCTAGCTGGGGAGTAGGGAGTGATCAGGGATTGTATGTAAGGTGGGGCAGTCCCCTTAGCAGCCTGAAATGCCAACACTAGGGCCTTGAAACAGATGCGTGCGGCAATGGGAAGCCAGTGGAGGCCAATGAGAAGTGGGGTGACATAAGCCGACCTGGGCTGATTGGTGATCAGGCGGGCTGCAGCATTCTGGACCAGCTGGAGGGGCTTGATGGCACACGCTGGGAGACCGGCTAGGAGGGAGTTGCAGTAATCCAGGCGGGAAATGACGAGCGCCTGGACTAGGAGCTGGGTGGCTTTCTCAGTCAGGAGATGACGGATACGGCGTATATTATACAGAAAGAACCTGCAGGTTCTGGCAGTGGAGGATACTTGTGGAGCCAGGGTGAGGCAGTTATCAAGAGTCACCCCAAGATTCTTTGCCGTACGGGAGGAGGAAACTACAAAGTCCTCAACAGTCAATGAGAGGTCGATTGACGGAGAGGACTTAGCAGGGATGTAGAGAAGCTCAGTTTTGGCAAGGTTGAGCTTCAGGTGATGGGAAGTCATCCACGCAGAGATATCAGCCAAGCAGGCAGAGATCCGTGTGGTGATTTGGGTGTCGGGGGGGAAGGAAATGAAGAGTTGGGTGTCATCAGCGTAGGAATGATAAGAAAAGCCGTGGGAAGAGATAACAGAACCAAGAGACATGGTGTATAGCGAGAAGAGGAGAGGCCCAAGAACCGAGCCCTGCGGGACTCCAGTTCGTAGGGGTTGAGGGTCGGAGACTGCGCCCCTCCAAGTCACCTGGTAGGAGCGACCAGAGAGGTAGGAGGAAAACCAAGCCAGTGCAGAACCTGTGACACCCATCCCAGACAGCGATGAGAGCAGAATCTCATGGTTGACTGTATCGAAGGCGGCTGATAGGTCGAGGAAGATGAGGACAGAGGAGAGGGATTTTGCTTTAGCAGAGTGGAGTGCCTCAGTGACCGCGAGCAGGGCGGTTTCAGTGGAGTGGCCACTCTTGAAGCCAGACTGGTTGGGGTCATGGAGATTGTTGTGGAGAAGATAAGTGGACAGTTGGGAGCAGACCGCCCGGTCCAGGGTTTTAGCGAGAAAGGGAAGAAGAGAGACAGGCCGGTAGTTGTTCAGGGCAGAGGGGTCAAGAGTAGGTTTTTTGAGGAGGGGAGTGACTCTGGCCCTCTTCAGGGAAGAGGGCATGGTGCCGGAGGAGAGGGAGGTGTTGATTAGAGAGGAGAGAGAAGGGAGAATGTCCTCAGATATAGATTGTAGGAGGGGAGAGGGGATGGGGTCAAGAGGACAGGTGGTTGGGCGGTGGGAAGTAAGGAGTTTCAGTGTGTCAGCGTCAGAGAGGGGAGAAAAGGAGGTTAGGGAGTTGGGGAGGGTAGGAGGGTCAGCAGGGGTGGAGGGTTGGGAGAAGGAATTGCGAATAGCATCGACCTTCTTTTCAAAGAAGGAGACGAAGTCATCAGGTGTGAGTGATGAGGGGGGTGGGGGGGGAGGGGGGGCCAGAAGAGAGGAGAAAGTTGAAAACAGTTTGCGGGGATTAGAGGCGGCCGTGTTAATTTTCGAGTGAAAGAAGGAAGATTTAGCTAGAGAGACAGAGGAATGGAAAGATGATAAGAGGGCATGGAAGGAAGCCATATCACTGGGGAGACAGGACCTTTTCCATTTTCTCTCCGCCGCCCGCAGTTCGGTTCGGACAGCTCGTAGAGCATCAGAAAGCCAAGGACTGGGGGGGGAGGCCCGAGCTAGTTTGGTGGTGAGGGGACACAGAGAGTCAAAGGAAGATGAGAGGGAGGACATGAGAGTTGTAGCCGCATCATCGGGAGACAGTCGAGAGAAAGACTCCGCAGATGGTAGGGAGGAGAGGATTGTAGATGAGAGGGTGGAGGAAGACAGGTGGCGTAGGTTCCGTCGACAGGTGACAGTGGATGGTGGGAGAGATGGATGGGTGTTAGAGGAGAGTGGAAGAGAGAAAGAGATGAAGGAGTGGTCAGATATATGGAGTGGTGTTACAGAGAGGTTGGTTGTTGTGCAGCTCCTTGTGAAGATGAGGTCAAGAAGGTTGCCTGCTTTGTGGGTGGGAGGGGAAAGAGTGAGGGTAAGGTCAAAAGAAGAGAGGAGGGAGAGAAAGGTAGACTGGGTGGACTCTGAGTTGAGGTTGAAGTCACCCAGGAGGATCAGGGGGGTGTCATTGACAGGTGAGGAGTTGAGGAGGATGTCCATCTCATCCAAAAAGTTTCCCAGAGGACCCGGGGGGCGATAAACAACAATAACAAGCAGTTTGCACGGCAGAGTAACAGAAACCGCATGAAATTCAAAAGAGGAGAAGGAGAGGGATGAGGAGAAGACACTAGATCTCCATGAGGATGAGATTAGGAGACCTGTGCCACCTCCTCTGCCAGAGGATCTGGGTGTGTGGGAAAAAGAGAAGGCAGAGGAAAGGGCAGCCGGGGTGGCCGTGTTCTCTGGTGAGAGCCACGTTTCAGTTAAAGCAAGAAAGTCAAGGTTGAGGTGGGAGGCATAGGCAGATATGAAGTCTGCTTTCTGGACGGCGGACTGAAGTAAACTGAGACTGAATACAGGCCTAGCTCATCAACATGGCCTGGAGCCCAGTTTTGCTGAAGCAATGGCTATGACATTATCCCACAGCTGGCTTCAAGGGCTTTGTGTCAGTGATGCGTGTGCTGAAGTTAAACAGGAAGTTGATCATCCATTTCCTGGGACTCAATTCCAGGAACCAAGCCAATCAGCTCAGTGTGCCCGGCCAGAAATGCTTCATTGCAGAAAATGGTGCAGAAAATACTGTATTAATTCAGTAACCTGGCAACAAAGGTCATTTGTATGGTTTTGCTTCCTTGTTTTTTTTTTTCAAGACTGGTCACATCAACTCAACAACTGTGCTGTTTGAAGGAGGCAGGAAGAGTCAAAATAAGAGTGGATATTAAGAAAAGAGTTTTGAGCACAAAGTGCTTATCTCAACACAGTGCAGACAAGCAGCCTCTCCTCCCACATTATGCTGTGGTGCAGGGAGTTGACATTTCACCTGCTCCATTGCTAAGGTTATGACATCAGAGGTGTTTGCTTTCCTCCCCATTATTGTTGTACTGCTCCTTTCATAAATGTGTCCACTGATATTTCTCCACGGCTTAATTTGAACTCTTGAATCTGCTCCGAATTAGAAAGATTAAAAAGAGTAGTAGTAGTAGTAGTAGTAGTAATCCCAGTAGTCCCAGTATGCATAAGAGCAGGTGACTTGAGGGGTTTCAGAATGTTCTTGTGACAAGTTACCACTAGATGTCAGGATTAAGCCACGTTTGGGCAAATAGTATCAGCTTTGTTATGTTAACATGCAAAATGATGGGTCACACAGTTTATTGTCTCCAGATCGATTTATCAAGAAATATACAATGAAGTAATAGAAATATAACACATGATGGTCAAAGTATTTGAATATCAATTGATATTATTAACAATCACTGTCTGCACCTGTTTTAAAATATACTATATAAGTGTATAATCATACAGGTGGTCTCCTTTGTGCCACTCCAAAAAACATTGTGAACTGATTTTGCATTGTTGTTGGGAACTACCAAAAGAACAAATAAGGGAGGTAGCATTCATGAATGTGCCACCATCTAATCTTTAGCCAGGTTTACCTACATCTTATAATACACAGCCAAACACATATCATAAAAGAGTCAAAAGGGGAAACAAGAATAGCCATGAGAACATGGACAACTTGGGGTGTATTTGCTGTCTGAATATGTGATTGCATTTAATAATAATAATAATAATAATAATAATAATAATAATAATAAGAGTAATAATAACATCCACAAATAGTTTTGGTCTTTATGATTATGCATTTCTAGGCATAATAGGTGATAATGGTGAAGGAAGGGGTTTTGATAGTAATTGAAAGGTTCTCTGTTTAATATTAATAATAATATCAGTTTATTTTTTTGGAGGGGTTACTACATTTCAGATTTTTATTTACTGCCAGATGATTCAATTGTCCGGTCAGAATGGTAACCTAATACTACCGGACAGTGGTCAGAAATGTGATGCGTTTTTGATTGGGAGGAAAGACAGCAATTATTGATTGGATCCAATTGTCTGGTAACTATGATATTCCATAGAGCATACTCTAAGCAGAAATTAATTAAATAATAATGAAGACCAATGTCCTATTTTTATTCCAATGTAAGAACCTTTGGAAGACTAGCTGTAGACAAAGTAGATCTCAATATACACCGATGAGCCAAAATATTATACTAATAATAATACCTAATATGCTGTTCGTCCTCTGTGTGCCACCAGAACAACTCTGACCCGCCAATGCATGGACTGTACAAGACCTGTGAAGCTGCCCTGTGGTAATGGCACTAAGACGATACTTTAAATCATTTAAGTTTCAAGGTGGAGCCACTGTGGATTGGACTTGTTGTTCAAGCACATCCCACAGATGCTCGATCAGATTTAGATCTGGGGAATTTGGAGGCCAGGGCAACACCTTGAACACTTCGTAATGCTCTTCAAACCATTCCAGAACAATTGGTGCAGTGTGGCAGGGCGCATTATCATACTGAAAGAGGCCACTGCCATCAGGGAATACCGTTACCTTGAAGGGGTGTATCTGGTTTGCGATAATGTTTTGGTAGGTGGCACGTGTCAAATTGACGTCCACATTAATGCCCGGACCCTGGGTTTCCCAGCAAAACATTGCCCAGAGAATCACACTCCCTCCACCGACTTGTCTTCTTTCTACAGTGCATCCTGGTGCAATCTCTTCCCCAGGTAAACGGGGAACACATACTCGGCTGTCCCAAATGCTGTAAAAGAACTGGGACTCATAGGACCAGGCGACCTCATTCCAAGGTCCAGTTCCAATATTTGCATGCCCATTGCAGGTACTTTTGACAGGGGTTAGCATGGGCACTCTGAATCTGACGGTAGACCTTCTGTCAGTTTGGATAGCCTTCTGTTGATGGGATAGCCTTCATGTTGGAGATGCTCCGACCCATTTGTCTGGCCATAACGATTTGACCCTTGTCAAAGTCACTCAGGTCTTATGCGTGCCTATTTCTCCCGCAACCAACACGTCAACTACGAGAGCAAACTGTTTACTTCCCATCTCATATATTCCAGACATTGACATAACGATAAATGCAATAAATGTGACGTTGTTATGTACATGCATAAAAAATTTATATTGCATTTATATTATAGTGGTTTTCAGGTGAACACATTTAAACAACCTAAAATAATGGATGACCTCAAAGGTTGCACTTTACATAAAAAATTATCCAGTGAAATGTGTTCATAATTTGAATTGGTTAATAGAGGTCTGTGAAGAGGCATTTGAAGTGATGATCAGAATGCAGTCAATTTATGGCCTACAACATAGAAAGCCTTAGATAGAAGGGAACTACTGAACTAATGTGCTCAAATATTGACATCTATATATTTACATTCTGGAAAAATCACTGAGTTTTTTTGCAGAGATCATGAACATATTTTCCTCCCTATTTTCTGTATTGGCTGTTGATGCTGGTTCAAAATTTTCACTGGGATGTTTTGATTGCTATCTGCCAAAATCCTTTTTAACTACAGTAGATCTAGAGATGACAAAAGGAAGAAACACAGGGTGTTCCTTTGTTAAATGGTAGAATCAGGTGTTTTAGTTAGACTGTTCATTCCCCCCAAATATGCACCCCTTTGTCTTTCTTCCTGAGAAAGATCAGTGGGGGTTATGCAAACATGATTTTCAGAAATAATCTGCAAATCCTGCCAAATAATCTTCAACTAGCCCCAACTGATGGGATTTATTTTTTACTTGTTAATCATAAAATGCACTTATCTTTACTGACAGATTCTACAAAGCATAAGCGTAAGTCAAAATTGTCAAACTGATTTCTATTGGCTCTTACATCCTTCTATAAAAATAGCAATTTGTTCTTCTGGAGAATAGAACCTCATTCTCGGTTAACCATAAAAAACTCTGAAACTGAACGAGAGACTGAAGTTTTTTATGCTTCAGTTCAAAACGGGAAGGGCCAGCCATACATAGTCTGGAATACAGTATCAAATTTCTATTAATTGCTTGCCATTATTTTGCGAGAAAACGTTAATTAATAGCCTAACATTATATTTACTTTCCAGCGATGGTGAGCGACTGAACTTCTCGTTGGTGATGATGCAGTTAGCTTTTAGTTGCAGCAGGCAAAATTAGCAATTGTTTCTCAGTTCTTGCCATAGCTACATTACTATATAACAGCCATGTTAGAAGTGGGATAATACCCTATGAAAGAGTCAGTTCTGAGGAAATAGCACCACCCTGTCGGCCTGTTATTTCCGCATAACTGACTTGTTCATAGTTCACTGTCGTAAGGTATTATCCCTTACGTGTTGGTCATCAAGTGTGATTGGTTCATGTTGAGTGGTACACAATATTTGTGACATAAATTTGTGACGATATATGTCACAATTCAGAATAATGAATCTGCTAGCCACAATGAAAAGATAGGGTCATGCTATATTTTGCTTTTGTGTGTGTGTGTGTGTTCCTTCTACCAGGGCTCCGGCAGAGTTCCAAAAAAATTTCTCCAGAATCAGCCTACATGCCCGCCTCCAATGCCTGCTACAGCATGAATCACCCATGCCTCAACTGAGGCATGGAGGAGAGTTCTGATGAAATTAATCTCGTTGTGTGTTCAGCAGTGCATTATCACTCTGCTTCTCAGATCTTTTGGTGGCCATAAAGCCCTTTATATTCCATTGTCCAAGGCCTACGCTCGCTGTTAATGTTGCCAGCTCTAGTGAAATAAATAAACAACTTTTTCTTCACAAAAGAAAAAATGAACATTATCATTGGCAGGAGGCGGAGTGGAATTGCTACACGGGCAGTGAGAGGCACAGATGCAGTGCTGACTGGTGAGTGGGTGGACTGTTCTGTATGGCTCCTCCCACTAGCAGTGCAGGTAAGTGCAGTGGACCCAAGCCAACCTTTTTCTGCCAGACTGGGCTATAATCTTACATGGTTTGGCTTGGCTTGGCTAGCAGGGTTCAGTTTCAGGGTCTTTTGCCTTTCACCCCACTGGTCAAAGTGTTCAAGTGTTCTGAACCATAATGGCTAAAAGTGTAATTTCTGCTTTATGGCCATCTTGGACATCCTCTCTCCTGCACTGCACCACTCTGTCAGATTAATTTTGTCAGGCAAAGAAAGGGGGATATGGAAATGGCCTGTTTTTTTCTTTTTCATTATTTCAGTTAATACTGCTTGCATCTGACTGAACAAAAAGCTGTGTCTGTTTTCTTTTTTTTTGGAAACCTCAGAGAAGCAGAGCTACTTGGCTCCAAACCACCTCCACTCACCATCTGGGAGTATCGGTGGCATGCGGCTATCCGAGCTGTCTGTACTGGGCATGCTCTCTGGGGGTCGCTGTCTCAACAAGTCATCCATTATTCATCGAGCCTTCATGCCTCTGAGCCAAGCTCCCATGCCATTACTTTCATGCATTTTTCACACTTACATAAATTAATGGCTATTTCAATATCTTATTCTGAAATTTCAGTCTTCTGAATATGTGTGTGCAGTTGAGAACAAATAACCCGAATGCCATTTTATTTTAACTAATAATTTCTGTCCTCTAGATTCATATTTCTGGGTTAAGGTGCACATCAACAAGTGACATCACTTAACATTCTATTAGTTCCCTGTTCTTCGATAATTGCTTGGCTCGAATAAGAGTAAAAACGAATTGTGCTGGCACAAAATGTGGCAAAATTACGTTCTCTGTTAGTGAACATCCATGCCAACAGAGAGCCCATATAAAACTGTGTAACATGAACTATGAGCTGCTTTCTACATTATGGCTTACGGTGTGCCTCTTGCTTCAGTTTATTGTTGCGTTGGTGTTCTAGTATGCATTATAAAGACTGGTGAGTTGGAACTTGACTGGAAAAAATAAGAAATGTGGCCAACTGTAAACATTGAGCAGATGTGAATTATCTGGTTGAACGGTGGAGCAAACATATTGCTCCCTCGGTTGGTTGTGTAGGCCTAATTATAGATAATTATCAGACTCATACTAATCATATGTCATATTATTAAATTTCCAGTAGTTCAGTCTTGTAATTATATAATTCTCATTAGTCTCGGTCAAAATGCACTGAGTAACTGCCTATGTTTTGTCAGGTCAGCGAATGGAGAAACCAAGTACAACCAGGAAGTAGGCAGAACAGATGTTTTATTTTGTAGTCCAAACTAGCAAAGTTCAACCATTGGCAAACTATTACAGTGGAGAGAGGCATTGGCGTGGTTATGGTCACAGGAAAAAAGTTTGTACATAGAAAAACAATCTTAGGTTAAGGTAGCAAATGAGAGAGCTATGGAGTGGGAGTCCAGACAAAACATGACATGAAACAGAAAACGGCAAACAGGACGCAATAAGGGGTGTGATAAAGGTAAAAAAACACAGGTGAGATGAATGAATGAGGTGAGAACTACGGAACAGGAGTACAGACAAAACATAGAACTGCATGACATGAAACAGAAAACGCTAAACAGGGAGCAACATGGGATGTGACAATGTTTAGTATTGTCCAGACAAACAAGTAACACATCTGTGTCACACATCTAACATTAGTGTGTAACTTACCGGTAAGCCATTTATTCATTTAATGCTTAAATATTTATTCTTTATTTAGTGTAGCCATGAAATGGCTGTGCTACACCTTGTCTGGTGTAGCTACACCTTTTTGCTTGCAGTGCTTGGCTTTATCTAAAAAAGCTTTTAATTTCCACAACTCATACGCATCTTTCCTTTTTTTATGTTTTCCTGATAAAAACCAAGCACAAGCATAATATTAATCAGCAGGCGGAATGATTTTCATCTCATTATTAGGCTTTAGAAAAGTAAGCAAGTAACCATCTTGGCTGATGCAACAGCTCCAGTGAAGTGGATTTGTTATGCTTTTCTAAAAAATGATATGAGGTCACACCAAACCAATATCCTTCAATGCTCACAATATATTTTGGGTATGTAGCTATTTATAATTTGTACCTTGGTTCTTGGTTACCATAACCTCGCTGTGGGGGACAGTCTGCACTTTAACTTCATTATTTATTGCTTCACTTCAAGTTCAATGTGCTTGAGCACCAAGCCAAAAGCACCACTGTTCAAGTACTTACGGACTGCACTGTATGCAGGTATTCACTGAATGCCATTATCATAGCCTCTTGTTAAATGGACATGAAGAACAATGAAGCGCAGTGTTGCCCAGACTGCATGTTTAAATAATTGTCTGTCTAGCTCAAGCAAGACAGACTTCAAGTTCATATTTAAGATTTATTGAGTCTGCTATCTGGACTGGACAGACTTCTGATCTGAATCCCAATGAACAACTTTGGAAAGAGTTGAAACTCAAAGTTGGAAGAAGGCAACGATGAACCCTGTGAGTACTGAAGCAGTTTTCTCAAGAAGAGTGGACCAAACCCTAATCCTAACCCTAGCCCTAGCCCTAACCCTACACACCCCCGCTTAATCCCATGTGCCCTTTTTCCTTATCTCCCCTTTCTTCTTCTCGCACCACCTGTTCTGGCTGTTTCTGGCTGAGAGCTAATGCATATTACACTTCAAACAAGACCATAGTCAAGCTCATACAGAGGCAGTCATAACAATAGTGATGCTTCAGGGTATTGGATTGCAAGTAGAAGGATCAACTTTGAAACATGACTGCCTACAGAATATTGATGTCAGTGTCCATTTAATGTTTACAGTATTTATACAAGGACCATGACATTCCCTGTGGAAGGCAGAGAGGACACCTCTATCGGTATCAAAACAACAGGAGTTGCAATGACTATTTCATTTCACATACTATTTACTACATATAAAGGCTGCATTTAGACTTGCCATAATCTGTCTTGAATTAGACATGAAACTTTTACAAATTGTATTATTTACCCAATATAAGAATGTAATGAAAGCATGTAGAAATTGTACTTTTCAAGTGTGTTAATTCACCTTTGATAGTCTGGATGAGACTAATTGCTTTTTTCTATGTCTGCATGTTTATTAATTTGGCATACATGTGGTTTTTCGTTCAGAGTGCAATGTGCGGATAGTCAAGCAAGAACAGGTCAGATTTTAAAGAAATTGAAACAGGGCAGATATCTATCCATCGTTTTGCCAATCTAAATTAGACAAGGAAAGGCTACTACTGTAAGTAAAATTCAATTGCCACATCCGGTGTTTGATAATGTTTGCATAATTGCATAAGAAAATGTTTCAGAAAATCTACATTTATCATCATTTTGGACAGAAAAATTCTAAGCAAACCTAACTGTATAGAGCACACTATAACTGTCAGTCTTGATTCTGTAGAGCATACATAGTGTTTTATAGTGATAAAGTTTTATAGTGATGTTTTTTGTTTGTAAAATATTCAAACAAAAAGAACCACAAGCCATCATGATATATGACATATTTTCGAATATAAAGAATATGTGTAAATATCTGAATATGTACTTCAAATAATTCTAATGTGGAGCTGAATTTTAGGAAACAGCCTTACCTTGTGACCTTAGCACTGCCTTGCACAAATATTGATTTATCTCTTACATTACTGATAAATGCTGATTAAACTGAACACTATCCTCTTGTGGCTGCTAGGGGAGGGGAGTCTGTGGACATAAGTGCTGATATAGGATATCTGGGATATGATATGCAGAAAACCATTGACTTATTTATTGCTGTCAACGACATGAGGGAGCTTTCCCCATCTTGCAGTGGATTTCAGCTACCAGAGGTGATCTAATTGTAAATCACCTCATTCAGATTTTTGATATGAGATAAAGCAGAAAAGGAGAGAAAAAAAACCAGCTTGTTAATGCAAGTATTTAATCAGGCAGTTATGTGGAAGCAACTATTTGCATAAAAACAAACAGACATGGTCAAGAGGTTCAGTTGTTTTTCAGACCAAATGTCAGAATGGGGAAGAAATGTGATCTCATTTGACTGTGGGATGATTGTTGCCAGACAGGGTGGATGAACTGCTAATCTCCTGGGATTTTCACGCAAAACAGTCTCTAGAGTTTGCAGAGAATGGTGCGAAATACGAAACAACAATTCTGCAGGCCAAAACACCTTGTTAATGAGAGAGGTCAGAGAAGAAGGGCCAGACAGGAAGGAGACAGGAAGGAGACAGTAACGCAAATAACCACACATTACAACAGTGGTATGCAGAAAGACATCTCTGACCACACAGTGTGTCAAACCTCTAAGTGGATAGGCTACAGCAGCAGAAGACCAATAAATCTAATAAATACCTAATAAAGTGTATATTGTTTAATTTGAAAAATCAAAAAGCACCATGCATAAATAAAAACATATTCATTGTTTTCTGTGGATTTGAATCCATTTTATTATAGATAATTGCAGTGAAAATGCAGATCTCATCATAAATTGTTGCAAGCATTATTAGTGTGCTTCAGATATTGAGAAGAGTAATACTTCCCTTTATTTCCATAGCAGCCTCTCCCAAAGTTCTGCTTAGTACTACCCTCATCTCTCTATGCAAATCGTTGCATGCACTGCTTGCTCTCCTTCATAAACTTGGACATTTACAGTGAGAAGGCCTCTTCATAAACCAACTGGACCAAAGCACGGAATGGCTTCAATTAAAATGCGAGGACATGATTTCATTGACGTCATGAAATTGATGTCATGACTGTGAGGCTTGTGTAATATGGCCTCACCACAATCTGGTGCTCAAAGATATGCCTGTGATTGTACTTTAAACAAACCAACACTTTTCTTTAAAAAAGAACATGAATAAAAACTTCATGAATGTGTTGATATTATGTCACAAATCTTTCTCTCAATCATGTTATACTCTTCAAAATAGACATTTTCATCATGATAGTTAATCTGCCATAAACACTGTATCATCAATGATACAAATTGTGTACACTTATCTGCACTGAAAAGAAAGCATTTATGTATTCACATTGATGTCATCGCTGACATTAAATCTAAGATTTATATATATGACTAGAGCATATTGAAAATGGAAGTTAACCCAGTACTGTAAAAATTACTTGTAGAAATCATCATAAAGAATAAGGTTACAATTAGAGTACTCCTAATTAGACATGTGTAATTTAGGGTTGCCAGGTGTTCCTGTTTTTAGACCTTGTCCCACGTATTGAGATGATGTACCACATTTTGAAGAAAAATAACGAAAGTTTATATTAATCCGCATAAACATGAAACGATCGATTTCAGTTATGATCCAATAATAATCTCTGCTTGGACATCTAGCACTTACTCCTCCTCTTCTCCACACATGACCTCATATCATCTTCAATCAAAAAACATCAACAAGACACAATGTTGAAGCTAGTCAGAATTATCTCAAGATGAATACAAGCCAAATTAGATGAACATGCAGTTACAACCAAGAATGGCAAATGACATATGCCTGGGTGAGACCGGTCCCAGGCAATGCTCAGAGAGCTTTGTGCATCTTTTGGTAAACTCATTTTCCGTTTCACATGGAGGAGAATAGGCTACAAGTTGAAGCGCTGCTGTAGGCCTACATGCGAGCCATACCGGAATGCTGCATTGCCGAAACAAACGTCCAGGGATCTGTATCACAAAGCAGGATTACTGTGTTAGCTGTGTAAACCCCAGAACAGTGGGGGATTTTCAGTTTGTGTTCCAGATTCAGTGGGATTCCGGGTTGCATTCAGTGCAGTTATCCAGTTATCTATGGATATGATATAGAAATACCCTATAGAAATGATACCCAAAGATGATTGCCAGACAGACAAAGCCGCTACAGCTGAGATAATAGGAATGTGTCACTCTGTGCACCATTCCCATTCATACACGTCAGCCAACTGTGGTAGCAAGCTACGACCTGCCATTTTGCCAAACTCCAAGATTGCAAAGGACATATCATGTGGTTGAACAAAGGCAGATTTATTTCATTTTTAATTACATTTTTAAATCCTCCCAATGGCCATGCCTATAACAGTAATTATTATTTTGTAATAACATTAGTTAGTTATTCATATTATACTGTGCACGTCTAGTGGGCGAGACTTATTTGCACTTGACTGTTTGCATCTGGTCACCCTAGTGTAATCACAGTGAATAAGCTTAAACAGTCACAGTCTGTCAACAATAATGAGCTTGTGATACTACTACCAACAACAATTAATTAATCAATAAAAATCAGAATTGGGTAGCTTTAGACGAGGTAAGTGCAAAGCTAATGTTTTGTATTGTATTTGAAACTGAGGGGATGCAGCGGCCAGGAATTAATTTGTCCGTCTGCACCAGGTGTAAACTGCTCTCAATCATCATGAACTGCATTTCCTCTCCTATGTTTACAATTCCTAGCGGTTTTAAAATTGCTTTTAGAATTCTGCCAATTTTCTTTCATAAAGAAACCAAGGGATTAGAAAATGGTTCACTGAGTTAGAAAGTAATTTTTTCCTTTTCCTTTTGCTGGATTCTTATGATGGTTTCAATGATGTCCGTGCTGAGGGAGTAAGACTATAACAATTGAGCACTGATTATGGACTGGAGACAATCTTTTGAGTATTATTAATATCTCCTGATTTACATGGCAGAGAATATATTTGCATGGTTTTTAATATGAGATTTCTTAACTTTCTTTAAGTTATTGGTAAATAATGTAATAATATATTATGTTCTGTGTTGAGCCATGGCCTTCCTTGTCATTCTTGTGATTTTCTTTATTTAAAATGTGATGCTTTGATTCCAAAACATATTCATTGGGAACTGTGAATTTCCTTCATAAAACAATGGGTTTTTAAAATCAAAATATGCACTATTAACAAACCTTACAAAATTTGGATGCTTGCAGTTGGACAGGAATAAGGCAATAAAGGTTACAGAAAAGAAAATTAAAACCCCAAGAGAAGCCGCAATCTGATGAAAACACGTGTCTTCAAGATTACTTTTGCAGCAAGTCTGGGAATTAAATTCACAGGATGGCATTTTCTGCAGTGAAATATGTCTGTACTCATTCGCTTGCATATGGCTAAAGTATCCCAAATGCTCAGTGCAATTCGGACAGATAGGCAGATAACCAGTCATTTCCATGGCACTTTAAAATTGGCACGGAGATTTAAGAGGCAATCTACCGCTGTCAGCGTGAGCCACGTGCCTTCTTACGTAACATCAGCCGCTCTATGTCTTGATATTTCACAGGTCATGTCCCAAGTCTGTGCAGAACATTTCTTGTCCATATTCATGCAATGTTCTTTTCAATAATTCAACCCACACGTCTCAGGCCTGGTCCGTCCAGAAATAGCCTTGGATTAAAGAGCTTTCCAGATGGAAAATATTTGTGTTTCCAGCAATATTTTTATTTCACCCATTTACTTACTTCACTTATTGGTGCATGCAGATCAGTTTATCTCATTTGACACGGGTCTACAAAACAAGACTGCACAATTTTAAAGTGTGTATGTGTGCGTATGTGTGTGTGTGTCATGGAAAATCAGGCCATTGCGACAGCACTGTGGCCCAGGGGCATGTGTCATGCCACATGACTGGATGTATCCCATTACATATTTACACTACACCACACTACGGTGCTACTGTCAGTGTCTTATGACAATCCAGCAACCTATTGCCCTGCCCTTTTCAACAATGATTATGCATTTGTCAGTAATTCACCATAGTCCATAGTCCAAGTTTTTGTTCTCCATTGAAATTAAACTGTCATATTCAGCTTTATTATTAAGTATAACACAACTTTATTATTAAGCATGACACAGCATAACGTTGACATCTCCATTGTCAATTGTCTATTATGATCATTATGATCCTAGCTCTTTCACCATACAGTGTATTATAATGGCTGAGCTTTAACCATAGAGTAGTAGGGTAGAAGTTTCCCTCGATATGAGTGCTGTGCTTTTAATAAATGTTTAGATTTTTTTAAAAGCCTAGCTTAATCTTCAATTTCTCTAGCATTGGATATCTGACTGTTTCATTCAGTTCAATAAAGCCAGATACATATACACCAACATTAATAGCTGTGTGTGGCAGGCAAAAAAGGATCACTTGCTAGCTACCTTCACTGTCAATCAACAGCCGTGCTTACATGAAGACGATTTATCCATTCCGAATAATTTATTCCAATTCCGAATGGACTGTTGACAAATGCACGATGAATAAATGGACCTGATTAAAGGTGTGTGTTTACATGCCAAGCATTTAATCAGAATAAAACAGCTTGATCAGTGCAGAATGATCGTGCGTAGCTGCACAATACACATTTCTCCCCATATGCGTTGTGTATTATGTACAGTATTTGCATTTCTGCTGCCGCAGCACCCGCCGGAACTGGCGACGATGCGGCTCGTGGAAGGCGTATCGCTCTCTAATATCCTGATCCTCCCGGGCCGCTGAGCGACGGGGCCGCTGAAGTGTTTCCACAGCAACATGGGTGATTGGAACAGATAGGGTATATTTGGCTACTAAATGGGGGGAAATCTGAAACAAAATTTATCAAAGAAAAAAGAAAAAAGTTGAATGGCAAAAAAAAAAAAAAATACAGAAGTGACAGATAACTGGATGTAAAGGTGAAAGTCTTGGAGTGCTACCTTGCAAATCGCAATGTAGTACGGAGACTGTTTAAACGACCCTGTCTGGGTTACACCAGGCCTACTTCCAAATGAGAGTATGGATACGGAGTATGGATAATATACTTGGTTGAACTGATACAGATACAGATAATGCCATACTCGCTCACCCCTACAGGATTCCTGAGTATTTTGTATTAGAATTACTTATGACGGAAATGTTAGGTCTATTTCTTGTATATGTATATATCATGTTCCATTCACAAAGCCCATTAAAAGAAAAGACAATATTTCAAATTAAAATCAAATATTTATCTGGGAAATTGATTTGGAAACCCCACCCATATTTTAACACCAAGGACTGACTTTCTTCATCAGAAAAAGTGTTACAGTGTGACGGTTGGCTTGTTGAGAATCTTAGCTTTGCATTTTATGGATAAAAAATACGTTAAAAGCATACTATGCAGGATTTTCACCTTGAAAATATTATAAAACAAACATGCTCAGGCATTACTATGATACACTGGCAACCTGTGTCTGTGTTCACTTTTGCCAAATACCTTGCCTATCTACTTGTATTTGTTATGTTATGTTATGTGCTAACGTTACTGCTTCATATTTTCAGGAGATTGTACCAGTATATTCTCCTACCTAAATCCAAATGACTCCCAGACTTTCAAAAGACTTGAGATGGCTGATAAAATTAAAAACGACAATGAGATGTGTTTAAGTATGCGTGCTTATGTTACAGAATTTTGTTGGCAGGCTAACAGTTAGAACAGACTGAAATCTACTGCTGTTCACAGAAGTAGCTAGTGTCACCACTAGCTAATGTTTAGCTAAAGTTAGCTAACTAAATACAAACAACTAAATACAAATACTATCAAGAGAAACGGTCATGTGGACTGTATTGAACTATCTGTTCTTTCTTAAAAAATATACACAAAGGACATACAAGTGTATTTACATAGTCACCCACATACACACACACTCTCCAGTGGTAGTGATGTAGCATGAGGTTTACCTGCCCTTCCCACCCCTGATGTGCATACATCATGAGGACAACCTGACTTTCAGCTGTTTATTCCACTTATGCTACTGCACGTACCTTAAATAGATGTTAAATTAGAAATGCAGAAACAATTAAACAGTTATGAATGATAAACAAATATAAAACAAATGAGAAGACAGTAACATTTTAGTATCAGTGAGTGAAGCAGATTTTAACACTTTCGACCACTGGAGGGGGCCAGTAAGAGAAAGTGCTGAGATCAGTAGATGCTTCCAAATACCCCCATATGCCCACCCCTTATTTGCACTGCTGAAATCCAGCTTTATCATTGCAGGTGTGGTAAGTGACCAGAAACATATCTACAGTGTGTCATGCTTGTCAAAGTTGTATAGCAGGTTGACAGGCCTCTGTCCCCTGATGACAGGAGCAATTAAAAATCGGTATGAACTGTACTGTACTGTAATGTGAGCGTTGGGACACAGGCATATCTGGGTTTCCGTCCCTTCACGAGAAATCTGTCCTTTTGTGCTGGAAGTGATGGAAAACACTGACTCTGACAAGATATCCAGATTTTTTCCTCTCCTCTTCTCTGGCAATCTTGTTGACGTGTCAGCGTTGCATGTTAGGGCGCGTGCAGCTGTTCAGCATCGATCCCTCTCATATGATGGCTTGCTGACCTGGAAGGTCAACCCGTTTCATTATCGAGGCAAAAGGAATGAGTTCTCCCCAAGGATGCCCACTCCCATCCAGCTAAGAGTCGGGGCTGTTTATCCAAGCTGGCCCAGATGATCAGGACGAAACTCAGGGCCATAAACTGAAACATTCGGATCAGATAGGAATGGACAGGTGGAAGGGGGTGGGGGGTGGCAGAAGGAGGAACCTTATTCCTGGACTGTAAGAGCGTAGACTGACGATTAAGACCCAGGCGTTAGTGATGGACATCTGCGACCCTGACCTCAGCGTCTTCACAGTCATCCAGTGAGTAAAGCAAAGCCACCATGCAGTGGTCTTGAATTTTTTTACTAATACTCTTTGAGCAGTTAGAGCTCTTGTCACTCAGAATTTTTCTGTATTTCAGAACTGCATTACTAGCAATAGCATTACTTGTAAATCTGACGCGATTTAGTTGATGTAGGTAGATCTTCTCCATGCACAACATTCAACAGAAGCTGTGAAATGAACACATACATACAGCTTGTTTGAGGGTAACACTATTTCAACTAAAGGACTATATTTAACATTTGGCAAGAAGTGTTTGTACAGTACATTCTGTCGTTGTGGATGGATTGTAGCATGTGTTATATAAGTTCAGTGTGATTTTGGCAGAACAGTTTTTTTGTCATTCTTGTATTAAATGAGGAATTTCACTCTTAAATGAATGCATGATTACACACATTTGATTCTAGTGCCTGTACTTGTGGTGAATGCTGACTGCATACTGTCTGTGGAAAAAAGCTGAATAGAATTGAATTCAGTGGTATATATCAGTTGCACATTTTCATTATTTATTTTGAATGTGCATGATATCTAATATTATAATATACTGTAAGATATTTTGTAGAATGCTGAAGGAAGGCACAGTAAATGAAATGTATCTAGCATAAATCGTTCTCTTTTCCATTCTTTCTTTTTTCTTTCTTTCTTTCTGTGTGTTATGAAACTGAAAAGACACCTGAACTTCAAGAGTTGGCATGTTTTGTGGTGTGCATACTGGTTTACACTATAAGTGTGATATAGAGTGAATTACGTTCACAATGTAGAAGTACACAGAGTAATGCAAGGTTTTACACAGACCAAAAAAGTCTTCTATTGTGCTGTCTTTTTTAAACTTTTTTGGATCATTCCTGCTTATACTCCCACAGTTACCTAATCACACTCCTTTCACAAGAACAGTGATTCAAATGCATGAACCAAACTGAAAACTGTAGCCTGAATGACCTGCTAAGTAAAAAGAAGACTTCTTAAAACACAACACCATTCTCTGTAAACCAAATAAACCTACATGAAGATTTAAGGACACTGTGCTCAAGAATATAATGAGTAATATTTCCAATAGCACAGTGTCATAACTAATGGTACTACATAGCAGATACAGTAACAGACAGATTCAGATCACATAGACACGGAACAAAGCAGTTGAATCAAGACATACGTAGTTTATGTAGGCTTCCAATTGATTGAGGCTGGTATTAAATTCAAATACAGTATAATTGTGTTAAAATTGAATGTTACTTGCCAAAGGAATCTAGTCAGCTTTGCTGTAGTCTCTTTCTGAGTATTAGATTGTGCCCCTGAAAACATAAATACATAAAATGTGAAAAGTGTGCATATTTTTCTGAGAGATGGCTTGGAATGATATATTTATTTACTCATATTTGCAGTCGGACAGTGCCCTATGGGAATATATCTTGGTGTTGGCTTTCAATTACTTGGACATGTGGTGGAAAGAGAAGCTTTGTGATGCTAATTCAATATGGCATTGCACGTTCCCTCTTTGACTTTGCAAATTGATGTTGATAGATTACACCAGTACCCCTGCACAAAGGGACATATCAATTGATATGTGCATTGCAGTCAGTGTATTCAATTTGTTTGCTGAAGACTGAAGTATGATCCACCAAACATGCACTTTATTCAGATGCATTGATGCTTCAATGGATATAATCTTCTTAGAGGACATTTTATATTTAATTAAACTGAAAAGGGAAAAGACATTTTGAAAGGGCAAAGGGCATCTGAAATATTAATTGAAGCAAATCAAAACAAAATAATGTAATCATGCTTGAATATAAAAGGTGAAATAGGGAAGGCAAGTATGTTATTCTATTCTTAGGTATATATTGTTTTTATATTGTATATATATATATATTGTTTTCAATGTGAGGGCTTTCTTTTCAGAAAGTCGCTCCAGAAGGACATGGTTTACTGAAACTATAGCATACAGTGTTGCTGACATAAAATCAATTAAATATGACTGCCATCTAAGAATTGATTCAGTGAAAATATTGCTTTATCTGTCACATATCAATCAATTAAGCTTTTTTTTAAATTGTACTTTTTTCAAACAATAAAATGCTTATAACAATAAAGTGCTTCCCATAATAAAACATGAGAAACACAAATACACAAACAAAATAAAACATAAAACACAATTTTCTAGGGGGGATTGTTCTTAGTCGAATAAACTGTCAGTTGCTTTGCATAAAAGCATCAGCTAAATAATCAGAATGTAATAAAGGTAATATCAACATAAGACAAAAATGAAGAAAGCATTAGCATTTGTGTTAAGCAAGTAATCATTACACATTCCTGTATGTAGCATATTAGTTCATGCCTATATAATTGAGCAGTATAATGTATCTTACTGTTGGAATGTTATAATCAGCCTGAAAATATATCTCTCTGTCCAGTATTTTTTGGCATAAATAGATCATATTCATGCAGGATTTTTCTCTGCATTTTTTGTTTGTATACAGTAGGTAAATTCAAATTACTGATAGCCACATAGGCTAATGTCATTAGGCGACCACAAATGCTCAAGAAGGAAGCGGTTTCTAATATATTTTTATCAACAAAAATGGCTCCAAAAAATAAGTCATAAATGTTGGAAGTTTATTCTATTTTTGAATGCTCATACTGATTGACAGTAGCTAGTACGTTTTCTACTGCTGTTGTTTTACCTAATTTCTATCTTGATTTTATTACTGTCCTTTGGCCTTAAATGTTTTTTGTTACCAATTTTCTAAACATTATTAAAGCCCTAAAATGATGGACTTTTCATCTTCCCCAGGGAACAATCATTCAGCTGTGGGAGCGGTGTCCTGCATGGACAATGCCCAGGCAAGCTATATTAACACACAATTTATTTAGTCATTTTTATGGCAAGGCCACTTTGACCTTTAACAAGTAAAAATGGAATTGGGTACCATGGCCAAAAGGTAGGGCACCAATGCCAAAAACAAGGGTGCAATGGAGATGAAGGAGAGTTAGAGCAAAACAGACAAAACAGTCTACAGTACAAGGGAAAAATCAAGAGAGTCAGCATACAGAAATAGCCTAGTGTATTGTTATATTCATAATAATATGAATATTGTTATTGTATATTATTACACATGGTTCTGATTGAGGCGGCACGGATGGTGCAGTGGGTAGCACTGCCGCCTCACAGCAAGGAGGTCCTGGGTTCGAATCCCCGTCGGCCGGGGCCTCTCTGTGCGGAGTTTGCATGTTCTCCCCGTGTCTGCGTGGGTTTCCTCCGGGTACTCCGGTTTCCTCCCACAGTCCAAAGACATGCACGTTAGGCTGATTGGAGAGTCTAAATTGCCCGTAGGTATGAGTGTGTGAGTGAATGGTGTGTGTGCCCTGAGATAGACTGGCGACCTGTCCAAGGTGTATTCCTGCCTTTCGCCCAATGTATGCTGGGATAGGCTCCAGCCCCCCTGCGACCCTGATCAGGATAAGCGGGTTAAGATAATGGATGGATGGATGGATGGATGGTTCTGATTGGACATATAAACTCACAGTTGAACTAACCCTGGTAAATCTGCTGTGCATCTATAAATGATTACACACTGTCTGTAGGTCAGGGGTATCACACCTTATATAACAGATCAAATGCAAAATATTTCCCTGATACAATATAACAAAAAATAGTAAGTATACTCTGAGTCTACAATACACCAGGGTTGGCATCTCAGTACAGCTTGTACAGTACTGTACAGTGCATGGTTAATAATTGAGCAGAGCAGCAGCCATTATGAACACATTCCTCTTATTTTCCACAGCAGGGGATTACCTCTGTACTGCAGTTGTACTGTACCGTGCTTTATATTAGTTTTAGGGGGCATATATATTTGAGAACTTTAAGAGAGTGTGATATAATCAGCATCTGACTGAGAGCAGCTTGCTGTGACTATGGCTATTCCACATTTGGTGGAGGACCCCCAGGATAGGTCATATACAGCATGTGAGGCCATTTGGACTTCCAGAGTAAAACCTACATTGTCCTTCCTCAGATCCAATGCTTACTGAGCACAGGTTAGTATGTGTGATAAATCTGTCATTTATTAATAGTTTCTTGCTTTAATTCATCAACAGAATGCTTTCTAAAAATCTGAAATAGTGACTCTTATTGTGGCCAATGTCATCAGCCAAATGTGTATTGGCCAGTTTGATTCACAGATGTTTTTTTTCAAGTTGATAGTTCAGGTAGTGTCTTTCTCTCAGTTCAAGAAAAGCAGTTGTTTAACCTCTAGAGCCCACAATGTGCATAAAACACAAGATTCTGTACTAGTCACTGTCACCAGGGCAAGTCTTCTTCTTCTTCTTCTTCTTCTTCTTCTTCTTCCTTCAGAAGAGGCAGGTGGTTTTCTGTTATTCGGATCCATAATCCAATGATTCGACAGGGAGACTGAGAGGAATACATTCCGAGTGAAAATAATTGTTGTGATTGGAAGCTAATGTTACCAATTGCAGAGTAGATTGTGTTCATTGACAAACTATAAACGTAAGTTTATTTCATAATATTTCATAAAATATACTGTATCTTCCGATTTTACAATATATCTTACAATCATAATTTTTTTGTTCTTGAGTTAAGAGTGGTTAATAATCCATTGGATTTTGGGGTTAAATGTTGACCACAATAATGTCATATATCTGGCATGTGTTGACCACAATTCGGAAATGCTATCTTAATGGTACCTTATGTGGTCACAGGATTATAAAAATAAAAAATGGCTAGTAAAGTAGTTGAATGAAAACACTAATGCCCCCTCCCCCCACATTTGACTTCAAATTGACTGCATCTTCCCATGTAAAGGTTCCTCCTCTGTTCCCTTAGACAAGAAATAGACAACCTCTCTACAGAATTATGCAGCAGATTCACATGTACGTGCCGATTTGAAAGAAGACTGGCTAATCCCACCTGCTTTTCTATAGCCTTCCTGGATCGAAATGTTGAGGTTATCAGGTTTATTTTTTAATAGGCTGTTCAAGACATCAGTGCTGACCTGTGATCAGAACTCGTAATTCTCCCATCAGAGCATCGGTTTGCCAAACATGGGCTCCTCGCACGGAATACAAAGCGAGCATTTGCCTTTTTCCTCTGTCAGTTGTCACTGAACAAAGGCACTTTCATTCATTATTAAAACTCTAATAGGCAGTGGCACTTTAATATAGAATTGTTGCTGTGTGTCTGGGGAAATAGTTATAAACCAAACATATTGGCCTGAGCTTCCTAATATTATATTTTTTATTTAATGGTGCTATGTGAAATTATATTATTGATGAGTGTGTTTAATATTCTGACAGCCTCATACAGTGTCATTGACATTCCTCTATTTGGGGATATGGGTTGCAGATAGGAATGACCTCAGAGGAAATCTTGGATGGTCTTCTCTTGGCCAGTCAGCTCAATAAGATTTCCTATTGTCCATAGAGTTGCATTTGTATATATTAGGCGAGCAAACTTTCACTGCAATCAAAAATATGTTTTGAAAGCAAAACTCATATAACTAAAATAAATCTAAACTGAGATGGAAAGGAACACTGCAAATAAAAATAAATGTAAAAAATGAAAATGAAAATCACCCTGATTATTAGTGGATTCATTTTAAATATAATATGTTGAAAAATATTCCCTTTACCACCAGACTGAGACTACTTTAATTATAATCTATATGCATACATTTCACCTTCAAACTATGTGCTTTACAAGGGGAATACTAAACGCAAATGTAAACGCAGCGCACACAAGCACAAAGTGACCTTTTTTGATTGCCTTTTCCCTCAGTCAGGTTTATTTAGCCAGAACATAAAACATCTTGGGAATTCTTATCTGTAAATTAAAATTAAAATAATAGAATCATTACAAATGAATCATTAATATTTATTATTATTATTATTATTATTATTATTATTATTATTATTATTATTGTTGTTGTTGTTGTTGTTGCTGTTATTAATCATTAATACAAGCAGTATCACTTTTTGAACAAAGCAATCATTTCTGTCTCTGGATTTTTTATCGCTTTAGCTTTGATTTATTTTCCCCTCTCTTGCCTAATGTGACATAAGCATGCTTGACTCGAGGACAAAATTGATTGGTTTATATAACTGAGAGAGCAGTTTATCTAACTGTTGGACATGTCTCTGAAACTGACAGTATTTCTGTCTTGATTATATGAAAACCCTTCCATGACTGGTTCCCACAGGGAATTTCTGTCTCCGTAAAAAACCTAACATAGGATTGATGGAGATCAAAGGGACCACTATCAGCTCAGGGTTTTTCATTGTGCAGTGGATAATTTCAGCAGCAATGTTGCTTCGTTTCATGCTTTTGTGATTCACATAACAGAGAAAATAGTTCTCCTTTACCCTTGGACAAATTAACTGTTGGCTGTCACACACATAGATATCCTGCTAGGGGTAAAGATGTGACTTTTGTGTGTTGAGAAGAATGTTATGCATTATACATTGTAAATAATACACAGCCTTTATGCTGTTATTGGCTTAGCACATAACCCTTCGTCCAGATGTTCTAGAATTATGGTGTTTCCTCTCATTGTTGCTGCCTTTTCACTCTGCCGTGGACATACAGCAAGTGTGTTGTTAGAAGGATTGAATCTGACAATTTGGCTGTAGTCATAGGTCAAGTCTTAATACTGGCCCTAGGGGAAGCAGAAGCAGGGGCAGAGAGGGCTGGTGTCAGCTGTGCCTGTTACCTCCCACAGCCAGGGAGACCCAAAAGACCCTAGCCTGTGTCCAAAACAGGCTACTACCTACAGTAATGTGTCCTCAAAATATGTATGGTCTACTAAACATAATTCCTGCTTATATGACTACGAAAAGTGATCCTGAATGGTAACTATGAGCAGTGGCGTCTCAGTGTGGCCCAGCCCCACCACCACAGGCAATATTGCATTCTTATCGCTCATTGACTCTTTGCATGAATACATTTTGTTTTGAATCACTTAACCTTGATATATATTATCAGTAATTCCGAATAAAAAAAATGTACAATCTGTACTGCCAGCCTCACTACCAGTAACAAAAAACGTTTTCGTTAACACATTAAAACATTCCATAAACACTCAGCTAGCTAAGCAGTTTGGCGTTTTGGCGTATGTTGCAAGTATTTCAGACAGCAATGGATTAGAGTGTTCACATTTGCCACCTGGTGGTGGTTGTGCAAACAAGTAGTAACTGTGGAAAAACTAAATCACATATGCAAATTTGCCACTGTCTGGCAGATCTCCTTAAGCAGGAGCGCCCAATGAAACACGAAACCACTATGAGTCAGTCACTCAAGAGTAGAAAACACTATTATTGCCCGGTCCCTACAGGTCCAGCAATAATGAAATGAGGACATGAATAATTTTATGCGGAAAATAAATTGCTTTTTAATATTATGTTGACATTTCACTTTTAATTAATTAATTAATTTTAAAAAATGTATTTATTCATGAATGTATTTATTTAATTCATTCTGGCACAAATAGTCCGCCCAAAGTAAAAACTATATTTGTATTGTAGCTACATTATATACATTATAACCGACTTCCTACTGATGAAATAATGGGTCACATTCATAATATGTCCTGACTGGCTTCACTATGCTTATGCTAACATTAGCTAAAAATACTATACTGAGGCAGTGCCTGGATCTGCCCAATTGATTGGCTCTACCCTGCCAATCAAAGTAGCGAAAGCGCGGAGAGCAAAATGGGAAACTTTGTGGAGCCAATTAAATAGTTTCACTGAAAACAATCAATTTTTAAAAATTTATGGTATGGACAATTAAAAGGTTGCCCAAAAGTGGCAGGGACATGTCCCTACTGCCCCAACCTAAATGAAACTTGCGTTTGGGCTTACCAAAGGTATTTCAGAATTCTAAAACAGCACCCATTTACTGAACTAATAGTACTAAACATGATGTGACATTAGCTAGCTAGGTGGATACAGTTCCAACCTATCAAAGTGGTTAATGCAGTTGTGAATTACACTAGGCAGCTAGCTAGGTTGATACACTTAGAAACTTATCCAAGTGGTGAAGACATGCGCTTTCGATAGCTAATGGTACCAAAACAGCTCAAGTTAGGTTTTTAAACAGCAGATAGCTGGATGACCAGCTCAAGCTATGTTGTGAGCAGGTGCAGAACTAAGTTTCAAAGTACGCAATCACGTCAAAGCATTGTGTCCAATACATCACAATGACACTGGAGATGGAAATAAGGCGAAGATTTCTTGGTGACACATTGCAATCTGGAAAATAAACTGTTGGATTATTTGTACTCATCTTTTGCTGTAACCGCTTTGCTGATTCAATATGGAAAACCCAGATTTATTTCTGCTTTTCTTCTGTCTGTGTGTGCATGCGTGTATGGGTCTGTGTGTGTTGTCATATTGTTGCATATTGGCCTAGCATGCTCCTGTGTAGAGTGGCATGCGCCTACATATGCATTATTATGGTTTACCATCATTACATATAGGATTACAGGAGGATATGTAATTACGATAATTACATAATTCACCTCAGAATTCTGCCGGCTGCCTGTCATGGGTTCGACATGCTCACACAGAAGAGATAGTTACCCCCAGCCTTCATGAAATTGTGCAGCCTCTGCGACATAGATTAATCATGCATCATTATTATCTGGGTCTCCATGCAAAATTCTGATGCCCCAGTGCTGTTATGGGGACACAGCACTGTAGGAGGTCTTTCAGATGAGACGTTAAACCGAGGTCCCGATTCACCGTGGTCATTAAAGATCCCATGGCACTCATCGCAAAGTAGGGGGTTCCCTGGTGTACTGGTTAAATTCCAAATCTGACTCTCTTAACCTGTTACCTAATCATCCCCTGATTTAATTTGCTAAAAACAAATGTTCTCTCCACATCAGTTGATGTGTGGTGAGCATTCTGGCACAACATGGCTGCCGTTGCATCACCCAGGTGGGTGCTAGACATTGGTGGTGGTTAAGGAGAGTTACTCCCTCATCACTGTAAAGCACTTTGAGTCAGCTGGTGAGAAAAGCCCTATATTAATTGAGGAATTAAGCTTCTGTCAGGCTGAAGTGAATCCTATATGGCGTGAAATCCCTAGTTGGTGGTGGGAGACATTTTCCCCATTCTGGGTGTGAAAAAGTTGCATTATCATATTTCCATTATGTTTTCTGATACTGAACTGATACTTTGCTGCTGTTCCTGTCATTACGAAAGGATTGGCTCTCCATTTAAGTAGCAGTCCTCTGGGAGTGTTTTGGAAAGTCTGCTGGTGGTTGCTTCTGGTCGGCACACCTGCTTCAGTCGAGGACTCTGCTGCTTAACTTAGCAACAGGGGGAAAGCAGTGACAGGGTTTTTTTCCCACTGCCTGCAGTTGGTCTCTGTGCTACAGTGCAACCTCAGCACTTCACCCTGTTCTACGCATCAGTCATCCTCTCTTCCTCTGTCACCCTGCCATTCCTCCTATCTCACTTCGCGACGCATCTCTGCCCCTGCCATCCCCCGTTCTTTTTTCGAAAAAGAAACCTGAATAAAGAGAGGGAATTGATGATTCTGTCCTTTGCAGCAGTGAGGAGAGAAACCAAGAAGCTAGAAGCATCCATCAGCAGTGATTTACATCCCCCCCTACTCTTGCCCCCCCCTTCCTCCCACCTCCCTCTCCTGCTCCCTCACTCCCTCCCCCATCTCTCTCTCTCTCTCTCTCTCTCTCGCGCGCTCTCTCTCTCTCTCTCTCTTTTCAAAGCTGTTGTTCCCGCACGGCCGCCGCACACCATTCCACCGCAATGGAAACAAAACGGAGGCGGCTGGAAGCAGCTGACGGAGAGGCTGCCTGAGGATGTAGCCCTTCGCAGCCGTTCCCCCAGATCCCTTTTCCGGAGGGGAGGCACGGGATTCCTGCGCTCGAGGGGTGGATGCGAGCCACGCGCCAGCTCCAGTGCGGGGGTTGATCTCTCCACCGGACACCTCTATCCGTCTCTGCTCTTTTTCTCCCTCTATCCCCCTTTGCCGAATCATTTCTTTTTTCGCGTCAGTCGAGATTGATGCCAGGGAGCGGGAGTAAAATATATTCCACAAACATACACCACCACCACCCCCCCCCCCCAGCTCCTGCCTGAGCTGTGCAGTTGTCCGCACGCATGGATGTGTTTGGCTTTGTGAAGATGGCAAAACTGACAGGGTGAGTGTGCTCTGGATGTGGCGTGAACCGCTGTTCGCGCCTTGCATGCCGTTTGCATGATGGGTGATGCTCCTGTCTGGCAGAGGCAGGAATTTGGGATGAGGGTGGTACTTGCACAAGGCGAATTAAGATGGGGACTGGACCTGGGGTCTATGAGAACCCACAGCTGGATAGGTTAAGTATAAGGCAGTTCAAATAATGTATTACTTGCGTGCACTCTTATGCGGTCGTGGGAGTTGTGGAACAGTGCACTTAGATGCAGAAGACATACAGTGTGTTCACACGGGCGCTAGGAGAGGGTAATAGAAGAGAAGGAAGAGTGGTAGGAAAATAACTGAAGCAGAAAAGAAGACACTTTGTGTCGGGTGTCTTCTAAGTGACAGTGCTTCGTGTTCAGTGCACAAATCTGTATCAGCAAAAATCACCCAATTATCATATTTTTTCCCTGATATACATAACAGCCTAGTTCCATGTTTCTTTGCTTATGGCTTTAAACAATAGTGACATTATTCAGTATCTCCACCAGGCTTGGAAGTTTAGTGTGTTTCAAAAGTCTGTGATGTTGCACATGAAGATTTAGCCCAATTCCGAAAAGAAGACTGAAAAATGATGAAAGGAATATGTGTGTTGCTTGTGGGTGGGAAGATCAATATCAAGCATGCTATATACTGTATCAGCTTTTTTCACCTCATTGATATGAACCTCTACTATAAATACTTGCTTTTTGCTGAAACGCAGTTGTTTTCAATTTGTAAATGGTGGAGGCCACCTTCAGTTATTTTATCTTATTCACCAAAGCCCTGGAAGGAATTGTGTCTTGGTGTATTTACTAATGAAAACCATTGTTTGGGTAGTTCAACCAGCAGATACAATGTACTTTGAAAATGAATAGTATTGTGAATGTTAACAATGTCTATGTTACTGGATAATTATTATTGACACAATATTAAATTAAATAAGCTGGATAATGCAAGTTGAAATATATAATAACAGCAATACATAAAAAGCTAGTGAACAAAAGAATGGAAATTGTTTCTGGGGTTTCATAATGGCGTGGGGTGCATTTACCTGCCGTAGTTTGGGTGCACTCATCCCATTAGAGGACAATATGGATGTCAGTCATTGCTTAATGGTACTGAACAATCATCTTCATCCTATGACAAAACATTTCATTCTTGCAAAGAGTAGAGTGATTTTGAAAATGGCAGTGCCTGCAATATGAGTATGAGTAGTCGCCCGGTGGTTTAAGGAGCAGGATGCTATGGCCTTACCAGATCTCAACCAAATCAAGTTGGGACAACCCTGGGGCAGTATTCTTCATTTCCATTAACTAAGTGCTGAATTCATCAATTTCTTGTGACCCTACCAGTCACGTGGTGATATCATCAATCAGGGCTGCATTTATAACCTGAACTTGATAATCCACAACATTAGGAATGCTTAATTACATCTTTTCTTGAAACAAGTTACGGCAAAACGTAATACAACATGTCAAACACCCACATCAAATTTTAAATCAAGAAAGCTCAATGTCAAATGTATTCTGAAGGGTTCCAATTTTCATTTAGTGTGTGCTAACGCATGCTGCATGGGTTTGATAACTGACAGTAGGTTTGAAAAAGGCCCTGCCATTACCTCATCTTCATCTGGCTGAAGGGGGATAAAGTTGAGGACAGGCCAATTACGCACACACCTTGAGGTACTACCTCCCACCTTGGCAGAGCTCCAGCTGCTGTCAGGTAGAGTGCTGTGGGACGCTGTGGACACACAGGCTGGAGCTGCAACCTCACACGGCCTTGGACATCTGTCTGAGGAGGCCTCAGCTCCCTCAAGCTAACACAAACAACATGTGCACGCTCATCTGTTTGCATACAGTTGGGTCTAATGCGAGACTCAAACAAAGCGGACAAAAAGGTGATGTTTTTTACTGAACAGTTGCATTGCAGTGCAGCTCTAGATTTAAACAGCAAACTATTAACTACTAAAAAAATATTAATGATTTTGTTTACACAAACTTCATGTATATGTCATGCTTTATACATGGGACATACATTTCCCAGCGTAATTAGTGTAGATGTGCATTAAATATTTACTTGATGTGATTCTACTTTTGTTTTGCTTTGATGTCTGGGTATGTTTTCTACTTGTCTCGTATGCTGGCTGACGAACACTGTTTGGTGCTACATATTACCTATTCAGTGGCGTCTCTGCATTCGGGGCCCGGCACCACCACTAGTTGGCGGTATTGCATTCTTATCACTCATTGATTTTCTTATCTCTGAAGATACAGTTACATTACATTAATGGCATTTGGCAGATGCTCTTATCCAGAGCGACATACAGTTGATTAGACTAAGCAGGAGACAATCCTCCCCTGGAGAAATGCAGGGTTAAGGGCCTTGCTCAAGGGCCCAAAGGCTGTGTGGATCTTATTGTGGCTACACCGGGGATTGAACCACTGTCCCAGTCATGTACCTTAACCACTACGCTACGCCGCCACGTTCAATGAAAATTTTTTTTTTTTGAATTGCTCAACCCAAGGAATCCATCATTTCTCTTTTAAAATGCACTCAAAGTAAAAACAATTGTTTGTGCACTCTGTACTATATCGTATGGCACTTGGTGTAATTATCTGTCAGTGGGGCCGGCCCCACAACCCATAGCCCTGGCAGTATGACAGGGAACCCCTTCTGTGCATGTCATACTGGATTTTCTATGTTGGCCTGTAGGGCCTGATCATCTTGGCCCCACGTCCGGTAATGGCCAAATAAAGGTTAAGTGCAGTGCACAGAAATCATAGCTATGTGCCAATTGGCTAATTATGTGTAGATATCCTCATAGTTGTTGTAGCTGTAGTTGCAGACTCATTATAACTAGGAGACTTAGAAGCTTAGACGTAGCCTAATAAATATCACAGCTTATGATAATGTCACCAAAACAGGTTAAAAAACCTCTTAGCATCGATAGAGAAACTGCTGCTGATCAAAAGGTTGGGACCCCACCATTCAGAAAATATTAGCATCGCCCAAACAGGAACAGATAAAAACCGCAATTACAATCCATAATTGTTGCAGAGATCACCCTTTGGGATGTGGTAGGCTATACTAACTTGGTCATGTGGAAGATTGTCTCCAGCTTAGTCTAATCAACTGTATGTCACTCTGGATAAGAGCATCTGCCAAATGCCATTAATTTAATGTAATGTAATTTCACCTTTTCCCTCACTGTATAGTGCAGATGCAGACAATCCTTCCCCACAATGTAAACAGGTCATTATACCAGTTAACTTTATACCAGCTAAATTGATGAACTGATAATTATGCCAGCTCCCCTGATTACCTTTGTGTCTGATCAAATACTAAATTGGTAATGATCGAACCAAACCATGAAGAACTTTTTTATTTCATGTCTCTCCCGAATTAACGTTTGAACATAATTTATTTGAAATAATTGGCCCATCTGCGCTCCCCGGGTAGACTCATTTCTCGTAGCCCTATTTTGCACGTGAGCAGCTAGCGATAGTATGTTATAAGGGTTTCAGCAAGGTAGAGGCTCCCAATAGTTACTGCTAGGCTTGACAATTTATTTGCCAACAATGCCAATTACTGAAAAATATTTTGTTGCACTGTTTTATAACTCAGTGTAAACTAAGTAGTGAAGTGGCAGTGATAACATATAACAGAGCCTCCTGAAGGGTATTATACTTTGTTCAAGGTAATTTCCCATTAGGATCAAACAGCGTACAGGTACACAGTAGAAGGCGTTAGCTCTTTTAGACATCAAAACAAACAATTCACAAGTCAACTGCTGTTGGTGAAGGCTTCTTACTTCACTTACTCCTGATATCCCGATATCTCAAGAGGAACTGCAAGGTGTTGCCCCCATCATCAGGCCTTCCCATGTACAATTTTCATTGTAACTGGATTATATTTTCAATGGAATTTGCAGATTGATTAGAGGAGGGCTGAGTTGAAACTGCTTTCACTGTAGAGGGAGTGCACAAAGATCAGTTTCCAGGACACAGAATAGAGGAGGGCGGTAGTGAAGCAGTATAGATTTTTATAATAATGGGGCACAATCTCATACAAGCAGCTTTTTCCTCACGGATGGCCGGATGAGGGAGCTGGCACTCACTTGCTGAATTACAATCAGATAAGCAGGAATATGAGTGGTTAAATGAAGAAAGCAAACAGTCTCTCCTATGATTTATGTTGATCTGTGCTTAGTTACTTTGAGCCAACCAGCGTGTATGAGTATACACACACACATACATACATACATACATACACTCACTGAGTACTTTATTAGGAACGCCTGTACACCTTCTTATTCATGCAATTATTTAAGCAGCCAATTGTGTGGCATAGGGATTAATGTGATCTCAAAGAGAATAGGGAAAACATTAGATCTAAGTGACTTTGACTGTGGAATGATTGTTGGTGCCAGACAAGGTGGTTTGAGAAATAACAGAAACTGTTGCTCTCCTGGGATTTTCACACACAAGAGTCTCTAGAGAATGGTGTGAAAAATAAAAAAAGTGAGCAGCAGTTCTGTTGGCAGAAACGCCTTGTTAATGAGAGGTTTCTGAGGAGAATGGACAGACTGGTCAAAGCTGACAGGAAGGTGACAGTAATACAAATAGCCATGCATTACAACAGTGGTATCCAGAACACACATCGCTTCAAACCTCTAAGAGGATAGGCTACAGCAGCAGAAGGCTTAATAAGTCTAAAAATTACTTTAATAAATACCTACTAAAATGCTTACTTAGTGTAAAATGCAGTGCGTAAGTATTTACTTTTTATTTACATAGTGTAGTGACACAATTTCTGTTGATTTGACTCTGTACTGCAGCATTGCATTTGAAATGAAATAATGAATATGAGGTTTAAGTCTTTGAGAGTAAACATCCACATTGGAAACATCCAGGGTGATCTGTGTAGGAAGTACAGCCCATTTTGGGCACCATTATATTCAGGAAAAATCACTTCACATGTGTTTCTGATCAGTAAGTTGTATTAAATCACTTCCTTGGTGCAGATATAAGAGATTTCAGTATCTAGTCTTGATTCTAGGCTTTTAATTGCCTGGAATCTGTTATTGGTGTTGGTCAACCACAGTTCCAATGTATGCCAATGAAGCGATTGTGAGGTTGAGAATTAAGAAAAAAAACAGACACATACGTGGGTCACACAATAGGTTTACCAGAATAAATTGTTTGGAACATTAAGAAGAAAGAAAGTGCTGATGTATGTATGGGATCATTGTGCCTCATGCAAATACAAAAATATTTGTTCTTAAATCTTAAATCTCTTAAATCGAGTGATTTAAAGAACTTGGCACATTTAGCAATGTTCTGTTATTTCAATATAATTGATCCAGATAATTTAGGCTAATCCTGGTTTCAAGAACAGACCCAGGGCAGGGCCAAACTCGCAAAAATGTTTCCACACATCTATCGTGGCAAAAGAAAAAGAGCTCTTCGCATCACTAATTCAGTAGCCTGCTATTGTAACGCCCGGTGTTGTAGGTGTGTTGGCAGAATCCTAAGCCTGTTTCTATAGAACGCTACAAGTGTCCTGCAGAATCCAAGGGAAGTGCTGATACTGATGCTTGTGCAGGGAAAATGACATTGCGATTCACACACCCCCACTTCAATGAGTGGAAAGACATAACGGATGCAATGATTCCATACAGGTGTACTGCATGACGCAATTAACATCCGATCATGCCCTGTGGCATGTATAAAAATCCTGAGCAGACCCAGTTAACCTTGATTTTCTATCAACATAGCAAGACGAAATTATCAAAGTGACTTTGAAAGATTATTGGGGCACGGATGGCAGGAGCTTCAGTCTCAAAGACTGCTCAACTGGCTAGTGTTGCAATAGGCATTGGACATCTGCATTTAGACCTATGAGAAAGACATCAGTAAATAGGCTCAAAAATTGCACACATTCGATGGCAGTGGTATATAAGGAGAACAGAGGAGCAACTCAATGTCAATGCAGGATGTGATCAGACTGTGTTAGCAAGAACAGTACTTGACCCCTACAGTGATGGGATCCAATGGTTCTATTATGGGGGCATTTTCCTGGCATGGCTGAGGTACACTTGTCCCCATAGAGAGAAGGGTCACTGCAAATCACGCTTATTATGAGTGATCACCTTTATCATATATGAAATATTTCTCTCCTCACGAGAGTGGTCTCTTCCAGGATGACAGTGCTTCCATCCACAGGGCACAAGAGGTCACTCTGAGGTTTGATGAGTATGAAAATCATGAGTATGAAAATGGTCTCAACCCAGTGAACAACTATTGACCGAAGTGTTAGACAGTGCTTCTCCATTATCAAAATACCAAATGAGAGAATATCTTTTGGAAGAATCGTGTTCAATCCCTCCAGTTGAGTTCCAGATACCAGTAAAATCTATGCCAAAGCGCATTGAAGCTGTTCTGGCGGCTTTTGGTGGCCCAACACCTTACTAAGACACTTCATATACAGTGCAGTCCAGAAGTATTTGGACAGTGGTACAATTTCTGTTCTTTTGGCTCTGTACTCATCATTAGATTAGAAATTAAACAGTGGATATGAGATTAAAGTGTAGACTTTCGCCCATAATGATGGTATTTACATCAATATTGGGTGATCTCTTTTTATGCACATTTTTGAGGACCAAAATAAATTGGACACTTGATTTCACAGCTGTTGCTTATTGGTCAAATATGTTCCTAAAGAAAGCTTTCAGTATTGACTTGTTTCTAGGCTTTTGATTGTCTTTGGCACCTATTATCAGCATTTGTCAACATGAGGCCCAGAGTTGTGACACAGTCAATGACATTCAAGGAAGCCATTATGAGAAATAAAAAGAAAACAGTCAGACACAGGCCAAGGAATATGCTAACTAAAATAAATGTATCCAACCACCCCTTATCCATGAAACATGGCGGTTGGGGTGTTATGGTTTGGGCATGTGTGGCTGATATAATTCCTCCATGTATCACCCAATAAGGATGAAAATACCCACATTATTAAAGGTGGATTCAAGGTAAATCCAATGTGCTGGAGTACAGAGCCAAAGACATGGTACCACTCTCCAAATACTTACAGACTACACGGTATACATTTATGCACAATCAGCGATTATACACATTGTATTCACTGTGTAACATACTCAAACTGAAGTTTAATCAATTGATTGAAGTTGAAATGAATAAAGTTAGGTCATGTTCGTCCAGGCTTCATGATGAATTTGATTTCATTTAGTAAAGGCTGACTTAATGCATGCTAACTGATTCACACCAGCATATTGGCAGTATATGGTTTCTGTTGGATCCCAGGGGGTTGAATATTGCTGTTGCTACTGGCTGCCACAATAAATTGCTTCATAATATTTATAACTATGTAGTATGAGCCCAAGAGAAGGTTTTGTAATGTAATGTTGAAACCAAGTTAGAGGTGGGGTCAAATGTGCCAGAGTTGACTCATCCCTGTGACTAATTGCAGCTGATTGTTTTGAAGTATGCAGTATTTGTGTAGAACCACACTGAAGCTAGTCAGTTCCAGAGTTATGGGCACCCTTAATACAAATTAAGAAAAAATGTTACATATAATATAATAACCAACCAAAATAATAATATTATGTTCAAACATATAGGAAAACTATATTAATTTATTTTTTTGCCTCATGTTTCAATTTTGTTTAAGTAATCTCATTTTTTTCAGAAAAACATGTCAAAATTATTGGCACCCCAAACAATTATTGGAAATTAAATGGTATTTCCTGTTTCACTGTATTTTTGGCTATACAGGTGCATCTCAAAAAAATTAATATTGTGGAAAAGGTTTCCGGAATTTAATTCAAAAATGTAAACTTTCATATATTCTAGATTCATTAGATAAACTGAAATATTTCAAGCCTTTTTTTGACCTGACTGTACATGTTTTAAAACTATCCATTTTGCAATCTCTACCTGTGGATAAATATTCAGTTATTCACTTGCATCATGACATTAACATATATCTTAAATGATATGTGTCAAGTGCCTTTTACTGTCTTCATGGTACTTTTGAACAATTCCCATGTAAAATCAACTCAGCCATTCATGAAACTTGACAAAATCTATTGTCGTAGTATAGCATATAATTTTCAGTGTCAGACATGTCAAAGTGGGATGACAGAATGAAGGGCAATCATTCTTCAGTTGTAGAATAGGCCTGGGATATTGAAGATGGCCTCCTTATTCCAGTAAATATGAATGACACATAATTTCCCTTCGCCTTAGCTGAGAAGTTGGTATGTGTCAACCCGCAGCCAGGTTTTCTTTTTACATTTCTTTAACATTTTCCTTCAAATGTATATGTTTCTCTTCATCCTCATTGTGTCATCTGTTTGCACCTGTCATTCCATGATCTGGGTCCAGCTTCAGTGTATTTCACTGTTGGAAATGATGACTTTATGTTTTCTTCAAACAGCCTGCAACCCTTGCTCCAGACTCAGTCTGCTGGTTTTATAACTCATTTATTCCATTTGATCAATTGGGCCTCCAGTTAATTCACCTGAAGTGAAAACCATACATGGGGCTCTTTAAGGCAAGGGTTGCATGCATACACCATATACCATTATTATACCATTGCTGACTTTCCAAGCAACACATATCCACTTATTTGTGGCTTACCCTACTCATGTGTTATCCTGTTACATAATTTTTTTTCCCAGCAGACATTCTTTGGAAGGGGATTTACAGAGGATTTTTGATGAGGTAACTTTTTATAGCTGGGGCGGCCAATTAAAATTCCTGAACGGCCAGTGGGTTTGTTTGTGTTTGTTTCCACCAACTATCTTGGTTTAATAAGCTAATTAGCTTTACGCACCAATGCCAGCTCACTCTTAGATTAAACCACTGTAAAGCATTTCATAGAGAAACAAAAAAAGTTATCAGCTGTCATTCAGGAGCAATAAATTTAGCTGAAATGTCAGATTATGCATGTGATAAATTTAAAGGACAGAAGGTGGTATGAAATCAGGAAATGGATTTGACCCTCCTCGCCCACCCTTGTGCTTGAGCAATTCATAAATGTTTTGATCACACATCCAGTTCCTAAACCAGACACCTATTTTGTACTAGTCTTATAAAAGTGTCAAAATAGCTAAAACTATTTACAGCACACACATGGGTGAAGACTTAAATTAAAGAAGAGGCTTGTACCATTCGGTTATTTGAGACAGAACAAATTAATGTCAGAACATGTACAGTGTACACAGAAGATACACTAAAATACAAATAAATTACAAAACCTTATGTCTTTATAGTTTAGCACTGAGTATATCGATTTATAAGTCACGGACCAACCCTGACCTACTTTGTATTGGCGCACAAACTTGATGTCGACTTGTATACAAGATTTGGTAAAGATATCAATGGGCGACATGAGTTTTTCTTAAACTGCAACCAGATGTCCTCAAGTGTCCCCAAATCTCTCCAAATACAAAACATCTGCATATATTTTTGTCCAGACACATGAGTGATCAGAAAATCTTATTTTTATACTAAAACAGATTTGTTGTTACAAAATGTAAAAATAAATTACCTTCATATGTATTTTATTCGCATACACTCAATGAGCACTTTATTATGCATTTATGAGATTTTTTAGACTTCCACTGCTGTATCCTATCCACTCCAGAGTTTGGATGCGTTGGGTGTTCAGAGATGCTCTTCTGTATACCACAGTTGTCGTGTGTGATTATTTGTGTTACTGTCACCTTTTGACCAGTCTGGCCATTCTTCTCTGACTTCTCATTAACAAGGTGTTTCTCTATATAGAACTGCTGCTCGCGTGATTTTTTTTTTGTTTTTTTGCAACATTCTTTGCAAACTCTAGAGACTAGTGTGCGTGAAAATCCCAGGAGATCAGCAGTTTCTGAGATACCCAAACCACCCTGTCTGCCACCAACACTCATTCCATGGTCAAAGTCACTTAGATCACTTAGCTTAATCTGGCATTGCCATTTTGTGGTTTTATATACATCACAGTTTATTGTATTATATAATATAATAATTTTAACTACAAAGGGCAAAGTTGATAGGACTTTCTTCACCACTTGTCAACTCGGAGGACCAATAAATATGTGACACTGTGCTGTCAAAAAAACAAAACAATATCTGGTAATGAGCGACAATTATGCTGTTTAGCATTCATTTGGCCATTTGGCCAAATAAACAAGTATAAAAAAAACCCTCTATGCAGTGAAATGTTCAGTGTTAATCTAACTATCATTGATTAAAAGAATTAACTGCAACAAGAGTCGGGGAGACAGGGGATGGTTAACCAATGGGTTAGTTGTAACCATCAATTTGATCAATGCCCATATTCCCCATCGAGGTGTTTTAGGGTAAATATATATAGAGGTACAAAAGTAATAATTCTCATCTCATCTATTTTTTGTTTAGCAGTCACAATGTTGTAGTTAAAATGGTTTTACTTCAGCGGCCGTAATAAGCGGTTACTCTTGTGTCAAATATGATGGTTCAAATTCATGCTAGCTTGAAGTAAAGTAGCTACACAATTAGGGTATCTTCACTAAGGGGGGAACTCTTTGGAAAATCGAAATGTTTACTGCCACAAAAAACATCAGCTTTGGAACCTGAATGTGGTGAGTCAAAAAGAGAAGAGTGTGTACCTTGCCAACAATCAGTAGATTTCATTTAATTTGTTCTGCCTTTCTAAATGGACACCAACTTGAAGTGATCCACTCAGCTCTATCACCATTTAAATCTGCTTCCAGCCACATGGCGAGAACTGAATATCAATATTATATATTTTTCCATAGCTTTGCGTCCTGCGAGGGAAGCAGGCTGTTAAGTCTGTGATCCACTACGATGGCCCTGAATTTAAACATATTTGGTGAATCACCATGCTTCACCTTTTTTTATTGCAAGTGAAGTATAATGTCTTACTTCAGGGGTTGCTCAGTTTTTATGATCGTTTCTCTCATTGAAAGTGGATTCAACCCATTACGTCAATCAGGAGGATACAGCATTTGAACCGAAATATTCTGTAAAGTGTTGTTTAAATTAGAAATAGCGACCTTTGTATGATGTAAAGGCTTGTTATGTGTGAAGAGATCTGAGGAATTGTATTTATACCTGGCTTCTAAACCTTTTTCTTTTTTTACATGATATGACTCAGGAAGACAAGGCTGGCTCAGAGTTTCATAGGTTGCTATAACAGAGATGCATATCACTATATTTTCTGGTTTAATGGTGAAGGCACATCGAATAGTGGATCAGCATGTATGTACAAGGTGTAGCAAAAAAAAAAATTAGACTGAGTCATGACTAAATAAAAAATAAAAAAAGGGTGAAATGTTTTGTAACTTGAAAAAAGACACAACTGAAAATGAATCTGAAAAGATGAATCTGAACACACCTTGCCTCTGTACTCTGGAACATTGGAAATAAAACAATTAATATGGTGTTACAGTGGACTATTTGTTGTACTCCTGAATAGGGCGGACAAAATAATTGTGATTCACAGTGTTTCTCCACTGATGGCTTTATCACAAATCAATAAGTAGGCTAATAAGCAATACATTTTTCCAGTGTTCAATCTCTTACATATTATTCTTTTACACTTGCAAAATGCATTCTTTTATAAATGCCAATCTAAATTCAACATTAGCTTAGAAACTGAAAAAGTTATTGCGTGCTACCAATACAAACAGTTAACTAGAAACATAAGCAGAAAAAACGTTAACTAATGTCCATCATTGTTATCTTGCATAAAATTGTATAACTGGGCAGTTCAAAACTACTAGCCATAGATATAGCACACTGGTGTCTTTAGCCATCCTATCTAGGTATATACCGTACTTTATATTAGACCCATTTCTCTGAAATAACCTAGATAAAGATCTTACTTCATATTCTCCAACACACCGGTTCATCAGCGTGATATATCCAGCACTGGGTAAGCTAACAGGACGTGTGCCTCACGTGTGCTTAACTTCAGTATTAGCAAAACGCCAACATAAACCGCTATTCTCCCTTCAATTACAGGATAAAACTCGAAGGAAACGCCATAAAAACGCTCAACAGTTACATTCCTGCGATGTCAACATATAGACAAAGAGCTTGCAACTGTATACTAACCATATCAACGGCAACAATTATCGAATAGGGGGACGAAGTAATAATTGTGACTCAACAATGTGTTTCTCCACTGATGGCTTTATCACGAATGGAGAAAATTGCGCGAGTTCTCCCCCTACTGCACAAAGGCAGGCATGAGTAATCAATACCAGGATAGCAGAATAAGATCGTTTTTCAGATCACTGATAATACGATTATCGCTTAACTTTTAACCTTATCACATTACAGACAATGAATTCACTGTTTTTAAACTTAGCAAATTATTAGTGTAAATGCTTTTCACTAGTCACATATTAACAGCCATATTGGGTGATCCATGTAGGAATGACATCCCTCTTTATACATAGTCCATCCATAGTGTTGTGATTCTACTACATTCCTTCATTATTGGGGGCCAAGCAGTGAAGCTGCGGAACTGGCACACAGTTTTCTACCTTTTCTTATTCATCATCATCATCATCATCATCATCATCATCATCATCTTTTTATTCTGGGAATTTATACAGAAATTTGGTAGACTGACTGATTCTTTTCACCGAGATTCATGTCTCCTTCTCGAGTGCTCTAGCTCCACCAACGGGTCAAAATTGGAGGCACGTTTATGCATGTAAGTTTTGAGCAATATGCCCGATTTAAAAAAAATTATGTACCTTTGAATTCCTTCCACCATATTAGATATACAGAAAAATTTGAAAGGCCACAAATTATATCCAGTCTTCACCAGATTTGGCACAGATGATGTTCAGACCAAGCCACAAAAGCTATCAGATGGATTTTTGATTTTCAAAAGCATAAGTCCATCACAGCTAATCAAAATCGGCAAGTGAAGGCACCAACCAGGAAGTGAGCTCATATTTCATCAATTGACCCCTGGTCGAAAAACATGGTACAATGTTAAACATGACACATTTCTTACACATCTTCTTTTCAGTTTCAGAAAGGAAAAAGGCCCCGTGCAAAAGTTTGGGAACCCTGTCAATTTGTACTTGTGTAACAGCTTGTGAATGCTCCCTGTAGCCAGCTAATTATTTTTCCCCAATCTTCCTAACATCTCTAACTCAGAACTATTCTTTGCTCTCTTTGTACAAACATCATGTTTGAGATCTCTCCACAGATTTTCAATAATATTCAAGTCTGGGAACTGTGTTGGCCATTCCAAAACCTTCATCTGTCTTTTCTGGAGGTACTTCATGGTTGATTTCAAGGTATGCTTTGGATCATTGTCTTGCTGGAATACCCAACCTCTCTTCAACTTCAATGTCTGACTTTTGAACATTAGTCTCTAGAATGTATTGATATTTGGTGGAATCCATTCTTCCTTCCACTTGCATTTCCTGTGCCCCCAGCTGCCAGGCAACCTAAAAACATAATGGATCTACCTCCTTGTTTCACAGTTGGCAAGGTGTTCTTCTCTCCAAAGGCTTCACCCTTTTTTATCTAAACATACCTTCTTTGGCGGTGGCCAAAAAGTGACAAAACCATTTTGGTTTCGTCAGTCCAAAGCACATTGTTCCAAAAGGCTTCAGGCTCATTGTTTTCTTTTGCATACTTCAGACGCGTAATTATGTGTTGAGGTCATTCTTTCTGGCAACTCAACCATGTAGGTCTTGTGTAGTTTAAAGTATGCTGTATTGTTGTCCTGTGAACAGCTAGACCTGTGTATGCTATCATTGAAGCCCAAACAAGTAAATCACCTGGGTCTGGGCCTTAGTAATCAAATAATAATCCAAAAGGGTTGCCAAACTTTTGCACAGGGCCCTTCCCTTTTTTTATCATTTATAAACAGTAAAAAATAAAAATAAAAAGGAATCTTGCTTTAAAATTTGCAGAAAGGTCACACGTTTAACTCTGTACCATTTAGAGTTCAGGTTTGCTTTGGATCACATACAGATTCATTGTAACAGACCAGAGGTGCCCACATTTTTGCACCCCACTGTACCATCAGACTTGACTGATGGCCTCAGCACAGAGTAAAAGCATGCCAAAACAGAGAGCTCCTATTGGATTTCTGACAGCCCCTAGGACCATAGCAATCCTAGCACCCTAGGATCCATATAACAGAGCACTATGACCTTTCTGTGCATTCTGCTCAGACAACAGATGCTCATGTAGCATGGCTGGTATGGTGCAGAGGTAGAACTGATCATCGGGCTCACAGTAAGACTCATCTCAAAATGTTCCAATAGATTCCCTGTGCTCATGAGAGATTAAAAACAAGAAACCATATAAATCTTTCTGAATCAAGTTAGTCTCACAGTAAAAAAAATATATACTGAAAAGAGTAAGCTGAGAGGTTCTGAGTTTAGATAATGGCATATAAAGAAGCCTGTAACTTCTGCAATAGATTATACATCATTCTGCATTTTTCTTTTTCTTATTCTGTGTCTGTTAGAAGACATACAGTGCAGTCAATACGAATTTGGACAGTGACACATTATTTTGGTATTTTTGGCTCTGTACTCTTGAAATGAAACAATGAATATGTGCATCCAGCTTCAATTTGATGGTATTTGCATTGGGAGAACCATAAAGGACAACCCTTATACATAGACCCCCATTTTCAAGGCACCATAATGTTTGGGACAAACTGTTTTACAGCTGTTTCTGATTAATCAGGTGTGTTCAATTCATTTATAATATTATAAAACAAACATGCTCAGTCATTACTTTGATGCACTGGCAGCCTGTGTCTGTTCACTTCTCCCCAATACCTTGCTTGTCTACTGGTATTTGTTATTCTAAAATCTGTTCGGGCCTCTTCTGGGTGTGGGCCTTTTTATTTCTGTACTGTATCTGAAAAGCATGTGCCCAATAAACTGAATTCATATGCTGTATGATCCAATAGACGGTGGAGGAGGGCAAGAGGAGACGATTGGTGAGTACAGTAGTCAGCTGCGTTTGCGAGAGATTAGCCTAGGTAGCTAATCATTAATTAAGTGGCTAGCCAGCTTTCGGTAACATTAGATAACTGCCGCATTATTAGCTAACTAAATTCAGTTTTGTACATTTTCTGGCTGGCGATTTGATAGCAAGTCCCACTGCACAGTACTAACATTACTGCTTATATTTTCGGGAGATTCGCATTTCCTGGGCAGGGAGCTCATGCCTAAATCCAGAAGACTCCCGGACTTTCAAAAGACTTGAGATGTCTGATAAAAATAAAAGTGACAATGTATTGATGCGTTTGTATGAAGCCCATAAAGGGATTTGAGGTGTGCTCAAAAGGTTTCTCGTGAGCATGAATTAGGAGGCAGTCATTTACCATTTGAGTCTGCACAGTCCACAAGCGATAGTCATTTTCAAGCTTGTTTTAAGAAAAGGGGGTTCTACAACGGGTTAAGATTTGCAGCAAAAATGATATTTCCTGTAAATTTCACCTGCCATTATATTTCGGCCGTTCATTATGGAGTAATCTTGATATGAAAATGGCAGAAATCACTTACACTGTATGCCAGTAAGAACCGTTACTGACACAGCTGCTTCTCTGAACAGGAGCTGCTCATTTACCCAAAGCTTTTTGCATTATTATTTAAGAAGCATTATTGTTTAAGAACACGTTTATGCCGGAATATTTCCTCATAAGTTTGCCGCCCGGAGGGTGATTCCAGAGTGGAGTTTGATTAATGCTCATCACTTTCACTGGGGGAAAGAGATGAATGCCTTCCTCCCAGGGGGAGCAGCTGAGTCAACCTTGCTTCATATACTTACAAAGCACCTCACGGCACAAAAACGCTTACTAAAACCTTTCCTTTTCCTGTCATCAGCAGCCGAATTCTAACCTAGACCAGCCACATCCGTGTGTTTTGATCTATTTTTATGTTGAATGCATTTTCCATTGATTTCAGTATGGCTTCCTTTTGCCATCAGCATGAGCTCTTTGTAATATGTGGAGCAAAAAGAAAGAAGCAGTTGCAATTTGTGACCCAGCAGTGAAGAAAAAGACAAAAGCACACTGGAACACAGCGAGTAAGGACCTACATGTCAAAAAAGGTTTATGGATCCTGGTTAACCTCTGCAGCACTCTGAGTAGTAACTGCATGATACTGTATGTGGCCCATGGTTCTTCTCTCTTATTTTTGAAGTCTTTGTGTAAATGGTTCTGGAAGAGTGCTGTACATATTTGTGCATTTTGCGTGTGCGTTTTGAATGATTTTTTTTTTCTCATGTTACAGACTCCATTTTGTGGAGTGGTGGACTTGGGAGTTAACGTGTCCACCGCCATTTTGGTGAATCCCTATTATCTTTTATACAGTGGGGTCCGAAAATGTGGGCATCCCTGGTTTAAATGTCTGTTACAATTAATCTGTACGTGATCGAAAGCAAACCTGAACTTTTAAGAGGGAGTTAAACATGAGACCTTTCTGGAAATGTTAAAGCAAGATTGCTTTTATTTTCATTTTTGACTGTTTATAAATTATATTAAAAAATAAAAGGGCCCTGTGCAAACGTTTGGGAACCCTTTTGGATTATTCTTTGTTACATTTTACAAAGGTCATTACCAAGGCCTAGACCCCTGTGATTTACTCGTTAGGGCTTAAATGAGTCAGGTGAGTATAATTCCAGGGTTGAACCTTTTATTCGGAAGTCACTCCATGCCTTCTAATATATCCAACTGCAGTGGCTGTTCTGTCTGGTGTTAACAACCTTGGGTTCCTCTAAAAAGTTGTCCATGGTTCATTTCCACAAAGAAGGAGAAGGCTACAAAAACTCTCAACATTTCAAACATACAGTGGTGTGAAAAAGTGTTTGCCCCCTTCCTGATTTCTTATTTTTTTGCATGTTTGTCACACTTAAATGTTTCAGATCAAACAAATTGAAATATTAGTCAAAGACAACACAAGTAAACACAAAATGCAGTTTTTAAATTAAGGTTTTTATTATTAAGGGAGAAAAAAATCCAAACCTACATGGCCCTGTGTGAAAAAGTGATTGCCCCCTAAACCTAATAACTGGTTGGGCCACCCTTAGCAGCAACAACTGCAATCAAGCGTTTGCGATAACTTGCAATGAGTCTCTTACAGCACTGTGGAGGAATTTTGGCCCACTCATCTTTGCAGAATTGTTGTAATTCAGCCATATTGGAGGGTTTTTGAGCATGAACCGCCTTTTTAAGGTCATGCCGCAGCATCTCAATAGGATTCAGGTCAGGACTAGGCCACTCCAAAGTCTTCATTTTGTTTTTCTTCAGCCATTCAGAGGTGGACTTGCTGGTGTGTTTTGGATCATTGTCCTGCTGCAGAACCCAAGTTCGTTTCAGCTTGAGGTCAGGAACAGATGGCCGGACATTCTCCTTCAGGATTTTTTGGTAGACAGCAGAATTCATGGTTCCATTTATCACAGCAAGTCTTCCAGGTCCTGAAGCAGCAAAACAGCCCCAGACCATCACACTACCACCACCATATTTTACTGTTGGTATGATGTTCTTTTTCTGAAATGCGGTGTTACTTTTACGCCAGATGTAATGGGACACACACCTTCCAAAAAGTTCAACTGTGGCAGTAATCAGGCCTGGGTGTGGCTAGAGAAATTGAACTCAGGTTTGATAAACCACAGTTAAGTTATGTTTTAACAGGTGGGGGGCAATCACTTTTTCACACAGGGCCATGTAGGTTTGGATTTTTTTTTCTCCCTTAATAATAAAATCCTTCATTTAAAAACTGCATTTTGTGTTTTCTTGTGTTGTCTTTGACTAATATTTAAATTTGTTTGATGATCTGAAACATTTAAGTGTGACAAACATGCAAAAAAATAAGAAATCAGGAAGGGGGCAAACACTTTTTCACACCACTGTATTTCCACTGTCAGAAACACTGTCAGAAAATGAAAGATAAATCGAACAGTTGAAGCCAAGGCAAGGTCTGGAAGACCAAGAAAGATTTCAGATAGAAGGGCTCAAGTTGATAAATGCTCAGAGCAACCCGCACATCTCTGCAAAGAAGCTGCAGAAAAAGGTAGCAGACACACGTCTAGCTGTTCACAGGACAATACAATATACTTTAAACAACAAAGACGACATGGCAAAATTACCAGAAAGAACGACCTCAACACAAAATTAAGCCTTTTGGAAAACTGTGCTTTGGACTGATGGAAACCAAAATTGAACTTTTTGGCCACCACCAAAGAAAGTATGTTTGGAGTGTCGGGGAAAATTCCCCTTGATTTAGGAGAGACTTCTTGCAAGCAACCTTTCCTGTTTAAAAGAACCCAGTTCTTTCACAGCAAGGAGAGTTTCAATAATACAAGCTTTATTAACCCTATAACAAAGCACGGAGAATGCCTCACACCAATGTGAGAAAACACTCTGGATTTTAGCAGACAGGGTGTCTATTCTTATGCCATTACACATCCTAAGTTATCACATGAATACATTACTGTGAAAGCCAATCATCTTCAGACAGTGTCTCAGTATTTTTCCCACGCGTTGTACTCCTAGGCCCACATCTGCTCCTTAAGTCATATAACATTTGTGTTGCAATTAGCCCACTGCTACAGTATCTTCAAGGTTATATTTATCATCCGTGGTTCCTCCTTAGTCTAGGTAAGGAGGAACCGACCTCGGGTGCGATTCCTCCTCATTATTTTTTATCATAACAAGCACATGAGCGCACCCAACAATGGAAGCGTGTTCTGCTTTATCCCCTGCACATATGCCCATATGACGTAAGCTGTGGCAGAGCACTCACCCCTCCCTTACATTTTTGCTGGTTATCTGTCACAAGCACAATATTCTTTTAAGCAGTTTTCTAACTATATGCATTGTACATATCTGGATACATATATCCTAGGTTACATTGTACTACATTATATTTTTCTCCCACAGGAGAAAAAGGGGTGAAGCCTTTGTAGAGGGGAACACCTTGCCAACTGTGAAGCATGGAGGTGGATTCATTATGCTTTGGGGTTGTGTGGCAGCTGGGGCACAATAAGTGTTGTGTGAGTGGAAGGAAGAATGGATTCCACCAAATATCAATATATTTTAGAGGCTAATGTTCAAAGGTCAAGTTGAAGTTGAAGAGAGGTTGGGTATTCCAGCAAGACAATGATCCAAAGTTTTGGAATGGCCAATACTTCAATTAATATTTAATATTAATATTTTTGAAAATCTGTGGAGAGATCTCAAACATGCCGTGCATGCAAGAAGGCCGAAGAATGTTTGTGAGCTATAGGTATTCTGTGAGGAAGAATAGACAATAGAAAGATTATTTGCTGACTACAGGAAGCATTTACAAGCTGTTATAGTTACAAAGTACTGACTAAGTTTCTGTTTCTGTTTTTGTAATATTTAGTGCAATTGTGACTCTTGGAAAATATACCCCCAAGGGTTACCTTTTAAAAGAGACCAGGTTTATGCCTGTGTAAGAATAGTAATTTTCAAGCTGCAACATTGTGAGATTTATTAGTTGTGACTGGAACAATTAAACATATATAATCTGATTGTTTTACCATATAAATTACCTTGTGAGACTATATTAGAGTGAGACTAGGTTTGCAATAATGAGCTGATACCAGTGAAGTAGTTGCTGGCACATGGCATTTAAGGGACGCTGAGAGTATGAGGAAGAATGGGATAAACTGCCCAAATTCAGGTGTGCAAAACTTGTAGAGATGTACCCAAGAGGACTCTAAGCTGTAATTGCTGCCAAAGGGGCTTCTACAAAGTACTGAATTAAAGGTCTGAGTATTTATATAAAAGAGATATTTAATTTTAGTTTTTTAAGAAATTTCTAAAGCCATGTTGTCACTTTGTCATTATAGGTTATAGTGTGCAGATCGATGGGCAAAAATTGCACTTTTATCCACTTAAAATTAAATCGAAAACCCAATAAAGTGTGCAAAAATGTGAGTGACTTTCCGAAGCAACTGCAAGACGGACATCTGAGGCTAGTGGGCCAGGGATATGAGATTAATTCCCAGCAGGGATCGTTGTACACAAACCCTCATCTATGAATGACAGCCAGAAGAAGGACAAAACCAGCAGGGGTTTCAGCAGCATTTAATCACACCAGACGCAAGATCTTAATGTCAAGTCCACCTCCGTAATGCTGAATCATTGCAGCTGTGGCCGCTATTCAGAAAGCTGTGAAATCATATACATTATGTAGAGAACGTGGAAATACTTCCTGTGGTTTGATACCAATTATTTTGATAAATGATAGTGTCTGAATTCCAGAGGTTTGTATTCGGTACTTATTAACCTTACAAAGGCAACAAGCAGAGTGAGTATAACATTTTGCTTTTCTAATTGGAAAAATTTAAATTTCAACTGTTAACCCCAAGACATTGTTCTATTAGTGTGATAATTTATTAATTTATTATTTTCATTTATTGTCTATTGTATGGGTTTGGGCAGCTTTGTTTAGCTATCCATCCTTACATATGCTTTTAGTGAAATTTTCACTGAGTTCATAGCATGGTATCCAAGTGTTTTGAGATTTAATATTATTAGTGGTTATTATGTTCATGTAATAATTGATATTATTGTGTTATTATGATTATGATGTACATGCTCCTTGATCCTAAAAGGTATTTAGTGTCCTTGCTACATGTAGCTCAGCTCAAGCTAAAGAAAAAAAAGAAATAACTTGCATTGCTCCACTCTTCTGAACATGTAAGGAAAGTACATAAGACTACACTCAGTGATCACTTTATTAGGTAGACCTGTACACCAGCTTGTTAATGCAAATAAGTGACTTTGACCGTGGAATGATTGTTGGTGCCAGACAGGGTGGTTTGAGTATTTCAGCAACTGCTGATCTCCTGGGATTTTCATGTAAAACAGTCTCAAGATTTTGCAGAGAATGGTGTGAAAAACATCTGGTGAGCAGCAGTTCTACGGGTAGAATGAGAGAGGTCAGAGGAAAAGGGCCAGACTGGTCGAAGCTGACAGGAAGGTGATAGATAACCATATGCATTACAACAGTGGTATGCAGAAGAGCATTTCTGAATATACAACAACCTATAGGCTACAGCGGCAGAAGACTAATAAGTCTAAAGTATAATAAATACTTCATAAAGTGCTCACTGAGTGTATTTCATTTTACATTTTGTTTACATTTTTGTCATTTAGCAGATGCTTTTAATCCAAACCGATTTACAAGTGCATAGGTTCTCCCACAAGTTTTATCATCACATTAGTTTGATATCTCAGTTTTATAAAGCAGCATTAGAATATGGCACTAATAATTGCACAAGTAAGCATCTGCCTGTATTGAACTAGCCCAATATGGATTTAAGTAGTATATTCAAACAGGAAAACAGCAAATAGCTAATTATAAAAAAATAAAGCATATGATGACTTACTTGTATACAGTACATACTCATAATAGAATTGAATTTTTAAAGGATAACACTGGTCATTTTCTTTTTTTCACTATTGTCAATGTATCCTAGAAGACCAAAACCAATAACAATATCCTTGACTAAATCTTGCCTAAGTCAAGTAATGTGATGAGACATTATTTGAGCTTCCATGTGTTTTAGAGGCAAACTTTGTCAGGAAAATGACAGCTACCATCTTATGCTTCCCCGTCTGGAATTTGGTAAACTTCAGTATGAAAACAGACAAAACTGGTTCCATGGCTGTGTTTCAGGTTTTGTGAAAATTCTGCTGTTCCTCTGAGATCTGCCGCAGTACACTACCACGGCTCATTCACTCTCAATCTTGGCATGCGTGCAAGAAAACAAGGGCTGCAATGATTAGCATTAGCAAGACTAAACAGTGGCCAGGCATGCGGAATCTCCTACTGTTCCTGACATTGGGTAAATAACTATATAGGGGCATGTAATCAAATTCTACGACACAACTGGGCTGGTGCTGAGGTGTGCAATTTTTAAAACTGATTTGGAAGCCTTTCAAATTGATCTGTGACATCAGGAGGAAATGGACAACATCAGCATTTGAAGAATTACTCCTCCCTCAAAAAGCTCCAAATGTACCTACAGTTCTGAGGATATAAAGCATTAAGTCTTGTCATCCGTCTCTTTACTTGGGTTGTTGGAAGGGACAAAGATGTATGTGTTTTATACAGCTGGTAGCACCCATCACTGCAATGTTCCTTACACTGTTCAGTAAGTTGCTCAGTCCTGCATTGGCAGCAAAAACAAGAAGGGTACTTAGTTATTTTTTTTTTTTTAATTGAACTGTAGCAGGCTCTGTAGTCCAATAGAGATCAAATGTACTTTCTATATCAGAGTGCTTGCGATGCTGTTTTCGTAGCTGTATGTTACAATGAAGCAGCGATGAAAATATCTCACTGCTGCATAAAAACTAGCGGCTGTGCTGTACCATTGCAGATAGAAAGAAAGTGTGATATTTTCTGTAGGTATACATCTTGATAGTAAACTGATAGCTGCATTTATCAATGCAGGACAGGCTTATGTGCCCTATGTTGACATTGTGCATATGAAATGAAATGGCCTTAACAACACTGTAGCAAATGCCAGCATTTCCAACCTATGTTTTATATTTTATATGCATCAAAATAAACTTATATTTACACTGGTGAGCCTCACCACATACCTATTCAAGAGACTCTCTCTACCCCTTAAAAGCCTTATTAGCATGAAGCAGTACTCTGGTTTTGTATGTTGCCTTGTGCAGATATGTTTTCAGTTAGTTTTGCATGATTTTCTTAACTGACACAGCGTCTGAACAATGTTGAAGGAACAGTTCATTTGAATTTGTATGGTATTCTATGGTATACTGTTTACTGTCAGCGTCTATTCTGGTCAGTTTACAGTAAATATAAGGAAAATGCAACATGTTGGTTACTATAACAATGAATAGGACATTGAGGAAACACCTCTCAAGCTGTAATGAGATTTCTGTCATTTTCATTTGTTTTTAAAGATTATATTCTATTTTCCCTGTTTAGGGAAAATGGGGCAAGATAGTTCTGTTGTGATGTATCTGCTGTTGGGTTACACTTAATGGATTTTATGTTTATCTGCAAACTGAGCAGGCCGCCCATTATTCCACTTTTCCATGACTGCTTGCCAAAGAATTTAATTAAACACAAAATGTTACGCAAAAAAGTTATATGCAAAATATATTTCTACCTTCCACCACAAAATAATATCAACAAATAGTGGCTTTTACTATGCTTGCAAACCACATCTGCTTTTTCCATTTATCTTCCCATTTACCTTGACTTTTCCCATAACTGTCATGCTAGAGACAAACATGCATTTTGATCAGACTACTTGGCTGCATAAAGTGCAAAAGGATATATTATTGTGTAAAATAATAGTCATTATGTAGAATTGTAACACCACTTTGCTGGATACATCAATAATGATGATGATGATTTGTGGATATTACTTCCTGTTAATATCCAGAGGGAGCTTGGAAGTATAGGCAAAAATTATCCACCAATCATTAATTGGTTGTCATAAATTTGTACCATAATTGGTGAAGCTCATCTATTTTTGTCAGCTACATTTAATCTGTAAGTAGTTGGACGGTGGTACAATTTCTGAAATCCAACAGATTGTATTTGAAATGGAACAATTGATGTAACATTAGAGTGTAGACTCTAATTTGAGGGCATTTATTTCCATATTGGGTGATGCGTGTAGGACCTCCCTTTTTATACATTGTCTCCCCGTTTTAGGGGACCAAAAGTACTTGGACGGGTGGCTTCTCAGCCATTTCTGATTAGTTGGATTGGAGAGAATAAGATCATAACTAATGTTAAGATCATGTTAAGTTTTACATAAAACACTGAGCTGTTGGGGTTGGGGTTTTTCAATAGCAAATTCTCTGGACTTTTGGGTATCAAGCCCAATATTCAAATGCATAAAAAATATGCACTTAGTAAATTATGGCATAGATAAGTGCTAAACTAGCATTTGTACAGTATTGTTTTGGTTGTCACATTTACAGTTTGTATTGGAGGTATTTATGCAGTTAGGTGTCTTCTAAATTAATTGTGCCCATTTTCAAATATTTCACAGTGCGAGATCTCCATTACTGAAAAATAGCTAATGCAACAGACTAAGACAATGAACTTCAACGTCAAAATCATCACTGGTCTATCTTTCTTACATACTACTTACTTATCAGGTCCAGTTGATTTTTTAGTTGCTTTGGGAAAATGACAGCCTATCTAGGAATTGGATTTATTTATGTAAGTATTTATTTGCAATCCTTCATGTAACCAGGGGAGATCCATTAACAATATGTTTTGCAAGGATGCCCTGGGAGAAATGCCAGTTTCTGTTCTGTCAAACAATTTCTGTTCGTTTGGATCTGCACTAAGCAAGTTCCTAAGTACACCTACATAATAAGAAACAGTTGAGAAAATGACTTTCGGCCCCCTAAAATGGGATATAAAAGGGGCTATAATTTGTACACGGATCACCAAATATGGATGTAAATACCCTCAAATTAAAGGTGAGAGTCACCACTTTAATCTCATAACCGCATCATTGTTCCATTTCAAATCCAATGTGCTGGAGTACAGAGCCAAAATAATAGAAATTGTACCATTGTCCAAATGACTTTCAGTCATTTCTTACTGTTTCGCATTAGATATTGGTAAATTTTTATGAATTATGTTTATAAAAAAATAAACACCCAGCCTTATGCAATCATTAATTAATATTTAATATGCCTATTAATATTCTGTTTGATGATTATTTGGAGTTGAATACTGTGATTTTTGTTGCACAGATTATTTCAGAGCATCTTCGGAGCCAATACATTACATTAATTACATTATTGGCATTTTGGCAGACGTACAGTTGATTAGACTAAGCAGGAGACAATCCACCCCAATGCAGGGTTAAGGGCCTTGCTCAAGGGCCCAACGGCTGTGCGGATCTTATTGTGGCTACACTGGGATTAGAACCACCGACCTTGCATGTCCCAGTCATTTACCTTAACCACTACGCTACAGGCTGCCCGTGATACCTGTCTCTGACAGGTATCTGTCTAGAGGTGGAGAAATTTCACACACAAATTGACCCTTGTTAAATGTGCAGACTTTAGTCAATTCAACGGAATACATAATCAGCCACACGTATAATATCTCCACCCTTTATTTGTGCGATCCACCCTTAAGGTAAGGAGAGAATGCACCTTGCGATGACTCGCCCAAATGGCACGCATACTTAAGTTTCAGACTCGAGCGCCATTTTTATACATGAGACGCATGTTTCCTGAATGCGTCATATGTGCACCTGAAAATCTTTGCAAAAGACCAAGACCAAGACCAAGACCAAGCTGTATTTTCATACATTCTGCTGTTAAATCCTCTTATTCCGCAAACTGTGTCAATTTTGTTTGCTGCATGATGAGAGGGATTAAATGATGAAGTGGGAGGCTTTGGTTGGAACTGCTGTCACTTCATTTCCAGCAAAAATAAATGATCGGAGGCGCCATTCTTTAACAGTGTGTTATGTTAATATACTTTGAGGTTCAAACTAAACTCCTACCCAGGTGGTAATGGAAGTGTGCAAGTGTCTGCCACACAAAGGTGACCACCAAGGCAGGTTTCACTATATTTGGATAGAACTGACACCATTTAACGGATGTGACCTACACGCTACATCTCCCTTAACAAAGGGATACGACCTGCGGGTTACATGACCCTTGAAACGCATTGTGATTCCTAGGCCTTACTATGGGTTTTCTATTGGGTGCCTTAGTCCATAATGGATGAAGACCTGCAATTTAAAAACCGATACTAGTAACTTAAGAGTATGATCCACAATACGACTATGAAGGCAGCATACCCTTAATACTGCGATTGACTGGAGACAAAAACCAGGCAGATCTAGGATAACTCTTTTTATGTATGCGTTTATGTATATACCAGAAACCATTATCACACCAGGATAGGAAGCTTAACAAACAGGGGAGACTGTTTTTCCAAGTATTGGAACAGAGAGTATTTATGTAAATGAAAGTAAATAACACTTAATAGCTTAGTAACGTATCTCTTGCTTACAATACCTGCATCAAGCCTGCAACCCATTAACATCACCAAACTGTTGCATTCTTCATTTTGTGAAGCTTTTACTGCAGCCTCTTTCAGTTGTTGTTTTTCTTTTGGGCCTGTGGCCAGTCTAAAACCTTCCTCTTTTTCCTCCCTAATGAAGTCCTTGTGTTGGCAGTGTTGAAGTTCCTTCTAATTAGTTTGGACATAGTTCTTCATAAGTTTGGCAGACAAATGTTTCTGAACTTCTGAATTCATTCTGCTGCTACCATCACAAGTTACATCACCAAGATTAGTGGGCCCACTCCAGAAGCAGCCATGCAAGCCCAAGCCATGACAGTTCTTCCACTGTGCGTCACAGATGAGCTTGTATGTTTGGATCATGAGCAAATCCCTTCTTTATCCACACTTTGGCCTTTCCATCACTTTTGTAGAGGTTAATCTTGGTCTCATCAGTCCATAAAACTTTTTTGACTCATCACTGTAATCTTGCCTTCCAATTCTTGCTACTAATGAGTGGTTTGCATCCTGTGGTATAGCCTCTATATTGCTCCTCTCTGAGTCTTCTTCGAACAGTTGATTGAGATACCTTCACCCCTGCCCTGTGGAGAATGTTTGTGATGTCACTGACTGATGTTTTTGGTTTTTCTTCACAGCTCTCACATTGTTTCTGTCATCAACTGCTGTTGTTTTCCTTGGTCGACCTGTTCTATGCCTGTTCCCCAGTATGCCAGTGGTTTCTTTCTTGTTCAGGACATTCCAGGTTGTTGTACTAGCTATCCCAAATAATTTACCCCTACTCATCTCATGTACATCTTTTGACCTCAAACTCAATTGTCTTCAGTGTATAGCAAAAACAATGGAATTGGCCATGCTGTTCTTCCAATATTGACTGTATAAGACTGTATATTTATTCTGGCTTCGTGTTCTTAAATGCGGCATACAACAGTGCTTCTTATCCCCTACACTGGACCATGGACTCTCTACAGCAGCTGTAGACCTTCTCCAAAATAGCAGATTAAATACATGACTGGGTTGATTTAACACATTGGCATTAAATTCTGAAAAGCATCTACCCTCATGCATACTTTCCCTAGTCATTGAATGGCAAAAAGTGAAGAATAAGTGCTGTCAGATGCCTGTAATTTAGTGTGGTTGGGTATAGTGCATGTTGTTCATTTTATAAAGCTGGCATTGATTAATTACACCGAAAAATGTATTTATGCATTGATGCAATACAACCCATATGGTCCAGGCAGAATGCATGGCAAATGCAAGAAACCATGACTCAAGGTTGTTACTGAGAATTGAGTATTTCTCTCCCCTCCAAAAGAGATGTGCCAGACTCAACATGAGGTAGTTGAAGGACACTGCCTCATGTTAATATGGATTTCATTTATTTGCACATGACAGTCGTGGATTTATTTTACGCCTGGCCTTGAAATTTGCACCTTTTCAATTTCAATTTCAAAGTCAAAAATTGAAAACACACAAAGTAGTCATACTGTCTCTATTGTGGGTGTAAAATCAGTTTGATGTCTTACAAATGGGCAGATTACTAACTAAATGCAGTTTCATATGTGTCATGGAATAATTTTTGAAATTGATTAATTATATCTTCGTTTGTGATATCTACTGTATGAACGTGCACACATTTCAGCCTAAAACTAGGCTGGAATGAAGCATAACCATTTTTGGTTTATTAAACTGCGGCTCAGGAATTTGGCTTATGACGCTTTACAATAAAACAGTGAACAACTTTCATGATTCTGGACTGTGTTAGAGTGTACAGCAATACCAGTTTATGGCCTGCTTCCACCCACTTCAGAATTTTTGAAGATGCAAAGTATTAGGTTAGTTAGGGTAAAGCCACACATCTGACGAGAAGCAGTCCCCCCGCAATCATTTTCAATTTTTCATGTCCGCAAGGCATTTTCAAATAAGTGACTGGAAGGGTGGGGAACATGGCGCAATAACCATTAAATAAGATTAAGAATCTGATGAGTGAATTGTAAAATGACCTTAAGCCTACAAGGTTAGAGATGACATTCACAAGAAATTTAATGGAGTAGCATCTTCTAAGTAGCATTGACACTCTTGCACAGATTATGTTACATACACATGAACATGTCCTCTGGGAGACATGTTTTGAAGAAACGCTGGTACTGGCATAGGACTCAGTGTCAGATCATCGTATACATCAGTACAATAAAAGTCATTGCATTAGCAGGAAGTGGCACTCCAAACCGTAATATTTACGGCTTGTGTCCAGTCTCCTGACGTCTGTGCTCCCTTCGATTTCAGCCACAAGATGAAGTCCCCGGGCTGGCCAACCCCTTCAGGGACCTGGAGTGCTTCTCAGGCACCCTCGTACGGATGGGACATGGGCTCCAATAGAGAGGGGAGGGACCTATTCATCAAGTAAGTGCACAGCTGCAGTAATCCTACAGATGTTCAGAGTATCCTGCAGTGTGTATTTATTCTAGACCTTTCACTGCTCCCACTGTCTTCTACTGTGTACTTATACTGCTGATTGCCTTACTTTAAGCATCTCAAGACAGCCACATCCCCTACCAGTACACCCACATACAGGAACACACATGCATGCAGACACACGCACATGAATGCACACACACACACACACACACACACACACATACACATGCACGCATGCACACACACAAGCGCATGTACACACACATACATACACATAATAACCCATTCGACAGGGGCATCCACAGAATAACCCACACATACTGTACACACACCAAATGTAATCCACACAATAGCAGACACACATACCCAATTTCCAACACCATAACACACACACACACACACACACACACACATATGCAAGCGTGCATGCACAACACACACACACAGACATACGCAGGCACGCACGCACACACACACACACACAATAGTGCACACTTGCCAAGCTCTGTTCTGGAGAGTATAAAATTGCAGAGCAGCAGCTTTGCTGTCACCAGCAGAGAAAGCCCTTTCAACTAAATCACACCATAGAGAGAAAATCTCAGCGCAATATGCTGTGAGGCGTAACTCATTTCTAAGGAAGGGGACAAAAACAGGTAAGAAATTACATTTTTAAGATTCCGTCATGTTAATTAAATGTGAGTGCTTAAGAGGACTGCTTTGTTACAAGTGAGCTCTCAGTCTAAAGGCTGCTTCTGCTGTAATTGTGGCTGCTACAGCGGAGGGAAATCTTGTTTCAGTGTTTTGTGTGTGAGTGCGTAAATATACATACTCTGATTAAAAAAATATTAGTAGGTACAGAAAAGGTTTTTTTCTGCGGTAGAATTGTCCAAATAATAAATAGCAACAATACCAGTACTTTGGTAGTACACTTTGTCCTATATATTTTTTGTTTTGTTTATATGTGGCAAGTGTGGTAAATGTCAATTGTGGAAGGGTGTGCAGGTGTTTAATAGGACATGCCAGAAGCTGCAGGATAGCAATCAAAGCCATTCAAATCTGGCAATAAGCAACACTCTTGCCTGTCATCCCTTGACTTCTTATGCACATTAAACAGTTTCCTGTAATGACATTTGCAATAATATTCGGTCTCATACTTCCTGTTTATACGTGTAACACAAAGCTCTAGTATCGATTCCAAAGAATGTGATGTAAGCCATCCCTTCTTATCACACACCAGTTCACAAGTCAGCCTTTGATGGATATCAGCCAGAGGAAGACATTGTATGCGCATCTTAAAAGGTGGGCTTGTATCTACGGACTTGTATCTTTAACAGCAGAGGCTGCTGGTGCACAATTTTGGCCAACTGAAGGCGTCCAAGCCCTGGTGCATGATGCATGGGCCAGTCGTGACTGTGGGTCACTGCTTTAACAGGATGAAGCTCCCTGTTTGGATATATTTTCTTTTTGGTGGAGCAGCTTTTGAAGGAAATAATTGAGCAGAACTGTTGATATTCATTCCATGCATATTTATGGTACATGTAGATCATCCATTAGGCAAATGTTGTATGGATCAGGACATGCATGCATTTCAGGATATTGACATCTCAGCAGAGGTCTAGTTCAAGAGTTAAAGTAATGACGTAAAGGTCCTGACTTTGTCTTAATACAGGAGGGAAATGTTGGCAAGACAACAGCCACTGAATTTCAAGTCCTATTGGCAGTTTCTTTTCCATGTATGCATGTTTGGCACAATTTGGGGTGACATTGGCTCTGGAGCTAAGAGCAGTCATCTGGCAGTCGGAGAGTTGGCAGTTAGATCCTGCCCTGGGTGTACCGAAATATCCCTGAGCAAGACAACTAACCCCCAATTGCTCCTACTGAGCTGGTTGGTGCCTTGCATGGCAGCCAATCCCCATTGGTGTGTGAGTGTGTGTATGAATGGGTGAATGAGAAGCATCAATTGTTCAGCACTTTGGATAAATGTGCTATATAAATGCAGCCCATTTGCCATGTGTTCTAGTTACTTGTTACTTTCATCTATCACATTATTGATTGGATCATTGGACAGATTGCAATCTCTCTGACAACTGTTACTGACAGAATTAATCAACACAGGAAGCTTAGATATATAGATGTATTGTAACTCAAAAGCAGGTTTGGAAATACTGAATTTATTTTGAAGCCAGGACATTGTCTGAGCCCAAAAGGATACAAAGTGCTACTGAAACATTTCCAAATGAATTGCTAATCACTTAACTTCATATTCTGTCGTATCACGGGAGTGGTTAACCTTGGGCATGGAACTCAATGGGAGATCATTGTGTGAACTTCAATGTATGGTTTAAAGGACTGGCCATTGATCGATATCCTCACATTGGTGTGCTGCATTATAGTGTGTAGGACAAACAAAGTCCTTCCACATATAGCAGGGCCGTTGGTTGTGTAGGATTCATTTGAGCCTGAATTACACTGAGAGAGGGTTGCTGCTCCAGATTGTCCAAGGTAGAAAAAGAGTGAGTGCTGTGAAATTTAGTTCAAATAAGTAGGATACAGAAGGCAGTCTGTCTTCATAAGGTAAAAAGTGATGGGGAAGAATTTGAAAATAAAGTACTATGGGGCACTATGGTTGTAATGGGACAGGTGAGACAAATGGCTCTAAAAGTCAGCAGAGGGTTTGGCCTCACCAACAACACCTGCTGAGTTTAATCTGCCAGGTAATAGGAGACACAGGAGGGAGCATTACCTGGTAAGCAACAATTGACCAAAAAATACATTTCTTTGAGTCCTTTTCCATAAGGTTGTGAAAATGGACCAAAACGTGTCATGTCCTTGACTGGCCAAGTCATCCACCTGACATCAACCCAATTGAGCATGTATTTCACTTTGAAGACCAGACTGAAGGCAAATCTGAAGCTGAAGAGGGCTGCAGTACCGGTCAACTTCAGGCAGTCATTGGTTGCAAATAATTTGCCACAAAATATTGAATTGATGATTTTATTTCAGTTTGTGTTCATTTATCCAATTACTTTTGGCCCCCTAAAATGTGGGGGTCTATGTTTAAAAAGGGCTGTAATTCCTACACGGTTCACCCAATAACCTGCACTATAACTACGTTGAATTGTTTTATTTGCTGGAGTACAGAGGAAAAAACTACAAAAAATGTGTCCACGTGAAACTGAATCATTGAATGATTGGCAGGTATTTCAGTCAACAGGGATACAGCTACAACAATAGTGACTCAAACCTTGCTATGGACAGCCACACACATTTATTAGATTATGATTAAGCAGAAATTGCAGAAACAGTTCAGAATTCACCTAACACTTTATCACATTTTAAATAATTATCTGAATTATTCCAGCTTGGCAATAGCATACCCAATAGCACCAATGTGGTTTGATAACAGTGACAGTAAAAGTGTCAGTGGCTGTGGGAAATTACTTCAAATTGGGAAGCCATTAACAGCTAATGGTGATGATTAGTAAGTATACGATGCAAGACTGTCATCACATTGGGAGGGGGGCCATCTATAGCAGGTGGCCTTCACTGGAGATGAGACGGTTCACTTCCTGGACACAGAGAGCCATATGCTTTTTCATTGCGTGCAATCTGCTGTGGCGTTGTCATGTAGCGACCAAAACCAAAAAACAGAGACAATATGCCCAGCATTCTTAAGAGGACTTAAATAAAATGTGCTGGAATTACATTCCATGCGTCTCAAATTCCACAACATCTTTTGCCACATCCTGAGAATTCAATACCACCACTAAACCTGGAGGGAAAAAAAACACCTAAGGGGGACTGCTTTTGTAGCCTAGCTAAGCCTATGGGTTTGTAAAAAAAAAACATCTTAATATGAATTCAGTTTTTGCCTCCCCTCCACACTGTTTTACTCGACTGTCTGTTATCAAACAGGCCTGCCTCTTGGCTTACTGTGAGAATGTCTACCCAGGGTACCAGCACATTGCACTCCTTAGCAGGGTCTTGAAAGATTAATTGTGGCTTTTCATTGTGAGGTGGAACATGTGTCAGGAATGATGGTGAATTGCACACTGTCTCCATGGGCCCACTGCTTTAATTAGCGAGCAGTGTGGGCAACGAGGAGATCTGCCTTTGAAAGGAGAAAGGAAAGGAGGAGGGAAAATGCCACAGAAAGAAAACCCCTGTGGATGTACAGTACTTCTGAGGAGACAAATTATTTTCTCAACCTTCTATGCGAGTGTGAGAGCATGTTAATAGAAGTACAATGAGAGAGAGCATGCAAGGCCTTGCAAGACACAGGCTCTTGCTATTATTTAAAATGGAGGAACTGACATGATAAAAGGTTACATTTCTTGAAGAAAATCCAAGGCTCAATTTCTCCCCACAGATGCAAACCCGACTAAGGATCTCCAAGTTAATCATGCATCGTTATCCACTGTTAGAGGTTTATGTTGCTTCTGTGTTTCGCTTTGTTAATAACAGGAGAGTAATCTTTTTGTGTAAGCTCATTTTGTCCTTCTCCATTTAAAGTAGAAATTATTGTAATCAGTCTGAATGACATTTTCCTGTTCTGTTAGAGTCATGTTTCTGAGAGCCAAGGGGGAATTGTGACTTTTTCATTGATCAATTTCACCATTTAATTTGCTTTTATAATGACATTTTCACTACATTTATTCACTGTGGAAATTAACTTCATAATGGTTATGTTATGTTACAATGTGCATGTATAATAATCTGTTTGTATGAAATGCTTGACTTCAGATAATAACGCCATTAGATTAGGCGGCCCTTGGGCATTTGTCTACCCTGCCCTATGGCCAGTCTGCCACTGGCTCTCCACATTCATTACTTGGGTTGTCATTTCAGTAAGGTGTAGATCATGAAGAGAGAGTAGATCATAAAGTGTAAATCAGTGGTGCTAAGCCATTTTCCTGGAGATCTACCATCCTGTAAGTTTTCATTTCAACCCTAATTTGGCATACCAGTTTCTACTGGTTCGCAAGGAGATCTCGAGCTGTTAAATGAGGTATGCTTTGTTAGGGTAGGATTGAAAACCTACAGGAGAGTAGATCTCCAGGACCAGGGTTGGGCACCCCTGGTGTAAATGGTCTAGGCATAATATGGAGGATCACCAGGTGCATATACACTCAGTGATCACTATACTTTGTTATATGTCGCTCTGGATAAGAGCGTCTGCCAAATGCCAATAATGTAATGTAATGTAATTTCGTAGACCTGTACACCAGCTTGTTAAAGCAAATATTTTATCAGCCAATCATGTGGCAGCAACTAAATGCATAAAAACATTCAGATATGGTCAAGCGATTCAGCTGTTTCAGACCAAATGTCTGAGAATGGGGAAGAAATGTGATCTACGTGACTTTGACTGTGGAATGATTGTTGGTGCCAGACAGGGTGGATTGCGTATCTTAGAAACTGCTGATCTCCTGGGATTTTCATGCACAAAAGTCTCTAGAGTTTGCAAAGAATGGTGTGAAGAACAAAAAAAGAACTGGCATAAATGTGTTGTCAAGAGATGTCAGAGGAAAAAGGGCCAGACTGGTCAAAGCTGACAGAAAGGTGACAGTAACGCAAATAACCAGGCATTACAACACTGGTATGCAGAAGAGCATCTCTGAACACAGAACGCATCACACCTCAAAGTAGAGGCTACAGCAGCAGAAGACTTAATGGTTAAATAAATACCTAATAAAGTATTTGAGCATGTGTGTGTGTTTGTGTGCGCTTGTGCTCTTGCTTGCTTGTGTCTGTGGCCTGTGTAATTTTTCACCTGATTGGTTTTCCATTTATCACTCAGGGCAGAGACATTGAGTGAACTGAAGTCTCCTGTGTGTTTCTTCCACAGTCACGTACCGAAGAGCAGCTCCCTTGAGGAGGTCCGGTTAGATGGGAGCCACTTCATACCCCCAGCTCCCCGCAAGGTGGAGATGAGGCGGGACCCTGTTCTGGGGTTTGGCTTTGTAGCTGGAAGCGAGAAACCAGTGGTGGTTCGCTCTGTCACACCAGGTAACCATGGTCTTTTATGTCCTAACCCCAGGGTAAGTGGTGTATATTTCAAAGCTACATTTTTCATCTATGCTGGCAAAGGACCACTGAAGTGAATGGAGGTGTTGTGTGGACTGGAGAATACTGTGTAATAGCAACAAATCTATAGTTTTCTTTATATTTTGAAGACAAACACAATATTTACAATTGTTTACCGATTTCAGGTGTGACATAAATGAGGGCAAAAAGAATAAAATAATATAAAAATAATATTTCAATGATAAGCTTTGATAAATGACATTAATAAAATGTCATTTTTATCAGGTCCGTAGAACAAGCGATCCTGATGCGAGACCAATGCATGGAGTTTATAATAAAAGTCTTTATTATCAAGATGCAGGTCAGACAGGCGGGAGTCAATAGCCAGCAAATAGATACAGCAGGGATCAGGCAGAACGTCCAGGCAACGGTTCAGAATTCCAGGTATATCAGGGATAATCCAAAAATGTAATCATGGTCACAGGCAAAGGGTTGTTAACAAGCAGGCTAAGCAGACAAAAACAGAATCCAGAAACAAAAGTCAGTATACAAAAACAGGTTGATACACTGCGGGTCAAAAGCAAACGGACGGGAAAATCTAAACGCGGAAGTCGGGGATGAAACAGGTCGTAACAGAAGTCTATCAGAAAACGCTGGAAGGTATGGACAAGACACAAAACAATCTGGTGGGGAACTGAACAAACAAAGGGGTTTAAATAACAATTTAATGGAAATGGCAATTTGTTATGCCATCTTGTGACAGCTGCTATGCCATTTGCATTACAATGTTATATTAGGGGTTCAAGTAAAGTTTTACCATCATGTCCATCAAGTTTTTAGACACTACAGACCTAGAGAGTTGGAATGAATATCAGAAACCTTTGTAACCTTTCTAGTGGGCAGCATTGGCATGGATTTACAATAAACACAGAAGGCTCATATTTTGAAGACTCCAATTAGAATATGTTCCTCCGTCATTAAAGGAGTCCACATTTATAAAACCACTAAGACCAGGGCGAGGAAGGCCCAGGAAAGCTGCGGGGTCTGCTGGTTTTCATTGTTACTCAGCACTTAATTGAATTGTTCAATTAAAAGCAGCTGATTACACAGTTGACTCAACTCATCTTGTTTCATTGGCTCTGATTGGTATATGATTGTAAGGTGAAAACAAAAACCATCAGACCCTGTGGCTCTCCTTTTTTTAAGGACACAATTCTGAGTAACAGAAAGAGAAATAGTTGATTTATCCATCTAGTTGTTTTGGGTCACTGAAATGTCTGCCATGTTTCCTTCGCTTGCCTCTGCTCTGTAGAAAGAGATGGCTTCTGTGACAACTGCATTATCACAGGCAAACAGTACTCCCTGAGAGCAGGGACTGAAAATCCATGCATATTAAAAAAAAAATTGTGAAATATTTCCTGTCTTGGAGGTTCTTGGACAGTGTACAGAGTTGAATGGTGAGAATCAGAACCATAATGACAGAGATCAACGGACAATCAATGGTCCTGTTATAGAACATATTACTGATGGATCAGTTATTTTTGACGAGAAAAAGTCAGCTTCTAAACAGAAAATACTCTACATAAATTAACTGAATCGATTAGTGATTGTGTTACTGTATGTATGGAGTGGAAATATTCACTATTCATAATTCCAGCAAAAGATCAGTCGAATCTGCAAAAATATGTCATGGCAAACAAGCAAATATTATTTGGTTTTCAAATCACTGTGCAGGCGGTGCTTGAAGCGAATCTACTCTTTAGTACTGTGAAAACAAAGAGGTATAGTAAGCTGTACAGCCATTATGTTTTTGAAGCTTTTGAGTTACAGTTGACCTTATTTGCTTTATTGATGCCAGTGAGAAGGGGCATTTGACACTCTGGTTTGTGTGTGTCCCTCAGGGGGTCCTTCAGAGGCCAAGCTCATCCCGGGGGACCAGATCGTCATGATAAACGAGGAGGTTGTCAGCACAGCAGCCAGGGAGCGAGTCATCGACCTCGTCAGGTAACGTGGTAGAGTCATGGTCAAGATGAGCTCCAGTTATAGTATACCAGCTCAGCTGTTAGTGACAGGACTGGGCAGTGTTTACCTCTCTGGACATTTGTGGAACATGTCCTGGTAAAGCCGTCTTTTCAGATAGGCGAGATGTGATGAGACAGACCTGATTCACTCCCATCTACGGGCCTGTGACATCGATATATAGATAGTTAAAATGGAGAGGAGAATATTTGCTGCATTCTGTTGCCTCAAAGCAGCTTCCATGTACTGTACACACACACACACACACACACACACATACACACAGATAGGTACTTACATACGGTACGCAAGCTTAAATTGTTTGGCATTAATTTTATACAGCCGTTATTCCATTGACAAGCCCTCTTACCAAACCCCAGCAAAGCCCTTGAATGTCAGTGATTTGTATTTGATGCGATGTTCCAGATTACCCTCAAAAAATGCAAAACACTTCAAATTTCACACAATGGGTATCATAACCTAGCAAGACAGCACCCAGAGATGACACTTAAAACCCACAAATTATCACATATTTCAAAATCAGAGCAGCACAACTATTTGAATAAACATTAAATAGATATGAGGATGGATTTCTGAACATGCAATTCTGTGCAATCTTTTGATTCAATAGGTTACAATAGGACATAAATAAAAGTTTTTTCTTTCCATACCAAGCTTTTTTTCACAAGTTTCATTGTATAGAAAACATAGTTTTTACTTTTCACAACACAACCTGTTTTAACCTTTCTATAAAATGTAATAAAGCATTAGAATAAAATGAAATGAACATTGATTCCTTATAAATGTCAACAGAAATGTGCAATGAATTATTCACTTCTGTTCAGATGACATTTTAAGACATATTAAAAAGCAGCAAGACCTGAAGAAGGGGCATAGCAGTAATATGATTTATTTTCCTGGACTTTGTGTCATTCTTGCTATTTGAGATTAGCTTGTCCATGAAATATCACATTTTAGGTATGAATTTATATAATCAACAAGACAAACACTGATATAACTGGTTTGAGAACACCAGGAGCCCTGCTCATCTTGTAAAAGCTGAGCGTTTTGTACCGTCCGAGTACCGGAGTGCTCATGAATTTCTATTGATTGCATGCCCAAATGTGGGTCACTGAGTACACATTGTTTTTGATCTGTATGTATGAGTGAAGGTATAGTGTGTGCATTTGTGCATGCATCTGTATATGCATATGTATATATACATCTGAAGTGATGACTGTATGACAGCAGCTCTTGTTACAGTGCAATAATTAACTGTAATTCAACAGCAAATGTATAAGGGTACATCTTCCAAGTCATTGTGTGGAAGTTTGTCAGTAACAGTGTGATTTTACAGCATGCATAGTCCCCAAGTTACCCACGTTGTACAGCGCTGAGCCAAGTGGCATATGGCCACAAATGCTGAAAGGAAGCCAGCTAAGCCTCAGAACTAGAATACCATGGTCACACTGTTCAAGAAAGAAAGACTGTACCCCAACAGGGACTACATTTTCTTTCTGCTAGCTTGTAGCTCTTCAAATGGATGACAATTCCTTTGCATGAAAATGTCTGTATGACAGTAATAATAGTAATAATAACAATAATTCCTCACATGTATGGTATATAATGTTTTTTCTTGAAACTCAAAGAGTAATGAGGAGGGAAACTCACCTCAGCCATCACCAATGTGTAGCATTGGGTGATGCATGATAGCCATTTTGTTCCTGAATACTCACTACACATTAGCTGAGATGGAAAGGTAAAGAATAGTTTTTTTTGCCAGTTAAACAGGGGAATAATTATAATTATGGGAGGTTGTGAAAGCCAGGTTGCGAATTTGGACACTGGGGAACACCCTGTATAAAGATTCGATTTTACATTATTGTATCTGTGGCCATCAAGACCAGTGTCAGTTTACAAAGAAGTGAGATATGTAATGTCTGCTGTAACTGCATAATGCTTCTGCTGTATGTAGTGGATGCTCATATGTCAGATTTAACCTTGAATAAAATGTGTTTGTTATTTCTCCTCTTAGAAGCTGCAAGGAATCAATTGTGTTGACAGTTATTCAACCTTACCCAGTAAGTGCTCCTACCGTTGAGGAATTTATTCAAACCAGCTTCTTTGATCTTGCAGAAAGAATCCAAGGCAGCACAGTATCAATATCTGATTGATTGCAGAAATTGCCGACCACATTATGTGTGTTTTAATCTGTGTTTTAAGTGTCGTGCCGTAGTGTACACTTGTCTCCATTGCCAACCATACTCCCTGATGATTTCTGGGCTGTTTCATTGAAACAGCCTTTTTTCTCAGAAAGCATGTTGATCCAAATGGTGTCCAATGCCACCAAGTGCACTGCCACCTTCATGGAAAGAATGAATTGCTCTAACATGGCACTGGCTTAGTACCACAGCTCCAAGCTGGGAATACTGCAGAGCACAAGGAATGGGCAAACATACACTAAAATGTACACTGGAGGCTTAGGCTCCTTTACACATGGCACAAGGTATAAACCGATAGAGAAGTATTATGACAGCCAATATGAAATGCATATAAATGCATTTTTCAAATGAATGTATTGCATTTCAAATGCTGACCACCACTGGCGGAGGAGGATAGGTCAAGACAGACAACTGTAACTGACATTAATCAGCATGAAATTAATTTAATGAGGGTATAAATGTCTTATGATGAAGATTAAATGCTGAAGTGGTTTATTGAATTTGGCTCAGTGAAACATCTGTCATGTTTATATGTATTACTCAGTCCAAGGTAGGCTCCATCATTAGGTTCTACATAACACTATAATGTATGTAAGGGACCGTTGTCTATGTCATGATATGGATTACCATATGGGATATTGGCCTGCTCTTGTTGTTTGGTTTGTGCTGCTTTGTACCCCAATTCCTGAAATGATACATTAATGTTAATATACTTTCCTCATCAGGAGAGTGAGGAGTGTCTGATTTGCTCTGCTCCTGAGGTAATTCAGAGAAATAAAAACAGTTTGGAAAATATAAGATCTGCTTGATGCCACAAGAAACTGGAGAAAGAGCTTGGGCCTCTTTAATACACTCTCTAATTGTTCCCATTTATCAGACAAAGCAGTGCTGACCCAGTCTGATAGTCGATAACAGGAGCCGTGGGAGTGTACTCCTCCACATGCGCATATAGAATTCTAATCACATTAATAAAAGAGGATATTGTGCGTAATGTGTTGTAATAATAAACCTGAACCTAATGTTGCTTGGAAGCAACACCCACACACAAAATCCTGTATGCTATATTTTGGACTTGTAGATTCATCCTTACAGCAGAAGGTATCAAACTGTGGGCAAATGGATATCCAGATAACAACTCTGATTTACTGAATTACCACTCCTGTTATTATGATTATATTTCTTATTTAGATTTCTATAAAATGTGATATTACAGAGCACAGTTACAGTTGGCTGCAGAATTATTGTCACCCTCAATAAAAATAGAGACAAACGGCTGCAAATAATAAACAACAGGGATAATGATCTATATTTTATGTTTAAACATATTGGAAAACTATATACTTTTATTTCAATGCATTTACTCTGATGTTTCAATGCTTTTTTTATTTAGCAATCTCATTTTATTCGGAAAACCACAGGTGCCAAAATTATTGGTAACAATTATTGTACATATAATCAAACAAATTTAAATTGCCAATACAATTTTACTTAATTTAGTTAATTAAGTAAGCCTAAAGGAAATATATATTGTGTCTTTCAATCACTTCCTGTTTCACTAGAGTATAAAAGTGAGGTGACAAGCATGAAAAAGCCCTTTGTCAAACTCCAAAGAACTGAAGACAAGTCAGGTAATGGGTACACAAAAATACATAAATGATTAAACATACCACTTAGCACTGTAAGGGCAATAATAGAGGGCAGAAAACATATGGAATGCTTGCATACTAGCCAGGAAGAGGACGCAAGTGCATATTATCCCCTCAGACGGTGAGGAAGATAGTGAGGCAGGCCATAAGTAACCCAAGGATCACAGTTCAGTAATTGCAGAAATTGCAATGTTGTGTCTTGGGGTCCTAAAATAGCACCTCCATATGAAACTTTGGAAGGGTGGCATGAAGACAGCCTTTACTGAGCACAATAAACAAAACCAAGCATCTTCAGTTTGTCAAATGTCATTGGAATTATGAGGCTTGGTCATAGGTAGATTGTCCAGCAGGACGAAAATCCCTTCATATCTGTTCTCTAACTATATCACAAAGTATATGGCTGTCATCTTCACCAGGGGTGTTTGCACAAAGTATTAAGCCAGGGGTGCCAATAATTGTAGAACCTGTTTTTTGGAGAAATTATTTATTGAATAATTTATTGGAAAAAAGTAAGACTTTGTTTGATTCCATTGAATCATTATTGATCATGTATGTCAATAACTATTATTTTTTAGTTTACAGCATTTGTGCATATTTATCAAGGGTGCCCACCATATTCACATTCCCAGCTTTCGTCAAAAGATGTGAGCGCGCTACTTTGGGTTGACTGGGACCTGGAAAGTTTATGGTTCAAGCCCTGGTGTAGCCACGCTAAGATCTGCACAGCTGTTGGGCCCTTAAGCAAGGCTTTTAGCCCCACATTGCTCCAGGGGGGATTGCCCCCTGCTTAGTCGAATCAACTGCAAGTCACTTTGGATAAAAATGTCAGCTAAAATAACTGTAATGTAATGTCATGTCATAGAAGTGTCTTAACAGAATAGCTGAATTGGCCATTATGAAAGGATAAAGCAGCAGGAGCTCTGTACAGATGGTTATTATATCATAGCATGTGTAAGGGGTGGGAGAGCAGAGTGGTAGTGTTCTTTCCACATGCCACATAAATGTTAAATAAATGTTAAATATCATGGGAGTTGCAGCGAAGTGGAACAGACTTGCAGTAAGGGGCCCTCAATGTCGATCACACAATGTTCTGTGGCCACAGTAGGCTGCTACTTCCTGTCACATGTCATTGCTTAAAGCTCATACATTTTTATGCTATACTGAGCCATGACACATCTACCCCTAAGGCCTGTGAGGAGGGATGTAGATGAGGGGGTTTGTGTCACTGAAGAGAACAGAGGAAATGCTCTTGGCTTTCCTGACAGGTCAGACCATCTGCAAATGTGGTTCTCTCTCTGTCTTCTTTTCAGTCTCCTAAATCTGCCTTCATCAGCGCTGCAAAAAAGGCCAAGTTAAAGTCAAACCCAGTCAAGGTGCGCTTCGCTGAAGAGGTCATTATAAACGGTCAGGTTCCGGTAAGTAGTCAATCATGCTGTGCCTCATAGTAACTTGGATGGAATTGTGATACAGTGCCATGAAAAAGTATTTGTCCCTTCCTCATTTCCTCTTTTATTGCAAATTGGTCATAGTGAATGGTTTCAGATATTCAAAATGTAATATTGGGCAAAAGGAACCTGTGTAAACATGTTTGGGACCTGATATGAGCAGTTAATGCTGGAAAACATTTTGTTTGAATTAAATCTGTTCTGCAAAGAAGAGTCAGCTAAAATTCCTCCACAGTGATGTCATTACCCAGAAGTCGCACCGGCCCATATTCAATATGGTCACAGGATATACTGTTTGAAAGCGTTAAAACTCATGGTTCTATCTGTATAAACTATTTTACAAAACCTTTGCTTTAGTAACAAAGCTAATTTTGTCAAATGTGGGGTGGCAAAACAAGCATGGGACCTCATTGTCTCTGACCAGTATCTGTAAAGAAATCACATCAGCTCCCTCTCCTTATACAAGCAACAACAGTAACTTCTGCTCAGCAACTGGCTAGGAATATAGTAATGACTGAGCAGCATTGTAGCTAATGAAATTACATTTCCAACAGTGTATAATTTATTGACATATGAAGCAACACAGGTTATTTTACCTGTGTAAACAAACAAAAGCTTTTCAGGATGTACGCTGAGACTGCTACAGATCGGCAAAAACAGTCCTTGAGACTTTATGCCCAAAATGGTTGATATTTTCCAAAAAAAATGTATTTGGAGTGAGAACATTTTTTTCAGGGGAATTTTGGTACAGGATAATGTAATATGCAATATATCCTATTTTACACCTTTTAATACTCATAGTATCATTTATTTACCATGTGTTCTTTTGGAGTCAAATGGCCTTTTTGGAACCCTGCCGAGACATACCAGACATGAGCCAAAACATTATGACCACCTGCCTAATATTCTGTTGGTCTTCCGCGTCCCACCAAAATGGCTCTGGCCCACAGGCATGGACTCAAGACCTCTGAAGGTGCCCTGTGACTCCAAGCAGCCAGCAGGTGTTGTTCCAGCACATCCCATAGATGCTTGATCGGATTGAGATTTGATTGGATTTGGAGGCCAGGGTAACACCTTGAACTCTTCATCCGTTTGTTCCACAAACCATTCCCAAACAATTTGTGCACTGAAGTAGGGTGCATTATCCTGCTGAAAGAGGCCGCTGCGATCTGGGAACACCGTTGCCATGAAGGGGTGTACCTGGTCAGCAACAATGTTTATGGAGGTGTCACGTGTCATATGAATGCCCGGACCCAGAGATTCTCAGCAGAACATTGCTCAGAGCATCTCACTCCCTCCACCGGCTTGTCTTCTTCCTACAGTGCATCTTGGTGCAATCTCTTCCACCGCTAAATGGTGAACACATACCTGGCCGTCCACATGATTTAAAAGAAAACAGGACTCATCGGATCAGATGACATTCTTCCAGTGGTCCAAGGTCAATTTCTGATGCTCACGTTCTTTCAATGGTCGACAGGGGTTAGCATGGGCTATGCAGCACGCAGGGTGCGATGCATTGTGTGTGTGACACATTGCCCCGGTCACCATCATTAAAATGTTGTGTGACCACAATAGCCCTTCTGTTGGTTCGGACCAGACGGGATAGCTTTCGTTGCCCTTGTGCATTAATGAGCCTTGGGCGCCCAACACCCTGTTGGTGGTTTGTCCCTCCTCTCTCAGTAGGTACGCACCACTGCTGACCGGGAGCACCCTACAAGCCAGACGTCTGGCCATAACGATTTGGCCTTGTCAAAGTCACCTGCTAATTCACCTGGTCTTTACACCTGCTAATTTCTCCTGCATCCAACTTGTCGACTACAAGAGCCAACTGTTTGCTGACCTTCTAATATATCCCAGACCTTGACATGCGCCATTAATCAAGATAATCAACGTTATTTGCTTTTTCTATGAGTGGTCATAATGCTTTGGCTCATTGATGTAGATTAGAAGAAGCGATACAGAATGCTGATTTCTGGTGATATTGTCATAAATTTTGAAAGATGATTCGTCACAGCCACAAGCATCTCTAATCAAATACATAATATCTTCCATTTCCACTGTTCGAGTTTCTGTAAGAGACCAGGATTATCCCTATAGTCAAAAGGGTTCAAGATTTTGGGCATGTCATTTTCAGGCTTGTGTTAAGAAAAGGGGTGATAATTAATGGGTTAAATACATTAAATATTAATTTGAAAATGTGTTTTGTGTTTACTTATGTTTACTTGTTTAATATATTTTGTTATCTAAAACCACTCAAATATGCAATACAGAGGAAATCAGAAAGGGGCGAATGCTTTGTCATGGCACTGTAAATATGTATTCTGTGGAGAAGGATAGCATGCTGTGTGTCCTATAAATGTGTGCCCACACATTTGCATGTTAAACAGGAAAGAAAAAATAACATCTAATTGATGTGCCATCTTAGGGAATGTTATTTATACCACACCTTTCCACCTTATCTGATTAATGTATCTGTAATGCAATGTGAAAACCACGTTCAGTGAACCAAATGTAAGTTTTCATACAGAATGAAGTGTTTGAGCAGTCAAGCACATTAGAAGTGAACAACTGATTATTAACTATTTAAAGGTACAGGCTTAGCTTTGATAATACTGAGAATAGCTAGAATGTTGTTTTCAAATATATATTTTTTAAGTTTCCAATGATTTACAAATGAGAAGAAATACAAACTGTATTTGAAACATTACATTTATGTTTTCAGTAAAACACTTACCATTTGATAATATCTTTAATAAATGATGTAAACCTTTCTGAAATTAAATAAAATTTACAAGCACTAATTATTAGCATATGTGTAATTACAATAAAATAATAACTAAAGGCTCCTTAGATGCTGGCAAAGCATACGCTTGAACAGTGATCGATAAACATGCATTGGAAATACCTACTGTAGATTGCATTTCATATTCTTGATTTCAGCTAAATCTTTAGCTGTATCAATGTGAGTTACCCAGTGAAGTGCTGGGACATTGGCATTATTTCACTTTTCTCCTCCTTGAATCTTTCATATGTAGGCCAATCTGGTAGTGCCCTTCATTGATCATTGCTGCCATTATGTCAATATTTCTATGTATTTTCAGTCCACGGTGTGTGTTTTTGGGTGAAAGTGTCATCTGGTAAACAGCTTGGATTTTATCAAAAACAGTTACATTGTAATGGAACCCTTTTGTTGAGTCATCTAAAGTATTAATTCCCTCCCAGGACACTGTGAAGGATAACTCTCTACTTTTCATGCCAAACGTTCTGAAAGTCTACCTAGAAAATGGACAGACAAAGTCCTTCCGTTTTGACAGCAGTACTTCCATCAAGGTAAGTTCAGTCTTCAGACAGTGCTTGTAAAGACAAGTAAAGGGCAGCAATGTTGATGATTATGAGAGACAAGGAAAGTCAATGAAACAAGAGTGAAAAATGTTGATGCACTGTTGACAGTACTCCCATCATTGTTCATTTTAATCTATTCTGGGAAGGGGGTCACCTTTTTTCATTTGGATGGTCTTCACCCCAATAGGGCGGATGGAAGGATGCTTTCTGACAACTTATTTTATGGGGTACAGCATTCACTACTGGCCCCAGTGTCTTGTAGAACTTGCCCCAGCAACCAAAACCCATTCACATGTGCTGAACGGTCCGTTAAGAATTGATGTCCCTCCAATCTTAGTTGCTATTGTTTTAGTTCCTCCATTAATATGGGGTGTTTACTTACTCGACTGGGACCGTCCAGCTACTCCATGGTTTGTCCCTGTGGCTTTCAATCATTTTATTTATGTTAGGACTACAGCTAGATGAAGTAGTGTCCGCACTACAAAACAGTTTTCTCATGGATTCAGTATCACTAACCCTCCTAGCCAAATGGCTGTCACTGCAAAGCGGCACCCTACTGCTGAAAATAATTTTTTCTCCTGACAAATTTTCCCGGTGACCTCAGGAAGAAGATTTAGGAGAAACAATTATTTTTGTATCTACTCCATATCTCCACATCTCATTTGATACCTTGGACCCTCTGTGACTTAAAGCTGTTTAGCCAACAAATGTGTTCCATACTGTAGCAGTGTAATTTACAGCTGAATCTAGTCCCGACCCCAGTTCCATTCAAATGCAGAGAGTTATAGTATCACTTGTAGGACAACCTGAAAATAAGATATCCAGACTCTGATGGTGTTGATAGATCACAGATATACAAGGACAAGAACAAAATACTAAATATATAGATAACATTGCTGTGTCCCAAACATTATAGTGCCCTGAAATGGGGGGACTATGTATAAACACTGCTGTAATTTCTACATGGTGAAACTAAAATGTATAAAAATGTCCTTTACTAAATGTCTACTTTAACCACATTATTATTTTTTTATAACAAATCTCAAATTGTGGAGCACAGAGAAATAAATGATGGGTCTTTGCCCCAAACATTATGAAGGGCACTGTGACTTTAAATGTAATGAGTCATGCATCCTAGCAAATAAAAATCCAAGCACAAGTGCCATTGCTAGTTGTGTAGTCATGCAATGCCTCTTACGTGCACAAAGTATAAACCTGGCATTTCTATGTCAAAGGATGTTATCCTGACTCTGCAAGAGAAGCTGTCAATCAAGAGCATTGAGCACTTTTCTCTGATACTGGAGCAGCGTGCAGAAGGCTGTGCCAGCAAGCTGCTGCTCCTCCACGAGCAGGAAATGCTAACTCAGGTGAGCCCATAAGAAGACCTATAAATAATAGACTGTTAGCAGTACAGAATGACAGTACACAGGCATACAGTATAAGCCATAAAGTCCCTGAAAGTAGCTTAAAAGGGAACATCCACTGGGGGGGGGGGGGATGTCCATGAACTGAAAGTACTCAAAATGGTACATTAAGAATAAATATCCCTTTTGAAAGTTTTGTTATTTGCACATTAAATGGTTCATGGACACAATGGAGCAGCATGCTATAAGATTGCTGGCGTGCAGGGCTCCAGGCTCTTACTTTTGAAGCAGATTGTTTTCTGTCCAGGAGTTTGGATTTATCCGTCACTGAGTGGTTTGAATTGAACACATTCATTTGAATGTGAATACATTCCAGCCAATTTATAGCAATTTAAGCCATATCCCTGGATGCCAAAACAGCCAGGGCTCTCTAACACAAAAAAGCGCAAGCATTTTGAAATGGGAATTAAGCAATATATTGTTTTCCCATTTAATTCCCAGTCTTTGCCTGTTGTCTCAATTTCTGAATGTCATTACTCAACACAGAGAAAACACATCATACTATGTGCATGTTTTGAATACATCTCACACATTATGCATTTTTTCAGTGGTCATTTAAATAAGCCATTAGTATGGGGCTGGGTGAAATGTCATAGATTAAATGCCCTTCAATATTCAGGGAGAAAGTAATCTGTCTGTGGTTCTTTGTAAGATAATGTTCAAATGCATTGAGAATTTTATGCAAGGTATTTAAGTGCCACACACCAGTATCATATCAAGTTACTGACCAATATTTTGTAAACCAAATGAAAATCAGCATTGTCCAATTTATCATAAAACTGCTTTCTTCGCCTGGGTTTTTAAGGTCAAGTAAAGCTTGTCTCCTTGCCTCCGCACCAGGTGACCCAAAGGCCAGGATTGCACAAAATGAAGTGCTTTTTTAGAATCACCTTTGTTCCAAAGGACCCAGTCGATCTGCTCAGGAGAGATGCAGTGGCTTTTGAATACCTCTATGTTCAGGTATGAATATTTTATGCACTGTGTACACATTGCATTGATCTCTTTAGAGATTAATACTTTGCCTAATAATATCTAGGCCAGTAATCTGTTCATGTCTTGTTTTGACATTGCTTTGTCACCAGTGGAATTAACTCTTTGACCTCTTTCCACAAAATTGGATGACTGCCCCTCAATTGTGAATTCAGTGTGCACATAAAAGTACAGTAGTTACTCAGTAAAATGATCAGTGTTGAAATCAACTACTGAGTACATACCCAGATAGAAAACCAAGAAAAGCAACGTAGAGTCGATATAGGTGCTCTGTCGCGTTACTTGTGTGGGAGGTAGCCTGGAGGTACTTAGTCTCTCTCTCTTTCTCTCTCTCTCTCTCTGACTCTCACTCTCTCTCTCTCTCTCTCTCTCTCTCTCTTTCTCTCTCTTTCTTTATCTCTCTCTCTTCTCTCTCTCTCTCTCTCTCTCTCTCTCTCTCTCTCTCTCACTCTCTCTCTCTTTCTCTCTCTTTCTTTATCTCTCTCTCTTCTCTCTCTCTCTCTCTCTCTCTCTCTCTCTCTCTCTCTCTCTCTCTCTCTCTCTCTCTCTCTCTCTCTGTAGAGCTGTAATGACGTGGTGCTGGAGCGTTTTGGGTCGGAGCTGAAGTACGATATGGCACTGCGTCTGGCCGCCCTACAGATGTACATCCTGACAGTCAGCACCAAACAGACTCAGAAGGTCTCGCTCAAGTACATTGAGTGAGTCCAGACCATCCATCAGTGCCGTTCACATTGGAAAATGGAAAGAAGTATAACACTATCTTGTATTCAGCGATGGCTATTAATCATCAGTGTTTGAATTTGATTGGTGCTTTTAAAAAGGATGAGTTCTATCCCTCAAAGCATCCTTTTGGTTCACCATAAAGATAACAGGCTTTATTCAATATAGCCATTGAGTTAATTGATCTAATCCTTAAAAATACGTCAATCTAGGTTTTTTTTAGGAGATTTATGATTCTGGTAATGAAGAATACTCTATAGGAGTCAATGCTAATGCTAACACGTACTTGCTTAAAATGGTCACCCAGTACACAATGCAGCTGTTTTGGTGGATGCCTCCACAGGAAAGAATGGGGCTTGGCAGTTTTCCTCCCCCCGGCTGTGCTGTCCAGTATGAAGGAGAAGAACATCAAGAAAGCCTTGAACCACATTCTCAAAACAAACCAGAATCTAGTGCCACCAGGGAAAAAGGTGGACATCTACATGTTATATATCTTAATCTCTCTCTGCCTATCTCTCAATGCAGCATTGTTTTGTGCACCTAAAATCTAAGATGTCTGACCACTAGAAGGGATGGTTTTTTACTCCATTCCTCATTTTGTCTAGTTTTGTTTCTCATGCTCCACCCCAGTGATAAAATGAATGCTTTTATATTCTGCCTCATATTCTGTGTGGGTATATTTGACAAGGCTGCCCCCTGGTGGATACTGCAGGTGTGCACAATATGTACGTTTATTCTTTTTGTAAATGGTTGGCATTTATGTAGCGCCTTTATCCAAAGCGCTGTACAATCGATGCTTCTCATTCACCCATTCATGCACACACTCACACACCAACGCTGAATGGCTGCCATGCAAGGCACCAACCAGTTTGCCAGGAGCATTTAGTGGTTAGGTGTCTTGCTCAGGGACACTTCGACACACCCAGGGCGGAATCGAATGTGTAGTCTTTGTTTATTAATGTACCACAATGTAGTGTTTGTATACGCTTCCAGTAGTCACATGCTTTTTCCTAATATATATTTGTTTTTTATTTTTAACATGTTTTTATTTAAAGCCCAACTTTTGTGCAATTTCTCTTCCAGTTAACTGCTCTACAAGCAAAGGTTCACTACTTGAAGTATCTCAGTGATTTGAGATTATATGGGGGAAGAGTCTTCAAATCAACTTTACTGGTAAATACCTATTATCCTTGCTCAAGCATAATGCAATGAATTGATGCAGAATGTGGAATTGTTTATGCTGCTCTATATCTTTATATATGGGTGACTTACACCTCATGTACTGGATACTAGCTATACGAATAATTCATTTCATTTCAAATTAACAGTCAGGTGCAGTCATTTAGCACACATTTGGTACATCTTTGACAGTTATGGTTATGTAAGCTAATTAAAATCTGTTTTCTGCCTGAGCAGCCAGTTCATGTTTTGTGACAGTTGATTACTTTCACAATACAGGGATTAGTTAAATACTTGATTCTGATTGGTCAAAAGGGTTCAGATTATTTTCTTATAACCACGCATGGAGACACACTTCACTGCACATCTGCTAAAGAGTGGCCTTATCACTAAAATAATACACATGCCCATTTAGCATTCTGTTTCCATTGAGCATTAACAGACAACAATTGAAAAAGTGCAACAAGTTGACAGCTACATTTAAAAATATATATATTTGTTGAATTGAATTTGAGTGTTGGATTACACCGTAGCCATGGTGAATAAGCAGAATAAACTCTGGGCTGGGGGGCTGTATGAAAATAACCCACGGCAGTGCAGCTGACAGCTTTTCCTGCATCACACAAGTCTCGTGTAGCTTGTGCTTAATATTAACATTAGTTGACTTATACATCCCACTGAAACTGAAGTACCAATAGTTGGTAAATGTTGCAATATATGTTTATGCATTACTCAACATATTTCTCAATAGAACCTGCAATATATTGTACATTAAAGATAATTTACAGTCTTAGACATGTTATTTCACATGTGTAAGACTGAAGTCAGTGTAATGTCTTATTATCATTGGTATGATATCAAATATTATCAGATCGATCCGTCATCACAAAAAAAGACAAAGGAATGAAATGTGGACATATGGGTAGATGGAAAAAATTAGTTATGTAAGGGAGCACATAAAGGGATTCTTATATTGATACATGGGGTCTCTATATACTATATGTGAAATGTGCTATGTAAGTGAGCACATAAAGAAGGGTTTCTTTTGCGGATATACACTCACAGAGCACTTTATTAGGTATTTATTAAACTCATTTTTTTACTTCTACTGCTGTAGCCTATACACTTAAAGTTATGATGCATTGTGTGTTCAGAGATACTTCTGCATATCACTGTTGTAATGGGTGGTTGTTCGCGTTACTGACACCTTCCTATCAGCTTTGACCAGTCTGGCCATACTCCTCTGACATCTCTCATTAACAAGACGTTTCTGTCTGCAGAACTTCCGTGGTCAAAGTCACTTAGATCTCATTTTTTCTCCATTCTGCTGGTTGATGTGAACATTAACTGAAGCTCCTGACCCGTATCTACATAATTGTATGCATTGCACTGCAGCCACACAATTGGCTGATTAGATAAACGCAAGAATATGTAGGTGTAATAAAGTAAAAATGTTCCTAATAAAGTACTCGGTGAGTGTAGATGGGGTCTCTGTATATGGGAAATGAGTTCAATATGGAAACATATCGAAGGGATGGTTTCATGTCTCTCTCCCACAGCAAGGAGAGAAGCGCACAGAGGTGACCCTGCTCCTGGGCCCCAGGTATGGCATTAGCCACGTCATCAACACCAAGACCAACCTGGTGGCCCTGCTGGCCGACTTCAGCCACGTCAACCGCATCGAGATGTACACCGAGGACGAGAAGAACGTCCGCGTGGAGCTGCATGTCCTGGATGTGAAGGTCAGGCTCAGAAGGCTCTCATGGGAAGACTCAGGATGAGACCCAAACTCCCCCGGCCAACAGCTGCAAATAACTAGTCTACAGCGTGTCCCAGGGCAGCAGAATGTGCTTAGTTTATCCCGCTTTGCTCCGAGCCTGGTGAAAGCAGTGCAGTTAAACTATAAACCTGGCAGCCTCTCAGGATGTAGCCAATATTCTGTAACTAATCAACACAGTAGGTGAAGGTGGTAATGCAATTGCAGCAGTGCTGTTTCCAGTCAGTAAGGAAAACTCAAGTTCTCAGCATTTGGGTTCTGAGATTGAGGGCAATGAGAAAATGGACAAGCATCTGGGTTTTTACTTAACTGATCATTGTTTGCAGCACAGTACAAAAACTGGCAAAATAAAAGTTATGAGGAAAAAACTTAAGATGCTTGATCTTTTCAAGCTTAGGAAAAGGAGACTGATGGGCAATTTGATTGATGCTTTTAAATTCATAAAAGGGATTAATTGAAAGTGAACTACAAGAGATTCTTCAGGCTGTGTTGTGTTCGTAGAACAAGGGGGCATACATGGAAATTTGCATTAGGTAAATTGCACACAGACATTAGGAAATATTTTTTTTCACACAGAGAGTAGTCACTGTGTGGAATATCTTACCAGGTCATGTAGTAGAGGCAGAACATTTGGGGCCAGGCTTGATACAGCACTAGATACTATCTATCTACTATCAAATTAAGCATTAGATACATGTAGGGGCTAGAAAATGGCCCAAACATTTTTGGGCTGAATGGTCTGTTCTTGTCATTATGTTATGTTATGTTATGGGAAACATTTTTTAAACCACTCAGTAAGTAGGAGCCCTTACAGCTTCGACGTGCCGTAGTGCCTGGGGGAGCCAGACCTGGCTACTTCATCTTTATTATGTGCATTTCTATGGCAAGCTCATCTTATCAATGCTGTTTTACAGCCCATCACCTTGATAATGGAGTCCAGTGACGCCATGAATCTGGCATGTTTGACCGCTGGCTACTATAGGCTGCTGGTGGACTCCCGGCGCTCCATCTTCAACATGGCCAACAGCACCAGCGGAGGCAGTCTGGAGCTGGGTGGGTTATCCTTCTCAAACACAGCCTATATATGCCCTGTAATGCTCTTTATAATTGATTGTCCATTTAGCTGCAATGCCAGGTAGTCTGACTGTCTCTGATATCTTTAGTACTTGTATGACATAGTGCAGTTTGCTTGACTGGTACAACTACGTAATTACATTGTTCTGAAGTGAACTGAAGTGAACACCATACAGTATGTTATACCATTACATTACATGTCATGATGCTTTTATCCAAAGTGACTTACAGTTGATTAGACTAAGTAGGAGACAATCCTCCCCTGGAGCAATGCAGGGTTAAGGGCCTTGCTCAAGGGCCCAACAGCTATGTGGACGTTATTGTGGCTACACCTTGACCGACCTTGTGGGTCCCAGTCATGTACCTTAACCACTATGCTACAGGCCGCCCATATATGTTGGTCATGCTTATTTTGTCATTTCTATGCTGCAGGCCAAGATCCCAAGAGCAAATTTAACTACCAAGCTATTGAGTGGACCTACAGCACCTCCTTTAGTGGCTGCGAAGACCCCAACCTTCAAATGGGCATAAGACAATCCTATCACAAAGACCCTGAGTCCCCTGATTGCATGGGAAACGAAAATAATGTCACGCCTATTTATTTTACAGAGCAGTCCCAGCATGCTTTGTATATGGATGAATGTTCGAACAGGATGGGCCACAGTATGCACCCCCAGCCATTTCTGTCTTTACCCAGACACAAACCCCAGGACTCTCCCAGGAGCGCCAAGGTGTCCTTCATATTTGGGGACCCCCCCTTAGATAGCGTAAACCCCCATAATCTCGGCTACCACAGGCTGTTGGATGAGTGTCCTGAGATCTTAGAACAGCAGAGAGCCATTTTCCTCCAGAACACTGAGGAATTTAAGCCCATGGATCCGTCCATGGACGGGGAAGGCTTTCAGTACGCGCCCCACGCGATCTACAGCAACATCGGGGAGGCCAAGATCTTCGGGACGACGGAGGGCATTGAGGAGCCTCTGCTGCGGGACATCTGCTATGCCGAGACCACGGACGATGCCGAGGACGAGGATGACGGGAGCTGCGAGGAGGACCTGGCAGTGGTGGGGGGAGGGGCGGGCCCCGGGGAGGAGGACAGGGAGGCCGCCAAGAGGAAAGCCACCTTCCTCAAGCTCTCAGGCTCCAGCGACGACATCATTGACCTGACCTCCCTCCCGCCACCTGAGGGCAACGACGAGGAGGACAACGACGTCCTCCTGCACTCGCTCAACCTGGCCATCGCCGCCCCGCCGCCCGGATTCAGGGACAGCTCGGACGAGGAAGAGCACCACGGCCCCCGGGGGCCCAAAGACATGGGCCCTTGTCCGTGCGGGGACATCCCCGTGTCTCTGATCGACGCTGTGCCCACTCAGGATGAAGGCGCGGAGAAGGCCCTAGATAACGCGGTGGTCTCCACTTTACAGGCCCTAGAGGCCCTGGCAGCATCAGAGGAAGACACTCACCAAGAGTCGAGTGCAAATTCAGGTTGTTGTTTTTTTTCTATCTCAATCAACATTTCTTGTTGACAATATGCCATCTGCCGTAGTTTCCCATTAAAATGCCAACAATATCAAATGCTTGCACCAACTCAAATAATTTCTGGTACTTTACTGTTATTATGTACTCGCTTTATACTTTTTAAAAATAGTTCTTGGTGGTTTAAGAGACTTTGGGAATGTTGTTTGGACTTTTTATTATGATATATAGTATTTTAGTTTCTGACCCCTCAATATTTTTAATGAAGAAAATCTGAATTCTTAAAACAAATGTGTGTATGATTAATGTGTAATGTGTGTAGGCTTAATTCAGTAGTTTTTTGTCTCACTGTGTCATACAGGTGTAGCACTGTCTCGGGCTTTCAGCCCAGAGTCATCTTCAGATTCTGGGAACGAGACTAATTCCTCAGAAATTACAGAGAGCTCGGAGCTGACCGCAGCCCAGAAGCTCTGTGACAGCTCCGTTCGTCTGCTGGTCGCCACCGCCGAGGGGTACCAGCCACTCCAGGAGGAGAAAACCGAGTTTCCCGTTAGCCTGTGCGTGGGAGACCCCGTCCCTAAGACATCCCACAACATCCCGGGCCACCAAGACGCTGAGATGCCGCCCGCGTCCGGGCCTTCCAAACAGATGCTCCACTCGGAAGACATCGAGATGGAGCCCGAAACCATGGAAACAAAATCCGTGACAGACTACTTCAGCAAGATGCCGATGGGCAAGCTGACGAGCTCGGGTGAAGGCAGACGGCGGGGGAGGGCGGGAGAGGCTGACCCCAAGGGGCCGTTCGAGGTGAACGCCACTACCGCTGCCAGCAAACGACAGACGGGCAGGACCGCTTACACCACCGCCGAGGAGCAGCGTGCGGCGGGCAAGTACAACACCTTCAGCGCCAGGGACGCCCACCGCCTCAACCACTTCGACCAGGAGCGCACCTCGTTTCGGGAGAAGAGCCAGCGGTGGCAGCCGCTGCCTGAGAGCTCTGCCGCAGGGGGTCTGGGAAGGACGGAGGCCCGGGACGGCGCGCTGGAATCGGGCAACCGTAGCGCCGCTGGGGTGGGCGAGGACGAACGCCCGGGTCCCAACGCCCAAGAACCGTCAGCTTTCCCCGAGCAGGGCGGGTTGCCTGGCGACGAGCAGCAGCAGGCCAGGCCGCAGACAGTGGGGCGGCTGTGTGAGTACCACCTGGTGAAGCACACCGCCTGCATGCAGGCGGAGGGCCACCACTCCCTCCCGAGCTCCCAGTGTTCTTCCCTGGATGCCGGCTGCAGTACGGGAAGCAGCAGCTGCGCCACCCCCTTGGACTCGCCTCTCTGTGGCCCCGACACGCCCGGCAAGCGCCCGCTGCTGCCCGAGGACAAGGGCCCCGGCACCCCCAGCCGCGGGCCCCCGGCCAGGGATCTGCACCCCAGCGCCGACCTCGCCTTCCACCGGAAAATGCTGCCAAGCGTGCACTCCAACACCAATGGCTCCGACCCTGCTTTTGGCACTGTGAGAGAAGGCTGTCACCGGATGCCCAAGATTAAAGAAACCACAGGTACAGCTACGAAGAGGAATATTTTCACTGATCTCTGTGTGAAGCATGCTTGTGTTAAAAATACCTCCTTGGAGGAGGGGGAGGTGTACAGGTTGATAAACTCCTTAACCCTTTAAGGTGTAAGTTCACAAATATGTGCTTAGAATGTTCTTAACTGAACAGTAAGATTAAGACCCCATATCACAGCATCAGCCTTGACTAGGTAGACATCTAATACTATACTGCTCTTCCACCTTGCCCATTAAATTGGAAAGGAAAGAGTTGCATGTTCTGAAATCCATGTACAGTGTAATCCATAAGTATTTGGACAACGGTACATTTTCTTTTCTTTTGGCTTTGCACTCATTTACATCCATGTCTGTTGATCCGTGTAGGAATGACTGTGATTAGATCTGTCATCACAGTGTGATTTTGATGACATCAGTTGCGTCCCATTATTCAGAAAATGCATACTCCTTCACTCCACTACCACTGTCCTCCACTCCATGCCCTGGAAATCTTTGTTGACTTTTCGCATATCTGGGTGACTTCATCATGCTCACACCCAGATACTATCAAAACCCAACCCAAAAAAATTGGTCATATCCTACAAACAAATGTGGCAACTGAGGAAGCGGGTTTCTATATTTTCTTGTACATAAAACCAACATGGCTCTAAATACAACTACCGTTATTTCCGTAGATGGATGACATGCATGTATGAATTTATTCAAACAACGTGCCTGACATATTTATTACCAATACATTTGTTATAGATGTTACAGTGGGAAATCATTGTTTTTCAATGTGAACACTTAACATTGGAGAACAAAAGCCCACTTAATATATACACTCAGTGAGCACTTTATTTGATATTTATTAGACTTATTTTTTATACTTATTTGTCTTCTGCTATTGTAACCCATCCACTTAAGAGGTTTGATGTGTGTTCAGAGATGCTCTGCTGCATAGCACTGTTGTAATGTGTGGTTATTTTTGCGTGACTATCAGCTTCCTGTCAGCTTTGACCAGTCTGGCCCTTCTCCACTGACCTCTCTCACCTTGTTAAGGTGTTTTTGCCCGCAGATCTTCTGCTCACTGCAGTTTTTCACACCATTCTCTGCAAACTCTAGAGACTATTGTATTTGAAAAATCCCAGCAGTTTCTGGCACCAACAATCATTCCACAGTCAACATATGTAATTAATGTGCTTATACTGACTTTTACTGTTTTAGCTGTGGTCCAGCCTATTGGGGCGTGCTTGTATAGCCTATTACGGGTTCTAAAAAAGATTTTTAATTGGTTATCAATTACATTTTGGCAGTTAACCGAACCATGAAAATACTGAAAAAGCCCATCCCTAATAGTAAGGTTAGCTAAGATGAGAGAAAATGTGATATGTGCGGCTAACATTAGTAATCACCAGTCAGTGGACAAGCATATGTAGTTTTTGATAGACAGCTTACATTCCATAATATTTGATTTCATATTTAAGATTTATGTACTGTATAAGATGCAAGAATTTTTTGCATTTTATACTAAGCTTATATTAAGCACTTTATATTAAATCATAAATAGTCAAAAGTCCTATATTTGTATTAAATGTGCATTGTCCAATATTTTAATGGTAAATAATCTTCATTTCAATCTTAATTGTAAATATGTTAAAATATTATGTTAAGTAACTTAACTCTATATATATATTAAATATTTTAAAATGTTAATTAAAAGATTGTGTTTTGTTTAATTATTTCCTAAAATTGCTTGTAATACGTGGAGATAAGATGAGGTGCATGCAAGCATTAATTTATTGTCAGGAAGCTGCGATGGACAAAAATAGTGTATGTATCATTATTGAGCTACAGTAAATGTTTCAAGTTTTCATGATATTGATCTGAGGTCATATAGCACAGCTCTAGACACATCCATACCTGTCTTCTGAATAGTGTCTCTGGTCTGTTGGACTGGTTTTTGGGGGTTTTTCTTCATTATGGTGAGAATTATTTGGTCATCAACTGTAGAGGTCTTCCTTAGCCTACCAGCCTCTTTGGAAATTCTGATCTCACCAGTGCTCAATTTCTCCTTAATGATGTTCCAAACAGTATATTTTTGTATTATTATTTGGCATATTGTGTGGCCTATGTCTCTGCCTGTTTATGGCTCTACCTCAAAATGGCTTCCTTGACTTGATTGGCAAAACACTGGTACTTATTTTAACAGACGGCAATAACAAGCAAAGGCAATCAAAAGCCTAGACTGAAGACCAGATACTGAACGATTGACGTAATTGGATACACCTGACAAATAAGAAACAGCTGAGAAGCCAACTGTCCAATTATTTTCCTGCCCCCTTTTCATTTCAAAAGACCAGAAATTGTACCATTGTCCAAATACTTACAGGCTGCATTGTGTCTACACACTGAAGGTGAAGGTCCTCTATTGTCTGGAATGTGAATTAGGCCTGTCTGTCGATTGGGAAATGTTCCTGCATTAGTGTCGATAGAACAAGGTATGAAAGGGTCTGACCCCCACCCCCCACCCCGAACAGGACCATGCAGCAAAGTGTGTTTTCAGCAAGGTGCTTAACGGTTCTCTCTCTTTCTCTACTACCCCTAGTGTAGCTTGCACAGAGCTCAGCTCAGCACCCAGAGGAGACACACCTTTGGCCTTTTCCCAGCAGCTCGATGCCTACGCCACACCGCCACCATCACCACCACCATCCGACGTTAGCGCACATCCCTCAGACGTGCCAAAGCGGGAGGCCTCCGACCCCCCCAAGCAGAACCGCGTCACACCATCACCCCCAAGCCTTCCCCACCAAGGCCACGACACCAGCAGCCTGAGGCTCCCCACCCAAAGAGGCAGAGTACTGAGACGGAGTTCCAGCAGCAGGTCCCTGGGTTCCAGAAGCTTCGACACTCTGTTAGAGAAGACCAGGGCGGTCATAGGTGGTTCGTGTTTGATGTCCCCGCGCTCACCCAATTCAAGGCCGCAGAAGAGGCCCGACGGAAAGAGGCTGCTCAAGAGCCGCTCCCAGAGCTCCTTCTCCTCCATCCCAGCGGCCCAACAGGACCGCAGCAGAGCCTCCATCGTGCCCCCAGTGCCAAAGGATGCCAGGCAGCTCAGGGTTTTACCAAAACGAGATACCAGCACCTGGAGATTCCACGGGCCCTTCAGCCACTGCTTCCATAGAAGCAGGAGCGCCAAAGACCAGGACAAGGGGTCTCTCCCACAGCCGCCGTCCGTGGAGGGGGCACCAAGTTTGTCCCCCGGCGAACCCCGAGGAGTCACAGAGGAGAGAGCCATCTCCGTTTCCTCGCCCTCAGACCCGAGCGAGAGCTTCTCCTCCACACTGGCCATCGTGGGTGCCCTGAAGGACAGGGCGTGTGCCTTTCCCGGCGGGCTCTCCAGCTTGCGGCAGGATGCCGGTGAGCTTATGGCCCTGGTGCGCTCCAGAGTCGGGGAGAGTGCAGAATCCCCGTCCGAGCCACGCCGAGACAGCGAGGGCTGCCATGAGCGACTGCTCTCGACGGAGTCCAAAGAGCTGGGCAGCGCCTGCAGGAGGTTGGCCCAGGCCCACTGCAGAGCCGAGGAGACGCTCCCGGACGCGGCCGGCAGCTTCAGGGTGCTGTGCCGCCTGTCCGAAGCCTGCATGCGCCTGATGGGCTCCATGAGGTCTGAGGAGCAGCAGAGGCAGGTGGCCACCAAGGTGGAGCAGGTCATTACCAACTACATCTGCCTGCTGGAGGCAGTCGAGATGGCCTCAGCCACCGACCCTGGTGACCCCGGCTACGCAGCTCTGGCGCACCAATCCACCGCTATATCCGCCATCGTAAACACGTTGACACGTTCGCTCAAGACGCTCCTCAACACTAAACAGAAAACTATTTAATAAGCTGTGCTCTTCTCTTGAACTTTCGCAAAGCCATACTCAGAAACGGGGGTTCACCTTATCCCCACAATGTGAACTGCTGTAATAATTCTTGCCCCATGTATATTTTGTTTTATATGTAAACAAAAAAATATTCTATACAATACTATAGATATGTAAAAAGAATTAAGTATTCACCCTTCTTTAGAAAGCAAGATAAGTCCAGATATGAAGCAGAATATACATATAATCCTTCCTTGTGTATTCACATATGTTGCCTCATTATAATGCTTTTACCTAATGCAACACACAAAAGACAGAACTTGGACTGAGCAGATGCTGTCACAAATTTCTTCATACAATAATTGTATGTATTGTATATTTTAATTATACAAGAAGTTAAAATATTGATTTTTAAACAAATTCAGATGAGATAAATGATATATATACAAAGAAATGCATACAAGACTTAGATTTTACAATAGCAACAATAATGAAAAAATATATTTCTTTTTTTTAAACATATTTTCATCTTCAAAAACCCTAGATTAATTAATCCATTAAGTAATTGATTCTAATGTCTAGTTGATGCCAACTTTTTCACATACATTTCACTGACCACAGTGTTACAAGTCTACATTATTTTATGATTACTTGCACATGTTCACAAATGTCATTGTTTCTTTCAGAATGACTTAAACTCATTAAACTATTTAAATAATTGCAAACTGAAGTTAATTTTGTCTTTTTGTTCACCATTTTATACTAGGAGAGTTAAGCTGTCTTTTAGAAGTGAGTGTACAGTGTGAAGATTATTCTAAAGCATTCTGTACTGTTTTTGTATGCTATGTCACAGCTAATTGAAACAAGAAATGAATTAATTGACAAATGGAAACTTAATGAGCTTTTGTTCTTTAGAGAAAAGAGGCACATATGGGGAAATTCCTGCCAGGGTTACACCCTATGCCATTGGCAGGTAACATTGTGTGAGCACCAATTAAAGCCTGCAGACTCCCTCCTGGACAGGGCACTGTTGCCATGCTGGGAACCAGACCTATGGATGGCAGAATAATTTGCACCTCTAAGGATTTGCCATTTACCCTGTTTCCCACAATGCCTCCAAGCACAGCCATCTCAATATTGCAATATTCTCACTGTTGTTGAGAATATTGTTATGTTTAGAGACTCACCCATGGATGACCACGTCATCAAGGTTGGCGGTAGCATTTTCATGGAGGGGCTGTAGTACAGTACCACCCACCCCCTGGTCACATAATTGGGGGGACCCTCCCCCTGTAAATAATAATGTGATAATAATGTAGCAATTAAAAAAACATTTTTTAAACCTGGCCATTGGATATGACAAAATTGGATACTTCATTCAGTGAAAATCCTTACTAAACTCACTGTGTCTCTGATGGTCTCTCACCTGGCTTCAGGCACCTGATAAAAACAAAGCTTGACAACATGGGTCTGTACTGATGTGGTGCTGGATCAGGAGGCCTTGGTCTGGCATGGAATAGAGCTTGTCATGGTTTCTGTTTCTTGTCAACTATCTCCTTAAGTTCCTGCCCTTAGCTTGAACTGAGGCCAGATCCCTTGGGCAACATCTTCCCATGGCACTGCGGAATTAGCTAGAGAGGCAGTGGGAATACACAATACACCTTCTTCACGACCTCACAAGACTGTTGCTAGGACACCAAGAATTGGCTCTTGCTACTGGGAGCAGCTCTTCTCTCCTCACTTGGTTGTGGCTGGGCTGTTCTTGGGAAAGGATTCACATTTGTTGGTCTGTTTGAAGGCCAAATGCACATGGTGATAGTGGATCATCACTCTGAGTGGGCAGAGGTTTGCCTCAGAGGCAGTACAACCACTACCTGAACCAAAACAGGTGCTGAACGGCTTGTTCAGTTGCTATGTAATTACACACATAAGTGACAATGGCCTTTTGGTCAGTAGGGATTTCCACATTCCTGAGGGCTAAAGGAGTGAAGCTCATCTGTTCTGTGTCCTACAACTAACGGGCTTGCGGAGTGCATTGTTCAGACATTCCAGCATGCTATGAGGCTCGCACGTCATGGTGTATTTGTCAAGAGTCTCCTGTGTGGCCTCTGACTGCACAAACATTTCAATTCAATGCCTGATTAGAGCTCATAGTATCCAATGTGACCCCTGCCTCAAAACCATTTTTTCCACCCAACTCAAATTTATGTGCTAACCCAGTAGCCCCAAAAGAATATTTGAGCAAACTGAGTCCTCAGTCACAAAGTTCCAGGCCTTGAGGTGTGCAACCCAGTTCAATGACGAATCACATGACAAACCCATAAATGCAGTCATGCACTATAGCCTGGTCAACAACCCTGAAATAAAATGCAGGATGACAAAAGAACACACTCTAACATTGAAATATGAGAACATGTTCTAGCTATGTATCACATTCATACATTTTCAGAAATGTTAAAATGCATGTATTTAATTACCACAGTCCTGTCTTTCTAAGCATGAGGTAGAAAATAAATCAAGCGAGTGGTTTCTCTTATTTTTTTGTAATGCTCTTTTTTTCATTTGGAGATTTTGTGTATTTGAGGCCTCATTAATTATTTTGGGACTGGGACTTTCTGAAGTGAGTTGGCACACTGTTGTTGAAAATATTGTTATGTTTAGAATATTGCTGATGTCCTCTTGAGTCTTCACAGGAAGTGGAGTCCCTCAAGGATTTCTGTTGGAACTGTGCCTGTTTTTTGTATAAATGAACTCTATAAATGTCAGAAGTTAGTAACAGCACAATGCTAATTTTCTAACAACCCACTTGACCCAGACCCAGTAACAGTGAGACAAATGGCATATTCTAGAAATAATAACACAAGGTGAAGTTTCACCTGACCAAATGTTGACAGCAGACAATGTTGAGACTGTTACAAAAGCTCAGCTGTGCTCCATTTTGAGTACTGAATAATAATTTAGAATAATTTATTCAGTTTTGATCAGTGCATGATAAATAATTTAGAAGCTGCCAGAGCAAGACAAGACAACAGATTGACTGAATGCGTTTGGTTCAACAGAAGGGATGAAGATAATTTCACCATTTACACTCAAGTCTTGTAACCATAACGCTCAAGCTAGATGAAAAAAAATATTTTTAGACAATGTTCTGTCTTATTAGTCTGTAAGCAGTTTTGCTTAGAGTAACTGTTTGGGTATCAGTTCATGGATACGTGTATAATCTGTCCACATTCTCAAAAACAACTTAAGATACAGCCTCAAATATCATGACAATGTTAAGATCGAACATGTATTTAACACAGCAGAGTCAAGAGTCAAGTTAAATATTTAGAAAGACTCTAATCTAAAATCCTGCTCTTTTCTTGCTTATTGTGGGAAAATGAATCTGACACAAGTCAAATATAAAAATAGGCACAAGAATGTCTGAGACTGATCCCGAAATATCTTATCGTGGTTCCAAAGATACGTCTTTGGAGAGCTTGTTGAAAATTTCCACGTTATCCGCAGAGAACAGTGGGAGGAGGCAAACTGTGAGCTGAATGCAATAAAGGAAGATTTAGTATCAGAAGTGAACAAAGAATAGAGACAAAAATTACTGCAAATATACTCATCTTCAATATTGGAATACTCATCAGTTAGGATTAAGACTCGCATCAATTTGGACTACAATTCTCAGGCAATATGTTCAGGCAGAGAGAGCAGGGGGGTTGATGTTCCATTGGCTGTTTGCATGATGTGTTTGATGTCATTACATTACATGTCATTTGGCTGATACCTTTATCCAAAGTGACTTACAGTTGATTTAGACTAAGCAGAAGTCAATCCTCCCCTGGAGCAATGCAGGGTTAAGGGACTTGCTCAAGGGCCCAACGGCTGTCTAGATCTTATTGTGGCTACACCAGGGATCGAACCACCGACCTTGCCGGTCCCAGTCATGTGCCTTAACCATTACACTACAGTGTCACAGTGGACCTTCTCCCTAGTTAGGAATGTCATTTGTGCAACCCAGGTCACTACTGGAATCCTCACCTACATGAGGAGCACTTCAGCTTTTGAAGTTTATCCAGTACTACTACATAATGTCAGCCAGTGGCAATTTAACAAGAGGCACACAGTACTACAGTCTATTTTACGGCCAACAGACCAGATCTATATCGCAGAAAGCTACACTCTATCCACAAAGTACTGCATAAGTAAAATGGTGAATCTTTTACATCCTAGAGGCCAAGTGCTACTTGAGAACCAATGACTATTTTACCCCATGCAGACCACACATCATTACTGGAGAGCCAGTAACTATTTTACCCCATGCAGACCACACATCATTACTGGAGAGACAGTGACTATTTTACCCCATGCAGACCACACATCATTACAGGAGAGCCAGTGACTATTTTACCCCATGCAGACCACACATCATTACTGGAGAGCCAGTGACTATTTTACCCCATGCAGACCACACATCATTACTGGAGAGCCAGTGACTATTTTACATCCTACAGTCCACAAAAGATAGCTGGTAACCAGAGGATGTCTACTGTGTCACGAGGAAAATCCAATGCAAAGGTACCCTTGGTATTTTACCATATATGCATTTTAGTAATGCAAATTAAACAATTAAATTATATGTTCTTTTTCCAACTATTTTCTTTAAATCTAGAACAACAAGCATGTAATGGTGTTTTAAAAGTAATGTTTCAAATATGTGAACGTGATAGTGACAATTTTACACCCGTGTCCACAAGGTGTCAGTAAAATATAAAATGACAGATTATGAATGATCTGCCATTAAAGTCATGCTAAGTAATTCTGCTAGAAAGGCCAAACCTATATGAGTGAACTGCACTATAATTGCTTTATGTGTCCTGGTTTAATAAAACTAGACGCTACAGTATATGCTAGTATACGCTAGTATAAACAACTCATATCCATAATTACACTTTTGTTTGACCGTTAAGGGTATATGCTACAGAGTGTATAAATATGTAAGAATTTGTTTAAAGGGAAATCTCACTAATAGAGAGGAAATTAAAAATGCATTTGCATTAACAAGTTAATTAACACAATTATTTCAGTGATTACTGTGGTTATTATGGGGAATACATGTATGGCACAAGTGAATTTACACTTAATTTTGTTACATATGCTGCATGTACATATGTCAGAAGTAGTTTATTAGCCTTATATAAACTCTTACTCAGTGTAAGTTTCTGAACTGTATATAGTTCATAAGTGATTGTGGTCTGTGATTCAAAATGGAAATACAAGAGCTACTCATATTGTTCCTATTCCCCAGGACATACTGTTATTTCCCCCAGGAATCCATAAGTTCCTAGGGAGACGACTGCCAGCCAGTTATTAGATTCCAAACACTAATAATGAGGATTGTCTACAGATGACTTATCTGATTTTTCAATGCCAGCCTCACAGAAAGCTTTTTCATGTTGCTTCTGCCCATATCCACATACTGCTGCATCGCCTGAGCTCAAACAACTCTCTCCAGCTGGACTGCAAGCCAATGGCCCTTCAGACTGGAAGCCCTGACCAACTCCCATCCTGATATTAAAGGACGTTATGTCTCTTGGGTGGAAACTGAGTCAAATGCAGACAGCGATGCCAGAATAGTGCCACCCTCCACAGCCAACAGGAAGCCTGGCTAGATATTTCCCGCTGGGCCAAGACAGCAGCCACTGGGCCAGGTCAACTAGTATGGCATCTGCAATTTCATAACTTCCTGAGGAGACAAAGGAGTCGTGTGGACTGAGATAAATGCCTGCCTGTTTGTGTTGCTCTGCGATGACTAAGCAGACAAGCATTAGCCACAAGCACTCCCACATCACATGGATTGTTATTTTAGCAACCAGGGAATTGTTTAACAACAAGGGTACCATTTTTAAAGATTACATGTATCTGGCTGAAAAAGGGAATGCGTCTTTGGCTGTACTGTATTTTTACTTCCCTTTATAACAACAGTAGCAAATGCTATGCTCTGCAAATGAACGTGGAAAATGTTGGACCATTTGATGTAATATGTGAGAAGTAAAATCCAATTCACCACAGGGAAAGCAGTACAGCACACATATTATTATTGCATTATTTTTGTTTATATTAACTTTCTACAATCAGTTAGAATGACAGTTCCCAGTGGTTGGTTGCTTGTTAATTTTTTTCATATAACTAGCCACAAGGTGTCACCTTTGAGTAAATCGCAAAACTGATGCGGAAACTCGATTAGACTGCTTTTGTGTAAATAACTTACTATCGCGAATTATTGGTAAAAAATATAAATGTATGAAGTTTCATTGTTTGTGATAGTATTTAACGAATATCCTTACTCTTTTTCAATGCAATCTAGTGTGGCGTGACGTCATGCTTATATTTGCATATTTCAGAGTATATATCCTTGGGGTGTGCGTTTCTGCTTCAGTCCACCACTGCACCAAGACGATATATTCAGCGCAAGTCAGTCAGACTCTGGTGAGTGTTAAGACTTTTGTCTTCAGCATCCAGTCTGTATCCGAACAAAATACAATTACATTTAATTTTATATACGGGGACTTATTGTGTATGGTGTTTGATTTGCGGAAGTACAGAGTAAACCAGAATATTCCCACATACAGCGTAACTGTCGACATGTTTGGTGGAAGCAAAAAGACAAAAGATGCGACGGCCGATAAAAACGTAGAATGCAAACCAAACGTGTGTATCCATACATGAGAACAGAATGTACATAGAAACAAGGAAGAGGGATGATGCTTTCTTTGTTTAGCTAGTGTGCTACTTGTATTTTTAAGTTAAGCACTCCGTATACATGATTAAGGGCATTGATATGGTCCTTTAGAAGATATCGCCAATTTCACTAAATCAAAATGTATAAGATCCTACCCAGGATGTGGATTTTGGATGAGGCTTGGAGTACAATAGATTTACCGTTCGAGAAATGGTCTGCTGAGACTATGCCAAGCAGGGCGGTGGTTCCTCAGATTGGAGACTGGAGTTTTTTTTTTTTTTTTTTTTTTTTGGGAGCGTGTAAAAAGAGAACAAAGCTGGATTGCGTAGATGATTTCCAAATGTTAAAAATAATGTGCACGTGGATTAATTATGACTAAAGGCTTTACGTCAACCTATCTTTTTGTGTATTTTTGCAACTAGTCGACGGTTTTCGCGTCTACCGCACGTGAACTTGAATTGTCATGTAAATTGACATCAGTATAGGAAACTAATAGAACCGGGATTTACTTCATCCGTTATGTGATGTAAATTAATAAACCGTTAACATGCACGTTCTGCTGCCTAGAGTCTTAATATGCATAGACGCGCATGTTTGATTTATGGTGCCATTTCATGCCTTGTTGCAGGGCAGCAGGTTCTGCACCCCAAGCTGTCTGTCTGTCGAGACATTTTAAGCCAAATGCTCTTTTTATATTAATCTGACCAGATACTCTGCAAACATGTCCGACAAGCCTGACCTGGAGGAGGTGACCAAATTTGACAAGACCAAGCTGAAGAAGACTGAGACTCAGGAGAAAAATCCATTGCCAACGAAAGAGAGTAAGATCATACAATGATGAAAATCTGATTTATGCTTTATTTGTTATTGGGAAAATAGGATTTAAGAACATTTTTTGCTGAAGATTAGTATGCACAAGACGCATGCTTTACTGTGTAGTGTTTAAACATCTGACACTGATTAATTTTTATTGATTAAACCATTATAAACTGAGCTACTTTTACATTATTTTCTTGTGGATAAAATGAGCCGTTCTTCCTCTTTTGCAGCCATTGAGCAGGAGAAGAAGGCTGACTCGTGAAGACTGAAGTTCCACCATGCACTGTACATTCCACAAGCATTGCCTTCTTTTTCACTTCTTTTTAGCTGTTTAACTTTGTAACTGAAAAACCTAAGTTGCATTGTGATTGGACGAAAGCAGATGACTGTGCAGCACACCCCCCCCCCCCCCCCCCTTCACCCCCCAGTCCCCTTTACCCTCCTCCCAATAGCCCTTAGCCCCTTCTTACAGCAAGGACGAAGGAAAACTACTGACTGTCTGTACAGAGAACCTGCCGCCAACCCTCATCACGGCATAGCTCCCCTCTGTGTTCTCCTTCCCCTCTCCAGACATGTCGCCTGCTTCAAACGCCTCCGCATGGCAATATGAGGAAGAGCACGGGCGTGGCCGACCAATCGGAGGACTCGCACGCTCTCCACATTAGTGTGACTTCTGGCGAATTGTAAAATGCTTACAAATTGGGCAATGTGTTTTGTTTTGTTTTTTTCCATTTCAATTCTTGGAATGCACATTTTGTTTTGATATGCAAATAAAAATGTAAAAACCCATGATTAATGTTGTGGTTCTATTTCTTTTCCTTTTTTTTAAATGTATGCATAGATTCTACACATGCATAGAATTCCAAACTTTTTAGCATTTTTGATATAGTTACTTGCATGAATGCAGTACTGCACAGGGAAAGATGATGATTATTTAAGTGGTACAAAAGCCCTCATGTAAAATGGCTGCTGTACAGTAATATCAACAAATCCTTCTCTGGGTAAATGTTTATTCAGGACAAAAGATGCGACCAGGGGATATTTCTGAATACTGTGTCAACCACAGCTTCCAGTCCGCCTCCTAATCAATCCATGGGAGGTTAAGAAAGCAAGCAACACAGGTGGAGACAATGGCTGGGTTCGATTTCAAATTATATGCTGATGTTCCCTTCCCTTGCTCCTAGGAGGGAATCCCCAAAATGGCAGGATGAAATATGGAAGCCACGACAAGTGGGTTTTTGTTGAGAATTATGAAAGGGGAAGGAGCAATTACATCCCCTTATTTTTGAGTTTTGAGGTTTAATAAGACCGGCGGATGTGTTTTTACTATCACTGAAACAAAGCTAGGATGGTTATGAATTATTCATATACGTTCCAAAGTCAACCAACGGAATTTTTATTTTATTTTATGTAGGGTAGCATTTCATATATATGTTGTGAGGGCAGTTCAGTTCTGTTTTTGGTTTATTCATCAGCTATACTCCCTTGCAGAGCACCTGTTAAGTTTGCTTGTTGCACGTCACAAATGTAGTCAGGAAATGCCTCCGTGGAGGGAAAACGGCAAGGGAGGGGAATGTGTTAAAGTGGAAATCGAAGCCAGTCAATGTCACTTTAAATTGAGTGTGCATACTGGCTGACCGTTGCAAAGGAGGTCCAATCAACAGACACACGAGGGCCGGCCTATGGCGTGTGCCGATGTGCTCTGCCCTCCCTAGCTGACCTAGAAAAGCAGCGATGGCAGCGCAGTGTTTAAAGGCTTAACGCAGCACATCTGCGGATGCTGCAGCCATTCGCAGTGCAGAACTGCTGGGCGCAAAAGTGCGGTCATTCAAACCCTTCATATGCTGTGGGCTGTTGATGTGGCAGTTTGGCGCTTTGGCAAGGGTATAGGTGGAATGGTACTTATTTTAATTTTAAATCAAATTTAAAATAAGAAAAACATCACAGGAGGATGTTCCTCATTCTGTTGTCAATAGAGGCGTCTTGATAGTTTTCTTGTATTTCCCTGAATTACCCACTTGCCAGTTCTTCCAGGTGCCATATGTATAATGATTTGAAAAGTAGCACACAGTGTTTCAACCCTTGAACAAGGTTCATAGCCTCAATAAATTATACAGTTTTATGTGTAATAAATTACATGTGAGATAAGGGTTTTGGCTAAGTAAATTGGTAATGTAGCAAACTGACACAACAGAGTTTATGTGTTGTTAGGCTAACATACTGTAATATAAAATGTGATATTGTGATAAGATAAACTGAATAAATGTCTTCCTTCTGTAATAGTGTGCGTAGAAAGCTTGATATAACTGCACTTTTATTTGATGTCCATTTTTTATTTTAGTATAAAACTAAGATAATAGTACATGTCAGGTTAAGTGGATTGCTGTAAGCCAGTTACTGTTATTGGCACATTAATCCGGTCAAGTGAAGTTGAGATTTCCAGCCACACACCATGAAGGAAGCTGGCCTTCACTCTGCTCTCTCAGTCCTGGGCTCTATCTTCCTCTGTGTAAGGTAGCAGGTAGGATCCAAATCTGCCTGCTCTACTCATACATGTTCTACTCACATGAGATTATGTCATCTTATTTAAAATAACCTCAAGAGTACAATTCCTGAAACAAACTCGCCATTTATCAATTTTTCCATAATTATTATTATTTTTAATTTTTACTTATTCTTCGTGTGAGATTATAACCTGGGCCTCCCTGGGCACGTCCTGGGCTGACCCAAGGCAGGCTAGAAGTTTATATCCTCTTTGGATAAGCCAGACAGGTCAAAAGGCGGGCTAGGCCCTTCCCCCAGCCTCTCTCTCAGCATGACGAAGCTTCCTTCCTGTCAGCTGTGTACAGCTATTGTTCCGTGCACCCAGTGCAGGAGCCCTTCCTCAGCACACTGCCCCCAGCTGCGCTACAGCTATTTCAGACACAATTAAACACTGCCTGCCACTGTTTGGCCCTGCTTAACGGCCCTCCAGCCTACTGCTGCAAGAACCCCGTCTACTGTATCACAGGAACCGTCAACCATCGCTGCTAAAGAGGCCATTTTTGTTTTCTCCACAGCTTTGTCTGACAAAAGAGATGAGGACATCAGAGAAGACTGCTTCCTCAAAAATGTCGGCCTTCCTCTTCCTCTTTATTAGCTGGCATCAACATGGCTGAGAGTAATGTTTATGAATGTCTTGTCGTCTTTACGAGGATCACTCTTTATCCACAGTTTTTTTAAGGATTAGTCTTTGATCCATCTTTGAAATGATCTGTAATCCTGCTGATTGCATGTAACTGCTGCTGACAGTAGCAGTCGGTCATGCTTCCTCAAGGTAAAACAAACAGAAGATGGCTGGTTACCTGTAGGCCTGAAATGCGTTTGGGGTGGTACAGCAGATGAGGCCAGGGCGAAACAGCAGTCTGTGCTCTCCTGAGGGCCGGCTCTGTAATGAGACCTGACGGGTGAGCAGACATTCCTCAGGGACATAACCGACTGTGACAGACACTGGAGAGCAGCCTGCAGGTCACAGGGTTTAATGTAAGACAACAGCATAGCACAGAAACGGCCGGTCCAGACCACGCACGTGGCCTAATGTAAGACAACAGCATAGCACAGAAATGGCCGGTCCAGATCACACGCATGGCCTAATGTAAGACAACAGCATAGCACAGAAACGGCCGGTCCAGACCACGCACGTGGCCTAATGTAAGACAACAGCATAGCACAGAAACGGCCGGCCCAGACTACGAACGTGGCCTAATGTAAGACAACAGCATAGCACAGAAACGGCCGGTCCAGACTACGAACGTGGCCTAATGTAAGACAACAGCATAGCACAGAAACGGCCGGTCCAGACCACACGCATGGCCTAATGTAAGACAACAGCATAGCACAGAAATGGCCGGTCCAGATCACACGCATGGCCTAATGTAAGACAACAGCATAGCACAGAAACGGCCGGCCCAGACCACGAACGTGGCCTAATGTAAGACAACAGCATAGCACAGAAATGGCCGGTCCAGACCACGCGCGTGGCCAAGCGCATTGGACCATCACCTTAGCCTTTATCCCTCACTAGCTATCTCTAGTTTGCTAATTTAATCACCACCAATTCCCCTGCAAACCGTGGTAGTCAGGGACACCTGTTTTGGTCATTGTGACTTCAGGACGACACAGGAATTGCTTATCGTCATGTGGGAATCCCCTCCATCCCACACCCCTGGCATGCTGCAAAAATGGAATAGAATGGCATATTTGCCTTGGTCCTCAGCCAATGGCAAACTGCAAAGGTAGAAATTCCCTCATGTATGTTGTGCTTCGCTGCAGAATTTAATTTGATGATGAGATTATTTCCTTCCTTCCAGGGCTGTTTGTAGACACTCCCCTTGTGTGGATGTTATGTAATGACCTGCCAGGACATGCCTGCACCGTTAAATTGCAAATGCAGTCTGTACTAGCCACGCACATTTACTACACTGCCATTACATAACTGCAGGCACCAAAAATAGTTTTCTGAGTGTAATTTATTTTGCATGCCAAATCTCAAATGCATGTTATTTCAGTGTATTTACAATTATAATGTGAATAATGAAGCTGCATAGAAACTATTTCATAAACTGTCCATCCATCCATTATCTTAACCTGCTTATCCTGAACAGGGTCGCATGGGGGCTGGAGCCTATCCCAGCATACATTGGGCGAAAGGCAGGATACACCCTGGACAGGTCACCAGTCCATCGCAGGGCACACACACCATTCACTCACACACTCACAGGCAATTTAGACTCTTCAATCAGCCTAACCTGCATGTCTTTGTACTGTCCACACAGAGAGGCCCCGGCTGACTGGGATTGCTGTGAGGCGGCAGTGCTACCCACTGCACAATCCATGCCGCCTATGTCAACTATAGAATACTACTTAAGTGAATTATATCAAATTCCTTTCTTTTTGCTTTATATTTGCATTTACAGTTCCCGTTCCACCACATCCCAAAAGCGCTCTGTTGCATTGAGATCTGGTGACTGTTGTGGCCATTTTTGTACACTGAACTATGAAGTCTCATAGTAAATAAAATGAACTGTCAAATTATTTTGTTCCAGAAGGCATTCTCCTGCTTGAATGTAATTCTGTGATGTAATGTGTGCTCAGATTACAAAGCAATTGCTTGTAAACATCTAATACAGAAGCTTATTTGAAAACCTGGAACCTTTCCAAAATGAGATCAGAGAATTGCCTCTCATTTGTAAACAGCAATGGAATGTAATATGTTTCAATGAAATCTAAACTTGATCTTCCAGAGTATATTTTTTCTAGATATTTCAGTGACTACTGAATGTGTCAAAGTTGAGAACAAATCAATGCTCACTTATTGACTGTTCAAAGTTAGTTGCAAAATATATTGAATCTGAGTCAGTAGCAATAGCATTCACAAGCTGGAAGTGAAAGACCCTGGTCCTTTCCCCATGAAATACATACTATATATATAATACCTCATGCTTATGAGTGGCTTCACGACATTTTGGAGAAGGACTAAAGCCATTTTGAACATACAGTATTCATTAAATTAGAATGTGAACTGACTAGCAGACAGAATGTCTAAGACCCTGCTGTTTAATTACAAGCCGTATCCAATCACTTCATAAGTGCCTAGTCTCTTGTGTAGAAAAGTGTTAATTAAGAAGGTACAGTATATTTAGCTCTTTGTCACACATGGAATGTAGTTCAACGGCATTTTTGGACTTTCTGGACTTAGATAAAACTAGTCTATCTAGTCCATTTTTCTTAAAACTGAATGTACAATGATTCATAAATACAATTAATTGTGTATTATTTACTTGCTCAGTAGACAGCTTTGTTTCCACTGCACATGTATGCAACTGAATGTTTTTCAAAGTTCTCAAACAGGCTCAGTGTTTTGGCTACATTGGCTTGCCAAGCTGGATTTCCCCAGCTGAACATTTCCATAATGACTGTGCTATGATACTCCCGCTCTGCTTAAAAATAAAAACAAAAAATCCAAAACAATAGAACAGCAGGTTAAATACTCTTTTAATGAGATCACTCGCTGCTGAACCTTGTAACTTCTTCAGCATCTCAGTGACTATAATTGCACAAGAAATTAGTTATAAACATTATTAGTGTCTTATTAAAAAATATAAAGAGTGTATATAAACTAAAATATATATAAACTTTATCGTAAAATGCAGCATATTTATCTTTAGTTGGAGCTTGGCAGGATTATATATTACTTAATCAGAGGTCAAGATCTAGGTATAATTCAGTTCTGCATATATCCTCTTGACACTGTCATTGTTAACTTCCTTATTGGAATTTAACACCTAATGCCAAAAGAAACGACATAGATCCACAGCTTGATTGCAATTTGACAAGCACTAATAAGACTAGTGGCCAAAGTTGATCTAGGTCGGCACAATCCACAAAAATACAATTGAAAACAACCTGGACACAAAATGAATCCACCCAGCCAAGTTATAGTTCTATCACTATAATAACTATCTGTATGATTTACTAGTACAGTTCCAGGGCTCTTCAAAGTATGTAAACAATGGGTTCTGTCCAGTATGCCTCTGAAATATCTGGACTACTAACTTCCTGCTTTCACCTGTGATAGTGTATTGTTTCACAGTCCCATAAACATTTTACTGTCTGCTCATGAAGTAATATGTGGCCAAACAGTGTTGGCCCCCAACAGTTGGGAAGCGAGGGGAGGGTGTGGGCAGCTCAGCAAGTAGCAAGGCAAACATATACTGTATGAAACAGGATAATTATAATGCCTTGCGGCCAGTAAGAACATTCTCTCCCCACCTCACTGATGGATAAAACTAGTCTATCTACTCACATTTCTTCATGGGAACAGGAAAGACAAAGAAGCAAAGGCAAAACTATATGGCAAATATATACATTCACTGAGCACTTTATTAGGAACACATTTATTCATGCGATAATCTAATCAGCAAATCGTGTAGCAGCAGTGCAATGCATAAAATCATGCAGGTACGAGTTCAGTTAATGTTCACATCAACCATCATAACGGGGAAAAATGTGATCTCAGTGATTTTGATCATGGCATGATTGTTGGTGCCAGACAATTGAGTATTTTTGTAACTGCTGATCTCCTGGGATTTTCAAAAGTCTCTAGACTTTACTCACAATTGTGCAAAAAAAACTAAAAAACATCCAGTGTGTGGAAGTTCTGCGGATGGAAACACCTTGTTGATGAGAGAGGTCACAGCCTGGTCTGGTGACTGGTTAGCTCAACAGCTAGCAGAGCAAATACTGCATGAAACAGGTTAATTCGAATGCCTTGCGGTCAGCAAGAACATTCTCTCCCCACCTCACTGATGATCTATTCAGCTTTCTCTGTCTTTCCTTTGTGAACGATTACTGAAGAATATGAACATTTTGGTAATGGTCTTTATTAAGCAAGAGTAAAACTTAAATCATTAATAGTGAAGGTAGTTTCAATGACTTGTAAATGTGTGTAAGTGTAGAAACCAGTTCAGCCATGAAGGCAGGTTGATCTGAAGCTGTTGGGCAAAAGTGAGGAGATGGAGAGGATAAAGGATTTTTTGACCTTCATTATGTTCTATGCATTCAAGTAGAACACAATTAAATAGCTCAGCTAAATGGCCACCAATGTCTGTCCGAGTTAGTTCATCTTTAGAAATTGGGAGTCCTCGTACTTGTAGATCGAATACTAGAGAATTGTAGGCCAGTGACTACTATCCAACTTCGGAAACTGACCATGTTCTGTTGACATCTTAGATGATTTAATGTCGCATTAGAGTATAGAATGCATGTTCAATAAACAAATGAATCAAATTACCAAGTTATGTACAGTACATGTAAAGAGTGCCCTTATAGGGAAATGAACCTTCTAGTCCAGTTCCGTAACCATTACATTTCTGCTGTCCTCCACCCCCACATACGCACAGGATAATGACGGGGTTACATGCTTAAAATGGTAATCTCAGAAACAGAATCCAGTCAAAGAATGATGTCATTCTCACTGAGCCACAGAGGAGAGGGGTTTAGTTGTAAAGCAGGTTTACCAAAGGTCAAAGTAGCTTTGTTTTATTATTCTGAGCCAGCCCACTACTTCTCACGGCCACTGCTGTAAAATGTGTTGATAATATAATTCCTTATCACTAAAACTGTGTTTACTTTTGCCACCCATTTTGAAAACAGCAAAGAGATTGATATTTCCAGTCCCTTTCCATGTCTGTAAATGCATTTAAATAGCTGGAGTGTGCATTTTATATTATAAAGCTGTGTTCAGGAATTTCCTTTGTTACTGCAGGTACTTATGCTACTTATCACAGCATTCATAGTTAAATGTTAAAACAGTTCTGAATTTCAGCAGTCACCAGTGCACAGGTATTACAGTATGTTCATATATAGTTGTATTCAAGAAGGACTACTTTGTACAAGCTGTGAACTATGTGTTCTTCCAGCAGGAAGCACACAAGGAAGTGCCTTACAATGGTTGATCCTGGACTATTTTTCCCATATCTGGCATGCAGTACATAATGTTGACCTCAAGCAGACTGTTTTTTGGAGGTGGAAAAAAAGGAAGCATATTTTCCGTGCTGAACAAGGAGAGGTCAAATTGCATACCAAGGTTGCATACAGTACATTGAGAATTGAAGTCTAACCAGGTAGACAGTTTCAGGGTAGTTTTACTGTTTCTGTTGTATACAGTGGCTTCAGAAAGTATTCAGGCCCCTTCACTTTTTGCACATTTATTATGTTGTAGATTCAATTATAACCAATAATTACAGAGTGGAAAAAAGTGTTTAAAAATGTAATTTCTCATTTACATACATATTCAGACCCTTTGCTGTGACACACAAAATTAAGTGGAAAAAAAGTCTTAATACTTCCTGGAGCTACTGTATATATAAACTCAGTAACCACTTAATTAGATATTTATTAGATTTATTGGTCTGTCTATATAGACTATATTAGACTTACTGCTGTTGCCCATCCGTTTCAAGGTTCAATATTTTGCATGTTCAGAGATGCTATTCGCCACACCACTGTAGTATGTGGTTATTTGTGTTACTGTGACCTTCCTGTTACCTTGAACCAGTCTGACCCTTCTCCTCATCTCATTAACAAGCCATTTTCACTCACAGAACTGCCTCTCACTGGATGTTTTTTCCATACCATTATCTGTAAACTCTTGAGACTGTTCTATGTGAAAATCTGAGGAGAACAGTAGTTTCTGAGATACTCAAACCACCCCACCTGGCACCAACAATCATTGAATCAACAAGTGAACAAGTCAGATCAGATTTCTTCCCCATTCTAATGTTTGGCTTGAACAAAAACTGAACCTCTTGGCCATGTACAGTACTGAGTTGCCGATTAGATATTTGCATAAACAAGCTGGTGTGCAGGTCTACCTAATAGAGTGATCACTTTCTCTGGTCACTTCCTTTTACAAGAGCTATATAACTTCTTTCTTTAGCAGTACTACTGCGTCAGCATTCATAAGCACAACTGCAAGAGAACCTATGGCATGTTATGTCATCATTGAAGCCACCATGCAAAGCATCAGTATTCTTCAAAAGAAAAAGAAAACAGCCTGCTAATGACTGACCCGTTATTTCACTAAGCGGCAGTGCTGTTAAGTGATTTGGATAATGTAATCTTTTAAACATAATCTCGTACATCGAATGGCGTTTTCATGCATGTCTTTAGAGTGTAATTCCATTATTGCGTCGGTGAACGGGAATCGGGGCTGTGGGCCCCAGTGAAAGAGATGTAAATGATTGGCGGGCTGAGAGGTGGCGGTGAGGAACATGGCCCCCGGCCCTCCATCTGTTGGACAAGAGGCAGACGCTCGCTGGACCTGCTGTGGACTGCGGCTCCCAGGAAGAACACAAACACTTATTGAAATCTCACAGTATTAAGGGATTTCTCTCATACTTTATACTTTCCTTGTTATTTATATTTTTCCCTTTTTCCTTTCCGTTTTATATTTTTTCATTCAGTTGTGCAGAATTATTTAATCTTAACCAAAATTATAGTATACCAATTCAAGAATTATGGCAGTTGTAGGTGTGTCAAGGCTATATTGTGCAATTATCAGGGTTCAAAACAAAACTGCTACCACTGTGATCATTTGATGCCGTGTATGCTTTCACGCTATAGATACTTAGTGAGATAAAGCTGGAATATCTAGGGGTGAAAATCTAGGTTGAGAGATGTTTTGTCATAAACACACAGATATAGCCACGATAAGTCCTTGTTGGCTAGAAAACTTTCACTTTTCAACCAAACGTAGCTGGGTTTTCACCTAAATTCCTATATATTGTTTCACTTTCACCAGAGAAACATTCACTGGGTGATGACTTGCTTGATGTAGCACCTTCCATCTGCATACTGCCCTATTAGTTATATTTAGTAGCGGCCACTCAATCAGAATGTTTACCAAAATACAATTTGGTGTTGGGAAAAAACACATTCAGTGAGCTCTTTATTAGGTATTTTTTTTAACTTATTTTTTAGACGTATTGGTATTTTGCTGCTGTAGCCTATCCACTTAGAGGTGTTACACATTGTGTGTTCAGAGATGCTCTTCTACTAACTTCTACTAACCACTGTTGTAATGCATGGTTATTTGTGTTACTGTCACCTGTCAGTTTCAACCAGTCTAGCCCTTCTCCTCTCTCATGAACAACATATATTTGCCCGCAGAATTGCTGCTCACTGGATATTGTTTTGCTTTTTGCACCATTGTCTGCAAACTCTAGAGACTGTTGTGTGTGAAAATCCCAGGAAATCATCAATTTTACTATACTCAAACCACCCTGTCTGGCATCAACAGTCAGCCCATGGTCAAAGTCACTTAGATCATATTTCTTTCCCATTCTGTTGGTCTGTAAAACAGCTGAACCTTTTGACGATGTCTGTGTGCTTTTATGGATTTAATTGCTGCCACATGATTGCCTGATTAAATATTTAATTGCAAAGTCGTCACTGAGTGTATATATTTATGTCATGAGATTGTACAGATTTTGTTTGGACACAAAGAAAGTGCTGTCTTCAGCAAGCAACCTTGTACTGGCAGGCTGTTAATGCTCAATTTCAGCAATGTAGTGCTATACTGTATGTGGTTATGGGCTTAGTCCAGTGCTAAGTTCTATAAGAGCTTGCTTAATGGTTGGATTAGTACCCCCGCCCCCCCAGCATTGCTTTCATAAGTTCAGTTTCCTGTGTTGCTGAATAATAAAAAGTTTAGTGTGACTGCGGAATGGGCCCTATGGCCATACACAAGAGCTGGCCAACTACTGAATGTCATCGACTTACTATGCCCTATAGAGTCATCTCAATGGAGAAAAGCAATGGGGTAGGTTTAATCTGACCCGATTTCATTTGGTTATACTTCAGATTCTCACATGCTACTAGCTGTCTCCAGGGAGAGAAACCCCTCTCCCCCAATAGGCACTAGCTCTCTCCTGTAGCTCTATGTAACTTGCAGAATGTAAAATATTCACTTGCTCACCTGTAGTACCGGACAAGAATATACAGTGTAAAATAGTCGCTGCCCCTCCTGTAGTACCATATAAGTGTAACACATTAATTAGCTATCCTGTTATACAATATGGAATATACAGTGTAAAATGGGAATTGGCTACCCTGTAGTATTGTATGGAATGTACAGACTAAGCATAGAGCATTGAGAAGCACTTCTAGTGATTCCAAATTGGTCAGGAATAGAAAATAGGTCTTTGCTATTTCAGGTATTGTTATCAGTTTCTATGATGGCTTATCTGCACAATGTGTTGTCATTGACTTGTCAGGGACTTTCTCAGAATCGGAACTAGACATTTTCATCATATTAGAAGTCTTGTAAAATGCTATAGCTTTTCGCTCAACTTGTGGCTCTAACCAGTTCTCACTTGTTCAAACAGATAACATGCCTACACTGACACGTAAAATGAGGAAGTAGATTTTATACTGCGACACACAGACCTTTGCACAGTGACTAATTCTCAGAAAACAAAGACTACTGGATCCCAAAGCAAATGTTCTGCCAAAACTATATCTACAAATGTACAGATTAGGGTAAACAGAGGTGAAATACAGCGTGGTTCTTTAAAGGAGGACAATATCGAGGCCAGTGGCATGCATTCCGTATGCCATAGATTATAATAGCACATATATATATTGTTGTACTTGGGGTATTCTAGCTGCCAACTGTGCTATGCTAGTTTGTAAATTGATGTATTCTTCATGGGTTCAAATTGTATCTATGTGGTCACGCTAGGACTCCTTGGTACTTTCCTCTAGGGTCCTCATCATGTCCCTGTGTTCAATTTGCTCTTCATTGTACGTCGCTCTGGATTAGAGCATGTGCTAAATGCCTGTAATGTAATGTAATGTAATGTAATGTAAAAGAGGAATGAGCAAATTTACTCAGAAAGACTTTGTACTTTTCGGTCAATTGTTGTAGTATGGGTCTCTCCCTCCATGTTTTATACCTGGTCCATTTCCTCCAAGGCCCATGTCTGCCCATGTCTGTCAGCAAGGCCAGAACAGCACTTGTCTTGGAGCTGCTGGTTCAGAACAACACTGTTAGCAGACATAACAACGGTGTGCCCTCGGAGAAGATTTAGGCTCAGTTCAAGTATTGCTGAAGCTCTAGAATTCTCTATTGTGTGTTCAATGCAAAATATTATGATAGCGCTTCTCATGAACATCACAAAATGTGTGATTTGTGTTCCACAGAAAAATAACGACATCAAAGCACTGCATCTTGCCTCTGTGATTTTGTAGGTTAGATAGCATTTATGATACGCAGGCTGGTGTATCATATTATAATAATAAGGAAGTGTAAGCCTGAAAAACACACTATGAGCTTTGTATCATGTGTTTACCTACAAGGGATACGCCCACAATTTAAAATGAATGCTTTACTTTAATAATTGCCAATTCATATAAATTGCAGATCAATACAATACAATACAATATCAATACAATACAAAACATCTAAAGAAAAGTTAAACTGTAACTGGTGAATTGTCTAAACTATAAATGCAGTCCATGTAACTTTTGAGTTGACAGTGCATTTGCTGGATTTCAGATCTTGCTGAATTAATAGTGCTAGAATAATGTGGTAATGCAGCAGCGACCGGGGATTACACAACAGCAGTTTAACGTGTGTGTGTGTGTGTGTGTGTGTGTCCGTGCATGCATGCATGCATGCATACTGTACACGTGTGTGCGTTCAAGCATGCAATATTTTATACTATTCCTTGGCTTATGATCACATAATTAGCTATTCTTTTAGATTAGCAATACAATGTAAAAGATAGCCCTTACTGTTATTATGTTGTGGTGGATTTGAGGCATTAGGTTTAGCTGGATAATTAAGGGCTTACTGATAAAGGTCGCTGTGACCTCGTACAAAATTTACAGCCTTCAAAACAGAGAAGCATCTGTTTTAAAAGTCACATGATGTGTGTTCACTTGTTTCAGTATCAGGAAGTTGTTTCCGCCAAGCTGAAAACACTTCCTGTTTGCCTTTTTGGTCTGGCCAGCAGGTAAAATCTGCTTTTCTGATTGTGTCCTGAAAAGTTATGTCCATGAATTGCATAGGAAAACCAAATAATTGTGTACTTATTTTATGTGTACATCCACATATAGTACACACATACAACTACATCACAAGCACACACTCATGCACAGTGTGCCTACAATGCAAATGCATTCAACAAATTATGGACAGATACACAGATGCACATACTGCACACCATTGTAAAAGTCAGGATGTGCTGTTTCACTTTTCATTGTCTTTCACAATACTCACTGCCTATTATCTTCTCTACTGAAATGTTTGGGAATTTGAAAAAGGCAATTTGTATATCTACACTATTCCATGTGTAACAAAAAGCATAGTTTCACTTAGAGCAAGTGAAGCATGTTAGCACACAAAAATCATTGGTAATTTCAGGGAGGAATTGCCTGCCCATGGACATAGTGTTTTTTACTTTGCACACCTGCTTTGCAGATCTGCAAAATTAGTATTTGCTGGTCAGTACCAGACGGCCTTTCCCGTCAGCACTTCTGGGTCTTAAGATGACTGGAGGCTTTCCTCAGCTTCTGTGATGCTTTCAATGGGGGGATGTGCAGATGTTCCCAGCAGGTTGAGCCATTTCCTGCTTAATAATTAATCATTAGCTGTAGCTGGTGCTCTGATATATCACAGAAAATACAGTGTATTTAAACCAATGAAACCAATACGTTTAAAGCAACACACTACACTTTGACTGCTCACCAAGTAAGTATTACAATACTCCTATCCAAAAAATGCATGTTGATGCATGTGTACTGATAAATACTACTGGTCTTCAGAAAGTACGAGCAATACATTACAGTTATTAACTGACACTGTCTGCGATGGACTGGCGACCTGTCCAGGGTGTATTCCTGCCTTTCACCCAATGTATGCTGGGATTGGCTCCAGCCCCCCTGCGACCCTGTTCAGGATAAGCGGGTTCAGATAATGGATGGATGGATGGAACTGACACTGTTATGCAAAGCAACTTAAGGTTCATTAGACTAAACAGGACAATCCTGCGTGGAGCAATGTGGGGTTAAGAGCCTTGCTCAAGGCTGCATAGATCTTATTGTGGCTACACCAGGGCTTGAACCACCAATCTTCTGGGTCCCAAAAAGGGGTCCTGGAGCAGCCAATCCAGGCCTGGAGAACAGAGTAGATTTGAACAAATCACTGATGCTGAAACATCAAAATCCTGCAGACACTGGTCCTGATCCAGGACTGGATTCTGACACCTGTGATATAGAGGGTTAATCCAGCATCATCACTTGAATTTAATTCTCAAATAGTACTGTTATGTCTTGTATTACTTCTACTTATACGAGATTAACAATAGAATATGGAGACTGATAATACAAGCTTTTTACTGAATTAAATTTCTTCTTATAGACATGCACATTTTATATTCCTATGGGTATCCTTCAGGTGGAATCAAAACATGACAAGTACTACAGATTTTTGTGCCTTGTTTTGATAATCAAACTGATTTAATGATGTTGAATTTAATGATGATGAATTTATTTCACTATGATGAAGATTAAACCTTTACTTTTGGGTTTAGATTACTTGCTATTAACTCATTCAACGGATAGCCTATACTGCTTGTCAGATAAGCTTTCCTGACTGATGTTAAACAAGACAGGGATTTGAGCTTGGAGCAGGTTCTGCCATCTGTGAGAATAACCTGAGATTTGGAATGACATCGGATTTGGAATGGGATTTTATATAAAATTTTCTTCCATAATCCATAGTAATGCTCTCCGTGCACACATTTTATATAGAGCTGCAATACCAGTAAAATGTTGTGGGGAGTAATTGCAAGGATAGGCAGCATCTAATACATTTCTAAAATTAAAAACGGTTACAATGAAAGCAATAAACTGAAAACCACATAATCTTCACAGTAAACTGCACACTTTATGTTGAGTGGAGGAGCATCTGTTTTATCTCTACTCTTTTTTTCTTGCAGACAGTTCAATGTAAAATCAACTCTGATAAGAGTACACGTAACACTGATAGTAACCTATCTTAGACATTGAAGGTTTTATCTACAAGAGCATTAATAAAATGAGACCTGAACTGACACAGCGATTTTCTCTAGAACAATATATTTTACAATTCCCAAAATTAGTTTATGTAGTATTTGCAAGCAAAGTTCTATTTTCTCAGTCATCTTAAGATCTTAAAAATGAAAGATACCGGAGAATCATATGTGTTCTAACTCTTGAGGAGACGGGTCTAAAGAATAATTTGAAAGGAAATGCCAGTGAATTAAGGCGGAGAAAGACAGCCGGAATAAAAGCCTTCTAAAACATTCCCTGGGGCCCCCTCTTCCTGTTTGGAATGGGGTACGATCAGAGCTTCTTTAGGCCAGCGATGATCTGACGTGTCCCTCCACTTCCATTCACTCACACCTGATTTGTCCAGTTTGATTATTGTTCCTGATTTGGTGCTGGGAGTTCTAATCTCTCCCAATAACATTCCAGTAATTCCAGTGTCAATATCCCGTAATTAAATTTTCATTCATTTCTGTTAATGGAGAAAATAATAAGCTGTCCAAGTGCAATTCATAATACATAATTGTAATTGAATATGTGCCTCTAGTATTTTGTAGTGGCTTACTATGTATACTTTTGCACAGCTGATGTACTGGAAGCACTCAATTTTGAATAATGCTCAATTTGTTGTGGTCAGATGCCCTTTCTAATTCATTATAAATGCTTCCAAAGCTTTGAAACAGCATATGAGTATAGTGCTACCAGAAATTTTAGTTTTAGTTTCAGTTCGTATTTCAAAAAATCTTTCAGCATTCTGAGTTCTTGTCATTCTGTGCAAGAATACACTGGTATCTCCATGGGGAATTTAGTAGGAAACTGTGGTGCATTTCCTGATATATGGGCATTCCATTTAGATCCCGTTTCACTGTAAAAAAAATATTTTTGGTGTGGAATGTGGCCTTAGAGCTCTGCTGAGGCAATAATGTTGAGTGTGTGATGTCAGGACTGGGTGACATCACACACTCAGCACAAGTGTGTTTGCCCTTTTTGGGAGTTAGTTTAAATCAGAAACAGATGTGAGACTGCATCATGAAAAAGAAAAGCCCCTTCTCTACATCCTACAGTACCAGAGTGAGCTATCACTAAAGATTTACGTCAGTGTGGCTGGCAGCTGTAAACAGTACGAAAGGTGAACATACACGACTGTAGGTAATATAATCTGTCAGGGCTTTGAAATCAAAGTTGGCCGATTAAAGCACATTTATGAGTGCTGAAATTTTCTACATTTGTTTCCATACAATGATAGCATAGCAAAAGTGCATTTTGGGGCAGGTTTATGGAGTGAGTTCTCAAGCACTGACTGAACTAGATCATTGCTATCACAGGAATGCTCTTGGGAAGATCTAATTATAGTACCTAAATCTTAGCTAATTATTTTAATTATGAATTACATAAACTGAACATATATAGAAATGCTATTCTATTTAACATAACATAACATAAGGTATTGGTGAGAACAGGTCATTCAGCCCAGCAATGCTCCCCTTTTTCTTACCCCTGACTATACCTACTGCCTAGTTTGCCTAAAAGCTAAATAGTATGGTTGGCAGTATCTAACACCGTATAAAACCTGGTCTTGAAAACCTTTTGCCAATTTCCATTTGTAAACGAACTAGCAGAACGATATGTAGACAGTTAATTCATTTAGAGCTTGATGATAAGACAGCAGGAACAAAGTTACTTTATAACTACAAGGCAGGTGTTGAAGACACCTTTAAATGTACTGGTATGCTCTTATGTTTGCACTTATAAGGCTGAATATAGAACGGAAGAAGCTGAGACCCTCGGCAAGCCTATTTATTTACAATTATTTTTCTTTCAGGACTGTAAAGTGTGCTCCACCGAATCATCCTCTAAACCAGGGGTGTCAAACTAAATTCCCAGGGGACCACCATGTCTGCAGGTTTTCGTGGTTTCCTTTTAATCAGCTAACAATGATGGCCTTGAGAACAAGGTGCCTGGATTCTTTCGCAAATTTTAATGACTTAATGGAACAACTGGTGCTAAGAACACCTTAAACGCAAGCACACACTGCGGCCCTCCAGGACTGGAGTTTGACTAGAGGCCTTTTGCTTTTTTTGATACACAGTAAGGTGACTTATTGTGTATCAAATTGTGCACTGGGGGGTGGGGTATTGTATTTAACTGAACATAGTAACCAAGGAACAGGAAGTTATTCTCCAAAGGGATAAAGGATAAACACTGTGGTATAAAATATGATGTCCCAGCTGTGACAGGACAGGACTGTTGTCAACCCTGGCTGACAGCAGACCAGGAGATCCCAATCGACCAGAAGGTTTGATTTTCACTTAAGAGGTGAGGGATACCCTGCAGATGATTGGAAGTCTATGTCCCAGGGTCATGCTTTGGCCCAGTATGTGCCATCCTGTGGCATTTTAGCAGGACGTGCCACTGGCCAGGCTAGCCAGCTAGTCTGTTTTATGTACATCTTAAAGTTGTCCACAATTGTATAATTCATATATTTACTGATTTCACTTTCTTACAATGTACTGGTCCATGTGTAAGAAATCTGATTATCATTTTATACATACTGTATGTTTTATAGTGTACAGTCATAGGCCTCAGAAGCCGTGTCGTCATTCCTTTCAGAGATATCTATGGTTCGTTAGCATTTTCTAGTCTTCCGGATCAAAAAATCTATGCAAGAAATGAATGTATGTTTTTTTTAAATCATTTAAAATAAATTATGACATTTGGACATTTGTTTGTATGTGAAATAATTATGTTTTTCATCAATTTTTTTATGTGGAAATCCATATATGGCCTATAAAGCAAGGGGTTATAGTTAGTTTAGTTCTGCTATAATATATTGAATGTCAGTTATATTTCAATGTCAGTTATTTTTTAAAGTTAGAATTGATAAGATTTTGATTCCTCCTTTCCTCAAAAATGCAAAAATTGGCTTCCAGCTTCTTTAAAAATCATTTTCGTGAACTACATGTATCTGCTCTGAAGTGCAAACTAAGGCGAACTCCCAATGTCCACCTCCTCTGAGGAAATTGAGTACTCTGAGATGATTTTCCGGTACTTGTCTTCTTCCAGGATGCTCTGGGAACATGTTGTAACCTATGGCTGCCAGCCAGACAGTACTTTAAGTCTCAGCAAGAAAAGAGCTTCTTAACCACGCAAAATATAGCCTAACGAAAAAGCTTTTTAATCGATCGGCAGATCTTAAACTTCCACAATGTCTTCTTCTCTGTGATTCACAGGCTTGTCAACACATATTAAGTAATATCTCAATCAGTACCATGGATAAACATATATGTTTTTTTATAGTGAATTGCCATGCAATATGAACATTACAAAACATTACAATACCTCACTTCACTTTGTTCATGTCAAGAAATGTGTAGTGTGTCAATATTCCAGAGAAGACATTGGCAGATTTTTTTTCCCACTAGCACTGAAAGGCGAATTTGCTTTGCTAAAGTAAAATTATTCCTACTTATATTCCCTTATAATATAGTGCCATTTTATACCTTGTTATTGTTAACATAGCTTGCCTTTGAAATTATATTAAAGGAGAAATTGAATGATAAAAGTACCCTATTATACCCTATTACATATCCCATTATCACACAGGTGTTATGGAAAGCACTGTGATGGTGGCATATTTACAGTATGATTGTAACTATACCTCTAACTCTTTTAGTGCATTTCACATGGTAAACTGTTTATTTACCATGTGTAATGCACTATAGTGTAATATCCACACTCAGTGAGCACTTTATTAGGTATTTATTAGACTTATTTATTAGACTTATTGCTCTTCTGCTACTGTAGCCTAGCCAGATTTGACACGTTGCGTGTTCAGAGATGCTCTTCTGCATACCACTGTAATGTGTGGTTATTTGTGTTACAGTCACCTTCCTGTCAGCTTTGACTAGTCTGGCCCTCTTACATTACAACACTGGTATGCAGAAGAGCATCTCTGTACACACAATGCATCAAACCTCTAAGTGGATAGGCTACAGCAGCAGAAGACTTAATAAGTCTAAAAAATTAATACCTAATAAAATGCTCACTGAGCATATATATAATATTATCTTCTAACGGTTCAAGCTGTGAGAAAATGCACAAATTAAAATAGTAATGAATTAGAGTATGGTACCAAAGTGAAAACAAAACGAACAGGTTGATGACTGGTTTTTAGAAAGACTGCCTGAGGCATCTGTCTGACATGCTTTTCTGCAGTCACACTGCTTAGGTGTGACTGTGTGAAAGATAACACGCTTCCTTCAGCCTATCAGAAGTGATCCAACTGCACTGCCATGGTAACGGATAACTGGTCCGCTAACACGGAATAATCAGTCCTCTTAATGTGGTGAAAAAGAAATTGCTGATTTATTTAAGATTCATTTTGAATGAGCATTGCAATCCTATATGTAATTCTATGTCCAATAACTAACTGGAACATTATCATGTACAGTAGTGGAGGCAGCAGCATAAGCGCAGGGCAGGGAGACTACAGGACAGACTGCGGAGGTGTTTTTTAACTGGGTTCCTCTGGGTGGGAGTCTGGACGATGCTCGTGAGAAGCTTTGGTCATCCCAGCCTTTGTTTCCTGACCACCAGTGAGGGAGCCATTCTTCTCTCCCTTCATTAGCATAGCTACGGTGGGAAAGCCGCTCCTGCTATTGTCTGGTTGGAAAAGGACGATGGCAAAGGGTGACAACCAACCAATGAACACACCAGGACACAGTCGCCTCACATGACAAATCAACATTTTTCCGAGTGGAAGTCTTCATCTGAAAACTGAAAACCCAGGCCCATTCTTTAGACAATATGTAATATTAGAGAAGGGAACCTGAGTAAACATAAAACACAATTACTTCATGTATTTAATAACAAATGCTTACAAACAAGTGGCCTTTTCAAAGTCTTTACTCAATTCCTGTATATATATATATATATATATATATATATATATATATATATATATATATATATATATATATATATATATATATGTATATAAACTGTGGCAGGACCTGAAACTGTTCATGTTCAAAAATAATTTGCATTAAAGAAGTTCTGTCAAGAAGAGGGGGCAAAATGCTGACTGACTTCAAATTATTGGAAGCATTTAGCTGAAATTATTTCTGCTAAAGGTGGTACAACCAATTATTAACTTTAAGCAGGAAATTACCCAATTACTGGGTAATATGGGTGTTTGATAACTTATTTTCCTTAAATAAATGAAATAATAATTTTAAAAATGTATTTTGTTTACTTAGGTTCCCATTGCCATAAATTTGAAATTAAAGATCTGAAACCATTCAGTGTGAGAAATATGCAATGATAGATGAAATGAGGAAGGGCCACATTTTTCACGGCACTGTACTGCATGTTGCTAGAGGCCAGCGTCTATTGGCTACATTCTGTGTGTATGTGTGTGTGGTTGTCCGTGCCTTTGTGCACGTTCACATTCGTGTGCATATGTGCGTGTGTGTTTGCCGGTTTGAATTTGTACTTTGTTTGTTTGCAGCAGCAGGGTGAATGTATGCATTCAGTAAAAAAATTGTGTGTATACTGTATGGCATAGTGTCTGTACAGGACCGAGCCAGGCTCTCAGCAGGAGGACCACTCTTCTCAGCGGGGACCGTTTCCTCCTAATGAAAGGTCACATGCATTTGTCACGTTGCGTTTGTCTCAGTCTCCCTCACTGCACCTAGAAAATTTCTCCTGCAGGGAACGTTCCAAACAAAATTAGATCTGTAGGGAATGTTCCGGCAGAGCGACAGGCGCTACTGTCTTCAGAGAAACACAGCGCGGTTTGGCCACATGCACAGAAATAGTTAATTGGTGACGGCAATTCAGAGAAGTAGCATCCTCCTAATTGGCCTATGGGCTGGTTGTGTCATGTTTACCTCTTCTAGAGGTAGCCAGAGAAATAGGCTCATGAAGAATGTTATTCTTTCGAAGAAACTGAAAATAAAGGGCAATTCAGAGCCTGGTCTATAGCCAGGCCACGTTAGGAATTCCTGTAAGAAAATAAAGATGTAACTCAAAAAACAGACTAAAAATAACTTACATTTTGATTTCAGTCCAAAGCAGTTTGCTTCATGAAATGAAATACATATGCTTTATGTATGAAATAAAACAGTTGTACATTTGTGCATTATGCAGAAATGATATATATAGTGCCTGCAGTAATACATTCTCTCTTTCACTCTGTCTCACATCTGTTTTTCCCACATCCTAATAAAGGCATAGTTAGCCCAGAGTGAGATACTGCAGTTCTGTTGTCACATTACCTCCCTGAATTCGCTTTTTGACCCTTGTTTTGGTACTTATCCTTTGCTACATATTAGAAAGCCAATGACTACCTTTAAATAATGTTATTAACAACCTTTTAAAGAGATTTAAACTTCCTGAGAAAGACTATATATAATCTTTTTTTTTTTATGTGCACCTAGAAAATTGAAGACATCTTTAACATTAAACATAACTTGTATCTTGAATTATTAAACATTAAACCATGCTTTATAGATTCAGGCAATGTATAATGACTGATGTACTACAGTCAGGCATACAGTCTTCCAGCAGATCTTTTCAAGGGCCATTTCCAGGAAATAAAAGTTTATCTATAAAACCATTAATTTATAGATAATTTATTTTCATTTAAAAATGTGAATCAGAAAAGTTTAAAAAACAACATGTTATGTTATTACAGTGGACTACGTGTCTGAACAAAATGAAATTCCTACACGAATCACCCAATATGGATGCAAATAGTTCAAATCCAATGTGCTGAGTTCAGCAACAAAACAACAAAAAACTCTGTCACAGCCCAACACTTTTGCATGTAACTGTATGTATTTGTATTGGTGCTCAAGTTGAAACTGTTACGATTATTAAGTCAAAATGATGATCTCATCTCGAAAGAATGTGGGCAGTACTCCAAAATAAACGCATCACAAAATCTAACCTCCATGAGGACACTGTTAGTGTTGCCATGCCAACAGAGGATCAGAAAGAGGCTAGCAATATATTTCCTTTTTTTCTATCAACCCTTCTCCAACAGCTCGAACATGTCATGTTTCCTGCTTGTGAATTTCACAACTCTTGGTACTACTTGAAATACTGCTTCACTGACCCAAGAAAAGTTCTCTGGCTATTATCCTTTTGTTTTGTTTATTTCTCTTCCTTTTTCTGGGAATCTCTTGCTGTGTGATCATTGGTTTGTGAGAAAGAACTGCTCCTCTGACCACAGAGGGTTATTTAGTTATTGAATTACAGCATACAGTACATTTGACTGAAAAAGTGTATGCATGAAATTTCACTTTATCTATATATTTAATTCTGAATTATATTGTATAGTTTTAATTTCCATATGAAATTAAAGTAAGCACATGCATAAAGAAGTTCCTCTGCTATAGCCATGTATTATAACAGAGAATACCAATCACTTCTTCATTATGAACTGGTATAAGGAAATGTAAGTGCAGGCTTCCTGTTGAAGTGAGGCAGAGTGCACAGTACTAGCCCACTAGCTCACTGTGTTGAATTATGCAGCTATTTCAAACAACAGGTCAAAACTGTCTGTTTTTTCTGCAACATTCATCCCAGTACGATTAAAATGGATGAGTGTTTTCCAGACCATATTTTAAATTCAGAAATTGACATTCATTCTTGAACAATCACAGGATGTAAATATTTTAGGGTTTTTTGTATAAAAATGTTCTTGGGGTTATAGGCTCACAGCAGATATGTATGCATCACATGGGAATGTCTATGGAAGCATGTGTATGGAAATTTGAATGAAACAGTATTTACAAAGCTTTTGTTGAATGCCAAGAAAAGTGGTTTTCCTGTTGGGTGAATAGAGCTGGGAGTGAAGGTTGCAAGATTGTGGTTCACATCATGCCCAGCATCACACTTGCAATATATAGTGAAATATTCTTTCACGGCCAACTAGATAACATCAAGAAGTATGCCTCCTCGATTTATAATGAATTGAAAAAATAAATGACCTAACGGTCATGTGCGGGTAGCGACACCTGATGCCGAAGACATTTACTACCCGTTCTGGTCTGTGGACAGAAGAAAGCAGAAGACATTCACTTATATTTCCTAAATAAAGTATGTACTGTATAATTTTTTTGTCCCAGCATGCTAGTGATTTACTGAAGGACCATGAAGTCAATGCATGAGCACTCTGTTTTGGTAAACAAATCTTCTAACGTTGAATAATGAAACAAAATAAGAAATCTTATTTTTTTACCCCACATCCCCCTCACTTTATTAGAACAATGAAACAGCATCATTACAGTATCGTATGTTTACAGCACTTGATTGAGTAAATACTTGCAATTTTGTGCAATTTGCAATACCATTCTGAAATATTGTAGTTCTTTTGCATTTCCATTTAGAAGTACAAAATACAGCTAGACACCATTAAACATAATTTATTTGGCTTGCTCAAGATAATATGTGATATGTAATATGTGATCATGCAAGTGTCAGATTTCATTTTCATCATTACATCAGTCTGCAATGAATAATTAAACATCTTTATATGGAAAATTACCTTTTTCTTTAAACAGTTACTGGCCTGGAAAACTAGGCAAGTCTCTGTCAGGGGCCATTTTATGTACAAATGATCAAAAAAGGTCTGATGATTCAAAATGGTGCAAACGCTCATTTACACCATTGGCCTCATGCCACTTCCTGTTTCCTCTACAAACTTATTTTGCGGTTTCACTTAGCTCCACAGAAGCCCAAGCATTTACCAATCAGCTCTCTGGGCTCAGGCTGTTCCAGTGACTCTTTTATAGTGTTTTTGTGACAGTAAAGAAAAGCGCTCACTCACAGCAGCATGGTGCCTGTCTGATTGCTGTGCTCGGTCTGGTTATCCCCACTTCCTTGTCAAGATAAGCAAGAGCCTAATGCAGAAAACAGGGCCAGCCCTGCAGAAAGAGGATGTGGTGAGAAGCAGAAACAGAGCTGTGAAACGCACGATAGCCAGACTGCAGACTCACATTTACACACGCCTTTCTCCTCCAGCAGAATGCGGCGCAAGATGAAGTCAATTCACATTTGAACGCAACCTCCCTTCCATTTTGAGGGAGGTCTCCTGTTTCGCGCTTTTCAGCTAATAGCATTGGTTGAGAGTGTAGAAGCAAACTGATGCGCTTAGCATGCAGAATGTTTCATCCAATATGACTGAACGCCTGTTCAGAGCAGCCAAGACGGCACAGACATTAACGCTGTTCCAAGGGTAGCATTAGCAGTCACTCCATTGCTAATTCTTTATGACCAGATAAGGTCAGTCTTATTTCGACGCACTGTGTGCCCAGAACGCTATGTTATATCATTGCAATGAAATGAAAACAAAAAGTAATATTGTACTACTATGTTGTAAATCCAGACAATACTGCAATGTTTATGTTCTCTTCCCAGGCAGGCACTGAGTTATTCGGTCAGGGCTTTTGCTAATGGAGACTCTGTATCTTCCAGCAGATTAGACGCACTTGATCAGAACCTTCTGTGGAATTTGCCTCAGTGTTATTTCTCTCAGAATCAATGCCAAATTCCAAATATGGCTTGTCTGCCATCAAATGAAACATGATGTGATGGAATATTCTCAAGGCTCTGTGGAGCTGCATGTAACCGTATGTGTTATGTAATACACATGTTTCTTCTAACATGCCTCTAGGATTACAGAGTTAGCCAGATAACTGCAAGTTCAACCCAGAGGATCAGCTCTTTTTACTTCAGTCCATGTTCTACATTGTTGGGTGGAGGAGGGTTTACTCACAGTTATTGGGCTAACTCAGTATCCATGCTTTGTGAAACAGGCCTGACAACATTTATTTTACACAATATAAGTAATATTGCACCATTTCTCTGCATGTCCCTACCTCTTTTTTTCAACCACATTTGACAGAAATCACTTTTCAACTATTGGGAAATTGAAGGCGTTAAAGTGCAAACTTTACCAGGCATAATTGTAAGATGGATGATTACATGACCAGGGAGGGTATAAATACATATTTGACATACAATATGAAAAATGTTCTTAAAGTATATCAATTCATAGTTACGTAGTTAAAATGGTCATATTATGAAATGCAACTTCTGAGGACCGAGGTGAGAGTTTGTGAAATAGGGCTCCTGTTAGCAGTACAATGAGACAATGCAATAATAACAATGTGTTCATACACGTGTGTTCATATTGTAAATGTCTGTGTTTGTGTGTCTGCATCCGTGACTGTGCGTGTGAAGCAACATACAGGTACACGTGTTGGTATCCGAGCACATGTAGCGGGTCAGCCGTCTTCCTCCCTGAGACACATAAATCAGTCAAGCCTCCTGTTCGCTAGCCTGCGAAAGAGATTCAAACCAGGTCTGTGGGGAGCGTGTGCCGCCATAACTTTTGTCTCCTGATGTTTGTCTGCTCTATTTCTGTTCCCTTTGCAGTTGTACGCTTCCTCTATCCGGGCAGGTCACCAGAACAGAGGAAGCAGGAAGCTAGAGCACATGAAGTGAAGTATGAAGCAGTATGAAGTAAGCTCTGTGCAGCACACAGCAAGTCTTATTCTATTGTTTGCTCAGTACCTGGGCTGCCATGGCCTCATTCAGTGTGGCTTCAGTTAAGCATCTGCCCTTGACTGTATGGCTCTTACCAAGGGCAAAGTTTGTGCTGGGATCAAAGAATGTTTACTTGTCTGCAACACCCCACCAATCTGCAGGCATGCAGTATTTGACTCAGTTCAGATAAGTAGTCCAATTGTATTGTCAGTTTATGAGTCAGACTAAATCATATGACTCCCTGAAAATCATTACTTCTTGGCACCATACTGTGTCATTGTTATATGAATTGAATGTATGTTAATGGTCACATTGTAACTTACGGAGAATGCTGAAAAAAACAAAAAACAACCAGTGAGTGGTAGTTCTGTGGGCAAAAATACCTTGTTAATGAGAGGAGAATGGCCAAACTGGTTCAAGCTGACAGGAAGCTGTCAGTAACTCTAATAATCAAGTGTTACAACAGTGGTATGCAGCAAAGCATCTCATGTCAACATGTCGAACCTTGAAGTGGATTGGCTACAGCAGCAGTAGCCAAATAAAAATACATAATACATACCTACTGTGGTGGTGACTGAGTATAATTCTTACATGATATTCAATAGTTTTTTTCAACATAAGGCACTTGCCAATTGAATTTTATATTGAGGTCATAAGAATTGTATGTATATGTCAAATATGTCACTATAGTTAAAGGCTTATGGATGATTATTTTCTCTTCCAATTTTTACAACATTATGGTGCCCAAAAACTCCACTTCTGCTGTCTCAAGACATTTTTTACAAGCCCATGGAAAGTAATTTGGTCACAGACACTTGGTCATCCTTATGTTTTCTAGAGTCTATGAATTCATCATAGCTTTCTCCCCCTCAAGCAAATCATGCAGTGCTCATATAATTTATAAAACTTTGCTTAAATTATATACATATATTGTAAACTAATAGAAATGTGCATCACTAAGAACATTATATACAGTATATAATACAGATTGTATGGCATGTGATCTAATTCATCTGACATAGTATGTTTGGGATGCATTTATTAGTTGAGAAAGGGAAAATTGGTAACCAATTACTATGAGAGCCATGTGTCACTCGAGCTAGAGCAAAGAATGACTTCCCCTACTGCTACACTGCTGTGTTTGACTTCATGAAGAAAATGTATCAAAGCAAAGTCCAGTGTCTTCCCATGGCTGTATTGAGCTATTTGTGCTTTTGCTATCTGAGTTAGCATGCTGCTCAGAGACTTTGGGCCCCATGGAAAGATCTCACAGTGTACCCAATGAAAAATAAATCATCAGTTATTTTCGTACATTGTAAATAAAATATGCCTACAGTACATCAATTGTAATAAATGATCAATAGAAAGTAATTATTCACATGCTCTTTTTTTGGGGAGGGGGCAGGGGTGTTTGGAATCGACTACCCACCCCCACCCGCCCCATACGGCACCACTGGACACAAGCACCAAGCGTCGGCCATTAAGGGGCCTGGAGACGAGGTCAAGCCGGCTTCAGTTATTCGAGGCACACACTTCACTAAACACAGATCAAAGCAGACCCCTTCAGGACTGGAGGTAAAGGGTATTATTTTGTCTGTGCTGAACGTGGTGTTGATGCCGATACAGTTGACGGGGATGGCGCGCAAATTTCATGCCGTGGATTTTAATGTAAAATAAGGTACTTCTTCTCTTCTTCTCCTTTTCACTTCCTTAAAAAAATCATGGGCATGTTACAACAGGCTACATTCCTGAATGCTGGAGGGGTGGGGAGGGTGGGGGGGGTTGGTGTTTATCAGTAAGCGAGTGTGGTTCTGTGGACAGGAGTGACCTGCAGTCAAGGTGTGGTCCCAGGGTGGTGTTAGTTTCAAGAGCTCTGATAGTCAGGAGTGGTTCCTTGCAATAAAGAACTGGCATCTCTGTTGAACTGTAGCACACATGCAAAAACCATGCCCCCAGGAAATATCTCTGAATCCCACATCGGAAAGAACAGACTGCACATTCACTGACTTGTAGCTACAACTGAATAACTTTCTCTTGCACCATTATAGGTCTCAGAAAGTACCTTCCTCTTTACTGCATAATGCCCATGAACACACATTTACATATAAGTACAGAATGTGTGAACTTATTCTATAAGGTGCTCATTTTGAAATTCCAGTCTCATTCCAGTCTCACTGGTGTCAAGAAAAAAACTTTGCATCTCCTTTTTTTTTTTGCTATTCTACATTTTTGAGATGAACACTTCAAGTTCTCACCAAAAATATATGTACTGTCAATGTTTTGTCGCTGAGCTGATAAAGTTGTTTGAAACGCACATGACTAAGCCTTAATCTTAATTTGCAGAAAGGAAGCAGCTATCTTGCTGTTCAAAGTATTCTTTGTTTTTAGATATTCAATATCTTTGCATGACTTGGACATTGTTTGGGGTCCAGTGTTCACAAAATTAGGCATGCTTCCATCGCTCTCTGTGCTTGGTGTGATCAGGGCTTAGCTCTGCTCTGTTCTGTGACACACCTGTGTAAACAGGCATTTGTAGACATTCAACCCTGATTGTGTTCCAGTCACCTCTGAACCACGCCCCCACCCTGTCACCCATGTCTCGCCTCTGTTTACCATTCCAATGGAGAAACTGAGAAACTGAGAAACACACACAGATTACAGTCAGTGTGTGCACTGCCTATACCCGCATGATGCAAGCTTGCTCGCATACATGCTTACATGCTCCTGTGTGACTCCTATCAAATCTATCCAGTAAGATGTGAAAATGCTATTCCATGACCTATTTAATGAATACAATATGAATGTAATATAATATAATATAATATAATATAATATAATATAATATAATATAATATAATATAATATAATATAATATAATATAAAAATACACTGGGGGGGTTTGTTGTCTTTTTCTTTCTCACAGCATATTTGCCGCATAGTGAAATGCTCATTGTTAATGAACTCTAAAATACTCTTTATTTTTCTGTTAGAGTTCAATGAACTCATTTTCACGAGGAGTTCACAGTAAAATGTTCAGAGGCCAGAGCATGAAATGGCTTTACTCTCAGAGTATTCAGCCTTCTTTAACTAGTCTGCACGCATATGTGTTTATGATTTATGCAGCCACCTGGCAGAAACGCAATAGTCACAAACGATGTGACACCTGGTTTAATGTGAAGCTGCCTGCACACAGTAAAAAATAATTTAAATGGCGTATACTGTGTTAATGACCATACCCATCACATGCTTACATAGTTCCTTAGATGTCTGCATTCTTCACTGAACTCAAACACATAGCCTGCAGTATTTCAAAGTCTAACCATGTCTGCACTGGCACAGAGTGGGGAATGTTTGTGTACGAGGAGAGGCCTTTAGGAAAGGAAAGAATGCAACATTTTCTGCATTATTTTGGGAGGGCATTCCTTTAGTTGAGTTTTACGCCACCCCAAGGGTACCGGTACACCTGTTTGTCCATTATGTCACAGAAATGTCTGAATCATAAACCAGAACCAAATTTATCCCCCCACCAGGCTCAACAAATCACCTGCGCAAGCAGATAAATCTGTTCCGTTCTCAAACACACAGACAGACGGCGCGGCTGATTAATCGGGCCTACGTTGTTTGCGAGGGTTTTTTCCGTGAAATGGGAAAGGAGGGGGGCGGGTTCGAAAGCCCGTTGCCGTGCGCGCTCAGTCGCGCGCAGGGGGGGGGAGGGGGGGCGCGCACCTCAGAGAGCACGCTTAATCGGGATCATGGGAGAAGAATGCTGTGACTCACCGGGTCAGATTAATGGTAAATACTGGCCGCTTTGCGTCTGCGCGGCCAAGGATAATTACGTCTTCCCTCGCAAAATGTCTGTAATGGCGAGCTATTAAATCAATAAAAATGCTCAGGAGACCAATATGTGAGGAAGTAAACAGGAGCAGGAATGTAAAGGAAGGGAATGCTGGGAGAATACACTTTCCCTGAGCAGGATATAATATTACTTGAATCAGGTCCAAGCATGTTAGTTGTGTGTGGGTTGAACTTAGAAATCAAAGATAGTTCTGTGACTTAACATTCCCTGTTAGCTTGACTGTGAATCTGGGTCCACATGTGTTCTATTAGAGTAGGCTGAGCAGTTTGCTATGTACAGTACATAGAGAAACTAAAGTGTGACCATCTTTCAGAGAACATTCATATAATCTGAATTTTCAAGTGAGCTATTTTCGTGAACAAAATGCTGAGCTAGCTGGACACTTCTCAGTTAAGTAACTGAGAAGTGATCACAACTGTGGACCGCTTAGAAAACACTTTTTGTGTTAATAATAATAACTAAGGAATAAACCTAAATAAATCTACATTTTATGAGATGTCTCATTAGCACTCACACATGTTGTGTGGATAAGGAAAATGGAAAAAAACAGACCCCCCCCCCCTCCAAAATGAGCAAATCTTGACTTAATTTTGACAATAGAATTTCAAAGCGCAGGCCTAGGCACAGATGTCGTATGTAAGATGCGACTGGTGTTAGATGCAGTCCTGTTGGGCCAGATACAGCTGCAGTCCAGCAGCTCAGGGTGTGTACAAGGTCACAGCTGTTGAAGCGACGGTTAGCTGGGCACATTCCCCCCACGGGGACATTAGCTCCATTGCTCTCGCATGCAGAAAGGACGGAAAGTGCGGCTTCGGCCCAGACATCTCTGCTACGCCTTATCTCCAGAGTTTCAGTGCCAGGGCAGCCATGTCATGGTGCTGTGACGTGAGACTAAAAAAATGCTGACATTTTTAGCATGGAGGATGTTCGGTGTGGTACAATTAATTCTCGCAAGAGCGCTTTCTTTAACCTCTGTTTCACACTTCTGTCTGGAATACACATGAACATAAATAAACGGTGAAAGGGGTTACCCTAAATACACGGGTACTTAGGCTTCTTTTGCATTTAGTTTGCGTTTGGGTTTGCGTTTGGGTTTGCGTTTGTTGTGTAGCGCTGCTTGTCCACTGCTTGTCCCTGTGTGTGCTGGTCACAGTGAGTACAGCCCATAGGCCCACACGATGCCGCCCTGCTCACTGCTTTCTGCAGTGACTGTAGACATTGTCATGGTGACACACGCTGTTCACCTCCTACTCAGGGCAGGATGTGGTTGCGTGGACGGCACTTTCAAAATAACTCCTTCAACAGTCTCCCATTTCCTTTTATAGTCAAAGTCTGCTACTTCCTCTGAAATGAGAAATACCTGCAAATTCTGCCATGCTCACATTTTGAGACTACAAATGGGGCAACCAAACAGCATGATTCTGTAAAGCAAATAAAAGCTTTTATGATGTGTACAACAAGAATTTTAAAAGTCCAGGCCACAGTTTGAGAGTATTTGGCCAACAGAGTTATGTATATATGTGTGTTTTTTTTTGGCATAGAAGTCTTTATCAGTCATTCGTAAAATCACAAAATGCAAATCTAATCTGCAAGAACACTTTGAAATTAAGACACAAAAAGGGATTTCCCTGGTAAAACTGTCTGGTAAGGCTGGTAAAACACAATATTCTATCACTGCAAGGAAGATTCAAAGTAAAAATGAGCTTCCTCATTCCACTTAACTGATAAATAACAAAAATAACAATAAATAAATCATTCCTAGTCGGGCTTTATGCACTTGCAGCAAGATGGAGGGTAAAAGGAGGGTAGCACGAGCAGCAAGTTCTGCAAAAGAGCATTTCTCAGTTAGGCCATCTAACTTTATCAGAATACAGCAAGTATGGGTGTCTCTTCCTCTTGTGATGAAACAATCTTTTCAGTGCAGAAACAAAGAGGAAGTGAAAGAATGCTGCTTCCTCCTGCCTGCCTGAGTAAACCTGAGCGGAGGGAGACCCCTTGTGGCTGAAGGCTGCAACAAGGCCTCCCTCTGGTAAAATTCCACTCCCACAATTCCAAGGGATTCTACGTGCGGGCGTGAAAGCAAGATGAGGCGAGGCAGGATATGATATGCTGAGAATGTGAAAAAGGAACTGAAGCAATCACATCTGAAGCACAACGATAATTACCCGCCACGTTTTCCCCAAGAGCATTTCTCCTCCTGAGAGCAGTAACAACACCTTCCATCAAATACAAACAATAAACAGTGTATCTGAAGGTGGTGGTTGATACAATGCGCAATCTTGATGTCTGTCTCAATATTACGTGCTCCTATTCTATTAACTGTGTAATGACCAGCATACTGACTTAAGACATTCATTTAGAATCATTTGTCATTACCAGGGACATACAAGCAGCCCTGACATTTCTCTCTAAATGTGTAGATATTGAGTAGAGATTAAATAACAGATTGAAGTAGACTGAATAGAGATTGCGTGGTAGTATTGTCAGAGTCTTGGCAATCCAGACATAGCATAGCACTGTGCAGAAAATATGCAAGGCTGCCACATGTGGACAAAGAAGGAAGACTCTGCAGAACACTCCAGAACTTTGCCCTTTCAATTTCAACGATTATGAGAGGCATTGTTCCTTGGAAGAAAATAAGAATAATACAGTGGGCAACAAATTTAACCATGAAGTTCTCTGTGGATTTCCATTTGTGTTTCATGTATTCCTTTAATATTTCTAGCTATTCTAGATGAATAATGTCTCCGTGCGCTAGGGGCCATTGTGCCTTTTTACAAGTTTTGCAGGTGAGCCAAGACAATTGTTTGAATGAACCAAGGTTTTTGGGATCCATTTCAATGTAGATAAGGATGACATATCCTATCTTTTACCATTAGATTGATCTAATCAAGACCTTTCTTTTAATATACAGTATAATGCTCAGTTACACCCCTTGTTACATTACATTACATTACATTACGTGGCATTTAGCAGACGCTCTTATCAAGAGCGACGTACAACAAAGTGCAAATCAAACACAAGAACAAGTGCAAAAGTGGACCTGAGAGGACAGTACAGTTCCGAGTCCTAGTGTAAACATACAGAAATTCAGAACCCTTGAAGAGTACAATCAAACCCTCAACATATAGTATAGTATGTGCTGTACTGTAGGTGTCTATTTTTTAAAAAGAGAAGTTGACTGGTGACAGGTAAATTACCGGGCCCTTGCTTAAATGGCAGTTAAAACAAAGTGACATTTCCTGTCAGAGGATGTAGCTGTCATCCACTGCCCACATTGTGTAAGTGTAAGAGGAGGTAGATTCCAACATTCTGTATTCACCTTCTACCAAACCCATTCTGCATTAACAAGAGATGACAACCACTCAAAATCCTGTCCACAACTCTTTTCATACAAGTCATTCATACAAGTGATTTAAATATTACCAACCAAAAGCTCTTCATCATAACAAGCTTTACAATGAATGGAACATACTGTATATGTTTGTAATATTAATTTAAAAATAAGCACTGCAGATTTAGTTCATATAATTCAAAATGTGACATGGTTCACTGAAAACTGGTGATGACAGACATTAGAACAGGTGTCTAGTGAAATCTATCTAGTGTCTAGTCTAGGTGTCCAAGTGTCTATTCAAATCTACGGGCCAAAATGCCAACTCAAACCTCAGCCCATACATTTAATGGAGACTGGGGGGTAGGGGAGGCGGCACGGATGGTGCAGTGGGTAGCACTGCCGCCTCACAGCAAGGAGGTCCTGAGTTCGAATCCCCATCGGCCGGGGCCCCCCTTGCGGAGTTTGTATGTTCTCCCGTGTCTGCGTGGGTTTCCTCCGGGTACTCCGGTTTCCTCCCACAGTCCAAAGACATGCAGGTTAGGCTGATTGGAGAGTCTAAATTGCCTGTAGGTATGAGTGTATGAGTGTATGAGTGTGTGAGTGAGTGGTGTGTGTGCCCTGTGATGGACTGGCGACCTGTCCCATTCGCCCATTGTATACTGGAATAGGCTCCAGCCCCCCCGCGACCCTGTTCAGGATAAGCAGGTTAAGATAATGGATGGATGGATGGATGGATGGATGGATGGTTGGGGGGTAGGGGGCAGACAGATTACTGACAGTGTTATGAAATTCCACATACAGTGGGCCCCAGAATTATTGGCACCCTTGATAAATATGCACAAAAATTGTAGTAAAAAGTAATTAACATAAGCTTTATTTTCCAACATTCGTAAAATTTTATGCACCCCACATCTCGAGGGATCTATGACCATTCCTCCATCCAGAAGCATTGATATCCTTGGATACCCCCAGAACATGGTTGTTGTTTTTACTTAACCATTTCTGTGTGGATTCTGGTGTATGCTTGGAGTCATTATCCACCTATGACTGAGACTCAGCTTCCTAGCAGAGGTAACCAGATTCATTGAATTAATTGTGCCATTGACCTTAAATATTGCCCCTGGACAGCAAAACCAAAATATCAATGACCCACCACTATATTTCACAGTAGGTTTGGGGTGGTTATCTTAGTATGTATTCCATTTTGCCACCAACATGTTGATGGTGTATAGGGCCAAGATGTGCAATTTTGGTCTCATCTCACCATGGCACTCTCTTTCAGTCATAATCTCAATGAGGTTTTGCCAAACTCAAGATGATTGGTTTTGTTTATTGTGCACAGTAAGGGCTATCTTTGTGCCAACCTGGCTCAGGCAGGAAGGGCGACATGGCTCAGGCAGTAAGCGCAGTTGTCTGGCAGTCGGAGGGTTGTCGGTTCGATCCCCCGCCCAGGCTGTGTTGAAATGTCCCTGAGCAAGACACCTAATCCCCAAATGCTCCTGATGAGCTGGTTGGCACCTTGCATGGCAGCCAATTGCCGTCAGTGTGTGAGTGTGTGTATGAATGGGTGAATGAGAAGCATCAATTGTACAGTGCTTTGGATAAAGGCGCTATAAATGTCAACCATTTACCAACTTTCCAAAACATTTGCTGGTATGGAGGTACCATTTTATATAATGTTTTAGACTTGGTGACCCCTTGTGCTTGGTGACAACCAATCTCTGCAGTTCTTAAACTGCAATCCTTGGGTTACTCATGGCCTCCCTCACCATCTTCCTCCCCGTCCGTGGGGATAATATGCACTTGCATCCTCTCCCTGGCTAGTTTGCAACCATTCCATATGTTTTATGCTTTTTTATTATTGCCCTTACAGTGGGATGTTTAATCGTTTATGTATTTTTTTGTACCCAGTACCTGACCTATGAAATCTTCAGCCAAACATACTAGAAAGTGAGTTGTGAAGTATTCTGGAATGCTAAAAGGATTTTTTGGCAGATATCCTTTTCAGCCACATTTTCACAATTCATATTTTACACATAGGCCTAATTGTAATTTACAGATATTTATTGAAGCAGTTTAAAGTTTAAGTGCTCTGTTCAAGCACAAGCATACAGCATTGTGAATCGTAGTCCCTGGGATTAGAACCGGCAACATCCCTTGTTAACATGTTTTATTTAATTTGCCTCTTTTAATGTATATGCATAAACTATATTCACCATACTTCTGTTTCTTCCAGTGCTGTAGCTCTAAGTACAAAATGGCTGAGTCATTTATTGAAAGGAAATCCTCCACAGAATGTGGGGAAATTGTAACTAATCTAAGCTTGTGGCTTTGTTTGTCACGACAATGACAAAGGGCCATTAGCATTGAGGTAATTGAAACGGGTGAGATATTGAGGTTCAAAATGTCCATTGACTGGAAGTGCTAACTAACATATAGTGAGTGTCGTATGTTTATGTTTTACTACACAAACGGTAAAAACAACCCTTAATATTAATGTCACATTACTTAGGTTTTCAGTTTGTTCTCAATTACGTCGTACTGCAGCTTGGAAATAGGTATCCTCAGTGAAACAGCAAAATATACATATACGTGATTCTCGAGTCTCCCTGTCCTACGTTAAAAAGGGACATTAAAGGGAGAGCTTTTTGACGCAAATCGCGCCATCCGGCTGAAAAGGGTAAATAACTCATTAACAGGCAGCGTTTGGACCTTGAGATTCATCATCAATTTTTGTTTTCTCATTTTGGACGACAGTCATTGAGCAAGGTATTACAGCAAAATGTCTAATGGACAAAGTAAGTATAACTGGATTTTAGTTATTTAATTGTTATTCAGTTGGAAATAGTGTCAGGGGCCGCATCGTGTAACTCTAAAAAGGGTACTGTGACATCATGATTTGGGTGTGGCCAGCGTGGACAGCAGAAAGCAGTTTTTTTATGCCAAATTTATGCCTGATGTAATTTTATGGCATGGACGAAAATGTTTCAATGTTTCATACAAGTCGGCATACAAACATGTTTACTAAAGAAATGTGATCCAGAGTGTAATTACCATCCACCTGTAGCCACTGTTAGCAAGCAACCATGTGATGCAAAGCCTGCAGAGCTAGGCTCAAGAAGCAGCATCTGGTCATATGATGCCTTAATGGAAGGGGCTCTTTAAACCACCAACCTTACGTGTTCTAGCCATTGCTCATTCTGCATGCTGCTCTGTAGCCACGCTGTTGCTGCCAGCTGGCTGTGCTATTGCTGCATTGCCCCGCTCTGGAAATCATGCAGAGCTGCCCTGCTGCCTGGCTTATTCCGCATGCTGCTGCATTGCTAATTTTTGCATGCTGTCACTCGTATTCTGCTAGCTGTGCTGCTGCATTTGCTTGAATTATTCGGCTTTTTCCTGAAGTCATGCCTTTCAGAAGGTTTTTGTGCTCCCACCACCACCATCCATGTGTGGGCTCTGCTTCTCCCCATGGGCTGGGGGAGTTATTTCAACCGGCTTACACAACAGGTAGTGATGAGAGGCAGAGCCTTCATGCCAAAGTTTGCATTTACATTAAACATCAATAAATATTGCCTTATTCATCCCATGTGGTCTGACTGAGATATAATATTCTTGCACTGGATGCACAGGGAAAGAATTGGTATAAACCTTATGACTTTTGGTAACATAGCTAAAAATCCTCTGTATCTTTAAACAAGGACTAATTCCAGGGGATCTTAGTGCAGGGAGTATTACTAGAGTATTACTGTACCCTCTTGTATCAGATGCAATGCTAATTTTTAAAACCTTGTAGGCTCATTAAGCCTTTTAATAGCAATAATGATTTTCCCTTGAACTTGAGAATGTGCGAGAGCTCCACTTTATGGGCACAATTTCTGTGAAGCACATCAAAGCCACACTGCAGCTGGCAAAAACAGGCCCGTGCATGACTGAGCTCCTCAATTAGCTGCGGAAATTAAACTAATTACCGCAGAGAACAATGTTAAACACCTAGTGTGCTCTTCAGTACGCCTTACAAAAGTAGAGCAAAACATACACTACATCTCATGGTACCACCACTTATGTCACCATTAAAGACCTACTACTGTGTACCTCAAAGACCTTTTGATGCTGTCAACAAGCGCAATGACAATACACAGCACTACAAAATTACTGCCAAGAGGCAACATCAAAGACAAACATTTGAAGCAAACCAAAACACAGCACTATCATGACTAAATTTCTCATTGAAACATCTCTGGTGTGGAATTCCAATCAGTGACAAAATATCTTACCTCATGAGCTACAAAATGATTATATAAAAGTAATAAAATATCTGAAGCTAACAGCACGTTAAAAAAAAACTATCATAGCACATTGATCAAAATAGGTATTGGAAATACATGTATATATGCTAAGATGCAAAGTGGAAGAGCAGCTACAGTAAGGTGATTCCTAGAGTTTTATAAAAACTGAGCTGTGGAGAGCGGGGCGTCCTCTATGAATCTTGAGTTCCCATACTAGGTTTCAGATAGCAGACTCCAGGAGCACCCCCTCCCCCCAACATTTAGCCTCTCTATTCCACTCCCTCCCCCCATGTCACTCATTGTAATGACAGTCCACCTCTGGAATTTCACAAGAGAGGAGACGCTCCATCTGTGATCCAGCTTATAGCTGAGAGAGAGAGGGGGGTGGAGAGAGAGAGAGAGAGAGAGAGAGAGAAGGGGGGGTGAGAAAGCAAGAGAGAGAGAGAGAGAAACAAACAAAGAAAGAAGTGTGGGCAAAGAAGTGTACTTTGATCTGAGCACTGGTAAGAACTGCTCTGCAGGCTGTGTGGGCTGTGAGATTGAGGGAGACGCAAATAAACAGATTTCTGTCATTTTTTTTATCAGTAGACTAGTGGAGAACCCCTGTGGAGTAGTGGGACTTTGTAAAGAAGAGCCATGCTGCCAATCAGCTGGATCAGTGCACTCTCTGTCCTGCTGTGCATGTCTTTTGATAGTGCAGACCTCTACAGGTGAGCTGACCTATTCATACCTCTCTCTATTGATATGACAAGATATTTGATAATCTAGCATTCCTAGTACATGCATTCCGTATCTCACATGCAGTCAGGTATTTGCTTATAGTGCATAATAGTACATTCAAGAGCATACACAGCATTCTAACTCTGTTGAGCACAATCTCGACTCACTAACTTAAGATGCTGACTCTTCACAAGACTACAACTGATTTAGCGATGTTTTGACAACTAAGGAGTGTTATACATTTAGACATGATATTATGGAGAAGGTAAGGTACATGCCATCACATTGTTTTTAAGCCTACAAAAACTATGGCTACAAAATACAAAAACATTAGCCTGTGTGTGTGTGTGTGTGTGTGTGTGTGTGTGTGTGTGTGTGTGTGTGTGTGTGCATACACACTACCTATATGGCGAATGCGGTAAATGAGCAAGCTTCTGTTTTCATCTTGGAAAGTTGTTTTGGAGGCATGCCTGCACTTCCTCGCCGTCTGTGCCTGGAGCGCTGCTATGCGAGGCATGGGGTTTCACTGTCTAAATGCAGCAAGTAGCAGACGCTAATAACTGGGAGGACACCTGTCATGCTCCGCAGAGCCGGCTCTATTCCGGTTGGTTTCAATCAGGTCTCCGTTTCCCCCAGACCCCGTGGAGCCAGGGGTCATTTTAGGAAGCCACCCTCTAGTCTCAGAGTCCTAGAAATCTGGGGCATTTCATTTAGCTCTGCATACTAGGGCAAAGGTTAAAAGACTTCTTGGACCGCAGATTTTCAATAGCCAAATTTCATGGGATCAGGGAGCAGACATGAATTATCTTTAGTGCTTTGGTCCAGTTTTACCTCCACTCCTTGAGAGTGAACTCTAGCTAGTCTGGCAGATTGAATGCCATGTTTTTAGCTCACATGTGTGTTACAGTAAGTTTTACAATGAACATGTGATATCATAATGAATGCCTCAGTGGCACTTCCTTGAAACTACATAATAAAAATAACCTGTGGTGTTTCAATCTGGTTTCAACCAAAGGGGAAACAAGATTGAGTAGGTCGCCTGCTGGTGGAGTCTCTATGCCAGTGGTTCCCAAACTCAGTCCTGGGGGCCTCCTGTAAATGCTGGTTTTTGTTCCAACCACAATCACAGATTTTTAACAAGCTGTTATTTTTTCGAAATTAAGTACTTGTCATGATTTGAGGGGTGTTTTACCCTCTTAAGCCACATTATGTCTGAAATTGCTATGCATGCAATGAAGAATAAAAGGCCCATGTTCATATTGTGCTTACTGTGCTATATTGCAAACAATTACATAAAATGAGGTAACAATGAGATCAAATTAAAGAAAAATTTAAGTGAATCACTGGTATTTAAGTTATTTTATAATTGTTACCGTCAACAACATTTTCTTAGTAATTGAATACTTCCTACATTACCTACCAAATGGTTTGTTTTCATGACCAGGTGTCAACACTTAGTTCAGTTACTCTGTTTATGTAATTGTTTGCAGAAGAGCACATGTGAATATGGGACTTTTATTCTTCATTGCATGCATAGGTATTCCTGACGTGGTTTAAGAAGGTAAATAATCCTGCTAAACATGACAAGTACCAAATTGAGAAAAATGAACAGCTTATTAAAATTCTGGGATTGTGATTTTGGTTGGAACAAAAAAGCAGCATACACAGGGGGCCCTGTTTGGGAACCACTGATCGAGGCAATTAGCTCTCTGCAGATTAATCCCCTTGCTCAGTCAAGTCATGTGTAAGTGTTTTCTGTTGCATCACCATCCAGTTTGACCTCAATTCAGTTCAGTGTTACTAAATGTCTGATATGGCTTGACCAATATTCAAACGGCTTGCCCCCCTTTTCACAGCAGATAAAAAAATGTTCTATAGAATGTGTCTGAGTGCCTTTCCCCCTTCAGTTCACAGACTGGTGTTATTGAATACAAAACAAAGATATGTGTTCTGCCTGTATTATGAGAAGTCCACCTGAGAAACTGGTCCCAGAAGCTCAGGGTTCCAGCTTGCAATTGTATAATATTGTGGATTTGAATGAAAACGAATCCTTAATCTCAACACTCAACACAGATGAGTAATTTTTCTACACCTGACCTATCTCAAGTGCCATAGGTTGTGTTCATTCTGAACACTTTTGACACGCAGTGTGCAAGAATATTCTAGAATCAGTTGACATGTTTATGTGTCGGCCACTCAAAATCCTTTAAAAAAGGAAATATTTATGCAAGTAATTCTTGTGCATTTGCATTTAATGTATACTTTGAAAAATATATTGTTGTTTTTTTTAAACTGCCCAGTGGGGGGAAAAAAAACCCTCAAATGGTGGCAACAGAAGAGCTCCCACCCTCCCTGGCCAGCCCAGTGTAATAGTTAACATGTATTACATTTCAGAGTTACCAAGTTATACTCTTTACAGTTGAATACTTAACTGAAAAATGTAGCATTATATATATCCAGATATGTTTTTGCACCTTTATGACCTTTCAATGGTCAGGACAGCCACTGACCATCGTCCCACACAGAAAATGTGCCTGTTTAAACTGCTTCTTGGAGCAACAAACTCTGAATTCTGCACATTGATTGAATATAACCCTTCTTATGCCATATGTATTCAGGAAAGGGTTGAGGAAAGCAATACACTCCATAATCTTTCTCTTGCAACTGCCGTGGCTTTTCATAGGTGGTAGTGCGGCAGAGTGGTTTGAGAACCAAGCTTACACCTCCCAGGTTATAGGTTTGATTCCCAGGTGGGATACTGTAGCATGGCACTTAATGTGAATTATTTTAGCAAATTACCAACTGTGTAAATGGATAGTGTGTAAAAAAGAATATAAGGGGTGGAAATTGGGAATGTCTGCTGTCTGAAATGTTAAATATTTCAGCTTGATGTGGTGACTACAGCTATTGGCTGTAGTACTGATAGCAGTGTTTCATGACATTTCTGTTCTACCTTCACAGACACTACAGACACGTGTCTGCTGGAAACCAGGCAGGTTTGTGTCGCTATGGCAAGACACTTGAGTGTTGCTATGGCTGGAAGAAGAACAGCAAAGGACACTGTGAGGGTAATGGTTCAATTATTTATCAAATTGTTCCTTACAACATGCTTGGCTCCTTTCACTGAAATGCATGATATTTTTTTTACACTGGGAGGTTCAATTAATAGTTAATTGGTCATTGTACATATGCATTCAAAAATAAAACTTGCATTAAATAATCTATTCGGCCCACTGGGTAACTTAAGTATAGAGAATTCACCCCATTTCTTATACGCTGATCCCATTTACTGGCAAAAGTAATGTTCATTGATGATAAATTATTGGTTCTACCCTTCTACAGTATGTTCTCAACCAAAGGTTTTGTTTCTACAGCTAGTATGCATACACACTCACTATAGTACATGCATTTGGCTAGAACGTTAAACACAATACATTTAGCTAACTTACCTAATATAGGTAGAATAGCTGTTGTTAGGTCTAACAGTTATTACTAGCTATGCTGCACATTGCTGATGACGATGAATGAAACACATTGTTATTGGCTAGTTTGGCTAGTTGAACAAGACAGACCAAATCATCATAGTGCTATCTACCTAGCTAACACAATTTGGATAACCCAAACTAATTATGAAAGGGAACATTTATTAGACTATGTTAAGCTTTGCCGTAGATGCTGGCCATATCAAGTTATTGCTAGTTATCCAATCTAGCCTCCCCAGATCACACCGAATATAGCAGTTAGCTAACGTTAGAGCTAGCAGTTACATTGAGCTTGAGCTACAGTAGCTTGCTAACTTAACTTCCTCTATACTGTAATAATCTTTTTGCCCCAACTCCAAATGTCCAGCATTAAATCAGCTCAGATAAGAGAATGTTTAACTGCACAACAGTACTATGTGGTCTCATGCACTCGTATGAACTCTGCTGTGTATCACCTTTAACATTAAAATGTCTGAAAGATTTGTGGCCCCTGAGTGCACATGGCTGTCAGAGCACGAATGAGCCCCACATTCTGGAATTGAATTCTGACTGTGCTTGTGCCAGCTGGCTGTTTGTCCTGCTGTGCGATGCATGGTTAGCCATAGCTTTGCCCAGGGTGGGAGGGTTTCAGCAAACAACTTAATTTCTCACCTTGCACAATAGAGGTCCCCCCTGTTCCTCAGGGTGCCTGCAGTCTGTGCCAGCAGCTTATTATTTACAGTACAATAACTGCATAGTTGCATAGGTGGATAGAGGAAGCTGCTAATGTGAGGGGGTTTCAAAATTGGGGGAACATTATAAAAAGGGAATAAACAACCTTTCAAAGTAGATAAATGTCATTGCTTGCCCCAGACAGTGAGTCATCCTTCCAGGACATAAAAACCTGGGCTTGAATTTAAAAAAATATTCCAGTAAACCTGTTGACTTCAGTGAACAACGTTGTTGCTGTGGGTAATTCTTTTTTCTTCTTTTCCAGCTCAGTGTGAACAAGGCTGCAAGCATGGAGAGTGTGTGGGGCACAACAAATGCAAATGCTTCCCAGGATACACTGGAAAAGCATGCAATCAAGGTCAGTGGCCTTGAGGAAAAGGTAACCTCCAGTCAAGTTGATATCGTTTTATTTTTAATTGGGCTCTGTTTCTCGTGTTAAACCAATGAGGGCTGTCCAGCTGTTTGACAACAATAAGCCCCCTCACTCCACCCAGCAGGTTCTCCTCTCCAAGAAAGCTATCATTATTATCTCCTCTCCAACTTTTTGGGGCCTGCTAATTGCAAACCAAGCACACGCATAGGCTGTCCCACTGCTCAAAGGGAACTGAGATATAGTGCACAGGCAGAGATCTTCATGTACAAGAATTAAATCTTTCCTCTGTGAATTTTGCTGAAGGAGTTATGAGTAGGAATAGTCCATTTAATATGGAATTCCAGTCATCAGTCAGAGAAGATGACTCATTACATTTTAATGTGTTGGTCCTCACACAACAATGAGAACCCCAGAACCCAACCCCAAACAATGGTGCAACCCAGGTATAATGCTTGCTATTTCCCCCATTGTGGAGAATGGGTTAAGGAAATGTAGTGGAAACTTCAGAGATGTATATTTACAGTTTAGCTCACCTTGAAAAAAAATGGTGGCATTTATGTGTGTAGTTTGCATGTTCTCCCCATATCTGCTTGGGTTTCCTCTGGGTACACTGGTTTCCTTCCACAGTCCAAAGACAAGCAGATTAGGCTAAGTGGAGAGTCCCCTAGAATTTGCCCCTATGTACTGTAGTGAGTATATGAGTGAATGGTGTGTGTGCCCTGAGATGGATTGGCAGCCTGTCCAGGGTGTATTACATTACATTACATTACATTATTACAGGTTATGCCAATGAGGGTAATATGATTCGATTTTTGGGTAGTGGTATAAGCCTATTACTGACAACATCTGAGTCCCATGAGAGAGTTAGTGAGTTAGCAGAGGGGTAACAGCCACTTCTGTCTGCAGATCTGAATGAGTGCGGACTGAAGCCACGTCCATGTCAACACCGCTGCATGAACACACACGGCAGCTACAAATGCTACTGCCTTAATGGATACGCCCTGACACCAGATGGATCCTGCACCAGTGAGTAGTGTTGGGACCTTTGATTCTTTAAAATGAATCAGTACATTTGAGTCAGTACATCAAAATGGATCAAACTTTTTTCAGACAGTGTGTTTGTGTACCAGCTACAGGATGCCTCGGTTTGGTGCCATTGTATAGAAAAACACTCACTTTGCCGTGTTTTTTAAATAAATCTTTTTACTGTATTTCTCCCCAGCTCAAGCTTGACTCACTGACTCGCTTCTCATAGTCTCGAGTCATTCCTCTTTTGAGTAGTTCCAGCTTTATCTCATTTATTTATGTCCATATTTTATATTCATATATTTCTATTTCTCTTGTTTTGTTGTTGACATAAATACATTTGCAGTTAAGTCCTATCAATTGCAAATAACTGAAAATTGAATTCTTGTAATTCGTATTCAAAAGTTAAGGATAATACTAATGACTCAGAGCAAAATAATTGCCTGCTACGGGCTGTCTCAGCTGGGTTTGGTAGAGAAATAGCCCTTATGCTAATTATATTTACCAAATGGGAGGAATATGCCCTAGAAAAGTTCAAGTTTTTTTAAGTTCAAGATGTCTTATATTGAATTACATGTTTTTGTTCACAAATAAAAAACCACCATATTCATCTGTTACCAAAATTAACATCATGCATTTGTTTGGAAAACTACATTTTCAGAGAATTTCAAGGCAACAACAAATGATTACATTTGTGTAATATATTCTTCTATACAACAGATTTTACAATACTCTCTAAACAATGTGTTTTTATTTGTCAATGTGTAAGTTAAGGGTAAATGTAGAATTCAGGCCTAAACCAGGTATAGTAACATATTAGCTTACTACTTACATTCAGTGACCTGCTTTGATGTTCCTCAAACACTGTGGCCTGCAGATTCCAGGACGTGTGCCCAAGCGCACTGTCAGTATGGATGTGAGGAGGTCCAGGGGGAGATCCGTTGCATCTGCCCCTCTGCGGGGCTTCAGCTGGGGCCGGACGGGCGCACCTGCATAGGTAAGCACATTTGGCTTGTCAAGACCTGAGAATTATAAGGTTCTAACTGACATTTTTTGACGAAAAGGTTGTGTCAAACGTATGTTGTTTATAGGCCACTAAATACATGTGTGAAATTGTAAACAAAAAAACTGTTTAAAAGTATGAAAAAATGCTAGAATTTTAAAAGGATATATCTGCTTTGAGCCCATTCACTTTGGTCTCTTTGAAGCTCAATATCTCAATACCACTCAGAACGCAGATAGAACCTTATAATTCCAAGGTCATGTTGCGATGTAAGAGCGTGTCATGAACCCCATTTTGGGAGAAGCTACAATGACCTGTTGGTCATTTTGACCCTATTGAAGGATATTAAAAATACTATGATTGGTTGAAATCATCAAGGCAGACTGATAGCATGTGTTGCTGCACCCTTTTTTCAAATTACATCTCACTCTTTCTTAACTGATCTGACCTCACACTAACCAGGGCTTTTACGGGCTGAAACCGGATACTTTTTCCTCAAAGCAGTCAGCCCTGTCACAGAGCTCTATAAAGAATCCATTCAGTCACAGCAGTTCCACCCTTTGGCACTTCACATGAATCGTAAAATTGCCTGCTGCCGGCGTGATAGAGGTGATATTTCTTCCCACAGGCCTGCAGGAGCTGAATTCAATCCAATAGGCCGCTGGAAATGAATCAGAGCTCTGTTTCGGATCACATGGGAGATGTATGTCCTAGGGAATCTTTTTCCACCTCCCTTTCAGATCCATAGCGGAAATAACTGGACTGACCATGACACTTTACTTTACAATAAATCAGTAAACACATGTTTCATATCAGTTTGAATAATTCTGAAAAAAGGTACAGTAGCTCTCATTTGAATAGCACTCAGTCTATGAATTGGAGTGTAATTGACCCTCTGCACGGTGGATATATTTACATGCAATTTTAATGACAAATAGGCCCGTTTTAAGTATTGTTTTCAAATCTGGAAAGCACTTCCCAAAAATTGGTATAAATGTTGCAAAGGAGAAAACAATATGAATGTCTTCCAGTCATATTTAGATTTGTGATGCTGTGTTACCCTCACCCAATTTCCCCCATAGATCTTGATGAATGCGCATCTGGAAAGAATCTTTGCCCCTACAACAGAAGATGTGTCAACACCTTTGGGAGCTACTTCTGCAAATGTCGGGCTGGATATGATCTTAAGTATGTTAATGGAAGATATGACTGTGAAGGTATGCTATGCATTACTTGTGTATATTATTATGATTATTAGGTACGCTATGCATATCTTGCGTATATTATTATGGTTATTATGATTACTTTTATTTCAAAAGATTTCAAGTAAAGTGGTGCATAATGTTGTGTTTGAAAAGTATGGTGAAATTGTAACAAAACAGAATTTTATGAAATTACAATGGGCTTGTGTGTGCGTGTGCAGGCATGTGTGAGGTTGAGGAACACAATCATGCGCAAAATGCATTTATATAGACTAACGTTCAACACCTTGAACGATGCTTCTTGTGTGATGGGAGTAAGGACTCGGACTAGTTGTTGTACTTGCAGACGTTAATGAATGCGTGACGGGGATCCACAAGTGCAGTCACAACGCGGACTGCCTCAACACACACGGATCCTACAAGTGCAAATGCAGGCCTGGATTCAGAGGAAGCGGATTCGAGTGCTCCGGTAAGAAAAAAACCATGTGAAAAATGCAGATGTTACCTGAGAGACCATCAAAATAAGATTATTGCCTTCTGGGTTTAAGCTGAGAGATACATACTGTAGGTCTTCATGTATATTCTCCCATTGGAAGATGTAACATAAGTTTGCGATAGGAAGTTTACAGTATTGATTTATCTTATTCCTTTAAAACACGCAAGACTTCTGCAGTGGAGATTGCTTTCTTTGCGAGCAGACAAATAACAGAAATAAATAGAAATCCAGACAGACTTTGTAGCATTGACCTGGCCACGTATTTCTTTCGAGGCCTGCAAATGTTGCTGAAAAACAGCGCTGCCAAGCCCAGTTTCCTATTTCCACGTCTATGCGCTCGACAGATGCTGGACAGGGAGGGCCCGTGATTAAAATTTCACCTGTGTAAATATCTGGTATTGTACGAAACTGTTTCCACAACCTGGAGAGAGAGGGAAAGAGAGAGGGGAGGAGGGAAGTCTCGGTGTGTCCTGGCTTCGGTACTCATGTAACTGGTTCAGTTGACAATGTGATGAGAGCTGCCTGTTTTTTCAGTCGAGTTGAAGGCCACGGAATATGTGTCCCTTTCTGTTTTGTAGTCAAGCCATTTTATCAAAGCTCACAGGATGGAGACAAAGGAGGCACGGATGAGATCCGCAATGGTGAGAGCGGAGAGGCTTTTGGCTGTGCCTGCGTCCCACCCGCTCCCCCCCCCATCCTAACTGCCACCCTCTGTGCCCACGTACAGTACTTCACCTGAGCTTTGTGCCTTCACTCCAATCATCTTATAATGTCCAGATTATCTGTGACAGGGGTGACTAATCTTATCCATCTCATTCAAATAATGACTTCATCATGGTTTTTCAAGCAAGGCCTTGGGTCTTTGCGGCTTGGTTGAAAAGCTTGACTCATACATCCCCTGATCAGATATGATTGGACAGAACCTGATCTACAGCTTGCTTGGACATGAATGAGTGAAGTTTAACTGTAAACTGGACCATCCTATATCCTGTTTTTGATTGTTTTGTGTGAATAACGGGTCTCTAAGTTTCAGCAATGCAATAAGGAGCAGCAGCAGCAACAGCAAAATTTGTTTGCATCTTGTTACAGCATTATATTTATGGCCTTTTGATATTTAATTTGAAGTAATTTTACCAAGAAATGTTACCAAAGTAATTTTACTCAGGTACATCACATTACTTAAATTGTAAGACTTTGGAGCTTGGCAATGTCAAAAAGGCCTTTGATAGCGATAATAAACTACCCAGAAAATAATTTGATCTTTTTCAGTGGACAATTCAAAACAATCAAAAACTGGTTAAGGAAAATTAGTGGTTTAAACTCAAAAGCCTTCTCTACTTGATCCAGACTGTAGCATGTGCAATATACGCAGCATGGGATCCCAATCTGGTGTTCTAATCATATATGAGAGCACAAGAGTGGGCATGCTAATATGCCAAGATTGTATATAGCAAGTGCATTCAGTTAAAAGAATATAGAATTCCGTTTTAATGCTATTATTATTAGCCCTGAACAGTAAAGGCTGTCACCACTGGGGACAGTGGGATACCCTTCTCTGATGACCTAATAGGGACCTGAAAATTGTACAACAAAGATAATTATTTATCATAAGGACGAACGATGATTGCTTTCCGAACACATCATTACTGATCAGTCATTACCAATGGAATTACAATGGCTCTGCTGTCATCTTTTAACATCTGTATTATGAAGGCATGCGTTTGATGGCTGACAGGATTTAAGAAAACCGCAGCTAGGAATGCTGAACATGGATAAGAATGTGGCTGCAGAGGAAAGTGCATGTGTTTTAACTGCCTGAGGCATCATATGTTTGTGTACATCATCCCAGGAAAGACTGCACATGAACTTGAGTGAGAACATTAAAATCTATTGTCTTGAGTTATGTCAGACCGTTGACTTATCCTTGCCATGCAGCCATTCCCAACCCCGCTCTGAAGTCTCCTCGAATTCTGGGAGGCAGTAAACAGGACAGAGAGCTGATCAAGAATCTGATCCTCGAGCCAGTGGCCACGCCATCAACGAGGATGCAGCCATTTGACTATGAAGGAGAGGTGTATGTTGGGGACCCTTTAGTTGAGGAGAATCAAGAAGGCTTGTCTGAGGAAGAGGAGGAGGAAGATGACAGTCAGGAGAACCAGATTGCCAAGGAGAAGCAGAATCGAAGAGGAGATGTTTTTGGTGAGTCTTAGTTCTGTCCACTATTTGTTGTATTTCCAAATTAAATGCCTGTTCAAAGGTTTTCTCTGAATGTGATTATGTCAGTCTGTCTGCCACAATGAATTGAACTGGATTCAAAAAGTAAAATGTCCCTTGGAGTTGTACAACATGGACTCCACCCACATTTTCTCTTGGATCTCAACTGTTCCTCGTCTTGGACTAGACTACAGCCCTGTGTAATGCTAACATTACGATAAACAGCCATCGTAATCTAGTTTAAAGTTAGCTTTTCACCCTACAGGATCTTTTGCGATACAATAAAAAGAGTTCCCTTTTCCATCCCCCAGCTTCTTGTGACATCCCAGGGCACAACAACTATATACTATTTTAAAATCAATGTAACAATTATGCTGAACAGAATGGCACTGAATCAGTGGCGGCCTTGGATTCCTGCCAAAATGGCATTATTTTGATGAAGACATACAGTATTGTGTGAAGTCAACTCCTGCTTATTTTAAGCAAAATTAACATTATGCTTATATGCTTTTCACGCTATGCTTCTTTTGGCAATGAAAACACATCCAGAATCCAAGATCATGGTTTTACAGCATACCCTACAGCACAACAGTGGAAAAGGGGCATAATTGGAATCTGTTGTACTTTACCATTTTAGACTGGCAATGTGACACCACATTAACCGGCTAAGATTAAGCAAAATAAATATATACTGTTCATATCATGTATTTATTTGTAAGGTATATCCAGAGGATTTGCCTCTAATTCTTTATTTAGTCTAAATCCAAAATAGATCCATCTGGTGATGAGTCAACAAATTTAAAGTTTCAAGGTTTGGTGTAAGCTAAGTAGTCAGCTTTAACTTGTAGCTCTTCGTGGTTTTGTGAAAGTTAAGTTGCTGGCTCTGTGCTCTGAAATTGCAGTGGTTTGCCGTTCTGCCAGAATATCCTTGGAGATTTCCTCTGCATGTGCATTGGCAGCTGTGAAAGTGATCTGCTATGTCACTGTGGTTGGAAGAAAGAAAAAAACAGTAGTTAGAGAGGACAGATTGGCAATGCAAACAGTATATGGAAACTGGGGTTCGCGTGGATGAAATATGATCATATACGTTGACTATCAAATATCCCAAAGGAAACTTGGAATGCAACATACCCTTCTTAAACTCATCTAAACAAAACCACTTGAGATGGGGCTTGTGACAATGACACCCCCAGATGTGAGGGGGGATGGATTAGGTCACTGTTCTGCATATGAAGTGTGACAGTAATGATTCAGGCTGGGCTCCCTCACTCTTGCCAGCGGGCTCTGATCTTTATCGTGTCGGGTCTGGCAGTGGGGGCTCAGGTTTCCTCTGAGCTCAGGGAGAGAGGAGACAGGTCTGGAGACGTCGGTTAGCCCAGAGGAGGAATTCCGCTCAGTCTAAGCGCAACGCCACACTCCCAGGATCCTCTGCTTCAGGAGGAGGAGGAGTTGGGTGGAAGAGGTGGAGAGGCATAAGGATACGGGGGTCCTCTTATTATTGTCTCCTGAGAACAGCTGTTAGGCAAACATGCCTTCTTCACGCTGAATCTTTCATCAGCCTTGAAAAGCCCCCTGAAATACCCATCTGCCTCGCTAGAAGGTTCAATTAGCAAAGCCCCGGTACATCTGGTTGTCTGAGGCAGGAGCTTAAGAGATTCAGAGCAAGAGCCACAGAACTCTGTAGTTGTAAACCGTCTTTTTGAAAGATAAAATAACAGTTAGGCAAGTCTATGCCCGCTGATGAAGAACTCTTTCTCCTTCCAGTATATAACCTTTGATGAATAAGCATCCATTTCTCTTCATTTCCACATTCTTAAGAAACACCTTTATCTAGGCCATTTTTACATGCTATCAATTTATGCACCTTGACATTGTCTTAATGTTTAAAATAGCTATCATATTCATTCAAACATACATTACAGATATAACAAAGTATTTTCATTGTGTCAGCGTAGTTTTTTGCCTCGTGATGATGTGAACTCAGATTCTATGCATAGGTGAAGCAGCAGAATCATTGATTTAATTGTATATCAGCACAAGGTCAAAGTTGTTCATTGTAACATGGCACATTTGGTCATGTGTTTAACAAACTGGATTAGATCTATGTATTAAGGATCTCTGTGGATTCTTTGTTATGGAAATGTAAATGTTTTAAAATTGATGTTTTTCTGAAGACAAGAAACATTGTCAAACTTAAAAGGCAGCATTGAAAAATCTACTTTATTTCAAAGTAGTCTGCAACTACTTTCAAAGCTGTGATTAATTAGCACTATCCTGTTTCCTCAGTCATCCGAGAAGAGTTCCAGTCAGTGCTTGGTCCAGGGACAGAGGTAAAGGAGATTCCTGTCCAAGATGGTAATGCAACTTCTCTGTTGTCACTCTATATTTGTTTGTGTTTCTTTCTTTTCTTCTGCCAATATGCTGTCATCAAAATTATTCACCAGCCATTCTCATTGGTATTGCCTCTGTTATTAGTGTGGGAGAGCACAGTCAAATAAATGCTCTGAAGCTGGTGCTACATGCAGTCTACAAATTGAGCTTGTACGGGCAGAAGTTGGAAGAAGATACTTCATGTGTAGCTTGAGCAGGCAGACTGTGAGTGTCTGATTGACCTGCTGGGGTCGCTAGTAAGCAATAAGACAGGGTTATCTCTGCCCACTGAACCTCTTTCTCTGCATGATGCTACAGCCAATTATGCTTCATCCTGCAGAGCCAGTGGCCACAGTTAGTGTTGGTGCAGTCAAGATTTGATACCAGACCGTGGGGTGAAAAACAGAATACTTGATGTTAACAAGCACTTATCAGTGCTCTCTGGAACATTGCTGGAGCACTGCTGGACATTTCTTTGGGACAGACTGCATTAGGCAAGGGAGAGTGTGTTATATATTTGCCAGTGGGAGACAGTGGACAAGGATTGATTGAGGTTGGCAGTAGGATTACTGCTTTCAGACTGCAAATACTAAATCTTTTTTCCCAGAGCCCTTCCTATGGAGGCACTTTGTTTTTAGTTTGGTCAAGTTTTAGATTTGATTGACAGCTCTTGACACAAATCAAACAGGCCAGTATCAATGGTTGGGAGTCCAACAGGTTTCTTTTCCTTGTCTTGCTATGGCTAAAACTTGTTTGTTTGACAAAATAAATCATATAGCCTACTTAATTCATCATCATGGCGTCGCAGGCATATCAAATAAATATCAAATATCAATATCAGTTTTCATATAAAGGTTGGATGGTTGACCTGAAACAGAAGAAAACAAAGGGGGGAAACTTCACTGCTGCAGCAATCCTCTCTGTGCCCTCTGTTGGACTGGGTTGCACCAGCTGTACTTCAGTTCAAATGTAGCCTCGTTAGCTATAACTTTAAAACCTACTACTATTGATGTATGCATTATTCATATGAAAGCATAGGTTATTTAATTTTTGCCTATTACACACACAGACCCCCTGTTTAATGTTATCCAACTACAGCATCTCCAGGTATCAAGATCAACTTGTCTTTGACAACATGAACATTATATCCAGCCAGACCTTCTACTTTTTAGATCGTGGCTAGTTTGCTAAAATGGTAAACATCAGCTAATAAGTAGCTAGCTAGCCAGCTGGGAATCCCTTCATTCAGAGCAAGCAATCATTATGCAAGGAGCTGTCACTTGCGTGACTATTCCAATTATATTTGATCTTTGGTCAAAACAGTCTCACACACAATAGGTTATGTTTCTGTTTCTATTTTTGACCTATTAACATGGCCAACATTTATGGGAAGCCATCAATTCCAAAGCCTCTTTAAAAGTCATGTCAGGGCCATTTTTATTCTGGCATTCGATGAAAAACAAGCGTCCTTATCATCCATTTTGGGTTCTGCAATAGCAATATTCTCTTGCCCAGAGGTGAAATCTGCCAAAGCTTAAGTCATTTTCAACGTTAATTAAAATGATCAAAGTAAAGCGGCTCATTGATACTGACAAAGAAAGAAGCTGCCTGTAGCTGCCTCCCAGCGGGTTAGGTCAGTATGGGAATAGACACTCTGTACAAGCAGCCTGGTAGAATGTGGATGTGGTTTCTGGTATCATGAAAGTGATTTGGAAGCACAACCATCATTTTTTTAGTTGCAAGCTGGGCTTTTGCTTACTGTGCAGATACTCCAGAGAGATATTAAGAGGTTTTCAGCCATAAAAAAACAGTTGCGTTTGAAACTGTTGGGAAAACACAGGTCTATGAGCTCTGTGTAAAAGCACTTACAATAGAGCCCTCAGGGATTTGCCAGATACACACTGGAGAGAGAAACTGTATGACCTGCATAAGGGCACTGTATAATGGACCTAAATAAAAAAAAGAGTTGCAGACCTACAATGGAAAATGTTACATACTGAATTAGCTACAAATGCTTTCCCGGTGCGGGTTTAACCAAATACTATGTGCTCTATTCTTGAAAAGGGACATTTTTTTTAATGCTTTCACATTTGTTATTGGTTTAAAACTTTTCTTCTCTTCCTTCTTTAGTGCATGTTCATTTTTTTTATTTTGTTTAATACTCCAGGACAACAGTGTACATATGTGCACTTTGAACTACCTGCTTTCACACTGTACAATGGGTACAATTTTGTAGAATGTTTAAAGTTTTAGTTCATGTTTTGCCCCATAATTCAACATGTATAAGTGTAACATCATATACAGTATGACCTTTAGACTATGCAACTACTCAACTTCAATGTAAAAATTTAAGTTGAGTAGTTGAGAAATGGCAAAACAAATCCAACACATTTCATATTGTCCACTTCAACTGCATTAATGATGGAACTGATATATTGAATGTGAACAAGTTGTCCTATGAGATATGACTGTGTCTTTCAGAGTTTATCATGGACTGCAGCTTTGACCAGGGAGTTTGTGAATGGGTGCAGGACAGGGAAGACGACTTTGACTGGAGTGCAGCCTACCACAATAACGGTAGCATTTGTTACATGTTTTTTATGGATGTATTTTCATCTGTTTTTGTTTTCAAATTCACTATGTGTGCCTTTACCTGCTGGCCTGATATAGATTAATGTTTATGGCTAAACAATATGGCAGCATAATCCTCGAGGTAAAGCAGGAAAGGGTCCAGCTGGTACTTAGATTGCAGTCTTCCAATAAAGAAAAATAAATTTCTGCTAAAAGCAAGGTAAGTCCAATAGAGGGAGCTCCTCTACCGGATCATGGGGAAACAAATAGCAGGTGCAGCAATGGGGAGTCTCATACTACTGATATTAGTGAAGACCTATGGAAGTACCGTAACTTCGGTCTCTATGCAAATGCATTGACCAGACTTTTCTCTCAATCTGCCCTTGCAATCAGCCCCTACAGTATGGTCAGCCATTTGGCTCCCCTTTTCCTGTTCTCCACACAACCACTGCAAGTTGAAAGCGAGTTCACAGAAGACACTGTTGCATCAGTCACCTTGTTCTTTGCCTGTGTATGAGTTGACTATTGAAATTAATTCCCTTCCCCTGATATAAGTGAGTTTGGTCCACTAGACCCTTTGCAAGCTATTGTGCAGCCTGGACCAATCACAGCACTTTTTAAATCAAGGTATGGGATGCCTTTGTCAGAGCGGTTGAAATAGATTTGCTTCTGGTCATGAAAAGAGAGATTTACCCCTGATAAAGCTCTTAGAGAGAGGCTTACCCCAATAAAGGTCCTGGAGAGAGGTTTACCTCTGAGAAAACTGGACATATTGTCACACATACACAACTTGTTGCCTTGAAAAATTTGATGTGCACTGAAGGATCACAAATACATTTACATGAACATATTCTAGATAATGGTCTTTGATAATGATTATTTTTCATATTCTGAATAAGCTGTTTACATGCATTGTGAAATGTGGCTGCTGATATTCTTATATAAACTACATGGTGATCAGAGTACACCAAATGAACCCTCTAGGACATGCATGCATTTCTGTAGCTGTATTATTTGATTTAGATGCTTTCTTTATGTTTCTATGTTTCTGTACCTTGTGTAGTTGTGTAGTCCTCTATAGCTTATCGAGAACAGTTACAAACTTCAATCTCAGAAACTGTTTTCTCAGCCTTTTTGGTGTGAACGCATGCTAGCCATTGAAACATGCCAGATTCCTTACAAAACAGAAGGTACAAATGTAAATGTATTTCCAGGTAGAAGGTACAGTTTGTCCAAATTAGGTGTTTATATATCTGAATATTCAGTTTCATAGAGGAATATCCCACAATTTATGAATATTACTGCTACCTGTTATGGTTATCAAAATAAGGTGTTTATCTCACTTTTTTGTCAGAATACATCAATGTTTGGGTTAAAAATATTAGTGTTCATGTAAATGCAATCACTAACATAACTCACAATAATTAATTAAATAAGACCTTTTGGGATTGATACCTCCCTGTTTCATGTCCACCTCTCTTCTGAAGGCAAAGAGTACTACGTGGCTGTGAGCGGTCTTCGGGGAAAGAGGAAGGACCTGGCCAGGCTCAACCTGCTCCTCAGTGACCGCACCCAGAAGGGAGGCTTCTGTCTCACCTTCAACTACCGTCTGGAGGGGCGGCAAGTAGGCCTGCTGCGGGTCCTGCTGGATAACACCGGCTACCCGGTGTGGGAGCAGAGCCGCAGCCAAAACCAGGACTGGCAGACAGAGCTTCTCACTGTGGCCTGGGAACAAGAGCCGCCCAAACTGGTAAAGAGCACTCAAACACACATTCACACATACAATGGGCTCCATAATTATTGGCACACTTAAGAAAAAAATATAAAAAAGGCTGCATATAATGAACCACAAGGATCATTTTATGTTGAAACTAAACTTTTATTTCAGTACATTTACTCATATTTTTTTCTAAAAACCAGAGGTGCCATAATTATTGCCAAAGTCAAACAAAGTGAAATTGGCAATATAATTTTAGTTAATTTAGTTCATCTCAGCCGAAAGGAACTATGTTGTGTCATTCCATCACTTCCTGTTTGACTGGAGTAGAAAAATGAGGTAACAAGCATGCAAAATTCCATCAGCATGGGAAAATCCAAAGCACTGTCAATTCAGAAAATACAGATGGCAATTGACCATCACAAATCGGAGTAGTACAAATGAACGGTTAATACATAAACGGTTTAACATACCACCGGGCAGGATAAGCAAATATGATAATAATCGGATAACTTCAGAATAGACTAACCTAAGGAAAGAGGAGAAACAAGAGCCTAATAGCTATTTCATACATGCAATGATGTAGAATTTCAACATTTGTGATATCTTCCTCGGATTCAAATCCGACAGCTTGGAGAAAAGGTGTATTGCATTGCTGTGAAACAGTTCTAGTGGCCTTACTTTTCCAAAAAGGGATAGTAACAACAATGACATGGACCATGTTTTTACATTTGTCTTGAGTGTTAGAATTGTAGCAGAAGGGTAAGCAGCATAAACTCCAGGCTCAGCAGTATGAAAATGAAGGACCTATGGGCCCCTTGGCTTTGGTTTGAGACTGCATGTTTTTTCATATAGCTGTCCACCTTGTTTTATAAATCCGCTATTGTGCTGATTGAAAAAGTCTGGATTTTGTCCATCAAGCATAGCGTTTAATCTTTTCTGTTTCCTCTGTTCTTCCATAGATCATTTTTGAGGCTGAACGAGGTAAGGGACCTGGTGGAGAAATTGGGCTGGACAATGTTGTCCTAACCTCCGGGCCCTGTCAAGATGACAAATCTGTCATCTTTTAGGCAGCTGCAAACTTCATTGGAATACAAAATGGAGGTCTTATACTTCTGATACACATGTTCAGCTGCCCATCGCCTCTAGCTTCACAGAAAGATTTGACAGTCTGAGGGAAGGAAAATGTTTACAGACTTCATTAGCTAACTTACAAAATCCACAATGTACTGTATCTGAACTGTTGTCATTTTGGTAATGCCTAGCATTAGTCAAAATGAAAATATTATAAGCTAGATCTGTACTTTTCACTCAGTGTTAAGTGCCATTTAGTCATTTTTACAGGATGCTTAATTGTATCTGCATTTTTAGAGATTTACAACTGTACTTTGGCAAGTTTTAATTATGACGAGGAGCCTTAAATTCAAAGAGCCTTAAACAAATAAAGGCATCTAAGGTTTTCATTTACTCTTTTCTATCGGTAGTGTGGTACACACACAGTAAAATATTTAGTGTTAGATCAAGTCTTAGGGCTGTTAGAGTTAAATTAACACTGAACATTTTGCAGTGTAAAATCTAAAATACGACATTATAAATGTGTACCACAGTGACTGGCTATAGAACACTTGCAAAAGATATATAACTTATCAGTTTCAGTTGCATCCTGAAGTTTTCCTTTGACAGTATTACTCATTGTCAATATTGATATAGTAACATTGTAACTATGTATACATGTTGTAATTTATGCTTTCATATTGTATTAAAATAAGGTTTGTTTTAATGGGTGCTTTGCTTTCATGTATTTTTCATCATACCTGAAAATACATTTGGCAACAAATCAAAATGCAACTGGCTATAACATTAACCTGAACTCATATGACAGCTATGAGTATTAGAAGGCTGGATGTAAAATTGAATCATTAAATGTTCTGCATTTATATATGCCTTTATCCACAGTGCTGTACAATTCATGCTTCTCATTCACCCATTCACCCATTCTCTCACACACACACACACACACACACACACACACACACACACACACACACCAACGGCACCAACTAGCTTGTTATTGGCTATTGGAGGTTGGGTGTTTTGCTCAAGGACACCTTGACACACCCAGGGTGGGATCGGACGAGCAACCCTCTGACTGTCAGACGACTGCTCTTACCTCCTGAGGTACAACAAGTATTTGTTGAATTGGCTTCACAGATGTGTTTTGTTAGGCTAGTTTATTCATTTGTGTCATTAGTGAATGCAAAAGAGTGCTGTTGTGAGTCTTGTTTTTACTTTTTTTTGCCTTTGGAGTTTGTTGTTGGGGTCATATGACAACATGAGGAAGACAGCTGTGTCAATGCAAATTAAGCTGGCCATCATAAGGCTCAGAAATTAAAATCAATCAATCAGGAAAAAAAACCCTGGGCATTCCCAAGTCAACTGTCATTATTAACAAGAAAAAAAACAACTGGTGAACTCATGAAAAGTCACCCAGTAGACTGAAGAAGACCACTGTAGTGGATGACTGTGGATGAGAATGCTCTCTATGGTTAAGAAAACCCCCCTGACATTGGCCCAACAGATCAAATACACTCACCTGGATGAAGGCGTAGATGTGTCAAAGTCTACTATATGTAGAAGACACCAGCAGGACTACAGAGGATACACTACAAGATGCAAACTAGTGATAAAGGCAAGATTACAGTTTGCTAAAAAAGCACATGTGGAAAGAAGCACATATTTTAAAAGCCTGGACTGATTTGCAGCATAGTCCAGGTGTGTGCCTACTAGTAGTAGGCAAGGTCCTCAGATTGCCTTGCTTCCTTCCTACAAACCACGCCCTTGCCACAGTCATATGTAAAATTAAGTAGGCTACAGTGATTTATGTAGAGTACTATAAGCTTTCTTGGCACATAGTGTGTGGTACTACTGTGTAGTGAGCATGTGACTGCTGTAGGGGTCCCTCAAGCCCTCTATTAAATTCCCATGAACATCAGACAGCAACAGCTATAGCTTTATGGGTGCCCACGTGCACTATGAATAACCAGAGCAGTGTTTTAATTCAACAATTCAATGAATTAGTCTACTACCTCATTTTTCTATGATGTTCTGTTACACATGGACATTCTGCTTGATTCCTGCAGTTATATCTCAGTTCAGGTCCCAGCTGAGTATAAAGAAACAAATTATATCCATTCCATACTGTATGAACACTGCCAATACAACAATGCAAATGTATAATTTATTTACTTTAACAGCCCAGGATTAATGTCTTTGAATGTGTTGTTGAGATCACAATGCATTACATCTCCCTTTCTCATTCTAGACAGAAAGAAACTCGGATTTAATATGATATCTCAAACCCATGGTTTATTCATTCCTTTTTCCCAAGGTTAATTAATTATGGTCACACAATATATCATTTAAAAGCTCAGGTATTAACATATGTCATCATATTATCTGTTTAAACTATTTTGCTAGGTCATGCTGTGTCCTTATTTTGTAACATGGGCTAGCAAAACAAGCTTGGGGGGACCTCACCAACTGTTTGGAAATCCACAGACAACTTCAAGGGTTCAGGAATAGAAACCATTTAATTTTTTTGGTACATCATTTTCAAGCAAGTGTTTAGGGGGTTTGTTTGTTTGTTTGTTTTTTCCGTCAGATGTTATCCTTTATTTCACATGGATCTTTTCTCATTGCTGCATGACAGTTTGTCTTCTTTTAAATAATTGTGCTATTTCATATTTTTAAGTGTGATTTAAATGGACAATTACATGTATTTGTTGTGAATTTGTCTTGTTTTGTTTTGAAGACCTTAATGCACCCTATGTGGATTTACAGTGAGCCCCTTTATATTTCATATTGCACCAACTTAATGAGTCAATCTGGTGAATGCACTCCAAGTGCATAATCAGTGAGCTGAATGCCTGGGACAATTATTTTTCTTGATTTGGCGCTGTGTAGTACAATAATTTTTAGATTTATGATCTGGACAAAGCAAAGTTAAAGATAAACCGTTCACAGATTATTTGTGATTCTTTAAAAGTACTGGTACTCATGTTGGTTCCACCGTGTAGAAATTAAAGCACGTTGTATATGAATTGGCTTCATTTCATAAAAGTAGTATCCATGTATGTAGCTATAATTATGGAATTAATTGTACGGTGCGCTATCCAGCTCCTTCCTGCAGCCGTAGGGCTACTTCCTTAACTGCTACTGGATCTGGATTCAGAATGGATTTGTGGTGATGGTCACATGAGAGTCAGTGTCTAAGTGCACTCGTCTAGCAACAGCGCAATGAAGAACTACAAAGAAACGCAGGAACTGAACAAGATAAAGGCGTTAAATACCAACAGCGGCAATACAACTGTACTGTCATAACAGTAATACCTCAATAACCAACAAAAGGTAGGGCACGTTTCTCAATTGGTGGTCGTAGTGTGGCACTACGTTATTGGAACTCCAGACATCATTAGCTTAGCTCGTTAGCGCTGGTTTATCAAGCTAATGCTATATTGCCTATTAACTGTGTAGGCACCATGAATGTCATTTAAAATGTCGTGCTAGTATGTGAGCCTAATCTACAGATAACGTTAGTTACTCCATTTGCACACAAATCCAGCTCGCTTGCTTACCTAGCACGAGCTTGTTTGTATTGCTGAAGTGTGGTAACTAGCTAGCTAGCAGTAGCCAGTTCAATTTTCTTTACTGTGGCAACGTAATCTGTCGCTTGGTAACTCGTACAGTTCGTTATTTAGATGTACGGATATTATTGCGCAGTTATTGGTAATGGTCCTTCGTTGTGCTTTTCCCAAACCGAGTGTTTTAATCGTCGCTGTCAGATTCTAAATTAAAGTAATGAGCCAAGCTTAAACTTACTTTGTAAATATTGCTGGGAACCTAGATAATTTATCTAGCCTGTTATCATTTGCTAGCTGCGTTAACTGATGACACTTAAGAATTGTTTATTTTGATAGTGATAACGTTAGGCTACAATTACACATACACTGGCGAAACAAGATGCGAAACACTTCCGTATGTTTGACGTTACTTTAAATAAAAGTGTCTCACGTGCACTTGCGAGTGTTTCGCTTGTGTGTGTGTATTTCATATGCATGTGTGTGAGTGAAGAGCCATACCCATGAGTATGCATGTATGTGTATGTGTAAGTGCTTGCCTGCTTTACCTGCGTATATGCAAACAAAGTTTGAAATATGGCTTCGACGGCCCCTCATAAAGTTTGACTGCGGTCAGGCCATCTGTCAAGTCATCTGCACATACAATTTAACGCGCGTCTACATTGCTATTTAGGGTAAGAGCAATCCCAAAATTCCAGATTCCAACAGAAAAACATGCATAGATTCCATTGCATGACCGGGTCACCGCCGCAATGTTCTCAGAGAGGGACAGTCTGCTGTCCATCACCACGCCTAGGTTCCTTGCACAGGGTGATGGCGTCAGTGTGGTATCCCCTAGGGAAAGATTTTTTTTTCTCATCCCAGTAAAATGCATAGAATCCATTGAATGAAGAACAGGGGCTGTGGTCTTCAAGAATGTAGTGGAGTTTGCAGAAATGAGTTTCATAAAATATTTTATGGATTTTTAAATATTGGCATGTATTGAATTGAATGGCCAAATTCCCAGAGTAAAACCTTGTTGTCCCCCACCCGATGAAGTCACATAAGTTCAACCAGCCAAGCAAAATCAAGCCATTCACAAAAGGGGCTAAAGGTAGGCCACTGGAAATTAGGAAAGAAGTCAAGGAATGTTCTAATGAGATCTCAGTTGTAGGATTATTTGTTTTGGGAATTCCCGTAATGCTCAGAAGCATTAAGCTTCAAACATGCTAAACCAATTATTTATTTCGCTGTGTAAAACAGTTAATGCATATATCATTCCTCTTAAATCAATTCAATTATTGTTTAATTTCCTCTCAATCAATTAAATTACTGTTTCATTCAAACTACTTTTTGGTGAAGACCTATATGCTTGGTAATAGAATGCCACAAACGGCCAAAGGCTTTTCGTGTTAGGGGTTGGGCGATGGGGCTAAAAAGCCATTTTACAGTTCCAACCTGAATGTAGGCTACTTGTTCAAAATCAGGCAGTCCATTCTATTCATTCACAACAGTGCATTTATTCTACTTGTTAATACCATGAAACTGGGCTGTTCAAGACTGTTTCACTGTCACAAATGCGTGCTGTGAGACGCCTGGCAGCGAGTGACCGTAGGCAGCAAAAACAGTGCGTGATGGGGAGAATACGGGAGACACCACTCATCAGGCATCAGTGCTCCCTGTAATAAAAGACAAAGCCCTTGCTGTGCTTCTTGTGGAAGTGCATGAATGGTAAATGGTTGGCATTTATATAGCGCCTTTATCCAAAGCGCTGTACAATTGATGCTTCTCATTCACCCACACATCCATACACACACTCACAATCCAACGGCGATTGGCTGCCATGCAAGGCACCAACCAGCTCGTCAGGAGCATTTGGGGGTTAGGTGTCTTGCTCAGGGACACTTCAACATGCCCAGGGCGGGATCAAGCTGGCAACCATCCAACTGCTAGGCAACTGCTCTTACCACCTGAGCTAATGCCATTATCCAAGTGTTTGTTAGCATTAAAAAGAGATGAGTAATGAAAAATTATATCAAGACCAAGATTCACCCAGTCATTTCAGAGTGGTTTGTCCCTCTACTTAATAACGGCAAAAACAATGATGTCAGTCATTGGTTCAAGTCTGTGTAAATAATTATATTATGTGTGTTATTTGGAATAATAATACATACAACAGAAACATAATACACTCAAATCTCATTCATAGTTGAATCCATTTCTGTGCATAGGCTGTAGCTGTGTACTGTGCATGGGATTTGGCATTCATGATCATTCGGAAACCTTTTATAATGTTGACTGTGAAATCCTTTCATTCTTCTACCAAGTTATACAAATTTAAAGGGATGAAATGAAATATTAGCTAGCCAAAAGAAATTGATATAGCTATAGATTTGCCAGGCTAATAATGTGAATAATGTGATCGACATGCAAAACCATAAAAGTCGTTGTAACATTGCAAACCCAACCTTCTTCAAATGTTTATGATAACATAATATGTCAATGCAAAAATAGGATTTTTTTAACAATTGATAAAACTACAAATTTGATAACATGCTGATGTTTTTCAGTTGTTAAGATGGTACCCTATACCTTAATACTGCTGTATTATTCAATGACAATTGAGAAAATGAGTCTTTAGTCTTTAGAATAGTTTCACTATTAAGCTATATCTCTGAAAGCTATATCGGTGTTAATGCGCTAACTTGTAACTGTTTTTCTTCCAGGTAGTGCATGATGATTTCCAGAGAACAATAGAGGTAAGGATGTAGCTAGCCATTTATTGTACTTTTTCAACACTGGTCTGAGACAGACTCTTTTTAATTTAATTTTGTTGGCAAAAAGGAGAGCTGTGACAGGAACCTTTAACAGTTGCTCTGTTCAGAGATTTAATGAGAATCATGCTACGTTTGGTCCCATTGTTATGCAGTATGTGTAAGGCATTCCAGACAGATGATATGATTAAATGAACAATAATCCTAGCTCATAAGTTTTAAAATTGAATAAAATAATAATATATAATGATGCATGCATATTTAGAACTTGTGACCCAATTGCCAAATCATGTGATCAGTCATGAATAAGTTTTAAAAAAGGTCCTCGATGCTTTATAATTGAAACCCCAAAACTCCTGGTCTACATATCTTTATTCATATTGGGTGAATTGAAATAAATAAAATTTTTTGAGAGTAATACTGGTTTGTATTAAAAAGAGTGTAATAATATTCTTTTTAATTCGTTTAACCAAAGTCATCTGGATGCAATAGTGAGCATAGCCTTGCTTCATTGATCACTTTTTCTGCATTCTGTTGATGCTGTTGTAGCATGTTAGTCAGGGAACTGGCCTTGTAACCATACTGCTATTGCACCTTGAGAAAAACTGATTAACTGTATAAATTCATATGTATAGAAAATATATATAAGCTTTATACGGTGGATGAACGCGTAATACCTAAAGGCTTCTAATAAATAGTTAAGATGAGTGCTAGAACTAGCTACAGATTGCTGACAGAAATGTATCTTGAAGTGAGAAAATAGTTTCTCTTCTTAGAACAGAGGATAGAGTGGACAGAGTGACTCAACTCTCATCTTTAGGTCACATCCCATTTCATTCTTTCATTCTTCTACCAAGTTATACAAATTTAAAGGGATGAAATGAAATATTAGCTAGCCAATAGAAATTGATATAGCTATAGATTTGCCAGGCTAATAATGTGAATAATGTGATCGACATAAAAGTCGTTGTAACATTGCAAACCCAACCTTCTTCAAATGTTTATGATAACATATAATATGTCAATGCAAAAATATAAATTTTTTAACAATTGATAAAACTACAAATTTGATAACATGCTGATGTTTTTCAGTTGTTAAGATGGTACCCTATACCTTAAGCCTTATCCCAGAAGGGATAACCTGACTGCTGGAGGTTAACTATCGATGGCAGACAGAAAGGGTTCTGCAGTATCAGGGAGAAGGGAGCTGATTTGGAGCTCAGGCAGACCACTTTAGTGCATCAGCCTCTGCTCTTTCCTCCAGGTGGTATCCTGGAAGTTCGGCCAATGGCGGCCAAGTCGGTCCTGCTGAAGGTGATCTTGCTGGGGGATGGCGGGGTGGGCAAGAGCTCCCTCATGAACCGCTACGTCTCTAACAAGTTCGACTCGCACCTCTTCCACACCATCGGCGTGGAGTTCCTCAACAAGGACCTGGAGGTGGAGGGCCGCCCGGTCACCATGCAGATCTGGGACACGGCTGGCCAGGAGCGATTCCGCAGCCTGAGAACCCCCTTCTACCGGGGCTCAGACTGCTGCCTGCTCACCTTCAGCGTGGACGACAGCCAGAGCTTCTGCAACCTGGACAACTGGAAGAAGGAGTTTGCGTACTACGCCGACGTGAAGGAGCCTGACGGCTTCCCCTTCGTGGTGCTGGGCAACAAGCTGGACGTGGGCGAGCGGCAGGTGGCCTCTGAGGATGCCCGGCGCTGGTGCCTGGAGAACGGGGGCCATCCCTACTACGAGACCAGCGCCAAGGACGCCACCAACGTGGCCCAGGCCTTCGAGGAGGTGGCCCGCCGCGTGCTGGCCGCCGACGACAAGCCCGAGCACCATGTCGCCACGGGGACCGTCGACCTACGAAGGAAGCCCCGCTCTGGCGCCACCTGCTGCTGAACGGGGAGCATTGCGGATTCCTGCGGGCTTTCCAGTTGCGTTCACGGGTATACTAGCATACAGATTGTGTAAAGAGAGAACTTTGATGCTGTTAGCCCTTTCAGTCCCAAGCCCAATATGAATTGGCTCCACCTGAATCCCAAGGGGTTTTTGCTTTGGTTGACAGAATTGGAAGTTTTGTAGGGTTTTAATGGGGACTCAAAACAATAGTATAGCAGTCAATTTGATTGGTTGAAAAGGTATAAGGTGAAGAGTGCACTCTGAAAAGGACTGAAAGGGTTAACTAAATAATTCAAGCTAGGACTTCCGAATTTTGAAAGTGTTTTTACACTTGCAATATATACACTTTGTTTAAGATTTTTAACAGCAATCAGTTTACATAGAATTTAAGGTGGATGGTGCAAACATAAAATATAGACTTTTCATAATTTATAGTATAAAGAACATGATTAAGCCCTTTATAATGTCTTCATGTTTATTTCTTAGACCTCATGTAGAAGTATCTTTCTATGAATAACATCAGCTTTACTACCAGGAGTCTGATTCTGAAGGTCATGTATTGTTTAGCAATAGTAAATGCACATGGGGTATAACTGCAGGCCTTGCATTTGGTATGTTTGTTACTGACCTTACAGTGCTTCTGCTGTGGCACAAGAGGCGAGAGATGGTTGAGGCAGAAGCACAATTCAGTTTATTTTAGTTTAGTTTATTAGAATATTTCTAATATTATTTGTAAAATTCTGGTGTAAACCTTTACTGCAAAAAACATGATGAACAGGTGCACAATAAAGTCTGCTTTTAAAGTGACCACTAATAGGCTATTTGTACAAGATTTCTTAAAATTGCAATTGCACTTAATTATGAGATATTTATATTGTATAAAACTCTCCTGAAGAGAGGATAGCTTGTTTCATTATAAATGTTGAGTTTATGTTGAGTTTATTCCTCAACCTGTGCTCTTAGGCTTCCAGGTTTTAAATCTGTAAATATAAATGCAATAATTTCCATTATAACATACGCATTTATTTTGCATTACTGAATAACATTTTAAATGCTCCTATAAATCCTGACACTTTATTAGCATTTTCTTTTTGGAACAAAATTATACATTTATTTTTTCTTCTTTATATGTATTTATATGTTGCTAGCTTTCACGACTGTTTCATGAATTGCAAATTAATCTGTTGTATTTATTAATTTGTTTACATTGTTTAAATTGATTTGCTGTAGCTCTGCTCAATCCACATAAATCTGTGTCAAATCATTTGTGTGCTAACACTAACAGATTTTGCATGAAATAAAATCTGTCAATGGAGCAATATCCACGAATGATTCTTGACTAAGACTCGATGACATTCAGTTCAGTGTCTTTGCTGTTATAATAAACTGCATATATTCGAGAAGAACGAGAGAGCTAATGTGCTCAGTAATTGCAAAGGGGCTGCTAGGCTAAGGAATACTTCTACAGTTGTTGTCTGTAGAATTTTCCATAATGAATAAAAACCCACAAACACCGGCAGATCAGAAACAGTCTTCACAAGGCAGGCATGGATGTGTCAGTAACTACTGTACACAAAAGAAAACCAATCTACAGAGGCTACACTGCAACATGGAAACCATTAATTAGCTGCAAACATGGGATGAACAGGATACAGTTTGCTAAGTAGTATCTGAAAAAGCTTGCAGAGTTCTGGAAAAAGGTCTTGTGGACAGATGAGACCCAGATTCACTTTTAAGTGATTTAAGTGATTGCAAGAGCACTCTGGAGGCTAAAGGGTCTGCCTAAGAACCAAAGCATGTATGGCTGACGCAGGTACTGGCTCACTTGCCTTCGTTGATGATTTCGCACCAGCCAAATCAATTCGGAAGTGTACGCAAGTATCTGTTCAAGTTCAATTCAAAATCAAACTCATTGGACAGTGCTTCATCTCACAGCATGGCAGTGTTCCTGTGTACACACGTGCTCTCTTCTTAATGATGTTCCAAACAGTTTGTTTCAGTAAGCCTTTTGTTTGGCCTATATCTCTGACTTTTTTCTTATTTATCAGCCTCATAAAAGCTTCCTTGTCTTTCATTTGAACTGTCAGCCTCAAATGGCAATAACAGACTCCAATGGTAATCAGAATCCTAGAATTAAGACTAGATGCTAAAAGCTTTCTTATACTTACACTCAGGAAGTGATTGAACATGCCTGACTAATCAGTAACAGCTGAGAAGGAAACTGTCCAGTTACCTTTGGTCCCCTAAAATGGGGGCACAATATATAAAAAAGGATGTAGATATCCTCAAATTAAAGTGCACTTTAACCTCATATCCATTGTTTCATTTCAAATCCAATGTGCTGGAGTACACGTGTAAAAGAACATACATTCTTTTAACAAGCCACGTGACCAGATTTTTAGCAAGCAATAAAATCTGCAAAGAGGTTTTTTGGAATGGGTTTATCTTGATGGGTGACAATGTGTTTGATGATTGGGCCAAGACGGAGCATTAAACACTTAACGTTTATACTCACAATAGAGTCCCTTCTCTCACAACCTGGGATCTCTCAGAAACCCATGTAATCCACGGTGACTTGGATCACAAAATTGGCCAGATTATACAGTAGTGTGCCCCAGTCTTTACAGAAATGTAATTTATTGTAATATATAATAAATATTTGGACTTTTTGGAAAATGTATTTCACAGTTGCATAATATATCTAAAGTATATTTGTATACATTGTATCCGTATCATTTTAGTATAATGATTGCAATATTATTTATAACATGTCAGTATATTTAAATAAATATTCTACAGTGTTTCTGTGGCATGCAAAACTTTCAACAGCAAAACTAATTACCAGCTCAATAAGATATCTTGCTGTTTATTGAGGTTTGGAGTGAAAACCTTCAGGATGGTAGATTTCCTGGAACCGGGTTGGGAACTACTGGCCTGAGACATTTTCATCAAAGGGGATCATCTCTGGCTGCAGGGTAGCTCATCTGGTTATGGCTCTGTTCTTGTGCATGGATGGGCTTCACGGTTCAATTTCCCACCTTGCCAGTGCTAACTGTGGCTAGCAGGCTTGCAGGGTGATGCATAATTGGCAGCAGCCGCACACAGGGTTATGAACTTACAATGGGTTCATTCAGCTAGGATCCACATCTCTTTGCGATCCCCATTGGTACCCATATTTTGATTGCTAAAGCTGTACATGAAGCGTTCTCCGCTGACTCTTGCCTGAACGAGCTTTGCATTGCACTGTGAGAACAAGAAGCTGGCGACACCCTGTGCTTTGGACAAGAGTGCATACAGAGGCTGTGGAGATTGCAAAAGTATAAAACGCATGGAAAATCTCCCAGGCTGCTGTGGAGGTGTGAAGCTTCATGGAATCTCTCAGGATAATTATGGTTATACTGTGTAGTCTACTGACTACATCAGTGTAGTGGATTTCATTGGGCATTTACACATGGAAAATACCTGCAAATTGCTGTGATGCACCCTCTACACTGCTAGCATTTGTGACAAACATTTTGTTACAAGGGATGTAATTTTTCATGGTTAATGTGGAAATGCTTATTTTCAGACCCTAAATGACTCAACCAGAGACAGCAGACTTTGGTATTTCCTCAAACAGGCACAAGAGTTTTTGCTGTTTAACAGCTGCCAGCAGAAAATAATATTCAGCAAGAAACTGAAATACGGACTATGGGTTTGGAGATCAGTATTTCCTGATTAACTAGGAAAGATCACTTCTGCACTCTTGTAAATTAACACCTTTTGGGAATATTGTAATGGTGGAGCACTGTTGTCTCTCAAGTCTGGTTTTTGAGGTCTCCTTGAAAACCTCTGCTCACCACAATTGCATAGCTTTTAAAAGTTTAAAGTTTAAAAGCGACAGCAGAACTACCGATTACAATCATAGCTCAGACAAATTTCCCATCAGGGACAAAAAAAGTATTGTTTTACTGATTAATAGACATCACATGTTCAAACCTGGATTGTGGTCTGCTGACTGGCAGCCAAATGGCCTTTTCCTGACTACATTTGTGAGGAATTACACTTCCACTGTTCCTCAAATGCAAGGTTAAATCAGCTCTTAAAAGAACAATTTTTTTATTTGAGTTCAGTTGAGTGGCAACACTGGGGTTTATAATAGCTCCCTCAATAATACTTGTCCATGCCATGATAGTTTTACTCTTTGCCCCTTGTAACCTAGTTGAAGATTTAGCATGAGTAGTATAATATATGAGATGCTCAGGTAGTCATGAGTGGTAAGTTTGAAGTTTGGGGTAAACCATTACTGAGTTGTTGTCTTACTTGCTGCAGTAAGCGCAGTTAAAAGAAGTCTGCGGTAAGGAACAGAGAGCTGCAAGGAAGAGTAATCATTCAGCAGAAAGAGAATGGTGACATTAAACAATTAATTTGCAATCTCTTAAATTCTCCAGTTGTTTTTACTGGACATGTTATTATTCTATGCAAATGTATTCATCACGTTCTTATGTACTATATATATAAAAAACGTCTATCAAAATCTTGTTAAATAGATTTACCCACAGCCTAATCTGTTATCTTCAATGTCCTGCAGATGTCACTGGTGTGCAGCTATCTGGAAAGGACTTTTAGGTCCAAAGTAGCACTTCTGTGCTCCTTTATAGTTTCAGAGAAGAATAATCTGGTTTGGTCAAGGCATGCATAACAAGTTAATCAAAAACATGAGAAACAAAGAAAGCCTATGATAAGACACTCCAGCTGCTGGGCAACGCATATCATTAACTCTGTAACAGCTTATTCCATTCTTCATTTCTTGAGTGAAATTGCAATGCGTTTTACCACTGCCATATGATTGTTGACAAACATCTACTTCAAATTTGAGACTAAGGATTCAGATAAAAGCCTACAAAAAAAAGAAAAACAAGAGTGTAAGAGGTGAAGATGAACTACTAAATTGTATTCATTAGATTTTTTAAATATAAAATTTGTCTGAACTATGCTGTGAAGCTGCAAGGATATATTAGGACAGTTGTTTTAATGTTGTTGTTGTTATTAAAACTACTGATGTGAGGACATCTATCTATTGAATATTGGAACAATGTGCATAAGGTGACATATAGAAGAGGGAAAGGAAAGTACTGGAGCACTGCCACATATCTATTCCTTGATGTGGTCCTAGAGGGAGTGAACAGGAGAACTGAGATGCTTAGTGCCTGTTAATGCTGTCTGTTGGAAGTGGTTGGATTTCCAGACAGTGCTGGGAAAGAGACTCAAATGGTGTGTGTGTGTGTGTGTGTTGGGGGGGGGGGGGTGTCAGGAGACTGAGGGGGCCCTTCTTTACTGAGGGCACAGTGCCAGGACTTCACTCCCCCAGCGTGGCCTACAATGCTCTTCCTGTCTGTGAATGGAACTGAGATCAGGAGGCTTCGCACATCCTTAGCAACAGGGCTTCATTAAAGGGAGAATGCACAGTGCTGACCACGGCCCCCTCCACTCCACCCACTCACTCCTCCTCTTTCAAATCCCAATACACATTCAAGAGAGTAGAAGATGCATACTTGATTAAGATCAGGAATCGTTCACCACATGAAAGATAAATACACACATTGTTTCCTGGCCTTGCAGAGACAGTCCATAAGCTCCCAATAGCACAGCCCCCCCCCCCCCCATAAAAACAGTTAAAATCACTCCCACAACAATATGTGTAAATTACTTAACTTTAGTTGAAAGTTAAAATCAACGTTTTGATCTCTGTGATGTTTCCCTAGAGATCTCCATCAATTAGCTTCTGGTTATTTCTGGTAAATGAGCCCTTGGTAGGCAAAGATATGTGCTATTGGTTGTCTGTAAGCAAAATGGTTGTTGGAGTGCATGTATATATGTATATTAAATATTCAGTTAGGAATATAAACGATAAAACCAAAGATTTTATGTTCTCAAATTCATTTTCTGAAACTTTTGGTTTGCGCACTGCCATCTCCATCAACTCCCACTTGGTCAACAAGTTCAGATTTTCATCTAGATCAACTTTTCAACTATGTTGTGCCTCTACACAGCTCATCATCCATCAACCTGTCCGTCTCTTCTGCAGAAAGGGGGCCAGTTATTCTCCATGTCCCCTTTGTGGTGGATTAAGTCATGGTTTCTCTGATTGGCCACCATTGTACACTGATTTTCATTAGAACCATAACTGCAACCCTTGAATTGTAATAGGCTCTTAATTGTCCATAATTAGACATTTTTACGACCTTTGGGTGGTTCATTTTCCCTCTATATTCCATTTTATGTCAGACATCTCTATGCATGCCATAAAGAATTAATGTCCCATATATGCATCCCTAATTAGTCAGATAAGTTTCTTATTCGTGTGCTATATGGCTTTTTAATTGGCTGAATTATTGACCGCTGAAAACTGCTAAAAGTGTGAACACCTCGACGCTGGAACTAAACCATCTGTGGAAAATGAAGGGTCCAAATACAAAGCAAATGGCAACGAGCCAAACCTGTGCTGTTATCAGTTTATGGGGACAAACTATGGAAGAATGTGAAAACCAGCATACACACTCAGTCTCCAGGATAGAGGTTAAGAAACCCTGGAATAATCAACTGTCCCACGCTGTGACACACCCCTGGGTGGACAGAAGGGATGGACACACGAGGTAGAGCTAATGCCGGTTTTCACCGGCGTTTTATTATCGTCGGAAGCGAGAGAGAGAACTCTTAAAGATAAACACAATGGGTCTCATTCATGAAACGTGAGCTGAACGAATTTGTGTGTAAAATGCGAGTAGAGGGAAATTTACGGGTTTTTGGCATTCATCAATATTTTAGTAGCTCCGATCTTTTCGTAGCTACTAACAAAATCTACACCTGCTGCTGACCACGCGTAGTGCTTGTGTAAATTCAAGAATGCACATAAATAATGCTTGTCACTATTGGAAATTTACGTTTTTATTCATATTGCGCTCTGTTATGTAAACAATACGCAGATGCCTTTGAAACACGTGATATGAACATGACAATTAAAAATATAATACATTTAGTTAAATTAGTTGGCAATTAGCAGGTTTAAGATCCAGATTAGGTTCATGATTGTGAATTATCTATGAAAATCAACTCAATAGATTACACATTCTTTGTGATGCATTTGCTTACATAAACCGGAAAAACTTTCATTCTGTTAATGTGCAACTGATCTGTGAGGCACACACTGCTACTCAGGCCGTTGTGGAGCGCACAAACGGGGTCTTGAAGGCAAGATGGATCTGCCTGGACAATAAAGGTGGTACCCTTCTTTATGCACCCGTGAAGGTGTGCAAAATAATATTAGCCTGCTGTGTCCTGCACAATGTGGCCATTAAACAGGGCCTTCCCCTGCCTGAAGTCCCCAATACAGAGGAACGACTGCCTCCGGAACCAGCTCTTGGGCCTCAAAATGCGGCTGCTAGACAGACACGCCAGCGACTTGTAGAGCAATTTTAAGGTAAGTGTTGCTAAGACTGAATAAGCTGTGCACATTTTAGGCCGACAAGCTTTGCAAAAAGTTAGTTTCATTTGTATTTTGTTTTATATTTACATACAACATCCTGTTTCAGTAGGCTACCTCAGTTCATTTTCAGGTCATGCTCTTTAAAATGTATACAAATAGGCTATATTTAATTATCAGAGTAAAAGAGAGTAGCTTGATTATCTTGTAGTAAATACGTGTTTTCCCAGGATAAACACAGACATCACACAATACTGACAACATAACACTTTATTGTTGAGGACGCAAAAGTGCCTTGCAGATTTCCTTCAAGCTGGTGTTAATTTCTTGGAGGGACGTGTTGATTTGGTTGACTGCTGTAAGTAGACTTTCTTGATTCCTCAGGACCTCATCCGTAAGGACAGCCGGATCACCTCTTCGGCCTCGGTACCTGGGTGCAGCAGGAGCAGCAGCGGTGGCAGCAGGTGGTGGAGCCACATCATGGGAGGAGCACTCGCCAGCTAGAAATATGAGACAACGTTTGTTTTTTTTCGTTTTATGCGTGGCTCTTTTTTCATTTGAAAGAAACATTAAATAAATCTTATTTGAAAAATGTTTAATTTACGTTGGCTGCAGACTTATTTTTACATTACGTTACATTACGTGGCATTTAGCAGACGCTCTTATCCAGAGCGACGTACAACAAAGTGCAAATCAAACACAAGAACACGTGCAAAAGTGGACCCGAGAGGACAGTACAGTTCCGAGTCCTAGTGTAAACATACAGAAATTCAGAACCATTGAAGAGTTGTTTGGAGCTGTACAGTATAAAACAGAGCTTTAGGCTATTAAGATTCAAATAATTTGAAGACGATGCATACAAAACTGCAGTTTTATTTAACTGAATGTTAAATAGCTCTACATATCCATTACGCACCATATCGCACAATATAACATTACTGGTTTCCCGTTTCCACTTCAATCCGAAGAGAAACCCCCACAAATGTTCTGTTTGTTTGGTGGGACTGTACGACCTAGGTTAAACTATACTAACCACCAAGCTCTCAGTAATGGTTTTCAGAATGTATTATGATACAACAATTATCACCTTACCATCTGGGTTTGATGTTGTCTCCAGTGGAGGCATGTCGGTGTCTCCGTCAGGTATAATTCCTGACAGAGAGGTCTCCCCAATAATGCCAGCGATGCGCTCGTCAGCAGGTGATATTTGTGCCTGTGAGCCTCCTCCTCCTGTGGCTGATGCATGCGTTTCTTTGCCTCCAGTTTCATGTCAAACCATTTACGTTTAACCTCGGATATGGTTCTATTGTCTACAGAGGCAACATTAACAGCATCTGTCACCTCCTTCCAGGCCTTCGCTTTGCCTGTTCCTGTCACAACACCACTACTGATAGAAGAAAATAAAATATTTTTTACCCAATAAAATATATTTCACCCAAGAAGATTTCGATCTCGGATTTTATATATATATATATATATATATATTTTTTTTTTTCTTTCTCTCTCTCTTTCCTTGTTTACGCCATGATGACTGACAGGTCGACTGGATGCGTCTACACCTCCTTATATGGCAATCATTGTCTATTCAGGGGCGGGGATTTATGCTAATTGCTGATTACCGGGAGCGCGCTTTCACTTTACGATGGATTGGCATTCATGATCATACACATGTGTTTACGTTTATGTGGAACTCTGCACATAGACTTACTAACGTTTCATGAATGAGACCCAATGTCTTTGCCGCTACCCTCACGGGATCCAGGTAAAATAATAAAGGCAAACAAAATAAACTGAACTGTTGCTTTCCAGCTCTCCTGCCTTTCACCTCCGTCTCTCAGACACAGCTTCCCTGGTCTCAGACGCCTACAGCGGGAAAGAGCACACATTTAACAGCCTGGATTAATTGTGTGTGTCTACTTAACCAGTAGGCATGCTCCTCGGATTGCCCTGCCTTCGTCCAGCAAACCGAGCCCCAGCTGCCACACACCTCCACCATCAGAATGCAGCCAAGGTGCCTTGGCCTTGACTGACTTCCGGCCCCCCAACCTTCCTTGGAGAGGAATTCAGGTTGGGGACACGCCGAAATGGCCGCGGTTTTAAACTAGGGGACTGACCCGTCCCCGTCCCAAGAGGAACCCCGGGTACTGTACTTCCTTCAGCCCAATTGCATACTTCCCTGGGTTAGCAGTGAGCCCCGCCCTTCACAGCATCTTCCAGATGGCCGGCAGATGCTGCATATACAGCGGCATAGGTAGCATGTGGTCACAACAGCCTGCCCATCAGATGCTGGAAGAATCGCTGGAGCTCCATGTAACCAGAGCGGAAGCGTAACAAATTGGTGTAATCCCAGTGGAGTGGAAAACACAGATTTTCCCTTGGACAAGGGACTCTGCCAGTAGCCCTTGGTTAGATCCAGCAGCTCGTCGACTCGAGGCACAGGACTGGCATAACATTTCGATAACCCATGCAGAATCGAACAGACCCATCTGGCTTGGAAACAAGCACGATGGGACTGCACTGATCAATGTGCGATTCCTCTATTAGTCCCATCGCCAGCATCATCTTCAAATTCTTCTTGAACTACTTTTTTCTTGTGCTCAGGCAATCGGTACAGGCGATTTCTAACAGTGCCCAGAGGGGTGTGTATGTGGTGTTCTATAAGGTAGGGGTGGGAAAACGTCTGCAAAATCTTGTTGCAATCACGCTAGCTCTGCTTGCTGTTCCAGAGATGGCTGCCAAGTGGGACCAGACAAGTGATTCGAAATTGCACTCCCCTGTTGTATTGTCGTCTCTGACCTTCTTGAGCCTGGAGAAAATGTTCGGGGTGCAATTTGACTGAGTGGGTGCAGCTTTGCTCACAGGTCCAATACATACTGAATTAAATTAGTTAAATTAAATTAAATTTAAATAGTTTTTCCTCAAAGATTTCCTTGAACAGGTCCAAAACGCCATGGAGCTTTCACCTATACAGTAACTCAAAGGGGGAAAACCTCTCATACGGCAAATGACAGGGGGTCAAAATGTATCTCAATTTCAGATATCGGTGGAAACAAACTTACAAATCATTGTCTTCAGCATCTTATTGAACCGCTCTACTGTCTGTTTGAGAGTGGTAGACACTGGTTCGAATACACTTGACCACTTCCAGATACCGGGTTGCATAGTCTACTATGACTAATACAAAGCAATATCCTTTTGTGCTCCACCCTAATGGTCCGACGAGGTCCATGCTAATTCTTTTGAGGGGATATCTATTAAGGGTAATGAGTGCAAAGGTGCTTTTGGAATGGCTGCAGGATTTACTTTTTGACACTCTGGCCATACTGTACACCACCAAAGGACGTCTTCCCATATACCTGCCCAATAAAATCGAACCATTATTCGGTTCAGTGTTTTATATTGTCCCAAATGACCTGCCATTGGAGTGCTGTGAGACACCTGAAAAAACATTTTACGACGGCTTTTTGGCACTAAAAGTTGTGTGCTGTCCTCCCCTGTTCGTGGGTCATGACTATAACTTGTTAATTATATAATAGTAAGGGTTTGACACTGCCCTCTGCTGGTTGAGCAGCCTCCCATCAATCGTAATCACTTGGTCAGCTACTTGACTTAGCTTATCATTCCGCGACTGTTTGAAGGTGAAGTCAGTCACTCGAGAGAGTAGAGGGGAGTCTGCAGGCTGGGATTCTGTCTCAGCCATCCCCGGGACGTGACCGCCCGACAGTCCCTCCCCTGGATCCTCATCTCCAGTGACCAGCTCCTACCCAGCTGCAGCAACAGGACAATGAACACACCCCCTTTGACAGGCTACTGGCTTTACCCTCGCCATCTCTTTAAGCCCTGGCCAATCATGCCCCAAAATCAGTGTGGGGGCTAACCCCCATGCTATACCTTTGTCCCGCAATTGAAAATTCTGGTGGAAACCGGCGTTGGTGCACAAGGGTACAGTATTACTAGTATTGGTAGTGGATTGTATCCCCTTTGATACTTACAGTTATGAGCTATGTCTCTGCTGGAGCGGGGGAAGTCTGCTTGGCGCAAAGGTGTTCTGTTGGATTCAGATCTGGTGACTGGAAAGGCCCCTGAAGAACATTGAACTCATTGTCATGTTCATGAGACAATTTGAGACAACTTTTGCTTTATGACATGGTGCATTATCATGGTGGAATTAGACATTAGAAGATGGGTACATTGTGGCCATGAAGCAAATGCCTTGGTAGTAATTTGGGTCTAAGCCACACATAGTGTTTTTTTTTTTTTCAATTTCAATTAAACTTGACGACAGCTCCTCTTTATACCATATTACCACCCCCCTTGAGTCTCTGCCATGTTTGATATTTTAATGTTTTAGGGACAGAAGTAAAATTTGTCTATAGTTTGGGGTACATTGAGTGTTTGTGTCTTCATGGAACCATGTTTCTAAAATAATTATGAGGCTGGGACCAGAGATGTTTGTGTGGAAATCTGAGTTTGTGCTTTTGAATCCAAATTTTGCTGAATAAAACCTTGATGATGAGACTAATCGATAATGATCTAATCTTAATTTCAATTTCATTAATGACAGATTTCTTGGGTGGGCTATGCATCCTGTTCCCCTCCCCGGTGGTGGCATGGCAGTCCTCTGATGGGGTGAGGGCTGGGTGTTGCTCCTCTCATATCCACAAACATCCAGTCACTGCTCTGGTCCAGGTGCACACGGGCTATTGATGTGTTGCATCTAGCTAGCCACTGATATCTTGCTGCAGAGAAATACATTTTGCACATGTTTTATTTTCTTACTTTAGTAATAGATCCACACAGGTTCATATGGTTCACATTAATCCTCTGAGACTTCAGTGAACCACCCACCCCCCAAACAGATAGAATGACTGAACCAATGGCACACTTTGGTTCAGTCATTCCATTTCATCCCTTTGTACACAGCAGTTACCTGTGTGTGAAAGATATTTTCTGCCATGAAAAAAAAAGTAATATCATACAACAAAGTGAAAACTCAAAGAATGAGCCCATTGTTGGGTTTTGGAGGTGTATTTTATATTGTGTACACTTATATTTTGATAAGAATATAAAGTAATTATGTGCAAATAAATAGTGACATATTTTGAAAATATTTTTTTCAGAATATCATTTCGGCTGATATTCTGACAGCTGAGATAAGCAGACTGCAGGCATTGAGGTCCCTTGAGAGCATTATGTCTTTACTCTTGCTCAGTCCAGCTGACCTTGTTAATTCAATTCTAACAGAGTTTATATTGGTCCACACTGGATGAAAGGTACTTGCATGAGTGTGAAATGCACTTGCTCTGTGGGAGTTGAATTACGCAGTGTAAAGCCTTGGGGACACCAATCCCAGCTGCCCTCACCTCTCACTCAGTTCCCATTTCCGAGGCAGTGAGCGTGGGATCGTTGCGATGTCATCCGTCCACTCCCATCTTGTCACCGGCCCCCTCCGGGGGCCCCGCCCCGGCCACCGCCACATTAGTCACAACCACTTCCTCAGTGTAGTTCAGATCCCACACCATATAACTCCTTTGTTCTCTGATACACACTGTAGAGAGCAGCACAACTTTATTACATTTAGTTGCATGTTATTCAGGCAGGCTTATCAAAGCTGATGGCGCTATCAATAGCTGGTGCAGTAGCAGCATGCTAAACGCTGGGCTGAACGCTTAGATGTGAGAACATTTATTTTCTTTTTTTTCAAATAAACATTTGGCATCACAGTGACCTGTGTCGGCTATGCATTGCAAGTCATTGCATATCATGACTTTGGGTAAGACGGGTTAGTATCACTTAGGCTGACCAGGTAGGCTGACATAGAGAATCTCAGTCACTTGTCCTGTTTGCTCACTGGACGTACATATTTCTACTGTGATTGCCAGTAGTTTGAGGCAATAACGTAAAAACACCACTGCTTTCTAAATCCAGACATTGGTGGGAAGGCTAACGGAGTGTCTTTGTTGTATGGCGCTGGCTGATGGTGGATGGTGGGTTCTACATCCCACCCTCTTCCATTATGATATGGAATAAAGGGCCCTTTGTGTTGCTGTCCCTCTTGACCCCCGGACACATTCCACAGCTACTCCAGGACAAGGGAATCTGTCTCCTCATGGAGGCCCGGCATGGGAACCCTGTCACCACAGCAGTCCCCTTTAGAGAAGCACCATAGCGGGTGCCCCACAACTGCTGCACCGGAAAGTATACCAGATCTCATGCCTAAATTCATAAAAATAAACCTACCCAGTCAATGCTCCTATTCCTGAAACTATTAATGCCCCTTGTAAATGTGCTTGTTTCTAAAACTATACCTGCCCCATGTAACTTTGTCTGTTTCTATACCTGCCCCACTGTTTATAAAATGATACCTGCTTTCTAATGCCATGTACTTGATCATAAAACTATGCCTTCCCTGTCCATGTGAATGTTCTTAGTAAAAGCTCTAGGTAACATGATCTCGGACTGAATCTGACCTGAATCTGTGCTGAATTTGCATTGTGTCACCCAAGGCATATACTGTATGTATTCTGTCAGCAGGGATAACAGTATTCCAGGTACTCGTGGCTTGCTCTGATTGTCCCTAAAATGGTCCTGTCTGCCAAATTTCCATAGTTTTCCTGGTCAATCTGCACTCCAGAGAGTTTGTGCCCAAAAGCCTCATTCCAAAGACTGCTAGTCCCCTTGCTTGTCCTCTGCTGGATTGGCAACACCTGTATGTGATAACTTCATCCGTGACCATGACCATTTCCCTCTCACTGAACTGGCCCAGTCATTAGAATGACCAAATTTCAGGCTTGCGGATTGAAGAAGATGTGACTTATAATGCACCGCTAAGAAAAACACTGGTACCAGCTCACGTTGCATGAGCACAGCTGTGGCTGATCCTACCCAATGTCTTCCAATGCATCCTTTCCTAAGACTGTTGATCCCTGCCCTCAGCATTTACACTACACCATTAATATAGAACTAATCTGATATACAGTATAATAAGAAAACATTTGAGCTATGAAATATTCAAAAGCAACCAATATCCAAGTTTGGCCGGCTCACGTGGGGCAGCAATAATTGGCTCGCTGCTCCAGAGGGAGGGACTTGGCAGGGTTATTAGGTCGCCGCACAATAAGCACCTCGGGCGCCTCGGAATCACGGCAACGGGCACGAGACGAGATGGCTTGAAGAAGGCGTGTCGCTCTCATTCGGGCAAAAAGGGAAAAGGGAAAAATCTGAAAAAAAAAAAACAAAAAAAAAAAACAACCAATATCTACATTTCCGCATTGATAGCTGAGATACCTCAGGTACCTGAATAACTAGTTTGCAAAATCCTGTGCTGTGTGGATACTTTTCCAGTAGCCCCATTTCTCCATGAGAAGCGAGAGGAGGAGATGGAGGATTTATGTGGGAGATGCACAGAATTGATCTTTTTTTGGGGGGATTTATGAACTATGCTGTGACTGAAACACTCTGAAGCACAGCTGTGCCAAAGTACATGATATGTATGTGCTGTATAAGTTTAAAATAGAGTGAGTGTAAACAGGTCACATCTGCTACTTCTAAACAGGCCACACAGGGCAAACGTTCTAGAAATTCTGACCAATGGAGAAATACATCATGTGTACTGCTGCACCTCATGTTTCTGGATCATACTTTTGAAAGAAGAACAAAAGTTCAGCTCACGAAGAGTGAAAAGTAAGAATAAACAGAGAAAATGTGATCTTATTTCAGCTTTACTTTTGCAACTTCCTATTAGAAGTAATTGTGTTCATATCTGAAAGCAATAATTTATTGTCTAATGCAGTTATGAGGGTTGGTATGATTGTAGCCTTCTTGCAAAAATGAGTCACACACATTTTAAGTATTCAGTTATTTATTTTGATTTTCATAAAAACACAGTTGGTTGGTTGCTGGAGTGTCCAAGGGTGTCCTCGTTTCTCAAGATGCTTGCAAGTTGTGAAGTACTGGGTTTTTGTTAACCACATGGTATATGGAAGCCAATAATGTAAATTTCCTGCTCTTAGTCTACCCTGGAGGTACCCTAATTCATCGTCTGGATGGCCATAGTGTCTTGAGGCTTGATAGTGTCTTCCCAATTATTCACTGGGTGGAAACATATTTAGCAATAAATAGCACCAGCTTATCATCAAACTATTTTACTAAACAAAAATGTGGCCATGTAAGCCACTATGTAATTGTCTAAATGGCATAAAGTATGTTTTGCTCAATTGATATTAAACATTCAAAGGCTGGGAAAAAACAATGCTGTCACAGTCTTGCTGTGTTTGTTGTGACGCTGTAATTTTGGGTTAGACAGTGGTAATCCACAGCTGTCAACATACAAGTCACAGCACTAATGATTTTCTCTACAAATGTTTACCATCTAAGTGAATAGAACCACAAGGAAACCCTTGGCACTCGTAGAAAATATTGATTGACTATTAGGTTACAAAATTGGTACTATACATGATTTTAACTTTAGACATAAAAAAATTGACTAATAAACAACTACAACTACTATGCTATCATCAACATAACATGGATTTTTTTTCTGTTAGAAAAAAGGAAATGGGCAAACACTGCCTACCATATTTTTGTCAGTACAAATGACTACACATCACCTGTATTACTGCAGAAAGTTCTCTCTCATCCATGCAATAATGAATATACATCAAGATGCCATGTACATTTCTTCTACCGAACAGAAAACAGATAGTATATCAGTAATTCTTGTCAGTATTTTAAACTTTGCACATGGAAACAATGCCGAAATATATTTTCAGAGTTTTGAAAATAACGTTTCTTTTTTTGTTTTTTTGTTGCATTTTTTTGTGGTCAAACCAACAACAATAATAAAAAAACAACAACATAAAAGACAAAAAGAAAAAATATTCCTGACTTATAACATCTTTACATTGTACACATCTAGGGTGTGTCCCAATACTTAAAAAATGTATCCTTCTTTCCTGCACTCATTTCCTCCCCCCATATTTCCAGATAGGAAGAGACAAGTGGGGGAAAGGAGGCACCATTTTGACAATATTGACACACACTCATAGTACTTTTTCATAGTTACACTTCCTGTCAGAGGTCATGTGGCAGACCACAGTGGGGTTCACATTCACACTTACTGACACCTTACTCTCACTGTTTCAGAAACATAGAACCTGTATAATCACATAGTCCGCAATGGTAACAAAGCACAGTACATTAAATCAAAATTGAAGAATGCATCTTAATCATTTCCTTCATAAGTAGGTAAAATGTAGAGTAGGCTATGGAATGTACTATACTGTAATGACAGGGGAGAGACATGTACCTGTAACAGCCGTTTACAATAGAACCATCTACAAATTAGTATGTTTGTACAGACTTGAGTAAATTGTACATTTTACATTAGCAAGCATTTTCACAAGTTTCACACCATTAAGCATAGAAGAAAGAAGCTTTTACAACAAATCCCATAGTTTTTTGTCCTGCTTCTTTTTCACACTTTATTTTTGAATATTATGCTGCTGTAATATTAAACCAATAACTAAAATATTAATATTCAAATTGGCTATATTCTGAAAGAAAAATGTAGAAGCTAAAATCCTTTGCCAAGCCTTCCCAATTAGGGTTTTAATTCTTGGATGAGACATTTTTGACAGAGTAACATACTTGGTAACATACTCACATTGGAAATATGTACATTTTTTGTAACATGCATTTGTCATTTTGATGAATGGATCATATTCCGTGTAATTTTTTAATGACCTCATTCATATTTGCTCATGTATAACTTTAACCTAAATGAACAGTAGAATGCTTTTCTTAAAGGAATGGAAAATGGAGTACCTGAGGTAGCATTTCTTTTAGGGCATGAGTCTTCTGAAACTCGGATTATTTACCTATTTTTTATTTTCAGTGGAATTAAAATTGATTACTTTTATCAGTCCCAAGAAAGGAAAACTACATTTAAACCAACCCTGTTTCAAAAAAAAAAAAAGAAAAAAGAAAAAAAGAAACTTGTTGCTGGAACTGATGACAGTTGACACATGAATGAACTACAATTCCCAGAAAGCAGCACATGCATATTTCATTTTACAAAGAGATGCTGCACCTTCATGTGTCACCACTGTTTGTTGTTAAAAGTTAAGACCAAACATCACACAAAAATGTGCAAATAGAAACAACCCATTGCACTGTTTAAAAAAACATTTTGTTCTTTATCTGTTGTTTTGTAAGGCTCATTATGCTGTGATGTAATGTATAGTGTTTTTTTATGCTATTTATCAAAATACATGGCAGATCACTGTAAAACAGATCTGATAGTGCTTGTTCCTTTTCTGCTTTAAAATATAGTGCAATGTTTCAAGCATTACCAGCCATCACTGGTTAAGAAAAAAGGGCTACAGAAAGAAAGGACATAAGAAGATCATATTCAAAATTTCAGTGACATATTTTGAATATTAAAAAGTTGGTATGTGTGTGTATGTGTACACACATGCACGCACAAACACACACAAACACACTTTCTCTCTCTTACATGCACATACACACACACACACACACACACACCAAAGGTTTCTGTCAACTCCCCGTAGAGTTAGTGCAGAAAGCGACAGTGAAGAATGATTAGTCTGTTGTTAAGGGCCGTGTTAGTGCTGTGCTGCGTGAGGGCGGTTGCCCGGTTATAGTAGCCGTGAGTTCTCTTGGTCCGGCGCTTAGACGTGGCCAGGGAGGACGGAAGGCAGGGGAGAGCGGGGTGAGGGAGGGGTATAATCCTTATGAGTAGGAATTGAGACATTCCTTGGAGCGGGACTGGATGTCTTGCAGCTCCTGCTCCTCCCTGGTTTTGATGTCTTGGTACGCATGCATGTGACTCGCATCCTTTAGGTAGGCCCAATTGGCAGAGAGAATCATGAGGAAGTGGATCTGGAAGAGAAGGGTGAGGTGGATGGCCAGTGAGCAGGTAAGGATGCAAAGCAAGCTAAACAAGTAGAGCTACATCACACAAAAAGTTGTTATTATTATTATTATTATTATTATTATTATTATTATTATTATTGTGAGATAAGGGAACTAAAGGGAGGTGAACTACTGGGATATGATGGGATGGGTGCACTCTGAGATTTTAGTGTAGTTTATACCAATGGCTGTTAGTATAATTACAAAGGAACGAAAACACCACTGCAAGATCTGAATGAATGCCACTGTGGCAATTTTTCATTAATAATATTTATGTCGTCTAACATACGTTATTTTCCACTGGAACCTCTATTTATACACATTTGATAAGGAAAAGACCATGGGTGCTTCGTTTGTACATAAAGCATGTTTATTTTGTATAGAAAGAGAAAATAATAACTACAGTGTTCAAAATCTTAAAAAAACGTAATCCTTATGAAATGTGAAGTACAATTAACCATTAAGAAAATAAAACAACAAAATACAGGCATGCAGGCTCAGTATTAAACAATAGTGGCAAGTAAAGCATTTTTTATGGAAACCTTTGTATGAATAATAAAAAAAGATATTCCCTACCATCAGCTTAAACTATGAAGGCACATCTTGTTTAAAAAATGACATTCTAAAACAGGAATAATTTTTAAAATATATATATGGAGTACTCATACTCTGAAACTACAGACACCAAGCAAAAATACAATTCCGGTTGTAGACAAATCCTTCATTAACGCTTGTTGCCTCCCTGTACAATTATTTTCTAGTACTATTGCTCAACTTTCTTCTAAGTCACCACACTGATGACAAGTTGTGCCCAATGGAATACAGTAAGGTATGGCACCTGGCTTGAGAATGGTGAGAGCTTACTATAGCATGTCTGTCTCGTCTACCTTGCAAATGTAAAAATGACATAACCTGTGGGTATTAAAAACTATCTAAACATGGTGCTCAGATAAAGCAAAATTGTTTACACTACATGACGGGATATGTTATCGACTCTGTTTGTTCACTTTAAGAAAACAGGAGTCTCACATGGCAGGATGTACAAACACAAACCTAACCCAGGTACCATACCTTCGAATGGGCCTGTCCTTGGACACACAACAAACTGCTATTTACAGATGATAAAGTCAAGGAGAAGAGAATGGAAGATTTTTTGCATTTTTTTAGTCCATGTTGTCAGTGACTGCTCTCTCTACTCAGCTCCATAGACTGCTGTGTGTGCTTTTAATGTGAATTAAAACTTAGTGCAGCAGTCTTCCCGACTCTTAAACTTCAAAACGGCATAGTTATAAGTGGTAGCCATCATGTAGATCAGCTGGTGGAAGAGAACAGAACAGAGGGGGGTGAGACAACACTCCGCCTACCAGAAAGCCTCAACAGCCTGGATGCCCTGGTAACTGCTGCTATAGCAACAGATCTCTACCCTCCATGGTGTCATTGATCTGTTTTTCATTCCTCCATAGAAGTGTTCTTGATTAGAAGACAATATACACGTGTTGCAGTTCGAAAATGTTGCACCTTTCGTCCATTTCAGATTATATAATGCATCTGCCAAGCGTAGGTTTTGGCCCAAATTTCATCTTTAGGATTTTCAATGTATATCCAAATTATACGAATGCAATAAATATACAATTGTTCAGTACTGGTTCTATAAGCAACCTTTTGGATTCATCCTTGATTATTATTACATTACATTATTATACTTTCTATGCAATTCTGCCATCAAAAATCCATTCACAGCATATGGTTGCGGCCTATGCTATTAGATAGCATTATCGACTATTAAACTGTCAGACAAATGAAATGATCTGACGATAATACACAGTCATCAGTTTTGCGGTCTCTGCCTCCATTCATTTGAGTGCTTCCCACGGGAGAACTGACCATGAGAACATTAGATTGGGCAAATCCTCATTACAATTCAACACACCGCCATACTGCAATCTCCTATACAGAAATACTGGTGGCCTGAGGCCCAAGGATGTTCTGCACACAGAACTGGGCGTCTGAGAAAAACTGTCTCTATTGTCTTCCACCATATTCAAGAAAATCACTGAGGGGTCACCGCATAACACAGATGGGCAGTATTTCAAATGGATGTACATGATATACTGTATATGTTTGCATTAATATATTTCATATCTAATACAGGTTGTTTACCTCTTGTTTCCTATGGTTTATGCCTCTGCAAAGCAACCTGTGCCACCAAATATTTTGACTGTAGTTTATATGTATTTATTTGGGGGATATTCTGTGTTTTGCATTTGCATTTGCACATGCATTTTGCCCATTCCTGTCTGTATTATACATCAGCAGGTCATACAAGAGGATGAGAACTGTACACTTACCAGTGCAATAACAGTGGCGCCAGCCCCAGCACACGCTACAATATACAGGTGGTAAGACAGGTAGAACTGCAAGAGGAGTAGAGGAGTGTCATATTAATAAATATACAGTAACAGATGTTCAGTATCGATAGTACTTGGCACTGCAACAACATGTTTTAATTTGGGTTTCCGAGATTATAAGCTTTGACACATTGTGTTCAGAGATGCTCTTCTGCATACCACTGTTGTAATGCAGTTATTTGCGTTACTGTCACAGTAACTGTCAGCTTTGACCTATCTGGCCCTTCTCTGACCTCTCAACACATTTTTTACCACCAAACTGCTGTTCACTGGATGTTTTTTTTTCCACACCATTCCCTGCTGTATATGTGAAAATCCCAGGAGATCAGCAATTTCTGAGATACTCAAACCACCCTGTCTGGCACCTACAATCATTCCATGGTCAAAGTGAGATCACATTTATTCCGTTTGCTGACATTTGGTCTAAAAAACAGCTGAACTGCATACTTTTATATATGTAGTTTGGTGCTACATGCTTGGCTGATTAAATATTTGCATTAAGAAGCTGGTGTACAGGTCTACCTAAAAAAGTGGTCACTGAGTGTAAGTACTGCATATGAGGAAGGGGCAAGGTGGTCTTACCTCACTGGTGTTACAGATTTCGCCCAGCGTGGATCCACAGGCCTTCCCAGGTGTGGCGTTCCAAGGAATAATACCTATGATATATGTAAGCAATGCCTCACATTCACATAAATCACATTGAACACACAAATAGGATACAGGACTAAATCATCCTTTATTGTCACGTTTCAGGTCTGTCTCGCCATGTTTTATGTTTATTCATTTTGTATTAGTCTTGTATTGTCTTATCATGTATTATGTTAGTCTAGGTTCGTCATGTTGTTTAGTTATGTTTCGTTACGATTTATTTTCTTGTCATGTCTAGTTATGTTTTCGTACTATTATATTACCTTGTTATGTTGAGTGATTATCGTCTTAGTTTCGCTTTGTGTTATGTTTTGATGCATGTTTATTGTTACGTTTACTGGTCGTTGTTATGCATACACTTTTACATGTTTTTCCGCAAACCTTGCGTTCCGCCTTTTCTCTCTCTCTCTCTCTGTCATTTCACTCCCTAATTGTTTCCATTTGTCTATTTACTAAAACTACTAACGCTAGATCAGGATTGGGTAGAAACTAACAAACTAATCATGTGTTCATGTTACCTTATGTTTCTCGTGCATGTCATTTACTAATTTACTAATGCTAGGGCAGGATAGGTTTATTACTAACGATTACTAATCTCCTTGTTAAACTTGTCATCCATTGCACCTGTTTTCCATTTCCTTGCTACGCTCTAACTAATTGTCTGCACCTGTCTACACCCGCATTTATAGCCCAGTCACGCTACTGTTCACTGCGAAATTGTCTGCCTCTGTTTACCACGCAACTCTTGAGCATTTACCACTATTGATTACACGATTACGATCCAAGCCTGTTACCGACCATTGTTTATTGATTTCTGTTTTGTGACCATCGTTTGTTTTTTGACTACGTCCTCGCCTACCGTTTTTGTACTTTTGCTTTGCTGATTGTTTCATGGTTTCGACTCCCGCTTCGCCCACGACTACGCCTCTGCCTGCCGTCCGTCTGTTCATCTGCCCCGCTGACAGCTCTCCTGCTACCGGACCTCCCTGCAAGTCTACCGACTACGAGTTTGCCTCTTCCCTCGGCACCGTGCTTTTTGTTAGTTTACTTTTTGTTTGGCTGGATCTACGTGTATGGACTTTGCTTGTGTTGACTACTCTCCTGGGATTCGTCCCGAATAAAGCCCTGAGGGGTCTTTATATTACTATTGTTTCTGAGTCGTGCATTTTGGGTCCAACCCCCACGCACCCGTCTCATTTATGACATTATCAATTACCGCAAGGTGGATCTTGCTCACTCCAGATATATCTTTGAAATTCATAATGAGGGACTTCATTATGTCACAAGCTCTGATAGCACTCAAAGTCATTATATCCTATTGGAATAATAAAGGTGCTGAATGCAGACAATGGAGAGAGAGGAAGGGAACTTTGAGAAAAGAAATTTAAGGAGTCCTTCAATTTTACATTTCTGTAAAGTGCCACATTGGAAGCCCATCCTTGTGAGTACATTACTGTACAATTCCTGAAGAAGATGGCTCTGAGCAGCAAGCTGGAGACCAGAACGGATTGCCCCCTGCTTGGTCTAATCAACGGTAAGTCGCTTTGGATAACAGTAAAAGCGTCAGTTATAGTAAATAACTGTAATATAATGTTATGGGCTGAGTTTAATTTTGGCCTTGACATTTATGTGTTTTGTTTTTTTTGTGATCAAATGTGTTTTCACATTCAGCCAAAATTCTCAAACAGAGCTTTCAACAGTGTATTTTCCACCTTAACCCCCCCCCCCCACAATGAAATCACCGAAATCCAAAATCAAAACGAGAAATCACACGATTCTACAGCAGCTGGATGCAAAGTGTCCACATTTCTGTAATTAGCTCCATGAATCTGAGCGTTCAATATCTGCATGTAGAAAGTTATTTACCCAATGAGACCAGGGCAGTGGCAGCTTCCATCTTTGTGCATGCATCTTTTTAGCTGCAGAGAGGCCAGCCAGCCATACACGATTTTGAGGTAGAGATAAATCAAGTTTCGAATTGTCATTCAATGTTAGTACTCTGGGACGGCATGGAATATCTCTGTTAACAATATTGGATAAACATTTAATTTCATTTTAGTGCACCATTTTCACAAGTGTTGTTTTTCTTTCCCTTTCACTTTGCTGGTAATGTGTAGAAAAACTGCAAATGAAATTGTAATGCTTTCCACACAGTCATTTTGCTGTTAGCCAAAACCTTTCTTACCATGCAGGTTCTTCAGCGACTCAATGACCCCCAACAATATCAGGTGAGATACCTTCTGGAAGTTTGAACAGTATAAGTTGAACAACCATTTTCTGCGTATGTGAGCAGCAGCAGGTGAAACCCATACACGGCTGGAATACTGATATTGCACAATGCGCTCACCATACTGACGGACATCGACACAGATGGAGTCCACGGAGGTGATGTTTGCCACTGGTGACCTCATGGCGGTGCAGGTGGACCACATGTTGTAGAAGAGGAAGACGGGAACAGCGGAGAAGCCGAACACACCGAGCCAGGCCACGCCCAGGATGTAGGTCAGGAACACAAACTGCACATAGACACATTTCATCATGATTACAACTGTCTGATGATGATGATGATGATGGTCATCACTGTCATCATTACCTTTCCACATTAAAGGCCCAACCAGTAATTTTGGTTGCTACTATAATGCTAATGCCATAATAATGGTAAAGATCCTCGTAAAAAGCACTTCAAAAGAAGAAATAAGTATTAAAAATGAGTGTCGGACTGACACTACTTCCTTGTTCATATTCCGCTCATTCGTCTATATTATTATATAACTGACATTTTGGAGTCCTTGTTCAGCTTATCACCATGGAAACAAACAAATCACTCACTCATCAGGCAAGATATCGAAAGAATAGTTAGCTAATGTTTTGACTAAAAAAAATAATGCCTAACTACACTTGACATTGCCACAGTATCCTTAAGTGGACAGCAACAGTAATAAAGGCTCAGGTCAGTGGGCTAAGCAAAGTTACCAAGATACCAGTGTTAAATACTATGAGTACCATGATCCACCTAGGCACTCAGTTGCCTTCATGGAAGGTTTCATTTGATGAAGGTTCCATGTAAATTACAGTGTGAGCCTTTAACCCTTTGAAGAGCAGTTTTTTCATGAATTGCTTTCAATAACCAGTATGGATTGTTATATCAGCATTAGAATGGTCAGTTGCTTCACAACATTCTAGTCACATACATTTGTGATCTTATACCTTAAAGGGTTAAGTATGAAGCGTGTGTGTGTGTGTGTGGGTGTGAGTGTGTGCGTGTGTATGTGTGCGCATGTGAGGATGTGTGTGTGGTTGTGTGTGTCTGTGAGTATCTAATGTACCATTCCACTGATGCATCTCCCACAGATGGTGGTCTTGAACTCGCTGTGAAGCTCCTTGACAGCACTGGTGGTGTAGAAACCTTCTGCCAGAAGAATGATGCCATACAGGAAAAAGAAGGAGGCGATTCCATAGATAATGTACTGCATCAGCTGTATTCTGCACAAAGACAAAGCACACAAACACTCTTAAGCCAAGATTAGACCATCAGACTTTTGTGAGGATGATTCATAACAATTCCCCTTTCCCTAAAACTATACCTTAAAGGCAAACACCTTTTTTCTGACTTACCCAGACTTAGACGAGATGAACATCTCAATTTTCATGTTAGCATAACATGTTAGCTTAGCATAAAGACTTGAAGCCTACCAAAGTCAGTAGCCTACCTCCTTCAACGTGAAGAATTACACCTTACAGCAACTCCGAAGCTGTCTTATTTACACAAGGTATCATGTGTATTTGAAATATGTTATCATAGTCAAGGGTTTAAGGTTGTTTGTATTAGAATGATCTCTGGTAAACTACAATTGAAAAAATATATAACATAATCATAAGCATGAACACCTGTCCTAACTACTCATGACAGGATATTATACCCGATGTCATGTAACATTACTATGATATATGAATACATGACATTGAATCAGTTTTTCTGAATCTGTTTTGCACTGCATGCATTATGCAAGTAATGACATTTGTTATGAAATTCCTTTAAGAACAGTATGCAGGCTAATTCAATGATGTATCATTCGAGTGAAGTTGTTCCAAAAGATTATATTAGTTGTATTATAAACAGAATTAAGAACGACAGGGGAAACCAATGAAAGCAGTGACTTACACATCCGTTAATACTGCATGGTCAGAGGTGATCTTGGAGAAGTGGGTTTCCAGGATAGTGACCGTGCCAGTCAGTGCCACATGGCCACAGCCGCAGAACAGGGCTACACCGGAGAAGCAGAGGATGGTCGCCACCAGTGACGCGTAGGGGACCCCGCCCAAACACTTGATGCAGCATTCGAAGCAACCTGCACAAACAAACAAAGGGAAGGGAGAAGGGAGGGGATATTTCAGCAAAACAGTGGATGACAATCTGTACCATCTGTACTGTAGTGCCGGGAATATCTCGGCCTAAAGTATTACATCACAATCCTCTTCACACCCCAAGGTGTGGGGGCAGGAAGTGGGAGCTATTGCTGCCTTCCTTATGTAAAATTGTACTCTTTCGATTCCATCGGAATGTCTTTCTTTTTTTTTTTTTGCTTTAACACATATGCATTAACAATGCAAAGTACATTAACTGAAAGAGGATGATTCAACTGATAATCACTATGAATCAATTTTCCAAAGGTCGTACTGTATAGATCCACAAGATGACTAATTATTTATTCAGCTCTTTTATAGACAGCATGGTCAGACAGAAAATGTCACACAAAAAAGCATATAAAACAAGCAGCACTGCATACCTTACATGCAAGTTTCCATGGCAACCCTCACCATTAATTTCTCACAAAATAATTACTGTACATTCAAATTATAGTTCACTAAGGAGAGGAGACTAAGAATGTTCTATATAGAACAGTAATTCTACCAAAAATGTCCAGGGTCATCGTTCACATTGTTGTTGTCCCACAGGCCTGAAATTCTGTATTGTTAATATTATATTTACTATACTGCCTACTGTAATGCTGTAGTGCTTACATACAAACCCTATAGAAAGACATTCAGATAATGTCTTTAAGTTGAAATGTGGTCATGTTAAATATGAACATTTGAATGTTTCATTTAAATGAATTAAATATAAATTTTTGATTTGTGGTTGTACGTCATTGGGACATTGGCTTTGCCAAAGCATTATAGTAGTGTGAGCTTAATAGGTAAAATAATCTGTGTCTGCACACTGTGCTAGCAGCTCCCAAAACTGTGCAATCTTGTTATGTGACAAGTTATGTGACAAATTCCCTAGGATCCAACAGGGCACTCTTCCTCCAATTTTACATTGCTAAGGCATCCATGGTAATGTCTGCAAGATCTTAGCTGGCAAGTCATCAGCTGAATATAGAGCAACTGCACTAATGGAAAGCACACATGCTGAATGATGTACAGCCAAGGAATTAAGGAAATCGATGCCAATTGATTATGACAGAATTAAATGATACACAGAGGCCAATTCATCTTCAGTACTGTCAATCTGCAGTTAAATGTCTCTTTTTCATGAAATATGAATACTGGCCACCTTATGCTTTGCATTAAGTCCTTGTAAAAGGAACCGCATTCAGCAATAATGACTGCAATTGCTGAGTGCTGCAATTTTACAAGCTACCTAAAATGTTATTTCGGGACTGGGACAAAGCAAAGAGTTCAGCAGCATAATTCTCCCCAGCAATTTGTTAGGACTTCCTGTCTCGTTCTCACTTTGTGGCTTGCAGTTTCTCAAAATGGGATTTTGTGCAGAAACACAAAGTAGCAGTGATTCTTTCCACTGAAAAGTATTCCCACCGAATGCAATAAAGCCTGTCAAGATCATGAAGATCCTCACCACACTGATCAGTACTGAGCATACATAGAGCCTGATCCAGGGCATCAGGGTACAGCGGAGCCTTGCTTTCACAGTATACTGTATAAGAACTACGAGGGAAACGTGCTCACAAATGTTTCCATTCAATCCTATTCAATTTGGCACTTCCACAAGTGGAACCACCGCAAGATGGCTGCCATGGCCCGGAAATAGCGTTACGGATGAGCCTGCCATGTTTTTCCTATTGGAGTGTTGACCAAATTCATCAAACATGCACCAGCATGAATTATGTAATAAATACAAGCAGGGGATAGCATTTTCCATTTTTCCTGGATGAAAAGTTTTTCAAGGTTGAGCCAAAAATAAAAAAAAACATCAAAAGTCACTGAACCGATTGTATTGACTAGGCACACTGATCTCTGGTTAGGAGCAAGAATCAATGGGATTTGCAACAGGGTTACATGGCATTCATAGTAGCGTTGCAGATTCTTTACAAGATGAGGTCAGTTGCACTGTAGCAATGTAATATTCATAATATAATATATAAATATTACTTCTCAGCATTCTCAGCAAAATTCCACTGATAATAAAAGTGGCTTACAGAATAGGAATGTTAACATAAACACATCAATTTCAGCTGAGTTTAGTACCGCTTTTTTTTAAAAATGATTCAAACTGGAATGCAACTGAAGACAGAGGGTAACGTTAAAGTTAGCCAGATATTTTCTAAAGCAGGCGGCACATGTCAGGCTTATTGCCTTTAAAATATGCCTCAAGCTACCGGGTATTATCAACAGCTGTGCTATCGACTACAACTTTGGTTGCTAAGGATAGCTAACTTAGCTAGCTAAGAGTTCGCTGTTGTCACTAGCTAAAAAATAGCAGCAGCCATTATACTCAACAAAAGGGACAAAATTATTACATTCACCTGAGATGTCACATCAGAGAAAAAACTGGGTCATGGAAAAAGCACTGTTTTGAGATTGCAGTTTCTTTCCTTGTTCTGTGTTTGCTCTCAATCGTGAGATAAGGGCTTTGTAGCAGCTAAGTAGTAGCTTAGATGCAGAATTTTGTATCCTTTGAGATTCATACAGATTGTCTGTATTTCTATTTGGTTGACTGAAACTATTGGCTGCTGGAATCCACAGGAATTTTGACGAAAGCATTGCAAGTTCACAAATAGTGTACGTTTAGCAGGATTACAAAGAAATTAAAGCTCAATGCATTGATTTATTCCAATAATTAATTAATCAATCAGTGCAGCATTAATCAGATGTGGAGGGCAGAGTTGTGAGTTTAACACTTGACCATGACAAAGCCAAGGACATAACACTGGTAAATGGACTTGAACAAGGCTGAAATAGGAAACTAATGAGTAATCTTAATCTTAGAAACATAATATTTGTTTGCTTGCAAAGTCAGGTATGTACACTATGATATGGCATACTCTTGTTTTCTTGATACCCTTCTTACAATCTGGGCCTCGCTGGTCCTAAATCCATATTTTCATGTTTCTATAATGGGGAATAATGCCACACAGAATTTATTTGCCCGATAAAACATTTCAAACAAGTGATGAGGGAAAATGTATTGCTGGCAGCATACACACACACATTATTAACTGTGCAGATGGTAAATGTTTTCAACTTGTATGTAAATATCTGAATGCATATGTATACTTAAGTGCAAGTATTTAACTAATTCTGCTAAATCACTAAGTTCATCCCTCTCCTTAGTGAAACATGGAGGGTTTACAACAAACACATTTTCCCAAGGCTGGCGAACAGCAGTTGCCATGGCAGCATGTCACTGTGTTACTCACCCCACATTTCACACACACATGGACACACACTCTTTCCAAAGAGGGAAATGCAGTGTGACAGGAGCACAGTCATAGTGAGGACTCAAAATGTCCTCCCCCAGTGCTTGATGATATCAGTGTATCAGTGTAGTACAGAGATTCAAGCATAAACTTCATTTGATTAGCAAATGAATCGCAAGGCAAATATGTAAACTCGCGGATAAGGCTCCTGGCAATTTGAATGCAGTGTGCTTTGCCCCCTTTAGCAGCAATTTGATTTAGAAATTCTGTGGTCACTAAAATGGACAATTATTTCACTACTCATTTTGTAGCTATGAATTATTTTAGACTGTCAATACGGAAACTGAAAGCTGTTGACCAAGATACACATTAGAAGACACACCATCAGTGAGATAATACAGAAAGGGGAGCAGCAGTCTGGCAGCAGGTGGCTTCTGACAACCCAGCTGAACTTAAACTTCTTACACTGTTCATTTTTATTTACATCTAAGAAACTAAGAAACAGCTAAGAAACATTATGCAGTAAAATGTGTGTTGTATTGTAAGCAAGAAAAAAAGTTATCTGGTCATTATACCATTTTTTCTTGAACTTTCACCCAACTTCTTGATTTTAGATGGACTCAACAGATGAGTACGTCATTTTTGAATTCATGAAAGCGTGACTGTCTATTTGATGTATTAGTATGTAAAATTATGTACTGTTTTATAAGAAGCTTGAAATAGCATAATTGCAACTGCCATGTTCATGCCATATTTGTTGCACACTGTTCATACATGTCAGTGTGTCACACTAAGGTGCATAGTGCCGAGGACACCCTCAGACTGCACACTAAATGTTCCCTACTTCTGACAGAGCAGCATGAAGGTTAAACTGCAATGTCAACATCTGCCTGGGTGGTGTGACAGGCTTCAATGAGGACAAACACTCACACAACCATTTGGACAGCAGCTTTTAAGCCCCTCCACACACACACACACATACACACTGATCAATGTTTCCGCCAGCTGATTATCTACCCCACAGAGTAATGGCCTGCCTTTATCAGCTTTGGCATTTTCATCACTGGCCCATTCATCCTGTTAAAGCTGGGTTAAACTCTGCAGCTCTGTGAGCATCTGGACTCCCCCTCCCCTCTCCTCCACACACACACACACACACACACACACACCTGCCCCAGCATTTTGTTTTTCCCACACCTCCACAGGGTTGCACAGACATGTGCTATTAAAAAGCTGTCCTCCAGACCAACTGCTAGAGCAAATACTGTTCCCGCCTGTCCGCCCCCGAAAGGCCTGCACCTCACATCATGCCTTGGTGGAATAACACTATAAATCTGCACGCCGTGTGTTTGCTGCGCTGGAGAGGCCTGGCTGTGGCCACTGAATTGGAGCCTTCTCCATTCCAGTGAACGCCACAATACCGACCTCTGGTGTTATGACTGGCCCACCCGTGTACTTTATCATTTCGGCACTCCATTTGCCGAGGGGGTAAGCCAGTGGCAGGAGGCTCCTCCATGCTGTAATGGAAGAATTTGATCCTTGACAGTTTTTATAATTTGACATATCTCGCATTACGTGTCTATAGTCTGAGGTGGACTACTTACATACATTACGACTACCATGAGTATTGCTACTGTGCTGGAATTAATCTACTCTCCAGATTCCAAACAGTATTGATAGGGACGTGTGTATGTACTGTAGGGCGGCCTGTAGCGTAGTGGTTAAGGTAAAGGACTGGGACACGCATGGTTGGTGGTTCTAATCCCGGTGTAGCCACAAAGCCGTTGGGCCCTTGAGCAAGGCCCTTAACCCTGCATTGCTCCAGGGGAGGATTGTCTCCTGCTTAGTCTCATCAACTGTACGTCACTCTGGATAAGAGTGTCTGCCAAATGCCAATAATGTAATGTACTGTATGTGCCCATAATCTAATCCCAGTGATATACTGTACTGACTAAATAGTCAATAGATAATTCCTTTAATTTGAATAAAGATACTTGGGCACAGTTCCATTTCAGCACATTCACTGAGAAGGAGGTACTGAAGTGCTACTATCTATTGATGTGAAAAAATCCACTGGTGAGGATAAATTAGGTCCTGGCATTTTATAGCTTGTGACACCACTGATTACCAGGTCATTGGTAATTGGTCATTTTTAATGGAGGTATCTTGAGCATGGAAAGCAGCTAATGTTTGATCATTTAAAGGGAGTGATGCTAGCAATGTAAGATTTCTAACCTGTCCTGCTTGTCGAATATCGGGTAAATATACAATTATGTACTTTCTTAACCGCAAGTAATATATTGAATCCATAGCAATCTTATTTTTTAGCAAATCTCAGTAAATAGGTTTATCCTGATGACAATGCACAAAATGCAGTGGTTTCACAATTACTCATCAGGCAGAAAGCAAGCAATTACAGCAGATGGAACAGAACGACTGTGGTGATAAAGAAAGGTGTACCACTGGGCTCTATACTTGGACCTTTTCTATTTACAATTTATATAAATTAAATAGCAAGCATAATCTATGATGATGACAGTCCTATACACCTCTGCAATATCAATAAGGCTGGCTATATCATACATGCAGGTTGCTTTTGAGTGAATCTCACACAATAAATACATCAAATACTAGACATTTGGATTGCCCATTTTAAAAATACATATTATGAATTTAACAAAGAAAACTCAGTCAGCACTGGATTCCTATACAGAAACAAGTCTTGCCTCACAGTTGAGAACCACAAAAAGATTGTGCAAGCTATAATTTTAGCATTTATGGACTATGGGGATATATTACATACAGTATGCCACAGCCACAGTCATAAAACCCTGGGATGCAGTCAATCATAGAGTATTATGTTTTATTACAGGTGATGGGTTTCGTACACATTGCTGCTTTCTTTCCCATGCAGTACCATGGCAATCGTTTGCTCTAACGAGAAAGCAGCCCAGCACTTTATGTATATACAAAGCCCTCCTCACAAAGCTGCCTTTTTATCTTATCTTTTAGAAACTCAAACTATGGAACAAGATCTTGCAATTGGATTATTCTAGACACTCCAAGATGCACAACTGAAATATGGAGAACTGATTTTAAAGTATACAGCACCACACATGTGGACTAGATTTCAGTCACTTAAACTAGATGCCTTGGTGTCCTTTAGATAGTTTAAGGCTTAGGGGGCTCATCTTATAACTGAATAAAGTGTACATGTGCATGTGTGTATTTGTTTGTTCAAATGCATGAACTATTCTATATTCCAATGTATGCAAGTGCAATGTATCATTCTCTCATAGGTACATATGAAGTTGTGTAATGACTTTGTACATGGCTTGTCTGACATTGTGTAGTCTGCAAAAGAGACCCTTGGTTTCAGTAGGATACCCTGCTTAAATAAAAGTTTAAATAAAATCTGACATTAGATTAGTCTCTCCCAGATGAAAATATCAATTTAATTGTCTTTTAATTGGCCTCCAGGTATCACATTGGGGGATATGAAAGAGGGATAATTACTCTTTTGGGACAGACAGAAAATGCTCTCAGTCCTGCCCTTCTCATAACTAATAAAGAGAAAGTGAAGGATGATCCCATGCTCGGAACTGTTGTCAATGTACCGAACTGCCATCACTCGCAGAACAGGCCTCATCCAACCTTTCGCCAATGATAATAATCTTCCACAGTGCACCCTACAGCAAAGCACACAGTGAAAACTGGAAAGAATTAAAAAAGGCAATTAGATATAATAAAGCAGAAGACATTCTTCTGAGATTCCATCACTAGGAATGAGCAATGGAAAGTGGCCCTGCCAGGGAAAGAAGGGTTCTACATGAGAGCTGAAAAAATGCACAGATTGAGCATCAGTGGGAAGTGGATCGGATCCAGGGACTGGGCATGAGCTGGGAGGAAGGCCTGCTGCGGCAACCTGTCACTGGGTAAAACCGTCAGGCGAAAGCATCTCTAACTGACTATGTAGGTGTGATGCGGTGAGTGGATATTAAAGAAGGTGAAAGAAAGAAGCAGCTCTTGAATTTACACAGACCTCACTGAATTCTTGAGTTACATGGCCAAACTTATCCAGAAAGGGCCTTCTTCTCTCTTGATCCTAAAACTCACACACACACACACATGCACACACATACACACGCACACACACACACACACTCCAGATGAAAATCTGCTGACTTTCACATGTTCCCATCCATAGCAGATAAGGCAAACACACTGACAAGATAGGCTTTCCCAAAGAAAGAGAGAGAGAGGGAGAGAGATGCTTGGAAACAGAATCACTGTTTGCTGCCAAAACCAGACTCCCTCAGCAATAAAAAAATATTGAAAATATGGATGTACAGAAGCACATAAATGAGAAAAAGAAAGTATGCAGCTCAGTCAATAGCACACACAAAGAAGCAGTGTTCAGCCTGTTTATCAGACTGGGGGCCTCCGCAGTGAGGGCCATTCAGCGCAATGCGGGGCCAAGGACCCGCCATTTCCGCCGCCTTGTTCTGGGCCTGACCGCAGCGCGGCCCAACCGCAGAGCTCCATCCTGTCTCCCAGCATGCACCACTCCATCACAATGAACCGGCGCAGATGGACAGAAGCCTTCACACTTTAGGAGCGCTCCACTGATTTATTTATTAATCACGTCTTCCTTCCCAGCACAGGGTGCATGGCACGACTCAAAGAAATAACAACCGTCTATGATAAACATCCTGCACCCCACACTGTTAAAGCTGACCACCAGAGAGTATCATGAAAATACTCCACTGGAGCTGTTAAAGATTATGCTGTCTTGTTTGAAAAATTCTACTGAATATAAAAAGGAGAATCATCACCTATGAGCAACATGTTAGCACGTACACAAACACAGGCATACAGTAAGCTCCAGAATTATTGGCACCCTTAATTAAAATGGAAAAAAAGGCTTTTGTCATTCCATCACTTCCTGTTTCACTAGAGTATGAAAATGAGCCAAAGAGCTGTCAATTCTGAGCTGTCGGTCATACCACTTAGAACTGTAAGGGCAATAATAAAAAGGTGTAAAACAAGGAATCGTTGCAAGCTTGCCAGGAAGTGGATGCAAGTACATATTATCCAATCGGACAGTAAGGAAGATGGTGAGGGAGGCCATACGTATTGCAGTTTAAGATTTGCAGAGATTGGCTTGGGGTCACCAAGTCTAAAAAACACATAAAATGGAACCTCCATACCAACAGCCCTTACTGGGCACAATAAACAAAACCAAGCATCTTGAGTTTGTCAAACCTCATTGGAATTATGACTGGATGAGAGTGCTCATATGAGAGCAAAATTGAATGTTTTGGCCATACATATGTTTGGCAGCAAATGAGAATGGAGAAGCCTACTGTCAAATATGGCGGTGGGTCATTGATGTTAGGGAGATGTTTTGCTGCCTGTGGTCCAGGGCCACTATTTAAAATCAGTGGCACAATTAAATCAACATAGTACCAGGAAATCTTGGCTAATCTTGGCAGACTTAAATCCCATGAAAAACCTGTGGTCTGAACTGAAGAGCGGGGTAATAAAGTGCACTCTTTATTCTTTTAGTATACAGCATTACAGTTTAGTACACATATATCAAGGGTGCCAATAATTCTGGTTCCCGCTGTACATTCCTTCACACCTCATAAATACATTTATCAAGGAATTACCAGCTTATCTCTCGGCTCCGCGTGCTTCGCTCAGCATAACAAGCTCTGAACTCCACTGGAAGTGAAGTCACAGATCTCTGACAAACTGCACCTGACAGGTGCAATGGGCTTAAACCCTCCCCACCCCCTTCACCCCGCCCCCCGCTCAGCACTGCCGACACACCCCGTGCAGCAGAAACACCGGCATTTACACCGTCGCGGAACTAAAGCCCCGTGTCGTGCTGTCTCACCCTCTGCTAGTCACCTGCGTTATGGCCGCTTCGCTCGTAAGGCCTCGTTCATGGGAGATCGATGGCAATAAGAGTCCATAACGGCCTCGCACTGCAAGGTCAGCAGCTGAGTTATAATCCTTAAGAGGTACTCAGCAGAGGAGATGGTGATGTAGAGCCACTCGTGCTATAAGTTTCCTTCCTTGGTTGCACAGATTTACATTTGGGATGTATGGATTTAGGGATGCACTGTATTCTTTTTTGTTCCTTCTTACTCTTTCTTCTGTCAGAAAGGATCATGTCATACGCCAATATCAGCAATCGTGTGTCCCTGTGTTTGAAGCAGTGTGAGCAAGAAAGGCTTGGGTGGGATTAAGGTTACCCAGAGCATGTCACTCTAACCTAAGCTCTCTTGATGCTCGTTTGCTTGTTATTTAACAAAGTGTCCCAATGCAACTCCGAGGGGGACATTTTGCATTGTGTTGTTTTTTGGATAAAGTTCATAGTACACAGCCAAACAAACACAGTCGTAACAAGACAAGGCACATATGGTCCAAATCACATCAAAATGGGTTGGTCCAAAATCAAAACCCTGACATCAAAATGAGTCGAGATAAGTTTAATATTTTTCCATGCACTGTTATTCACCAATTTCTATGAAGATGGAGGTGCAAAGTTCACAAAGTTCTTTGGACAATAATGCAACTTTAATTTCACCTCTGCATCACACCACTCTCCCTCGGAAGTAAAGCACATGCAGACAGAAAGCTTTTGTATAATTACTGAGAAAAAATCCTGTTTCATCTCCGTCATATCCTCCCCTTGGATTAAAAGTGCAATTTATGCGAAAACTGAGTGCTTTGTGTTTTATAAGAGCCTTTGTTCTTACCATTACACATGTCCCTCTCCGATGATAGTCATAATAGCAGTCATAGAAGAATACAGCTGAGTACTTTACCTTGATTGCTCCAGCAAAAAAAGATTGATTCTACTATGACTGCTATTATGAATACCACTGGCACCCTGCAGCTACTAATGCAGTGGTACTACTATGACTGCTGCTGCTACAAACACAGGTACGCTATATAGCACTGTTACTATTGTTACAGTACAACAAAAGGAACTACTACTAATTCTATTGTCACTGCCACAATATGGGATACGCTACATGATAGCAGCAAGAATAACAATAACAATGACTACTACTATTACAACCACATCTACTACTACTGCTACTACTACCACTACTACCTCTAATACTAATAATAATACTAATTATTGGGGGCCAAGCAGCGAAGCTACGTCAGAACACAATGTGTGTCTACCGGATTTTCCGCCATATTTTCGGGAATTTTTTTTACTATTTTTCACAGGCCACAAAGTTTGCCCAATCTTCACCAAATTTGGCACAGATAATGTTCAGACCAAGCCTCACAAAAGTTATAAGATGGATTTTTGATTACATAAGTAATAAGTAAAAAAGCGTTTTGCCCAATTATTTTTGTGTGTGATTGTATCTTGGAAGATCCCTAGGCAGAAACAAAGGCGTTCGTCCATTACAGTCAATCGAAAGCACCAAACAGAAAGTGGTCATAACTCAGCAACGCTTTGATGTATCAAAACCAAACTTGGTACATGGACCCAATTTTTGGAAGCACCAAATAAAAATCTATCATTCGACCACTGGGGAGACAGAAATGCGTAATAACTGATGATATTTAAAAATAATAATTCTGGCGTCTGCTGATATGGTGAGAGGTCGAGACACAAACGGCAACTTTTCATGTCAACCTAATTGGCCATATTGGATTTTTATCATTTCACAGGCCACAGGCCAAGTTTGCCCAAGTTTCACCAAGATGATCTTCAGACTAAACCTGACAGAAATTATCAGATGGATTTTAGATTTTCAGAATTGTTTGTTCAGTCCAGTCAATCAAAATCAGGAAGTGAGGGAATATCTCAGTAACGCGTTGATGTGTTGATACCAAACTCTTTTTGCCTCGTAAGTGTTGATGTGTTTCCCTTAACAAAAGTAATTATTCTGTCAGGTGATACTTCAGGAGATGAGATTTGGCATAGATCATCTTCGGAACAAGCTTTGCAAAAGTTATCAGATGGATTTCAGATTCTCAAAAACATTCATCCATTAGAGCTGAATCAAAGGCAAACAACCTCAACAGGACGCAAGCTCATATCTCAGTTACATGCAATCTTTGGTCAATTGACAAAACACTTGCTATCAGTGCTTACAGCAACACTTTTAACATGATCCCATCAAGTTGCCATGGCAACCCTGCTGGACTGCTTGGCCCCCTCAACCCTGCTTGCAGGTTTAATCATTATCATTATCATTATTATTAAGAAGAAGATGCACACAGCCATAAACATATAATATTGTCACCAATATAATCATATTATCAGCTATATATTTTTCCTTGTGATAATTTTCATAATAATATGGACAATATCAATATTCCCCCTTAAAATAATGAATAGAGCAGACTTGCAGGGAAACTGCAGTGGAATGCCAAAAATCAGCCAAAACAGAAATATTTTTAAAGACTACACTGAAACAGCACAGATTAATGGAAAATATGCACGTACTCTCTGAGACAACAACAGTCCACTGTGGGGTGGGGTGAGTACCACTGAGCACATCCTCTATTGTTGCACATCTCTCTCATATACTGTATTGCAGCCACTTATAAAATCTTCCAAGTTAATGTGCACTGGGGTGCTGCCAGATCCATCCACCCCCTCCTCAAACACACTGCTGTTGTTGCTCCCACTCATCCACTCCGTGAAGAACTTCAACACTTCCTCCATCCCATCCTTCCAAACACCTCCTGCCCCCCTCCCAGAAAGCAGCCCCCCAGGGCTGTGCATCTAAGAATAGCTCATAATTATTCTGAGACCCATGCTCTGCCTTTATTAAGAGACGGTTTCCGCTTGTCTGTTGTTTGTAATTATGCTGGGGCGCACAGCCCAATTACTATTTGAGGAAGACCCTCTCATTCCCTCATTCCCCCTCTTAGCGTATCTACATGGGGGAAGGATTCATATTCGGGAGACAGAGGGATGTGTCGCTCGGTGAGGTTTCTGCATGGGGTGGGGCTAGGATTTTATAGTCTTCTTTTTACTGAAGACTGTCCCAAACACTTTACAGAGTAACAGATGAGCAAAAAGGAAAAGGTTCAACACCATACCAGAACCCCAAAATAAGTACATGAGGTAAACAAAACGACCCAGTTTGGAGAAAACCCTCAAACGAAGGCGAGAAGAAACTCCCCAATGGGAAGAAGTCTAAAGGAACCCAGCTATAGAGGGGGAGCCCATCCTCCGGTGGCTGGCAGGGTGTGAAGTAATGATCGATGTGAACATCTCTGCTGTTGGAGAAGACTGATGGAGAAGAAACAGATAGAGCCACCCGTACCACCAAATACACCCATCATTTCCAAGCACCACTTTTCACTATCATAGAACGTTTCTAATAATCATCCAGAGTTTAGACCTGTTCACCTAAAAATCTAGGTTGATAATTAGGTTTAGGGTTGTAATTCTCAACAAAGCAAAGAGGAAACAGAATGGCTTGCATTGTGGATTTTGTCTCATGATGGCAGAACATATACTGTATGATGCTGATGGAAAATTCACTACCAGGGCTTGGCTCCATCTTTTGAATCAGCTCCATCTTTCTGCTTTCTAAATGCAATATAATGAGTTCAAACAACCACAACTCGTCCTGCATTCAGTCATGAGCCAACAACAACTGTGTTTCTTTTTGTTATTTATGCCTTTGAAAATACATGCATCAAAAATCATCAAAATAAAAACCTGCACATAAATTATGAAACATTTGTTTAGTGTGAAATTGTGCAGCTTGTACTCTGACGGTAGAGAGAGAACAAAAGAGTGAAGGAAATTTAATCAAGAAAAATGAGAAAGAAAATGTGTTTATTTCTGTCATGAAGAGGGCGGCTTGATATTTGGTACCTAGCAGTGTGTGAGTGTGTGTGGGCATGCAAGTGCTTTGCGTGTGTACTGTATGTCTCTTTTGTGTGCATGTGTGTTTGTGTGTGTGTATAAAAATGTGTGTCAGGCTGCAATCGGATCACAGCCCCGTCACGGCAGAGTGATTAATCACGGTTGCTGTGTATCAGTATGATGATGTGCTTGTCTTTGTATCGAGCGTTGCTCCCTCCCCCCAATCAACCTTTTTTATGTACATCGTAACAACAAACCAACTGGTCAGCCACGGCGTTCAAACTGGGTCTATGAATGTCCCACATGGGAGAAATAAATACACTCCCGCAAATGACTCCACATAAATATCCTGCACAATTATAGCGCTGACATCAATGGTAACAAAGCAACGTGAATCTTCCCACATATACACAGATCGAGGCACACCACATCATGAACAATCTCCAAGGAGAATAAACGGAATGCAATGAATTGTGGTACAAAAGTACACACATTTAAAATTAAATGCTATATTTCCATCAGACGCAAATGCTATTCCCTCTCAGTCAAATACCTGCACAGATTGTTTTTTTTTGTTCATGTCAATGAGGATTTCATCACAGTTACTGTAGCTTAAGACTGAACAAATGGACATTTATCATGCCCCATAAAACAAAGCAAAGGCCCCCTCTGATTCTACTCATCTGAAAATTAAACAATAGCATCATTTTAATGTTCTGTGAATTATCTTTTCAGGGAGCTTGCTTGAATGAATTCCGCCATAGAGAACAGAGGAGGCTACCCTGCTTTGTATTGCGTGAACGAAAGCAGTCGCAAGTAGGTTAAACCTCTTTGTAAACAGCTCTATGGAAAACCCGAAGCCCTAGCCCTTTGTCTGGACTTACTGATACGTTTTGTGTCTTGGTTCTGGTCTTGGTTCTCTTCTGGTGTAGTTTCCATGGCTGGCTTGACCCAATCCACCAAAAATGCTTCCCTTTTTTACAGATACTTTTCACTATGCTCTATTTCTCTCTCTCTCTCTCACACGCTCTCTCTCTCTCTCTCTCACTTACTCACGCCCGCTCTTTCTCTTTTGCTCTCTCGCCCCCCTCGCTCCCCCTGATTGAGTGGCGTGCCGCTCCTCGGAATATCGCAATCCGTTTCCAAGATGCAAAGGTCTCGTCTGATCGGATTTTCCCCAGCTTAGCGGTCAACAGACAATTCTGCCAGCTAACGCTCTGGCCATACGTCATTCACTACCTCACTTTAAGGGGAAAAAATGCCCACTTTCCTTGTGTACTGTAACATCAGTCAGGATATAGCGGGAATAAAATTAACTTTTTCACATCCCCCAGCTTATACACAGACGGACATGAATCCGTACAGACCCCTTCCCCCCCTCCCTCTCCTGTTGTCGAAGACTTCTTTGGCGAGGAGGCTCCAAATGAATAACAATTAAGCGGTGCCACATTGGAATGGAGTCATTACATCACGGGGGAGGATGGGGGGGTCATCTATGTATGGAGGAGAAATAGACCCCCCTCCCCTTACTGTGTGCGGATAAAAGCCCCACTTTGCTCTCCGCTCATGGAGAGAATGCATGTCATCGCACAATCCCCAGTCTCTCTTTCCCATCGGTCCACAGGGGGGTTCGGAGGGGGGTTTGGAGGGGGGGTTGGACACTCCCCAGTCTGATTCGCACCATATGCCCCCTGCTCCCGCAGCATGCATTAACAGCCTCCCCTCGCCGCCCCCTTCCATCTGCTGACCCCCCTCAGAGAGAGAGAAAAGGGGAAGGGGGAAATTGCCCTTTAGTGGAATCACAGAGAGAGCGAGTATGTGTGTGCTTGACTGAGAGAGAGAGAGAGAGAGAGAGAGAGAGAGAGAGAGAGAGACTGATAAACATAAACAGAATGATATGTAAATGGAAAGAGAAACAGAAACAGATATAAATCTGAGCTCTATCTGTTTAGACTAGATCTGAACATGTTACATGCTAATACTGTACACATATGGAGTTTCTCTGAAAAATAGGCGCTGGATAATCAGAGATCTGCGTGTGTGTGTGTGTGTGTGGGGGGGGGGTTGTGTTGTGAAGGGTCTAAATTCTACTGATAGGACTCAGAGAGGGATAAAGCCAACAAGGCCACCTCCACTTCCATTGTAAACAACTCATTCAAAACAAAGTAATCGCCATCTGTATGCAGTCCTCATTGAAAGAGGGCCATCAGTCCGATTCACATGATGTCACAAATGTCACAGAGTACAGAGAGTGAAGGGAATATAAAATAATAATGCAGTGTTTCACAATTGCCACACAGCAAGAAGGTCCTGGGTTTGAATTCTGGCCTTTCTGTGTGGAGTTTGCATATTCCTCCTGTGTCTGTGTGGGTTTTCTCCCACAGTCCAGGTCCCACATATAGGTCAGGTTCATTGGAGAGTCTAAACTGCCCCTAGATATGAGTGTATGAGTGAATGGTGTATGTGCTGTGCGACAGATTGGCAAACAGTCCAGGAATAAGCAGATTAGGTGATGGATGGATAGATGGATCTTTAACAAGCTTTTTTATGGATTATATTACTGGCATTTTGGCAGAGACTCTTCAACGGACATGACATGACATTTGTATTTTTACACAGTATCCATTTCTGCAGCTGAATATATAGTGAGGCAATTCAGGTGAGGAACCCTGCTCACCTGAACAGCAATAAGGCATTGGAAAACAAGAAGTCTAACTGAAGGCTGACTGGGGCAATTTGAGGTAGAATTAATGCTGTGGAATGTGAATTTGGCAATATGAGGTGTTTATACATTCCAGCCACGGTGGACCTATGAATGGAGATGCATGGCAGTGACACTATGGTGAAAATTTATGAAAGTTGTGATTTTTCAATGGTACAGAGCGCTTTATGATACAATCACTCAATCGCTGTGCTGTTGGCTCTGAGTGGGTATACACTGTAGTGGATGATACGTCTCTCAGTGAGTCTTTCCATCCAACTTCCTTCAAACTAAAGACCATCAGTGTCATTAAAATGACCAAAGTTGTTGCTCAAATGAAAACCTTGTCCTAATTACTTCGGGCACCCTGGAAGCCAGGAAACTGAGCCGTCCAATAAAGCGGTTTCTTAAGAAGATGAAAAGACCAAACAATTGCAAACACATGTCCAATGGCACAGTTCCCACCACACAGGAGACAGAACTAGGATCTTCTCTTGTTTACATGAGATGGTCATCAATGCTGAAGTTACAGCAGTTTCCATTACAGCAGTAATCTGTATATGGGCCAGTAGTATATATTTATGTACATGTATGGAAAAAGCACATCCTGTATATGATGTTTTGCCCATTAATTTTCATGCATTTCCCCACAGCACGTCACCATGTCACTCCCATTGGACGACTGAGACCCATATCTGCAGTAGGGATCTCAACAGGATGTAGCTAATAAACTGCTTTTCTACTCTCTGTCTCTAGATACGGTGATTGCCAGAGGAGTTTAATTTTGAGAGCTGTACAAAAGCTTTCCAGTGGTCTAGTCCTCAGGGAGTGGCATTTAAGACTCTACATGTGCGTTTATCTGGCCCCCATGCCTACTTCCTTGCTGTTATTAATGCCTTGCAGATGGTCTTTTTAAAATATCAATTCCTGAGATAGCTCTAGCCAGGACAGCGACGGGACCCACATATTATTTGCAGGAGTTTGATTCAGTGTCGCAGTACCCTTAAGCAAGGTGTACGCATTGCTTCTGAAAATGTATTATGTGTCCATAGGTATTATGGGTAAACTATAAACTGAACTACTAATCAAATACAGTAGAACCTCGCAGTGCGAGTGCACCAGTGTACAGTAATTTGTTGTATGAGCCGAGGCTCGTGCAAATTCTTGTCTTGAAGTACGAGTGGAAATCCACAGTATGGGCGAGGTTCATACAGCGACCGCTAGTTGGTGCTGAGCTCGCACACGGTCTCCCAACGAGCGCGGCCACCGCTCGCTCAGTTCACGCGGATATTAAGGTAATTAAATTAATAAAACCAGTTTACATTATTTATTTTGCATTCTCTTTTACTGTATTATGTTTTTATAATTGTCATTTTTCTTGTAACTACACCTTTTCTTTTTTAAAACCCATAAAAAATGATTTTTGGGTGATTTTTTGGTTTTTGGGAGTTGGAACGGATTAATTATATTTCAATTAATTTAAACGGGGAAAATTTGTAAAACGAGTAAATCATAAAACGAGCTTGGTCATGAACAAATTAAACTCGTACTGTGAGGTATCACTGTACTGGTTCACAACCAGCTATCAGCCACACCACTCTGTACTCTTTTCATTACAAACTGCTGAAAATAAGATATAGTCATGTATCTCTAGTCCTGGGGAAACTCCTGTGATATGTTTTGCCACATACACTGCCGATGTAGAAGCAAACGGTACCTGAGTAAAAGAGGACTGTTTTGGATGCAGGATGAAAAGTCAAGCAAGTAAAATAACTAGATGACCACAACTTTAAACATTAAATACTAAAACCTTCAATTGAGCCAAACACAATAACACCAAATCAGTTTTCAGCATCCATTTAAGAAGAGAAAAATAATGTACTCTATATAGCCATATCCCCTATTACAGTCACCCTGTTATACATATTGTCCTAAAGTCTTATTATTGTTCACAAAGTCAAACACAGCAAGTGGTGGTTAATCATCTGAAATCCTGGATCAAATTAACATTATGGCACTTCTACCATGTCAAGTAGTCATTATACCTGGGTGTTACAGGAAAAGCGTAAACAAGAGTGGTTTTGAGATAAGGGTTGATCTTAAACCTGTCATCATATTTACTACTGAACTATTATTAGAATGATACATTTTTCAATAAATTACAATCTGAACCCCCACCCCTCCCAAAAACAAGTGTTTCTTTTTCTTTTTTTACTTTGACACACAGCTATTTTTACCTCAGTTGACTAAAAACTGTCCAACTGTCCAAGAGGAGAGTTTGTGGCATGACCAAGGAGTTAACTTTTTCCTTGTCATTAACATGAATGGAGCCAGGACTCAGGGTGGGGTTCATGAGAACCTCTTCCCCTGTATGGGGGGCCAGAGGAGCGTGGGTCTTTACGGGTGAGCGAGCACTAAGGGGTCTATTGAGGACCCACTCTCAGGGCATAATGACCAGCCCTCAATGCAGGCCTCTGCGTCCTCCAGGGCTTCATCGTCATTCAAGGCACGGCCCCAATAAGGGGGTGCGAGTGCTTTGTCTCTTTTTAGGAGAGATATCCAGTGGGATCTACACCTGTTCGTGAAGTTCCACATTCCTGTGGGATGTTAAACTTAAGTCATTATCTGTAGTCAGTATCTACAGTTCTTGCAGTCTACTTTCAATTCAAAAGCTAATTTAGGCCTCGGAAAAAAAGGTGTTTAGACTATCTTGAGAATAAGTGACATAAACTTATCATCTAAGCGTCTGACACTGCTGCTGTAGTATATAGAGCTCTGAATTATCTCGCATTTTTATGTAATTAGAGGCATAGTATGCAGCATTTATTTCCATTCTTCGCTCCTGTGTTTACAATCAAAAACGTCTCCTACCTCCTCTGTTTTCATCCCTGCATAAACCCCTAAAATGGCAGAAGCGAACACACCAATAAAACAAGACATTTTGCTTGGCTACTTATGTTGGTAGCTTTGTAATATTATATTGCAGACAGCTGGGATCACGTCACCTTTAAAAAATACAGCAATATCTGCATTAATACCAGTCAGGCGGTCACAAATATGCCAAAAGTCTCTCATGACATGCGGTGATGGACGGACACTGCTAGCACAGCATCTGTGGGTTTCAGTCTGCTTTAGCCTCCTAAGATACGGACCACGGATATTGGTCTGCAGTCTACTGCAGTTGTTACCTTGTCAAGTATCAGACCCACAGAAAATGATCAGGCCATCATGGGCTCTTGCGCTTCAGCTTCTCCTTCTATTTCCCACACGATTTTCAGATATAGCCATCAAGATATAGTATAAGCACTGGAGGCAGCTTCTGATCACTGGCTCCATGGATTCCCATGGGAGCTGCTCAATGATGCATGAAGTCAATTCATGGAAGCTGCCATGTTTGACAATGGGACATTTTGGCCACAAGTGCACTGGGGTTTTATCTAAATATGAAGGGATGAATAGGAATGAAAATAAACTTATATCCTCTTCTGTGAGACTCAGACGAGTTAAAGACATTTTACAATATAAAAGTACTGTCCAAAATAGTAAAATTTTGCCAGGGTACAGTCATAGTTTTGAATAGGACTTCAATGGGGAAATCAGCTTTTTGCAACAGAGGCTTATGTGTACTGAAATGGATCACCAATGACCACAAAGTCAGCAGCTAGTGGGAATATGAAGGCCATATTCTATAAAGAGCTGTTTGCTCAGAGGATGCACTAGAGCGTGTGAGCTGAGAAGGCATTTTTTTCCAAGGAGCACAAAGTGGCTCAGTATTATGTCAGAGTGTCAGTCTTTACGTTTGCTCTATACCACTCTGGTACTTCAGCCCCAAAAGCACAGTGCCCCCCAAATACATGGTGCTAAATATACACTTAGCTAGCCTGCGGTAGGGGTAGAACAATATAATTTTACAGTAAATGACCTAAAGTGCATAAGCATTATGTAAGAGAGCATGGAGACATTGTTGACACGAGCAAACATAAAAGGTTCAGAGCTGGGGAGAGCACTTGCACCAGCACAGTTCTGTTCACATGCTCTTCACCAACCATGCAGGCCAGGGCTGCGGGGGTCAGACCCCCTGCTTAAATCTGCAGAAGAGTATCCCTTGACTGCCATAAGGTGTACCTCCAAGGCTATCTCGAGTATCAGCCAAATCTGAGACACCCTGCAGCTCTCTCCTCTGAACCTCTCAGCATACATATGTGGAGATGCCATCTGTTGCAGATTTGTTCATGTATTGCTGGGAAATTCACACAGGAATAAGAGCCTGCCGGTTCTGGGGTTAGCTTCACGGATTCTAAGGCTAATCTCCTTTGGAATGATAACTAAGACTTGTATACGGATCCAAACCTGCAACAAAAGAACAATTACATGGTTCACACCCCGTTCAGAATCAAGCCAAGACTTTGCTGCCAAAGATGAGTTGGGATAGTGATGGGAGAGTGAGGTTTCACAAACTCCTTAATGGGTGAGGTTGCAGCGTTCTGTAAATTATTTTTATTGATCCAATTGACATATTTTGCTCTCCACAACAGAATACAATGTTTTGTTTTAATCAGTGGATCACTGACAGAATATGATTGCTCTGGCTTTTTGAAAAAATATAATCTCATTCACTTTCATTTCTAACCTGGGGTATAGAAATAAAATGTTCTGAGATACAGTTTTAAAAAAGCTACAAACCATTTCTGGGGATGCCCTATCATGAAAAGGCATGAAATTCCTAATCACTTGGGCCAAATGTAATACAATAACTGTCACCTTAAATGACTCTTCACGCTTCATCCTGCTGTTTTGTATCAGTAAATGCACCGTGGGAGGTTACGACAGATTTCTGGAGAAAGCAGCTGACTTGCAGGAAGTGAAAGGGCTACACAGAATCCATACAGATCCTGGGAAATCCTGTTCAGGCAGAAAATGCCCACTTCAGCAGTATTAGATCCAGTATGGTCTTTGGGGAGTTGAAACTAGCCGTTGATTACAAGACACTCCAGAGTTAGTTTCCATTTCTTAAAAACACTATCATAATGGAGATGAGAAAATGATGCAGCTGGACTGTATTTACTCCAACATACAATAACCCCAATGTTACTGCTCTGCTGAGGATTGTATTTCTGCATAATGTGCCAAACTCTTACTCCCTGAGGTTTCCCAGTGGAAATTAGTGCTTTTTTTCAATATGGGGACTATAGCAAATTAAAATGTTGCCTGCTGTAAAATTGAGCTATGTGAGCTTGACCAGCTTGAAAATTGAATAAGCTGGTTTAGCTGGGTATGACCTGATCAACTAGCTAGTGCTGGTAGCTCATCTGAGCTGGTAGCTTGAGCTGGTCAAACCATGTCAAGCTGGGAACTGGTCTCAACTGTTTAGCCAGCTAAATCATGTTGACTTTCGAGCTGGTCTGAACTGGTCAAAACCTTGCTTGAGCTGTTTTTTTCAGCAGGGTGCATACCGACAGTAAACAGGACCCAATTTTTTACATTTTTGGTGCAACAATTACCAACTTATTGTAATAAAATGTCCCTTTGCTTACCATTATGGGCAACCTAGGTTGGTGAATGCAAAGAATGCAAACCACAGTATTCTGGTATTCTGAGAATACCACTGTTTAAAATATGATAATCATAAAGCATCAGGCCACTTTCAACCAGGCCAATATTTTTGTGGTTGAATACTTTCCATAGTGCAGGAGAATTATATCTTAAAGTAAAACATTTAGACATTTCATTATTACACTGGTGTCATGGAAATGGGTTAGACTTTCAACTATTTACAGGATACTACTGGTTGAGAGCCACACAGGGAAATAAAAAAGATAAAATGGAAGAATGTAAGCATGCATTGACAAGAAGGCTTATGAACTCCGCCTGGAACTGCAAACAGAGTGACAAATACTGTCTTCAGTAGGCTTTCAGCTCATAAACAGGTGCCTCTAATACACTGAGGTTTTTCATCCACACAGAGATTCAGCAGGTTGCTTCCCAAGGCGAGATCTCATAGACAGACAAGGACAGGCGAGTGATGTCAATGTCTTTTTACAAAGAGACGTGTATCAACTGTCATGGAAAACTGTAAATCTCAAGTTTCCAAAATCCAAATGCCGGGGATTGTTGAGAAATTGCTGACAGGCTTTGGGGCGACAACAAATTATTGAGGGAAGTAGGGAATAGGAGGTGTGACACAACACAGGTTTGAAAATATACTAAAATAGATAAATGTTGCATCTAAGCTGCTGAAATACCAACACAGTTTCTTTCATTGAAACTGGTGAAATTCTTAGAGCTGGGCATACAAGTGTCAGATTAATCTTCTGTACGTGAGTTCATCAAAATAACAACAAATGCATAGAAGGTACGATATTTCAAATTTCACCATGAGCAGGTAACATTGGAATGCCAGCTTCTGTTAATCTTTTAACAGTCTGGAGTCATAATCTGCATCACAACCTGCTCATTACTGGCTTGTGACATCTTTTTCCATAAAACTTTATATTCAACATTCTGGTACGCTCAAATCTATTTTCTCAATATAGGAAATTCCTGCTTTTTTATTACCGAGAAGCTGCTGAAAACATCCATCAAACAACTGAACCAGAACAGCTGTCTTCAGTCATTACTTTCAAACTGAGAAAAAGGAGCCCAAGGAAGCAATAACTCATATGAACGGACCATTACTGCTTGTTTACCTTCAGAGCTGTACATAGATAATGGGGGAAGCACAAATGAATACATAGAGCACAATGCACTAAGTTGTTTCACAAAACAGCTTCCTTTCACTTGAAAAGGTTCAGAATTTATCATCACTGTTCCTCTAGAGGTGGTATTTTGGCTTCCTGGTAATTAGATAACTGGTAATTGGAATGATTTGACATTCTCCCATCACGTGTTATGTTATGTGATTGTGTTTTCTACCAAGAAACTATTAACCAAGGTCAAATCTGATACATAAAAGTGAAACGTCTTTCTCCTTCAAACGGCTGGTTGCATGTGGTTGCTCACAATTTCCACTTACTGATCCAGCTGGACTGGGCAAGATCACAACAATGTTTAAAGTGATGTTTGCAGCCAAATGCAATTATGACCAAAATGGGTTTACAGCAGGATAATACAACCATCTGCCAATCCTTCACTATTGCACTATTAATAAGCCAATGCATTGTTTTACTAAGATAGATGAAGAAGATGAAACTTAATAAGAGAAAACTGAATATGCTATGAATTTCCCCAACAAATTTAATTAGATTTTGATCTGACTTGGGTGTTTACTGGGTCTGTCAATCCAATACTGTAAAAGACGACCCCTGTATGGTGTGCATGCAAAACTATGTGCACAGAAATTGTACACGTATATTGTTCCTTCAAAAAGTTTCACAATGAAATGAGGAAACTTATATTACCAGAAAAAATGAGCATTTAACAAACATCTAATGAATGGCAGCAATAATGATCATTTAACAGGAAATTAAACTATTGTTTACTTTGCGCAATAAAACTGTGTTAACACACAGAGAAACGCAATTACTACTATCACAAAGAAACGTAAAGCATTTCATTTTTAAGAGGGACGCTATGAAGCGGCAGAAATCCTTCAATCTCTAGAGCCTGCAACTTCAACAAGTTAATGGTAGTTATTTAATCAGAATGACAGTTGTGCCTTAAAGCTGATCATAGATTTGCAGTGCCCTGCGTACACTACAAATCCATAAATTCACTGTCAGTAATGAAGACCACAATAATATTATGCTGCCTTCTTAATTAAACTAACCTAGGTGGACTATCACCTCAGGGCTTCTGCTTTTTGATGGTAACTTCAAATGTGCACTTCTGATGACTCATTTGTTATGTGTAACATAGCAAGTGAATGCCTTATGTACATAATACATTAATGTGGTATTCCAAATTAATTATCCCTATGCAAATGTCGTATCCGACAACCAAATAGCCATAGCACACCATGCTACATTTTTCAAAGGGCCTCTTTAAGGATAGTCCCAGGGAGTAATTGCCAATGTTTGAAAGCATTTATGCCTCAGAACCTCTGAATCAGCAAAGTGGTAATTGCATGTTTACGCTGATTTTGTTTTGGCTCTGATACTCATTGTTATGGTGGCCAGCATAACAGTGTGTTGCTTCCCAGAACATCATGGTTAAATCCTGCTGTCTACAGAACCAACTGGCATTGACAGATTGAAAGAAGGCAAGTGCTTGCACATGCACTGTTGATTTTTTTGGGAAAATGATAATGTCAAATAGCAGAGAGGATGAATTAATTAATTATTTATATGCTCCATTCCTATGAATGAGCATGAATTCTTCTCACCTGTGTCTACAGATATGATTTATCAAAATCTTAAGAATGCTCTCATATCAATCAGAATATACAATGTATCACATTAGATAATGCTTGCATTACCATCTGAATATAGTCAAATGTTACTTACATTTAGATTTGCTATAGATAGTACTTTTATCCAAGTACTATCTATAGCAATGCTGCTAGAAGCAGTAATGTTGGCCAGTAGGTGGTTTCCCCACAAACCAAATATGCCACAATGTTCTATAGCAAAAGTACTATCTATAGCAATGCTGCTCAAAGCAGTAATATGGGCCAGTAGGGAGTTTCCCCACACACCAAATATGCCCCAATGTTCCAATGCACAGAATGGGAAATTGTGCAGTAAGATAAGCCGCCTTTTGGATGAAATGAGGGCCCTCTAGTTTAACTGGCTCAATAATTTTCTCCCTCTCAACCTCTGCTGATGTCCGGTGAATGTTGCGGTACAGAATGGCTGCCATGCATCACCCAGGTAGGTGCTACACATTGGTAGCGGTTGAGGTGATTCTCCCCTTCCACTGTGTAGCATTCTGGTATCTCCAGATGAAAAGTTCTGCATAAATTCAATCCATTCAGATGGAACAGAATATTATTAAAGTAATTCCGTGTTTGTTAATTGTCAGTTCTTCTGTAATGTATGCAGTAACCATCATTACAGTAATACTGCATGACACGGTTTAGGGGCCAAGAGGGTGCACTTAAGCCAATAGGAACAATGAATGTGCCACTGGCTAGCACATACAGTAAATCACTTTGAGGATGTAGACCTCTGCTTGTGTATTACCCCCTTTAAAAATGCACTTGAGACCAATTGGCTTTGATATGCTTCTAATGCATGAACAAATGCTGTTTTCAAGATGGTACTAATAGGGCTGTTAAATTTACGAGTGCACTGTAGAACGGTTACACTCTACACTAGCCTCCGTATGCACAATTCAGAGGCCGCCTCACTTTATATTAATGAAAGTTTGAACTGTGTGCAGGCCGCCACAGTAGATAAAGCCATACTGTTTCCTCTGAATGAAATATTGCCCTGCCAAATCCCCAAACAGAGCATTAGCATCCTGCAGCCTGGAATGATGTGCTGTTTTCTGCTGTATAGCACCAACAATGCTGCTTTTGTTATGGCCCATCATTTCCTAGTGATATCTCTAGTGTACTACAGAGAGGACGCTCACATTTGTGCAGCTGAATATATACCGTAATGTGTGGCCACACAGTAAAATTTTCACCATAGCTCAGTCCAGTAAATCCTGCTGCCGAAAAGGGATCTGCTTTTTTTGTTAATGCAATGGTTGTATTATTTGTTGCCATTCAGGGCAATGCAAATGAGCGATGTTTCCAAATTAAAAAAGGATATAAAAGTGATGCAGAGTAAGATATAATTTACCAAACCTGCTTCTCCTGCCTCAATTACAGACCACCATGACAGGCAAACGTTAGTTTAAGGCTCCACCGGATTTTTAAAATTGTGAACACCGACTATCGCCACCTGCTGGTGTGGAGTTATTTCCTCTCACACAGCTGCAGTACGTGCATGTCGGCTGTCAGTTGTAGTCTCTGTGGTGTGTTAAATTCATATGGGCAACGTGAGGTAACATGAGGTGACTCAAAGTGATCGTCGTTGCTGATAGTTCTTTGACGCCAGCTTGGTGTGTCTGGGCCTTTAGACTTCTAGTGGGGGGTTGAATAAATAGGGTGCTGCTGTAAATAAGCATGTGTGCTCAGTCAACCTACCCCGTATGAATAAAGTTTAAATTAAGACTAAATTAAATACTGTGCTACATTTCTAGCAAGACTGCATGCTTAAAAATCACAATATATACTATTACTGTATTACTGCTGCTGCTACTACTACTACTAATATAATAATAATAATAATAATAATAATAATAATAATAATAATAATAATAATAATGGCATCTTTAATTTCTATAATTTGCAAAAAACAAATATCAGAACAGCATTATCGTATGTATATCTAAAATACAACGTACTGTGATCCTTTTACTCATCTGTCCATCATCATAAGCCCTTTATGTCTGTGGAGGCACATGACTGATTCAAATAAATGGGACAATATCAGTGTTTTTGATTATATTGTTTCTTGTCAGGCCTTATTTACGATGGTACTATACAGTATTGTGTTAGTGTAAAGTGTTGAATCATGGATATTCAATTGTCCAAGCAGATAAATTATTCCAAGGCATGTCACCTTTGAAACCACAAAATTAGCATAATTTGATCGTGAACAGTGAGAAAAATAAAACCAGCGTATATCTCAAGCAGTTGTTAGACTGTTTTTCTTACAGCATATACTTGAATAATTGTATTGGTAAATATCCCTGATGTTAATTATGTCCATGTTTCTGTTAGCTTTCAGATCTATAGTACAGCTCAAATCATTACCCAGCTGCCCTTGCTCACAGCTAAATACTGTGAGAGACACAAGCATTACATCCTCTGCCCAGTTATGTGAATGACCCCAGGCCTGAGAAATGGTCTCTCTCACATTCATGAATATTCATAAGCACAAACAGCTGCCTTGATTTGCATTCATTATGAATGTGGGGAACACAAGGGGCAGCCTGATTGTCTTGTTATTTACCCTTTATAAGGACTTGTCAACATGGTCCAAATGGCATGTCCTGGTGGACAGACAGTGGCCTAACCTTAACATTTCATTGTGTGTTTGGTTATACAGTTGAGAAAAACAGCCATAGAATAACTTTCAGTAAAAAGATGAGAATAAGTTATATGAGATGAGTGATAAGACAGAAAAAACAGCATCTTCAGGCAGGAGTAGATGGCTACAGATGGAGGCAGTGTTAGGTTTGTGAAGTGACGAAAATACACCTTCCAACATCCGAAGCCGAGTTATTTACACAGAGATTCCTGCTGTTTATGATGAGTAAAAATAAAAACAGAAAAACAAGATCTTAGTTATTTTAGAAGCAGCTAAATTCAGAAACATAGTACAACTGTACAGTACTACACTGCATCTATTAGAACTACTAGTTGCTGCACATTAATCACTGCTCCCAGTTGATGGGTGCACAGATTATTTGTCAATTATAGTTATGAATTTAGCTGCCTCAAAACACCTAAGATCTTGTTTTACTGTTTTTATTTGTACTTCCCATTTACACACAAGATACACTGTGTAAGTAACTTAGCTCTGGAGATGCTGGGGTGTATTTCCTTCACTTCACAGAGCTTACCTCTGGATAGAGAAGATATTGCATCCAGAAGATATTTTCAAATATTTTTCTGTCACCTAATGATGGAAAACATAGCACATTTCCTAAAGTGCCAGACTATACCTTTATTGAAGACATCTGCTAAACAAATAGTAGAATATTGCAAGTTTACAATACAACATATACACACCCACACACAACAAAAATGTCAACATAACAGCTCATAAACAGTCTTCCAGACAAGCTTCTGGTTAATCCCTGAACTTCCCATGACCCCTTTCAGCTGCTGGGGGCTGTCTGTTGCACCCTGCTTCTGTGAAGGCCTTTGTCCCTCCCACGACCACATGCTGCACACAGCCTAACCTTTGACCAAACACTCACCCACCCTCCCCACCAGTGTTGTCAATGGGATGTGCATGTGAACAGTTAACTAACATTGATGAACAAATTCCAACATTTTCTAGTACGCCATGAATATAAATTACCAGTAGCTATAAAACGTAAGTAGGTGGTGTCTACTGTGACTGCCCTGACCTCACATCCCTAGAATGATCAGAAAAATGTGAATTACACTAATTAAGCAATACGGAATGAGAGACCGTGGCATATTGTGAATATATTCACAGCTACAAGGTGTTGTTAGACACCTTCAGCTATTATGATTCACAATATACCACAATATATTACTTTTATAAAATGGTGGTAATTCTATTAACATTATAGCCAAAAAATTAATTTGATACACGCAATCATTTATTAATGAAAAACAATAATCCATCAAGCAATATAGCGTAGTTATATAACAACATTACTGAATAGTTGCCATGCAACACATTAACATTGTCTGGCCAATAACATTAGCTGTCAATGGTCCAATTTCTTGTTAAAGGTGCACATTGATATTGTACATACAGGACATAGTAATGCTTCATAGCTGTGTATTTTAGCACGGCTGAAAGGCATCCAGGACTACCCGTTTTATAATGGAGAACAGACACTCTCTTTATAGGTGGATAAAATAACAGACGGCGTTAAAAATGGTACCATAAAGACAGCAAAAAAAGGCACTGCAACTGCCTGTAAGGAGCTTGCCTGCCTGCATGCTTCTACAGTCTCAAGAGGGATCCAGACACTGCCTGGATGGGTGACCCACTTGCAACGTCACTTGTCTGTGCCTATATTTACCCCTTACCCCTCACAGTAAGCCTTTGCTTTCACATCCTCTCAAACTGCTCACAGCAGAAGCCAGGCCCCTCATTCCCCCATAGGATCACTTCTGTCACTAAATGTAAACCATAAATTATTAATGTCATGCCCACTGTACTTGAAGTGACCAGTTAAAAAAAAAATTGAATCTCATACATCACACAACAGCATTTACTAATTTAATTTAACATGGCTGCCAGTTCTGAAAACTGAATTTGACCCAGTCATGTTCAGATGCCTAAAATTAGCCTCATTGTCGCATCTGACGGTGCATACTTTAAAGTGTCCTGAAGCCATGTTTTTTCCCATTAGATTCAGTTCATTCCCCCATCCAGTACAGCAGAAGATTGACCAAGTGCAAACAGGATTTCATTGTGGTGAAAGTGCTCTCTACTATATGGTGGTGACAATAATGTATAATTGAATTATATGCATAAAATAGATTTTTTCTCTGAAAATTCTTTCAGATGGAAACAAAGTGTATGTTAGTTATGTGTGAAGTTTGAAGTGGTCCTGGTCTCTCTTTCCTCTGGATGGATATAGCTGGCTCTACACTAAGCAAATTAGTTTAATGGGCCACCATTAAATGGGCCACCATCTCTTGGGCAAAATTAGTGTTTTAGTATCACACTCGATTAACAAATTATGTCTACCACATGGTGCTTCCCAGTCAGTCTGTAAGGACATTCATTGAATTATCTTGGTAATAGGTGCCAAAGATGATACTTATTGGTGGCAAGATCTCTTTTTTTTTTTGAAGGGATAAGACACTGATATAAAAGCAGAATAAGGAAATTGTTTAAGTGAGCTGGAAAACAGAGAGTTCCTCATGTGCATAGGTTTAATTCCCAGAGTCTTTGAAATTTGATATGCATACATTCTGCTGGCAAATCTCATACCCTCATCTCCATATCAATGAGTTTCTCACAAACACCTTCATCAAGAATTATCAGTGAAGCAAATAATAATGTACCCTGTTCCATTAAACTGTGTATTTTTCTTTATATTTTTTATAAGAAATTACCAGAAAGCTGAATATATATAATCGACTCCAGAATTATTGGCACCCTCAAATTTCCCTGAAATTTCCATGCCAATGTACATTGTTTTCATTCTAGTTTAGAACATTCATTGCACCAACAATACACTTTCACTTTCACATTGGGAACTGTGAACCAGGTCCAGGCAAATTTGTTCCAAACCTGAGTCCATTCCCAGATGAGGAAACTTGTCAGATAGGCTACAGCTGGCCAGCATGGAGGAGAATCCTTCAACTCCCAAGCTAGCCATGAAGCAAGCAATAGCGGGTCACTGGGAGAGGAAACACTAGATCGCACTTCGTTTGAACATCTGGAAATCCAGGCCCATGATTTGTGTCAAAATAAAATAAACTGTTACTCCCTAATTGGCCCCCGAACCGGTGCGAGTAGCACTGAACCCGGAAATTCAGGGCTCCTCAGCCTCCAGATGTTTTCCTGCGCCACTCTGTTTTTGTTCCCTCAGCTGCCGGCTGTCGTTACTTTATTGTATTATTGTTATCATTCTTTTTTTCCACAGACCTGGGGTCAAAGGTTAAAATGCCTTGAGACTTCTCAGCAGCATAAACACTACATTAGACTGAGGCCCTTACTCATTATGTTATATCGCCCAGGGTCACGGGGCCAAGTCTTAAGATTGGTTGTCAGATGTGAACCACAGGGATCCTTTTGCATCCTGTAGTTACCCAGGTTTTACTTTAACTATCCCTCTAATAAACATTGAATTATCAGAGCACCCCATACATGGTCTCTTTAATGAACATCAATATCCCCCTAAAACCCAGCAATTCATTTTCATCCCCCATGGGGAACACAAGTCTCTGGTCTTATATTCTGGTCTATAATCTACTGTGCTGAAACCTACACTACAAGGGACATTCAATAAAAAAATATTTAGTAGCATAAAATAAAAATAAAATAGTATATAAGTATTTTTAGATACTATATATATTGTATTTTTGAAAATATTTTCACTGCAACATGCTTTCAACCAAAACACTTTAAACTTTCCTGCAGGGTCCTACAAGGATAAACATGTACCATACTGCATTTACCATACTGCATTGAGTTCCCAAGCACCCTACAAATGTTTGGAATTTGAGACTGATTGTGCCTGTAAATGGGCCAGCCAAAGTATGTCACAGCTCATTTGGGCTTGAGTTGCATGGCTAACACAGAACAACAATGCCAAAACGACATAATGTGCTGCTTTACAACTTGAACAATTGATTTTGTTTTGTGCTCCTTATCATAACAGTGATTATCATTCTCAGCAGAGCGCATTTTGCTGTGACAAACGACCTTTGCTACAATCTACTGTCAATACTATTGGTCCTCAGCTGACCACTGGCTCTGTCAATATGGTTTGCACTTTCGCAAGTCTCTGAGCGGAACAAGGAATATTTTGTCTTTGCCGTTTAATCCATTTCCTCAATTCCCAGGAACTCTGTTGCAGTTACACTCCCCCGATGCACAGGGGATTGTGTTTCCTGCAGCTGTTGTTTAACCCTGGAGAAAGCTCAACTATTGCAGGATCGTGCATCTGCCTGGCACATTCTCTCCATGCATATCAATACCTCCTCTTCTGTAAAATCCAGCTATGCTTCAAAATTGAGCTGGTCAAGGTGGTCATTAGCTGGTCTAGCTGGGTATGAGCTGCTCAACCAGCTGGTGCTGGTAGGTTGTCTGAGCTGGTAGTAGCTGGTCAACCAGCTGTTTCCAAACTTGAGCTTGTCAAACCATGTCAAGCTGGGAGCTGGTCTGAACTGTTTAACTTGCTACTGTACCAGCTGTAGGGTTCAGGAGCATGTATAACTGAGACAAACACAGTGTAGGTATAACACTGGAATTACTGTTAAAGCAGTGGAGGGACAAAGGTGTTTTTCAGAGCAGAAGAAAGATATAATAGCTGAACTGTGTGCAACATGAGCAATGTCCTTTGAAGCTAACTACCATTGTAAGTCACATGCATGTGAGTCACAGTGATCAGGGCAAATATGAATCATCAGTCTGTATGAAACAGCATTGTAATATTCAGAAAAAGACACAATTACAGAAAAGGGATACAGATAGAACATACAATACAAAACATAACTGCCTTTTTAGGGCCTAATGCTCAGTGCTCATGCTTGATAAAAGTGAACAGATGTTATTATATAACCATTACCCTACATATACCTTTCTGTGCTGACAATATGGCCCAGTTTATTTCACTTAGAGAACCAATGTACATTACTTCACTTGAAAGTTAACAAATGGCAAACCAGTTGTGCACTATAATAGGTTCATATTTTGTGTGTGTTTATACAGTATGTGATCAGTTGCATCTGAACATCTTCATGTGTGTATGCATGTGTGTTTACATGTGACCGGTTGCATTTGAACATCTTCATGTGTGTATGGGTGTGTGTTTACATGTGACCGGTTGTATTTGAATGTGCTCATGTATGTATGCTTGTGTCCAACGCATTCATATGAGACTGTGTTGCATGTGAATGGGATTGTGTGTGTGTGTTTGTATCTGTATGTGTGTAAAGCTACAGTAGATTCTGTATTCACTCAAGCCTCTCTAAGCATTACTTCAGCATGGATTGGTGATTCTGCTTAATAAATCGGGAGTGTCCCACTGAGGATGCCAGCAAAGCGTCAGTGGAGAGCAATTCAGCCAAATTCTTCACGCGGTGAATGCTTCTCACAGCTGCAAGCTGGAGGACCTCAGACGCCTTTGTTTTTGTTTTTGTTTAGCACCGGCATTAAAGGGGAGGTCGGCACAAAGAGCTTTCTGTGAAGTGTTGAATACGGTCCTGGGCAGGCTGCCAAGAGCAGTGTCCTTTTTACAGTTTTTAACGGTTACACACAAAAACTGATTCTATAAGCAAAAATCATTCCATCAGCTACCAAAAGGAAAGACTCATTACTCAAAAATATAAACACTATTCACCAGTAAAAATATCTCCTAAAGCATGTTGCACCATGTTCTCATTTAGAAAGCACTGACATTCAATATAATTAACTCATCATCACAATGTTTGAGGTTTGTACAGATTGATGTGTAGTTTTGGGATTGTGTTAATAGTTTGGTCCTGGAGAGCTACTGGGTCTTCAGGTTTTTGTTTTCACTTTAAAATCAGCGCCCTGTTGAGACCTAAGTAACAAGGTGTGGTGAGTTAACTGTGCAATCAACTGCTCTAATGAATTCATTAAGTTCAGAGTAACAGCGAAAACCAGACCTCATAGGAGTGTAAAACATCGCATTTCGTTTCATGCTAGTTTTCTTAGCTATCTATGGGGTTTTCCATTATATTATTAGCATAAAGCTAATCATCTTTATTTGGACATGGCAAATGTACAAAATACAAAGTTTTTCAATACCTTGGCTGTGCACAACTAATTTAGGACATTATTTTAAAGCTTTTTTGTTTTTGTTCTTTGTTGTCCTCATCTTTTACTATTATGTTCAATGAGAGCAGCTGCACTTTGCCTTAGAAGGCTGAGGTTTGGCCAGAGCAGTCTGAGTTTTTGGGTTTGTGCTTATAGTTTAGGAAAAATGGTGTATCATTTCAGAAAATGTGTGTAAGCAGTTGCGGGAAAACTGTCATCTGCAGTCTAAAACTGTCATCTCTACACATCTCTCGTCTATACTATGGGCCATTTTTAAAATGTCGCTTCAGTGTATTCTTCCTGCTCATATGGAAGTAGTCCCAACGATTATAACAGATCCCTCAGATTCTTTTTCGCCCACTAACCCCTCCCTGCCTTCCCACCCCTGAACCCCAAGCAGCCACCCCCCACCCCTTCAAACTCTCTTGCATACTTCAAGATGAGCTTTTGGAATTTCCTCAGCATATGTGTGGAGAGGGTCCCATACTTCTTCTGGAAACTGTAAACATCTGAGAAAAGCAAAGCAAATCAAGGCCCATAACTAAACAGGAATTCTCTGGGTTCTGGGGACCGTAGCTACAGAGAAACAGTCATGGATCAGTTTGAAAGAGACCCTAACACAGACACAGATATGCATCAATATGGTGGATTCACTCAGTTTCTAACAGTTTCAATTCACTTTTTTGTACTATCTGCATGTAATAAGACAAACACCCTCAGTTATATATGTGTAATACCATTGCTTTTAATATACAGTAAGTTAGAGAAGTTACTTATGTTCACATACAGTAGTTAGGAATAATTAATTATTTACATTTAATGTGAAAAACATTGGTATTAATGGCAGCTGGCAACTTAGCATTACAATTTTAAAATCAATTATGTGTGCAGGCATTTGTCCTCTATCAGTAGATCAAGTTGTTCTGTCATTCTTTTTATCCTTTTATCATATTTAAAAACAGTATTGGCAGTGATTTCCATATTTCCTCACACTCCCACAGTTGATGGCAAGCGCTTTGTCTATGGTGTCAAAGAGATTTTGCTGAAACAATCTCTAGCCTGGTTTTTCCAAGCATGACGAAGTTGAACTGGGTGATTTTTTTCTTTCAAAGCAAAATCCACATATGACCACCTGAATTATGAGTAGTTGTCCTGAAATACCACTCAAACCCTAAGTAAGAAGGATTGCATTAGTTGTCTTATACACTATATTCCTGTCATTCAGTAGATGGCTTTATCCAGACGGCATTTTTCATAGTTTACTACATTCATAGAGCTGGATATACTAAAGTACCTCGATCAAGCATACAATGGCAGTGTCTTACCAGGAAATCAAACCTTCAACCATGAGGTTATCAGCCCAGTTTCTTTATCACCATTATACTACACTACAGCCCAAATGAGGCATTTAAATGATTATTATGTTGTGAATATACTCCAGAGCATGGAAGTGTTGACTGTGGCCATAGGCAATATACAATCAGCTCCCTAGGGCAATATACAATCAGCTCTAGAATCATTCAGGGGAGGCTAATAGAGGGTTTCAATGGGGATGGCAGCATCTCATTGCACACCAGTGACCCCCGCTGGTCGATTGGTAGCCTGAAAGTTTGACTGTTAAGTTTCAAATAACGTGTCTTCCTCCAGCTCATGTCTGTGCAAGCTCAACTAGCAAACCTCAGTGTGACAAGAACATCATGCCTGACATCACATGATTCAGTGGAGAGCTCATTATTTCATGCGCTCTCCCAAAATAATAGTGTAGGTTTGCCACAGCGAGCGCTAATCAATGCGATTAGCATTCCAAACGGGGGAAAGTATAGCACAGGAAATGCGGCTCATGTTTTCTCTGGCTTGAATCTGATGAGAGCTGCTGACTCACAGAATATACTCCAGGGGGCCCTGTACAGTATGACCCTGTACTGGTTCTTGGGTCCACACTTTAAACAATTTCCCCACGATCGAATGCCAAAACAGAACAATGATAGTAAAGACTAAAATACAAGATGACATGAGGAGCATGATTTCACATGTAATTCTCACAGCATGTGGGAACAAAATTCTGAAACATCCAAATGTAACAGCCAATATGTTTTCATTTACAAAAAAAGAGTTTAAGAATGCACCATTGAGACTGCCTCTACTCCATGCCAAAATATACTTCTGGGGTATTCAAAGAAATAAACAATTCTGGAGAGTTTCCAACTTCTAGCAATTGCAGTTTGACAAAGGAAAACAGCTTTTGTATAATTTCTTGCAAGCCAGATGGTCACTACCATGATAGCTGAGTTTTTAAGTCAACCAACTTAAATATTTAACTATAAACAGGGCTCCAAATGGGATATGGACCATTTGGACAAAAAACACTTCCTCAACGACACCGCTTAGCCAGGAACCTAAATATGGAAAGTGGTATGTCTTCATCTCTACTGGCAACAATCTTTAGTCCCTCCTCATTATTGTCTAATGATAACTATAACTAATGATAACTAAATTATTTACTGTATATTCTACTGTATAAACCCACTGGCCCAGTACCTGCCATGATGAAAGGGGGCATGACTGTGTGTTGGGGTCTGGTGCGTGTATGTGTGCGTTCCTTCGTGTGTGTGTGTATGTGTGTCTGCGTGCATGCTTGTGTGTCCTGGTGTGTCAGTTTGTGTTTGTTTGCTACTGCTCCTGTTTGTTTAGTCACACACAGCAATTAAGTGGGCTAATCAAGAAAGGGACATTGATTTCCCTCATCAATAAATTCTTCATGCTTGCCACACATGGACATGTATTAAGTGGCAAATGGGTTTTGGTGTGATGGAAAATGCACGTCCCATGTTTTGTAAATTCATTAAGGATGTGGCAGAGGGCCAGGAGCTCTCTCTTGGCTCACTGATGGTACGGCTGTCTATCAGCCCTGCTACGGTGCTTTGCTCCCTGTCGAATCCATTACTTCACCCTGGCTAGCATTCAGCACAAACGAAAACCCACATCTCCGCATATTTTCCAAGCACAGACATGAAGGCCAGTATCCCCTCAGCCCCCAGCATACCCCCACATCTGTCTTCCCAGAGGGGATTTGGCCCACAATGTACAGTTTCAATAAAAGCAGGAATTAGGAATGAATGATTTCTCATTTTGTTTTGTTCTGAACAAAAACTGCATAATAACATTTCCATTCTAGCATTCAGTCCACATAAAGCAATTCAATTTTGTAATGGTCTGCTATAAACAGAATAAGTAAAGTATGTTGGACTACATTTAAAAAAATGATTTTCAACTTTTGTTTTCTTATTACTGATATTTTGGCTCTTGAGAAGTTAGAAAGCTTGACAGGTTAGTGTCTAATTGCAGCGACAGCCGTGACATACATTCCCCTACTCTACTCTGCTGAAAGGACATGTAGCTCATTAATGGAGACATTTTGTACAACAGGCTTGTGCCTTTGTCAAAATGAGGAGGTTGTTTTTGCTCTCTTGGTAGCTATTACTTCCTATAAGGATACTTTGTAGGACAGAATTTTAAATCTCTTGCTTTTACTAAAATTGTATTAGATCATTTGTGGATTCTCTTCCTGGGCCACACCTCAATTTGCCTCTCTAGTAGGCCAGAAAGGGGAGGCGCTACAGAACGGTCAAGGCATAACTTCCGGCTTCTAAAGCGATTCCCCCAAGTGGAAGTTTCCACTTCCAGTGCCAGATGGAGTGACATTTAATGGATTTGACTGCAGCTTGGCGTTTTCAAGGAGAAAAAATAGCATAATGAACCAGTTTACATGCTCTTAAAGTAGGGTTCTTTCATAATTTTTGCTCCCTGAGTTTCTAATCCCTGGTTAAAAGTATAATTGATATGATCAAAAATTGTTATAATTAGTGATTGCAGTACATAGATGCATTTTGCAAGGTGACATTGGCAGAATTTTGACAGGGCAACACACTGTTCATGAAGTAAATTTATACCTGCACACTGGACTAGATGCTCCTAACATTTGTAGGTTTACAAATAATGTTTAAACTTACGGACAGTGAAACAAGTATTTATCACGCATAGCTGAGGAAGACCTGTGCAGGTAGAAAAGCACCATCAAATTACACACCTACAGTGTGTAGGTATTGCTTATCATTACCAGTCTGCTTTGTACAAGTTGTACAAGTGCCATTTTGTGAGAGGGGAGTTATTTGGGCACCTGTAATCTTCCAGCAGTAGTTGAAGTAGTGGTTGAAGTCTTGCAGTGCTATAGGGCATACATGCAAGTCTGCATACATAAGAAAGACTTCATTGTGATGGAACATGCTTAATACATCTTGCGGAAATTGTGGAACTTTTCTTCCAATTGAAAAGTGCACTCATGTACAATGTCCTAATTAAGACCATGATCCCAGAATGCACACATACAGAAATACACTTGCTCATGAATGTGTGTGCCCATGAATGGGTTCCTATTGAGAGTCTGGGGGCCAGGTCATGCTTCATTAAGCATTTTCACTCAGGAAGCTCTATTCCTGATCATTTCATATCACAATAAACAAAGTGTGTCTTTGTCACCAGTGTACCATTAAGCCTCCAAATGAGAACAACTGCTCTGGAATAGACGAGGATGAGAGGAGACGGAAGTTAAAGGGAAAAAAGAAAAGAACTGAAGACGTGGCACGGAGTAAAAAGGGAGAAGTGGAGAATAAAGATGATTTCATTTTCAATTTCTTCACACCATTTGAAGCATATGTTAATCTTAAAATTATTCCCTTCAGATCCTCATACCAACTCAAGAGGGTACATAAATTCATCATCTATAAAGTGTGTAGTGTTGTAGTAAACAGCCCGCTAGATGGCTTTTAAGTTAAAAAGCAACTTTAAAGACACCCAAAAAACCTCACCATGAAGTACCATGTTCTGTCAGTTTTTGTCAGTGCTCCCTGAAATTGCTGACAATGGGAAATATAATCATAGGAAGCCTTGCATCACAGGCCCGGTTAGTCAATGTTGTTAAAATCAACATACACCTGCATATGAAAATATTTCCAGGTCTGTTAACTGCTGCTGAACCTGGGGCCAAGGAAATTCAAAACCCCAAAGAGAGGTTAACTGTAGTTTCCACAAAAAAAAACTTCACATTTCCAGAGGTAGCTATGCAACAGCTGAATACACAGCTTAGATCCATTGTTTAACAAGAGCACATTACATTACTCAAGGACATCACAGTCTGTGCTGGAGACGTGTGATGTCATTTCCTGTCATTGCCGAGGGGCCTATTGACAAAATGTTGAGTTTGACTCACAATTCACTCAATTCACGCAATTTGGACAAGGAAAACAATCAGATGGTTTCCAGATGTCCTTGCAAGGACTGTGGATTCACTACCTGAAAAACTCCAGTGTTAAAGTTACATTGTTAAATGTCTAATTATCTCCCTTTGAAATCACCATTGTGATATATATTTAAAAAAATTATTTAAAAAAAGCCAATTACTATGGAAGTTCCTGCTATATTATTTAAAAAAAGCCAATTACTATGGAAGTTCCTGCTATAGGTACTGAATGCCAGTGAAAGATATGGTTCGACAACTGGACTCTGCAGTATAGGAGCACACCCGCAGCTTTAAGAACAGGGAAGAAAAATGACATTAGGACCAACTCATCAAGATAAGCAAAAGGAAAACATACAAAGCATGTACGAAAAAAGTACAACCGCACACCCAAGCTATTACATTTTATAAATCATACTGCAGGTACAGGTTGGTGTAGCTAAGTAGTTAATCACCTTTTCCTGAGAGTCAGTTTTCTTGCAGAATAAATGTTTTAATTTTGCAGCAGGAAAAATATCTTATACTCTATGGTTCTCTAGAGGTTACTGCTTCTATGCCTGGTCTATGGGTGGACAGAGAAGGCTTATTCACTGTTTAGTCATAATTGACTGTATTAGATTACCCTTAACTCAAATGGTCACAAGACAGCCCAATGGTAAATGACATGTGATGCAATTGTCTCCCTAAAACAGAAATTGAAAAGCATGTAAATTTCTCAGTTTCACTTGCAATACCCCTTCTCCTGCATTACACCAACTAAACTCCTACTGACCAGAAAAAGACAAACATCAAATTATAATCTCTTATTCAAAACTGAGTATATTACAAACTTGGTTATTCATCTATTTTGAAGGCAAATCCTTGCATTCATTCATTTATGAAAACAGCTCTTGTCCATGTGGGTGCAGCCCTTTACCACTGAATATTCAGCAATGCATCATGGTAACTAACTATAGGTGGGGCAGCATTGGGGAAAAAGTGATTGTGGAGTGGGCAGGTGAGAGTCATATGAACAGTCATGAAAAATTTGAGACATCAGTCCTCATTGTGTTCCCAGTTAACTCACAGGTAACTTTCACCTCAGCCATTTCATTGAAATCGATGCTCTGAAAATATTTTCTTACTGTATAGTTATTATAATACAAGAAAAGTCCAAGAGCAACCATGAGTTTCAGAAATACAAATCTATGGTAGATTTTAAAAGTAACTACAAGCTCAGTTTTTGGAAACTTGAGAGGAAATGTGTAAAATGGCAGCAGTTCTGTACTGCTGTGAAACTAAGCTTCAAAACATATTTTGTTCTATTCTGGGATCTGGTGACTAACCCTAAACCAACACACGCACAAACAAATTCCTCACCTAATTTGAAACAGAATATGAAAATGGAAAATAAAGACTCACAAGCACAATAATTGTATGGTACATCTGACTGTACAGTCTCTCACTAAATACAGTATGTATGTTATCATGGAAAATAAGAGGACTTAAGTCAAATGGGTTTCCTCAATTAAGTCCTGATCTGGGATCAGTGTTCAAAACATAATATCCAATTCTGATTTGGCCCAAATACAGCATTTCACCAACTCATTTTGTATGCATGATGAGCATACATTCATCACTTCCTGAATCAGTAACATAGTTTGTTGTGAATCTCCCTTACAAGACAGCTAAACACTTATTCAACATGCTAAGCAGTGGTTTATGAGAATGTATGACAATTTTAGAAGCAAGTCCTCAGTTCATTCTAATGTTATTTTAATAATTGAAGAATTCTGATTATCATATCATTGGAATTATCATAACAGCCGATGGATATCTACCCTGGGATTTCAAGCGAATGTCAATCTTCCTTTCCCATTTGGTCTGCAGATCCAAAAAGAGTCTTTAAGTGGAAAAGGACTTCCCAAGCAAAGGTGCCTTATCAAAGCCTCCTTTCGGTTAGACAGAGACGGTGAACACTTGGGGTATATCTGGACTCAGGATATTTCATATGTTGAAGTGTAGATTCCACAGCATCTTCCACACTAATGCTAAATGGTAGCAGGCTGAGAGGCTGCCAATACACTTTCCACAAGAAGAAGGAAAATCACTGATGGTCTGAAATGATTCTTCACAATATTCATGTGAATTAGGGTAATGTGCGGCTTTCTGTGAGACCTGTTTGGCTATCGTGAAGTCAGAGCTTGAATAAAGTCTTGCAAACTTTTCCAAACGCATACTGTAGAACAAGCGCTAACAAGAGACAGGATCAGCTCATTGAACAAATGATTGATAAGACTGGACATGACTGCCGGGGGGGGGGGGGGGGGGCTTGTGATGTCACCATCTGTAGCAAATTTTCATGCATGCACACACACACACACACATATACACACACACACTCTTTTTATGAATAGCTCTAACGAACTCAGCCGACCAATAGACATCAGTCAGGATTCTACACTGTGTTGAATCACTGTGCTTCTAAAACATGACCCCAATGGCCCTCACTCCAACCAATAACCAAAGAGCTCAGCTTCCTGATAAGATATAAGATTAATCAATGAAACCCTTGTTTAAACCCAAAGACCAAGGCTGTTACCCAGGCCCTATATGATTTAAACATCCCTTAATGACAAATAAATGACAAAAAGGAAATGTTTTTTTTAATGTCTGTTACTGTATAATAACCAGCATTCACTACTTTACTTTAATAGGATGCCATACTGTGAGGGATCAAACTAGAATCAACCCTCCCTTGTTATTTTCTAAATTACCTCTACATTTTCCCACTGATGTCTAGCTGGAGGGATTGTGCAATAGCTTGTGATCAATTAGGGATCCATTTAAAAAATGTTTCTAAACAAGTTAGCCAGAACATTCCCTGAACTGTATGTATTCTCGGTAGGACAAGATGATTTATCACATGATTTCATAAGATTAGGTCTTATGAAATCATTTACTATAGAAGCCTATAGTATCCTCCTACAGAACATTTTAGAAATAAAAACAAATTGGCTTTGACTTACAACGTCATTCAATTAACATCACACAATCATAGTGTATATTTCTTATACAAAGCAGTTGTTCCACTCCTACTCTATATGTTCCAATTAAACTTGTTGCGCTTATATATTGAACTGCCATCATGTACACACGGTACGCCAATTCTGCTTAGAAAACATCGGCTACACGGGTCACTAGTATGCCTCTGTCTTTCAGGGTGAGATCGAATGAGTGCGCTCCGCAGACTGAAAGTAAAAACAGGCAAGAGCAAAAAGAAACAGCTGGGATACATCAGCGGTGTAATTTTCTTCATCCACGAAAAACAAAATGTATAGTGGTAACAAGAATTCTAGAACTCCTTGCATGCATGACTGTTACTTTTGCTGACAAGTAGGCTATTATAAAATTGGAACAAAAGCGAGCTCATAAAATTAGATTTTTCTAATGTTATGTGTGTAAAGGGAATACGTATTTATTACTGTCAATATTATTGAAATGTCAATCGATGTCATTAAGAAAGGTCGGGAAAATAAACGCGAGTTTTCGCAGATTGGTAGTACCTAAGCACAAGTGAACATAGAGAACTGCATCTGACAGCCGGGAAATCCTTTTGGTTTTATCGGTAATCGCATCATCCGATTAATTCAGTTATACCTCAAGCCAGTTCAAAGCGAAAGGGGTCAGATAAAAATATACACATTAGAAAAATAACTTATGAAACGCCCCCAATACCCTGTTCGAAGCAGCAATTGCAGTTCAGCACTGAACCGTTATAAACAAAACAGCGACAAAGGTCGTTAATATCGTAACTTCATCATGAGTTTTCATGACCTACCGCAACGAATAAAGGACAATAAGACTTTACACATAAATTATAATTGGATCATACCCATATTGTCGCCTTCGCAGAAGTTCAGAAGTTTTTAACGTGGAAAAAGTTGAGGTAACAGGGATGTCGAGCCCGGAGATGCACTGTAAACGCTGAACTAATCTGAAAAGACACTGCACAGTGTCCTGTTTCGAGACGGGGTGGGTGACGTCACTGCCAGGGCTTTATGTTGATCAGCCCCTCGAATTGCTTTCAATGAAGATGGAACGGATAGTTTTTTCATGCATCCACTCCAAGTAAAATAGTCTCAAACATTCATTAAACATTCATTCAGCATGATTATGTGAACATGACTTGATGACTTGAAGGGTTTAGCGATATTTAGTAGCCTAATGTAAGATGTCAAACAGCTCATCATGCTGTGAATTGTGTGTACGTCTGTGTGTGTGCATATGTGTACATGCACAGAAATTTATGGGAAATATACATTACTGCCGACCAAAACTAAGTGAACTGTCTATCGGGACTAATATCATAACACGCTGAAGTAAAAGTTTTAAGAACAGAACTTCGAAAGCCTTGTTTGGCTCATTTGAACCGAGCAGTTACTTCCCAAGAGGGGCATAGGTGCCAAGATTCGCAGCAGAAAACAAGACCAGGGCAATATCCAACTCCTACACCCTTCTCCTAGGCACAGAATGGAGAACGGAGGGACCGTTGCCCAGAGAGATTCAGTCATTCTTCATTGATCCAGCACATTGGTAACCAGTATCCAGGGATGTAGAAGCCTCTCTTGTTCCGGTCTTTTCACTGGTCGCCAAGTGGCCACGCTGAATGGGTCCCTTCATGCTGTGGTCAAGTACAGCTTCCGCGTAACATCACTCAGACAAAAGTTGAAAATAAACTACTTACATTGCAGACAGTGGGGGACACTAAACATACTGTAGTTGTCTGTGCCTATCTTGCATACCCTGTCCCAACTTATTGATTAAAAGTTTAGGACATCCTGAAAAATGAATGTTGTTGATTACCTAAAAAATCTTGGCTGGATTTCCTGATAACCCTGGATGTTAGGATTAACGAGTGTGTTTACGAGGTTCTTAGGCAAAAAACAATCTTAAGAGGAACTGAAGAAAGGTTCTTTGCAAAGCGAGTTCGTGCTAAAGCATCAGTTGATAAATTGACATTTGCACTTGTTTTTAGTCAATCAGCACTGAAAAATGAAGTATGAGAACATATCATGTTATCATTAAACTATAACCATTTAGATTACGAGAGTATTTTACAGTAAATACAGTAAATAAATATGAATTAGAATCCCACATTTGTATCTAAGAGGTTAGTTTTATTATAGTTGGTCTATTGGAATGGGAGTCATCCATGATGAACTTCACAAGAACACAACTGCTGACTGAGGTCATTAGCCTACAGCTGCCTCTGGCAACAGTCGTGGCCACCACCTGCTGAGGGGAAGGTGCATAACTGCAAAAACAGCATCTGCAATTTCCCAATTATGTCTGCAGGAATTCATTATAATTTCTTTACACACACCAGTACCTTCAAAATGCATCACAGTCACAATTCATAGATAAATTAATTGGCAGTTCTATGAAGAAATTCTTACACTTGAAGAAAAAAAACTTTTGATGATACACAATGTCAATAATACAGCATAAACATACTAATAATGTATTATAATCTGCTCATAATATGTATAATTATTGTTATAAGCACTCAAAATATCACTCTTAAGGCATTATGAGAATAATCATATCACATTCTAAAGGATTTTTTAATACTTTAAGGTCAAGTAGCATAATACTTGACCTTATTAGTAGCATAATAGCTGACCTAATACTGGTCACTGGTTTTTGACCATTTTGTATTGTAATTGTAGTTGTTATGAGGGTTTAAACCTGTTTTCTGTGTGAAGAGACGCAACAGCTTTCTGGTTTTTAGAACTTCGCTATGTTTTAAATATAGGACAACATCTTATATTAATTTAAAGACTTGTTCAATTCCTATGGAAACTCGGCCAAACTGGATCTATTGCTACAAATGGCATTTGTGTAGAATGCAGCAAACAAATGCCAGTTGAGTACCTGGAAACTGGCAGAATAATTCTGCATTGAGCATCTCTACAGAGTGGGAACCACTACTGGGAGGATAATTACACATTTTATTTCATACATGCTAAAATGATTTTATTATTAATGTAATTTATATTTGTATTATAAAAAATACAATTTCTTTTAAAATACAGTCCCCTCCAAAAGTATTGGAACAGCAAGGTAAATTCCTTTGTTTTTGCTATACACTGAAGACAATTGAGTTTGAGGTCAAAAGATGAGATGACAGATCCAAATTTCAGCTTTTATTTTGTGGTATTTCTATCTAGATTGTTAAACAATTTATAACATATCACCTTTTGTATCAGACCACTCAATTTTTAGGAGAGCATAAGTATTGGAATATGTGACTGGTGTTTCTTGCTGCCCAGATGTGTCTTGTTAGATTGATTGGTTAGTTAATAAATAGTACTGAATGTCTACTCTTGGTTTTAGCCTTGATTTTTGCCCATGAAGACTGCATTTGTGTGAGAAAAGATAAAACAACATGAAGACCAGAGAGCCATTTCGAAGCCTAGCAAACAGGGGAAATCCATTGAAGTAGCATTGAGGATAGCTTGTTTTGAAAAGAAAGAAAAAAATGCTGGTCTAGGGCCTACTGAACAACATACATCGAACTGGTCGACCAAGGGAAACAACAGCAGTTGATGACAGAAACATTGTGAGAGCTATGAAGAAAAACCCCAAAACATCAGTCAATGACATCACAAACACAATCTCCACAGGGCAAGCATAAAGGTCTCTCAATCAACCGTTCAAAGAAGACTTAGAAACCAGCAATATTGTCATGTTTCATGTTTGTCATGTAATGTTTTATGTTTAGTTATTGTCTTGGTTATGTTATTGTCATGTCACGTATTATGTTAGTCTAGTCTCACCACCTTTTTATGTTTCATGTCATGTTATGTTTCATGTTTAGTTGTTGTTACAATTTAATTGTTCGTCTTGCCATGTCTTGTTATTTAGTTTATTGTCATATTTCGCAAACTTGTTATGTCACAATTTATGTTTCATGTTACATTGTACTGGTCATTGATTAGCATACACTTTTTCATGTCTTTCTGCAAATCTTGCATTCCTGCTTTCTCTCTCTCCCTTTCTGTCACTCACACCCTAATTGTTTCAATTTCCCTTGTCTACTTACTAATCTACTAATGCTAGATCAGGATTGGGTAATACTAACATTTGCCTGCTGTTTTTTTTGTACTTTTGCCCCGCGGCATTCTTGCGCCATCATCGACCCTGAGCCTGCCTACCGTCCGCCTGTACTTCTGCCCCGCTGACAGCTTTCCTGGTTACCGGACTTCCTGCATGTGTACTGACTACGAGACTGCCTTCTCCCTCGGTACTGCGCTTTGGTTTTTTGGCTGGATTTTTGGGTATGAACATTGCTTGTTTTTTGACCACACTCTCTGGATATTCCCCGAATAAAGCCCTGACGAGACTTTATTACACCACTGTTTCTGAGTCGTGCATTTTGGGTCCAACCCCCCACGCACCCGTCTCAAATATAGATGTGTCATGGCTTGGGCTTGCATGGCTGCTTCTGGAGTGGGCTCACTAATCTTTATTGATAACATAACTTGTGATGGTAGCAGCAGGTCTACAAAAACATTCTGCGAAGTTACAGAGAAATGCATCTAAACTAATTGCTTCATCATGCAGCAAGACAATGACCCAAAACACACTGCCAACACAACAAAGGACTTCATTAGGGAGAAAAAATGGAAGGATTTAGACTGGCCAAGTCAATCACCAGACCTTAATCCAATTGAGCATGTATTTCACCTCCTGAAGAGGAGATTGAAGGGAACCCCCTGAAACAAACAACAACTGAAAGAGGCTGCAGTAAAAAAACATCCCATAAGAAGAATGCAACAGTGATGTCAATTGTTATTGCAAGCAAGGGATATGCTACCAAATATTAAGTGTTCTTTACTTTCATTTACTTAAATACTGTGTTCCAATACTTTTTTCTCACCTAAAAATGGGGTGGTCTGGTAGCAAAGGTGCTATGTTCTAAGTAGTTTAAATACCAGGAAATAAAAGCTGAAATTCTGAATTTTTGTCTCGTGTTCTTCTTTCTATCTCAACCCCAAATGTCATCAGTGTTTTGCAAAAACTGTGTTCCAATACTTTTCAAGGGGACTCTAAGTCAAATGTAGTGTCTGATAACATATTTATAACATGTACATTACTCCAGAATGTGTTGGCTAAAGAGAATAATAACAATGGCTGTTGGAATGGAGGTCACTAAAACCATAGAAAAACAAACTATATAACAATCAGTCCCTGGAAAAAATGGTTTTAACCATGGTTTAAAGTTCATCTTTGTACTTCTCTTTAGAAAACAAAAGGGTCATGCCAACATTTAAACACAACATTGAAATTGATGTTTTCCTAGAGAGTGTTATTCAGTGGTGGGTGGTGGGCAGGGAAACTCAGGAGGCTGGTGAGAGGTTATTATAAGGCAATAATATATAATTAATGCATTATTATTAGCCCTTATTGTCAGAATATTTCCTCTCTTTGTACCCTCGAAAGGCCATTTCCTGTCATTCCCCACCATTTTGTTTTGCTTTGCCATTTGGTATAGGTGTGGAAAACAGTTTAAATTTAAAACAATTTAAAACATGCACTAAAAGTGAGCCATCCCATATTATCCATATTTTTCTAAGAAATGTGCTATTGTCATTAAATGATGCAGAGTTCATAAAAAAAAGAATTAAAAAAAGAAAAAACGAAAAAACTATTACAATAATAATATTTATTATTATCACTATTAGTGTTATTATCTTGAAGAAATCATCATCAACTTATGAAAATGCATTCTCAAATGGCCTCTACAAAAACCTTCCATCCCAATTGGTATTCTGAGCACCACAGTGTCTGAAAGCAAGCAGCCAAAGACCAAGTTGCCATTGAGACAGAGTTCTCGTTCACTAAGTAGGTGGTCCATGCAAAAGAAGCAAACAAAGAGCTTCTCTATTGGTGATTTAGCCCATAGATTTATTTCAGATCTATAAACTTTCACAACAGATCACTGAAAATAATATTAGTTCTCCACATATAAACAAAAAAACTGTGTACTAAGCATTTGCTGCTTATAAAAAACAATAATTCATCACTATCCCCTATCATTCATGGAATGCTAAACATCACTCTCCCTGCTGTTAGCTTCTCACTCCTTTAGCCTCTTGTTTTTTCTTTTACGGCATTAGCCTCCCTCATTTGTTCATTTAAGAGAGTTGGGGCTTCCAGGAGGGAGAGTGAAAAAAAGGATGAGGTCATTTTTAAAGTTTTAAATTGCAAATAAAACCTCTCGGAACACGGCAGCCAAAGACATGACCTCCATGGAAACGGGGGCTTGGAGAAAATGCCAGGCGAAGTGGAGCTTTTACCTGGCATCCACAGAAGGGCACTGTCTGGCACAGAAAGACATGCCAATCCTCTGTTACAGTCACCTCACACAATAACCTTGGAGTGGATTCTCATTGCAGTAAAACTGCTTGGAGCCAGTCTTTCTGAGCTTACATTAAATGGGAATGGTGTTCACATATAGTTTCCAAGCATTTTCATCTGACTTTGCTCAACAAAGTTGAAAAATCTCAGTTATCAGTGAACTCTCAACTCCAAACTAAAGTTGTGACAGGAATGAGAAAAGCAAACCTTGAATAAATTAGACAGACAAAGTTCACGTCAAAAAAAGCCTTGCTGTTACTTTGAATCTGAAACTAAATTTGTAAGTGTGCACATTTCTTCACAATCTGAACTTTAAAGCAAACACATGACTCATGCTGGACTTTGTGGTGTTTGGTGTAGTCTGTTGTCATCACTTTAAATTACAACTCTTCCATTGCTCCCCCCTGGTTTTCTGCAGCTTCAGCAACGGCTATCTTTGCTCTGCTGTGTCTAAACATTGGTGTGTTACCATGGTGATACAGGCCAGGAGTATGTCCAGAAAAAAACTGTGCGAGTGTGTGTGTGTGTGTGTGTGTGTGTGTGTGTGTGAGACCTGTCTTTGTATACAAAACTTAAATCATAACACTCCTATGTAGTTTGTGGTCTACCTCATTAGCTAACTAGCTAGCTGACTGGTTGATATGGGATGCTTAATGGCATTACATTAATGCCATTAATGTAATGCTGTAGCCTATTTCTTATTACACATCAGAAAAATCTCGCAAGCTAGCAAGATTTAATATGCAAATATCATTTTGATGGTGGGCAATGGGCATCTCCTTAACCTAGAATTTTGACTGAAGAAATGCCTGTTTCAGACAGACCCAGGGCCTATACAAAATTTTGATTATAACATTCCTATGTACAACTTCTTTTGTGAAAGTATACAATGGAAAAATGGAAAACTATAAAACTATAATTCCTCTAGAGAAATTCTAAGTAAACAATGGACATTCTATCATTTTTAGAATGGAAACTATTATGCAGTTGGTCCACTGGAAAAGTGAAAAGGACACTGACCTTATTTCTTGTTGTCTGTGGATTTCCAAAATGCAGAGAATGGGAGGTCCCCCCACACTTGTTTTAACAAACACATGTTACAAAATAAGGAACTGTTGTTGCAAATGCAATGGCATCTTAAAACAGTTTAGACAGATAGAACCGTGAGATTTAACACTTTCAAACAATCTGTTTGAAAGTGTTAAATCGTGTTTCCATAGTTATTGGCAATTGCACCGTGAAGAAAGGAATGAATGCAAAAACAAAACCCTGGGCCATTGAGACTTAAGGGGTTAAACACATGCCGAGAAGCTGCAGTGCTTCACAAAAATGCAGAAGGGCTGTGAACAGCTGTGTGTCATCTTCATAGCAGTGAAACTCTACACCGAAATATGCCAAGTGGCAGCAGAAACAGAAAATAATTGATCCTAACACTGAGCGTTATATGGTTCCTCCCATATAATTATGACCTGCACCAAGATAGTGCCTGTCCAAATACAGCCCTGGAGTCTGCCCAATACAATCTCATGATCCACAATGACAGTCTGCAGTCTGGTGACAGTTGTTTACAAGCTCAACAAGTGCAGTTTCAGTACTATAGTCAGAGCTAAATCTGTACTGAAAATTTTCATAGATACAGCTTGAATTAAAATAGGTACTGAGTCACTTTGCAACATTAAGTTCCAGTTTCGGGCACATATTGCATGCATTTTTATTTAGAAGCGCTCTGTAATGGCTTCTACAGAACAGGGACTGACTTCAGTCCACTTAGGTACATTTTGTACATCCCAATTTGTAGCTAAATATCAGGAGGGACAGCTCTGAAGGGATCCCCATCCACTCTGGATGCTCAGAGGAAGTGTTACGCTTAACCCCTGTAATTTATCACACTTCTGGCCATAGGAGCAAGGCATGCTGAAAACTGTCCCACTGAAAGAACATGTGTTGAATGCCATCAATGTTGTCCCAAGATACAGAAAATATTCTTACAGACTGCTATGATGAGCACAGGAAGAAAGTATATTATTACCTGTACAGAAAAAAAACATACAGTACCTATTCACAGCTGTACAGCACAATGTCACATATCACCCACTGAGAGTGGTGTCAACAGTATTATTTATTACAAAGACCGTACTGCTTGTTCTGTACTTTCCATCCTACTTTCAAATAACTGAAAGGCCAAGAAAGGTGGTACAATTCTGATTGACTTTGTGATTTATGAATTCATATCACACTGTTTCCATATAAAAGTTTCCTTTTCCTTTAATATACTTAATATAAAATTAATGTTACACAAATCCCAGCTCTGATTAGAGTAGAGTAATTGCCACCTGTTAGTTTTACAATAAACACAGGCTGTAGGTTTACAGCACAGAACAATATGTTGGGAAATATGATTGTTCGAGGAATGTGCATTTAGAAAGAAATTCTGACAAATAGAAACAGTTGAAAATGGATAGAAAGTGAGATGGAGTATACGGCACCATAATTGCCAGTTTTTTTAGGACAGGGGGAGGGAAGGCGCTCGGGGCACCTCAGTTCAGTGCAGGCCAGGAGGAGGGGAACTGGTCCGTGTGACTACAGGCTACTGTGTGAGCGAATTGGGTCAGCACAAGCCTGCTGATCTGATTCCTTTGTGCCATTCAACTTCCAGTTCTGAACAATTAATGGGCAAAAACATGTTCAGTTGTGGGTTGAGTGTCATTTAGTCAAAGACCAAGAATTGTCCAGAATTGGTTATTTTACGCACACTTTCCTTATAAAGATTGTTTATACTTTAAATAATTCATTAAACATTTGTGGGAATCTGAGAGAATATACACAGAAGTAGAAGTGGAGCAAATGGTCTCTCTCAAGACTTGGATCCCACTAAACGAGGCCCCTCAGGCTGGCTTTGGGTACAAGAGAACTAATCTCACAACCAGAGGTGGAGAAGAAACTCTCCTTTTAACAACCGCTCCATCTCCAGGCAACAGACGAAGAGGCATGTCGAGGAACAAGACAGAGGAGCTGTCTGCCAGCTCGGTTCCAAAAGACCCAATGCCCTTTGCCCTCTTTCTCTCCCAAAAACATGGCTGAAAAACGGTCAATGAATGCCTCTAATGTGTTCTCTTATTCAATGGTCTTTCTCAGGAATATCAAGTATAGATATCGCCTAAAATAAATTGTGGTCTATTCTGGATTATATTATACCATCAACAGACATTGCCGTTCTTTCAGTTTACAGAAGATTGATTATAAATACAATTTATATGCCATTGGTGCTATATACTTCACTGTAATCACTCCCACTTGTAAATTAGGAGCACAGAACCATTCAAAACACTGAATGCTGAAGGTGGTATTTAATATGATCCCATGATGACTTGGCTCATCAAGAGCAATTTCATTCTCAGTTAACCTTTGCCAACTAATCTTACTTATTTAGTTAAACTAGGTAATTTATATTTCTGACAAAGCAGGGGTAAAGAATCCCATGGCCATATTATTCCCTCGGAAAATCTGGGCTAAAACATGGGTTCTGCCAATTTTACTGTAATTGTAAAATGGCTTTCTTAATAATTTCCTGATACTAAATCCATGGCTCCAATGATGTGCCCCACAAAATCACCACAATTGAATGTAATTTCGGAAAATTGCTCGGTAGAACATGGCTGGATGTGGGCACTATGGAAACTAAAAAAGCAGGAAAACATGATATCTGAGACCTCTTATTCTTTGTGTATGTATTTTGTATGGGGCATGCCAACAGTAATTAAACACATGACCATTTATGCTTGCCATGAACATAGCCACTTTGTTTTAAAGCATTTCCTTCAGCACATGGTTGACAGAAAAACATTTGCTAAAATAATCACTGTTTAAAGTCTCCTGAACTGAAATCAGTGTGATTTCCCCAATATAATGATTATTGCTCCCGTAGAGCAAAGAGGAGAAGGGACTATCAGCTCTGCAACAGGCAGGTGACCCCTTCTTTATTGACATCCACTGTACTCATTCAATCCTACCTTTATACTGGGATCAGTATGGGAAGTCATGTTGACACACTGACACAAAGGTCACGTTGTTCTTACAGCCAGTGCCTCAGGGTCATCTGTAAGGCGGAAATAAGTGCCAAGCCAACAATTTGCAAACCCACGTATATCATATTTTGTTAGCAAAGGGAAAATAATACTACACCCAATTCTGTGCTCTTCCTTTTCACAAGATATTGAATAAAGGTAAGTACCATGATATGGCATCACTATGGAGATTAATATAGCCATTTAAAAAATTAGGTGTTAAGTGACTAATACAACTATTGATAGATTGTACTGGCAAAGTAAATTAGATAATTTTGGAGACTGCAAGAAATAAATGAAAAATAAAGGATGACTTTTTTATCAGACAGGCTTAATTTGTTCCTAATGTGGGCCTATTTATTTCATCCAAAACTAATTTGACTAATGAGAAAATCAGGACAAGATGAATGGACCTCCACATTTGCAAATCACATGGCTCGATTCATGCTGGCTTGTCTGACATGAATCAAGGCGGAATCTTTATCTGACATCTGGCAGCGCTGGCTAACGATTATGATTACGATAGGGCGAAATAGTTTGCTAATTCCCAACAGCAATTTACACCCACAAACGTGAAACATGATAAGATTTCGGAGATAGATGGGTAAAATAACGACACTATAGTGACATTTTAAACGGCAAACAATTTAATTCTCAAATTAACATTAGTGTTCGTTCGTTACAGCTGAATCGGTTTCATTTCCCAGCACGACCACTCACTCTAAGCTGTCACCGTAATTTCTGCCGTATAATAGTACTGCCATCTGGCGGATATTGCATTGCAATATACAATATATTGTTTTAATTGTAAAATACATGTATATATTGGGGGAAATCGGAACGAAACGAAGTTCCTAAGTGTGCTAGTGTACCATGCTTCGTCGTTATAAAACAAGGTAGCGTTTGTTCATTATAATCGCAAAGTTTTCTGTTCAAATGCCGTAGGCTGCCTGTTGAATCTCAAGGGGGCGATGTAGCCTACTTACAATATGCCCACGTGGAGGTGAAACATACAAGTTTCTTCCTTTGAAAGGAACGAATAAAAACGAAACGCTTCAAGAAAACCTAACTCCTCGCAGCACTTTATGTGTTTTATAAATTACCCACCAGATAAACTGAGACCTATCTATATATGTTTGCAGGCCTGAAGGTGTGGAACAAGGGAAATAGAACTGGTTGATTTTGTGAGAGATCAATATTATTTGGTTGTATCAGTCTTCTACACAGACTTCGAACAAAGTATGATGCAAGTCAGCGGTAATTTTATGTGTCGCAACCTGATTCAGCCATTACATATTTACATATTTTTTTATTACATTTCCTTTCTCTGCCTGTACTGCTGTCTAATTAACAATACTTCTATCGTAATGTATCGCATTCATTTATTCAAATTTTACTTTTCAAAAGAGAAACCCCAAGGTCCAGATTAAATGATGTCACCAAGTAATGAGATTTCCCAGAAGAGTTGGGAAACACGTTGCCTGTATTTCAGTCCTTATCCGCAAGATGTCACTGTAGGCGCTCAAATGGAGGTAGTAAGTGGCAAGCCATCAAAAAGACCATGAGCAATTATACAACAATGAATAATAACAATAATAATAATAATAATAATAATAATAATAATAATAATAATAATAATAATAATAATAACTTTGTTTATGTAGCACCTTTGTAAAGGGGAAAAAGGAACGGATCAAGGCAGCTTCCTTGCCGAACACCAAAGGATACATCATGCCTAGCTGACACGAAATCCCCAAGGCTAACAAAGAGTTTCATCCCGGCAGTATATTAACAAAACCGATTTAGAACACAATCCGGGAGGCTGACTGAGATCTCTAGACGATCTATGAGGATACCCGTATTGTGGTCAATTCCATCAATTCCATCCATTAATAGACAAGGCATCCATATTAAGTCTTAGATCATTGACTATTTTGGTCAGGGCAGTCTTTGTGCTATGGTTGGCTCTTAAACCAGACTGAGATTTTTCAAATAAACTGCTTTTATTCAGAAAGTTGCTGATTTGGTTAAAAACTACTTTCTCCAGTATTTTACATATTAAATGAAATTTTGATATGGGTCTGTAGTTACTCAATACCCCACTGTTTACATTTGATTTATTCAATAAATGCTTAATAACTGCAGTTTTGAAAGCCTCAGGAATGAGTCAAGTCTATGTATAATTTTAATGACATAACTGGAGATACTGTTACAAATATTCCTAAGAAACCTTGAATTTCATTTAAAAATGATTTTATGCTTATAGTGAGACATCTGCTGGCTAAAACTAAAAACTGCAATAGCCTGTTGGAGAACTTAATTTTACCAGTAAATATGTTTTATATTTTTTGTGTATCTTGGAAAGAAATCCTGCATGCACACCTGCTATACATACATAGTTTTCAGGTTCATCTCCAAAGTGGGACTGCAGTAAATATAGCCGGCAATATAAATAGATACTGTGTATTGTGAATAAATAATATAAAACAGATGCAAGTCAACTTGTTTTACACAGGCAGATGTAAGCCAACTTGGCATTGGGCATGTAAATATATTAATAACATAAATAATATCATATGGTGCGATTTACCTTTGTCTCATATCTCACAGTCAAACTATTCCCTCCCACCTTGGAGTCAGTACCTGCCTAGTATGTCACAAACCACCACCTTAACCTGGCGCCACTCTCCAAGCCGACCGTAACTGCAGTTACAAGGCCACGATGGATGTTCACGCAATTCACAGCTGGCAAACTAACGGCATAAAATCCAGCCCTGACCTGGTGTCTGTGTGATTTCTGTGTTGGAAGTACAAAACCAAAAGACAACTCAAAGAAAAGAAAATAGCACTCCTGTGTGTTCCTCCACCTCTCCCTCTTACAAGATCTCCCGTGAGCGCACTGGTCACCGGTGAGGCACAGTAGGAAGATGGTGAAATGCCACAATATCCTGCTTGCTTCAGCTCTATTTGAGGCTTAGGTTTAGGGGGGGGGGGGGGGGGGAGGACAAAACAAGATAACAAAATAATGACACAAACAAGACAAAAAACAATATGATGTTCTTGTTTTGGGTGATTGTTTCCTGTAGCAGACATGGAGTGAAATAAGCAGTTGTTTTGGATTGAAATACTTGTCTGTGCTTCACCAAGCTGTTCTGGTGTATCGGAGCCCATAAAGTACAAAAGTGCAAACCCTGCCGCCTTCTGGGCCTCTTAGTTGGCTCAGTTGCACCAAGCAAGATTGAGCACAAAAAAGTAATTGAATCCCCCCCAACCCTGAAATAATACAGCATGTTGATGAGAAAAAGTTTCCTATAATTAAGGGGTAGGAGTACATAAGTGTTACTTCTTCCTACTCCTTTTTGGACATGTAAATAGGTTTAAGTGCCGGTGGAGGAAATTTATGATTTTTTAAAATATTTTGTCGTTCATCTGTTTTAACTACTGTTTCTGTTTTGTTACTATTTTACATGTTCGAAATAAAGATTTGGTCAAGTCAAATCAAATCATGTTGCGATCGTGATATACTGATCAATAGTCTTACGTATTATCATAAATCATAAATTCACAGCCGATCTTTAAAACAAATCCTTAAGCTGTCAAATTTATGACGGATTTATGAATGGTGATTATGTGATGTCTTGTGAAAATCCATGTATGTATGTCTTGTGGAAATATACAGCCAGGCTGATTCACCTCCCACTGTGTAGCAGTGTATGAAAGGAGGGGTCAGCCACTCCACACAAACAGGCCGTTTCTTTATTTAACCTAAGAGAAGGAAATGTACAGTGTGTGAATAATTCAGAAATCCCCTCAGACGTGCTCCCGATGCGTTTAGTGCACTTTCAGTGGAGAGCCTCAGCAGGGTCTGAACAGGTTGTGCTGTGTTTGTGTGGCTCCTGTGACCGTTGGATGGAGAGAGATGAAAATGGGCAATGTCTTCTGTAAACTCATAGATACAGATATGAAATGCCGTTCAGATTAATCCAAAGTGGATTTTCTTTCATTTCATCATTTACTGCTGGGGTCACTTCCTTTTGCCAGTCATTGAAAAATATATATATATATATGTGCTCAGCATCATTACTCAGATGACTATATTATGAATTAAATTGGAAGCTCACATTTGCAGTTGACCAGTTTGCTAGCCTCATATGTATAGTACATATATTTCTGAGATAATGAGACTGGAGTTTCATGGGTACCAGTGCTCCTCTCAAAATTGGCAAGACTCCCAAGGCCCTCCAAAGCCCCCAGACTAAGGACTTTAGTGACTCTCTATCCTTTTCCATGACAATGCCTCAGTAGTTTGACTTCCATGATGATCACAATAAAATATGCACAGATGTCCATCACTGGAATACCACTCCAGTAAGGTATGGTATTTTACATATCAGAGAACTAGAGTTAGCTATTAAAATGTAAACTATTAAAAACATTCAATCATAAATCTTGTTTATATTATTTTAAATGGTCTCTTTGTAGCTTTGTAGATTTGATCTATCTATCTATTTTGCTACCATTATAGTGTACCTTTTAAAAGTAGTTTGTGAGTCATTTTCTGCAGTTTAAGCTCACTATATGATATATGAGTTATATTTCAGGTATATGTCAGGTTTTTTTACATTGATCATATACTGTTGGCCAAATATTCTTATTTTAAGGTGAAAACATTGCTTGAGATATATGTATATAAAAATTTTGAAAACAAATCCTTTGTTAGGGGCAGCCGATCAGGACTGCCTCTACTAGCACAGCTTTTCCTGGTGTTATTGATTAATGGGTTATCTTTAATGGTTGGATTTAATTATATAGATACGTACACCCACACCACTTCACACCAAAATGCAACAGGTGACTGAATTTGTGTCTCTCCAATTAAACCCAACCCTCAAGGTAAACCATGAATCAATAGTAGGAAATGTGGCAGCCGTGAGTATGCACCACAACAGTCTCTTCACAGATGGATGACAAATGACACTTATTCCTAAGGCACAGATGATGTCACTCATACTCATTAAAACCATGGAAAACTCACAAACATAACATGTTGTGTATGTGTGCGTGTGCGCTCTGGATATAAACAAAAAACAGTGAACACAAAATTTGGATACTACTTTAAAAGGCTTTCATGCCATTTTGTTCAGAATATTCCATACAATAAAACTATTTAACAAAATTAACTAAATGTACTTTTTAAATGTAATAGGTTACAGATTACTCGTTACCCTGTTAAAACTGTAATAAGTAACTATTTTAGCTACTTCATCAAAGTAATGTAACTCATTACATTTTATTTATTTTTGATTACTTTTATAACAAATGTTTTAAACTGGGCAATAAAGCTGAAAAGTCCTAAAAACATACATTTAAAGTCAGTGTAAACCTCACAACAGTACTCAACACTGTTTACTGTCAAATGTTTATTAAAAGTTATCAGTAGCTAAGCTTTGATAGAAAAGTAGCTGTATGAGATTTTCTATCAAAGAGTTCATAAATGGAGGTGCGGCTGTGCAAAAGGTTTCTGTTAGCTAATTAGAAATTAATCCGCCATGAATGGAGATTAAACATAAATATGTAGCCTAATGGATGGGCAACAAGCAATATACACTCACTGAGCACTATTAGGAACATTCTTGCTTCATGACACGACTTATTCATGCAATTATCTAATCAGCCAATTGTGTGGCAGCAGTGCAATGCATACAATCATGTAGATATGGGTCAGGAGCTTCAGTTAATGTTCACATCAACCATCAGAAAGGGGAAAAAATTTGATCTAAGTGGCTTTGACCGTGCAATGATTGATGGTGGCAGACAGGGTGGTCTGAATACGTCAGAAACCGCTGATCTCCTGGGATTTTCCATGCACACTAGTCTCTAAAGTTAGCAAAGAAAGGTGCAAAAAATAAAACACATCCAGTGAGCAGAAGCTCTGCTGACAGAAACGCCTTGTTAATGAGAGAATGGCCAGACTGGTCAAAGCTGACAGTAAGGTGATAGTAATGCAGATAACCTCACATTACAACAGTGGTATGCAGAAGAGCATCTCTGAATACACAATGCATCAAAATTCTAAGTGGATAGGCTACAGCAGTAGAAGTCTAAAAAATAAGTCTTATAAATACCTAATAAAGTGCTCACTGAGTGTATATGGAGCTACATTTCATCTTGAACACACATAAATAATATGGTGGGGTGGGACTTTATTTTAAGTCACTGATTGTGGTTACATTAACTTCCCTGTTGATGTTTCCTCAGGTTTGACATCAGGCATTTCGATGTTGACACCATTTTCACGGCTCGTAAACATTACACTGTACAGTAATGTTAGAGCCCTTTTCGGATTTCAAAAGGAAAATATTGAATATTGAATTTCCAGCATTGAAAGGCGTTCTTGTCCGTCGACATGGCCACCCGCCTTGGCGTGGTCAGCTGGTCACAGGCATGGCAGACTCATTGATTTGATTGGCAGGCGAGAGGTGGTGCCAATTCAAACAAGAGAACCAATAAAAAACGACACTCAAAATTTCAGGGCATGCAGCCAAATTAATGGAGCCTGTCTAGATGTAGAGACAGTTACCCAAGAAGACTTGAAGCTGTAACTGCTGCCAAAGGGGCTTTTACAAAGTAATGAATTAAGGGTCTGAATATTTATAAAATGAGAGATTTAATTTTAAGTTTTCATCAATTTGCTATAATTTCTAAAAACATTTTTTCACTTTGTCATTATGGGTTATTGAGCATCAATGGGGAAAAATGGCTATTTTATCAATTTAAAATCTATTAAAATCTACAACAAAATAAAGTGTGCAAAAAGTTTATAGATTTAAGCTTATTATCTTACCTACTTACTTATCTACAGCTGAAAAAAACACAGACTGTAGGAATCCATCTCAAAGTAACACGCCTTTTTCTTGGATCCAGTGAACAACTTCAGGATTCAGGCATAGTACCACCTGATGTAAAGATTCATGACCTGCAATTAAAATATCTTAATATCTGATTTGAAGATTGAACTTTAATTCAATCTGCTAAAACAAGTGACAGTGTGCAAAGTGCTTTTGATTTAAATTGGTTAGTAGTCAAACCATTGTCGGAACATCAGAAAAAAAAACAGAAACAGGTTTGAAACAGAATTCAGTGGACCCAGTGCAACTTAAGAGAGAAATGTGTCCAGATAAAAAACATGCAAGCATTAAATGCCAGCTTTTATCACAGACTGTGACGGAGATGGTTTTGTGAAACTCAAATTATTTTTTCCTTAGATAAATTATGCTTTAGTTTAGAAACCCACATATGGGCAAATAGCTTTGATCAGACTTCCAAGTCCTATAATGCACCTGGTATAAATTACCATATTTTTTAATTAATCTCATTACACTTTTATCTTCACATTATTAAATTGTGCACATGCACCGGAACCCACAACTTCATATTCGATGAGACACATTGAGCACCAGTCCGCTTGTCAATGTTTTTCCTTTTGATGTTGCCATGGAAATGATTTACAGGCTAGCCATGTCCTAAAAATGGTTCATTGATGACAAAGGAAAAAATAGATTAATGTCTGTAGGTGTTACATGGATTCCACGTAAACATGTACAGTGACAGACGGACTTGAAACAATTAGGAAACTGTATGATTCACATTTAACATTAAAATCTAAAGACACCACACACAAACAGGCCTACTACTATGATGATTATTGGTTGGAAACCTGTTAAAGGCATGATATCTGACTGGATAATGGCAAAAATAATGATAGACTCTGTGAGGCTGAATACAAAATACAGTATTTCATACTTGTGTTTTGTATGGTTTACACGATCAACCATTAACATGAACTGACATAAGACTTGTGAGAGGTAAAGAACTGTGAGGTTTATCCAAGCTGAATGGGATCAGTATCTCCCTCCATAGCCCTGATACAGTAGATATGATCTGTGTGATGTTCAATAGCCTAAATCCTCAGCTAAAACACTGCATGATCAGGCAGACCAAAAGAATGAGCTACTAGCCCACAAGCGGTGAATGTTTCGTGAAGGAAATGATTTCTCAAATGCCACAGACTCAGTGGAACAACTGACATGTAACTGCTGATACCAAGGAGATATGTTTGCCTAAATACTCGAGGTGAATGGGAAGTAAGGCTGTCTTTGGCTAAATGCTGTAACTTCTAGTTAAAGTGCTTCATTGATTTTCAAACAAAATGAGTCTAGATTTTATCCTATCAAGCTATGGGGCAATGCTTATGGTAAAGCTTGTTATGAACACTTAATCAATAACCAATCATGAAAAGAACTGTGAAGTTATAAACATTTCCACCTACAAAGATAATACATTAACCTCATGTAAAACTAATAAAAATAAAAACATTTGACATTCATATATAATTTTATTTGCGCAAAATTAACAAAATGGCAGTCAAATGCTCTGTACGTATTTACAGAATGTCATTTTAGCACAGCACAGAGCCAGTTTCTGATTAGTCTGCAGAAAAGGAATAATACATAATTTGCAGGGTTGTATTGTGATGTATTCACAAGCATTTTCTAATTTTTGTTAAGACAACTGCAATATTTTACTGGCATAATGGATAAATATTCCATCTCTCTTGGGGATAACAGCAGAAACAAATCAGCATGCAATCATACTGTGTTTGCGACTGAAACATTCCCTGAAACATTATGATAATTTGCAGTGACATTAATAAGCAAAGTTGAATCCATCAGTTTAAGCACTTGAGCACTGCTCCAGATCATGACCCCACAATAACCTACATATTACAGGCATTTTGAGGTCACATATCTGAAAACAAATCTGAAAAGATGTGTCATATTGGAGAAATGGAATGGGAATTATTTCATTGATTTCAAATGAGAAGCCAAAAAGGCTATGATAGCTTTTCTCAGCAACAGCTAAAAAGTACAAAGCAACCAAAATATGGAATATGCAGGGCGGCCTGTAGTGTAGTGGCTAAGGTAAATGACTGGGACACGCAAGGTCGGTGGTTCTAATCCTAAACCACAATAAGATCCGCACAGCCGTTGGGCCCTTGAGCAAGGCCCGTAACCCTGCATTGCTCCAGGAGAGGATTGTCCCCTGCTTAGTCTAATCAACTGTACGTCGCTCTGGATAAGAGCGTCTGCCAAAATGCCATTAATCTAATGGAATGTAATGGAATGGAATGGAATATGTAAGTTTTCTGTATGAGGGTCTTCAGCAACAAAGGTAACAAATAAATAGTAGAATCTCTCCCCACCTTCAAGCGCAAACTGAAGACGCATCTCTTCAAGCAGCACCTCTCCCTGTCCCTCCCTACCTCCCTGTGAACCTTAATTGTTGTCTTTCTGTGATTTACTTTTTTGTGTATTGGTATTTTTAGTTGGCTAGGTAAGCAGTGTTTGGCTAGTTAAGTTTGGTCACTTTTCCTCTGTTGTTTATTTGTTTATTTGTTTGTTTAAAAAAAATAAAAAATAATAATAATAATAATTTCAAATAGGCCCTGGTCTTTATCTTTGTTGTACAGGTAGCAGTTGAAATTGTACTTCCCTCTAGGGTCTTTCAGTGCACTTATCCCTGGTTATGGGTATGCACTTTGTTGTACGTCACCAAAAAGAGCGTCTGCCAAATGCCATTAATGTAATGTAATGTATACAATTAAATCACTACATTTGTGAAAATACAGATTTTGACTATCTTTAATAGCTGCAGCATCAGTATTTCAGTTTTCAGTTCCTGGGAACCATTTGAATAGCACGATTTCTCGCCTACTGCACAAGATCACAGATTACATGCTGCCTTTTGCCAGGTTTCTAGCCGCTTCGAACAGGAATGTCGCCCAAAAGGAAAATTTCATGCTGTAAAAAAATTCACACTGGTTGTTGAATTTAAATGCAACAGATCATTATTAATGATCCAATTTTGTTTTACAGTCCTTCATTATTGTCATGCAAATTGTTATCCATATATATTTCTCTAAGTTGCATTGAATTATGAGTACAGATCACCATGAAATAAAAATGGGCTGCATTGTTCCTGTGGTCTTTTCAAAACATTTTGTCTTAACTATACTGATGATACTGTATGTACTGTATCTTTGGCTTCTTATCGACAAAATTTGTGACCCGCAGAATTCATCCAAGTCTGCATTTTATCCTTCTGTGTAGTAGAGAGGATTTCTCTGCCTGCAAGAATGAACCATTGAAGCAAGGTCTGTCCAAAAACAGGCACTCATTCACGCTGCTGTACTTGTGGGATCAGATGTAATCAAGGTTGCCCACTTCAGAGAAAGAGCTGGAAAGCATTCAGGAACATGCCACAAAATTCCCAGCCCTTATTCTGCAGACGGCAGACACTGTAAATGAACAAGATAACGTTTTCATTTGATGCCCTTCATTCCTGCGATATTATACATGAAATAACAAACATCCACACCCAGAAATGGGCCAATATGGCTCTGTTGCATTTCAACACCTGGATAGCTCAGTGGTTTCAATGCTCAGCTGGCTCTGAGATTTCAGACAGCTGAATAGCAGAGAGGCACTCAGACCCTTGACATGAAGTACAAATGTTTTTTCTCCAAAACCTTTGAGAACTGTGCTTGTTAATCTGTCACCAATGAGTCTCGTGGGATAAGAGAAAATGCTTGTGAGTGAGTCGTTGTAGCAGATGCTTGGGGATCCCTGGGTGCACAGGAAAGGACCTAGTAATCATGTGCGCTTTGTAAATGCTTTCCTTGGTGGGATGTTAAACCCCCAGGTTGAATCATACCTTCTTTACCCTAAATGTTTCATTTCAAAATGCAGCCCATTACTTAAATACCTTCACTTCGAGAAAACTGAAAGGCAGTTGCATCTCTGTTCATGGTTAATTTTTAAAACAATCCCTCCAAATACCACAGCCATTATAAATATATGTTACATGACAATCAAAATGAACTGAAACACTCATTTAATGACTGAAAGTGGCTGGGGGGATGTGTGAAAGGCGACTGTAGAATGGAACCTTCCGGATTCACAGGCAGTTGTGTGGGCCGTGCCGTCCCACTAACATGACCCTGGGCTGTGAGTATTCATTCTCAATCATGTGGTTAGTACGCCTGTTTCCCGGGCAACCGAGGGTTCCAAATGCATTCCCAGAGGCAACTTGCGATTGGCATTTTGCGCATACCACTATACGAAATGGCGAAAAGTAATTTGTTGTAGCCTATAAGTTTGAGATACGACTGAAACATGTCAGTTCATTAAATCGCATTAAAACAGAGGCATATTCATATGCTGTAGTCCCGTTGGTTGTAGCCAGATTGACTCACTCTTTCACGCTAAAATGGACAACCAGAATAAACATATTATTGAACTACATTATTATTATTATTTAATATTAATTTATTTTATAGTGCTGATAACCGATTGAAATTTTGATTTGATACGAGAAAAGGTCTCAATCTTGCCACCATTAGCTATGTTCAGAATCCCCCTTGATGATGTGTGGCTTTCGGTTGAGCAATCCTGCATATAGCCTGTGTGTAATTGAATTCTCCACACCTTGTTGAACGTGCACTTTCTGTGCACAAGAACGTTGTATCTCGCCATATTTGCTTGGATGCACACAGTTACATGTTTTTCTTTGAATTCAGTTCTGGCTAGAATTGTGCCTTGGCCTACTGTTTGAACTGTTTGTTTGGCTATTTTCACGTTCATTTATACAACACGGCATTTGTTGAAACAATATTTTATTTTTACGATAACCCTATCCATCAATCCTTGCTGCTGTTCCAAATGTGCTGGAAGATTTGAACCAGCAACAAAGCAGCAGGCTTGATAATAATAAAATATTGATATTGATAATTGATATGATATGGTTTAGTCATACAGTTTGTGGAAAAAATACATTAATATAAAACACACCAGTAAATCCATTTATATCCATGATGTAGCTGATTAAAGTGGGGCCATATTTCCATCAACCATATGGCGCTTCAGGAAAACTTATATGGGAGACCGGGCACAATTCTAACACCTTTTGCTCCAGCAGGTATAAGTCAATGAGTGTTTATGCTAGAGCTTTCAAACGTTGATATAAGCTACAAACTGATATTTGTGGCAGATATTTGCCTGTTACAAACACTTGTCATTTAGATATCATCTAATGTCAAATACAAGGAGTTCCACTGTTACAACCTACCCTACTGCTGGGGTAAGTTGTAACACTAGTTGGAGATAGATGTAACGGGTACAGAAAATTTGCTTAAATCAGATCCACACTGTTACATTTAAACAAAAACATTTATATATTTTCAAGTTGTATTCTCTTGTATTCTCTTTCCAATACAATATACTGTATGTGTGTGTGTGTGTGTGTGTGTGTGTGTGTGTGTGTGTGTGTGTGTGTGTGTGTGTGTGTGTGTGTGTGTGTGTGCGCGCGCACAAGTGAGTGAATATATCAGCTGACTACCCATGTACATACAAGAGTGTACTTTAGTATGTCCACTGGCATAGCCCTATCTGTTTTTCTCTTCCATTACCTAGGCATGCTGAGAAATAAATGCTAAAAACAATTATCACAACCACCCCCAATCTGGGAAGCCATTACATAGACAGTTATTTTGGCATGTGAGTTTGAAGCAGCCATGACCATTAGTTAAACCATTTTACCTATAACATTGAGACTGCTAAACAAAAATAGATGAGAATGAAATCAGACAAAAGTGATCACATTAGTAGAAGTATCATTATCAGGGAAGAATTTTTAAGTCATCAGACAGATGTGAAATTCTGCTACTACTTGACAGAGTAGCTACATAGAACCTTTCATAAAGAGGTAAAGTTTCTATTTTTTAAAATCAGAAGTACTTGCCACTGTTGCTATAAGTGAATTAAATATCTAGTCTATTCAGACAGATAGCACAATGCAATTTCTAGATACGGTTGCAGGTCATGCAGGTGGAACCCTCACTTGTTGAACATTTGTCATAACAGTTTTCATAACATTTCGTATTTATAACATTTCGAGACTTCTCAAATGCATTAGCTGTCTGCGCGCTTGCGCACGGTGGAACTTGAATCTAAAGAGCTCAAAGGAATCTATCCGATTCCACGAGCGCACGTTCCTCCTTTTGACAGGATACGATAGACTGCTGTTTCTTTCCGTGGGTAGTCAGTGGTTTCACTCCACATCTTTAATAGACTATTCGTTATGAACTATGTTCCTTGAGATGACAAAAGGGAATGGAATTTATTCATGTTCTACGTTTTGATAATTTAATGTTTTTCCAAGTGCAGCCATAAACTAATCGGTCTTTATGGAAGTAATGGCTTGGTGTCTTACAAGTAATATTTGCGGACGTTTCTTCACTCTTGATTATAGTGTGCGTGGGTATCACTATCCACCAAACTGAATTAGGACTATGATCCCAAGGACTGGAATGCCTCCCGCGTATTATTTGCTTTCCACAAAAACGTTTAATTGCGCTTTAGTTAGACGCACAACGATATTGTCTCGTGGATATTACATTTGACCAACATCCGTCCATGGAAGAAAACAGAACAGACGAAAACTGACCACACAGATGAAGAGGAATGATTTGCCCCTTTGAGAAATTCCTTACGATCATATGTGCGTGTTTCATAGAGACCAATGTCAGGTATGTGGAACACCTGCTATGATGTTCGTTTTTTAACTGTATTCCATCACGCTGAAAATAAATCATTTTGCCCGCCTTGGCTGAACATACATTTGTTGTTCCACCCTGAGATAATGTGCGCTTTGTGCCCTTTGACACAATAGGTGTAATTGCGTATGGTGATCAGTAATTGCAAAGTAATTGGTAAATATCTCTTACTCTCTCTCTCCCTCTGTCTGTGTGTTAATTGTTTTTACTACATTTGCAGAAATACATGCCAAGTTGTGTACCTGGAAATTATGTCGGGTAATTCCATGGATTGTTGGTACTGTTCTTCCTTGGAATAAATATTTAAAGCGATTCCAGTTTGCGGTTTCCTGAAAAAGTAATAGTCTATAAGTGCATTTTGTTTGTGAAATAAGAACAATGCATAAACGTTGCACAACACCAATGATAATAACAACAGCACATGCATGCATATTTTGGAATGCAATGACTGGGGCTCTTTGATCTTTACCTGGGACATCCCATTACATAATATCAACAGAATCAGAATCAATGTAAGTATGATGGCAATGATGATGATGATGATGATGATGATGATGATGATGGTACTTTTAGTTGAAAGTTGCGGCAATAGTATTAGTTGAAATAGAAGGAAACAGTACCAAAAGTACCACTTGTACTATTTGAGTTTTATATAGACCGGGCTGTTACTCATATCACTGCTAGTCTTCTACCCTCCTTTTACCTGGGAGTCAGATGTAAAGACAGTCTGAATTACTCATTTTTCAGTGAATTAGGATTTGAGTATCCAATCTATGTAATAGAGCAATTGAGATTAACTGAATTGTGTGCTGTCTGAAATTACTCATATTTTCCTTCATCTATTGAATTATTTTGAAGTGAGCATCTGCATAATTTAAATATACTAATGAATAAAGCAATGTCATTCATGAGTAATGCAGTTTTTTATTAATTGACTGAAATTAATATTTCATAAGAGCAGACAGTTTATTCAGCAGTACCTACTGTAGGAAAACTGACATTTTTTAAAGCAGGAAAGTCACCCATACTATGGAATCACCACAATTTTGTCAGTCAACCACCATGGTCCTCACTCCTGATCCTGGAGAGCTGCAGGTTCAGATCCAATAAACCAGTTGAGGTGAGTTAACTGTGAAAACAACTGCTTTAATTGATAAATGAAGTGCTGAGTAACAACAAAAGCCAGTACACCCTCCGGCTCTCCAGGACCAGGAGTGAGGTCCACTGGCCTACTACCTTCATTAAAAATAAAGAATAATGATATAACTGAATATGACTTTTGCAGCAAAAATTATTCTGGTTGACCAGTACTGTGATCTACACTATTAGGTAGACTTGTATTCCAGCTTGTTAATGCAAATATTTAATCAGCCAATCATGTGGCAGCAACTAAATGCATAAAAGCATGCAAACATGGTCAAGAGGTTCAGATGTTTTTCAGACCAAATGTCAGAATGGGGAGGAAATGTGATCTAAGTGACTTTGACCGTGGAATGATTATTGGTGCCAGACAGGGTGGTTTGAGTATCTGAGCAACTGCTAATCTCCTGGTATTTTCACACACAACAGTCTCTACATTTTGCAGAGTATAGTGCGAAAAATAAAAAACATCCAGTGAGCAACAGTACTGCGGGCAAAAACACGTTATTATTAAGAGAGGTCAGAGGAGAAGGGCCAGACTGGCCAAAGCTGACAGGAAGGTGACAGTAACGCAAATAACCACACATTACAACAGTGGTATGCAGAAGAGCATCTCTGAACAGAATGTGTCAAACCTCTGAGTGGATAGGCTACAGCAGCAGAAAAAAATAAGTCTAATAAATAGCAAATAAAGTGCTTACTGAGTGTACCTCTTCTGTTTCTTATAGATTTGTATGTGCTAAGGAGCATGACTTCAGAACTCCAGGAAGAGGCTCAGCACAGACAATGTCTCCTTCTGACTTCTTGGACAAACTAATGGGCAAGACATCAGGCTATGATGCACGGATAAGGCCAAATTTCAAAGGTACAACTTTGTAATTTGAATGTTACCAATTTTTTGATTGCATTGTATGGATTAGATCCACATTTGTCAACTGCACAGTAAAGGTTAATAGTAATGCCCCACTCAGGATGTCCTTTCACTCATATTTATTTCACAATGAAATGCTTAACCCCTGAAATAATTGTGGCACTACAAAATATCTCAACAGGTGGAATTTACTATCTTTAACCATTTGGACCACTTTTCATGTCCACATTTACCTTCACTCTAAAATAGTTTTATACATTCACGGATTTGGAGCTCTTCTCTCGTAGATGTCAGGAGGATTCGACTTCAGTTTAAAACAGATCTAGCATAAATTTGCTATTAAAAGGGGTGGAAATATGTGATAACACTTCAATTGACCATAATTCTTCTTTTCTTCACAAGCCCTCATTTAATTTTCGCTCACAGTATAAACAAATCCAAATCCTTTGAGGGACTGAACGTTAATCTCCTAATCAGTGTTTTCCAGAGATTCCATACTAAAAAATAAATTAAGATCATGATTCCTGTTCTCTTCAGGATCATAAATGGAAAGGGCTCAAAAGCTTTGAAATGCAATGTGAAGGTTACTGCTTTGCCAATCTCATTAGAAAAACATGGTTTTTCTGTAAAGTGGAGAAACCGGGAAACTGGATATCGAATTTTTGGTTGCCATAGTTGTCGATTAAATCATTTAAATATCACCATAAAGCAATGTTTTGAGAGCTGCTCTTTTTCCTGAAGGGGAGGGCATAATAATGAATAATAACAATAACAATTATAATAATTACTAATAATAATACTGGGAAGATTGTAATTACAAAATGAGAAGCCAGGCTAGCTAGCTAGGAGTCAGCACTGTGCAGGATAGATGTATAATTCATTTGAATCCTCAATACATGCACTTCACACATTGGGACACTAACTGACACTTTCCAGAAGTTCAGCCAAGGTCTGGATTGCACTTTGTAAAGTCTTTCACTGTGTCCTTGCTTTTCTCAACTGGTGGTATGCATTAAGGGTGAGGTTATCTCCCCTCTCCCTTGACTGTGAGTGTGACATCACTGTTGTGTGGTCAGAGCAAAGTGAAATAGTGCCTGTTTCACCACAAAGCTTACTAAAGAAGTGTGCCAGTCAAAGACCCTATTGTATACTGGGTCCACTGAATTAAGAAGCTAAAGGGATTCAACTTCCAAAAATATCCCAACAAGTAAATCAGAGAATACCAGAAAAATACAAAAAGATACTTTTCATTCAGGTGCAAAAGCAATGCAGTATATTATTCATTATCGTCATGAGCAGACAATATTACTCCACGTCAATGCTATTAAAAGGTCTGCTAATAAATTGAAAATTAAGAACAGACTATTAAGCCAATTATCAGTGCACCACATACAATGCTGCACACAATTTCACCAAGATCTTTTTACTTATTTGAAAGTGAAATTGTATAAAGATCTTGGCTCAGCTGCTATTATATCTACTATTACTCACTGACAAACCTTAAAAATGAAAACACACAGCAAAACCTGAATTAAAGAAAATTCTGATAAAGCACTTTTTAAAGCAACACAGTATTATTCCCAGTTGGACTCATGCAAACTTGAATTAATACTGAATATTTTACAGCCTAGCTTGCATACCTGCATTTACTGCACAACACACATCACATACATGTCGACAGTGGCAAAGTAAAAACCAGCATCACATTAGTGGCAGTAGTACAGTAGCTTCTGCCTGGGTTCTCATGTATCACTGACTAACTGATTCGCTTGTGCACAGATCACATAGGGAGAGATATCTATTTTATGGGTAGGCTAAGAGGTGCTGATAATATTCATCCATAATAAAATGCTCAGTGTTATCTATCTCTGATAGCATGCACACTCGATCCCTGATGGACTCACATAAACTATTAACACCGGATATGTTACCGTGTAGGTCACATACAGCATTGCGGTTTCTCGTTAAAGCAGGTTAAAGACAGTTAAAGCACCAGCCATTGTGCTTTAGCTGGCTCTACATACAGTATTTTATCAACTGTGGAGTCATTGGGATGACGTCTAAACCAGTCTATAAGCTCATGTCCTCAAACCTCCAGCTGATCCTTTTGAACAACAGATGCTAGCAGGGCAGCTCAAGGGAATCACTTTTAGCTGGCAGAACATCTTTCTGTATGGAGTTGGTTTTCTCCTACTAATATCAAATGCAGCCACATTAAGACCTGTGACAAATAGAGTTTCAGTCGCATTAAACATTGATGAAAAACTCACAAATAGAAGGCAGCCATTATATTCAATATTAAAATGCTTTAGTCTTCCATGTAATTTAAAATTTAGTAAACAGTACTCGCCATTTATTGTGTGTGCTGTGCATGTGTGGGTCTGCATCTGTTCAAATCTGCTGGGTTATTATGTATTTATGGTTGTGTTTTAAAATTGAAAACAGTTGAGTGGGGCACTGTTTTTATTCCATGTGGCAAGGGAATTCCCTCCTGTTTTCTAAAACGGCCATTAAATTATCCCCTTGTTCTCAGAGGTAAACACTAAGCAATGCAAAACAGCAGGCATAAAGATGTCTGCTCAAACCTGAATGTACATGAAGAAACTGTTTAATTACAAACTGAATATTGTGCATCAGCTCCAGAATATAATGCCCCAGTGGTAGAGTAATATGTTGTGTTTTTGTGAGAACAAGACTAGTATGTAGAGTGCAGTCCATAAATATTTGGACAATGGAACAATTTACATTATTTTTGATTAGGTTATTAATGATGTTCCAAACAGTTCATTTTGGTTAGCCAATTGTTTAGCCTATATCGCTAGCTGATTTTTTTCTCTCAGCCTCATAATGGGTTCCTTGACAGTCATTGGCAGAACTCTGGTCCTCATGTTGACAAATCCCAATAACATACTCCAAAGGCAATCAAATGCCAAGAATCAACACTAGATACTTAAAGCTGTCTTATACCTGCACTAAGGATTGAATAAACCTGTCCAATTACTTTTGTTCCCCTAAAATAGGGGGACTATGGATAAAAAGGACATTTCTACACAGATCGACTGACAAACTAAAGGCGACAGCCTGCATGTTAAAATATTTTTTACATTTAAAATCTAATATGCTGGTGTACAGAGCCAAAATAACAAATTATACAACTGTCCAAATACTTACGGACTGCACTGTACCACTGTACTTGTGTCTTCACTTCTCTTTTCTTAGCAGTCATTATATTTTACTCAGTTGATATTTACCATGTCTCCATTACAAAGATAAAAATGATTAAATTAATTTGCTTCATTTAACATATTTATTCCATCACATTTAGTTAATTATGTCAATTATGTGCAATACAGCCATTGGAAGAAACCAGAAGCATGTTAGATCCAATTATTGAAAAAGAAAGGCTTCACTGTTGTGATTTGAATAGATGCAAAAGGAACCAAATGGTTAAACTTTATTTGTTGATTTGCTTGTTGTTGTGACTCAAATGAAAAACATGTTGCATGCATAATGAGATTCATTATAATCATGGCTAATCATAATTAATCTTCTGCATTGTTTCATAGAATGCTAATATAACACTACAATCAGCAGCAGCTGAATGAGATATATTGATATTTCTCATATACTGTATTATTATCTCCAGCAGCAGGATAAAATTGAACAGCTTTTACAAATTATTACATATTACGAGACATGACTTATTTCCCAGATGCATGTGCTGCTTTTTTTTTTGCAAGAAGTGATTTGATCTTGCTTTACTTTTCAACATGCATCACCACATTTTCATTGCATTCCACAGGTCCTCCAGTAAACGTTACTTGCAATATTTTTATCAACAGCTTTGGCTCGGTCACAGAGACAACCATGGTAAGTGTCGACCTGTCTCAGTTTTACAGTCTGTGGTGAAAAAAGTTATTTGTCATTTGGCCTTCAGGACTGTCTGTCAATATACTCATGGAAATCGGGCTGTTTTCTTGATTAAAATAATAATTATTTTTATCCAGGAATGTCCCATTGAGTCCCATTACAGCTGTACTTATTTAATCACGGTGCCTAATTTGCATGTTTATACCACCTAATTTTCCAGAGTCGCCATTTTATTTTCACAATCGACTCCGCAGCAGTCCTTAGAAAACTAGATTATTTGCATTGATGTTCATAAATGGCTTTTATTCACTGCAAGAAATATCAGTGCTGAGCTGGGAATATCACTCCAACCTTTCTCTCCAACCGTTCCGCTGCAATCCATGTTCCAGGATAACACATCAATCAAATATTTTCTCCCTTGCCCTTGAAATGGGCAAAAAGGGGATATGGGGTCAAGACCTGCACTTCAGTCAGATATTTTGTCGGGCGAAATTACTAAATTACGACTGGTTGTGTAATTACAAAATTACACACCCAGAAAGCTCACCTTTACTGCTTTGACACCTTTCAGAACAAAATGCGTTGATTGATGCAACATTTGTGAGAAGCTTGCAGCTCAGGAAGCTGGCACATAACAAGTCTAGTCGCTTTATTGAATTCCACCATAATTAATCGTGTCATAAAAATTTGCCAGGACAGACATGTGTCAATGTTCTACAAAATTTGATGTTAATTTTCACACTGAAGTATGCTAATTGGAAAGTGATAATGCTGTTGATGGATATGAAATGAGAACACATACCCAAGTTATTTTAAACATTGCATCCTCTTTTCGTTCCAGTCTCTGAGTATCGCACAGCTTTCATGTTAAGACCAAAAAACCTTTACATTAAAAACGTGTGTGGTTCTACAGTATGTGAGCATGTGCATCCTGTGACCTGTCATGAACACAGTGGAGGTAAACACTGCTAAGGTGGCTCCATTCTATGGCCAAGCTATGACTTGGTCATTCTACAAGAAAAAGGCAAAAGCATCATTCCATTTAATTTTAATTTGGCCTTTTAGCGAGCTGGCCAGATATAGTATCTGTAGAATATAGCTGGCCAGCCTGACTGTGGAAATGTGGCAAAGGTTTGCTTTCAGATAATAGTCCTCATTTTGGCTAAATCTGAAGCGACCATGTTGCCTCACTCATAAATCTTGCTGCTTCTTTAGGACTACAGGGTAAACATCTTTCTGCGGCAGAAGTGGAACGATCCACGTCTGGCATACAGCGAGTACCCGGATGACTCACTGGATCTGGACCCCTCCATGTTAGACTCGATTTGGAAGCCTGACCTGTTCTTTGCCAACGAGAAGGGTGCCAACTTCCATGATGTCACCACTGACAACAAGCTGCTGCGGATCTTTAAGGATGGGAACGTGCTGTACAGCATCAGGTTAGCCACCATTCTTTACACCTGATCTACACCTGAATTAACACCTGACACCAAATTATATGAGCAGAGATGTGTGATTTTAAATCAAGCAAATGCCCTTACTTAGACAGTGTGCCATTCACACCAGCTACACATTATATAATTTCCCAAAAGCTTGCCGCATGACTACGTGTCGAAAACATCTTTTATCCTGATCACGTATTGAGTATCGGGTTATGTGAAATCTTAGTTTAATACTCCAGAAATGTATGAGAGTCAATGTCTGTCTGTAAGAGTAATTAAATACAACTTTTCACCTGTATATTCTGTATGTCGCTCTAGATAACTGCCAATGCCTACCAAGTGATTGTAATGTAATGTATCAGCAAGTTTCCCTCAAACACACGCAGTGCAACAGTGAACTGCACCAAAATATTATTTAAAACATATTACCATATTGTGCCATAAACAGATGTTGTACCATTGAATGTTACATTTAATTTAAAACTCTTGAGTAATTCAGATTAAGGTTACTGGTCAAAGGTAAAACTGCAGTACCTTACAGTGTCTCACTTGAGATTTTAAACGATGTTCTCTGAGTCCCAAGCCCACACTCTTAATGACCACAATGCTACACAGTCATACTTCTACCAAAAGCTGATGTATCTAAGTAATGCCATTTCACTTGTGTCCAGAATCCCTGAAATACAAAGGAGAGTTCCTACATATCTGCAAGTATTAAAGGCATCTGGGATTAGTATCATTAAAATAAATTACACAAATAGAATATACTGTATATTAAATTAGAAGTAAATAAAACAGTACACTATAAAAAAAAACATACAGAACATTTGATCTCTCTTTGACTAATATAAACGGTGATAAACTGTTAATATTTAACTTGGTAATCATTAGATAGAGACATAAATAGTGCATTGAAATGACAATATGTTAAATTTGTTTCTTTTTTTAAAGGCTGACACTCATTCTGTCCTGTCCCATGGATCTAAAGAACTTTCCCATGGATGTGCAGACCTGTACCATGCAGTTGGAGAGCTGTGAGTTGAAGTTCATTTCACTACCGCTAAATCCCATTTGAATGAGCTGAATTACGTGTAGCATATATAAATAAGTGACATGTCGTGTTATTGTACAGTGAGTTGAAAACTACCAAAGGGCAAAATAAATGTCAGTAATGGTTTTCAGTTAATTATCCATGAAACATTGGCATCAAACAGAAAATGATGAAAAAACTTGATGTAGTGTCTACATTACACAAATTTCTTGGAGCTTCAAGTAGACATAAAGTGGATGTAAAGTTACAGTCACTACATCCAGCATGCATAATTAATGAAACCATCTGGTTATCACTAAATTAATTTGATGTAACAGGTCTGCAGAAAAAATAAACCCTTCATTCAATTGCCAATATTTGGAAAAGGTCAGATATTGTGATGTAAATGTGATGTGATATGTGTCTATACAATTTATTTCCATTGGTTTCACAAAGTTCGCTGAACTGAAACAGGAGGTAAACAAAAACCGAGTTCTTGGGTCTTAATAATATTGAAAAAAGTGTTGCAAAAGTGTACAGCAAAAGTAAAATATTTTTACTGTTTCTCTTTTTTTAATGAGCTGTGACACACTTAAGTTGTTATTGAGAAATTATTGTACAGAGTAGTACCGAATCCCTAATACATGAATGAATGCTTTGAAAAGGCATATGATTCCATGGCCATATATTATTCTTTTTGGTGCATACTACTGGACATTTAACAGCATGCCAACAAAATACTTGAATCTATCTGTTTTTTCCAGTCGGCTACACAATGAACGATCTCATCTTCAAGTGGCTCGACAAGGGTCCAGTGCAGATATCCGAAGGATTGACCCTTCCTCAGTTTGTCATGAGAGACGAAATGGATTTAGGCTACTGTACCAAACACTACAACACTGGTAAGAGGGTGCAGTAAAGCAGGACATATTCTCTGTACACCAATCAACAGCGATTGGCCATAAGCAACCTGCATTTGCTGAGCTGTACCTTGCCCTGCTTTTGCTCTCAGGTAAGTTCACCTGCATCGAGGTGAAGTTCCACCTGGAGAGGCAGATGGGATACTACCTGATCCAGATGTACATCCCCAGCCTGCTCATCGTCATCCTGTCCTGGGTGTCCTTCTGGATCAACATGGACGCTGCCCCTGCCCGCGTGGCCCTGGGCATCACCACTGTTCTCACCATGACCACCCAGAGCTCCGGGTCCCGGGCCTCGCTGCCGAAGGTGAGTTAAACAGGGGAACACCTGAGAAACCCACATCTCACCAACCCTGTCCGGCACAATACGTTCTACTTCCTGTAGGATAAGTACAAAACATCGTAACTGAAACATGTAAATGCCATGCATGATGAAGACAGGACTTAGATTTTATCTTTTTTTTATATGTTAGTATATGTATTTTCTATTGTTTTAATGTAGACTCAGTGAGCACAGTAGCCTATCCACTTAGAGGTGTGTTCAGAGATGCTCTTCTGCATATCACTGTTGTAATGTGTGGTTATTTGCGTTACTGTCACCTTCCTGTCAGCTTCGACCAGTCTGGCCCTTCTCCTCTGACCTCTCTAATTAACAACGCGTTTCTGCCAGCAGAACTGCTGAACTGCTGGCCACTGGATGTTTTTCACACGATTCTCTGCAAACTCTAGAGTCTGTTGCACGTGACAGTCCCGGGAGATCAGCAGTTTCTGAGATACTCAAACCACCCTGTCTGGCTAGTGTACAGTGATCACTGAGTGTATATCGATACTGTGTTGGCTTGAAAAAGAGATTTCAGATCTCAATGAGATAACAAATTAGCATATTAGTAATCATAAGCGCCTTCAGCTGTCAATAACAGCTACCCTATTCTGCACAGCGAGGCTAACGGTCCAATTAAATGTATAGGTAAATCCCCAAAATGTTTACCTTTTCAACTTTTTCGCATTTTGTTCATTGCAGCACTGACAGAAGATTCATCACACAAATATCAATGTAAATTTGATAAATTACATAACGTACAGTATATAACTTCTTTTAGCAATGGCGACAAAACAATAAGGTTTTAAAACATACTTCTCAACCAGGTACTCAGCTGCTATGGCTGGTGATGCTGATATGTACAAGAGATGTCACAGCTGCCACTAGTGTCAAAATCAAACTTGTAATGTTGACCTCTGTACAATCCAGCACTTGAGTGTCCACATCAGTGTTACATTTGATGTGAGTGGTTATGAATGCTCTAGCCAGTGACACTCCACACTTGGCAAAAATAGTTTCTATCACATTATGAAGATAAACAGTGGGTCAAATGCATTAGCTGACTGGCTGTGTTGCGATTGACAGGTGTCCTACGTGAAGGCTATTGACATCTGGATGGCCGTGTGTCTTCTGTTTGTGTTTGCTGCTCTACTGGAATATGCTGGAGTTAATTTTGTCTCCAGGCAACAGAAGGAGTTCCTCCGGTTGAGACGAAGACAAAAACGACAAGACAAGGTAAGATTTTTACAGGAATCTGTGTTGTTCTGCTGACACTTGAAACCACGTTTGACCATGGTATGGTGGTTTGTACAAGGCGGTTCTGATGTCTCAGAAACAGCTGCCCTCCTGGGATTTTCTAGCACTTCAGTCTACAGGCATAGTGGTCGGATGGTGTATGCCTTCTGATGCCAAATGCAATCAACACAGGTGAAAAAAAGGCTAAAACCTAGACTAGACACTCACAGCTCTTTTAGGTGTGAACAATGCAACAGAAAACACATGGGCAACAGCTAACGCCTGTCAGGTTATCTGTAAATCTTAATTTTGCAAAGTCGGGAATTTATCGAAGAACTGTCTCTTTAGAAATGCACATATACCATTATTATATTCAAATCCAAATGCCTTCATTATGTAGCAGAAATAACAAATTTCACTCTACTGTCACCATGGTAGATTACATGTTTGGTATTTCCAAAATATTTGATATGCTGGATGCCTTCATTTATGATAATCTTAAATCTTAAATATCTTAAAAAGTCAAAATATTATTATTAATATTAAAAAGAACAGACATCTTAACAGTATGTCAGGTAATGCCAGTTTACTCCTGTAAATGATGCATATGTGTGCTTAGTAAAAGGAGGCCTAAAGTGAACTCTATCCAAGCGGTTTGAAATGTGTCTGTGGGCGTTATCTATAAAGAGGTGCCGCAGTCCAGCTCTCAGACACAGCTACACCTGAGACTTTGCTGGAGTGAGGAATTTAGCTGCTGGCTCCGCTTTGAGGACACATGAGTACATAATGGATTCACATGCCTTGTTGCTTGAAAGCCACCCTCATTTGCATCTATGCGCTTAACAGTCAATTTATCCAGAGGCACTTAGACACACCTTACTTATTCATGTACGGTCCATTTATACAGAAGGATATTTGAAGCAATTCAGATTAAGTACCTTGCTTGAGGGTACATCCATGGCAAGGTCAGTAGCCTAACCATTGTACTGCTATCACATTCATTTGAACTATGTGCACCACTTTGTTGTACATTGCTCTGGATAAGAGCGTCTGCCAAATGCCTGTAATATAATATAATGTACACTCCAGCATCTACATTTAACTTAGGCACAAAGCTTTTTTCATTCATGATACTTATGAAAAACTCTCTGTGTTGAAGCTTGTATCCCATTTTTGTTCGATTTTGCACTGCCAGGATGAACACATGAGGGATGGACGTTTGAATCTAGCGGCCTACGGAGTGGGTCCTTGTCTCCCGGTCAAGGATGGGACCACTGGCAAGGCTACTACGCTCAATGCCACCTCTGACACACCACCACTTCTCAGAGAAATTGACATGCCCAGGAGGAAGTATGTGGACAGGGCAAAGAGGATCGACACCATATCCAGAGCAGTCTTTCCTATGGCTTTCCTCATTTTCAACACTATCTACTGGATTACCTATAAGATCATCTGGCATGAAGACATCCACAAAGACTGACCGCCGTGTCCAGTGGGACTTCAGATAAAACCATATGATGACAAAAATATATACAATGCACAATAATCTTCCTCATGTCCCTAGTGAATAATATTATGAAATGTGCAATGCGAGTGTTTGCGAGGGGCACGCAAATATAATGTGATGTGTTCTACGTAGATAAATGGACAGATGTTACTTGTATTAATTATTGAAAAAAAGAAAAAGGAGTGAATAAGTATTATGCTAATTATGCTCATTTGTAACTTTTACAGTGGGGGTGCAAAAATTTGGGCACATCTGGTTTAAATGTCTATTATAATTAATCTGTATGTGATTGAAAGCAAACCTGAACTCTAAACGGTACAGAGTTAACCATGAGACCTTTCTGCAAATTTGATAGCTATTTCCAGTTATTTCCAGCTTTTATTTCCAGTTATTTCCAGTTTTTACTGTTTCTAAATTATTTTTAAAAATGGGCCCTGTGCAAAAGTTTAGGAACCCTTTTGGATTATTCTTTATTACTTTTCAAAAAGATGAATACTAACGCCCAGACCCAGGTGATTTACTCGTTGGGGCTTCGATGAGTCAGATGAGTATAATTCCAGGGCTGAACTTTTTATTCTGAAGTAACTCCATGCCTTCTAAAGTATCCAAGTACAGTGGCAGTTCTGTCTGGTGTTAACAACCATGGGTTTCTCTAAACAGTTGTCCAAGGATTTCAGAATGAATGGTTAATTTCCAGCAAGAGGGAGAAGGCTACAAAAATTCTCAACATTTCAAACCTATTTCCACTGTCAGAAACATCATTAGAAAATGGAAGAAAAATGGAACAGTAGAAGCCAAGGCAAGGTCTGGAAGACCAAGACAGATTTCAGATAGAATGCCTATCTGACCTGGTGCTCAGAAATGCTCAGAAGAACCCACACATCACTGCAAAATAGCTGAAAAAAAGAGTAGCAAACAGGTCTAGCTGTTCACAGGACAACAATACAACATAAACAACAAAGACATATTTCCAGACAGAACAACCTCAACACAAAATTAAGTGTCTGAAGTATGCAAAAGAAAACATTGAGAAGCCTGAAGCCTTTTGGAACAATGTGCTTTGTCAAAACCAAAATTAAACTTTTTGGCCACCAAAAAAAAGTTTGGAGAAAAAAGTTTAAAGCCTTTGTAGAGATGTACACCTTGCCAACTGTAAAGTATGGAAGTGGATTAATTATGCTCTGCCACTGGGGGCACAGGAAATACTGCGCGGGTGGAGAAAGAATGGTTTCCACCAAATATCAAGAAATTCTAGAGGCTAATGTTCAAAGGTCAGTCCAGATAAGTTGAAGAGAGGTTGGGTATTCCAGAAAGACAATGATCCAAAGCATACCTCAAAATCAACCATGAAGTGCCTCCAGGAAAGATGATGAAGGTTTTGGAATGGCCACCACAGTCCCCAGACTTGAATACTATTGAAAATCTGTGGAGAAACCTCAAACATGCCGTACATGCAAGGAGGCCGAAGAATATTTCTGAGCTAGAGGTGTTCTGCAGGAAGAATTTGGAAAATTTCAAAAAGAGAGAATTGAAAGACTCTTTACAAGCTGTTATCGTTGCCCGAGGAGGAGTTATAAATCACTGACTGACAAAGTTCTAACTGACAGGGTTTTGCACAGGGCCCTTTTCCTTTATTTATTATTTTGAAACTGTAATAAATCAAAATAAATGTAATCTTGCTTTAAAATTTGAAGAAATGTGTCATGTTTAACGTTGTACCATTTAGAGGTGAGGTTCACTTCTGTTCACTTAATATTATATTAATTGTAAAATGTGTGCCCAAATTTTTGCACACTACTGTAATACTGCAGGCAGTCTATGATGAGTTGATGACACAACCACACTGTCTATAGTCCAGACACAATGTACGGTAACAAATAATGGACCCAACTTTCTGTTTCAATTCTGCAAATATATTTGTATGACATAGCTGAAGCTGATAAGCATTTCTTAATGAATGAATGCACCGTGCAGTTTGTTGGTTTTGTGTGAAGGCCATTTCAAATGGAAGGGCAGTGTGAAAATGTACATGAGAGTATTGTAATTAAGTTCTTGAGCATTTTGAACAGGTGAATAATAAGATATTGTGAACAGCTCTATTTATTACTGAGCATTATGCATAATTATGTTAATACATCCATATTGTGTTGTTTCATGTACATGTACGTCTAATTGGACCTTGAAATGTTTTCTGGTTAAAGGTCAGTAGTCACTTAGAAATGACTTGGTAAAATTATTCTACTATTTACATGGCCAATTACTGAAACAGCACACATTGGTAAACACATTACTCAATAGTCTAAAGCCTACATTTTGAAAAGCTTGTGCTTGTCTTTTCTGACATAACTAATGTCATTTTGTATATCTTTTGAGAGTTTGGAATCATCTACAGAGAGCTTTCTTTTGATATATCAGGAATACATTTTCAAGCACATTATCATGCCATTGTTGTACTTTGTTATTTCTGACTACATTTGGGACCGTTTAGCAAATCGAGAACACAATTGTAAACACTTAAAAAATACATAATTGGAAAATCTTCTTTTTTGTCTAATATATGTAAATTACAAGGTGCAAAATGCAAACCTCACACCTGTTGTGGGCCTGTGCGTACATGTGTGGCACATACGTAGGTTTTTATTCATATTGTTCAACTCATATACAGTATGTTGTCTATAGTCATTTACATGGTTTAGGCCAGTAAGCTAAGCAAGTCTAGTTTTAATATGGTTAATTAACATGAAATAACAATTTATGTAAAGACTCAACAATGGCTTCAAATACCTAACAAGCATCATATTGATGAATTTGATGCTTGTAATAAGTCGCAACCTGCCTGCCACTGACGGAGAAGAGGCAGAAGAACCAGAATAAGAAAAACAAAAAAAATGAAAAGGTGTTTGGCCCAAATTCAAAACTAATATTAGTTTGTTACTTTATTACTTGCTTCCCATTTTTCCTTGAAAAAACTGCCTGTTCCAGGTGGGACATACTGTATGGTGGAGTCTGTATGCCACCCAACTGATGCTAATGAGCTAATGGCTCTTTTTCAGCAGTGGCCACTTCTCTATCAATTACCCACTCTGCCTTTGACCAGTCAGATTACAGCAAACCCTATGAGAGGATGGTGGACTGTCGTGTTCTCCTTACAACATAAAAAAATTAAAAATTGCCCGTTCCTTTTAACTACACAATACGATGGAATGCCTGCTGAACCGTGGAATCTCTCCGGGTCACTTACAGAGTGACATAAATGCAAGGTGATGTGGTGCTGCTAACACAGGTTAATGGGATTCAAAGCTAGCCCTCAGGCCGCCACAGCAGGAAGCATTTACCTGCTTGAAGGAAGTCTAAATAGGAACCACCAGGACAGTTTATTGAGGCTAAAGGATGGGGTTTATTAGCCCTCTTGGAGACATCTGGATTGACTGGGCTTTCTCTTTTTCACTTCGTATCACTTTGTTCCAGATAAGCAATAGGATCATCAATAACTGCATGACAAATGAAAACAATCCTGTCACAGTGTTTATATTTATATGTAAGTCCATACTACTTAGTGGTTAAATCTTTGAGTACTGCAATATTTTAACACAAAAATAACTGACTGTGCACATAAGCAAAATTAAGAGGGTGATATTCCATGGTCCAATCCACTTAGTAAAGTGTGATTTGTACTGTAATCCTAATTATTGTTAATTACTGTTGAATATTATTACTTTTTATGTAGTGTTAGCAGCCGTGCAATTAACACGCATGTTCAACACACATTGCTGTACATTGCAGTACTATTGAATTAAATGCAAATTCAAACATTGATAAAGTAATGTTTTCAGATATCATCCACATATACACTCTGAGCACTTTGAGATTTCTACTGCTGTAGCCAATGCACTTACAGTCATTAACAAGGCGTTTCTGTGTGCAGAACTGCTGCTCCCTGGATTTTTTTGTTTATTTGTTTTTTTGCACCATTCCTTGCAAACTCCTTGCAGACGAGTGTGTGTGAAAATCCCAGGAGATCAGCAGTTTCTGAGATACTCAAACTACCCTGTCTGCCAAAAACAATTCCAAACAATTTACTGCACACACATGTTTGAAGACTTAAATTAAAGAAGAGGCTTGTACCACAGAAATTTGAGACAGAACTAATTTATGTAATTTACTAATTTATGCATGTACATACAGTTTACACAAAAGATACACGAAAATACAAAGCAATTACAAAACATCTTATGTTCTTATAGTTTAGCACTGAATATCTCAATTCCTAAGTGAAGGAGCAACCCACAACTACTTCATATTTGTGCACAAACTTGATGTCAACAAAATATGGTAAATATATCTATCGGTATTCAAATTCTACATTAATTTTCCCAAAACCGTACCCAGATGTCCTCAAGTGTCCCCAAATCTCTCCAAATACAAAACATCTTTGATCAGAAAAGCAAATCTTTCTATTAAAACTGATTTTTTTAAACAAAATGTAAAGAAAATGTGTTTTATTCACCTACACTCAGTGAGCACTTTATTAGGTAGAGCTGTACACAAGTTGGTTAATGCAAATATTGAATCAGCGAATCATATGGCAGCAACTAAATGCATGAAAGCATGCAAACGTGGTCAAGAGGTTCAGCTGTTTTCCAGACCAAATGGCAGAATGAGGAATAAACCGTGGAGTGATTGTGCTCGACAGAGTGGTGTGAGTATCTCAGAAACTGCTCCTGGGATTTTCAGTCTTTAGGGTTTGCAGAGAATGGTGTGCAAAGAAAAAACATCCGGCAAGGGGCAGTTCTGCGGGCAGAATCGCACTGTTAATGAGAGAGGTCAGAGAAGAACAGCCAGACTGGTAGAAGCTGACAGGAAGGTGACAGTAATGCAAATAACCATTCATTACAACATTGGTAGGCAGCATATCATCTCGGAACACACAATGCATCAAACCTCTAAGTGCATAGGCTACAGCCTATATCCTATCCAGCCTATCCTCTTGAAGAGTTAATAAGTCTAAAAAATAAGTCTAATAAATACCTAATAAAGTGCGTATATGTATATGTGAGTATGTTTTTTGTAAAGCATGCCAAAACTGTCCAAAAAGCTCTTCAAAGAGGATTAATCACCCTCTCTAACCAAAAGGTTCAACTCCTGTAATTACGCATGTCTGTATATTCATTCTGCTATGCAAATGGCATGATATTCCTAAACTGTCCATCACCTGAATATGACACATTATACCTTGTTGGTAAGGGTAGGAAACCGTGTGCAAGAAGTTTAATATGTGTTACATTAGTTTCTTACTTAAATGACCTAGCAATGCATTTATGCAACAATAAGAAGTAGTTCAAGACAGCATTGAATACAGGAAAAATATAGTTCTTGAAAATTGCTGAACGGATTACGAAATAAACTTTAACGTTCAGAGAACAGTCGTAGCTTCATAACCAGGTGGGATATTTGGTTCCATAAATATTTCTGCATCGAATAATTTGCAAAACAAACTTAATATTTCTACCAATATGGAAATATGTCAGCCGAATGTGGAATAAAATTGAGTTAAGAAGAAAAAAAACCAATGTGTTTATTCATGCAATCTGAATTGTATATTTTTGTTCTTATATTGAAACATGATATTTTGACATAGAAAAATAGAATCAAGGATTGTTACAATATGCCTTTGATTGGAAACCCTCACAGTGGCTTTCGGGAGCCTGCTCTTTTATTGCGCAGTTTGCAAATAAGAGGCTGATAAGCATCTAAACTGCTGTTCTCTCTAGCTGAGTCTTTTTAACAATCTGTATTCACCATTTTGTGGTTTTATTACGTAGCAGTTTTTTGCATGATATAAATATGAACACAACAATACTTTGAGATGTCAACAACTCAACCACAAGGGGGTAAAGTGGATAGGGTTAAATTAAAGAAACAGGGACATCATTTTCTCTGTAACTGAAAGGTTTCAATGTCACAGTACTGATTGTGGGTCCCTGAGCAGCCGGTAATCTCGGGCTTGCAGCTGAACACAGATCACCTTTCCAATTGCATTTTTCTCCTTCTCTTCTCTTGAAGGATATAGATTTATAACCTTACACCAGGGGTGCACAACAAGGGCTGATCCATTTCAGGATTTTGTGCCAACTTCTGCTCATAATTACTTAATTAGCTTAATCATATCTTGATCTGACATCTATATAAGCACCAGCTACAGACACAGACTGCAACTTCAGACTGCTTCAGTAAAGGAGTGAACCAGCAAAGTTTCTAGAATTATCAGAAAACAAACTAAGGTAATTGGTTGGAATAGAAACCTGCATGCCCTTCAGGACTGGAGTTGTGCACCCCTGCCTTACATCTATCACTTAAAGGTACAATAGGTAAGATTGTTGTGTTAAAACATTGTTACAAGACCATTGTAAATCCCTTCCTATCATTGAAAAAGGCTCACTGACATGTTGACTCACCCTCTGCCTCTGTTTATAGTCCCTAAATTTGGGTTTCAAAATATACAGTTGACAGCCCGACACTGTACCAAAATTTTTTATAACTGTAGTTGCCACAAAAATTGGTTTTAATTGCCACAGCCAATGGCGTTTCAACATCAGTGCATTTACAGAGAAGGGGGAGGGATAAACAGTGTTGTGGTTTGAAGGTGTTTGTTGCTGCTTTTCCTCTCTTGACCATTAGAAGTACAAAATTACCTATTGTACCTTTACGACTGATATTCAGTATTATTACTGCTGATGACAAATTTACGGTGGCATTACGACATGCACACCAAGTACAGCATTACCAAACATTGTCCTTACAGCAGATGCAGCTCATGAACACTGTTGTGGCCACAGCTGTCAAACACATTATCGAGTTATCGAGTAGAATCTGGCCAATTATTGTTTATGAAGAATATGGAGCAACCTCAGGCACTTGCCATGGGATGCTGCTTGGACTGTCACAATAGCCCACATCCTAGAAACTGAAGGCAGCGACAGAGTCGAGGAAGAAGAAGGAATAAATAATGAAGGATTTACAGTATATTCTGGGCTGGATCATTGGCCCAGAGGTACGAGGCTGGGACCAGGACTCGAGACCTTATGTCACTCATCATCAGTACAAACAGCAGGCCCACCACTGCTAAGTCAGTTTCACCTTCATGAAGGGCTCCTCTTGCAAATTGCCTCTGGTAACATTATTTGTGTTTACAACTTTCTTCTGCGCTGTAGTGCATTATTGCAAGTAACAAAGATGTGGCTTCTAATGCTCTTTCACTGTAGAAGCATAGGCTCAGCCCTCTGATAAAAGTTGACATTTTTATCTTTGAAATAACAACAATAACAACAATGTTTAACTCAGAAAGACAGGGAATCCAACTCCATTAATACCTCAATTTCCATGGAACATAATCCTTTACAAATTGCAACCTATTTTTCAGAAATATGTACATCCATGTAATCCATTATATGAAAAGTAGCCAAGTTATACTTGAGTGAAAGAACAGAAAATGCATTTACAGACAGTACATACAGCAGGACCAATGCAGGCAATTTATCATGCTGGCCTGTTTGCCCATCTGGGATGTACTTCTGAACTAGATATTACTAACAGAAGATTAAAATTAAATTACATAAAAAGGAAGGCCAAGTCAGCTAAATGTGTATAGTGCAAACCCATGTGAGGGTCTTTCTCTTTTGAAGCCACTGGCCAAGGGCGGATTAAGTTTTATTCATCTCATTTGGATTTAGTATGTTCATATAATAATGCAAACCCTCCTTTAAGTTACATTTTAATTTTCAAAGACCTGTAAGTCAAAGATCAGGGAACATTATCGATGAAGGCAAGTGAGCCAGCACTTATGACAGCCATACATGCCCAAACTATAACACTCTCACCACCATGTTTAACAGATGAGGGTGGGTGCTTTGGTTCTTTGGCAGATCGTTTTAGCCTCCACACTTTGCCTAGAATCAAGACTAGATACTGAAAGCTTTCTTATACCGGCACTAAGCAAGCAATTGAATACACCCGATGAGTCAGAAACAACTGAGAAGCCAACTGTCCAGTTACATTTGGTCCCATACAATGGGGGGACTATATATAAAAATGCTGACAGTCTGCAATGTAACCTCATATTCATGGTTTCATTTAAAATCCAATGAGCTGGAGTACCGAGCCAAAAGAACAAGAATTATAGCACTGTCCAAATACTTACAGACCACACTGTACATGTTCATATTTTTAATCCAGTACGTATTTCCGTATCAACACAATCTTTCTCCTTTTTTGCCGTGCAAGCATGTTCATGTTGGTAATGTGTTGCCTTTCCACATGTATGAATAATATTAATGGAGATGCTAATGGCACTAGGTCATAGTGAAATCATGTGGTCATGTCACTTCCACTGAAGATCACAAAGAAAATCTCTATTTAAATTATCATTACCTTCAGTGCTTTTCAGGCCTCCCCCCATTCCAACAGTGTCACAGCAGCTGCCAGTTCTGATTGGACAACAGAAAGTCTGGAGTAACTACAGCTCTTTCAAACTACAGATTCCAGGAGTTGAAAAGGGTGTCCCTCAGAGGCCAAATCTGGAATAAGGCTTGGCTCAAGACAAGAAATAGAAGCAGAGAAGTACAACCCTATAACTGTGCTGATTATTACAAATATTTTAAAAATGAAGCTCTCTACAGACACTTTACCAGCTGTCACATTAAAGTAATCTTGGTTTTAATGGCCCCCTTTACATACTTTTTCCAGGTGTCATGTAGTGGGGCATAATTTCCCTTGGACCACATTTTAGATGTCTAGGAAGATGAGACAGCACTGGGTAACCTTATTTGCAATCCTCCAAAGAGCAACAGCTGTTTAATATCTAAACGGCAGTAGGCAGGTGTACACAGACACATTTGAGACGGGCAGAGCTAAAAGTTGGGTGGGCTCAATGACAGTGGTCACTGTCTCCAGCTGAGCGGGGTGAGGCCACTCACCGAGGTGTGAATGTGGAGAGAGAGTGTGGGTTGGGTCATGTCCTGCTGTGGGTCTGGGTAGCTCCAGGGGGAAACTGACTCCGTCAGTACCGATAAACTCACTCTCTCAACTGACGTGGAAAACACACATCACTTACAGTCACTCACAGGAGACTCTCTCCTGCAGGAAAACAAGCTGCTGCTGCAGCTACTGGAATTACTGAGTGCCTTGGTAAATATTTCATCTTGAAAAATGGTTTAAGGCGTAGGGCAACAGAAGCAGCTGTCCGGGTTCTTCTTTTTCTTTTTTTGGACCAGTTGCCTGTGTTTCTGTTTTAATACTGAATGGATGGGCCCTCCCTCGGTTTCTCTGGCTGTATTCCTGTTCTTCTCGGATCCAAGCCCAGCAGTAAAAATCAAGATGGGGGATCCAAGGGTGAAAGAGCTGCCAGTATTACACCAGCCACATGTGCCCGACAAGGAGCTCCAATGGCTATTTAAATGTCTGTTGCCATAGCAATCGGACAGGAACACTGTCACGATGCAATTTCTCTCAATGTCTGGTACGATTGCTCCAGTGAAGCCAAAGCCTGTCTAGTTCTGAAATACATCCCAGATGGGCAAGCAGGCCAGCATGATAAATCGCCTGCATTGGTCCTGCTAATGTACAGCTCTGCATGATTTGTAGATTTATGCACAATTATGAAAAGCCTCCAAGCTTTCTCTCACAAACAGCCAGCCCCCTTAAACGTAAATGTGCTAGTGGTGTTCACTGTTTAAATTAGCCTATTGACAGTTTCAACTTGACCACAACAACATCCTACTGTTGAGCACAGCTGCATTTTAAGCATCAATACTCAATCAAAACATGTTACTTTAGTTCAGAATAATGGTTTTGCAGAATGTGTCTCATGAGCTCATGACACACAAAAAACTAAAACATGAAAGGGAATAACTAATCAAGACAGAGGATAGCTCTCTCAGAAACTTAATTATTTAGTTTATTTCTTTTCTAATTAACTTTTCCCATGGATAATTTACTTGCAAGAGAACAGCAGCGGTGAAATCAGACAGCTGGTGAGTTGAGATCAACAACACTCCTGAATGATCAGGATTTACTAGGACTGCCCATTAAAATAAATTGGTTTCCATCGCCGTTCTGACAAAGATCCAAATAAGGGTGATACACTGATGTGTGAAAACAAAAGGCATTACAATACAGACTTATTCTCTGAAGCATTTGGACCCATGTTACAGACAGTATAACCTGGCCAAATTTCAGGAGACATTTAATTAATTTCAGGGAGATATTTAGGAGACAACATACTGTAAGCTCTTCCGTAATGTGGTACTGCACAAATCAGCAAATCTTTCAATATTTTTCATAATATTCTGATAACAAACCATTTCCTGAAGATTCCACATGAATTGTGGGATTGTGGGGGAGCTGAGGCTTAAACCTACTAGACTCAAGAAACTTCTGGGATGCTTTTGGGCTGCCTGCATGATGTGAAATATGCAATTCCCAAGCAACCCCTTTTAAAGGCATACTATGCAGGATTTTCACCTTTTCACCTTTTTATTTCTGTGCTAATCTGAATGAGGAGATGATTGGCTACTGCAGAAGTGAGCTGGTTTTGCGAGAGATTAGCCTTGGTGGCCAACCATTAATCAAATGGCTGGACAGCTTTCGGTAACATTAGATAGCTACTGCATTATTCGCTAAATAAATTCAGTTTTGTACGTCAGCTGGCTGGCCATGATAGCTGGGTCCAACTGCATAGTACTAATCATACTGCTTATATTTTTGGCAGATTCCACCAGCGTATTTCCTTTCCTGGGCAGGGAGCTCATGCCTAAATCCAAAAGTCTCCCAGATTTTCAGAAGACTTGAGATAAATAAATAAATAAATAAAAGTGGCAATGAATTGATGTGTTTGTGAGTATGCATGCTTGTGTTACAGAATTGTGCAATGCTTCCTTCCAGGCAGGCTGGAGTAGACTGAGATCCACTGGTGTTAGCATCAGGGGCTAATATTGGTTCAATGTTTAGCTAAAGTTAGCTAAAGTTAGCTAACTAAATACATAAATTAAATAAAAAATGGCTTGTGTGAAAAGTAACTACTAAAGCAGATGTTTTACAAATCATATTAGATTGTGGTTTCTTAGCTCATTGCTATCACAGCACATGCAAAGGAGCTACAAAGAAAGCTACCAACAGCTAGACAGAATGATCTTGGTAGTCAGGGTTGAAAATGGGGCACAGGCATTTTTCGCATGTAAACACAGGTGCAAAGATCGGAAAGAAATCCTGCTTAGTATGCCTCTAAAGAACAAATCTTGTGAGGGACAGCTACATTAGCTCAAATTGATTCCATCATTCCAGTGAAATGTCTCATTAGATGAGAAGCAGAGTTGCATTTACTTTCCCTGAAATGTGCATTAGAAATAAATGCACAGTTGTTTCTCTCTCCTAAAAAGGTACACAGTAAAATATAAATCAACTCAGAGAGTTGATTACATAATCAACAGCATTTATCTGCAGATACATTACATTTTAATCCTAGTGGGGCATGTTCCACAAAGCAGGATTACTGTGTACCAAGTAAAACCCATAACCCAGATGAACTGAAACCGCTGTTCTGGATTTTACTTCTTCAGCTAACTTAGTTTTTTTGCTTTGTGATACACTCCCCGGTCAAGGTTGAGTCCTGTTGATTAATTGAAATATCTCAGCCCAGTAGAAACAAAAGCGTTTAATTAGCTCACTATCCCCATACATGCGGAAAGGATTTGTCGGGTCTCTTAACATTCTCTCATTTCTTAAAGTGCACTGATTGTACAATCTATAAAGGAGATGCACCATATTCAGAGGTTGTTGCTAATCCTCAAACTTCAAATACGGTTTGATAATTATATTTCAAACCAGACCATGATGTACTCTCAGTAAGCACTTTATTTTATTTACTTTATTAGACTTATTGGGCCTAATTTATCAATATTTTCGGAAATTCTTGTGAAAATGTATGTGTGATGGGAAACAATCACACATACAGTAATAGACACAGCTTTTTTCGTATTCTCGTGTGTATGTTGATAAATACCAATCAATGACATCACTGTTGTAATGTGTGGTTATTTGCGTTACTGTCACCTTCCTGTCAGCTTTGACCAGTCTGGCCATTCTCCTCGGACCTCTCTGCCGGCACAACTGCTGCTCACTGGATGCTTTTTTGTTTTTTGCACAACTCTCTACAAAATCTATAGAGACTGTTGTGCATGAAAATCCCAGGAGATCAGCCGTTTCTGAGGTACTCAATCCTCCCTGTCTGGCACCAACAATCATTCCACAGTCAAAGTCACTTAGATCACATTTTTTCCCCATTCTAATGATTGATGTGAACATTAACTGAAGCTCCTGGCCTGTATCTGCATGATTGTATGCATTGCACTGCTGCCACTCAGTTGGCTGATTAGATAATTGCATAAATAAGTAGGTGTTCCCAATAAAGTGCTCAGTGAGTGTATATCCATGGGGTTTGTCTGTGGGCCCCACTAATAGTGCGCTTGACCTTGTTGTAGGCTTGAGTCCTGAGGGTTTAAAGAGCCTGTGCTTTATAGTCACTGTTGTTCTCATCTGCTTTGCTTCTAGCACCTGAGCAAGCAGGATCACAGTGACACCCTGCAGCTCTTAGCTTCTCCATGTCTATGCAGATGTAGTCAATGGTTCTGTTGTGCTCCACTGCCTGACTGCAGGCTCACAGGGGGATGAGTATAAAAAACAGCTGCCTTTAAATGTTTGTCTATAGCAGGGGTGCACAATGAGGCTCTAGCTGTTTCAAGATTCCCTTTTCTTAATAATGTAATTAGCCCAATACTTCATTTGACCCTTTTAAAGTTAAAAGCTTGGATACTTTAAGAGTGAAAAGTGAACCAGCATCATTTTAGTTAAATATTGTGTGATTCTGTGTGATTTTATAAGAAGTATCCTTTAAAAAAATAAAAATCCAAGGTGAAAATCTGTTTGCGGCACAACATTTGTTTTTCATATTCTGAGATCTATAGTTGTATGACTGGTTGTGTTTTAGGAGTGGATTCTTGATGTAGCTGGCAGTATAAATACTAAGTTGTCAGAGGACACCTGTACAGTATACCATATTCAATACAGTGTATTCAGTATGTACAGTATTTGCGAATACAGTATTTCACAGTTCTAATCTTAGATAGCAATGCATTGATACTTCGATGTGAGATTATGAGACAAATTAAGTTACTGATTAGTGCCATAAACAGATCTGGGCCTCTTTGTGTGTGTGTTTGTGTGCTGCTAGCTCACATTAGCTGTCACATTAGCTATATTTTAATACAGAGGCAGGACTCACCAGGGGACAAATTGGATGGCAATGTGGTGATCTTCAAACAAATGTGCCAAAGGTTTTTATCTGCTGAGAAAGTGTAACAAAAAAACTTTTCCAAGCTGTTAGAATCATCTGAGTTCACAGCCATAGCCTGGTGGTGTAAGCAGGGGAAATTCCCAGTGGCTAAAGGATTGGAAACACCAGACAGGAATCTTAATCCCTTTTAGCTGGATTGAGAACTTTAAAGTGGTAAGAGTGTGAAATATGTGAAACCTTTACTGGTGCAGTAGTATAGATTTACAGTAATGCTCCATGGCTTGGTTCTAGAGTTCAAAGGAGGTCTTAGAAATTGGAAAGTGAGATGCAGAGTCCTTGGCAAATTTTCATAGTAAAATTACATGGCTTTGATGTGAAACCATAAATATTTTCACAGGAAACCTTTACATAATATGTGTTATTTTACCAGTTTAAAACAAATCTTTCAAGAACTGGGCTTTGGTGCTCAGGAGTTAATATGAAAAAATGTTTCATACTCCAGTTGGTCCCTGAAGAAAAAAAACACACACTGTTTCTGTTGAATGAATTCTGGAAATGATATTATGTCAATGCATCTGCTTTATCAAAGTTCAAATTAGCGTATTTCAAGAAAAGAATAATTAAAGGAATCTTGTATGTTCGCAAATAAATCCCTTTTTGCCTTTGAGTCCTCTAATTTAAGCACCACAACTGCACATGGCTTCAGAGATCAAACAGCTCAACTGGGTGTGGTGTGTGTGTGTGTGTGTGTGTGTGTGTGTGTGTGTGTGTGTGTGTGTGTGTGTGTGTGTGTGTGTGTGTGAGTGAGTGTGTGTGTGTGTGTGTGTGTGTGTGTGTATAACACCACAATATAAAGTAGATACACAGCTCACCCACAGTTCAGTGGTTGTGAACTGCATACTGCACCCTCTCTCCACATTTATAATCTTACAAAATACAAGGACTACAAAAACATCAGCCAGTTTGGTTCTATTAGCCCCTGAAAGTGCTGATAAAGTGCTGCTTTCTCTCCCTGACATACATATTTCAGTAGTGATAAAATAATCATATGTTATGTCCTAAACCACGCTTCTTTTGGTCTAAAAGAAAGTAAATAAATAAACATGAAAAAGCTTCTGCTGGAACACAGAATCTAAAAAAAAAGTCTATATTTATTGCGCTCGAGGCCATTCTTGGCCAACACAGACTTTACTGTGAGACAGGCCCAGATTTGTTAAACACATTAGGAGGTTTTGTCTGTGCAAGCAGCTTAATGCGTCTCCACACCATGGCCTTGATTATCTTCTGTCTTGTATGACCTACGGACCTCTATTCTATATCTGTTTCTGGATTTTATGCCAACTTCTGCTCTTAATTATATAATTAGCCTTAATTATATAATTTGCATGATATGGCATTTTAGTTACATTTCCCTTCATGCCTATAACATTTTACTGTGTTCTGACCTATACTTGAACCTGTGTTTTTTCTTGGATGAAGCTAATTAGTTAACCGTGCCAGGGTGAGTTGTGCAACCAAAAGCACACCAGCCCTCTGGGACTGGAACTACTGGCCCCTGTTCTACTGGGGAGGCAAAGCCATTTACTGCTTTTCCTGGGTTTCTGAAAACATTGCACCACAGTTAAAGTACTGAAGCAAGAGACCTGAGACATGGGCTGCCTGCTGTCCTCGAGTTGTTTTAGATATCCAACTGCTAATATAAATATATATGGGTACAAATCATTACATTTGTGTTTGAAGAAGACAGATAGATTAGAATCTTTCAAGCAAACCGACAATTAGAATGGTAATGATGATGATAACCAAGATCAAAGGTCATTGTGTGTAATTATCCATACTGCACAGCATTAAGTGCCAGTTTCACAGACACAGATTAAGCCTAGTCCTAGACTAAATTACATTTTGAATGGAGACTATCCATATAAAATTGAGTTCAGTCCAGGACTAAGGTTAACCTGTGTCTGAGAAACTGGCCATTTATGCTTAATAAAATGTATAATTGGGTTTATTTTAAGTTGATCCCTTTCTGACAATCATAGAACTGAAAATTAACGCTAAATATTTTATGATATTGCTATAGTAGTATTTCTGTTTCAGCCTACTTAAATGTACAGTAGGTCTGTTACATCTGTTACATAGAAATGGACACAACACAACTAAGCCACATCCAAAACTATCAGAAATCAATAACAAAGAGCAAAAATTAAACCTTTTTAAAGGGACTTAGGGCTCATTCCAATTGCTTATTTTTCTCCACTTTTTTCCTTTCCTTGCTCCTGAATTGAAGTCCACCATCTTAAAAGACATTCCAAACCCTTTAATATTCTTTCCAGGAGCTAGAAGTAGGGATTTCCCAATCTTGCCTTTGAGCAAGAAAACATTAGCGGATTGTTTATGGGAGTTTTTTTTAATTAATTTTTTTAGAAATCCTGACATATAATGATCAACCTGTGGCTCCACCACTCTCCATCTGCCACATATGTAGCTGACATTTGAAGGAGCAAGGGCATCCATTTGCTTAATTCACATTTTCTTGATTTCCCCGTCTTTACTTCCCAGCCCAATGACAGTTCCTGTATCCAAAAAAAATAAATAAATAAATAAAAATAAGGGGGGGAGGGTCATTTTAATGGTTGCTCCTTCGCATTACTGTTCCTTAAAGACCCGGACACACCAAACCGACGGTCGGCCGCGGAGCGCCGACAAAGATCGCCTCGCGTCGATACGCGTCGTTAATGTTGGCTGTGCCGAACACACCGCAATGACAGTCCGCCGACGGACGAGTTGCACGTACGTTCTGCGCCTGCGTGAGAGGTAATAACTCTCCACACCAGCAGGTGGCGGTAGTCCGTATTTGTCTTTCAAAAAATGGAAACCGGAAGACCGGGGAATGCGTTTGCATTGCATTGGACCTAGAAGCAGCCATTGTCTCGCTCACAACAAACAGTTCGCAGCAATTTCCTTGTTCTCTCGCTATTTAGTAATACTAATCGAAAATGATGTCTGGTAGTGATAGTAACTTTGGAATGGCTTGCTTTCATCGCTTCCGTTTCTCTTCTCGTGCACTGATTCGCTAGCTGGACAGCCAATCAGAGAGCTCTCTCTCATCGACGGCTCCGGGGGCTCCGACGCCGATTCAACATGTTCAATCGGCTTCGGAGCCCTCCAAAACACATTTTATTCATTCATTCACTCATTATAAATCAACTGCAATTGTTCAGCAGAGGCTGGCAGCACCAGCAAAGCTGGAGCATGATCCAGTTAAACAAAATCCAGAGATTCCAGGGCTCTAACCACTGCTCATCCTCCTGGTCAAAGTTGTGTACACACACACAAAAAAACAATGATAGAGAGATCTAATCTACCAACTACCAACTGACATTGTTAAGTCTTTGTCTTAGCTACCAAAATATTAAATTGCAAGAGTCAGCAAGTATATAGTCAGGTCCACACAAACACACATAAATGCCTACACCCTTATATATATTGCCAAGATACTGCAACATATCACTACATATTGTATGACCAAATATATCAATGAATGCTGCTTTCAGACATTGCAATACATTCTCGTACATATTTACTCCTGTAGAACATACGGTATGTTATTTTCACATGCAGCCCCTCATTCAGGTGCAATGTTTCTAATTGGTATCCCGGCTTTTGTGCTCCAACAAACTATCCAATCTCATCATGGCAGAGCCTGCTAATTGGAAACAGTGTGAAGAATGGGGTTTCTCGATTGTGAGGAATGTTCATCCGACTCCAGAGAAACCTGGGAGATCGATGTCTCACACAGTTAGCTTTTGTTTGTTTGCCTTTGTTTTAATTACCCATAGAATAAGATGGAAATCGCAAGGTAATTACTGCTTTTTAGGTAGAGACAGCTCCACTGAAAGAGCTCAATGGGGAAGGCGGGAGCAAGAGACCTGATTCCAGACTAATTAAGGTGTGAATTAGTGAATTAATAAGTGAATTTGGGAATTAGATTGCACTGTTTTGGATACAGGAATATAACTTCACATCTGGTCATGTTTTCCACAATGTCCCTGTCTTTTACCTCACAGCAGTTCCGATCATACACAGTCAGGTCCAGAATTATTGGCACCCTTGATAAATATAAAAGGAAAAAGATAGTCGCACTCTATTATGCTCCCAAGTAATTGCTGGAGACAGGACAGGAACCAGGAACACGGGAGCAGGTAAGCAGGCAACTGGGAAACAGATGCAAAATAGCAGGAATGAGCATGAAGGCAAGGCACAAGACAATATTGCAAAGCTTGTCAGACAGGCTTAAATATAAGACTAATGAGGAAACAATGAGGATCAGGTGAGTGCAATGAAATATGAGGGAACACATCAGGTGCGGGGGGCACGGTAATGAATACCATAAACTCAGAACATGGAACGGAACTGTGAAAACACAGCTGAACTGTGAAACGAAGAAATCAGGCAATAATTAGGACAACAACAAGTCATGGCACGGAACATGATAGAAAAACATGAAATGGAACAGGGTGGCTCAAAGCCGCTGGAGAGACTAGTGTGGCTCAGATTGGCTTAAATACAAGACTAACAAGGAATCAATGAGGACTAGGTGAGTGCAATGAAACATGAGGGAACACATATCAGGTGCGGGGGACGCGGTAGTGAATAGGGTAAATTAAAAAAATGGAACGGCACACGGAACTCTGAAAACACATAGAAATCAGGAAATCAGGAAATAAGTAGGACAGGGGTGTCCAATCTTATCCAGAAAAGGCCGGTGTGTGTGCAGGTTGTTTGTTTTAGCACAGGACTAAGACAGCTGATTCTACTCATCAAGGTTTTGATTAAAGACCATGATTAGTTAATTAGTATAATCAGGTGTGTTACTGCTGGGTTAAAACAAAAACCTGCACCCACGCCGGCCCTTTTAAGATTGGACACCTCTGAACTAGGACAACAACAAGACATGGGGCAAAGAACATGACAGAAAAACACCTCACTATTTTTGGGTGTGCTCAAGAATGCATCACAAATGCATCTAAACATGTATACCAGTTGTATATCAGTATATGGAATGTGGGTGTCAAGGTCAGTCCCTCATAAGTATGGACCAATTAACTGACAGAAGCACAGTGGAAGTTAATTCCTAAAATTATCTTAACTGAGTTATCAATTGAAGTGTATACCTTTTTGCATTAAAATATACAATACAGTGTCTGCTCTCTGTTGACTTCCTGGAATTGTGTGTTCATATTTCCAGTTATTTACTCAATTGAACATATGTAGTGGAAACATGCCTTGCTTCTTAGATGTGGAAATCAGTTTTACATGTGTTCACGCAACTCACAATTCATTACCCAGCCTTCCCGTTACCAACAGAAATAAACATGTTTTTAGCATTACTTGTGTTTTCTGCCTATGTTGCTGTTTTGTTTCTGTAAGTGCTGGTCCATTTGCAGGAGTAAGGAGGTGAATGTGGAATGCTGGCCCTTCAGTGGATGTACTGTAAAAGCCTTTGTGCAAGTGGGATCAGCTATGAGTGCAGCTAAAGGCACACCATGCTATCAGATGCATTGCACAGCTACAAGTCCCACACTAAAATAGGGATGAGCCCATAGGTCCCCCTTGTCTGTAAACTTGTAAACCAGTAAACTTCAGGTTCACACACCGGAAGGCTGCCATTCAATGGTTTTTTAATGCATGAGAGTTAGTGATGTTTCACTAATCTGATGATGTCACTCGCATAAAAAAATATTGAATGGGAAGCTTTGCAGACTGTTCAGCTATCATAGTTTTCATTGCTTTACCATCCAGCACGTGGCATGTGCATGCCACTAATTTATACGGTTGTAGACCAGCTGATGGGAGGTGGAAGTTAGGAATGTTTATTTCACTATTGTTTGGAAAATGAATTAGGGATACTCCTTGAGCCCTGTAATGATTAGAAACCTGACTGAGGAAGATCTTGATGTGCAGTTTGTCGAAGGGGCAGCTCTCAATCCAAGTACAAATCTCTCTGGGTGGTCGGGGACTTGATTCCTCAACTATGAACTTTCCGTACTGTGGCCATATGGCCATCCGTAATGCTCTCTGCTTTCCCCCGGTCTTATTAAATGAAAAAGAAATACATAAAAACATGTAATCATCAATGGTATATGGTGTCTATCTTACAGCTTAATACAGCAGGGATGGACTATCTTGATAAGGTTAAAGATGCTATATGGTGCTGATTATGATTTAGATTATGATTGTGGAGCTCACATGCACTCAAACATGACAGCTTTTTCTATGGTCTTGGGGCAAGAGTGCACACCTCAGTCCCTCTAATTCGACGTGTAGAAGCCAGGCTGATTGGGGCAATACCAATTAAACAGATCAATTTGATACCAAAACAATTAGAGCAGAATGCCAAGTGAAGCTGAACAGGGCTGCTTGTATCCATTGTCACTGGGATGGTAATGATTCATGGTGTTCAGCTAATTGGAGGAAGAGAATCGATAGGGAGTTGATGAGTGTTGATGAAGGATAGCTAATATGTGCGTGTTAGCCACATCTCTTTGGATTAGCTCACACGGACTTGATTCCTGTCCTTGAATGTCGTTTACTCTCACTTCCAAATGAGACAGTCCCAACCTTTTTAGTGGATAGACAGTACATATAATTACACTATAATGGACTAAGTCTTAGTAAATCAGACCAGTCTGTTTTTATTGTTACTTAACTTTTATCTAACCAGGTGAACCTTGAATATTTTCTTAAAAGAGATACCTGTGGAGAACATACTGCAGCAGTATGCAGAGATGGTAGTAAACAGTTGTCATTTAACATGAGAAGCATGCCAATGTGCACTGCACACTACTAAGAACTGTAAGTCGCCCGGGACAGGTAATGGGTCTGTAATCCAACACAATGTCAAACACAGTGTCGATACATGAGATTGACATGACATGAAATCACATCAGAGGATGTATTTATCAGCCCAGACTAAAGGAGCCTATATCTAGGAAATTGCCAAAAGAAAATAAAAAAAGAAACTGACACAGGGAAGCAATTGTAGTGGTTGATAAAAAATTTTAAACCCAAGTGTCATTATAACAACCAAATTATTTTTTATATATTTGTCTTGAACTTGAGCTGCCATTTTTATTAGCTACACACTACTTTTTCAGAATGCTTGCAACTGACAATATGCAGTATTACCGGGTCCATTTAAAAGTTCTATAAAGATGTTATCTGTGAACAATCATGGCTGCGGTGTTAAATTCTTCTGTTTCATTAGTTTTGTCATTTATTTAGTATTATATTTTAGCTGCATGTCTTGATAAGATCACGACGTAACAGTTGAAGACTGATCCTGTGTCACAAATGAACAGTTTAAGCAGCACTTATTACCGAATGTGTCCAGTACAACAAAAGCCTGCATACACACCAGCCCAGCAGGATTGGATTTCACCTCCCCTGGTGCTCATTGTCTGCTTGGACCCTGTGTATCACTGCTTGCAGCGATATGTATGGTTAATATTATTGTTATTATTACTATCATTATTCTTATTATTAGTTGCTATATTGACATTGAAAATATAGACAAATTGGTAAAGATCTGTAAAGCATATGTTCCTTTTTCCTATGTTATGAAACAGAATTTTGAAACCATATTCAGCTAATAAACATTGTCATAGAGATCTCAGCACTTTATTTAATGAAAATGTAAATATCACATTTTCATAGAAAAATTATAGGGACAGTTCCATTACAGTGCCCGATACTGATGACGCTAATTAACTAATAAAGACTAACTTGATAAACGGAAATGATAAAGTGTTCCAATATGTTCAAATGCACATAATTAAATGAGAATCTTCCTCTCACTGCCATATTGTTGTTTTCCTTACTTGCTGTTTTAACGTCAGACTATTATACCCTGTTTAAAGCAATGCGATTACAGACTCAGATATCTGTGAATCTTCTGTAATTGAGCCTCCTGGCTTTCCTTTCATACCGAGGAGTTTGGAGCTTTTAAACTGCGGAAGATCGGCACCTGTTGTGTTATGTGTCGATACGAGTCAACGTCAAGCCTGAGTAGACATGGCAGCTAGTTACCGAAGGGCTTGTTACACAAGAGAATAGGAAGTGAGGTTGTGAGAAGGATTTAATACACACTGTTTGCATCCCCGAGGAGCCATTGTCTCAGATCCATAAAACTGATAGCAAGCTCAGACAAAACACACAGTAAACCCCAGGGTTCATAGTTGCAGCGATGAGACCTCAACGCAGAAATACAGTCTTCAGTTAAAAATAACTGCATCACTCTGTACATGTAATAATACACTTAATAATTATACCAAGCCAGTTACAATCTTTAAGCAAAGTTCCCTCCACTTAATACAAATAGTCATATCAAATTCAGTAGTTCCATTGGGCAAATGAGACAACATTATGAACAACAGTACAGACAATATAACTGATGAAAATATGTACAAACCTAGGATCAGCTCACCTAATTATCTCAGCTGAACTTACTGCAGTGTTTGAATCATTCATTTACACAATTTGTGCAGCTTTTTACCATTAATGCTTTAGCGCCCCCATGTGGTCTTGATCATAACAGTGACTGTACACTTGCCAAAACGCCTATTGTTTTTTCTCAATCACTTACACACTAAAACTGGTTCTATAACGAAAGATCCTCAAAAATATAAACATTATTCACCAGATATCTTTATAAGAACAGTAAATGCAGCTTTCAACCCATTTTTGAATGGCCAGTGAAATCATATTCCAGAGTAAGTGCTTCCGATGGATATGTAAAACACTCAGTAATTGCAACTCCTTTGCCCATGCCAATCACATCACAGCAAACCCAATCACAATCATGCTATGCCAGTCATTCTCATAACACTGTGTGGCAGCTACATACTATAGGAGGCCTTTCATGATGAGCTGGGGTCCATTACAACATTCCACTAAGAGCTCCATCTCTACATGTACTTCACATGTAGGCCTTTAGTAGATGCTCTTATCCAGCATGATAGGGATACTGTAAGTATTTTAAACATAAAGTAAATTTACAGAGCTGGATGTTTATCCCCTATCTGTTACACTGGTGTCTCTCAATTCCAGTCCTCGGGACCCACTTGCCGGAAGGTTTTTGTTGTAACCAGGAACTCCCACACCTGATTTAATCACTGAACCAATCAAACAACCAAAAATTACCCTTGATTATTTAAATCAGGTGTAATAATAAATTCAATTTATATAGCGCCTTTCACAAACCCAAGGTCACTTAATCATCACACAAATGTACATGATGGCAACACTAGACCCTGATACAAAAAGGGAGACAAAGAAAAATAGCATTGTGCGATTTCTCCTCCCTGGTCGGAGCTTTCCTTTTCTCATTAATTTTTGAAATGTGACCACATATTCTATGTGTAGAATTACACTCAAAAGCAAACAGCAGAGAATCTGTTGTCTATAGATTTCTACAGGTAAGAACATGGCATATTTAAATAATATATATCTTTGTATTCATGTCTAGTATTTAGATGACAAGGGCAGCATACAATATTCAACACATCCCTGTTATCACCAATATAAAGGTGTTATATATCGCTGAGCAGCTAATTCCCACCTGTAGTTTCTAAGCAGCGTGTTTAATAACGTGTCAAAGTGTAAAGTAAATGTGTTAGCATGTCTATCAAATTGTCAGTGCATTTCACTCATCATTAATACTGTACAGGACTATAAAGGCTGAGACATATTTGAATAAACAACTTGCTTGAACATTTCTGGCATTAAGGATTTTTGTTTTGCATTTCATAAAACAGTTCCCTTGTTTTAACAGATTAGGAGAGCAAGAGAGAGTGCATGTGTCTGTGTGTGGTTTTTGACAAATAAGCCTGCCAGGATGTGCACTGCAATATTTATCTGTCACCACCAGATGGCAGTAAATGATATGGAAATGTGTCTCCTTTCTGCCATTTTGACTATTTTTAACTTGAATTGAAATGTTCTGTTTTTGATTCATTTGCAAGCTTTGAAATATGACAGTTATGAATGTGTTGTGAGGCCGTTAAGAGGGGTTACATTCTGAAAGCATTTTTCAGAGAGGTGAGTCACTAATGGAGATCTCAACAAATCAGAACACAGCAAAAAATAAAAAAATAAAATAAAAAGTGTCTAAAGTCTAAAAAAGGCTCCGTCATCTATACAATTGTTCGAAAAGAAATGTAGAAATTTTGTAGAAAATTTTGAAACTTTTAATGGAATAGTGGAGTTTTTGAGTTTCTACTTCCACTGAGGGTTAGGCCTCATTCAGCAGTTATCAATGGGTCACATAATTAATAAATAACCGTGCACATACAGGTGTATGGCATTTCTACAATGACTAAAATGGTTGTTTAAGATGAATAAGGGCCGAATATTGGTTTTTGACTTCTCTTTCCTGCCGAGGTTGTCGGGCTCAGCCTGGGAGGATTAAAAAGAAGCACATGATGATTCAACCCGTGATTTCTGTGGGAGCTCAGGGCCGCGGACTAAATGAATGGACTTCCTTTTACTGCGGACACCGCACTCCGAGAGCAGCTTGCAATGGCATCTCCCAGGCTCGAGACTTTCTGCTGCCCCAACAGAGACGCGTCCACAGAGTTCGTCATTAATTTCCAGCCGCTGTTTTTCAGCGGCATCTGCATCGGTAGCGCAGGCGTCAGCCTCCTTTTCTCCATCCTGCAGATGCTGCCCAAACGGAGGAGCTACAGGCGCCTTGGACAATATCCGCTTCCCAAGCCGGCCTCGTCTTCTCGAATACTGTTCATCATTAGCGTGTGTGACATGCTGGGATGTGCAGGTAAGGCACGGCGAAGGCCCGCATGGGTACGTGTCACAGTGTCTTGCTCTTGATGAACTGCATACCATGAATTAAACTTCTGTTTTGAATTTTTTTTGGGACATTCTCGTTTTTCTATGAGCTCCTATTGAACAAAGTGTAATGGATTATTGTTTGAAAAGTTTAACCTGGGCCTTTATGGTAATGCTGCAGCTCCAATTCAGAAAGCACAATTTTATTTTGTATTGTGCATATTGTGCAGTATGAACACCATAGTAGTGAGGTGTTCACACAAACATTGCATGTTGCTCTGTTTTAACTGGGGAAAAAATCGGCCACAATATCATATGGGGGGGAAAAAATAACTGGTCAATCAATTATTTGTTGTTATGGCAGTATTTAACATGAATGTACATAAAATAATGTTTTTACTTTTTTAGTACTGACCTTCATTTCAATACATATGCTCTATTATAGCATAGGCATCAAAACATGAAGTAAAAGCTATTTTAATCTCAATAAATATTGTAGATAAAATGCTGTGTTAATTGAACTTCATTATGGAGGCAAGGGGATCATAAGTACTGTGTCAAAGTAAAAGTTGATGTAACACTGAATATTTCACTGTAAGTAGCAGACAAGTGTGGGCGTTGAGGGTCTGAGGGATTATTAGGCGTCACTGGGATAAATTTAGGGCAAGGAGACTGTAGAGGAAGTCTCCCCACTGAAATAAAGGAGGAAACTTTACTGTTGAACTAATGCATTGATGTGGCAGCATTGACATATCAAGGCCAGCTTCCGTAAGATCACGATGACCTAGGTGTGGATAAAGATAAGGAGGAAGTGACCTCATATGGTGGCCCACTTCTTGTGAAAGTGCTGTTGACATGACTATATCAAGTCACACATGCAGTAATGTGTATAATTGGCTGTGTGGCTGATGTTACACATCTAACCCACCAAGAACATGTGCACCAGATAATGTAATCAATAAAGCAATGTGGGATGATCCTGTCTAACCCTAGCCTGCTAAAAATAGACTTTCTGGTGTGGTGTAATTTGATTTTCAAATTATTCAGTTGATTCCAAGATAATCTATATTTAGAGTTTATTTGAATAAGCGGACCCTGCTTTTCACTGCAAACACAAATGTGCATTTTGTGTTAGTAATGACAAAAACATTTAGTAACGCTTTTTCACAATATGCAGGATTAATTGATTCTACATGTGTATTATGCTTTACTTTAATAAAGATTACAACCATTTCTTTCTTAATTGAGAAACATTAATCCAGACATTTTCAGAGGAAAAAGTAGTTATTATATAAAGTTTACAGTAAAAGAATTGTAAATCAGAAAAGCTCAGTCACAATTTATTGGAATTTCTCTGGAAATCTCTGAAGGTATTATGGGTCACATGACCTTTGACCTTCTGAAAAGTCTATCTATGGTATACATCTCAAAGGAAACGTATGTGAGTTCACTCTGAAGCCGATGTGAAGCCCCCCACTGCCATCTTACCCAAAGTTGGGTTTTTCACACTGCAGTTATGTATGAGATTTACGAAGCGCTTTTATTGTACAATCACATAAATGTATTTTCACATGTATAGAGATCCTATGTGTTGGCATCTTCTCTTTGTTATGATAATAGAATTCTGTTCTGACATTGCCACAAGGTCGTTGTTCAAATGTGTTGCAGTTTAGAGTGGTTTCCCCATTATTGTTTATTATTGTTTTGCAGGGCCAGTGAGCAAATGCTTTTAATACAATGTCATCCTGATGAATTTGATGTGCAGAGTGGAACCACTGTGGTTCTATTTCAATCAGCAGCCATTTTAGGTCTTACATGAGTTTGTGGACTCTCTAGCCAACCATTGCCTTAAATTAAACACTGCTGCTGAAACACACACACTTCAGGCTACAATCCTATTCCAGACCCTTGTTTTGATAACATTGAGCTGTGTATCTAGATCAGTGTCCTCACTCCTGGTCACAGAGAGCCACATGGTGTGCTAGCCCTTGTTGTTACTCTGCACTTAAGTGATCAATTGAGGCAGTTAATTACACAGCTCACCTCACCTGGTTTCTTGGGTCTGAATTGGTTGCTGACACTGAAGCGAAAACAAAAACCAACACAACCTGTGGGCTGCAGCTCTCCAGGACCAAGAGTGAGCATGACTGATCGAGATATACAGCATAATGTCAAGAATAGGGTTGTTGCCTGAAGTTCCACACTATTGTTTGATGTGTTCCAGCAGCAGTGTTTCATTTAAGTCAATGGTTGGCTAGAGAGACCTCCTGAAAGACCTAAAATGGCTGCTGATCGAAACGGAACCAACCTCAATGTGGCCCTCCAGGGTCTGATCTACGTATGGAATAATCCATATCGTTTTTTTTCATTTTCTTCCAGGTATAATTGTGAGATCATCCATCTGGCTGCTCCTACCTGACCTCGTTAGTAGGATCTCTGATGTCTCCAGCAGTGACGTGTGGCCAGAGGTGTTCTGTGTGGGCAGTGCGGTACGTGTGTGGTTCCTCCCCAGCCCCCAACCACAGGAAGCACATCAACCTGCATACTAAGCCACAGTTAGCTCATGTCCTCCTTCTGAGAAACTCTAATTTCAGATGGGGATGGTAGTGAAACACTGTCCTTATGGTGGGGTCAGTTTAACACAGGATACGATTTGGATGATATTGTGCATATTCTGATAATTGTCATGCATTTCAAATCCTATTCACATTACTGTGCACATGCATTCATTTTATTGTTCCTTGCCCCACACTAATTTGTATTACTGTATACTGCCTACACAGCTATTAATTGTGCTGATGGTAGAATATGCTGGTGTAACACGAAACAAAGATTGATCATTGATCCTCTACATATTTTACATATAATTTATTATTTTATGTCTGAATCACCCCACCCTTCTATTGTGGCACATGACTATAATTTACAGAAGAAGAGAAAATAAGTAGACGCTATTATCATCTCACGGATCTATAAATGTTGTGGCCTTTGTATGTTTTTTAGATGAATGATGAGGACTGTTCCATATCTTAAAATAACTGGTGTAGTGTGCTCTGTTTTTGCCATGGTTTTACCTTCATTTTCAGATGTGGATCCAGCTTTTCTTTAGCGCCTCCTTCTGGTGGACCTTCTGCTATGCAGTAGATGTCTACCTAGTGGTGAAAAGATCAGCTGGTTTGAGGTACCTTTATACCCGCTCTGTTTAACTGTGCTCATTATTTACAAACCAGTTCCTCTTCCTCCAGTTACAATAAATGTGCAGGATAACACAATTCATCCATTTATATGGATTATTTCTCCCCTCTATCTTCTCCTCCAAAGCAATGCTACCAAACCAAAGAACATTTGTGAGAGTGTTGTTGAATCCAGAGGGCCCGCTCACAGCATTTGCTCATATACTGATTTGTTTTTACTTTTCAAAATACTAAAGCGGATTTGTTCTAGTCTAGTACCACAAAACGTCTTTATCGTCACATACATCTGCTATGACATTAACACTAGTAGCTTCTAGCTTTTTCAAGCAAGTTAAGGCATTTCTCTAAAAACTGAAAGAAATAATGACAGTAGTGTATTGTAGTGTTTGCCTTCTACAATGAATATGCAAGGACTGCCATGTGACCAGTGTGTGTTTGTGTGGTTTATTTGTATGTGTATTCCCTTCCAGCACTATCGTGTTGTATCACATGATCACATGGGGTCTGGCGGTATTGCTGTGCGTTGAAGGAGTGGCCATGCTTTACTACCCCTCAATTTCAAGGTAGTGGGATAACACAATGGTATCTTCTTTCTGCCAGGTTTTGCTCATGTGGTGTTTTTTTTTCCTGAATCTTTTCATCGGCACACAATTGATCATTGACTTGAACCATTGAAGCAACACTCTCCCATTACTGGGTCAAACCCTGACAATGAGCTCATTTTATGGATACATTTTGTCAACTGCAGTTAAGAGTTCAATCTCTGAAGGGTATCTTTCTTCTTTGAAGAAGAAATATGCAAAATAACCTGAAGCTAATGGAGCTTGAAAAGGATTTTTTCTACCTTTCTTCTTTGAAGAAATAATATGCAAAATGACCTGAACTAATGGAGCTTGAAAAAGATTTTTTGGAAAATAAGCTTTTTTCTGAAAAGATTCATGCTACACTATGGAAGGTTTTTTTGACGTTTCTATGGGCCTCGTTATCAAATATATCAATCGTTTACACCTTTTCACACAATTAACATGGGGACCTAGGAGCATTGGATTTGGGTCTGCATGGTAGAGTGCCCTCCCCCCCAGCAGGTTGTAATTTGTGACCCATTCAGAATGGCACTGTCTAAAAGGAATCCTTACCCTGACTAACCTGAAGAATGAAGCTGAAACAGAATGGAGCAAATTGACTTTTAACAATAATGACATCATCCTTAGAGTATGATATATACTATATACTACATTCCTTTGGGGTCAGTCTTGCCCTGTCCTGTCTAGCTAATGTAATGCTCAAAGTCTCTGAGTGCTCCAGCTCTGTTCATCGCTTAAAGTAGTCAAGTTACATAGGCATGGATTATTCTTTTCAAATGATCCCCTGGTGGTTCAGCACAAACGTATTGCTCTTTACAATTGGCGGGTTAAATTGTGTCTCTCGCTACTTCTTGCACTCTACTAAAGTGACATGACCGATGTTGCCTGGGCAACTGACAGCTTTGGCTTTCGTTGTAGTTGTGAGAACGGTCTGCAGCACGCTGTGCCACATTACATCACCACCTACGCACCCTTGCTGCTCGTCGTGGTCGTCAACCCAATTCTCTTCGCCCGCACCGTGTCCGCAGGTGAGTCTCACCCGGACCTGGCTCAAATACATCAATGTTTTTGGATTCAAATACATTTCTCTCATCTGGAGTATTGGGACCTATTAAATGGTTGGCATAGTTGCACCAGGCAAGCTCAATCGAGCACAGAAAAGTAATTGAATCCAAAACAATTGTGTAATTGACCCAGGTCTGGTCCCCCCCCAGGTCCTCCAAAGCTCTGACCGAGAGGTATCAATTATCCTGCAAAATAAACGGCCTGTATCTGCCCACTTCGTTTTACCTTACATAAAACATTTTGTACATTGACGTGCAAATTGTCATGAATCCTGTTCAATAGATAAACACTGACAGCCCTTTGTGGCTGCTATTCAGAGAAACACTGTTTGGCAATCATCCTTGACACCAACATTTTATACCAATTCTATTGCTGTTAGCCTGCAACAAAAACATGGCTTTTTATAATATCTTGGTTTGAGAAGCACTTTCTCAACAGTATAGCACAAGCACACCAAGCATTAAAGAAAAAAAATAAAATGGCATCAAAGAGATGAAAAAACTAATGAAAACTCAACAAAAAGATTCATAAAAAAGAAAAAAGATACAAAACAGAGGTTATGGTTTAATCAAAGTATGTTTTTACTTTTTTTATCTAAGTTAATAACATGAAGATGGTCATGCTATGTTTTGACAGCTCAACACCCGATTAACGTGATCATTGCCTGCAGGAGTGTTCTTTAAATTGTTCTATTCAGTAGCTACAGAATGACATATTATGTGCATTATTTTACATTTTTAATACAGTAACTGCACTACTGAAGGGTCGGCAAGGAGTCTACACTGAGAATGAGAGACGCCTAGGAACTGAGATCAAAATACGATTCTTCAAAATCATGCTCGTTTTCATGATGTGGTGAGTTTTGCAGCATTCTGGTGAGTTGAGTATCCTCCAACAGCGTGTCTTATTATACACTTAGTGAGTACTATATTAGGTATTGATAAGACTTATTTTTAGACTTCCTGCGGCTGTAGCCTATCCATTTAGAGATTTGACGCATTGTGTGTTTAGAGATGCTCTTCTGCATACCAGTGTTGTAATGTGTTATTTGCATTACTGTCACCTTCCTGTCAGCTTTGACCTGTCTGGCCCTTCTCCACTGATCTTTGTCATTAACAAGGCGTTTTTGCCAACTGCTGCTCCCTGGATGTTTTTTGTTTTTCACACCATTCTCTGCAAGCTCTAGAGACTGTTGTGCGTGAAAGATCAGCAGTTTCTGAGATATTCAAACCACCCTGTCTGGCACCAACAATCATCCCATGGTCAAAGTCACTTAGATCACATATCTTCTCCATTCTGACATTTGGTCTAAAAACTGCTGAACCTCTTGACCATGTCTGAATGCCTTTATGCATTTAGTTGCTGCCACATGATTGGCTGATTAAATATTAACATTAACAGGCTAGTCTACAGGTCTACCTGTGCTCACTGAGTGTATAAAGCTGCATGTTATAGAAATGGATGTGCCTCTAATGCCTGCAACTAGTCACATGTCATCATCAACCAATCAAGCACCTCTGATTGCATCAACCAAAGAAACATATTCTCTCAGGAAGCCATCACTGCTGAATGATGCCCATACATAAAATAAGTCCACAAACAGTATGTCTAAAAGTACTTGTGACTTTCCACTCAGCTTCCGCGCTGTGGAGAGAGATAGCGTTGACACGGCATGTCGGTTCTCTCCCCAGCTGGCTGCCCAACATCATCAACGAGAGCCTACTGTTCTACCTGGAGATGCAGGCGGACATCAAAGCCAGCCACCTGAAGAATGTGCGCAATGCCATTCTCATCACCTGGTTCATTATGGTGAGAGCAGCCTCCGTCAGTCTGACTCACCCTGCGCAGGTTCGGCCCGCACCTCGCTCTGAAGTGCAGCGAGACCGAGTTCCGCACTGCTGACCAAGACTATGAATTATTCAAAAAACGAATTTTTTAGAACTAATATTATTCCCATTTTTAGGTTCTTTGTTATTCCGTTATTGTAAGCCTGTCAGATCGCTGGAATATTCTTTATACTGTAGGCAATTGCTGCTTCTTTTCACTCCACCACCTGTTTTTTATGGATTTTTGCAGACAGTGTAGCAGTGAAAAATATACTGCTAGACTGTTGCAGCTGAGAGCCAATTTGGTTAGCAATATTTTTGCCTTCAACAGCACCCGGGGGCAGAAGGTCATGTCACAAGGGTAATCTCACGCTGTGATCTTGTGCCTGTACGTTTGCTAATCAATCGGGATTCTTTCCTTTTTTCCCTCTTAGTTTTTTCACTTAAAAAAATAAAAAATACAGTAACAAATCACATTTTTCAATTCAGTCCAAGCACTACACCAGCTGTATTCACCAATTAACACCCATTCAAATAGGGAAGAGGGAACTAAATAATGATATCTGCAGGTGAAGTGCTTGGTTGGAATGCATTCCAGGGCATATGACCACATGACCTGCATTCCCCTGTGCTAGATCCAATTGGACATCGCCCTGCAGGGTAGCCAGCCACAGTCAGCACGAGCGTGGTGTAGATTCAGAATGTGGGGTCTGTCCATGCACAATAACAGTGCCTTATTATTGATTAACCCTTGAAACAGTATCATTTAACGGTGAAATTGATTCCACATACACTGTTATATTGTATACAAAGTACACAATATAACAGTGACTCATCATCATTCTTTCATTGGGGTCATCGTTGTAGTTGTTGCATTTAACTTCTTTGTCCAATATTTCGTCATAAAAACGAGACTACATATGAGAAAACGGCTAACCGTTATGTTACTGACCTCTGTGCTTTTCCAGGGGATCCTCAACCCCATGCAGGGCTTCTTGAACACCTTGGCTTTCCACGGCTGGACAGGCTGCGATGTGGACCTGAGCTTCCAGCGACGGCGTGAGCTGGTCTGGGACTCGGCCTCCACCTCGGCGGCTCCCGCGGACAGCTACAACCCCATCGTGGGCTCCACTCTCCACTACCAGAGCCATGTCCAGGAGGCCAAGAAGAACATGGCTGCCAACGGGCAGCAGCCCTCTGACGCCATCAGTGTGCTTTCGGAAGGTAACTCTCCAGTGTATCAGGGCTGGTAACGCTCAACCGGCAACCAGCATGGCTGCAGGTCTTCTAGATGTGGGGTGGCGGATTCCAGGTCTCTCATTTTTTTTAAACGAATGCTTAACTCTCTTCATTAAACTCTGGATATTTGTTGTTACTGAGATTGATGGCCATGAAGCCTGATTCATGCGATGACTCTACCCTATTGAGGGGCCATATGGTAATGGCCAGAGAATCCATATGGTGGTTGCCTTCATAGTTCAGTCAATACGGAGCACCCCATATGGCTACAATTTTTTTCCGAGGCACGGAGACATCATGATTGCTCCGGACTGACCCTCCGCCGGTACCAGAATCTCTGGAATCGCCGTATGGCCCCTCCTTACAGAGGCTGCCGGATCAAGTATGAATCAGGCTTTATAGTAAGGCATAGTGTGGCATAGCAGTTAAGGATCTGGGATTGTAACCAGACACTTGCAGGTTTTCTGCCCAAAGCAAACTCCCATTACTCTGTACAGTAGCAGCCTTAGTCCAGCTTGCTTCAGTAAGTATCCACCCTTGTGTTTGCTCCTAAGGGAGGAAATGCAAAAGCTACACATGCTTGGCAAGGGCGTCAACCAAGCAAATAAACACTGAATTTAGGATACAGTATATTGGATAGCTGCGATGGTAAATAAAACATCGGTCACACTTCACAATAAGGGTACATGAATTGGCATTAACTAATGTAGTTGTTAACATGAATTAATTGATGTACAAGCATGAAAGTAACTTTTCATTGTCATGCATTTAACGACTAATGAATCAGTTACAGTAATATTTAAACATTAGCAAACCATAGGATGTACTTCTAATGAGTTAACTATTAACAAATATACATTTATTCTCATTCCTATATGAATTGGCATCAGTTAATCAAGAACTAATGATGTAAATATACATTTAAAAAGCTGTTCAGATGGACTTCTCAGTAGTTAGTTAGCAATTACATTCAAACAAATTCATTTAACCTTATTCTAAAGTGTTACTGAAAACAAAAACTGAAATAAGCCTTATACATTTACTGGCAGAGTTGTTTGCTTAAGTGAGTGTGAACCTGTCTCCCAAATGGAATTTAGATTTGTAGTCACAAGCAGAGGTGAAATCTGTATTCAAAGTACTTTAACGCTTTATATGCTGGTAAAAGTTGAAAACACTCCTGCAGATCCATGGAAATATTCAAGAAACATTTGTTGTGAAAATTATTTAATTATTTGAGCTAGTAATTTAGCTCAGGCCTGGGAATGCTGCTTCCCTGGGCAAGGTTAAAAGCTCCTTAGCATACTTATACTATGGGGAAAAGTGAAGGCATAAGCACTGAAAAAGGGGATAATACAAATACTACAGAGAGATTGTAGTGACACAGTAGCAGTAGCATAGCATATTAAACTGCATCTTACTGTAGGATTAGAAATGAATGAATGCCTACATATCTGCAATTCATCTGCAACAACCAGTGATTGTTCAACAGCCAATAACCCTTCTGTCAGACACATATTATAAAAGAACCCTTGGACTCCAGTCTTATCAGTGATGTTTACTGTAGTGTTGCAATACTGTCTAGTAGCAGGATGGATTGTGTAATGCAAGCCTAAGCAATTGTTTGGGTGACCCATTTTCTTCTGCAATGCAGTTTGAATTTTTCTGTTTTTTTTTGTTTTTGTGTTTTTGTTTTGTATTTTTTTACTTGTGAATTGAGAAATAATAAAAACACCAATATGACTGGAAAGGTGTGAATATTATTACCATTTAAGCATGAAACATATCCAGACCAATGAATTTCTGTTTTGAGAGAATACAGGAAGGATTTAATTCAGCAACTGTCCATACAAGAAAGTACCTTGTTATTATTCCACATTAAAATAGAACTCAGGAAGTGCATTTCCTATAAATAGAATTATTTCTGCTATAAATCAGCCTTACTATACTGCATGTTCATATTATTTTCATGAACAGTAACAAACCAAACAGTTAAATTGACAAACTGGACAATAATGGTCAAATTTTTCCATTCAGTAAAAATAGTAGTAAACTGATCAAAAGTGATCAATGCAACAGTTGAACAGCTATCAGTCACTAAAAGTAGTCTAGCTAGACATGGGAATCCCAAAAGTGTACAATAAATAAGTATACAAATATGAATAATGAATGCATAATAAACTTTGCAGGGTCAGCTGAGATCCACATTTCTATAAATCATTGAGTTAAATGAACTAGATTACATTAAGTCAAAGTGACAATTTCCTTCCATAACAGTATCCAGTGTATTTTTGCTCCAGAGAAAAAAAGTTGTTGGTGAATCACTTGTGCATTACTGGATCAATGACTAAACTTCATGTGGATTACATGATGAATGGAAAACATACATATACATATATATATACATATATATATATATATATATATATATATATATACACACACACAATATATCCAACTGAATGGAGTCATTTCCCTCATTTTGTCTTGCTAGGTTCAGACTCTAGTACAATTGAAATCCACATTTCCAGTGAGCTGCGAGACCATGAGCATGCAGACGCAGATGGAGAGTCGTGGGAGAACTCCACTCGGCAGTAGCTGGGGACACCAACTGCACCGGCTGCCAGACTCTGCCCTCTCCGCACTACTCCGGCCTGGTGAACGCAGTACGCAAGGTTACGCACGGTACTCTAGCCCAGAGCTGGCCAGCCCTTCTACCTCAGGAGAGCAAGACTGGGCACAGGTCCGTCCTCGAGAGCAATCACTGAAGGCCAAGAAGTGTTTAAAAAAAACACTGACATACATTAGACTTTAAATGCAAAAAGATTTTGCTTCCCCCCCCCCCCCCCCCCTTTTACTCTTTTTATTATACATTCAACAAAGTGCAAAGTCCAACTAAGGGCTCTTTCATTTATTACACAAGTATAAACGGTGCATTTCTGAGCAAGTACATATTTTTTTATGTCCCTTAAACTTCATTAAACAGTCAGTCCAAAGCTACCTCACTGGGTTCTCACTGTCAAGCCCAAACAATGATCCAGAAAGTAAAGGAGATGCGTAGACGTCTATGCTGAGAAACTGCATACAGAATTTGTTTATGAAGGGTGTGCCGGCAATTCATACATTTCAAATATGGTGCAAAAAGGTTCATGTTTGCGTTCAGAGGGCTGAGCTGGTTAGGAAAACAAATAGTGCTGTTTTTTTAATCAAATGGCAATATAAAATTATTTTTGGTATGTGCTCAGAAGCAAAAGTGATTACATTTAGCTCTACTCTTATTTAGCATTATATCACATTGCTGAGATTCAGGTGTACACTGCGGCCATTTTGTAACTGCACTAGCTAATGATACACACAGACATGCATGTTTGAAATCTATGTTGTAAAGTTGAAATTTAGCTTTGCATATGTGGCTGTACATTAAACAACACAATGTGTTGCCTTCAGCTATTCCCACTTAATTGGTTTGGTGACGACAGAATTCAATCCGACAGCCTGACCCATTATTCAGGCAGAACAAGGACCAAGTATCATTACTACAAGATGTGACGTTGTTTACATAAGGGTTCTTTCATTTTGAAAGTTGAATGTCCTCACATAAAAAGCTAGTCTTCACTATTAGTCTATAATCTGCACCATTTATGCATACAGCTCGGGAAGTAGAAGACATACAATTTTTCAAGTTATCCTAACCACATTATTTTCATTCCAGACACAAGTATTGTCATTTAACATGTCTTTGCAGAAAAGGACAACTGGCCAAAAATAGAGTGCTTTTATATTTTGAATAATGTAACCTAAAGTTGATATCCATAAATAAAGGAAGTCATTCAATCAATATTTGGGAGAGTAACGCCAATTTTTCTTAAGAAATATGGGGTGGGGGTGTCTCGGTGGCGCAGCCTGTAGAGCACTGACCGCATGCTCATTGCGAGCCGCGACGTCGGCGGTTCGAATCCGACCGTCCTACATTTGTCACATGTCTTCCCCTCTCTCTCGCTCCCATTCTTCCTGTCTCTCTATACTATATACTGTCCAATAAAGCTGAAAAAGGCCTAAAAAATATCTTTAAAAAAATATATATATATATATATATGGGGCGATCTCAATTTTATTTCCTGAGCTGTATACTAAGTGCTAGTTTCTGGTGATGAATTCCTAATTCATTAACATTCATTATTTGAATTATTTATATCCATTATTTTTAATGCCTACTTTTCAAATGTGTAGAAACCTTTAACCGAAATTGGGAATTGCAGACTGCATAAAATCTCAAGTCTTGTGCTTGTGTAATATTGACCGAATGATGACCTGGATCATGGTTTGTACGCTCTTCTGAAACATGTCATTATAAAGTCAGGGGGGGTCAGTTATTTAAAAAATATTCTTAAAAAATATTTTGCCATTGAACAAAATGGATTTTATTATTTATATGCAGCAAAACATCTTCCAGTGCTATATATGGAATTTTACCAGTAAATTTTAGACAACTTTGTGAGTAGTCATTTTCATTAAAATAAAAAATAAAAAACAATGACAAAAAAAAACATCTGATACCAAAAACCGAATTTAAGAAATGGACCCATGTCTAACTGTGCCCCAGTAATTTCTGATGAAGTGGCAATATCAAATAACACCCACCCCCCATGCCCTCACAGAGATACCGCCACTCAAGCGCACGCAAAAAAATCCCACCATAGCAATAGCAAGTGTCAAAACAAAATGGAAGACAAGCGCGGTGTTTTCCAATAACAAAATAGAGTGATTTATTTGAGACCTAGAGTATGACTTCAATGTTTCGTCCTGGGCAGTGATAACCTAGGCTGGACTTGGATGGAGGTGAGAGCAAAGGGTGGAATAGTGTCAGGGCACCTGCTCCACACTGACTTTCTCAGTGAGAGTACCTATTGGTAGTCAATTTGACACACACAATAACAGCAGAAACCAGACGGTAGCTTTCAGATGAACCACCCAGAACCGTTGACCAACTGAACAGAATGTTTTAGTTTTTTTTTTTCCAAAAGAAATTATGCAGAGAAATCTAGCAGATCCATCTCACAAAGTGCACTTCAATTTGCTTGGGGGGGAAAAAAAGAGAAAGAGAACTTTTACTCAACAATTTTACACAGGAATAAAATATAAAAAAAAAAAAACAACAAACAAAAAAACAAATGCGTGCCTGTCAAAGTTGTCTAATGGTCTCCTGCATTTACCAGACCCTACTGAGCAGAAAGCAAATATACAAAATTAAAGCTAAAACCACCACATTGGTCACGAAAAACAATGAATGCACATGTCCGTGGAAGCAGAGGAACACTGACCAATCACAGCCGAGACAGGAAAAATGAGGGATTCCACTTAACCAATCAAATTTGGCAGATCCAAAGTCGAGAAAGGCTAAATCTCACAAGTGGCCAATTAGGATATTGCCATAAGACTTCCATTGGATCAACCAGTGTTCACAGGGCCAATCAGAGCTGAGGACTGTGCCTGAGCAATCACGCCTGAAGAAATCCAAGCCGTTGGTGGTTCAGTTAGAAAATCTCATCAGATCTGGCAGTCTGATCACCTGACCAATTTCGTCTCGCAAGTAAGCAATAATCGAGACATGAAGAGAGCCGTCAACTGCTTCAAATCAGGAAATCCTAAGCCACCACGGGCCAGTTTCCATCACAAAGAATTTAGCAGGTCATTCGCACCTCTTAATTACTGTAGAAACTGGAACCAGGCTAACACAAGCAGGAATATTAACAGACCCATGAAGTAAAACCCAATGATTTTTCTATCCCATTTACTGGCAACCAGAGGTACAGCATGTGACGCCCAAACAATACTGCCATCTGCCACCATTTCAGAGGTCCTGAGCTGCCATCTGCAATTCAAGGCTGAAGTTCACCCTCAAACCAAAGTAGACTCGGTTGATTCTACCAAGCTTTGGTTGAAGGCGGCTGCTCTTTTCTCCTGCGTTTTTAACTTTGTCGTCCATTTTGTTTATTTAGCACCGATGTGGAGGTGGCAAAGGACGCAGCGGAGGTACCCAGCTTACTGACAGCAGGTCAGGTATAATGTGCACGTAATACTTGGCAGGCTGAGCTAACGTAGGGCAGTTTCAAATAAACCCATTAAAAAACCCACCAGGAACCAGCCAGCCCAGCTCCGTTTCAACCCTGGAGAAGGGGCACTAATGGAAGGGCGGTAGCAGCAGTGAGGCCCGGCGTGCACACAATGCAGAGTTCACCTGACACTAGCAGTACAAAGGCATATCCATCAATGCCTGAGGTGGAAAGAGAGGCTGAGAGCCACTCAAAAGGCTGGTATGAACACTGCTAGCGTTGTGGTGCCATTGCTATTGTCCCACACATGAACACTGACCTCTGGACTATCCAGTGGGCACAAACTACCAAACTACCAACTGGCAGAATCTAGGAATATTGAAACAAAATAATAAAAATAAAAAAAGGTAAATATTTTAAAATAAACATTTATTAGCCAAATGTCTGCTTGGGGAAATGGCAAGAAAAAACAAAGAGCCTGGAGACCTAAAGAATGACTTATGTGTTGTGCACTGTATATAAACATATATACACAGTATATAAATGTGTATATTCATCTAATTTACAAATCTTTACATTCATTAAATTTACATCCAAACAAGGGAGATTATATAATTATGAATCACTCATTTTGTGTCAGCACTAAATATCCACAATTTTCTTTTCTTTCTTTTTTTTCTTTTTCTTTTTTTTAATATGAAGTAGACATTTCATTAAAACTTCAATAAAAAAGTTAGTCTTGGCAGTTGTGATTCTTCATTGATCTTAATGTTAATAAAAGAACGTGTACACAGAACTCCCACAATGACCCTCATGACCGTGTCCTTCCGATTTCCGAACTCCGAACATCCAATTCCACATGATTGAAAAGGGAAAAAAAGAAGAAGAAAGAAAAAAATAACTAACAAAAAAAAAAAAGTTGTGTTCTTCGGGTGCCCCAGCGAAAGTCCAGACAACATTCCAAGGAAAGCCGGTAAAGAAACTAAGGATGGCTCTCTTCTTTGACTGGCTTATAAAAGTGACTGAAATGAAGTGTGGCCCCCTGGGATAACCCCAACTCTCACACAGGAAGTGACCCTCAAAGTCGAGGAGCGGAACCTTCTGGAACGGTGTCCAAAGTTAAATTCAAGCCTGCATCTTCCAGAGGGGCTTTTTCTTCCTTTTGGTTTTCTGGATTTGGAGCTTTTCCTTTTTTTGGCACAGCCTTCTGTTTGGGTTCTTGAGGCTCTTCCAGGGCCTCCCCTCCCCCCCTCCCCCGTCCCCCGTCCCCACAGGTAGGTGGCCTTTTTCGGTGTTGCTGAGGGGAACCTGGTTGCTGGTTGTTGTGCGGTTTTGATTTCAAAACACAACGTGTTCGAAACTGGCACAACCAACAGCGTCTCGCCAAACAATCCACGGTCCATCTTGAAAATCCGTGCTGGGACTTTATTTTCGAAGGTCCAGAACACAAACCTGGGGAAGCAAGACCAAGTAATTAGAATGGTTTACTAAATTAATAAAAACATTTAACTTAAACCCCCAACGCACTTTTCTCCCCAGACTCACAAAAGCTGAGCTTATTACTACTTGTTTATCATTAACATAAGAATGTTTGCTCCGATAATGCAGAAAGTCAGTAAGATTATTTTTACTATAAATTTACATTCTGCTTGGCTCCAGTGTGTGAGTATAAGGGCTGAGGTGACTGTTGGTAGGCTTACCGATCCATCGGACGCACTGGCCCCCACTTTGTCCCCTGTACTGTTCCAGCACACCTCGAAGATGCCCCCGGTCCCTCTGTAGCTGTGCACTAAGGCTCCGCTCTGAAACCACAGCAACACAGCGTCAATCACTTTACACTGAGAGCGGCTTCATTCACCACCCCATTGGTTTTGCCCCCTCAGACAAACATTACAGTTATTTAACACTGTTATGACCCCCCAGCCGTTAGACAGATCATCAAGTTTGTTTTTTTTCATTAAAGGGAAACGACATGGAGCAATCATGGGCATTGGCATGGATGGTTAAAATAAAAAAACACATACACTGCATTAACAGAACGGGCCATCCAGCAGCCCAGGTTAACCAGTTTTGTTAAGTTAATTGGTAAAGGCGGGCTCACGCTACCCAACAAAAATCCCAACATTGGAAAGCAGCTCACAATAAACGACCGTCAGTCCCCATTTTCTTGTCGGCGACGACAGCTAAACAAGGCTTAGAATGGTGTAGTGTGAGTCCGCCATATTTCCTTTTGTATTTCATTGCCCAGCCCGTTTTTAAGTTCAGATTTGCTCATCTCTGGTGTTGCAGTATTTGAGCAGAGCCCAGGTACTCTGGGACAGGCCTTCCTCACCGTGGTGTTCCAGATGTGGACGCACTTGTCGAAGGAGCCGCTGGCCAGGTACTTCCCGTCGGGGCTGAAGGCCACGCTGTAGACGGGCTCCTGGTGTTTGGTCAGCGTATGGATGCAGATGCCCCGGTCCACGTCCCACAGCCGCACCGTGGAGTCGAAGGAGGCGCTGAGGGGAGGGGAGGGGGGAGCGGGAGCACAGCAGCGGTCACCTCGGAGACCGAGTGGGGTCTGGTCTACACTGCACAAACAGTCCATCTTAACAAGTGTTTTAGTCTTGTAATGAGAGTTAGATATTTTTTTTTGTCTAAATAACAAAATATTAGTATTAATATTTAAGTTACAGTTTGCTTTGCAAATTGAGGCAAAACAAATAAATAAATAACTATAAATAAGATTTAAAGGTGAAAATATAAGACCTAAATACTTGTTGAGATTGACTTAGTTTTTGGTTTTTGCAGTGTAGGGACCAAGACAGTCACATCTGTCTTCAGACACCCACCCTGTTACCATCCTGGAACAGCTTGTGCTGCAGCAGTGACAGACCCGGCTCACACAACTTACTGCCAAAAATAATCCAGTAACATTGTGAGAACATTTTGTGTTAAGCTGTGTCAAGCCTGCATCTTCCAGAGGGGCTTTTTCTTCCTTTTGGTTTTCTGGATTTGGAGCTTTTCCTTTTTTTGGCACAGCCTTCTGTTTGGGTTCTTGAGGCTCTTCCAGGGCCTCCCCTCCCCCCCTCCCCCGTCCCCACAGGTAGGTGGCCTTTTTCGGTGTTGCTGAGGGGAACCTGGTTGCTGGTTGTTGTGCGGTTTTGATTTCAAAACACAACGTGTTCGAAACTGGCACAACCAACAGCGTCTCGCCAAACAATCCACGGTCCACGGTACAGTTTGCTTGAAATTGAGGCAAAACAAATAAATAAATAACTATAAATAAGATTTAAAGGTGAAAATATAAGACCTAAGTACTTGTTGAGATTGACTTAGTTTTTGGTTTTTGCAGTGTAGGGACCAAGACAGTCACATCTGTCTTCAGACGCCCACCCTGTTACCATCCTGGAACAGCTTGTGCTGCAGCAGTGACAGACCCGGCTCACACAACTTACTGCCAAAAATAATCCAGTAACATTGTGAGAACATTTTGTGTTAAGCTGTGGGGAACACCAGGGCCTGCCAGTTTGGTCAGATTTACAGAGGGGGTTTTGCAAAAGTATGACGCACTTGACCCAGCCGTCTGTGTGATTAACCTTTCCTAACAAACGCCAGGCCCGTCTCTTAATGCACACAGAGCTAATTTTACTGTGTTCAGTACTGTGTACTGACAGGGTAGGGTCACCAGAATTTTACAAAATGTAACTGTGAGCCAAGATCACATGCTCAATGTTAATCCCAGGGACTGACGCTGATGTAACCACGAAAGCGCAAATGCGTCTGTCACCAAAAAACGGTGCAGCGCGCAAGTGCTAACGAGAGCATTCGGCGTCGATCATTAACACTTTTTAATTGAAACGGTATTATTAGCTGAACACGCACCCCCGCGCTGTTCTGGACCGGCTTTATTTTTTCACCCACTGCTGCGGTGCAGGCGTGGAAAAACAAGCCGGGCGAAGCCCATGCTAACGTGCTAACGGGAGCTCTGTCGGTGCCTGCCCTCTAAGCTGACATTCTGTGTGCTGGGACTGGTTGGTTGTGGTCCAACGGTGGAACCGGGCTTTCTCAGAACGGTCGTTTCCGGTAGGTTCCGGTAACGCTGACGGCGGTGTCCTCACCTGGCGAGCATGATGTTGGAGTTGGGGTTGCCGGTGCCAGGTCCGGTGGGGCTCCATTTGATTGTGTAGATCTCCTTACTGTGAGCCTGGAGGTCATGGACGCAAGAGTCCTGCTTCATACTCCAGATCTGGGTAAAAAATGAAAAAAACAAGGTATCCGTCAGAACAACAGGCCACCACACTGACACAAAACATTCCCAGAATAATGTTAGTCTCGCCTCTTGTGACCTACATGGCCAGATAGAGATGAAGACTCTGTGGCCTTACTGCAGAGAAAGCGTATTGGGTGTAGCAGCGTTAAGCGCACTAAGGACGCGCCACCCCAGACACTGCCCAGATCCTCACATATTTGGCACTGTTGCCATTCGATCATCGAGTTAAATGTTTGAATTGAAACCTTTGCCTGAGTCGATGCGATTGCTTTGAAAATAAATTATGGGGGTTTAATCTCACTGAACTGCAGTACTCACAACAGGCTCGTAGCAGCGAATACGACAGGCCAGACTAATCGCATCTGTTCATAATCGCTTCCAATGATGCCTGGCTATTTGGTCCAAACAAGCCAAATCACTTGTAAAGCTGCATCCCTTAGGTACTTGCGATGGTAGAATAGAATATCATAGCCAAGTAGGACAGATTTAGACAGGTTCTGAACAACGGCCAATGCTGGAGTACATTTTCACCCTGATTTCATACATTACATTACATGATATTACATTACAGGCTTTTGGCAGACGCTCTTATCCAGAGCGATGTACAACAAAGTGTATACCCATAACCAGGGACAACTGCGCTGAGAGACCCTAGAGCAGTGGTAACCAACCCTGTTCCTGGAGATCTAGCATCCTGTCGGTTTTCCACCCCAATATGGCAAACCAGACTAATAAGCAGCAGATCTCTAGCTGTTGTGAATGTGCTCTTTGTCAGAGTTGGTGTGAAAACCTTCAGGACGGTAAATCTCCAGGAACAGGGTTGGTTACAAAAGCCCAAGAGGGAAGTAGGAACTAGGAATGACCACAGAGATAATAACTCGGACCTTGTAGATTAAGACCTTGTAGGAGTTTCACGTTTAGATTGGAATGAGAAGGAATGGGAGAAAATAAATGGTTAAAATCGAGACATGGGGCTCGCGTTTCCCTGACACTCCAATGAAGCGTGGCCCTGAAGTTCAGCCTGCTTAACCTCTAACCTTTAGGGTCATGTCATCAGAGCAGGAGGCCAGCAGCATCCCGGAGGGGTCCCACTTGATGGCGTTGACCTCGTTCTGTAAAACAAATATCAGTCGGTCATGGTTCCATCCGCTGCTCCACACCAGAGCAGCTGAGTGTGCCACAATCCGCTTTATAAATAGAAAACGCCCAGCCGAACAGGGTCGTGGCTATGGCTGCGGACCGTGTATGGTGTGACATGAATTCTTAAACGCATCGCTAACTGCCCCGGCACACACACTAAAGCAAGAGCAAGCATATCTCAAAGACTGCTGTAAAACACCACAAAGTGTTTTCAGTGAGCGTGGAGGTAGAGGTGGAACGGTGATAAATGGGTTTCGTCTGAACGCTCCCTGACCTTGGTCCAGGAGAACAGCAGTGAAAGCAAACAACCCTCTTCCATAAGAAACTGCCAGTTAAAGTTACCATAGTTCCAATTTCCTCCATATATTTCAGCGATATCTTTATCTATATAACCTTTTGGTATTATTTGTGCAGTGCCTTTACATCCTCAGCATATTCACATATAAATAGTCCGTTGCGGAGCCATTGTCTTATGAAAATACCTGCCGAACTACTGTACCTATTCGCTACAATCAAAATGGAGACACGGGTGGCATAGTTATGAACTACATAACTCAACAGGTAAGAAACCCATATTTCACATGCAGTAGATAAGAGCAAAAACAGTATTTACACACTTGTAATACTTGTAAATTTGTAACACTCGTCGTCCCCACACACAGGCATGTTGGCGTGGCTTACCGTATGTCCCTGGAAGGTCTTGAGAGGCCGGTCGCTGCCTAGCCGGCACACGTGGATGCACATGTCTGTGCTGCAGGAGGCGAAGGTGATGTTATTCTGCCAGTCAACATCCAGGGCGGGTGCTGTGGGGGGCACAGGTGGGGCACAGGGTGGGGGGGAATTTGAGCACAGCAACAAACCAAGGACATGGTACAACCAATGGGAAGATATTTCAGACATTGGCCTGTCGCCAGGGGCCAGCGGCTGGTGCTGCCACCTACCTGAGTGGAAGGGGAACTGCTGCTTGGCTTCACCTGTGTGCGCATCCCAGATGATTGTCGTCTGGGGTGAGAGAGATACGATCAACACATTAATGTCTGTTACGCCCCACTCCTGCACGGACTGCACAGTGATCCCTCAAAACGCAGACAGTGCATTTTGCTACAAAATGTCAAAATTCCTCCCACATAGCAAATATAGAAACTAAGATCAAAATATTGAAGGCACATAGGGATATACGCCACACAGAAACCTGCAACACTTATGAAATTCATTCAAATGTGTATATACACACAATGAAAAATCCTCCCAACCCTGGGCGGCTGTTGAATTTCCTCTTTGAATCAAAAGGAGAGACTGGCTTTCAGACTACACACAACACCGTACAGAAGTCAGGATTCAGGGTGCTATAAAAATATGGCTAAACACATTGTCAAGTCCCTGTCAGGAATGCTGAAGAGCTTTTTCACGCTCCCCGCTGCTTTAAAGACAGAGGGAAAAGAAATGCGATTTCACAACAAGCTTCTCACACACCTTGTCCACCCCTGCGCTCAGGATAGAGTTTCCTTTCTTATTCCACTTCAGTGCAAATATAGGACCTTTATGTTGCCCTAATGTGCTTGCCAGATTACCTGTTGGGGAAAAACATTAAACAAAAAATACTAATTAATAAATGGCCATTAACTGGACAATAAATAAAAAGCCCTATCTCGTCTTTGACAACATTTGCACCTTGTGACAGTCCTATGGCTAATACTATGTTTGAGCTAACCAATGAGTGAGTATACAATATTTTGATATAAAAATATAATATACAAGATAAAATAAGATTAATTAATGTTAATGAAATTTTTATTTGCATACCGTCTTTTGTCCATATCCTCGCAAAGCCGTCATATGATCCGGTTGCTAAGAGTGTCCCATCACTCTGTCAATAAAATTATGGATATCAATCATTCTTGCTGTCCGTCAGCAAATCAATATAACAAAATAATTATGCGACATTAAATGCAAGAATGCAGATGCAATTATTGTAATGGGGAATAGTAGAGAAAATAATTAAGGGGGAAAGTTCAGAAGAAACAAAAGCATAGCATTTAACTACGGTACACATCTGTCAAATGTTGAAAAGCTGTAATATAGTCTGCATCAACTGAATGGAGAGGTTACTCTGGCTGGTTAAGCTGGCTGAAATAACTAAAGGGACATGTTCAAGGGAATTGATACACAAGAAGTACAGACAGATCCGAAAACAAGTAACACCAAGAGTAGAATTGCAATGTTACAGACCAAGAGACAAAATCGAAACGGACTTGGGGAACTTTAGGAAGGGAAAATATGAATAAAATAAAATATAAACACACTTTGGAAAAAAAGGGGGGAAAGAACACTTCAGCATCATAAACACTAATCCCAGCAGCTTTAACATACGCAGAAATACCAGCATGTGTAAATAAAGGCCTCTGAGCACTTACATTCCAGTCCAGGGAGGTAACATCCTTATTGCTGGGGACATCCTGCCCGCCTTCTCTAATGCAGTGTCTGAGTACCAGCTGCGTGGAACCATTGTTCCCACTCTCGTTCAGGTTCCAGATACGTGCAGTCGAGTCACCCGAGCTAAGAATCAGAACACAGCAGAACATACGAGTATCACCACCACAGATGGAGAGCGTAGAAATGTACAGACAGGTAGCATAATCCCAATAAAATAATATTTTCTCCGCCTTCTACCTTTCTATACCAAACAATTGCCGCTTAAACATTAGAAACACCTTTTGATTTATGGGACCAGTTAATGTATAGAAAATGTGTTGGGTACTGATGCATTTCCAATTTGACAATTTTAATTATTTGCGAATATAATGCCATGTGTCAAGCTGTCTGCCCGTTTATCGTCAAATTAGGCCATAATTAATCAGTAACAAAGGAATACCTTTCAGTAAAAACATGAAACACAAACTTGATGGATATTTGAGTTGCAAATTCTGGTAGGGATTGCTATGGATCTACAGTCAGATGGCAAATATGAGGTTTCTTGTTTCACTACATAATCAATTTACACTAAGGGACTTGCTATTAAGGGTGTGGCTAGCAGAACCTTCTGCTCATTTCAAACGTTGGTAGCCACCTAGCTAGTAAGGCAGCTATGCAGCTTTAAAAGACACAGCATTTCCTCTAGCTAACTTAGTGAATTTTCCAACAGAATGCAGTTTCAGTGCTACTTCATGATTCGAGTAAAATAATGTGAGCATTAAAGAAGTAGAGGCAATTTTCTGTTGTTCATCATGGGTTTCCTTTAATAACATTACCAGAGTCAGGCCATCAGTAATACTGCATGCGGGTGCCGGTCCGCTAACAAAATCTACCACATCCACATGACAGCAGACACACCAGAGCCCGTCCTCGCCGTGCTTGGGACGTGACTCACCCTGACGCCAGAAGGTCGCTGACAGGGTTCCAGGCGCAGATGAAGACCTCAGATTCATGGCCCCTCAGCACGGTGGCCTTGTTGGCAGGGATCTCCATCTGCCCATCAATCTCCATGGAGATCTCGGAGTGGTTATCTGCGACCAGACAGCCATCCCCCCCCAGTTAACACAATCGCCGTTCACACCGTTACTCAATGTCACGGCCCACACATGGCCCCCCGCCTATCTGCCTTCCAATCATATTTCCTCCATCTTCTCATCTGTTCTGCAGACCAACAGTCAGCACTCCATGTTCAGGCCTGGAGTGAAATACTGTAAATGCATCTTAGTCTAGCCTCTTCTTTTGTTAAAAGTCTCTTTCTATTGACAGCGTGTCTGTCTAAGCCTTTGTGAATGCAATGTCGGAAGAGGCTCTGGATAATATCTAAATGCAACGCATGTCACGGGGCTACATTATGCAGCTTCGCTTCGGAAGTCATCTCAGCATATCATCCGATATAAAGCAACCCTGGTTTTGAATGGCTGGTATTTCAATTGCCCAATTTATGAGGCCCGAGATAACATTTCAGGCATCCAATATCGATTATGTTACAGAAGCACACAATGCTGTTCATTGTTGTGTTGCTAATAATGGAAAGCGAACAGCGCTTATTTTCGAACACAGAAGACGTACGAGTAATCCTGCCCAACAAGGTAATTGTATGATAAATCAGAAACATAAATTTTCATAAGGTTACTGCATCAATTGACAATATTTTCCCTGACGCAACTGCAGAAGGCTATTTTGCTATTGTTTGACGGGTACAATGATGTGCAGAAAAAAAGCCCTAGCAGCCAATGTTTATGAATAAGAAAACTTGTATTAGCTCCCATCTCCATGGAAACAATGATCTGTGAAGCACCCGGACACTGAAAACATGTTTTCAAAACAGCGTATGCCCTCGCTTTTAGATGTTCTTAATGTATAGACATCACAACAATAACAGACCAGCATTATATCAGCCATTACCCAAGGCATGCTTTTGCACCACCTGCACAGGTTGTTCTAAAAAATGTTTCCAGTGTAAAATGCATCACTTTTTCTTGGGGGAAAAAAAACACCAAGCGTTGCAATGTTTAAAATTAACACAAAATTAATTTAAAATCTGAGTAAGAGAAATGTTTCATACATAAGACATGCAAGTCTCAGTACTTTGCATGGTGCCTGTTTCAATGTCCTCAAAGATGCCTGCTCACATTTAAAGTATCATCTCTAGGTCCTAACAATCAAATCTGACATTTACTAATTTCACCCTGTAACTGTGCCCAAAAAGTTTCTGAAAATGATTCTTTCCATAAAATAGGAGGAGGTCAACGAATGATCCCTTTCACTCAGCAGGCAAAAAAAAATCCAATCAGGTGAAACCTGTTTTTAGTGAAATATAGATTATCCACAGTAGTGCCTGTCCAGAGAACAATCACTCCTTTCACCAGATAAGCATCAGAGGTTCCCTCAAAACACGCTTTCCAGATTGCCTTGGAAAATAAAAGCCTAACAATAAAGGTGAATATATACGGTGGTATACACAAATTTGGCCAATCTTGATTTTCATTCTCCCCCTCTAACCAAAGACAGATTTAGGCATGGCATGCAGGTGAGCGGAACTTCTGGCCAATCGGTGACATTAATCAGCCGACTCAGTTTGAAAATAAAACCAGCAGTACTCCTGGCCTCGTGGGCCAGATCTGAGTATCCTTGGCTTAGAGGCAATGGAATAAATTTCCAGTGGACTAATGCTGAGAGACTTTACTGCAGTGGGTAGAGCAGGAATTGATGTGTTCCAGCAACAGCCTGGATCAAGAGTACTTCAACTGAATGGAGAGGGGCTTGCATTTGGGTGATGAAATTTATGACACCAGTTATGACCTGAAATGCTCTGTAGAAAACACCACTGAGGACCACAAACCAATCTGTAGTAGGGGTTCTATATACTTAATGTATTTAGGAGAGGTGGGGGGGGGGGGGACTTGGGAAGTACATTATAACCTCCAAGATGCAAGATTAAATAAGTCACACTTTAAGTTATCTTTTTTAAATTGAAATACTGTGAAAATTAGGCAGAGGGATGTTTGAAGACTACTGTTGTTAAAGAGGAGCAGGAGAAAAAGATTTTACCATTCTGAAAACTGATGCAGACCAAAAAAAACAAGAATGTATGAGGTACCGCATAATTGTGGAGATTATTTTTGGGGCGGTGTTCTTACTCATTGTGTATGAGGTATCGTGGAATGATAGTGGTTATATTTGAGGCTGTGTTCATACGCATTGTGTATGTGGTATCACATAATGGGTAATAGAGATGGTTATATCTGAGGCTGTGTTCTTACTCATTGTGTATGTGGTATCAGGTAATGGGTAATGGAGATGGTTATATTTGGGGCTGTGTTCTTACTCATTGTGTATGTGGTATCAGGTAATGGGTAATAAGAGATGGTTATATTTAAGGCTGTGTTCTTACTCATTGTGTGAGCCCCGTTCTCCTCCCCATTCATGGTGGCCTCCCCGTTCTTCGGCACGTTCTGCTGTATGGTTGCCATGGTGCCGACGGCCTGCTGCTGCTGCTGCGCTAGCTTCTCCCGGAAGGCCTGCTGCCGCGTCTGCACCACGTCCGGCATCACCGCGTCGATGAGGGACAGGGACTCGATCGGCCGGCCATCGAAGACCGTGCCATCCTGAGGGGGGGGGGGGGGGGGGGGAACGATGCACTGATCAAGCATACCCTGCAGGGGTATGATTTTTCAGCCTTAACCCCTTATAGACGGAGGCGACCTGCGCGTTACATCTCCCTTAACAGACGGATGTGACCTGCATGCTATATCTGCCTTAACCCCTTCCCCGGCGGAGACGAGTATATACGTTTTTACCGAATGTGTTTTTTTCAGTCACGGACGAGTAAACACGTCTAAAACATAACCTTCTAAAACCAGCTACAGACGAGTTTCTGTCGATGGGCATTGTTGAGCCTTTCTAAGCATGAAACGAGTCTACTCGTCGACTCATACGTCTGGCAGAGGTGTTAGCTATCGCGCAGGTATTTCAAGGGGCGCCTGTTTCATAGTTTTCCGACAGTAGTCAATGCTCTCAGTGGCATTTCTTTTCATTCGGGCCATTCATTCGTTATTATTTTTTTCAATAAATTACACTCCAAATGTTTACTTCAGGGGAAGATGGTGAATATGAACCTTCGCTTAGAAGCTTGGATACGTCTGATAACAGATAATACCATTCATAAATTTGCTGACTGAATATTTGCAAATAAAGGTAATTTGTGCTATAAAATAATTCCAAATAATTTCATTCATAAGTAATTTCATTCATTTATATTTGCAAATCATTTTAATTTCTGCAATATTTTTGCTAGTATATGTAAAAAAACTAACAAAAAAATAGGTTTTTCATTCCCCTTTACTTTTGGTAATAAAATACGGTTTATGGGAAGACGAGTTAACATGTTTTTGCCGAAAAGGGTATTTTCAAAATAAAATTTCAACTACAAAAATGGGGAAAAAATGAAATGTTATTTTTCATAATCAGCATAAAAAATACTATATTAAATATAATTTAAAAAAATAGTCTGAAAATGACAGGTTTTTTCCAAAATAATTGGCGGGGAAGGGGTTAACAGATGGATGTGACCTGCATGTTACATCTCAATTAACAGACAGAAGCGACCTGCATGTTACATTAACAGACAGATGTTATATCTCCCTTAACAGACAGATGCCGCCTGCAGGCTATATCTCCCTTAATAGATGGATGTGACCTGCACGTTACCTCTACCTTAACAGACAGATGTGACCTGCACATTACATCTCCCTTAACAGACGGATGTGACCTGCACGTTACATCTCCCTTAACAGACAGATGTGACCTGCGCGTTACATCTCCCTTAACAGACAGATGTGACCTGCGCGTTACATCTCCCTGAACAGACGGATACGACGTTGAATGACCTTTGAAATGCATTGACTTAGGCATTTCTATGGGTTTTCTAAAGGGCGCCTTTGTCCATAATGGGCTATATGTCTTGGGGACGACATCGGTGATATACATTTAAGGTCTGTATTTCTATATTAATAAAGCCTGTCTATGAACTGACAGAAGTCGCACAGGACCTAACGCCTCGCAGAATTGTTAAGCCGAGGTACAAGTACGAAGTGCACCTCACCAGATTTCATCAAGAGTCATACTCCACTCTTATAAAGCAACTATATCAGCTCCAAAATTGAGTAGCGCAGTCTAGACTTTACGCCAGCTGCACATGAAAGCTTCGCCTCTCTCGAGGGGAGGAAGATTCAGGACGGTGCTCTCACGGATAAACTACAGTCATTTCCGCCGAGCTCGACGAACCGCTTTTCCCCCCACTTAGAGCCGGCTCTCAGCGCCACTAATGGAGGCAGTCAAGTAATGGGATGAGTCAAGCCCCAAGAAAAGATAAGACTTCGACACCGTGAAGTTTTCTCTAAGTGCACTATTTTTTTTTGTCGGCTTGCCTTTTGGGAATTGGCTGAAGAGGGGTATGAGAACCTGCTGATACCAGATTCTCCTGAACCTGTGGGGGTCCTGCAGAGCGCGGGGGGGGGGGGGGATTGGTCGGGGGCCCTCGAGGGCGTCTGGGGCCTTTCGCCCGGCTCACCTCGTTGATGCTGATCTCCGCCTCCACGTACTGCAGACCCTTCTGCAGGATGGAGATGAGGGCAGCAGGGGGCACTAGCGTTCCATTGATGTTGGACTGGCTGATGTGGCTCTCGATGCCGAAGGTGAAAGCCGAGTGGGAGAAACCTGGAGGAGGGGGAGGGGGGGGGGGGGGAGATGCGGGCAGACGTGACGAGCATGATTTAGCGAGCGTGGAGAACGCGGGGGAAATCTCCACAGCGTCTCTGGATCCCCGCAGCGCGCCCGCTACCCCCGTACTGCTTACACAGCCAGTTTCAACAGCTTGTTATGCACCCAGCTATTACCCACCGGGGACGTGCGGATTCGGTCTCGACACATCTTATTGTATCACGTTCAGATCCTGCTGCAATCCAGGCAACTGGGAAATAACCTTTACGGTGGTTTTAAACTACGGAGGAATCTGTTAAAGGAGGGCGATCCTCTGCGTTTTTCAACAGCCCTGATAGCGAAAGGTGCTTATGAACGCAGTCCTGAATCTACAAGATAGATTGAATACTGGCGATTTGCTCATGAATGCACTGACGGGTATTTGTTCCTATTCTGGGATGGGATATAGTACATCCATCCCTGGATAGAACCGGGCAGGCCTGGGGGTTTGTCCCAGTTTATATGCAAATGCAAAAACATGCATTCTGAATCTATGAGAAAACAACCTACCGGTGAACCATTTCGAACATACAAGCATCCCTTGAATGCATAAAACGTGTTTAGGAAATATGTGCCCTGATCAGTACACACCGTACCACACAATGGAAGCTAGAAATAATGCCAATATATGCCTAGATTGCAGATTTGATTATTATGCAGGCTAGATATTGAGTTCAATGGAGAAGCTGCACTCCAATGATTTCCAATTTGCCTTCCTGATACAAAGGCATTTTAAACCACGTGTTTAAGCAAAGACATTTTCACTGCCTGACTATGGTCAGGCCAAGAGGTAACCTGAGAAAAGAATTCACTTGACCATTACATGCACACAGAAAAAAGTATAAATGGTTAGTTTATCAAGGCATTTTCAGAATACATACAATAAGCAGCCCAGCTATTTCATCTATTCATTTTCCTTCATCTGAAATGCAGCCTCCACTACATTCTCTGAATCCATTCTCCACAATGGGACTACAAGTGGAGGCATTACACCTGAATGGTATCATAAGTTGGTGTAATGCCTATGCGCAGCTACAGGAGAGATGTACATGACCAATGTTAGACCGCGATTCTTGGTTTCAGTTTAGTTTCCTAAATTGACCGTGAAGAGAGATAGATTAAGTTCGAGTGAGCAGAAATATCTGAAAGCTGGCTTACCAGATTCCTGGAGATATCGGTAAACCAAGAAGTTGACTTCATCACTGGTTATACTCATCTTAGCCCACCTCAACTGATGAGGTCTCTATGAAGGGTGGGCCCACTGTGGGAGAGAGAGAGAGAGAGATGGAGAGATTAGATCTCGGTTAGGCATCTGTCAGTTAGTTGAAACTTAGTTGAACCTGTAGCTGACAATCATTGAGAAAGGTAACCACAAGATGCAATTTTGGTTTTCAGATGAAAAGACCAGTAATCTCCACTGTTGTAAGTGTAAACCAACTTGGCATAGCTGTTTGCTCTGCCGTCCTGGTACAGCTTTCTGTATCTTCGTACGTACTGTGCAAGCAATTTCGCGCACGTGCGTTTTAACAAGGTAAGTCAGTCACAGATAATAGAAAACCCTGATTTTTAACCGGTCCCTATGAGTCAAACGTAGTGACCAGTGACACATTTGGACAAATCACCACACCTTTGATGTCCCTGTGACCTAGCTTTGCATACATGGCTTAGTACCATTCTGCTGTAGGTCTTGTGAAAGCAGTACAGTTCAGAGTGATAATATCTCAAACATGACAAATATGTAAAGTATGTCACTCTTCCACACCTCCCTCTGTGAGTTCAAGCAGTGCCCATGCTGGCTCATCCAGTGTGGCTATGGCTGTTAAAGCAAGCGCAGTTTAGAAACGGCAAGGCAAGAGTGTCTCGAGATCTCCCGAGATCTGATCTGAAATCCGAGAACATCTCCACTAACGCATTAATTCTCAACTAACCCTCACCAATAACTGCTATCGACGCCTAAACCCACAAGTGATTCTTCCACAAATCCATATTTTCCACTCTAAACAACGTGTGACCTGTGCAAGCCTGTTATGTAACTTTGCACAAAGACAAAAAATAATTCATAGCAATTAAAATGCTAAGATTGGCAATTCCGTTCATGTTCAAAGTACATACTCCGTCATGTATTATCGAACAGCAGAGAAACTTTGCCCATAACTTTCAGGAACAACACAAAGGAGAAAATTACTGTATTATTATAGTATATTTCAATCAAGGGCAGGCTTGTTAGAATGTAGACCACAGTTCAATGCTTTTGTGTTTCACTTTTATGTAGAGGGTAAAATGATACATTTTCATGAACTGCCACTGTAGAGACTACTACTACTGCACCGCTGCCTGGCTGCTCTGACATGGCCTAACCTGGGAAAGGGCTTTAGGTCTGCAGTGACAACTTCATTATCCAGTCACATTATGGAGGAGGGGGCCTTCGATGAACACCGACCATTTCTCCGGACCTCAAACTGACTGAAGTCAGATGCTGCAGTTGGGCAGTAGGACAAAACTACTACATTCTACAGTATGATGAGACGAAGCAAGCAGGCTGGCAGGTAGCTGGCTACGTAGCATGAGAAACTAACATAGCCAGTTTGTGAAAATGAATATGTTTTGTTCGGCAATAGTCATTTGAGTATCCAGGGGCAATACAAAAGTTCAACTCATTGTAGGTCAGGAGCCTAGTAATAGGAATACCTTGAGCAGCCGAGACCAACAAACCTAGTGACAAATTTAAGATTTGAATGTAAGGTCAAGTCAAATATCAATTAACCAATTAACATTGAAAATGAATGTTATGAATGAATCCTAACAGTTAAAGAAAAGCACAGTATGTTAAGTTACCATGAGCCCTCAACATTATGGCCAAACTTCTTTAATAAATTAATTGTCTTTAGAAATGATTTTACTCTCCACTGTGCACCATCCGCTGTCTTTCAAGTAACGGGCACTTACACCGTGCTGACCTCTGTGGCCCGTCTGGATCTACAGCCTGTCCTTCATGTAAAAAATACATTTTCTTTCCACTCTCCGCCATTACAAATTGAGTTTCCGTGTCTGCAGCTGTGCGGAGTGGAGGCAGAAGCACTTTTTGTTTTTCCAGTTTTTTTTTTTTTTTTTTCTCCCCCCATCAGCGTGACCTACATTTTCACCAGGGCTCTAGGGAGTGGACAATTATCTTCTCCTGTGTTAAAATGCTGTGACGGATACATTGTGGAACCATACTGAGAAGATATCCTCGTGTGTAAAGCTAGTTATTAGCGGTCTACATCAAAGGTGCCTGATATTTCTGGAAGGCTCTTAAACATATAAGAGGATTTGGGCACAGTTCTTTCTTAATCCCCGTTTTTCTGAGGATATTAATTGAGGCTAATGTATAATGATCAACACATTAAGGGATGCAGACAGTATATATCTGAAGTGTGCATTTTAATGGCACAAGAGAAGCAACCACAAAAATACACACCCTTGAAGGGACAAACATCTAGTAGCAAGGAAATGGGGGTGGATATAGTGCAATGAAATCACCAAATTCACACAGGCAATGTTTTCCCCATCTGTAATAATCAACAAGATACTGTTCTTCTCTGGCTATGATCCTTCACTCACATCTCACATGAACCACAACCTCTTGTTTATAGCGCACATCACAAAACCAAAAATAATAATAATCTAATCGAAGACATTCTCCAATCTAAGCTCTGCAGAAAGACCTGTTCTCAGACTGTCACAATATCATATCCTAAACAATTCGGAATGCTTTGGACTTGAAATTCAATTCAATTTAGTATTAAAAATAGTATTGTTTCAATCTCAAATGGAGGAAAATGTAGGAATCTGTTTTATATCAAGCACTGCAGGCAGTCTTTCCTTTACTGTGATCTATAATGATAGTAACATTCAGAAGACAAAAACATTGTAGGCTGTAGCTAATGATTGTAACAAACCATTTACAAAGAGTGGATCACAGTGATTTTTCAACTGAAATAATTCCCTCCCATTTGTACTCACAGCCAGCCAGCAAAGGCAAACGGTTTACTCAAGAGGTTGTTTGGCACCTTGATGCTACGCGCACGCACGCACGCACGCACGCACGCACGCACGCACACACACTGGTGGCATGGCTAAGGGAGCTTTCACACACCCTGCCATTCCAATTCCAGCTTACTGCATTCACATCTCACACACAGGTTGGGAAAATGTGCGATGACTTTAGGCACTTTCACACTGTTAAATGCTACTGGTTTGCCACCTTTGAGACAAGTGATAGCTTCCTTACTGAACTACAGTTCCAACCACACAGAGTTATATAAACTCTGTAAGAATATGGGGTACTGCACACTGAAATGGTTAACAGCTTCCATCATTTCCCCTTGGTTTTGAAACCTAGTCCTTCACCATCCAATTGTAGACATAAACATACCTGCACTTTTAACTGCAGTTTTAGTCAATACAGTCACAATTTGCACACAGGCAGCAAGGACGGCACAAAGGCAGCAAAAGCACAGCTTTAAACCAGCCTTAAAAACACATTGTTTTGCTCCTAGGAGCACATTGTACAAAATGTGATATTTAAATTAGAATGTCATTTGTTTTGCAAGTCTGTGTGGATGTGCTAAATGAATATCATTTCTGAAAGCAGATGAGGGCTTGGTTAGTACTTGGATGGGAAGTTACTGCTAGAAGATGTGCTAATAGGCCATTAGGGGGCACTCTTCCCTCTGGATCAAAGAGAAATCCAATGCCCCAGCACAGAGATAGGGGGGCTGCAATGTAAAAGGTGGTGTGTCCTTCAGATCAGGACAGTAAGTCCTGACTCACGACACAAAATTCTCTGCATGTGGCTGCATAATCATCCCCGACATCTGACTGGCTACACACTCAACTTTCCCTGTACTCCCCTGGTCCTCACTACAATAGACAACTGAGTTCATCCACCAGGCTAAATAAAGGCAAAACACACAAATATAACAATGCACACCGAGAGCCAGTGCCTAGTTTATGAAAGGCAGTGTTTGCGTCAACCCCCTCAGCTTCTGTAGCGTCTCATTACACGTCCTCGTAACTCCTTCATATGCTCCAGGGTTTCTCTCCGGTAGCATAGCAACAAGCGAGAACCATGAAGGAACAGACAAGAAGCAGTGTTGTCCCAATTTTGGCTGGGCGCGCTGCCAGCAGGATTGAACATGTTACTCAGCATGAATAATTCACCTCTTGCTCGGCCCACAGTGTTCTCCCACAATGCCGAAGCTCTGGCCTCGTTTTCCGAGCGAAAAGCCGTCCACGAAGATGACATTCAACCAGCGAGGAACCAGCCCACTCACAATTTACGCTCATGTCCTGAAGTGACAGTGGAGGACTTAATCCACCGTGGTACACTTCATCTGGGATTAATCGGCATGTTCTTCCGTTTCTCGAAAAGCTGTTGGAACGGATAAAAATAACGGTAGCCAACTCCACAAGCGCGAGTTATCCAAGCCTGTGTGTTATCAGAAGGCCAGTTGTCAAGTAGTTGTAGTATTAATCAACATTTAAACTACAAGGAGGGCTTTTCTATGAATGGCCACTAAAGGTTTACCATACAAATATTATTTACCATCTGGAACTTAAAGCAATTTCATTCATTAGGGGGATATGTGTATATGTATGCACTTATACCAAAATGCAAACATGACTGTAAATAATCAGTCTTTAAAAATAAGCACTGGGACCATATTTGGACTCAACAGCTAGGCTCTACCTTCCCTCTGGCCAATGACTCATGCAGGGGGAAGCAAAAGCGCAACTCCTGGATACAAATTTATTCAGTGGACATCATCAGACAGTGGCTACCAAGGCATAGTGGTTGGCGAGCTTGCGGTTAGACTTGCTGTCAATGTGAGTAATGGGACATGTTCCCCTTAATGATTCCCACTAACATGTCAAGATAAAACGGAAGGCAACATCCGAACACATACATCAGTCTACATATCTACGCTGCAAATCTACAACGCGCTCTTTTACTAATTTCCTATAGATTTATCACTGCGAGAGGTGACACGCAAAGTAAAAGTGGACCGAGAAATTAGCTACGGTGAAGGCCACAGAAAATCAACAATTACGGAGAATGTCTCGTTATTGATAAGTGAAATGTCATATCCAGGGATGCAGTGGAGGGTAAACACACGTACACACTGGTTCCCACCTTTTTATTTGATATTTTGGTACGGTTTATGCAGAGGAAATGCCCAGAAAAAAACCCCTCCATGGTCTTTATGTATATGGGAACGGGCACGATGCGCCTCTCACTTGTTCCTCTGCTCTGCGAGTGACTCAACGGTGCCGTTTTCAAAGGTTATCATAAAACAAACCTTCCCCACTACCAGCATGCAGAATGGGGAAGGTGGTTCAAGTTGTTTATTTATATTTAGAACATGCCATGGCTAACACTTGAATATACACACTGTAAAACAAACCTGTGTATCCAAAAGGTGTGAATCAGCTGTTTTTTTCTTATTTTGTGTACACACGTGTGTGCATCTAGATAGCAAATATTGTCAGCATTGTAAGCTCATCCCTTCATGTTTATACATCACACTATATCATTAGATTAGCTATATAGATTACACGAATACCTAAACAAATAAGTAAATATGCAAGTTTACTGCTTTCAGGCCGTTCCTACACCTTGTTCATTTGCTAAATAGTGACATTGTATATTTTTTATTTAGTCTGGTTGGTTTCACATAAGAATTCAAGGGCACAAATTTGTAAATAAAGAAATTGGTTTGTACATGGTGTTTGGTGATTGGTCAGAAAGTTGGTGGGGATTCCACATTTCAGTCATAAATTTGCCTAATGTTACAGGAAAAATGATAAAGCATCAAATACACAGTGCCCTGATTATAGTCTTTAGTCTGCATTACTCCAACCAGAAACTCTTTAAAAGAACACAAACAATATGAAAATCTGTCCAGACTTTGTGATTTAAACAGCAATAGTCCATTCGCCATCATCACCGATGTGTTGCTGTTGCTAATAAGAAGGCATTAAGGCAAGCATTGATGTTGCCTTAGTTCACAATCGAGACTCTGGAATTGTCCCAAAGACAATCAGACAATTAATTAAACACAATCCCTGGGTGACTGCCAACATACAGGTGGAAATACCTCATGCCAACACTGATGAAAAATAGTTCCCCGTCACAGTAAAGAAAACATGGAGCGTGCTGTAGAAGTGCCAACTGAATGAATGTAAATTAAAACCGTACATTTACCAGACAAAGTGCTCTGTACTCCCGGCTTTTCATGGTAAGCAAGTTTGCATGAGCACGGGCTAGGCTCCTGAGGGTCGGGAGCAGCGCGGTTAATTAGCTAACTAGCGGGGCCCGTTGGTTCCCTGTGCTTCAAAGCTTGGATCGGTTGCCTGGATGCCTACACTGCCTTTCAGCACCAAACTTAAAACATAATTAGCAACAAGCACTGTAGGGGCCTGTGTCCCTGTGAGACTTCTCCAGTGCTAATCAATCTATCAGACACATGATAGAATCACTGCATTAATGTCTCCCTCATCAAAACACTTTCTCCCTCCTCCAGAGAACCCCCCCCCCCCCCCCCCCCCACCATAAACAACAAGTTTAAGCCCCTCATCTTTAAAAATGACATTATAAAAACACTGCAGTCTAAATGTTGTCCACCATTCACAGAAACAAGCAAAATTTGATAAAATAAACACCAGAGGATTTTTGAGTGTTGGCAAAGTGTATACTTCCTGCATGTTAAAGAGAAAAGAGCCCATTCTGAAATTCATGGTCACTCACAAAAATGTATTCCTTTAATTCAGCTGTGTTCATGGCGGGGGGCTGTATGGAACATAGATATCCACTGCATATGGAAACAGGACTTATATAGTCTACATAAACCAATGCAATATTTGTCCCTGGTGTCCAGTTGTGCCATCTAACAAGCTCAGGGGTTGTAAAACTGGCTGTAAACTATAACAGCAGCAGACGTGAAGTACACTCTGCAGATTCCTTGAACCGAGTTCCCTCGCCCCATCGCTCCAAGCACACTAATAGCGGCTCTGTACGCCCGCGCTTCGCAGTACCGAACACAACGCCATGAACGTTATATCCATTCTATACACAGAAATGTGCTCATGAGACTCCTACACATGCACTCCCACAGATCATAGCTCAGTCTCCCCAGTTCATCCACAATACTCTAAAGGCCAGAGACCAACAAGAAGTATCTCATCCCATTCTGATTTGAACAGTAATCTGGTAAGTGAGGAGGTCAAAGGTTTCTGCTGCCAGTTTCGTTATCTCTTGCGAGCTATACTTTGCTGCCACTTTATGCAGGTTTAAAAACCTTTTTATAGGATGGTAAATGACTAAAGTCCAAGTCTTTTTGGATTTACAGTCAGGTCACATTTACAGTCAAAGTTTTTTTTCCCCACTGAGATGGTGTACACATATCTATAATGCAGTGCTTTATTCATGTATGTCCTGGAAAATCCTGTTTTATTTTTTGGGGTTTTTTTGAAAGGCTGTTTTCTGCTGAAAGGGATAGCCTGGTAATTGAATAAGTTGTGACTAATGGTAAATGTTTTGGAAGCACTATAGAATACACACACCCCCGCCCTTAAAGAAACTCTTCCTTTAGACAGCAATTTTTTCCAGAAAAAACTAAACAAAATTAAATATATATATTTAATGAAATTGTGAAATAAATCATTGTGAAGGTGATCAGATATCATTTCATTTGTTTTAACACTTCAATATTTAATCTAATCGCATTTTATTTGATTCGATATTTATTTTTGTTTTTATTTTGAGAAAAGCTTTAATTCAATCGCAATTTAACCAATTCAGCATTTATTTAGTCATTTTTGTAACTTCCAACCCTCACACCTGTAAGCTATTTAAGTCAATAACCTGTGAAATGCAACATGTCATTTTAAAACTAACACATTAGCTATGAAACGAAAGCACAAACCATTATGGCATTCATTTGCAAACTGACACAGTACCGCAGAGTCAACGTTAACAAACTATCCCAGTGAGCGAAAGCCGGGGTCTAGACGTGTAAATTGGGTGGAAAGAGGTTTTGATGAACGGACAAGGTTAATCGCAATGTAGTGCAGGTAGTCCAGGATATTGCCTGGCTATGTCGTAGTCAGCTAGGAAACTTTCACTTCAACGAAATGTAGCCGGGTGTTTGCTTAAATGCCTTTGCGTAAAAGCCTAGACGGTTTTATGTCTACAATTCACAGTGAACCTGTTCTCACAAAAAAATAAGCCGCCGAAACCGTGAGCTAGAATAACCTGCTGCGTACCCACAAAACATTATGCTATTATATTAGCTAAATGAAATGAACCTCCTGCACTTGATAGACTAGTGGTAGAACAAAGTTCCCGGTGGCACAAGAGGGAGCACCGCAACAGATACATTCTCTAGGGAGAACCCAGCATTTAATCTTGTGCCTTAAAAGGGCAAACTACGTACGTCTTCCCTCCTCATTTGCATAATAAAAGAAAAAAGGACATTTCTGAAAGGCTTTGAAAACTGAAGGAAGAACCCCTGGCAGCAAATTGCATAATTCATTAGTATTCATTACATGCGCATGGAGTGTGTGGGCGTACAGGCGTGACTACACATTGACCTGTCTAGTGTTTCCTACAGAACATGAGCAACAGCCTATATACCTGCCTTTGCAGCAAAAGAACCAGCCTTTTCACCCATGTGCACTGTTTCACAAGGTCCCAACAATATGAATGAAGGGACATTAAATCCCAATGTTGATTATATAAAGGGAAAACAGACCATTTTGTAAAGTCCCAATTCAGAAACACTCTGGATATAAAAGAAAGATAAGACAAAAGAATAAAATAAAATGCAATCAATGTGAAACTGTAAAAAAAAACAAAACAAAAAAAAACAGTGGAGGCAGAGCCACTGTGTGATTATACCAATTTATACCATGGTCTGGGTAAATACACGATTCTCACTGGATGCTAGGTGGTGATTAAATAAATATAATCATTCAGCGTTTGGCAAGTCTAATCCCTGCTCTAAATTCATACGCTGCCGGCAGTTTGCTGCAAGGAGACCCAAAGCCATCAGTGTGATACCAGTTCAAATATATTTTTTATTTTTTTCAGTTTTTTTATTGACCACAACTTTGTCGGTCCAATAAAGCTATTTGCATTTACAAATTGTGAACTGGCATCTGATAGTATCCTTCACAAGACCATTCACAGTTCTAAGGTTACATCATGATATTAGCCAGCTTTCTTAATGTTTTCTAGTTTTCCAACGTTATGTGAAACGTAAATGGACAACTCTCAATTTCTATAATCTTTCTCTTTATTGGCTATCACAAGCATAAAATACTGAATCTGGCTATGTTGGCTAAATTGTGTGATATAGTAATGTAATGTGAGGCCCACACTATTATTTTGGAGTTTAAGGGGACCGGGAATTGGAAATAAAAAGTGGCAAATAAAAAATAAAAAATAACAATTAATGCCTCATTTAAAATCTTGAATTTAACCAAGATACAACCGAACATAGCTTATCTGCCTAACTTCTCTATTTTGAGCGGAACTGAAACAGTAGCCGCCTTAATGGCTTGACATAGTTAGTGACAGCAAAATAAAGTTGCATTTTGAGGGTGAATTGCCAAAAAATATTGACAACGCCTGCTCATATTTCTATTATTGGTAAAAGACCATGGTATAAGTGGAATACAGTCAATTAGGTGGTCATTAAAGGGTTTTAAGATTAAGTTCTTCAAGGCAAATACGGCATTGTGAGTGCATTACTTACAACTCGGTTACATTCGGCAGTAATAATAACATAACTTAAATCACACAAGTGAGGAGAGAATCATCAAACCTCTGTAAGAGGAATATACTTAGACACAGAGCCCTGAGACGCAATAATATATTCAGTACACTCAGTATATTCTCTGTGAACTACATGTAGCGTGAAGTCCGTAATAATTGAATATGTTGTTTGGTGGGACTGGCTGCAAGAACAAGATGTGCCAACTGATTTTGACAGCAATGCTGTACAACAAAAAAAATTGAAGTCTTTCTATACTTCAGTTCAAAATGTAAAGGGCCCCATTCAGTTGCATGGCACTGAAGTCTGGAGTAGAGTGTCAAATTTTATTTTGCGAGCTAACAATAACCTCACGTTTTCTTTCCGTTCGGCAAAGATTGGCTGCAGTTGGCTTTCAGACCCAGCAGCAATTTTGGGCTGTGTAAAGACCACCTCATCATGGATTATTCCTTACAAAAGACCATATAGGCTAAGATAAAATGGTTAAAACCTTAAATCAACCAACTGAAATGGTTCCTTAACCTGCCAGGACTTAGCATCCCAATTGCACAAAGAATAGACAAAGCAGAACTAGACTGCTGCCAGTGCTTTCCACTTCCAGTGAGTAGTCCATACTGATTAGCCAAGATAGCGAAATAGTACAACCAAGATAACCAGACACATTAATGATAACATAACCACTCACACAACTGTCCTCATTAATAAATCACTGATAATTCAGCTTCGCATGAGAATGGTTTTGGATTTATTATATAACATTTTTTTAAACTAATTTCACAACCAAACTAACTTAAGTAAATTACCAATATCCAGTAAGTACATGGAACTGGTACTGTACGTTATGATGAAGCAATATCTCCAATCCACAATCTTCGATTGCAATTACACAATATACAGTGAAATTATACATCCACTTTCAGATTTAAATGGCCCATTTTGCAAACCAGTGAATGCTGAAAGGGTCCTCAAGTTATATTTAAAGGGTTCTCAAGTTGTTGCATACAGTAGGATTAGCAAAGAGCAACATGTGATAGTAGTTGTCATTGCTACTGTACACCAACTCACTTAATTAAAAAGCCAAGTATGTGTTCTCAGTTTTTCCAACATTCACCGATAGACCAAACACGGCTGCAGGAAACCCTACACTTTTGAGATTAATAGATCTGTGCTCAAGGCAACATAGTGATAGGCCGATGCTTTAATACAACAAAAGGTGATCTGATAAAGGAAGCTTACATTAGCTAAATCGAGCCTAACAATTACCAGTGAGCCAATTCATATGGTAGCTACTCACAATGTTGTATTTACTCAACTGATAATTAGTCAACCTACAAAGGAAAAAACCAAATTAACTCATTTTCTTGGCCAGTAGTATTGTGCCCTGTGTTCACTCTTCTCAGCTCTCACATTGGCATGGCATGGACGGAGAAGCTGGGCAAAAAACCCCAAGTTTGACAAGATTAACTGAGCGCGTTTGAACACACTTCACTGTGGCATTTGAAAAGGTTAAAGATGCTCTGCAGATCTACACAGTGACTCACTCTTCAGTGAGTCTTGCTGAGCCCTCTGGGGCAATGTCAACTCAACCTATGACATGAGATGTTGCCACGGTATATTTAGTTGTGACCCAGTAGCCACCCGAAATTGTGAGACCTATTTAAAATGACTGCTGCATAGATGTAGTACAGCTGCAAAATTTTCCCAAGTTACTGTCCTATGTAAATTACTGATGGAAAAAGAGAGTTTTGCAGGTCATCTTTTAGAGCAATATGGCTGCTTGGATATAAATATCACCAAACATTCAGCCGCAGGAGTGCAATAATGACTAATGACTACTGGCATGTTAAATCTCTGATAATGAAACTACATAGGTCTATAAGAGATACAACCTCACACACAAGAGCTTATTTTTGCTGGCCAGGCTACTCCAGTTTGTGGTGCTAGGTGCAAGGATAAGTTTCCCCCAAGACTTGCCAAGATGGAGATCAGAGCACAGATGGCTTAAATAAAAGTCCAAAAGTCACTGTACGTTAAGATGAAGCAATATCTCCAATCCACAATCTTAAATTGCAATTACACAATATACAGTGCAATTATACATCCTCTTTCAGATTTAAATGGCTCATTTTGCAAACCAGTGAATGCTAAAAGGGTCCTCAAGTTATATTTACCATTCTATAGCAGGTCCCTGGCGGCTTATCAGCTGAGCAAGTGGTGTGGGAGTATATTTTGACATATTTCAATCGAATCACAGGTTGCCATGGATGGAAATAACTTTGTTCTTTGGTTTGCAAAGCAGCCCTGCAACAAATTACCATTTGAATAGCAATTCATGAGAAATATGCAGTAAACTGGGGGAGGGATGGGTACAGTACCCAATGTGTGGTTATAGGTAATGCAGTACATTTTAAAAGTTTTATACAGTAGTTCACTTGCGTTGTTATGAACTGACAATAATAACACAATAAATGTATGCCGTTCATTCTTGTATTAAAACAGTTGTGACAGCAGTGGGACAAAATAAGCAACAAATAATGTCCATTCGACTCAAAACAAATTTTTACCGCATACTGAAAAGGAGATTAATTTACTGATGGAGCTAACTAGCTTGAGCGTGACATCTCACCTTTCCACTTTTCATTCAAATTATGCGCTCTCTCTTTCAATCTTGCAATGCTACCAACAATGTAAACATTATCATCAATAAACAACACAACTGTCAGACACATAAAGACTAGGTTTGGGTTTATATAAAAAAAAAAAAATATATATATATATATATATATACACACACACATATATCTGTGTATTTTTCACCAACAATATTGTCTCATTCCTGTATGAAAAACAAATAATCCTGCATTGACGTGACTACTGATATGCGTGACTACACAGTGTAGATGGCATTTGTTACTTTGCTATACATTTTGCCAAACTGGCAAACTGCCGCATCATTATGATGGTTTATGACTTCTGACTGCAATTGCAGTCTCCATATACGAAACCAAAACTAGAATAGACTAGAATAGACGCTCACTGCTCTTTTATGTGTTAACAATCCATGCAAAAGGAAACACTTGAGCAACAGTTAACACTCGTCAGTCATCGGTTAACACAATTTTGCAGAGCTGATGCAACAAATAGCCATTTCTGTAAAATGGTAAAAACATAATGATAAAAAGTATGCATGAAAATACATGACATAAAAGCTCACTATCTGCACTTGCCTCACATTCATCTTTTGATTTCAAATCCAAATGCCTACAGTATAAAGCAACAACAACAAAAAAATAAAAAATACACTTTACTGTTACCGTACTTTTGGAGGGCACAGTGTATAGACACATTTCAAAAGATGTTGAAAAAGGGACATAAAACACACTTAAATAAAGCGCTGGAGAAATGATCTTGACATGCGGAAGACCCCATTTTCTCCTGAGCAGTCATCTCCTGACAGATGCACAAACAAGGCCTGGAAACAGCAGCCATTTTCTCCTGAACTGCTCTGCTCAGTAAAGCCCGCCTTTGAAGCCCCGGGATGGGCTGCAGTGGGGGGAGGGGAGGAGGGCGAGAGACAGACAAGAGTGAGAGAGAACGAGCGCCAGAAAGAGAGATAACCACAGGTAACCCTGCACTGCCATTTCTTATCCCCAGTGGCTGATGACTCATTTAGCAATAAGAGATGTAGGCTGGAGACCAGTGGGCGGCGGGAGTGGGAAGTGACGGTTGATCCCGGTTTCCAGGGCGATCGATAGTCACGTCGTGGCTAGCAGGAACACAGGGTGGCAAATGAGTGGTTATGCCCGGGATAATTGATTGGGGAACCGATCTCTTCGAGTGTCGTTGAAAGCTACATCACAAATGTTCAAAAAAGGGGAGAATGAGAAACAGCAGTGTGAGAACGCGCAGGTTTGCCGTGGTAAAGCTGTTGGGAATAACATCAATCTTCACCGCGACATCATGGCGACTGTCGGCTCCTCAATGTTATAACAAATCGAGCTCCCACGGTGACTCCTGATCTAACTGCTCCCATCAGCGTTGCTATAGTCGCCCCATCTCAGAGATCTTGTTTTGCCTCGACACCTCAGAGATACAAGTTTTTACAAATGTGTAGAAATCGCACAGAAAGCACAGCTGTGACGTGCTGACCAGTGCAGCTCTCAATTCGATACAGCAGATTTGCTTCTCATGCTTTAGCATGTTTTATCACGATATAGGCAGTGTTAAAAGGACAAATTAATGTAATTTCATAGGTTGCAGTGCCTGTAAATGTGGCCAGTACAGTTGGTATGCATTATTGCATAGTCTACCAGTGCCTGGAATTATACAGGATCCCAGCAGCACAAAAAAAGTGTTTCAAAACTTGCAATTGCTTGGTCATGTAATGCAGGAATTTCCCATAAACGGTCAATAGAGTGATATACGGATAATGTCAGCATCATATTCCTGAGACCACTTGCCGATTACTTGTGGATGAGGGCACTGTAGTCTTAAAAGACACCCCTAACCTGCAGGACAGAAATGCTTTAACACAGTGAAGATGCTCACACAGAATCAATGAGTAAGAGCGGACATTGACTTTGCCTTCTAAGTGCATGAGGGCACTAAAACCACGTCATGTGCACCATCATGACAAGAAAATACCAACTATTGCTGGCATGGAAGCAAGCTGGCAAAAAATAAGGCAGGAATATTCACAGGCTGCCTATACTTCAGTTAGTTCTGCTGTACTGGTAACCATACACTGAGAGATGGTCAACTCTGTTGACGAGTAAAGACTATCCACTTCACTTACACACAGCTGTCATTCAGTCTGATTGTATTGGCCTCAAAGGACCTGCAGGGCAACACCATTGACTTCTCAATTTTATTTGTGTATTTCCTGATGGATTTAGAACCTTGGGAGCAAAGGTTGTTGGAACTAAAAGTGGGCAGAGAATATCCACAATGGAGCTTGTACATGTTTGCTTTCCCATTGCACCTCCGGAACGATTCATCAAAGTAGAAGGGGCTGTGGTGAAGAACTGACTATTTGCTGGTCAGCCACTTTGGTTATTGTGGTTAGACACAATTAAAATTTTGCTTATTTTGAGGGAATCGCCAGAGGCCAGAGACCAGAGAGAACCACCTATTCAGCTATCCTTTTATTCCTTTGCATACAAAGTTTGTTTTTTGACGCGGCACTAACATTAGTGACCATATCATATCAATATGCTTCTAGAAGTGACAGTTTAGTTATTGGTAATCATGTCAAGTCGTAGTTTAGTAATCAGACCTAAATTCATTTCCTTCAAATTTGTAAAGTATGGGCATTTAAAAACGGGGGTTAGTTTGCTCAAAGAATATTCACAGGAAGGTTGCAGTCGCAATCAGCAATGCACAAAACTGCAAGCTCCACCCCATAGTTCCTGGTCCCCTAGAAAAGCACAACCTTCTGGGGACTAAAAAGGGCAACACGCTCCAGGAAGCAAAATCAGCCCTGGTTCCTCCGAAGGAAAGGGGCTTTAGTTCCCCAGTTCCTGGAAAGGTTCCTGCGGTGGGAAAGAGGCCAAAACCATCAGGAATTGGAGGAGAGAAATTGCAGCCCAAAACCTCTCGCAGACAGACTGAGAACAACTCTATTCTCAGACGTTGACAGGAACACGTTCGAGGCCAATTAGGAGACCTTGTGATTTTAATCCATCACACACTATTTGGGTTGTGTACATCTAAATATCTAGTCCCTCGGGAGGGAAGAGACGTGCTGCTCATTTCTCACTCGATGCAGCACTTCAGTATGCTCCATACAACTCAAGCCTCCAATTCACTTGAAAAGAGCCGTGCCCGGAGCTCCATTTCTCCACTTCTGTACTGCCAGTGACCACAGGCCCCATTTCAGCCCATTCACACCTTATTCAAACCAGCTGCAAACACGCCAGACCACATCAGTGCAGAACTAATGTGGTCTGGTTAAGTGGTCATTTATTTTTCCGATCTTATTAATGCGCCCCCCCCTCATTTGAGGCTGTTTCAAGTGAGGGTTATTTTATAAGTGATTACACAAAAATGCATTCATTATGAGCAAAAACTAGTTCATCATTCCCACAGTAGTTTTCTATTACGTTACATTAGTTATTTAGCTGACACCTTTATCCAAAGCGACTTATATTGATTAGACCAATCAGGGGCCAATCCCTCCAGGAGTTATGCAGGGTTAAGGGCTTTGCTCAAGGGCCCAACAGCAGCATTGATCTTATTGTGGCCACACTGGGGCTTGAACCACCAAACTTCCAGGTCCCAGACAAGCACCTTATCCACAAGGCTATTGGCTGCCCCATGCTTAGGTATTCTCATGCCAAATTCTCAGCACCACAAAATCCATAGCACTTCAAGCAAGGATGGTGTGCCTATTTGTAATGAGCAGGAATAAAAATGCATAAAGGGATTCATTATGAAACATTACATTACATTATTGGCATTTGGCAGACACTCTTATCCAGAGCGACGTACAGTTGATTAGACAAAGCAGGAGACAATCCTCCCCTGGAGCAATGCAGGGTTAAGGGCCTTGCTCAAGGGCCCAACGGCTGTGCAGATCTTATTGTGGCTACACCGGGATTAGAACCACCGACCTTGCGTATCCCAGTCATTTACCTTAACCACTATGCTACAGGCCGCCCCAGCAGTAAAACACTACAGTATCAAAGATCCACATTACATTGTAGAAATAAGACTGCAAATGTAAAGCATTCCCCAGGATACGTGTCCCTGAAAATCAGCCAGCATATGCAATCACACATTTTAGTTCCAGTTTGTTCATTTTAGTCCCGTCAGCACATCCAAGTTTGCAAACAGAATGAAGAAACAAGTTGATACATTTCCTGAAACTGGAAATGTAAACAAATATAAATCACAACCCATCAGAACCTGCTGGTATAACAAAAATAGAGAAAGAAAATCAACCACTCCAGTCATCTACTCCTTTTCCAAAACCAGCTGCTTTCCTTGTGACCTTGCCTTACTAATTTAAGCAACACAAATTTCTCACTCCTGAGGCATCTGCGATTCCACGTCACAAATGTGCTGTAAACAGAGATAAACTAATGATAAACTAATGATCCATGGCTGTGTCAGTGTGACATAAGGACCTAGATATGGTCACATTAAGACCAACTTACTTAAATGGAGCCAACCCAAAAAATAAATAGTTGGATTGAATAAAAGTATGAACAGTGGTTACAGGTAATGAAAACCTTTATTTTTCAACTTGCCTACATAGTAATTTTGCCTGCAAATGATGTACCGCTTAATTTTCTTTTATATATATGGCGCAGTGGAAAGTTACATTCATTTTGGTGTTTAGTTTAAACGTATAACCTATGGGTGCAGTCTCGACTTTCAGCTCAATATTTAACACCTTTGCTGCCATTTCGGATAATTATGAAATGGTAGCAATGACATTTTTTGCATAAATTATTGTAAGGAGGAAGATGATTATACAGCATTTTTCCAAAAAGGATTTACAGTATGATTAGAGCTGTGATTTGTCCTTGACTTGTTAAACCTGTAGTGCCCTTTTCACATACCTAGGTTAACACGGGCCTTTCTAAAGTCATAGTAAACAATAACAGGAGTCTTAATCACCGCAATCAATAATTCAATTAGAGACTTGCACCTTTCTGACCTTAAGCTCTTTAACCGGTCCTTAATTATATCACTCGCCACATTCCTTTGACTGTGTATGACTGATTACAGCAATTAGTTCTTACAGCGACACAACGAGGACAAAAACCAAAATACAGGTTAGCTTCACAAGTACAACCACCATAGCTCTGAAGAGTTCCTATTACCTAGTTGCAATGGGCCTGGAATGAACTCAAGTACAAGGCAATTAATGAATGTACATAGATAGATAGATAGATAGATAGATAGATAGATAGATAGATAGATAGATAGATAGAGATACTTTATTCATCCCGAGGGAATTTTTTTTTTTTTTTTCACAATTATTATTTTTTTAGATGTCCTGTGGGAGTATTAAAATAATATATATTGCTAAGCTTGTATATGAGCTTTATAAGCCTTAACATTATAGCAATGTATACCAAATGTATAGCAAGGTAAATGTAAAGTTTAGTAAGGTTTGCTTAAATACAAATGCTCAAACACTGCTGGAGCTATAGACCCGCCTACATCATTGGGCTGCAGATGAACCCTACAGTGTATGCCCTACATAGATCATTGGGCTGCAGATGAACCCTACAGTGTATGCCCTACATAGATCATTGGGCTGCAGATGAACCCTACAGCGTATGCCCTACATAGATCATTGGGCTGCAGATGAACCCTACAGTGTATGCCCTACATAGATCATTGGGCTGCAGATGAACCCTACAGTGTATGCCCTACATAGATCATTGGGCTGCAGATGAACCCTACAGTGTATGCCCTACATAGATCATTGGGCTGCAGATGAACCCTACAGTGTATGCCCTACATAGATCATTGGGCTGCAGATGAACCCTACAGTGTATGCCCTACATAGAAGCAGCAGTGGCACTGCACTGCTACTCATTTCTAGCTGAATATCTGTAACCACTGCAGCAATTTCTTTTTGGTCCCCCCACATGGGGGTATGACGGTAGGTTGGCCAGGCCAGTCATTAGTTTCTTGCACTGCAGTATTAAGTGTCAACTGAAAGGTGGTGATGAACCCATGTTAACCTAGAACTGAATACAAGTAGCCTATCCACATAAACATTACAGTCTGTGCAACAACTAGTCGATGGGAATGACACGTTACCATTTGACTTGTCAGAGATATTAGGCTATCAGTGATGGCAGTACAGTGAAAAACACCGACTAACAACAGCCTCGCTGGAACTAGCTATCCAACAGTATATCACCCTCTGCTAAATAAAATATATATAGCTATTGTAGCTATAGTTAGCAAACAATCTCATTCTTGAATATCTTAATGTTTGACCATGTTCTACAATATCCCAACATATGTGCTCTCTGTTTGATGTATAGCTATCTCTGTTTTAATGTACTTGTATTACGTATGTAATTGTATTTTGCATTTACTGTTTTAAATGTATCTGCCCAAGGGGATGCATTAAAAAAATTGTGCCACATCAGCTAAACTAGCGCATTTACAGAAATATTTATCAATGCACATTTTCCCAGTAAAAATAAACTGACTAAAGTAAAGTGAAGCTGGATAAGTTCACGGAGTAAAACCCGGAACAGCAGTTTTCACTTCAGCCCATTTTCCAGTTTTGGAAGGGTTCAAAGATTTACTCTGTAAACTTATCCAGTTAATTCCGTAATGCTGCTTGGTGATATACGCCCCAGTTCTTCCTTCGAACAGCTGTTATCCACCTTTGCCTCGTCTCGTGTTGATATTCAGGTGGAAACCTACGCCACAATATTTGACTACCTTTCTCTCATCCGTTTGTACAGCCCAAAATGACAAGATTGCACCGTATTAATACGTTTTAATCTAATGTACTAGCCGGGTCCTGACAGTGATGTTGTTGGCGTGGCCTTAGATTTTCCCACCAGCCATAATGAGTCGTCACTCTGTGACGTCAACTTGTTTACTCCTATTCTTTCAGAGTGTGTTACATGGGAGTCTCTTGGGGTGTTGTTTGTACTGAGTGGTAAAAACACAGGGGTGATGGATGAGTGGCTGCATGGTACGTGAGAAAGAAATGCTGACATGAACAACGGTGAATCAGCTGAGGGGCAAATCGGCTGGTGTAAACTTCCAAGAACCAACAGCACAACAGTGCCCATGCGCCGCTGCTGGAAGAACTCCTAAGAGAAACACTGCCCAAATGCACAAATTAGTAAAATATAGTTGCATAAAATTGACTAAAATGTCATGTGAATTCAGCCATCAGGTCAGGTCATTAATAGTAATTCTAGCTACATGTACAGAGCCCACATTTTTTAGTACAGATGGAAACCAAGGGAGTTGGTGAAAAAAGGTGGCCATAAAAAGAGGGAAAGGTGGGGGCTTGTGCGAACAATGATGTTGCACAACTTATAATAAAATTATATCTTGCATAATCCTGCTGGAGACTATATTGTACAAGAATATTAATGAACTGTGATGGTTTTGCCAAAAACTTTTGCTGCCAGCAAACACACCTATTTGGCTTTACTGAGAGACTGAACAGTCTGTTACAACAAAAGGGCTTCACAATCAGCCTTTTAGCACTTACTAGGTTACTGGAACATGTATTTAGCAAAAAGCACACATAAACAAGGCTTATTTCCAAATTGAGACACCACATCTTTTGAATCAGGACCTTCAAGTTAAGCCACATATCTCTCAAGTGCAAAGTCTAAAATCACTCAGTTTCCGTTTCCATTTCCATAACTGCCGTCCTCACACATACGGCCTCTTGTTGACAAGTTCCGGCATTGTTAGACGCAACAAAGCAAATGTGTTTATTTTCAGCCAGTGTTTGGCATCCGCAAGGCACCATTTTCCCTTACTCTTTTTCTCTTTTTGCTGCAAGTACAATAAGGTTTTAAATAATGCATTTGCAAACATTTTATCAGCTAAGAGAGCGAAATACAGGTGTGGAATTGCAACGGCTTCCAGTAGTGAAAGGTTGTGGTTTAACAGAGGGCAGAATAGTGTGGGAGCACCATATTGTCACCTGTGTGAATACCCAGTGTGGCAGCAGGCACTGCTCTTATTGTAGGAGCTTATCTAGGAGCTTGGAAACTGGGAAAGGCTTAGATAGGCCAGACTACAATAGAACAATCTCAATTGTCAAGTACATGCACAGGGCTGGCTAATTACAGCAGTATAATGTTGAGCTGTTACATTTTCCTGGCTGTAGGTTAGCTTAGGCTTAAGACCTTTTGGCACCTGAAAAAACTATGATAAATTAATGTTTATGAGTCACTGACTCCATTGGTAATACCTTTTCTGAAGCTTAGGGCCAAATGGCCTGTTGAAAGAAAGGGATATTTCAATACCATTTTGAACTGCAATTTGCATTTTCAATGCTGGAATATGAATGCGACCTTTCAAAAATTGTGACCTACAAACTTAAACAGTTAAGTGTAATTAACACCCGCCCACCCCACTTCCTATCTCCTTCATCAGATATTTCATTGTGTTCCTGCACACTATAGGAGAAAAGAGTTTGGCTACTACGTTATTGAACTGCTTTTAAAAGGACCACATTAATCCTGTCACCATAAAGACTGTCCTGCAGCAGAAGAAACAAAAGGTATAAGTTTACCGTTACATATAAGCCAGTGTATAGAAACCATTGGCATAAAAGTTATATTTAGACCAGTCGACGACAGAATCTCTACAAAATCCCACTGTTATATTTACAGTTTCCGCCGGATTCCCTGCCTAAAATAGACCAGATTTATTGTGTCGCCACCACGTTTTATCATGTTACTGTATATCATGCAAATATTGGACATTAACGTGACCGCAGAATTTTGAGTGCACAACCCTGTCTGTAACAAAGTTCTCAATAGCAGCAGATTGCACACATTTCATGCCAATAAAGTCTGTCAGGCAGAAGCCATATGGAAGAGGGATGAAAACACAAAGAATTATCATTTGATGGCACGCGATCGACCAGCATGCCTGGACATAGCCTAAAGGCTTTAACTCCAGACTGCTGGACATCTGTGAGCACGATGTCAATGTCAATCGTTAATTTGGCAATTAGGCTATTATCTGACTTACAATGTTGACATTTAAATGAAACAATTTTAAGTTGCAATTAAATTTGTCAGTGGGCTACTTCTTTTTTTTTTTTTTTTCATGAATTAGATACAACCCCTAGCGGTCATAAGCAGTATCAGTTAGCTACACAGTTAATGGGATGGTACCTTTTTACAAATACGATGTTTTGTCATATCCCTAATACTTGAGCACTGTAAAAAGGACAATTGTTTTGTAGAAATAATACATTCTAAAAATCTGCCAATTGCCAATTATAACCGCCATATTTTCAATGCATTTTTGTCATGGGAAAAAAATGCATGTAGATTCTGGTCCTCAACACTCCTGCAGTGTGCCCCTAAATTTTACAGATTTTAAAAGAAATTAGATTCCAAAGACAACAATGAAGTCAAAGCAGCTGCGCATTACAATGAGCAGATCCACATAAACCAACAAATATCATACAAGCACTCGACTTGAAGAAGCCCACACGTGTTTACATGTGTGCGCGTTCTAAATACGATATCCAACTGCCAGCTGGCAAGCTGCCCATGTGAACTGCTAACCGCTCATGGGGAGCAAGCCATGTTCCCTCCATTCTACTTTAAACAAATATTAGCCCAACAAACAGCTCTGAAGAAAATATTTATTGAACACATCCCAGATCCAGAGGGCCAACCATACAAGCATACTTTGGCTCTGAAGGCCACCCAGAGCTCAAAAAAATGTAATAATGAACTTTATATTCCAAAAAAAAGAAAGAGTCAATTTGGACTGAGAAGCAGCATACTCACAAGTGACTATAAAAGCCTGATGTTAATAATAGGCCAGCTGGGAAGAAAAAGAGGGCCCTTCCACATTTCCATGTGGCCAAGCATGAGCATTGTCAGAACAGAGTATCAAAAATGGTCCCAAAGGTCAGATATCAACCTGGATCACCACAATGTCTGATTCAAGCCGGTATACAGGATATACCCCTCTTCTTGGTTCAAGTCTCATGTGAGGGGATTATTTTCTCAATTTAGAAAATAAAAAACTATAAAACGTCACATTCCACTACGTTCTGTCACCACCACTGACATTTCATACTACTGCCTGCTACACAGTTGGTGTACTTTGGTAGAAGTAAACTAGTTTGAAGGAACCTCACAGAAAATTAAATCAGTGAATGTTCATGCTTAACCATGGGATTATATTTGGAAAGAGACGTTACTGTTGGATTTTCTCAAATTTTTTGGTGCTTTGATGTCACACAACAAAGGTCTACTTTACCAGGGTGAACTACCGCAAGTTTATAAAACAAAACACATTTCAACCAAACAATGAGAATGGACAGATACTACAGTGGATAACTAGAAACATACCGTAATTTCATTAGTGGTAGTCTGGGATGAACAACAGAGGAAATTGGTCAACCAAATTGGCAAAACATTATTTTACAGAGGTTAGGCAGCCCATTTTACCGAAAAAGGAGGAATCATTCACGAATGACCCACCCTAGCTCATATTGTTTTAAAGCTTAAAACAAAACTAATCCAATAAATGAAGCACCTTACTTTTCACTGCGATTAATTTGTACCAAAATTAGTTACTGTTGTTCAAGGTAAGTAATAGTAATCAGTACTAGAATCCAAATACTGTAAGTATGGAGATCAGTGATCAGAAACACCGTAATAGGTCAAAAGACATCCCCATCAAAGATTACAAAAAACAAGAAGCAGATAATTTTGCAGCAATTCACAGACCAGACAAACCTGACTTCAAAGACCGGGCTTTTGAAGATCCCTGTTCAAAAAAACAGATAACGACGAAACGACACCACCATCTGTGCTCACAGTCCTAAAAATGGGACACTTATAAAACCATCAACCGCTCAGAATGTACAGCTCTGGTTTACAGAGGAGCTGTTTGCACGTCAGTATCTGTAATACAGACAGAACTGTATTTAATACCAAATTAGAGGATGAATAGCAAAAGCGCTGACAGCAAGTAATGTTGGAGGTGGCATTGAAGGAAGACATGATAAACACCTGGAATCACTGTATGCACCTGGAGCCACGGACCTGCTTACATATGCCTATAGAGGAGAACATGCACACTTAATCACTTCATTAAATAGGCCTAGGGCTAATTAGCTGGCAACTAAGCCTATAGCCAGATTATCTTGCAAACGTAACTTTCGAGGCCACTTTATTGGATTCCAAGACTTGGATAAAGACAACTCAATTCTTAATCTTCCAAACTATAATAACTACTTAAAGTAAATAGAGTTTAAGTTGACAGTAAAGTCAATAATGATACAAGATGTAGCAACTAGCAAGTTTACTGACTCCAAGAACTGCTGTCTGAATCCATGAGTCAGCAGTCAGAGTTAAGTGTTCAACCAAGGTACAGAACAATAAAATACACCTCATTGAGATGCATTTTTGTGAAGAAACAATGGTCCAAACCATTCTTTGATACAATATGAAATCAAATAAAAATGTGCTTAGCTAAATTTACGAAAAATGCAACCGGTAGATAACTATCAATCGCATGCCAACTATGATGGCAGACCATGTGTTCACATCAATGCTATGGTGTACATTTCGCGTGTTCAATAACCGAACGTTAGCTTATCAATTAAGTGTTCGATCAAGTGCGAGAAACAGTCCAACAAAGTTCTATCTTCTTAACATGATAAACTGCAGTAAACTGATACACATATTCGCAAACACCGGCCGGCCGGTGTCTGCAAAGTCACGTTAACGTTACTACAGTTAGCGAGAATCTGTGTGGCAACACATCCCCTCCCCCACAGCTTTCCGATCTAGCTATGTGCATAGGCAATGTGGACCATACTATAAAATATAACTGAAAAAATTAATAATATTAAAAGGAACCTGCTCAGCAACAGTGTAGGAAAAACAGGAGGACTAAAACGCCGAGGAAATACACCACATAACCGTTAGCTAGCTAGCCCAAACAAGTTGTGAAACGACACGCTTTCTGAACTTAGCTAAGCAGTCTAGTACACTCACAAATAACGTTATACTCAATCACAAAACAACGCTGTGATAACGCAAATGTTCTGCCTGTATGTATTTGCTTGTAATCATGCTGACGTTTCGAAACATACATTTAGAGAACAGTTGACAACGTGGATAGTCCGAAGGCACACAGCACATGTACGAAAAGTAGGTAGCCAGACAGCTAGCTAGCTAACAACCTAGCAGTTGTGTGGATAGCTACAAACAGTCCAAAGAAGTTTATGAATTGAACCACGCAGTACATTTGGCCAAGAAAAAAGACATAAAGCCATAGTTGGCTGGTAAACTAGCAGCTAGACCGACAAATATTGAGTTCCACTTACCTAGACCAAAGAAAGTACGCTGCTGCGTGGTCGCCACCGCTTATGCTGGCTAGCTGGCTAGCTAACTTCCACAAGGAAATATCCTCCAACTTCACTAGCTAGGTAAATGTATAGCTCACTAGCTACTTTCCTCCCATTTCATTCGGAACCTCTTAATTCTTCCCCCGGTAACTCTTGTTGTCTGTAAACATTAAAAAGGGGACATAAGAATGGGTGTATGACACCGATCGACCAAGCGTGTGATAAAGTTCGGAGGGAACAGAAAAACTAAAATCTAAAGGTACACATATTTTCTGGGGAGTTTTCAGTGTGCGTAGCTAGCTTGCTACAGTAACGTTACAGCAGACAGGGGCTAACACTCGCAATGTGAAAGAAAGCGAGGGACCGCACCATCAGTGACCTACAATGGAGAAATCAGCAACTGACCTTAAACCTGCTTATTAACACAGTGAAATGCATCCACACAACAACAAATAACAAATAACGCCATCTTAGAACGCACTAGCACAAAATTAGGACATGATTTCATAATGTAGTCTGCCAGCTAGCTATGCGTTGTGCTTTGTTTCAATGTCGCGAATTACAGTGTGATTATGCATATTCTTACTTCAATGTAATTGTTTTTATCGAGATCATTGATTGTTTGATAATATAGTAGACCTACTCCAACAACACTTGCTTCTTAAGTGCTGGGTCAAATGTCTATCGTTAAGTTTTTGTTGAGATCTCCAAAAAGGCTACACCATTACTGGGCTTCAGAAGTTATAAGCAAAACATGAGGTCTGATTGCATCTTGATCTCTGCGTAGAATAAATAAGCCCACTTGTAAATTTTTTCATGGCCATAAAATGATGCCTAAAATAATACAAAATTATAATGTCATATCCACATAGGAAAATGAATAAAGTAAACAACCTTTCTTTGTTTTTGTTTTTTATATATATTACTCTGAGAAAATAAATTCGAAATCTACATTCAAATTAATTACAAATTAATTTGGCTGTGGAGTCACTATTCGTAATCAGCAAACACTGAAAAACGCTACAGTAACTTAAGTCTTAGCATGATGCAACATTACCTTGTATCTGGCCTCTGTGTAGATTCCCTTCCCCCACTCTGTCCGCGTGCTATGTGAGCGCCGAGTTTTTTTCGCCTGTACGGTCACATTGTGGTTGATTAATTCTCCTTTCGCCTTGCTCAGTCATTCACATTTGGAAAGTAAATAACAAGTTGACATCATTACGGCTCTGCATTTGTGTGACACATTCCTCTGTCTACCAACGTATTTAGAATAGCTGCACCATTGGTAGAGTATACAATCTTATAATAGTCAATCGACACATAAAATTAACTTTTGGATTGAATATGCATTTGCTCTGGGATGAATCACCCCCCCCCCCCCCCCCCCTACTAAGAAAATATATAGAAATACTGTACGGTAGTAATACTATACTATATTTGTAGCTATATGTCAATACAACACAGGGTATTCTTATCTTGCTGTATAACTTACTCTCATTATGCTCAGTAATCCCTAGATGAGCCAACTCCCAGTATGCATTGAAAGAGCATACACAATGACCACTGGATGGATGTCATTATATTGTCAATCTACTTGTTACTAAATAAGACATTTCCATTTGTGCATGTACACACACAATAGCTTTGTGAGTCTTAAAATAACAGCACATATTAACAGGCCTTAAATGTAACTTGGTATTTTGGTATTATGAATTCCTAAATGTCTTCACTTCTGCAATGCTGTGCTTTGTTTGAATGGAGTGCTAGTAATATTTACCTCCTTTTGCTTCTGTTGAAATACACAAGTCTACGCCAATGCACACTTTGATCTAAATTGCTCATGATTTGTGTCACATGCTAGAAATACCTCACAAAGTCAAATATGAAATACAACCACTGTTTTGGCTCTGATCATTTTTGTTATTCTGTTTCTCCATCCGAAGCCTGTAAAGAGTGATAATGGATCTTGTTAGTTACTTTCTGATATTTTTAGATCTAATCCAGAATAGAATTTAACCGGGCGGGATAATCCTTAGGATTCAGCAGTGTCCTGTGTCCCTTCCCACAACAATTTTTTTTTTCGTTCCAACTCCCTCCGACACCCTCTACTCTCCCTGCAGCGAGTTGCACAGCTACTAGGTGGTTGACGGTAAGAGTCCTTCCTGCCAGGGAGCTCTCACTGACCTCTTAACAAAGAACAGGTTCAATCTGCTTCCCCTCCCCCACCCTGAGAGACTGATGAGGGTCACATGACCTTTCTAGACAGCAGAGCAGAGATGGTAATATGTGGCTGTGGGGGAGGGGAATAGAGACTCCACAGACCTCTCATTTTGAGTGAGAACGAGTTTGGCTCAGTGGAAACATGAAGCACCACAATCGCGGTAGCTGTATCCTGCACTGCCGCGTTCCGTAACTTAGGCTATTGGTTTTTCTGAGCGGTTTTTGCATTATACTTACTTTAACCCCTTAAGTGTCATGCCTTTTATTAACACATTGGAAATAACATACCCAAAATAAAACAGTTACTACTGTCAAACCCTTTTAATGACAGCATTGACCTTGGTCTCTTCTGAAAGGTAACCCTTTTGGGTTTGACTCAGAATTACTCTAAATATTACTAAAACAAAGCTACAGAAGCTCAAGTGGAAATGGAGGCTTGTTTTCTCACTGAAAAGATTTTTTGTTTTTGAGTGAACACAGATTATTGTTAAGGCTGTGCCTGGTGCACTTAGAAACAGCCACATCCAGAACACTGGACACATCATTTTTGGTGATGACAATATCACCAAAAATGAGCATTCTGTGTTGTTTTTTCTAGGCAGTTTTCCAAAAAGGACTTTTGGAGACACATGAAAACTAAATTATATTATGGATTATGGATTTTGCATACAAAATGATACAACAACTTTTTTCTTGGAATTAGTTTTTAACATTTTTTATTTTATTTATTTCATGTATGTATCAGTACGCATACTATAGCCTACAGTGTTATGTCCACAAACAGATTGATTCACAACAGTCGGGATATGAGTCATAATAACCTTTTTTTTTCTTTCTTTTTTCCATATGTACAATAGATGTGCTGTCTAATTTAAAAAGTCAGCATCTGTGTCAAATTTGATTGACAATTGAATAATGTGTACCCTACGTTTTGTTCATGTTGACATATTAACTTATTTATTTGTTGCTTGAATTGTTATTAACACCATAACATGATGGCCTACAGTACATTTTGATACAGACAAATGCAGCATGTTTAATATAATTTCATGTGGTGAAAAAATAATTCTGCAGACCTGCAGACTAGAGTGGAGACAGTCAGGTTGGTCTGCTGCAGATTTTGAAATAATTAGTGTTTAATTATTTCCTAAAACATTGTTCAACCAAGGATGATTCATTGTCTTCTTTAAATAAGTACTCATCCAAACGTTAAATCTCTGGTCTCAAATCTACTACCCTATCCACACTCCTATACAAAAAGTGGCACCATGCTGAACCATCTGAAACAATTTATATAACTTTGATGATCAGTTTAAGGATTAAGGATTATAAGATTAATGATTTAATAAATAATTATTACATATTATATATACACATTACTTCCTCTGGAGGAATTACAGTGGAAACTACTTTGAAGTTCCATGAAGTGCAAGACCATGAACCTGAAAATGTCCACATACCAGCAATTAGACCATGAACCTACAAAAGCCCACATACCAGTAATTAGCAGCAGTCTAGGCCAACTGAAAGCACACACTAAAACTGATTTTATGTGTAGTGTAGTTCATATGTAAGTATTTGGACAGTGACAGAACTTTGGATGTCTTTGTTCTTGGTTCCAGCACATTTCTTGGCCAGTTGTATGTCGTTGCATAATTAGTTCATACACAAGAAAGCTAAAAATGGTCTATGGATTTTCTAGTAGTGACATTTGAATTTTCTGTCTGTTGCTATTGTCTGTGCATGAGGACCCAATAAGTGTCAATGCCATTGTGAGGCTGAAATTCTTTTAGAAAATATTGAGTGTGTTAAAATAAACGGTTTGGTACATCATTAACCCTTTCAGTCCCAAACCCTATGAAGTGGCTCCACCCAAATCCAAAGGGATTTCAGCTTTCTTTGAGAAAATTGAGAAAGTAGAGAAAATGTTGTAGGGTTTTAATAGTAATTGATACTGATCTCTATCATTGTGGGTGAAACTATCAGGAGAGTGTGCAGAACTTGGTGAGATAAATTACAGAGGCTGTACTTCTAGATGTGACCCATGTACATAATCATATGTAAGCAGTATGCAACAAAATATCAACCTTGCAAGTCATTCAATTTGTCTAAACTTACAATGTCCCAGTGCTTATGCTGACTTGAAATAGGGGGCCTTGACCCATTGAATGGCATTGTTGTAATATACACTCAGTGAGCACTTAGTATTTATTAGACTTTTACTGCTGTAGCCTATCTTAAGAGGTTTGACTTATTGTGCGTTCAGAGATGCTCTTCTCCATACCACTGTTGTAATGCCTGGTTATTTGCGTTACTGTCACCTTCTGGCCCTTCTCCTCTGAGCTTTCTCATCAATAATGCGTGTTTGCCCTCAGAATGGCTGCTCACTGGATGCTTTTTGTTTTTTCACACTATTCTCTGCAAACTCTAGAGACTGTTGTGCGTGAAAATCACAGGAGATCAACAGTTTCTGAGATTTTCAAACCAACCTGCCTGGCACCAACACTCATTCCACAGTCAAAGTCACTTAGATCACATTTCTTCCCCATTCTGACATGCTTTTTGCATGGTTTTATTCATTTAGTTGCCACATAACTGGCTGATGAAATATTTGCATTAACAAGCTGGTGGACAGATCTACTTAATAAATTGCTCACTGAGTATAATTCAATGTCTCAAACATTATACTATACTCAAATACATGCAATTGTCAATTTTGCAAACATGTGTTTAACCTTTTATGAATCTTTTTTGTTATTTCATATTATAAGCAAAAACATACCATAATATGAATTAATTCACAATTAAGGAGTGCTATAGGTTGGGCATTCAGTCTGCCTCAGAAGAAGACCAGACAGTGATACTGCTGTCCTGACCAATTTGGGAAGTTAATTCTACTGCTGTGGGCCAGTACAGACAGGCATTGTGAGAGAAGCAACCACACAAGGAGGGGAGAACCAGTTGTCTCAAGGTTGTGGAACAGAGAGATCAGACCGGTGTGTGGGGCCTGAAGATTGCTTGGAGGTATGGTGGGGCTGTTCATTGCCCTGTAGGATCCCAGTGAGAAACAGTCAGAATCTAGAGGGGTGGAAATCTAAGTTGAGAGACAATTTGATGTAAATGGATGAGGATAACCATAATAGCTCAGGTTCTACCTGGATGTAGCCTGGCTATGTCCTAGTTGACTGGAAAGCTTTTGCTTTTCAGCCAAAAATGTAGCCGGGCTTGCAGCAGAAATGTTCACTTGGATAGCACCATGTTTTAAAAATTGATGCAGGCTAACAGATAGCCAGTGGAATTAAATAATGTACAGAATAAAAAAACTGAAATATTAAAACAACAGAAAATTTACTATCCCTTTATTCATCCTCTTAGACCCCGGGCATGCAATCTGTTTTGTCTTTCGACATTAGCTTTTGCCAACCAGAGCACATTTACACTAACGATACCTCTTATCTAATGTTAACTCAGTTATATAAACTATTAGATTTGAATTAACATCGAAGGTTGTACTGTGAAATCATGGTCACAACTTGTAAACCACTATTAGAAGGGAGAAAATGTTATTTACATAAGCTTAAGTGATAACATTGTAATTTCAGAGCCTGTATACACGAAACAACTTGGAGATAATTAGTGGCTATTCATGGAGTATAACTCAGTGACTCACAACAACAACAGCAGCAACAAGAAAAATGCATGTAGGATGAAAACATTAATGTTGAGGAAGGATTTTCATAACAGGAATTACGCTTGATGCAAACACATTCAGGCATGGCAGGCATGGTACTTTTGTGTTGCCGCTGGTTGAAATAATAGAGATTGCAGGTTTCCATGGAGATGCTAGCAGGTAGGCCCATGTGGGTGTGCTCTGTTCACCCACTCTGCTGTGCAGGTAAATAGGATTGGCAGCATGTCAGTTGTGTTTCTTTCTTCTTAGATCTGCTTCATCAAGTCATTGTTAAAAATGATCAACTATGCTAAGGTCATTCTGTACTATGTTCTTTGATGAAGTATCAACACCAAATCACATGATTTCATTTGTTTTTTGCATATTAATGAATGTATTGCGCTGCATTGTGCTTGTGTTTCTAAGCTTGTTTCTAAGGCGACTTCAAAGATTTGTTGTGAAAAAAAATCCTTTTGAACTTTTATTATTAACTGGATGCCTCAACGTCTAGTACGGTAATCTGGCTGCATTGAAACCTGAGGCTATTCAGAAGGAATGAGGTAGAAGATAATTGGTAACGACTTGTCATCATTAGACGATATTTATTCTTGCAGGGCAAGGCCCTTAAAATTGACCAACACCTTAGCCCAGGTTCTAAATAGTTTTCAGTCCTCCTGAGCCATAAAACCAAGGAAAGTAGGTTCAGGAACAGTACTCCTCAAAATATATACACTGTCATTTATTTCTGTATGTAGTTGTCCTTTTAGTCCTTTATTCTGAAGGGGCACATGTGCCCCCAAGTTATCATTTTCTTTTTAAGAAGGAGAGCAGGACACTCCGTCTGCTCATTTTGTATTTAGTTTTGCTTTATTCAGACAGGTAAAGTGGAGAGGGCCCCCAACTGAGAGAGTGCCGTGGTAGGGATCAAACCCCCAGAGGGAATTACATACAAACGAGAGACGGTAGTCCTACAGACTGCACTACACATCTCACCGACCCATCTTATTTGTAAGTATGTATAGTATGTTTAGAAATCCAATTATTCATCTTAAATGGTGAATAAACGTATAGCTTTCAACTTGACCTCTCAACTGTAGGTTGAAGGTGTGCTGCAACACACTGCTGAAACAAGAAAAAAATATGGGTTTCAAATGAAATTTTGACCTTTCATTTAATAAAAAAATCATATCAAGTACCTTTATATAGAAAAAAGGGAAAGAGATCACTTTTTGTTATTTCATAAGGAGTGATAAAAAGTAATGGTGAAGGAAATCATCCTTACTAAAGTTGGCAAATGACGACATTTAGGACTGAGGCCATTGACAGTGACCTACCTTGGCTTTTATTGCTCACTTGACATTAATAATCGGTGCTAACTGATGTCAGTCCATGATAAAATATTATCAATATTAAGTAGATTGTATTAATATGCTACCATGTAAGCATAATTAAGCACTCTAGATAGATAATGGAGGGTTGTCAGTGTGATTGATATTAATATTAAGTTATATTAACTATAGATCATTAATATTTTATTGATCAATCAGTATTAGTATTATTTACTTTGACTAATTCAATTACTTCTGGGTTTTATTATGGTATAAGGGAAAACCCACCTGCTTTAATAGATTTTCAACTCCCAGCTGTGAATTAATGAAGTCACTTCATCTCTGTACAGGTGTTGCAAATTCTGATGTTGACCAAATTGTTGATGCTGAAGTTAAATAGACAATGAATTAATGTTGAAAAGGGAGAGCAATGACATTTCGTTAGAAACAATAACATTACCATCTGGTGGTCACATGTAGTAACTGCAGTTTCATTCTAGAAATAGTTCACTCTTTTTAAATATCTTGGTTCTAGGGTTTTTGATTGGCTCCGTCCAGTTAATGATATTTTAGATTTATTTTATATCTTCCAGGCATGTTATGTACAAAATCACTGTTAGCTTCTCCTGAAGGTTATCCTTTTGCCAATATGGTGGAAAATGGAAAATATGGTGAGACGTGTCCGTAGGGCAGCCAACTCTTGTGAAACATGTCCCACCATGCTGGCAGGGGTTTAATCCACTGCCATGGTACACTCTCATCTGTGGACCGATCTCTACCTGTTACCCTCTCTGCTTTCTGTAGAATGAAAAAGAACATGAGTATAGATGGGAGGTGGACTGTCCACTTTCTTTTTAATAATACATATGGACGATATGTGTCAACATTTTGAGGACATTTCAAAAATGTACATAAATGATCCAAAATTCTGATTCATTAAGTGAAAAATCAAAACTGAATACTGTTCCAGGGACATTCAGGAAACCAAACAAATGTATGCACTGGGAAAGTTTGCATGAGTTTCCACAACATTCTGGCAGTCTAGCAATCCAAAGGTTTTTTTAGCAGGGAGGCCGGTCAGACTTTATATAATGTAGTAGTGTATGGTTACTGTGTACCTTAAGTTAAGCCTTTTTACAGCCCTCAGATTCTTAAAACAGAGTGATATATTGTACTTGTAATTTAGGACCAATCATTTGGTTTAGATAATGAAAAGGTGCAATTTGGTCTCTAATAATCTATCCATCCATCTATCTTAACCCACTTATCCTGAACAGGGTCACACACACACACCATTCACTCACACTCATACCCACGGGCAATTTAGACTCTCCAATCAGCCTAACCTGCACCTCCAATCAGCCTAACCTGCATGTCTTTGGACTGTGGGAGGAAACCGGAGTACCCGGAGCTAACCCACGCAAACATGCAAACTCCACACATTCAAACCCAGGACCTCCTTGCTGTGAGGCGGCAGTGCTACCCACTGCACCATCTTAACTAATAATATAACTAATTTAATTCCTTTGCTCGCCCACTCATGCAGTACACTGCCTTATCAAGGTGAATTTGTGGAAGTGGAAACATCTTTTTTCATGGATAACCAATACCCAAAGGCATCTTGTTTTTTAAATCCTGCTGAAAAACTGAGGAGAAATGTCAGGTATGATTTATGAACATTGATAACAAAAGATGATTTCTGTATAATATAGCCAAAATAGGTGTATTGTATCACAGTGAGAATGTGAATATGAAAAAAGAAAATTCTGAGTGGGTGCATATTACATTCCTAATGGATTTAGCCTAGCCTTAGCTATGGCCCATTTCTGATGTACTAGTGAACAATAACTTTTTCACAGGGGTTATATGGGTGTTTGACAACTTTTCCCATTGAACTGGCCTAAATGTAAAAAAAGTTTTTGTTTACTCGGGTTCCTTTGTCTAAAATTTTGTCAGAAGATCTGAAACAATGCAGTGTGACAAATATGCAATAATAGAGGAAATCAGGAAGTGGCAAATACACTGTCTATTGTGCATAATAAAATGTCCCTAAAAGTTTCAAGAATATGCATCCCTGGATACATTCATTAGATGTGATGTTGTAGTTGTCTCAAATTAATATTTCAGGTTCATTTGTACATTACTTTGTAGGTCTGTGTATATTTATGGTATTACCTCAGCTTTGGCTGTCAAACCTGAAGCCAGTATCATCTCAAAAAACATACCGTCATTTATCAATAATGCCAATAAATATGAAGCATTTACACTTAAGTTGTATGAATGATGAAGACATTTTAGAACAATCTTTGCATTCTCACCACTGTATTTGTTATTGACAAGAACTTCTGTATATGTTTGTCTAGGACTGAGATGATTAATTTATTTTATTTGTTAATATTCATCTCCAAACATCCATAAATTTGTATTATCATGTACTATCATGTTACCTTTTATATTGTACTTTCAAACGGTTAATGCACACTTGATAAATACATTATAACTGTCCACACATGTTTTTGTTGAACTTGAACCAAGAGACTGGAATCTTATTTACACATATAAACACAAGTTGCTAGTGGAAACTGTAATGAATTGGTAGCACACATAAATTCTCAACTTTTCCCAAATAAACATCCCTGCTCCTTGACCTAGTTTATGGCCTGAACTGGCAGAGGTTTTCTCAGTCAATGAAATCTTTGAGTCATGTAGATCCACTGGACTGCTGGGGACATTAGACCCCACACATGGTTGGATTACGTTGATTATGTCCGCCCCCGTCTTTTAAAGCTACAGACATATAAATGCAATATTGATATAATGGAGTCACTCAATTCATGTGAAACTTAACTACTCTTCTGGTTGGTCAAGAGGTTGTTCAGTATTTTTCTGTTGTAAATCTGAAGAATCACTGGTTATTTCACCACTGTGAATTAGTTCCAGCAAAAGTGTCCTTGACACCTTTCTGAAATAATATTCAAGCCACCATTCAATTTTCAATGTCAAGTGAGCATTCAATTCTCAAGTGAAAATAACTAGAACAAGCTAACAATAAACAGCATCACACTATAAACATTTCAAATAATTGTAAGTAGTAAAGTATGTCTGTGGAGTGACAAACAGAAACTATTCAGGGTGGTTAACCCCCTTGATTTTGCATCAGAACCACTTATTGCCAGTCTGTCCATATCACTGTGTCTCCCCAACTGCTGGTCGGAATTGTTTGGACTGGTCTTGTGGTACACTAAAACACTGCCTTAACTTTGTGTTCTGCATGTGCCATTGACAGGTACCATATCCCAGTTTGGGCAAGATTGCTGGTAAAAAAAGCTTCCATTTCTGAAACCTGTAGCAATAAAGCACAATTGCATTACAATGTTTCTGTTGTGAAATAATGAGTTACATACACTGGGAGAAGCAAAGAGATCCCTCTAATATACCTTTATATAAATATACCTTTGGGCAACTATTGCAAGTAAATAAAAATGGTTGGGGTTTTTTTTAAAGTTTTTTATGTGGAATATTTCTCCATTCCTCAGGCAACAAAACAATACTAGGATTTGGATGCTATGTTTCTGATTATATTAAATAGCTTTTTAATGTAAAACTGGTGATGTCATTTGCTAGTCACTGATAAAAGTTTGTGGAATTTTCGTTTTTAATTGTGGGGTTCCCCAGGAAATTGGCTGATTTCCTACCATCCAGATGAGGCCCTGGTTAGTCCACATATTTTAAAACATGATGCAAGCCATCCCATGAGCCACAGAAGCCAGAAGGTAATGTAATAAATACAAGCTGGGAGAAGAAATTCATTTTTATATCCATTCGTTTGAAGAATTAAAAGAATAACAGAATCAGTTTCTTTTTAATCTAATGTTCCTCCTGCAACATAATGTTCCTGAACTAAATAAAAACCCGTTCATTTTTTTTCCTTTTCAACCACCTGGAAAACATTGAAATCAGCCAAGTAGCCTGTCTCAAAAGCTATTATAGCTATATGTGACAGTATTTTATAAATACCAGCAAAGTGCAGAGCTATTTTTCAGTTGTGCAGCAGTCATTCACTGAGATCCACAATGCTTTTGGGCAGGGACGGCACCAGGAGTGGGCAGGGATGGGCATTGCCCACCCCAGCCTCCATCTTTGTCTACCCAATTACAGAATGAACATCACAAACAGTGGGTAGCAGCTATAAGAGATTACAGTCCTGCACAACAATACATACGAGATATGGCACAAGAACTTCTCATAGTTGAATATGCCATTTGTGTATGGCAATGTGCTTCATAAAGTTCAACAAAAAAACATCTTCAGCTTCATGGTTACTCACTTTTTCAACTTTATAATAGCCTCCATGTCAAACTTATACAGAGAATGCAGTCTATGGCAAACATTATTAATGTAATTATATGTGGTATTTTGGCAGTGGGCTAACCTAGTATTTTCTTATTTTCTAATATGCAAAGAATTCCTGGGAAATATGCCTGTGTATGTTGTTGTCCAATGTCAGTGTCTATTTTATCATGTGGGCTACAGCATGAAAAATCAGCTGGCCCAGAGACACTCCACCAGATCTCTGGCTGGCAGATTGATTAGCATTTCTTTTTTTTTCCGACTTTTCGAAAATTCGCTTGACATTTGCAAAACATTTGGAAGGAAACATAGCTACTGTCCTTTTTGACATTTGATCGTGAATAATGTTACAGCTTTATTACTCATTCATTTTTGTATCAATGCTTGCTTTGAAGTTACTAATAATGAACCTAAGCCTTACAGCCTTCTGATTCATTAATATTTGTACTGACGTCTGAATCAGTTTGGATGTTCAAAAAAGTTTAAAAAATAAGCCTATTGTTGGCATATGTCTCTAACTGTTTTTTGTCTTATTCCTCAGCCTCATGGCTTCCTTGACTATCATTGGCAAAACTCTAGTCCTCATGTTAACAAATACCAAGAACAAACTCCAAAGGCAATGAAAAGCCTATAATCAAGATTAGATATTGACTTATTTCTTATACATGCATAACATAACATAAGGTAATGGCGAACAGGCCATTCAGTCCAGCAATGCTTGCCTTTTCCTATGCCTAAGTGTACCTACTGCCTAGTTTGCCTAAATTTAAATAGAATCTAACACCATATCAAGCCTGGTCTTGAAAACCCCCAGTGTTTCTGCCTCCACTACATGTACTGGCAAGCTATTCCACACACTGACCACTCGCTGTGTGAAAACAGTATGGAATTTCTCTTTTGCCAATTTCCATTTGTGCCCTCTTGTTCTGCTAAGCAAACTCACCCTGAAGAATCCCCTATAATTCACTTTGTTAATTCCTTTAATGAATTTAAAAGCCTCAATCAAATCCCCCTAAGCCTCTTTTTACTAAACTTGAAGAGATTAAGCATCCTAAGTCTATCCTCATAACTCTTATCTAACTATTATACATTGAATCAATCTGGTTGCCCTTCTCTGAACATTTCCCAGTGCCTCCATATCTTTCTTACAGTGCGGTCCCAAGAACAGCACAGAGTACTCCAAGTGTGGTCTAACAAGAGTATTGTATAAGGTAAGTATAAATTCCTTGGACTTATACTCAATACTCCTGGCTATGTATCCTAGCATCCTATTGGCCTGCAAAATGGGGGAACTATGTATAAAAATGGATGTAATTCCGACAAGGATTACCCGGTATGGATGTAAATACCCTTAAATTAAAGGTGACAGTAACTACGGCACCCATGACACAATCGTAAACACATAAAATGACAGTACACAGCCATCAATGTAGGCTACTTTATGCATATCATTACAATGCACTGATCAAAGTCTCTGGTCACGGCAGGCTCTACAGGGAAAAGCCTCCTCATTTGCCTCTTGAGTGGGATTCACATCTAAATTTGGTTGATTTTGTAATTCTGTTTTGTTTATTAGGATGTATGGGTATGAATGAGTGTCCAATGTGGGAACGGTGGATTTGTTCTGGACTGGAATAATCAAATTTTTTGCTCTGAATGTGGATTTTATCTTTCATGCATATACATATTTATGTATGGTATTCATGCAGTTTATACTGTAGTGCAACAATCTCATGTGAGCTGAGATTTCACAGCTCTGAAAATTATAAACACTCCTTCAGCAATAATTTAGGGTAATGATTGACTCTGGTTGATGATTATTACACATCGCTCAGATTAGAAGAAAAATGTCAACCCCTCTACAAATATGCATAAGAATGAATGAATAGGAACCATGTGTACTTTGTAAGAGTTGATTTAACACAGAGAACATTTTACAGTATGTTTAAAACAAATGTTTAAAAAAGTTGGGTCCTTATATGTGCAAGAAATATAGTTATGTATGACATCATATATTTTGAAAGGTTATGGCCCATCATTCTTTAGAAGCATGCTTTAAGGTTATGTTCCGCCAAAAACGCATCTTTGGTCTTCCAGAGCACTTCAGAGGCACATACTTCAATTATCATGAGGTATGGACTTGAAAATATAGACTTGGACAAAATATGTAAATGAGCTCATTTGCATACTTTATTAAAGATGGCAGAAATTACAAATTTTAACATTTTTGTAGCAGTCTATAATCTGAGCCAATTAAGATATCGTTATAATTCTACCAGCTTCTAAATAAGACATGTTTGAAGATTGTTGTGTTTTTATCACCAGTACCCAATAGTCAGTTTCCTATAAATTTACCTCATGCATAAACAGCACTGATATTTTGGCACTTTAGGATTTAACACAGAACTAAACACAATGACCAAAGACTCCTCTTCCTCATAAACACAAATTTATCTGGCCTCATGGAAACAACAACATTCAGGATGTGTATTTGATACACATTTTAAAATATTTTTTTCATTATCACACTTTCTTTTATACCTGTAATTCTGCACGGCCACACCTGCCAATCACCCTGAGAGCCTCCAATCGCACATAGCAAACAATTCTGACTCCTCCTTAGTGGCTTATTGAAGTTTCTTTACTTTCTCCAGCATACTTATCACATAATCTAGCACGACCTGAGTGAGGAGATAACATACCACGGCCACGCAATGTTTACAAGTAATTACATAGTTTACCTGGCATCTTTTCTGTGGATTACAGCGTCCTGCAGCCTCAGGAATACCTCTGCGAGGAAATATGATGAGTTCTTCTCGACGGGAAGCACTTGCCGTGCGAGATGCGCATCGAGATGTCTCAGCCTCCACATTACACATATATCTACACTTTCCAAGCATTCTCAGGTAGGAGCGCATTCCAACAGTGTTCACCGTATGCGCGTTGATACACTGATGCACTGCACGCACTGTCTTTGTTACAATAAACGTTTTTTCCCCCGTATAGACTCAAACCGGTGGCGCACAAATATGAATCTGCGTACTCGACATCATTCACAGAACTTGTTACTTACAAGGAAAATTGTTTTGTGCACATGTTTTGCTTTGTCTGGAAAAGAAAACGGTCGGTGTCATTTAAGTTCCAGTTCTGAAGTGGAAAAGTAAGTCACTGTAAAATTACGTGCCACTGTAAAATTACTGTCGCTGTTCAGCTGAATGAAGTTGAAAGTAAGATTTACTAACGGAGCTGACCCTCGTGGAGTAAAATATGCAAGGGATTCTGGTTAGTGTTTCGGAGGATTTGACGACCAAAGTCAGTAATATTTTGGGTATGCTTCGGATTGTGAACAAGCGATTTGAAATGAATGACATGACAAGAAATACCTTGACCCTTGTCACATTACTGGCAGCCAGGGAGCACAACTTGCCTACTGTGTAATTACCGCGTTTGCTTGATGTGATAGTTAATAAATACATATATTTATACATTGCTTCAATACGCATGTACCCTCACATACACACACGCATGCTTTGGTTTATGTTATTCTCAAATGTTGATGCATTTTACCTCCATCTTTTTCGTTGATTCTGCCAATCTGTTCTATAAACAAGCCAAAACAAGGTTTCAAAATAAACACAAAACCCCATCTTTGAAAGAAACAGAAAACATGCGATTGTCCACTCGCCAGAGGTTCTCTTGTAATACTGCTGACTGAGTTTCAGATTAGATTCAACACTGTATAAACTATAATTTACAAACATTACCCAGAGGATACACACAGCTAAACAACAAAGAGGTATGCTTTATAGCAGCCTAATTTGAATTTAATATGGCAATGTTTTAGCTTGAGGATACCATGCCATGGTTTGTTAGCTCAGATGATGAGAGTACTTTTTCACTTTTTTGCCTCTGCCAAGGGTTATATGCTACTGTAGAGTCGTACACTACAGACGGGTCTTTGTGGTGAACCAGTTATTGACTAGTAAAGTTTACACAAATGCTCCCACTAACAGAATCCTAGAGGGTGCATGCGTACTCTGTCAGAGTTAGGCTAATTCAACACAGAACATTTTACTGTGTCTGCCACCCAATAATAATAATAATAATAATATTAGTGCTACTACTAGTAGTGGCTGTACTGCAGTGGTGGAGTAAATATCACATTGGTGATTCATCACTCATCACTTACACTGAAACATAGCATAACATAACATACAGTGGCTTCTGAAAGTATTCACACACACTTTATTATGCACACTTTATTGTGTTGTAGATTTCATTTTAAATGGATAAATTGCCATTTCACCCGTCAATCTACACTCAATAACCCACAAGTGAAAAGGTGTTTTTAGACATTTTTGCAAGTGTATTAAAAATCTAAAACTGATAACCAAGCCATGAAGTCCAAAGAACTCTCTGTAGACCACATACAGAGAGTTCCTTGAAAAAAAACAGCTTCAGTGTGCACATGACCTCAGACTGGGGTGATTGTTCACCATGATAATGATCTGAAGCATACAACCAAGACAATGCTGCAGTGCAAATGCAAAGCCTGGACTCAAACCCCATAGAACATTGGTGGAGAGACCTGAAGATGGCAGTTCACAGATGGTTCCCATCAAACGGAGCTTGAGAGGATATTCCAGAATGGGAACTGCCCAAATCCAGGTGTGCAAAGCTTATAGACTTACCCAAGAAGACTTAAAGCTGCCAGGGGCGTCTACAAAGTACTGCTTTAATGGTCTGAATACTTATATAATTGAGATATTTCAGCTTTTGATTTTTATAAATTAGCAAAAATTTCACTTTGTCATTATGGGTTATTGCATGTAGATTGATGAGCAAAATGGCAATTTTATCCACCACACAATAAAGTGTATGTAATCACGCTTATGAAAGGTTCACCAGTTCTCACCCAGTGGATAATGGGAAACACACAAGTGCATTTAAAGCATGGTGGAAAATAAGGCGCAAGGTCCAAAGGGGCTGGGATTATGTGTGTTCACATGTGTTAGAGAAAAATGCCCTTTTGCATATTTCACAGGTGAGCATCGTCTGATGAAACAGATCCCAGTAAAAACAACGATAGCTATACTTGAGTTTAACTTTCGTATTTATTTGCAAAGAAATGAAAGAAAGTGAGAAAGCTTACTGGCTTTCTGATTTGAATCAGACATAGATACACACTTTTCCAGAAGGGGGGGCTTTACCAAAACAAAAAGACATGAAGCTGGCCATGAACATTTATCAGTATTTTGTCTTCTGAATACCCCTTGTTGAACTTGCTGTAAGACCAGAATGTGCTAGCTGAGAAGCAGAGACATTAAGGTCAAAGGCTGTCTGTCTGCTGGGAGAGAGACAGAGAAAGACTCATAGTAAGCACTTAATTCAGAAAGTGGTCTAATAGTAATAAGGATTATCACTAAAAGGTTATTTGTAATCACGTGATTGTCTTTATGTTAACACACCAGAATCAATTAAGAAAATTACCCTTACATTTCCCTCCTTTTATCATTTCATGATAACAAAAACAATTTTCTGATCACATTACCCTTACAACATGCTATTAGTTACTTTCGCCTTCCTGTCAGCTTGGACCAGTCTGGCCATTCCAGTCTGACCGCTCTCATTAACAAGATGATTTCCCCCACAGAACTGCTGCTAACTGGATGTTTTTTTTTGTTTTTCACACCATTATCTGTAAAGTCTAGAGACTGTTACAGTGCATGAAAATCCCAAGAGATCGCAGTTTCTGACATATTGAAACCACCCCGTCTGGCACTAAAAATCATTCCAAAGTCAAAGTCACTTAGATCAAATTTCTTCTCCATTCTGATGTTTCATCTGAACATCAACTGAGCATTTATATACAGATTAAAGGAATGTTTGGCATAATGTTTTGCAGCACAACTACACAAATATAACTGAGTCTTCTGGTTTATATTGTGTCTGAGAGTGTTTGGATACTCAGTAGTGGAAGGATTTACATTAAAGTCTCCATACATTTCTTAGCTATTGCAAAGAATATAGTCTCCTTTCTTAAACTTAAAAATGTTGAGGACTGGAATATTGATGTGCTGTTCTCCAGGGGGCAGCATTAGCCCTGCATGCAGGTATGGAAACAGCTGTGATTAAATGTAATCAATGTAGCTGTGGCCCATTACCTCATCATTGGGTTACATAAATGAGACCTGGTTCTCAGACCTGGGAGAGAGAGGATTTTGCTTTTGGCTGGATGGACTGAGGATGGGGTTTTTGTTCCTCTATTACTTTGGTTGGACCTTCGCCTGCCCTTTCTCCCATTGATTAGTTTTGTTGCCATTTCCTGGTTTTTGTCGTTTAGAGTTTCTTTGGGTTTTTTTGACTGAATAAGTCATTTTGATGTATTTAATTTCTAGTCTACAATTTTTGCATTAATGAAAATATGGTAAGTCAGACCTGCCTCTAAGCTTCCACCAGCACATACATTTCCGCTGCACACATAATAATGGCAGAACTGTATTGCCTGCTTTCACACTCAACACACTTGGACTCATTTATCAAACATGAGCCAAAGCCAATTTGACTGTAATTTGAATTAATAAGCCAATTGTGATGAAACAATCACAACTGTGTTCAGCATTAAAACAGGTGATGCTTCATCTCTGATGAATTTTATTTTTTATTTTTATTAAAATGTTTTATTCATGCTTAATTGGAGTTAAATATAAATTCCATACAACACGTAAACAACGTTTGCTATACATAGAGCCTAGAAGTCATTGAGGCTATTGTTGCTATTGCTGACCTCTCTTTACATTACATTTAATATGTTGCCTTGTTAAAGACCGGACCATCTCCATCATTCTCCAGACACCTCCCTGTGGCTTTGTGCAAGGACAGAAAAACGTTTCACTGTCACCCTTCGTGGTGATTCCAGACAGCAACGTATCTCCTATAATTTGGCAAATGTGTTCCAGCATACACAACTGGGCCAAACTATGATTTTCCCCTGTGGCTGATGTGCTTCATTTGTGGAGTTTTCTTTTTATGCCTTTTGTTTAATGTCAAACCGCTTTAATTTTACCTGTTACATAGAGCATGGAAACAGAGTTTACAACAGTAAGGCTTTAGTCTTCCCCATCCAATGCTTACAGTACTGAATTAAATATGTTTCTTGGCTTGTAGTTCTATTAACAGCACTTCAATTTCTACTTCAGGGAAGTTTTTTTCCTGGGTCTCTTTAGATGGTCTGCAATTGAATTCCTTGTATGGTATTTTAGGGGCATCAATTTATGCAAATCCTAAATTCAGTGAACCTGCTTTTCATTTTACATTATATTACATTTTAAAACACAAATCCGAAGTATTATTTGTCACAAGTGATGCAAATGATGCCTCCAGGCTTAGCCTCCCACTGCCCCTTGTTGGCACAAAGCCAAGACAAGAGGTCTAACTTTGCACTTTTGATGCCATTCAGAGAGGTAGTCAGGCATGGGGGGAAAAACCAGGAAACACTGGGATTTGAACCCAGAATCTCCTGTTTACTAGCACTTTAACAAGCACTTTAACTAAGCCACGGCGCCATTCTCGGCTTATACATTCTGTTCAAGACTGTGTGTTCACCTGACCTTCATACGTAGAACAGTCAGATGACTTCAGCAGAGGGACCAGATAGCAAGCAGCCATCCGTCCGTGTGGCACAATTGGCTAGCACTTTCGGCTGTTAAACGAAAGATTGGTGGTTTGAGCCCACCCGGGGAAGTTGCGCTTTTCTCCAATTAGTTGTCATCGTAGCTTGCTGAGCCACAAGTGTCACCCAATTTAGGCTACAGAGCCAGGTCTTTGCTCACACTAGGCTGTTTTGCTAGATCGGCGAGAAACATTGCAAAATACACATTTCAAACAGGTGTAGTTCCGGAAATATTTCCTCATACTGGTCAAATGACAACTCGTTCCGTAGCTCTGCTTCTTTTACATTACATTAAAACAAATAGAAATCACATTTTAAAACAGAAATCCAAAGTATTATTTTGTCACAATTGTTGCGTTGTTAAAGGATACAATTTTCCACCCACTTCTTCTTGAGTTATGCAATCATGTCTTCTCCACCCACACCGCACCACCTCTATGGCTTCCAAACTTCCAATTCCAAAGAAAGGCAACCTCACCCTCCACAGCAACTACAGAGGAATTTCACTCATGGCAGTCACAGCTAAAATTTACAACAAATTGATCCGCAACAGACTTGTTCCAGTAATGGACCTAATCCTGCAGAGAAATGAAAACGGCTTCAAGAGAGGTCGCTCAACTATCATGCAAATTCCTGCACTATGTAGGATATTAGGGGAAATGCGCAATGCTAACAAGGAACTTACTATCATATTTGTGGATTTCAAGATGACATTTGACTCAATAAGCAGAGATGTTATGTTTGAAATCCTCACTCACTACAGCATTCGTGACAATGTAATAAAAGCCATCAAAGCACTCTACACCAACACCAAAACGAGAATCCTCACAACCGACGGAGAAACTGACAAGTTTGACATAGTAGATGGTATTCTCAAAGGAAACATGCTTGCCCCTTATGTGTTCCTCATAGAGTTGGACTATGTCCTTCGCATATCCATGGACTAAACAACAGCAAAGGTCTCCAATTAAAACCAAGCACCAGCAGCAGACACCCTGTAACATACATCACTGACCTGGGATTTTCTGATGATCTGGCACTCCCATCTAACCATTTAACAGACGCAGAAGAACTACTCAATGCTCTCGAAGATGCAGCAGTACACGTAGGTCTCTATTGCAATGCAACATATGCAATCAAGCCTCAACCCCTCCATCACTTCTAAAGTCGGCGTACCCATTAAGCAAGTACCTGACTTAAAGTACCTGGGTTCTTATTTCATGGACTCAGGGAAAGACCTCAGAACCAGATAAGCCCTCGCTTGGGCTGCATGCAACAAATTCAACAAAATATGGACATCAAATCTCCCAAACCAGCTCAAGATCAACTTGTTCAAATCACCGGTTGTACTGATGTATGGTGCAGAAACCTGGACCATAAATGCCAGGCTGTACAAGATTAGATGTTAGATGGCTCCTACACTAATCTGCTACGCAGAATCCAGAACCTGTCATGGAAGAACCACCCAACGCTACAACAGTTCTATGGCAATATTTCAAAATTGAGCGAGCGCCTAATCGAAAGACAAACACAATTTGCTGGCCACAGCAATCGGGCAAATAATGGAATCGTATTGGATGTTCTGCTATGGAAACCTTCAAAAAGGAGATCGCTGGTTGAGGACCCTTGCCATTATCTGCAGTGATACTGGCATTGACAGGTAGGACTTGTCAACAATGATGGCCAACCATTACTGCTGGAGGAAGTTGTGCTTGGACTATCGCCCAAGGGCGACCAATGATGATGAGTGTTCAGAAACGGCAATGGCCAAAGTGGGGCTTGACCCCACAACCCTGAGAATAAATGTAACAACAGTTAGTTTATCCTAAAAATAAACTGGTAGTTACCAGCTCATGACATGGGCTAAAGTGTTCACTAGCTCATTACTACAGCTAGCAATTTGGATCAATCACAGCATAAAAGTTTATTTTTACGACAGAATTGTTCTGTGATTTCAAACATAGCGGGGCAAAGTCAATGAAGAATGCTAGCTAGCTAAAACAAAGCGGCACAGTAAACCCCACTCTCAACACAGAATGTTGTTGTTTTCGTGTTGCAAATCGGTAACCGTTCGGTTACTGTATTTTAGCAGAAAGAAAAATATTTGTTTTGCATGTAGCTAACTAGCTAGCTATAATAACATAACTTTCTTTCATATTTTGAACTCACTATAGCTAAAGTTTAATTTACTCAATTTGCAGTAAGTAAGCCTAGCTAATGAATTAATGACACTTATTAACTTATTATTAATGGCACTTTCACTAGACACATAAGTGAATTCATAGTCAGAATGACTGAAAATCGGCGGAAATAATTATCTGTATCTTCAAGTTATCTTGTGCCATTAAGCCATATACCATGAATGTAAAAAAAATTAAGACTTTTGAATATATGAAGATTGATACATGTAGCATACTTCTAAATCTTCAGGTTGTCACTGAAATGGCAAGTTTTATCAATGTTGCTGCAGAAAATGCCAGTTGCCAAACAACCTTTTACACATTGCTGATTTATTTGTAGAAATATGGGAGTGCCTAATATTCCAGTATTGCGTATATTGATGGGAAAGTAAACCCAGATACATATTTATTTATATACTGTCTAGTTCACTCATGGATGGAAACATGCAGTTTGTCATTTTCCTGCATTATACAGCAGAGGAATGCAAGCAGTGTTCAGGAAAATAAACAGTAGCTCTGTTCATGAACTCTTTCAGAAAGCACCAGCCACATACATGATTTATGTGAGGAACTCTAAAGTAAAAAATCCAGGTGTGTCAATGCAAAATCCATTTGAAGTCATAAAATACTGCAGTTTATATTCTGTTTTCCATTCCTGATGTCTGGAGTATTGGAAACCATGGCTTGCATTTGAATAATGTCTCTTTTAAGGAAAGAAAAACAAAGCCCAAAGCTATATTGCCTTGTTTGGACTTTGATGAAGTATGACCATGGGAGGAATATAGGCCTAGCCAGGAGTACTTGTCTCATATGTATATTATATTTAGATAAGACAGGTATAAATGACAGCCTATATGATAGACTATTTTCTCCCTTTGGTAAAAAAAACCAGAAAACAATTGCTACATTTATCGGCTCTGAACGAATATGTAACCACTGGTTTCAAAAAGTTTTAATGTATTTCACTGGATGTCAGGGATGCTCATACAAAGTTATTAGTAATGTATAAGCTTTATGTGAAGTTAAAGGTTATTGAATATAAAAAATGTGCATGGGTTAAAAGTGATGTATAATTTAATACATTACATTACATTACAATTAATGGCATTTGGCGGACGCTCTTATCCAGAGCGACGTACAACAAAGTGCATACCCATAAGCAGGGATAAGTGCGCTGAAAGGCCCTAGAGGGAAGTACAATTTCAACTGCTACCTGCACAAAGAAACAGATAAGGACCAGGGCCTATTTTTTATTTATTTTTTATTTATTTATATAATACCACAGCATGGAAATGTATGAGCAAACCCCTTAACTAGCCAAACATACAATACAATCAAAATGTATAACAATTTCAGAATTATACACCACTGTCTTATGCTTATTTATATTTGCATTATGTTATCTTATTATTGTAATCTGTTGCAACAGAAAAGTGGAAAATGGTGGTATAAGCAGGAAAGTTGAGCTAAAATGTCTTTTAAATTGGGGTCAACTGATTGTTATGTACAGGAGTGATCTTCTGATTGACTGCATTGTCATTGACAAAGCCATTTGGGAGTTCCTTTTGCATAGATGAAGTTTAAAATATAATTTACCTATTTTCAAACCAATTTCCATGGTGAAAATGAGAACGGATATGATCAAACTGAAAATTCATGCTGTTATAAGAAAACAAAGTAGAATAGGATATAGAAACATTGTTATGCATCATAATGCAAACTGACTATATGAAATTGACATGAAATTAGCAAAGTGAATTAATGCACTTGCATCTCATTCACTCTGTTTCTTTCTCTCTCCGACACACACACACACACACCACACAGCAGGAAAAGAGACGGGTAAATATTTGTCTTGAAGAAGGTCCTGGTCTCAGAGAAGGGCTAGCGGGCAGGGAAGGCCATATCTTTTAGCTTTGGGCTTGTCTCAGGGCTCCGTTCGAAGCTGGGTTTAACAGAGAGAACACATTTTATCTGTGCAACACGGTATTCCAGTAACTTTTACCAGGATTTTGATATGTTTGGAGTCATATTGTGGCGGCACAGATGGTGCAGTGGGTAGCACTGCCGCCTCACAGCAAGGAGGTCCTGGGTTTGAATCCCCGTCGGCCAGGGCCTCTCTGTGCGGAGTTTGCATGTTCTCCCCGTGTCTGCGTGGGTTTCCTCCGGGTACTCCGGTTTCCTCCCACAGTCCAAAGACATGCACGTTAGGCTGATTGGAGAGTCTAAATTGCCCGTAGGTATGAGTGTGTGAGTGAATGGTATGTGTGCCCTGAGATAGACCGGCGACCTGTCCAGGGTGTATTCCTGCCTTTCGCCCAATGTATGCTGGGATAGGCTCCAGCCCCCCTGCGACCCTGAGCAGGATAAGCGGGTTCAGATAATGGATGGATGGATGGAGTCATATTAAAAGTGCTTTACAGCGAAGAAGGGGGAAATTCTCCTCAACCATAACCAATGTGTAGCAACCACCTGAATGATGCAACGTTAGCCATTTTGCACCAGAAAGTTCACCACACACCAGCTGAGGCGGAGAGGGTGAGAACAATTATTTAGGCAATTATATCAGGGGGTCACAGGCTGCAAGAGCCATGTATGGAATTTCACCAGAACCCCCTACTCTTTGAGATGAGTGTCACAGGATCTTTAATGACCACAGTCAGGACCTTGGTTTACTGTCTTATCCGAAAGATGGCGTCTCCTACAGCACAGTATCTCCATCACCGCACTGGGGCATTGGGGTTTATTTGACCAGAGGAATGATCACCCCCTACATTTCCAGCAGCTCCTCATAAGATCATGCAGATACGGGCAGGAGCTTCAGTTAATGTTCACATCATCGGAATGGGGAAAAAATGTGATCTCAATGATTTTGACGGGTTGGTTTGGGTATTACTGTAACTGCTGATCTCCTGGGATTTTCATGCAAAACAGTATCTAGAGTTTACTCACAACATGTCAAACCTTGCGGCCGATGGGCTACAATAGCAGAAGACCATGTCAGGTTCCACATCTGTCAGCCAAGAACAGAGAACTGAGACTGCAGTGGGCACAGGCTCACCAAAACTGCTGAGGCATACAGATGGTAGGGTCAGAATTTGGCAGCAACAATGTCAATCCATGGACCCAACTTGCTTTGTGTCAACAGTCCAGGCTGTGGTGGTGGTGTAATGGCATGGGGAATGTTTTCTTGGCACACTTTAAGCCTGCTAATACCAATCAATCATCGCTTGAATGCTACCCTGGGTGTGTCGAAGTGTTCCTGAGCAAGACACCCCCAAATGCTTATTACGAGCTGGTTAGTGCCTTGCATGGCAGCCAGTCGCCGTTTGTGTGTGAGTGTGTGTATTAATGGGTGAATTAGAAGCATCACTTGTACAGCGCTTTGGATGAAAACACTACATAAATGCCAACCATTTACCATTTGTGCATCCCTACATGGCCGCACTGTTCTTTTAATGGCTACTTCCAGCATGATAATGCACCATGTCACAAAGCAAAAGTCATCGCCAATAATTCAGGAGCTGACTGTAACCTATGTAACATGAATAGGATCACACATCTGGCAACGTAACCTGGGATACATTTAATTTGTAATTCAGTCCTTATCCTGAAGGTGTCACTGTAGGCACTCAGTCAGTAATCAGTGGCAAGCAGTCAACAAAACCGATTATATAACTAAGGGCCAGTTGAAATGCTTCTGCAAGGGGTTAGGTCTCTCATCCAGGGGTGTTCCATTTTATCAAAAACAGCCCTTTGTGAATGCAGGGTTTTGTTTGAACCAAACGCTAAAGGTTGAAGTCATTACTAAAGGCCATAACAAGTTGCTTATTTTAATCAGGTGTCAGTGGCCTGTTCTTACTCTGTTTCTAGGATACTATTGGAAACTGCTGTGGTAATCAAATTATTCATTGACAATTAAGGTACACTAGTGTGTTGATTGGCTGCAGAAAGATTACACACTATACTCAGTGTGTTTCCACATTTTGTTGAAAGAAGAGTATATTGCACAAAATATTGCATATTTTAGTTGTTTATGGAACCATTCATCATAAGTGTGAATTGTGAAAGCTCCCAGTCAAAGAACAATTTTGTCTGACAAAGAAACCTTGAACTATATTGGGTTTGTCTATGGAATTCCTTTTGTAAACATTTTTTCTGGGAGTCTAGGAATGCATGGGATAAAGGGGTGGAATTCTTTACTCCTTCATCTGTGTGGTGTGAAATATATGAGAATTTAGTGTACTGTACTTTCGTAGATTCTATTCATGTGTGCTGAAATGAGAGTGATGTTGGGTAGCATATTTAAGGCAGCAAAGCCCTGCGTCTACATTGTCTACCATTACCCGTGTGTTCCTCTGTGGGTATGTTCTGCTCCCACTAATTCACACAACAGCTGCTGAGACTAAACAAAAACAATGTTTTCTCAAAGGCTTACAGCAAATAAATGACAAATGATGTCAAAGTCATGTCATTCTTTAGTCAGAGACAAATTGCTTCTTCACAAAATTTGTCAATGCAGGCTAATTAACTGGAGCATCTGGCTAAACAATAGTCAATTTGCACAGTGTAACTTCAGATCAACTTTGAGAAACACTGCTGTAAAGAAATTAAAATAAAATACTCTTGGTCAAGCAAGATGAATCCCAGAAACATGAGCCTGTCCTCAGTCAAATCATGTTGATAGAAAGGCACAGTATTTCACACTACAAGGTGAGTTTGACATGTTGTTGTAGTATTCCTTTCCAACAGAATGTGATGATAAACGATAGAAAAGACTAAAATTGTGACCATAAAGTGAGGAAAAATGCCTTTTAACTATCTATTTATCAAATTTCAAAAGAAAAGACAATGATCTTAATTAATCGGTTGTTTCATAACAGCTAATAATGGCCTTGATATGGCCCATTCAGGTAATTTCACTGTTTTTACTGCCTACTCTGTGACACTGGAACGAGTGTCAATAAGGCATGTTCCATCTAATGTTTTTTTTTGCTACACTGTAGCATGTTCTGTGTTAATTCAGCCATAGTTTTTTATTTCTTATTTAGAGCATGATAATATCTGCGTGTGGTACCATAATAGGGACCATTCTGAACCTGAAAAAAGTACAGTTGTTTGGAAAAGTGCACTGTGAATTGTAGCAGAATGTGGTTGTGACTTTAAAGAATCAGCATTTGACCCATAATTGTTTCCCAGCAGTTGATATGATAAGGTGAGGTAAGGTGATGCTGTCACGGATCAAAATCAGCTGCCATGCTGCGGATATCTGCTGCCAGTTGCTGGAGCACTGGGAGACATGTCAGAGATCACTGGAGTGATGGAGGATGTGTCATTTATAATGAGCCATGAAAGACCGTCTGGATTATAATGAGAGGCTTTGTTAGTGCAGCAAGGTCATTGCCTTTTATTTAGAAAAAGCAATTAGTGATTATCTCTAATAGGCAAGGTATCTACTTCAAGCACTACATGACAATGGTTATCATTTATTGAATTCCAGTCAACTACTGTGGTACACCTCAGGTCGTGTCTGAAACAGCTTACTTGCCTACTATTGCATATATAAATTAAGTACCCTGGATGAGTAAGTCGTTAAGTAGGTGGAAAGTCTGGAGTGTACTTAAATGGAGTGTACTTAAAATCCCAAGATGGTATATGTACTTCCTGGGTTTCACTGTGTGTGCGAAGCTACTATGTCTTCAAAATATCTCCTAAACATACTGCAGACTGTCCGACATATCCTCCATACATATACCATTTTCCAATGGTACAGCAGAAGTGTCATGAGACAACTGCCCTTGTAAAAGCTCCACCTCTTCCTCTATGGTAACACTGAGAGAAGATTTTGCCTACTTAAAAACTTTCTCAATCAGTGCACTCACAGTCTACATTCAGGAGTACAGTGCACTTTCTGACATTGTCCAATGAAATGTCCATTTTCCATTTTCCATTTCATTCATATCATTAACGAACCCATTCTCAGTGGACACTAAATGTAAGCTATTGTGTTCTATAATTTCAGTTAAAAAGTTACAATGTTTTTGGTATGTGGTCTAGTATTACATATTAACATTTATAATATACAATCATTGTTGATAATATTACACTATATCATTAATATTTAAGAAGACAAAGAGCATTCTAATACTGAATTCTGTGTTTTTTTATTATGTCGTGTATTATAATGTCAACAAACAGAATGGATGCAATTCTAATATTGCACTGTGAAATCCAATTAGTGATGTAATGTATTATATTATTAATATTATAGAATATAACAGACCTAATGAATTATAGTGTGGAATAGATACATTGTTTATTCAAAAGAAGAAACATCTCTTTATGTTCTGGACATTTTAATCATGACAGTTGGAATGCATGCAATTCAGATTTTACTGTGAAATCCAGTTAGTGATGTAAGGCCCACTGTTTTTTTTCTTCTTCTTTAGAATAATGGATCCCTGGTGTGGTGTCAAAATCATAAGCATTGCTCTAAGGTAAGCGGGAACCCAGCGGAATTTCATTCAAATTAAATTAGCATACATTTAATTCACATTAAATGTATTCAGGATTATTCATATTTAGCTAAATGCAATGTTATTTTATAAAGTAGCTGTGTATGAGACTCTTTCAATAATATCTTTGGTATAGAAGTGACTTTGGAATGAGTTGGACAAGGATTCTAACACAAAGATGACATTGCATAAGTGTCACAGCACTGCCTTGCATACCTCAAGCAAATTTCACTGTAAAGTACACATTAAAATTTTGACCATAGGTCACCTCTTGCTATGCAATGAATGCGAACAATGTTAATGTACAGTAAATGTTAGGGATGAAATGGTAAGAAGTGATTATTATTGACTTCTAAATAGGGTGTACCAAACAATAACTACGACTACTTGATAATATAAACAAACGTTTACAGTAATGTGCAAAAGTCTTAGGCACCTGTATAACATTCTGTACAGATAAGGTTCTGTCAGAAATAATACAATGAAAGGTCCTAAATAAACGTACTATACATTTGACATTACATTTTTGTAATTTGGCAGAATAGTTAAAGACTGAATCAAATCGATATTTTTTGTGACCACCCTTTTGCGTTAAAACTGTATCACTTCTCTGAGATTGCCAACGCTGTCCTGCAGTTCTATAAGACAATCAGCATGGAGGCTCTTCCAAGCATGTTGGAGAGCTTGCCACAATTATTCTGCAGACTTTGGTTGGCTCCTTGCTTCTGATCTCAGACAACCTTGATCAAGTTTTTATGTAAAAAGTAGTTAATTGCTTAGAGTAATATGTTATTTATTTATTTATTTTATTAAATACAAAAATGTCTCCGTAAAATTTAATCTTTTGGAAAATGAATATTTGGAAATCTCAAATGTGTTCTTTTATACTAACACACACAAAAAAATCAACATATATATGATAAAGTCTAGGGTGTGTAAGACTTCATGGGGGCGACATGGCTCAGGCAGTAAGAGCAGTCGTCTGGCAGTCGGAGGGTTGCCGGTTCGATCCCCTGCCCGGGCTGTGTCGAAGTGTCCCTGAGCAAGACACCTAACCCCCAAATGCTCCTGATGAGCTGGTTGGCGCCTTGCATGGCAGCCAATCGCCGTCGGTGTGTGAGTGTGTGTATGAATGGGTGAATGAGAAGCATCAATTGTACAGTGCTTTGGATAAAGGCGCTATATAAAAGCCAACCATTTACCATTCTGCGCAGTACCATATGTTTTAATAAATGGTCAATTAGTGCGAATTAAGATCAGTGTTACTAAAATAACATCTTCATGTGGAAAGCATTTTGTCTCATAAATGGAAAGGAACGAGAGAACTGTTGAATTCAAACAGCACAAATGCCTCTCAAGTCATCAGTAATTGCTCTGTCACTATGTTTATACAATCATCTTTTATAGAATATACATATTTAACTATGCACAATTATGTTTTTATGCCAGCTTTTTTTGGTATGCCTGTCATACATACATAATGCCACAAACAAAATGCTGACCACAATAGGGCCATTTCTCTTCAGTTCATGGATATAGAGTGAGTGATTGCTAAATGAATAGACGGGGCAACAACTTCCACAGGATACTATGACAAAGGAACTTTGATGCATGTTGAATATTTTGTCCCTTGACCATTCCTAAGCCACCTTGGTCAAAACATTCCTTAATTTTTTGTAGTGAAAAGTTGCTGGAATGCTGTCTTGACTTTCAGGTGAATGCCCAGTTCAATTTGGTTGAAAAGTGAAAGCTTCACTTGATGACTCGGATGTAGCTAGTCTGGCTAGCTATATCCTGGTAAAACCTGAGCTATAACATTAATCATGATGTTCAATTGGTGCATTTACAGTTCAATCACAGAATTAAAGTTCTGTATAGCGCACTTCACAGAAAACTGTTGCAAGGACACTTTACAGAGCAACACAGAAGGGAATAAAACATATCAACTCTAAGCTCAGAAATAGCATATGCTGTAAATGACTCCCTTATGGGGAGAAATACCCTCAAACAGTGGCTAGAAAAACTCCCCTGCGTGAAGAAATCTTGGGAGGAACCAGCTGGAAACACTCTAACTTTACCTGAGCCATTTTGTCTGTGATCTTCTTTGGAAGCCGGACTCAACGTTGACACTGAGGGCACATTCATTTCGGGTGAGGATCTTTGCATATACTGAAAATATAGGAAAATGTATAGTTTGCCATTTACTAGCACCTTCATTGAAATTGTTACAAAGGGGTAAGTGATTAAAATAATTGACCTTCCGCCCACATATGTCTCGTAATGCTGCACGTTAAAAGATGGACCCTTCATTGGTACCAGGTACGAGAGAGCGAGAACTTGAACAAACTTTGGACAAAGTTAACAAGGTTAATGTGTTTACCTTGCAAGACTTGAGCTTGGATGTGAGGAGAGACACAGGTATCGGAGTAAATACATGGCCTTCCAGATGAAGGCGAAGGAATTGCTGTAGCCGGTGAAAAGGAAGCCAACACCTGTGAACATGGACTGGCTTGCTGCACCTGCTTCAGTACTGACACGAGTAGGGCGGGAGGTCATGGTTTCCACAGAACAGATCCGCTTGTCCAAGCTACCGGGAGAGGCGGATTTGTTGGTGTAGATGCAGCAAGATGCCTGCTTCTGCAAAGTGGTACCACCATCTTGCAATTCCTTCACTACCAGAAGGAGAAATTTTGGTACTGTAGATGGCATGTGCTCATTTTAAGATGTATCTATGATAAATAAATATATTTTCCCATTTGAAAGCTTGTGTATTTGCAGTTAGCCCGTCATAATTGAGGCAATGGCAAATATAATCCCTGATATTATTCACAGTAGTTTATACAATAGAAACCTGTGGTGGTTTTCATTTGGAAGGAAGAAAATGGAAGTCAGTGCCCACACATAAGCAAGTCTTTAAGTTTGTTATTCTCTAAGGTGGAGTAATTTGCAGAGTACATACTGATAGAATATACTGATATGCAGTATACGGGTGTATTCATTATTGAAAATAAAACTTAGTAAAAAAATGTTTACGTAAGAGCGCATGTCTGAGTGATTCTGAAACACTCCTGTAGTTTAGAACATAATACCGTCATTGCTGTATTGAATTGTACAATAATTGTATGAGGTATTCACAGCTTTCATATTTATCTGTGATTCAAAGTGTCCAGCCTGGTATTGTATTTTGTGAAAAGCACTTAACAGATCAGTTATTTGAGGCATGGTTAGTGTTGGCAACTCTCAGCAGGATAACCTTTGACCTTGGGAGACCAGAGGACTGCAGTTTCTTTTACCTTCATATGCTGACAGAGTGGTCATTTTAAAAAACTTTTTATTTAATGTTATACTGTATATACAGATTGGCATGCAGAAATGGATAGACTCAAGTGTCCATTGCAAAATTTTTCAAATGAATGACTTAACACTATCTAAAGATGCAATGGAAGACGCCATATTGTGCAGTACTAAGCGTCGTTATGGTTACAAACAATATTTAAAGCTCTGGCTGGATCTGATTAGGCGCGTATCACTCCAAAATCTAACAGTGTGGACATAGCCACTGTCCGACAGATAAGAAATACTCTTCAGGAGGCTGGCGTGGATGTGTCAGTGACGACTCTTTAAAAACAGAACTAATTACAGAGTAAAAACAGGATTACCAGATTACAGTTTACTAAGTAAGAAGTACCTAAAAGAGCTTGCCGATTTCTGGAAAAAGATGGACTTGCATCAGAGTCAGAGAAAGAACAACGTGTGGAGGCCAAAAGGAACTGCGCAAAATCTACTGAAGAAAGTACTCAAGATAAATTGTTAACAGTAATGTACAAGTAAAGTATTCAGTAAGCACTTCATTTGGTAGACCTGCACAACAGCTTGTTAATGCAAATATTGGATCAGCCAATGTGGCAGCAACTAAATGCGTAAAAGCATGCTTATATGGTGAAGTGGTTCAGATGTTTTTCCAGACCAAATGTCAGAATGAGGAAGAAATGTGGTCTAAGGACCGTGGAATGAATATTGGTGCCAGACAGGGTGGTTTGAGTATCTCAGAAACTGCTGATCTCCTGGGATTTTCATGCACAACAATCTAATAAATACATAATAATGTGCTCATTGAGTGTATGTCTGCAAGGTTCCTGTTCCACAGATTATACATTGTGAGACTGTGAAATGAAAATTATTTTGTACATGCATATAAACCAATAAGGTGGCAAAAGTAGGAAGGTAAAGTGATATTCCATATCTCTGGCAGTTGGTAGATTTTTCATCCACTTCTGTCGATGTGTGGGGTCATTCCCTAATGACTGTGGAAAGATAATGCTTTAACAACATACCTCTGCCTTTTCAGCTAAGTAGATGGGAGCATTAGGAGAGTCACAGCATCATTAGTGTGCCAAAACATCCTGCCCCCATTTCAAACGAACATGTGTCCTGACTTAAAGAATGTAGGCCTTTGTCTAAGTTGTGGTCATTTTCCTCTGCTTACACATGCAGGCTTTGACAAAATTGGCCAAGCTTAGTATAATTTGGAAAAATAGATGGGCTGCATCCTCATTGTGCCATGCTTAAGCAGACCTGGAGGTAGCTCAGGGGCTCTGCACAATTACAGCACAGTGAACAGACTTGATTTCCTTAAAAATCCAAATGGATAATCAAAAACGGGGGATAAAGGGAAATAGCTTAAAACTATGAAAACATGAATCTATGATTCATTTCATAACCATGTCTTTTCATTTCATTATCAGGGACAGGACAAACAGCATGCCATGTTCTTATTCTTTTCTGCATTTCATTTTAAATTTCAGCTCACGGATGTAGCATATTCTTTTTTTAACAACCAAAAACATATCTCTTGGGAAATTCAGATGCGCTCCAATCACAAGCAGAACAGATTTAATCCATTAACCATGCATTACTGTTAAAGCTATTAGTGACCTATTGACATAGCCTTGCAGAGCTTGTTTTTCTCCTTTTCCTGTGATAGCATCAACCAAGAAAGGACATTTCATAGCTTGGCAGTGTAAAAGCCTTTTAGGAAAATGCTGCTAGATAATGGGGATTAAATTCCAAAACACTGTAAGTGGTATACCAAGGTGTTTCATTTGCAACTACCTGATAATATTATATTTAAAATCTACACACAAAAATGTAAAAATGTTTTAATGTTCAATTTCACTGTGTTAACCCTTTCCACTTTGCCCCCTAGAAGGCAATTGAGTCTATCCATTTCCACCTATTTTGTACAAGTTTTATAAAAGTGTCAATATCTCTCAAAAACTATTTACTGCACACACATCGTTGAAGAATTAAATTAAAGAAAAGGCTTGTATCGTTCATAAATTTGAGACAGAACACATTTATGTCAGGGCATGTACATACACTATACACAAAACTTACATTAAAAAAGGGATGTGAAAATGAAAATATGAAAATTCTAATTCCACGTGAGTTTTCCCAAAACTGCACTCAGATGTCCTCAAGTGTCCCCAAATCGCTCCAAATAAAAAACATCTACATATACTTTTGTTTTATTCACATACAGTGGTGTGCAAAAATTTTGGCACCCCTGGTCAAGAAGCCTTTACTAATATCTAAGTGAACAGAAGCAAACCTGACCTCTAAATGGTACAAAGTTAAACATGACACATTTCTTAAAATTTTAAAGCAAGATTGGAAAATTTGGAAAAAGGCCCTGTGCAAAGGTTTGGGAACTCGGTCAGTTAGTACTTTGTAACTGCCGGCTAGTAGTCTTTCAATTCTTGCTTTTGGAATTTTTCCCAATTCTTGCTGGCAAAACAACTCTAGCTCAGAAATATTCTTCGGCCTCCTTGCATGTACGGCATGTTTGATATCTCTCCACAGATTCCAAGACCTTCAGCTGTCTTTCCTGGAGGTACTTCATGGTTGATTTTGAGATATGCTTTGGATCATTGTCTTGCTGGAATACCCAACCTCTCTTCAACTTCAATGTCTGGACTGAACTTTGAACATTAGCCTCTAGAATTTCTTGATATTTGGTGGAATCCATTCTTCCTTCCACTTGCACAATATTTCCTGTGCCCTCAGCGGCCACACAACCTCAAAGCATAATGGATCCACCTCCATGCTTAACAGTTGGCAAGGTGTTTTTCTATCCAAACACACCTTCATTGGTTGTGGCCAAAAAGTTTTGGTTTCGTCAGTCCAAAGCACATTGTTCCAAAAGGCTTCAGGCTTTTCAATGTTTTAATTTGCTTACTTCAGATGTTTAATTTTGTGTTGAGGTTGTAGAAAAGGCTTCTTTCTTGCTACTCTGCCATGTAGGTGTTTGTTGTTTAAAGTATTGTCGTCCTGTGAACAGTGAGACCTGTGTTTGCAACTCTTTTTTGCAGCTCTTTTGCAATTGTTGTAAAGCGTAGGAAACCCAGTACAAGAAGATGACCATGTTTTGAATTAGTTCAGTACTGAAATTACCTAGCAATGCATTTACGCAACAACAACAAGTAGTTCAAGAGGAAATTTGCTTTGGTATAGTCCCAGAAAATAGATTTTTCTTGAAAATGGCTGGACGGATTACGAAATAAACTGGTTACGAAACAGTCATAGTTTCGTAACCAGATAGGATATTTGGTTCCATAATTATGTTTGAATCGAATAATTTGCAAAACAAACTTATATTTCGACCAAAGATATGTTGGTCAGACATGCAATAAAAGTAAGCTAAGAAAAAAAACCAATGCGTTTATCCATGCAACTTCTGAATTGTATATTTTAGAAGTTGACACGATATTTAAAACACAATATTTTAAAACACGATATTTTGATGTTGAAAAAAAAATGGTATCAAGGATTGTTAGAATATGCCTTTTATGGTTGTTAACCATGACAGTGGCATTGGGGAGCCTGCTGTTTTATTGCCCTCCTTTGCAAATAAGAGGCTGACAAGCATCTAAATTGTTGTTCTCGCTAGCGGAGAGCCTCCATCTTGTGGTTTTATTATGTCACAGTTTTTATTATCTGAGAAATATGAACGCAAAAATAATTTGGGATATCGATAACTGAACCACAAGGCAGTAGCATGGATGGGGTTAATTTATACAGCAAAAAAAACTGATTAAAAAATGTCTTTCAACCCCAAAATATTCCACCCTTTTCCTCATTTCTCACACAAAAATTCATGACAAAAGTGTTTCTCAAGGTCAGTCAGCATATTAAAAACTGTTCAGCTGCTATAGCTCAACCATAGGCTCACATTAATCTTCATTAAAAGTAAGAAATTATGACATGATTGTTTGTTGAATATGACCTCTGTCCCTGACTTCAACTTATAAGTATCTGTGATTTACTTTGAGGTGGTCTTATTTATTTGGCACTGCGCATGTTTTGAAGGGCATGTTATGACTTCCCAGAAAGTAGTGAATAAGCCTTTGCTTGGTGGCTGATTTTGTTGTTGGAAAAGGCAATGGCTTTTTTTCAAGTCTAGACAACACAGCCAAAGCTCGTGTTCTGTTTCCACATGAGAAGGACCACCACCCTCTCAGTTCAAAAGCATGGTGGAAACTTCTGACCAGTGTTATGCAGTATATCAACACTGTCTGTTACATTTAGAGTTCTGCAGTTTTGGAAAAACTGAGACACTGGGCGTGGTCAGTATTATATCAGAATGTATGTTTTAAAAATGGAAGGGAATGACACTGTGAAGGGATGAATGGCAGTTTTTTATTGCTTTTATGAGAAGTTGTGCAACATTATAGCGTGCCTCTCTGCCTGCTGCTTTTTCTGATTTTCTTTCTGATTTTCAGTCTTCAGTGAGCATAGGACGATTGTATAGGTACAGAGCAAGTGGCTTGCATGAATGGTTTCTTATTGCGTGTGATATTATCAACTCAGCTATTAGTCATTTGGTCATTTATAGAATCAAAGATAAGAAACAACCTAAGTTTGGAGCTTTTTTGTGTGTCTATGTGAAGTTATATCTAAATTCTGAGTTCAAATGAGCTACATTGGGCTCTAGAATTATTGGCACCCTTGATAAATATGCAGTAAAACAAAAAAATAATGCCGGTGTTGACTGGGATTGTTGATCATTCCTCTTTGCAGAAATGTTGGTCAATATTTTATTTATGTATATGGAAGCAAACCACAGCTGTAGCACGATGATGGTATTACTCCCAGAACTGGAAGTCTCACAGAAGGATATAGAAGTAAAAGAGAGAAGAGTCTACAAGGGAAGTGGTATTGTGTGCCTAGGGCAGGATGCCACAGCATGAAATGAAAAGTTCTTCTACACTTGTTACCTCATTTTTATTCTCTAGTGAAACAGGAAGTGATGGCATGACATAATATAGTTCCTTTAGACTGATATTAACTCAATTAAAACATGATTACACAGCGTTCCAGATTATTATGCAAATTGTATTTAAGTGTCATAAAGATTAAATGTTTTGTTTTTCAATTAAACTCATGGATGGTATTGTGTCTCAGGACTCTTTGGATCACTGAAATCAATCTCAGACACCTGTGATAATTAGTTTGCCAGATGAGCCCAATTAAAGGAAAAACTAGTTAAGAAGGACGTTCCACATTATTAAGTAGACCACCATTTTCAAGCAATATGGGAAAGAAAAAGGATCTCTCTGCTGCCGAAAAGCGTGAAATAGTTCAATGCCTTATGAAAACCTTAGATATTTCACGAAAACTTAAGCGTGATCATTGTACTGTTAAGAGATTTGTGGCTGATTCAGAGCACACACGGGTTCGTGCAGATAAAGACACAATGAGGAAGGTTTCTGCCAGACAAAAACATCGGATTAATAGAGCAGCTGCTAAAATGCCATTACAAAGCAGCAAACAGGTATTTGAAGCTGCTGGTGCCTCTGGAGTCCCGTGAACATCAAGGTGTAGGATCCTCCAGAGGCTTGCAGTTATGCATAAACCTTCTATTCGGCCACCCCTAACCAATGCTAACAAGCAGAAATGGCTGCAGTGGGCCCAGAAATACATGAAGACTAAATTTCAAACAGTCTTGTTCACTGATGAGTGCCGTGCAACCCTGGATGGTCCAGATGGATGGAGTAGTGGATGGTTGGTGGACAGCCACCATGTCCCAAGTGAGGTGATAGAGTCATGTTTTGGGCCGGAATCATGGGGAGAGAGCTGGTCGGCCCCTTTAGGGTCCCTGAAGGTGTGGAAATGACCTCTGAAAAGTATGTGGAGTTTCTGACTGACCACTTTCTTCCATGGTACAAAAAGAAGAACCATGCTTTCCATAACAAAATCATCTTCATGCATGACAATGCACCATCTCATGCTGCAAGGAATACCTCTGCATCATTGGCTGCTATGGGCATAAAAGGAGAGAAACTCATGGTGTGGCCCCCATCCTCCCCTGACCTCAACCCTATTGAGAACCTTTGGAGATCTATGAGGGTGGGAGGCAGTTCACATCCAAACAGCAGCTCTGGGAGGCTATTCTGACATCCTGCAAAGAAATTCAAGCAGAAACTCTCCAAAAACTCATAAGTTCAATGGATGCAAGAATTGTGAAGCTGCTATCAAATAAGGGGTCCTATGTTAAAATGTAACTTGACCTGTTAAGATGTTTTTGATTGAAATAGCTTTTGATTTCAGTAAATATGACCTCCTAATGCTGCAAATTCAACAAATGACCATTTTCAGTTCTTTACAACCTATAAAATGTTTTGAAACTTTTGAATGTTTTGGAACAGTGCATTTAAAGTTTTTTATTTTTGAAAAAAATACTGTTATCATTGCGCGGTTTGTTCAATAACATTCGAATTATACCCTGACAGTTGATGACTTGAAAATTATGCTGACTGTCATTTGCATCGACTATTTAGGAAAATCTGAGAATTTGCATAATAATTTGTGTAGAGCATTAGATTCACGCAAGAAATTGCTCAGTTGATATACACAGATGACCCAAAACATTATTACCACTCACAAATGAAGCAAATAACTTCCATTACCTCGTAACAAAAGTGCATGTCAAGGTGTGGGATATATTAGAAGGTAAGCAAACTGTTGGTTCTCATAGTCAACATAATGGATGTGGGAGAAATGGGCAGGCGTAAAGAACTGAGCGTCTTTGACAAGGGCCAAATCATTATGGATGCATCTCCGAAACGGCAAGACTTGTTGGGTGCTTCCAGTCAACGGTGGTGAGTACCTACTAATGGTGGTACGAGGAGGTACAAACCACAAACCGGTGACAGGGTATTGGGCGCCCATGGTTCATCAATGTACAAGGGCAACAAAGGCTATGCCATTTGGACGAACCGACAGAAGGGCTACTGTGGCACAAGTCTTAAAAAAAATTGTGATGGTTACGGGCGGAATTTGTGACAACACACAGTGTATCACACCCTGCGGCACATGGGGCTGCGTAGCCACAGACTGGTCAGAGTGCCCATGCTAACGTCTGTCCACCATTGAAAGCGCCTACAATGGGCACACAAGCACAAGGTCGGAACTGGAGCTATGGAAAAATGTAGCCTGGTCACTTGAGTCCCGTTATCTTTTATATCATGTGGATGGCCAGGTATGTGTCCACTGTTTACCTGGGGAAGAGATGGCACCAGGATGCACTATGGGAAGAAGACAAGTCGGTGCAGGGAGTGTGATGCTCTGGCAATGTTCGGCTGGGAAACTACCTGGTCCGGGTATTCATGTGGACATCAATTTACCACCTACATAAATATTATTGCAGACCAGGTACACCCCTTCATGGCAGCAGTATTCTCCGATGGCAGTGGCCTCTTTCAGCAGGATAATGCGCCCTGCCACACAGGGCAAATTGTTTGGGAATGATTTGAAGAACATGACAAAGAGTTCAAGTCGTTGACAATGTAATGCTAAACTACATTGTATCTGCTAGGCAGCTGGCTACCAAGCTGTAGGATATTAGGAGGAATCACCCTGCCCTCTAACCACAGAGCTCATTACTCAGATGGTGGGGACGGGTGGCTGGTTGTAAAGAAACAATATGGCTGCCCCATTCCACAAAGAGGACATTCTCTAATGCAATTCTCAACCCTGGTCCTGGACTACTTTGGTGTATGCTGATTTTATTCCAACCTTAATTGCAATTCCTGAAGTATAAAGAGGAGTTTGTTGTTTTTAATTGGCACTTTAAATGTCTATTGAGGGATGATTTACCATATTAATGCCACATTATGTTAAAAACATGACACAAAAGATGAATATTCCGTATTCATTTAAGGATTTTGAATCAGGCACATCAGTTCTCAGGCAGCTAATGGGCCCCAGTACTATCGTATAATCCCATAAATTGTTCCTTATGGAAGTAACACTTAACGATATACAAAAATGAAAAAATCAAATGAAAAACTATGTTTCCATTTTTCAAACAAAATATTCCAAAATTTCAAATATTATGCTGGGGTTTTTTTAATGTTCCTTTTTTCCAGTATTTGTTTTAACCTGTCACCATACGTTGAAGGTCGTGTGGGAGTGGTGGTATACCGTACGATAGTACCCTAATACTTTCGTTTTCTGTAATATTCTGTGAAATATACCATTTGAGAGGTCACATTTTATATGGATTAACCGAAAGACTTGCAGCTGCAGTGAAATCCCAAATGGGGAAAGTATGGACACCTGCTATTTGAAACAAAACCATTAAACCATTAAAGCAAATGGTCATGAGCCAAACCTGCATTGTGTTCAAATCAGTTTCAGAAATAAATTACGGAACACATTTTCAGCATCCTTAATGAATCAAGAGAATTGTTGGAACACAAACCAGCATACACAGTTGTACTCTAGGACCAGTTTTGAAAATTACTGCACTAATGGGGCTCATTTTTGGAATTACAATTGTATTACAAAACAAAAGCTGTCCCTGAATAATTTGGATTAATGGTCCAACATAAAAAGAGTACTTTTGCCTCACAATGTGACCCAAATGAATACAGAATGTACGCTAAATTGCATATGAAATGAGGAGAAGCCAACAGATGTGTTGCCCTGATTTGGCTCGACAACATGTGCTGAAAGATGTGAATGCTGCAGAGGTCTCTGATGAACTCAAAGTGCAAACACTTTCAAGCACTCCAAATAAACCGCATCAGAGGGAAAACGCCCTGTCAAATCTCCAGTGGTCTCTTGATTTATTGCTTCTGCATGTCAGACAATTTTAAAGGATGAAATTGTTGATCTAGACACCTTGTGAAAAGTTCTATTTGACTAATTGTGTCAGACGAAAAAAAGTAGTTATTCATTTGTTTATTTTACTGGCTTTCTGTTTTGGGTCACTTTCTTTTGGCAGTCCTATGTGGTCTGTTTGACTATAAGAGCCTATCTTAGCACACAGCGGTCGTTTTAACTGTCAATCCCACAGAGGGAAGGTCACAGAGAGAGTACAGTAAATCAGATATGAACCACAGTTGTGTGGGAAACAGTACTGAATACAGTGAAATTATTTTTACATGACATTCCCATGGAAGGGGGGACATTTTGCCCTCAATATGCCCTTGCAGGGTGAATGTATTGTTTGGAGACTCATGATCATGGAATGTAAATCTGTTTTCTTAAGAATAACTTGCATGACTGTGTGGTGACCTTTAACTTTGGCCATGATTATGTTTCATTCAGCATTGTCCTTAACTGTGAGTCACTATGGGGAGGTGCATTGGCTGAGGTGGTAAGAGCAGTCATCTGGCAGTCGGAGGGTTGATGGTTTGATCCCATCCTGGGTGTGTCAAAGTGTTTCTGAGCAAGACACCTAATCCCCAAATGCTCCTGACAAGCTGGGTGGTGCCGTGCAATTAAGGCAACAATTTGCATTCTGGTTTCACTAATTTCTACATCAGATATCATTAAGTTAACCCAATGCTCAAAATATGAATTCACTATTAACCCCATCCTCTTTGCCCCCTTGTATTGGTGAGCTAAGAAAAAAAACCAATGTGTTCATTTTTGTGGTTTTATTACATTTACGTTTATTACGTTTTTTGCATGTTATAAATATGAACGCAACAGTAATTTCAGAGGTCAAAGATTCAACCACAAGAGAGCAAAATGGATAGGGTTAAATGTGCATAATGAGCAATACAGTTGTAATCGTCAGTCAGTTTAAAATAACAAATTACAGAGATAGCTTCATGCATGAGAGAGAGAGAAATATATATATATATATAGAGAGAACCTTTGGAGAATAGCACATTATGGCAGAGGGGGTCAAATTTGGGAGTAATTTAATGGTTTTATCAGTGAAAAGGGCAAACACAGCAGAACGGAAAAACATAACTCAGTGGAGACAGTGTTAGAATTTACTGCTTGTGACCAACAGCATTCTACCTTGAGAAGTCCTCCCAAGGGGGAAATGCCACTCCACTGTACAACCCCTGGGGTTTTAGAGGCTTTTTCCAGAAATATATGGGCATAGAGCTTAATACTATTAAGGACATATACAGAGTTTCATGGTTCAGAAGGATTTTGTGAAGACGCACATGAATGCTGCAAACTTTTAAAAACATGTTGCCACAGAGGTTATGTTTTGAATCCTCACCCTTTTGCATCATAACAAGTAACAAAGCATTTCAAATATGTATGGACTCTTGAAGCAAGGTTTTACATTTCTCTTTGACGCAAAAGCCCCAACATTTTATTTCCGCAAAAGGAACACACTCACACCACAAAATTGAAAGTCTTTCAGTATGTCGAACTGCATTGATCTACAATCTTACGTATCTGCTTATTGCATTTTTGAAGATTTTTATGTGCGTTTTTGTTTTGTTTTTTGCAATGACTTCTGCTCTGTGGTTAGCAGAGAAGAAATTATTGCCACAAGGACTTCATTAGTAGTACAGAGTACAGAGTAAAATTAGCAGATTTTACTATAGCTTTACCAGTAGATTACTATTTACTATAATCCCTGGCCCCTGTTGGACTCAATTAGACTTAAATTAACACTGAACATTTTGAAACAATAGGAACTCTTGTACTGTATTTTTCCTTTCCTGTTTGATCAACGGTTGTCTCTCACGCAGACTATTGCATTTGGCTGCATTTAATAGCACTTTCTCAGCCAATTGTTGATCTGAAAAATGACCTGCCTGAAGGTAATTTTGTTTTGGGCTCTGTACCATGCAGCTGCTAAATATCAGTGAGCTAATGACTCCTATTTCTGCATATTGCTTTTGTAAACCATACAAACACGCTATTATATTGTCTCCTAATCCCTCATTCCTAATACCCTTAATTGGAAAATTCATTAATTTTCCATTTTTTTGTAACTGATCAGCCTACTTGTCTTCCCCCCTTACCATACCCCCACTGCTGGAAATGAACTATCACTGTTACTGGGATTTGATGCTTCTGCCACCATGCCTTGCTAAGCCTTCACTTGTGAGTGTGTTTTGTAACACTTACTCGGTCACACAATGTCACAGACCTGCTCTGGAGACAGAAGGGTGCTGGCTCTAATTAACAGACAGCCATCTGTGTAATTAAGACCTGGCACACATGTGCTGGGCTCTGGTGATCCCTGTGATTGCAGCATCCAGCTCAGCCAACATGTGCACAACCCATGCAGTCTATAAAAAACAGATAAACTGTTCACAGGCTTTAGGGCAATAACTGCAAGTCATCATAATGAACAAATTAAAGAGTCGTAAACACAAAGTTTAGGCTCCCTCATCCTAGGTGGTGCCATTCATTTATTTAGAATTTCGTTATTTTGTTATCTAACTGGCTATATAGAAGGGGAAAACATAATTTAATTATTTATAATAATTTCATTAATAATTTTGTCATGTCCAGAAAGGTTGAGAGGTCAAGAACAGTCTCAGATTTTAATAGACAATCAGGTGGCAGTAAAAGCTGTTTTTAGGTTAGCTTGGGAGTCGAGGGAATTGGCTTCACTGTACAGCCATGGAAAAATAACCATGCAGATGTTTGCTGGTGAGGTGTTACCAAACTAGTGTTTCCAGATTCAACATTCAATACACTGCAGTATTTGCAGTCATCCACACATCAGAGTGCAAAGTAATAAAGGTACATATGATACTAATAATGGGTTCTATACAAATTTCACAGTACAATCTCCTATGCTTGCAGTGTTTCCGCACTGCAGCCAAATGTTTTAATGTTGCAAAAAGAAGATGATGATACCTCCATAGAGTAAAATGTAACAATGCTTAATATTTTAATGCAGATTACTTCATCAGATTTTTAACCAGTGTCTCTCTAATCTGTAACTGTGTCCAGGAAAACATATAAGAGAGAGACAATTGCAGTGCTGGTACCAGATGGTATCAGGAAGTGTTGATGTGTATGAAAAGGAATCCAGGGCACTGCCAAATAAAACCCCTTGAGATCCCAAGTGGTGGTTTCCCGGTAACATTGTGTATCCGTTACATAATCCTTTTTTGCCCGATGTACAAATTGAAAGCCCCTTTCAATGTATTCCAATTCCATGTTTACTTTGGTGAATTCAGTTTTAATTTCAAGGCCCTCTCCTTGTAGATGCTGTCAAACTAATAATAATTTGTTATGGTAACACTTTTATAAGTTATTGGATATTGATAAACAAATCATTACCAAATGACTGAAATATATTTGTAAATGATTAATACATAATTTGTTGATAACGTGTTATGTATGAATATGAACTAATTATGGATGAAACATATGTAAATGATTATTAAATAAAAATTAACTATGAAAGTAACTATGAAAATGTAATATTTACGTATGATTCAGTGTCTCACCTGTCATACTGTACATGAACTGTAAATGTATTAATAGACAATTTACTAGTAATTTACAAAGCTTTCTCCAGCCACTAATCTAGTGTGAACTATTAATGATTTACAATTGTTTTCTTTAGTTTATAAGCCATTTGTGGACTACCTTTCTTAGTGCTTCTCACCTGTTAGTTCTCCTCATCTGTTAATGTATTAATGAATAATTTACTAGACATTCACGAAGCTTTCTGCAGCCCCTAATCTAATGTCTGAACGAGTCATGATGTATAAAAATAATCATATTTTTTACTTTAGTGGACTACCTTCCCATCCATTATACATGATCTGTCACTATGTTAATACAATATTTACAAGTCATTTATCAACTTTTTTGCAGCCCCTAATTTAAAGTTGCAACAAATAACAAACTATGAACATTAATTACAGTTACAAAACCATTTTCAGTCTTGTAGATAGCTTTGTCATCCATTCCTTCTTTGTGTTGTAGTTATTTTGTTCAGAAAAAAAGGCTGTTTCTTTGGCGGAGATATTATAAGTGTGGCTGATTATGTATTCCTTCGAATTTAGTAAATTTCACACAATTAACGAGGGTCGAATTGTGCATGAAATTATTCCATCTCTATTGAGCAGGTTTAAAACTGAGGCGCAAGACAGAGACATAGAGCTAGGTTTTGAAGATGTACTGAAACAATCTGTGCAACAAGAATCACTATTTCAACCCTATTTCAAGAGCAATAAATAATCAAACAGATTATTAATAATAAATATTAATTAATGATTGCAGCCAAGCAGTAATAAAGGCTAGGTGTTTATCAGAGAAAATATTTAGAAAATAATGTAAGTATTTACAAAATTATTATGTTATATATTAATACTTGGTTTCTCCACCAAGTATTAAGTCCTATTGTTCTATGGATCAAATACTCATTTCATGCAAAAATAGGATAATACATTTATAAAATTTATATGATGTTGTTATTGTGGATTATTTTGTGATATTCTGTCTCTCAATGTTAAAATGTACCTATGATTAAAATTCTACACAGTTCCATTCTTTGTAAGTGGGCAAACCTACAAAATCAGCAAGGGATCAAATAATTATTGCTCTCACTGTAAATGATTTGTTAATGATTAGTTCCTGATTAACTAATAGCTTATAAATAACTAGGGATCATTATTATAATGTTACCCAATGTGGGGTATTTACATAATAATGTGTTTCAGGAGCCTTGCTCAAGGGCACAACAGCTGTTCTGATCATATTGTGGCTACACCGGGGTCTGAACCATGAACATTTAGGGTCCCCCTTCATATCTATTAGCCACTAGGCTACAGTCTGTACCCTTGTGCCTACTGTAGATATGCTTGGCAGGAAGCTGAATGCACTCTCTGTAACCGAGCACTTTGATGTGGGCTTGACAATAAAGTGTTAATATATTTCTCTCAGTCATTATGTTTCATTTTTCTCTCACTTTTCTCACTCTCTCAGTGTCTTGAGCCTTGCAAGTCATCCTGGGACCTGAAGGAACACCAGTGCATGAGCTTGTGTAAGGTACAGCACCAGACTGACTGTTGAAAAGATGAATCAGTGAGCTTATTGACATTTGTCCTGGGAAGTACCCACCAATTTCTCATTAAAAGCCTCATTTATTCACACCAGTCGCATATCTGTTCCAGGAAGAGGTCCCAGCCTAGTTCAGGTGCACAATGGGGGTCAGTCTGTTTTGGAAAATGCCATGCCATGGAATGCATAAGTCATGTGCTATATCTGCTGTCTGCACATGTAACCTTGTAAATTTTTTTTGCTTTGGTTCAATACAGGAGTGAGCCATCATTGATGTGTATAACCACGTAAAAAATAGACACAGAAACCAGTATACACAGTAGACCCTCCTGGTCTGGAATTGTGGCTCTCTGGCCTAGTTAGCTTAGCTTATTTAACTTAGAAACCTTAAACTATTTTGATTTTGTTTCTTCATATTTTCCCAGTCCCTGTTCCCCAAGAAGCATTATGAGTGTGTGACAAGCTGTGAGTTCCGGAGGTCGGTCGAGGCGATGAAACAGGGAGAGTGCCCCACCCCAAGGAAGGCCAGTGGGTTTGCGGCGGCATGCGTGGAGAGTTGTGATGCTGATGGAGAGTGCTCATCTGTCAGGAAATGCTGCTCCAATGGATGTGGACACACCTGCCAACTGCCCAAGAATCTCTACAAAGGTAGATTACCTGTAGCCTTGCATGCCAGGCATGCATCTCTTGGCTATATGCCTGGCAAAAGTAGTGTAGATGAGAGTCAAAGGCCTGTCCACTGCACCAGGAAATTACTAACATTTCCATACCAATCACATCAACTCATTGAATGAGGGGCTAAGGTAGTGATCAGAGGTCCAAGAACTGCTGGTTTTCCACCCTCCTTTCCCAGCTGTAAAGTCTGGCCAATCAGTAGAACAGATTACCCAAGAGAAAATAGAACCAGGGTTGGATTTGGATTTGAGGGCTACAGTTGATGATCCCTGGGCTATGGTGAAGGCATCAGTTCAAACCAGTAAAAAAAAGTCCATGAGCTGTCCATGATCAGTGTCTAAGCTGGATGAGCACTGCGATAGCCTGCCATCACATAAGTTCTGCTTGCTGACGGTTGTTCCCTCTGGCAGTGCCTATATCTCTGCAGTATAAATGGATTATGTGAAAACATTAAGCTAGTGTAAGTTCACCTGGGAGTATCAGCTAAAAATAAATGTACCTGAGGCTCAACTACATCCAGAATAAAAACCTCTTAGTTAAGGACCTCTGTACTTTGCTCAGAATGGTAATTGTGGCACTGTGTTGTGTGGTTTTGAGGATTTCATCTCTTGCTGTGATCCCGTTGGTTACGGAATCAGAAATGGCCTGTACTCTATTTGAAACCCCAACCAATAAGGTCATTTCAGTCTCCAGAAATACTTTTCAGTCGAGAGAGCTTCAGCAGCAGATTTCAGTTGAATACAAGGTGCCCTGGGCACAAAATAAATCTCTATTGGTAACAGGCTTGCAGAGTACATTTTTTATTTGCATGTTTATGCTTTGATTAATTCCCTTCCATGTGGCTTTATTCAATTTATACACAACATGCTTTGATCTATCAATGTATTTGTAGATTTTGGTTAGATTAAAGGGAGGGTGGGGGTCTGAATCATATGTTTGAAGCTGTGGATTGGCAGGATCATAGTGTTTTAATGCATTGCAGTGCATCTTAATTAAAAACCCCTCACTTTTTTAACAGTTCCATGAAGCTTGTTCAGACCATAACTCTGTAATTCTGCAATCATTCTCATAGCCAGTGGAAAGTGATGCAATAGTGGCAGTACATGTGAGCAGCACCATGATCCAAAGGAAATTAAAATGCATCACGGCAGCAACTGCTAGTTGCACGCAGGTTTTCTCATATGCCAGTGTGTAGTCACACTTTAAGCTCTGTGGGCCCTGCTTTTTGGTACAGTTTAAGGTGCAGTTGTTAAACTCCCAATGGTGGCCTATTAAGGTGCGTCTAACTCAATTTTGGTCATTTTATGACTACAGAATACAGTGCACATGTGGTTCAGTTGTAAAAGAGGTTGGCTTCAGAAAAATAAATTACCTGTAACAGTGGTGAGGGTTTAGCTTCAATATGGCCTAATATCAGCCCGTTGCTCCAGCGCACAAAATCCACAATGCTTTTAAGGTGGCTACGATTTCTGCATGGTTACATATGTTGGTTAAGCTCTGATCAAAATAGAGAAGCTAGGCAGATGGCTATGTACGGTTTTCATTATTTTTTATCTTAAAAATAATCAAATTGATTTCTTATTCACCACTTTTTATTTGTAATTCCAAATCCATCTTACATTTTTCACTGGTGTTGTACCTGCCTGTGCGCAATTTCAATGGAAAAGTTTTTCAACTCTGAAATCGTCTTGGGCTACACATTTCACAACTATATCACACAATTTAGCTAACATAGCCAGCTTCTCTGTTTTGGGCTGGTGATAGCTAGCCAGTAAAGGAAAAGATTATAGATAATTGTTTGTCCGTTTACAAGCAACCATTTCACATAGTCACATAGTAACATTAGCTAGCAAACTAGCAAAACATTAGCGCGCTTGCGGCTATTTATAACTCGATGTAATGTTACTGTATTTCACAAAACCATTTAGCAATTTTTAAATGCAAATCACTTTATTAGCATGACAAAGTCGTGGTCTATAAAAAAAACCTTTTAACTCATATCACACTAATGGCTTTGGGTCTCTCGTTATGTTGCAGCAAATTGCAGGCAGTGTATGAATTTAGAATGGTAATTAGGCTTGACCGGTACTATCTGTCAAGCACTGAACGATTATATGAAAATAATCACTACCAAGCTGTGGTATATCTTACAATCCTATAGAGGTCGCTACGTTATGTTAATGAGCTGGGTAGTACTACTGTAAGAGTGGAATGAGAAAAGAAGAAGCTAAGTAAAGAACAGTTCAACACTACGTGTGCTTCGTGCTTATACTTTCACTATAAAATACAACATAAGCATCCAATCAGAATTGAGTACGGTATTCAGCCAGACCTTTGTATAAAGCCTAATATCAGCTATTTCTTTATACGTTTATAAATTGCATATTTTTTAGTTTAGCACGCTATTTCAGCATGGAAATACACATTCACATATGGCACCCCTGGTTTAATACTTTGTACAAACACCCCAGGCAAAATATGACAGCGATGAGTCTGTTTCTATAATTTGTGATAAGGTTAGAGAGCACATTTGGAGTGAAGCCTCAGTTTCCTGTTCTCAGCTGCAGAGGTGGAACCTGGTGTGGTCTTCTCTTGCTGTAGCACAATCTCTTCAAGGTTCAACATCTTGTGTGTTCATGCTCTTCTGCATACCACTGTGTAAGTATGCATGGTTATTGGAGTCACCATCACCGTCTGCTTTAAGCAATTGGCCATTCTCCTTTGACCACTCTCATTTACATGGGTTTTCACCATCAGAATGTCTGTTCACTATAACAGTCCCTTCCCTGTAAGCTCTAAAGACTGTTGTGCGTGAACATTTCAGGAGATTAACAGTTTCTGAGATACACCCCATCTGGCACCATCAATCATTCCACAGTCAAAGTCACTTGGATCACGTTTCATCCCCATTCTGATCTTTGGTCTGAACAACAAATTAACCTCTCGACCATGTCTGCATGCTTTTATGCTGCCACATGATTGGCTGATTATATATTCACATAAATGACCTGGTGTACAGGTATACCTAATTAAGTGATCACTGATTGTATAATGTGCTTGACGGATTATTAATAGACTGATCCAGTATGCACAATTCCAAATCAGTATTGCGGCGATTAATCAATTGCTACATGTATCTGTGTAACATTAATTAGAAGTGCATAGATTCCAATGCAGGTCCCCAAGGATGACATAAAAACCACATAGAAAGCTACCATTGCTGCAATGCTATCATACTTTTTTGGAAATCTACAAAAAAATCATGATGAGACATTGTCCCTCCAAGAGGGCCCGATGTCCAAAATTTGAGGGTGGACTATAATGCCCAGGTGTCTTCGCATTGTCATTGTCACCAAAATAGGACCCTAGGAAGTTAAACCATGAAGCTGTGGGCTTGAATCATGCATGATCCACTGTAAGGCTGACTGTCTGTGATCCCCTGACCTTTTACTAGTGAGTGGGTAAAGTTGCCTGCTTGTACCATAAAATTTTACAACCGCGCCTGGTTTTCAAAACCTAGGATTCGACTCATCGCTCTGTACTCTCGTAGGAAGCAGGACGGGTAATCAAGGCATCTGTTTTCTTCCAAAGCAACCCCCTCTATTGTCTGATTGTCTATTCAGGCCTCCAGCCGTTAAAACTCATTACCACGGGGCAACATTTTTTACTGCACTGAGAGGTTGGGAGGGAATCCTTCCTGCCAGGCCCGACCTTCTCCTGAACCCTTTATGACTCTCTCCCTCTTTACTCAGTCACTGAATGGTGTGTACAGCACTGGATGTTTCATGGCAAGGCCAATTATGATAAAATTCATGTTTGGTATCATTTTTCTTGGTTTAGTGTGATTGGTACAATGGTCTCATTTCCATAGCAATGCACTAAGGATATCATAGCCATCCAGGAACCTAGGGAAAGCTATGGAAATCTGACCTAAGAAAAGTCATCTGGTTCAACCCCCCTGTCTAGATCCCCATTAGTGATAATTTACAAATGGTTAATTATGGACCCAATTTTATGGTCAAGCATCAAAGGCCTGGTTTGCTACTTAAGGGGAAGATACAAGGGGTCTGGGAGATCTGTTGCCAGACTCCCGCACCTGCCGTGTGTGTAGAAACCCTTGCCAGGTATGACAATGTTTTTACTTTGTACTCTGTGTAAAAGTGTATTATATACTATGATTTGTAACTTTGTGTTTTGGTTGTAATTTGAAGAAGTAACCTACCTGGCAAAATAAATTGTTAAACTTGATTTGTTTGGTTTTCCTTACTGACACTTAATGTTATACAGGGAATGCTTGGTTTACCCCCTCGAGCTGGTCTAGGGAGGATGAATATTTACGCTTAATGTATCACGGCGTATAGCACCTGTAGACCTATGATGGTAAATCCCTCGCCTCCGCATGATAGTTCATTTATGTCAAGCACAGCCGTAGCTAGGTTGGTCTGCTTGGGTCCCTAGGCTGTAAACAGATATACCCAAGAGTAGCTATTCCTGCGACCTCTGATGACTGTAGATATCTAGTCAGTTCGTGAGACGTGCACATAACGCGCGATGTGACATGCGGCGGTACCAGCAGAGGACTGTTCAGAGAGTAAATCTCAGTACAGGATTCCCGTAACAATCAAGTCCAAATTTAGATAATGAGAATATTATACAATTGGACCTAAAGTCTATAGAAACTGTAAAATGCACCATTCCCGGAGTTCTGGGTCAGTCCATATCAGTAAAAAACGGAAGGCAGAGTGATACTACTGTCTTTGTCACTTGGTATTTCTCTGACTGATCTAGTTTCTCTACGGAATGGGTTCAATTGGGTAATAACATCAACCTCTTCCCAAGCAGCACCTGAAGGACACGCAGATACCTTCGGCCTACACAGCTAGCTTCGTCCTTGGGTTAGCGGGGGCTTACACCACTGCAGTTTCAGTAACGTACTTCTGGGAGATATAACCTAATATCCTAAACTGCGTTAGTAAGTAATATGGAAAATTGTGCCAATCATGCCGCTCTAGATATCTGGTAAGATAAACAAGGGAATGCAATTCCAATCCTTGTTGTAATATTATAAAACTGAATAATTTAACCCAAACTACATTGAAAAGCTCAAATAGATTTATTTTGCATATCAGCATTCATATTGAAGTGATCTCCTGTACAGGATATGTACTGGTTTATGCCAGCAGCCCAAGCAGAGGACAGATGAGACATGGCAATGTTCTACACTCGCTGATTATTGGATAACAGAAATTGAGTGGGATTTGTGGACCGAGAGAACATGAGTGTAAATATTAGTGTGAACAGACTGAAGCTACAACGTGCATTGAAGCACAAGGACTGATTCAACAACAGTATGCATGTCAATAAACTTGTTTAATATTGGCTTCCAGGAGTTCCTTTCAAACCCAGAAAGGAGCTGAGCTTTACTGAGCTCCAATCCGGCCATCTGGAGATCCGCTGGTCCTCCAAGTTCAACATTTCAGCAGAGCCTGTTCTATATGTGGTGCAGCAGAGGTGGAATTATGGCCTCCAGCCCAGTGAAGACCATGCCACAGACTGGCAGACTGTGGCACAGGTACATTATTTGCACTTATAATTTAGGAATTTAGTACCTTTCTTGAGCCAAAATGACTCACAGATGGCTGCTAGAAAACCACCAGTGCACCTTGCAATAATTACAGCTAAAATTGTGTCACTACCCACATAAAGATACATGCAAATAGACATGAAAAGGAAGGTGAGACAATTATGTAATTAATTATTATTTTGCACTGATCTTCTTCCCTTCTGTGTCTCCTAGACTACAGAGGAGCGTGTTCAGTTGGCAGACATCCGGGCCAATAGGTGTCACCAGTTTTGTGTGGCTGCTGTTAATGTTCATGGGACCAGAGGCTTCACAGCCCCTAGCAAGCATTTCTGTTCTTCCAAAGGTATGTTGGCCATTGTGCTTCTCCATTGTTCATCTATGGTCTCATGTCAAAATGAAAAAAATTTAATAAATCCAGCATCGGTAGTGAGAAACAGGTTGCAAAGAAATACCTATTTCATTTTTTTTATTTTTATATTTACACCGACAATAAACTAATTAATTTGAGAAATGAACAGTACCGATATATTAATTTTATATTACAGGGTTTGTTTAATGGGATGGCAATCATCTGAAAAAATAATTTTATCCACAGCTTAATTTGATCTTTGTTTTAACCATATGCATGTGGCCTTCTCCTATAACATGAATCGCATTACAGAAAACAAAGTTCTGTTCAGTAAAATCTGTGTAAAAAGGAAAAACATTTAGTTCTCAGCTCTAAGTGAAATAAAGCCTACCATACATAATTATGTATTGTCTCATGACCAGTAAACTGCAGAATCTTCATAAAAAGGTTATCCCATCTTGCAGGGTAATGTCTATTAATATCACAGTTTCTCCAATAACCTTTGAGAAAACCACAAAGGACTTTGCATCCTTGTTCTCCACATGTCTTTGTACCAGTACACATTACACAAAAATAGGCGTTATCAAAGTGTGATTGTCTTGCAATGGTTCAAATCCTGTTCTTGGAAGGACAGTAAGCCATACTATTCAGATGCATAGAGAGTGTTGAGAAATCCCAGAAAAGACTGATAACTTGACAGTGCCTTTAGTGACCATCAAAATACATATCTGTCAAACCTATTGTAGTGCTGTTTCCCTTTGTGTTCTTAGTAACCTCAATTACTCTATATTGTACATCATAAAACTGATTAGAATTCACTGTGTACTCTCATGTACACTCCAGATCTTTTTGACAAGCTGTGAAAAGTTTAATTCTTACCAAGGGAGCAGAAAAGGAATCTTAATCCAATGGGGAACATGTGTGGAGCATTTCTGTTTTGCATTTCAACTAGATTTCAATGTGGTTTTACAAGTTTCTCAAATGAAGGATTTTCTGTCTTTATAGGAATGTGGAATGCAATAGGTTTCAATAACTTGGAATATGTTCATCCTCAAATGCATTTAAACTTTCTGGAATGGTTGGAAAATCTGTCTGTGTTGACATTGGATCTTGCCTCAGTAGAGCTTAGGGTCTTCTGCGTTCTGAATGGCATGGACATTTTCTTTTACAGTAGCAGAATGCATTTGTTATATAATGTGCCATTTATCCTGGAGCTCTCCAAGATACCATAATAAATATATTTTCTGGAATCTGTTTATTCTTTGTTAAATTAAAGTGTGTGTATGTTTTATTTGCATGAAATTGTTATTCCACGACAACTGGGATTGTCTGAAATTTTCAATTCAGTTCAATTTTTCAAATTGAAAGCTTTGTTTGAATGGAGAAAATTTTCAGTACGCTTAATGAAGTCACAGTTGTACATAAAATTGGGATAATGTGAAATATATCCTGATGGTTACTATTGGATCAAGACAATCATATATATTATAAAACTCTATATATAATTTTAACAGATTTTTAATGCAATATCAAGATTTTCTTCTGTTCAAATTATCTTCTGTTCACAGTGTATTAGCTCACAAAATTTCTATTGCAAAGCTAAAAAAATTCTTCCTTAACTACTGTGTGTTCACTATTTGCTTTTAAGAGTAAAGATTTTTTTTGATGGATGTGGATCTCCTATCACAGCTCAACTCACTGTCATTAAGTGACTGATGACCCTGTAATTGATTCACCATACTCTGGTTATTTGCATGGAAAATTTGCGACTTCATTTTAGTCAAATTATGTGAAGCAAATCATAATAGTTATCTTGTGGTTATAAAGGTTATTCAGGCCTCACCATACATTATTATTCCAGAGCCTGTACATACAAACAAATAATGAATGCTATATTGTTTATTCACAATTTTGAACATAAATGTATGTAATGCTGGCACAACTGTCCTTGATTGCAGCCGTCTCAGGTTGCATGGTCCATAGGAAATAGGTTCAGTGTTAAATATAAAATCTTTAAGAATAATTGGGTAATATAAATATGTACAACCTCTGGTGGCATAATGTAGCTGTACAAGCTGTTTTGCAGTTATCTGAAGTGTTCTTGCTTTAGACAATGAACCCCTTAGCCCCTTTAACATCCATTGTAGAGTTAGCAGGTTGTCAAAAACATCTAAAATATCACAAACGATTTTCTGGGCCAATCAAAAAATATGAAATATTGAAAAAACCCAGAAAATGAGCTGTTCCTCAAGCTCAATATCCTCATTGCTGAGACTCTGATACTTCTTGACAGAGAGCTGGCCAGACACAGTCAATTAGGAAGTCAGTGAATGTAGCAGCCAGCAGAAATTCATGGCCTCCCCCATCTGTTTGGGTCCTGCTAGGAAGGCAGTCTATTCTCAACACAAAATTTCACAGTTCATGAAGGTGAGAACTGTGAAATAAACATGAGCAATTCAAGAGGGGGCACTTTGGGTTCTGTGGCTGGATACAGAAGACTGTTTTTGTTTGTTTTTCCTGCAACCACCATTAGACACAGAGCATAGCTCTGTTTCAATTTTTCAAAACACGCCTTGATCAAAGGCCAAAGCCTTTTGTGACACAACCCAAATTTATATTAAAGCTTCATGATTTTTCACAGTCCAACAATTGGTATCTTTATAGCTCCCAGTAGCTAGCTTTCTGGTGATTAGTTCTCACCCAAGTTCAGCTCAAAGATGCCATGTGATGGGAAAGACCTTAATGCTTTAGCAGAAAACTGTCATCATTTCCAGTTGGCATCTGTGAGATGCCGGAGTTTTAGAACATCTGAGGAATTTTACTGAAAAATGTCTCCGCTCTCATCTTTCCACAGCAGTTTGTATCCTAGCGAGCAAAAATTTGGCTGAAACACATTTGGTTCAATGAAGGTTAACCGGTTAACAGAGCTTTGAATGCAAATGTTTAGGGTTACAATGTCCAAGCCAGCAAAGACAGCTGTCAAATATATTTGGTGCTTAGGAGGTCGAATAGTTAGTATCTACTATTCCATTTGTTCTAGGAAGAAACGTTTGCATGAGTTCTATGCATATTTTTTTATATAGATCAGATAGCAACACCATGCAGTTTACAGGATAATAATGTATCAATATACTTCCATCCATGAAACACAAATTATTTGTATGTAATATTGATGGCTTGCGTGACATTTATTTATATTGGTAGATCCAACAGAGAGCGTGAATAATGCATGTTTATTTCACATTGCATGGATCACTTTGTAATATTTTTCTCGTCATTAGTATGCTGTACATGGGGAACGTCTTGGTACAAGATGAAATGATAGATCACAGTACTGACTTAATTCATCCCGGATGCTTGCAAGGTCATGCAGTTCTTTTCTGATATTTAGTATGTACAATAAATTGTATTTCAGCAGTTGGTGTCTCAACAGATCCCTCGGCGCCTGCCACTCCATCTAGCCTAAGGGTTAGCAGCATGACGGTCAGCACTGAGGGCCTTGTTTCTGTCCGTCTCAAATGGAACCTTCCAGAAGACCCAGACATTCCTGTGCACCATTTCAAAGTTTTCTGGTCTATGGTGTCAGCTAAGAAGAAGAGGCAGAAGAACACCAAAGGGGTCATTATTTCCCTCCTTTCCTTATATGTTGGCTGGCAGTACTCACTCACTTCTTTGAACTGAAATAATAAAATAAACGTATTTATTTATTATTAATCTTTATTTATACAGGGTAAGTTGACTGAGCATGCATGCTCTTTTGCAGCAACACCCTGTTAATTTTATAAGTAAATTACTTATTGTCTTACTTTGCTATATTTGCATTACCTCTCAATTTGGTTGCTTAGGAAAAAAGTGCAGGGCCCTTTGATTGCTGAATTCCCCTGGACAAAATTAATTGTTAGTATTTGTCAAAAAACTCATGACTTCAGTATTTCATTCATGAAGTGGAATTTTTGAATAATATTGGGTTGTTCGTTATGAAGCCATGTGCATTTTATTTTAAGTACTTTTTATTCAAAATTAGAAGGAAATACTGCATTGCTAGAGGGGTTATAAGCGGGGTTTGGTTCCAAAGTCTGGCTGGAAACTTTGAGAGTTCTGCTGTTAATTGTTGTGCATGGTTACCATTTCAGGTCCTGAACTATGTGGATCTAGAAGGCCTCCAGGCAAACAGCTGCTACACAGTGAAGGCTCAGGCAGTATCTTACTGGGGACAACAGCGTCTGAAGAGCGTAAAGGCTTCCCTGAATTTCAGTACTACCTACCTCAGTGTCACAAGTATGCATCTCTAAGGCACTGTCTGGGTGATCACTGGAGGGTCTGTATCATTGTGTATGCTGCAGTATCCAGCTAGCAAGCAAACAGTGGCCCTCTCATGGCATGCTGTCATCAGCGCTGTCGGTCTGCCTGATTTTGTTTGGATACTCCATGGCCGAGATGAGGATGAGCTCTTAGTAAGTGGTCCTTCCATTTCAGGACTACTGTAGTGCCAATTTGCTCACAGTCATGAAAAAGATGCTTGCTTGCTGGGTAATGTTTTACTGATTCATACCGGCAGCACATAAATTATTACTGCAACAATGTCAGCTTATTTATTATTACCTTGACCTTCACGGTAATGTGAAAGTAACACCATGCATGTAAATCATATGGTTGGTCTACAACAATGCGGCGGTGGTTTAATGGGCTGAGGATTGAAAGGGCACACTGACTGCTATGGACTTTGCTGGTGCAGTAAGTTTGTGACTACACATCATTAAAGAGCATTAAAGCAAACTCAAATGAATCACTGTGGAGCTTAAAATATTTATAGAGGAGGCAGGGAACTAATACTAATTATTTGGAAAATATACACAGCAAAGCTATCACTTTTCTAAATGGGTGGCCCTTAGCTTCAAAATTACAAATGGAGTATAGAATGTAATAGTCATGTGTCTTAGACAAAAAATCATTCTCTGTACTATTATTGCCAATCATTATTCAGAATTTCAACCATTGTTTCCATTTTATGAATCATGTATTTAGTATACAAACATAAAAGGCACACAGGGCTTGTGACATTATTCCAGTCTATATTCTGAGACAGTGTGACAGTGGCTGTTATGAATCATCCCATGTGACTGATCAAAGCTTTTTATTTGAAGGTTTAACATGGAATGCGTTTGTTGTGCTCTTTGCCTTGATTTATGATGTCATATGTACTGCTCATTTGTGAGTTCTGAGTAAATCCTGATGTGATAAAAAATGATTTATCCAGCAGCTGTGAATGTTTGGGTGTTTAAGCATATAGTAGAATTTGATTCAACAATAACAAGCTGAATTGTTCCTCTTTCACCCCCTCTTTTCCTTTCACCTGTTGCATGTTGAAGGACAGACTGCAAGCTCTAACCCAGGGAACCGTGCCACATGGCCGCTAGGGGTGGGAAACCCCTTCTACCAGGATGACCAGCTGCAGGTCAGGCTCTACTGGAAAAAGAGAAGGGGTAAGCATGATATCACCTGACCTATACGTTTAAGCATAAAAATCTCTACACATCTGAAAAACATCTGTTTGTGTATCAAACAAGTTATATCAAAATGATGGCAAGTTAACTCAATTTACAAAAGTTAATTTCTTATGAATTAAAGAAGCCATATCCCAAAGAAATGTACTTTATTTAAATTAAATTGGCCCTGTGTTTATGTAAGTTTATGTACAATTATTTATATTGATTTTCTGTGCTCATTGTATTCATGGTATTCTAGCTGGCAACTGTGGTATGCTAGTTTGGAAGTTGATTGTATTCTTCAAGGGTTCTGATTATCTGTATGTTTACACTAGGACTCGAAACTGTACTGTCCTCTCAGGTCCTCTTCGCACTTGTACTTGTGTTTGATCTGCACTTGTACGTCGCTCTGGATAAGAGTGTCTGCTAAATGCCATGTAATGTAATGTAATGTAATGAATAACAGAATCCATAGGCAAGCCTAGAATCAAGACTAGATGCAGAAAGCTTCCTTATATTGTCCTTATATCAGTGACTGAACAAACCTGACAAATCAGAAACACCCGTGAAGCCATTTGTCCCAAATATTATAGCACCATGAAATGGGGGACTGTATAAAAAGGGCTGTATTCCTACACAGATCACCCAGTGGATATAAATACCCTCAAATTAAAGCTGACAGTCAACCAGGGCCAAAACAACATTGTGTCACTATCCAAATACTTATGGATAAATTACATAATTTTTTCAGTATAATATGTCATAAGCTTTTATTTTCCATATTTCAATACCTCTGTGGAGAAGAACAGTTTAACAGTAAATGGCATTCCATGAAATCACTCAAAGATCTTATGTTCACATCTTGTTTTAGATGTGTGTCCTTGACATATAACCTGACCAAAACATTAAATACTAACTTTAAACCCAACCTGGAAAACATGAAGCATGTGTACTTGATCTGCGCATTAAATAAAATACATACGTGCGCCTGCCCATGTGACAAGGTCTAATGATGCTTGTATTCATGAGCCCTCTCTTGAGAATAGCTGTCACACACACTTCAATGGAAGCAGTCAGTTTTCATTTGCGAGAAATTTTGAAAGAGGGTAGAGAAAAGGGGATGAAGAGTAAGATCCTTAAACAGCCGGGTAGATGCCCCCCGCTTTCGATTAAAACCAGAGTGGAAATGTTGAGACCTTGAAAGGCACGCTCCAAGGGCAGCCTGTCAAGTCTCATTCCGTGGTCAATGTTATGTTGCTAGCGTATGTCATCACCCCCAGCCAGTCTTCACAGGAGGGCTCAGGAATGCTGGGGATCCAAGGAGCTTGGGTTTTTATGATCTAGATCCCCATAGCTGAATCATAAAGAGGCAAATTCCTCCCCCTCAAGAGCAGCTCGTGAAACCAGAGAGGGAATTGCGGTCTGATCATGCCTCAGTTGGGCGCAATTTTCCGGTTGTTGTGAATTTGAGTGCTCAGCTCAGCCCATCAGCAAAAGATGACAGAACAGGCCAAGCAAAATCTGTCACGGGGCTAACGTACGCTTCTGATATTCAGAGGGGTGTCTGGGGCAATTAACCTGAACTGTATTCCATTTCTAACCTGCTTTGTTGTTGGTACTTATAACAGCACTGATTGCTGATATACAGATCAATCCTATAATATGAGCAATAGATATGCAACATGCAACAATATGCTCTGTGCAAACTACCAGAAATTCACATTGCAATCTACCAGAAATGCTATTATCAATAAAAGGCACAATTAAACATCTATTGGAAAAGTTTAATAAACATAAGAAAAAACTTAAGGTGAATGTGGTGATGTTTTACTTTAAAACAATACTATTCATCTTACACAGTACAGTACCATCTGTGCCCCAAGCAAAGGATCCAAGCCCCACGCAATACAATGCAAGGACACAAATTCAATTCAATCTTTCTCTGTCAATGTGCTGCTTATAACTTTAAAATACTTGTTTTATTGTGAAACAAATGACCATGCAGCTAATCACATTTTAGATCACATTACAGAATAGCTTCTGAATATCATTGGTTAACTTTGGGAAGAAAAAAATATCCATACAATCCAAAAAATATCCATAAACATGTTATCAACATGTTAATCTTTCAAAAAATTGAATTTGTTTTGGATATAGTATACCCCTACTAGAGGAAATAACATTTTTATATTTTTTGAAGCATGGTTATGTCCCTTGTAAGCACAGAGCTTGCTGCTCTGAAGCAGATAACCATCTGCATACAGTGCTCCTTTCTTGATTTTACATTAGTTTCCATACTCAGTTCCATAACTCATTGTGTTACATCATAATTTCCTTTTATGATGAAATTACTCTCTTGGTATGATACATTACTCTCTCGACTGCTTATACTGGTCTGAGACTAAAATGCTTATATTGGCACCGAAGTGGAATTTCGAGACTAAATACTGTGGCCTACCTATTCACATCAGGAGGTAAAATTATCTTAATTACCTCAGTGAGTGCTTCTGTGTAGCAACAATGTTGGAGGCCTGATGCAGAGAAACATGATCTATTCCCAAGCTTATGAGCAGAAAAAAACTGTAGGAAATATTACTGATTAAATTAACTGATACATTTTGGGTATGTGCATCTAGGTAGAAAGGCTTAATAATTCCATAGCGTATTAGGTTTCAAGTTTGTTGTTTATCATTAGCAAGGTGATCACCACCATTGTTGTATTGGGTGCTAACAATATACTTGGTGATTGGTGAACATCCTGTCAGTTTTGTGCGTGTACAGTACCAGTGATGTTGCATTTTCTTTATTTCCTATTTCCTACTCATATTCATATTGTATTATCCCTTCTTGGAGCTCAGCTGCCAGCGAATACCATGTCCACTGGGGGCCTGAATTCTGCAGTCACAATGTTACTAGAGGACCAGAGAAATCCATCACCCAGGTAATACAGAGATTTGGGGCTTGTATTACAAAGCAGGATTAAGAACTAGCTGGATATCCATAAAACCTGGAACTTCTCTTTTTCGTTCAGTCCATGTTCCAAATTTAGGAGGGTCCCGGGTTTTACTCAGCACAGTTATCCTGCTAACTCCGTAGTCGTGCTTTGTGATACACGCCCCTGCTCTGAACAACAGCAACAACATGTGGAGTTAGATTTGATTATCAAGCTAAACATTTCCGAATCAGAGAAAATAAAAAAATATTGCAAAAAATACTGATTTCAAGAAGACTTGAGTTCGGAACAAAAAGTACAAATACACTAGGCTTACCGTCTGACCAACATGTTTCCCCCTCAGGAAAACTACATGACCCTCCCAGGCCTGCTGTTCTCCTGCAAGTACAAAGTCACAGTTCATGTGACAAGGTCAAAGGGTGCCTCCAAAACAGAGAGTACAACATTCCTCACCCCACCCTGCTCCGCACTCAGGGCTAAGAGCCGGAAGTACATCCAATGCCCTGAGGAAGAAGGTGAGGCAGATGACTAAATGCATGCTTATGTAGTTATTTACCTCTGTTTTCTCTCCCCGGTGTCTGTAACAATATCTCTCCTGAGGGTTTCAGTCTTCACCAGCCATTCTGCACAACAAGAGATATCCTTTGTCTGTTAAGCCAAGCACCACGGTTCCTAGATAAGGGAATTACTAGCACTCTGATCGGTTCTTCGGGGGGTGATGACACCTTCTGTAGCAGACATTCACATGCCAGCTTGCATCTCTCAACTTGTCTAAACTCCATGCGATAAGGATGCACATATTTGAAGTGAGGCATCACAAAACCAAAATGGAGGGAGCTCAGACATGATGCAGGCCGATAATCGTGTTTTGATTGGTTCAAAGCAGTGAGCGATTGACTCTCTTCTCTTCCATATAGGAGTTGTGTTGAAAGTGTTGGCCAAGCCGGAAAATCTGACTGCCTCATTCTCAGTCCATGAAGGAAACATCACTGGCAGCTTCTTATGGAGGGTGTTGACACCACACAGACACCCCCTCATCACAGGCTTCCAGGTCACCTGGGCAGAGGTCACCACGCATAATCGACACAAAAGCCTACCCAACAGCATAATTTCCCAGTCGCAGATTCTGGCACCAGTAAGCCTGCTGTCACAATTTCACACACTATCCCATTTATGCAAAATCCAGGAACATTATTAAAAGCTCAATATTGTTGTACTGCTTTTGTAGATTGTTCATTAGTCTAAAGAAAATGCTTGGTACCAAAGATCCTCATCTGTAGGTATCACCATCTTGTCTTTTTCAGAACCATAATTATCTTGTAGTGTCGAACATGCAACCGGGAACTGGCTACAAGCTAGAGGTGCGGGCAGTAACAATGGGAGGGGAGGGCCCTTCAGTTTCCAAAACCTTTCAGACACCCACCTTGTCATCTGCTCCTTAACAGTGTAAGCATGAACAGATTTACACCTGGTCAATGGTTGCTGAAAACATTCAAGACTTTCTCGCTTATCGTTTTATATATTAACAAGTCTGATGTTCCAGTTTGAAAATGCATTGCAAATGTGTCTAAAGATGAACCTATCATTAATTCGATTAATTAATATGACTATATGACTTACCTCACACTCACACTGTACCTAATTGTCCATTGATATAACAATATAATAAATGAATCTGCATGCTTCTGTTCTGGAATATTTGGTTTGACTCAAAAGAAACAGTTTAAATGTGACAACATATCTTATTCTTTGTAAAAATATATCCTCTTGCTGTATGCTGTGCTTTTTGTTATCTCTACTTCTAATGTTGATATTATTTACTGAACTGGATGTATTGTATTCACCAGCTCTCCCTGTCTCCTGTATGTGGTGTCTAGTCCCCAGGTTCAGGCAACAGCAGAGCCACAAGAGGCCACAAGGAGAGAAGCTCTGACACTGCAGCTCAGTTCATCCAATGGGACCCGAACTAGCCTCACTGACCACCACACCAAAGAGGAGGAATACAAACATTAAACATTAGTCTGCATATTTCATCTAAAGGTTATTAGATAGGCTGGGCATCTGGGCATCATGGCACATGCAGTGTGCAGTCTAAGTTTAGGCCAACCGGACTCAGTATTTCTCCAAATTAATTTCTCCCAATGTATATAATTATTGTTATTACAAATGTCTAGTACAGTCTCATGCATTTCAATGGATCCCTTCATATGTAGATTAATAGCAACTGGTACTACAAGGAGCATCCTCTCATTTTTCTGCAAAGAGGATTTTCAATGAAGGGAAGCTTTAACAAAGACTATCCTGGTGGACTACACGTATGTCATAAATACAAAATGCACTCATACGACTGTCATTTTATTCGGTAAGGGAGCAATATTAGATTCAACTATTTATTGTACTGAATCTTGTGAATTAATTTGACTGAGGAATACGATTTTATCAAATCATCTGTAGTCAATTTTAAAGATTTAATTGGTTCTGCATGACATCTGTACATATTATATTAAAGGCATAACATATATGTATCAATATGTTAGTCACATTAGTATCTTTTGCAAATTGAATTAACTTTATGTGGGAATTAATAATAAGATACTGAGCCGTAAGACAAGTGTACTCAGAACTGAAGGAATTATATACTGTATGTACTTAAATGACTGTAAAATCATTTGTATTGGCATAATGTATATATGTATTTCTATATGTACAGTATATTACTATGTGTTATAATTTTTGTCTGTGCATAAAAGTGCAACTGTAGGTATATGTGTACAAGCACACATGCAGGTGTGTTTGTATGTGCATATGTGTGGGCACACCATCTATAATAATAGTAATCCAGCCATGTTTATAAATATATAGTAATTGTATAGACACAATGTAAAAGTTGAATTGTAAATAGTAATTGTCCTTTTCCATCGCAAAAAGTGTACATACTGTTAGTTAGTAAAATGATACTGAAGACTGTGTCTCTCCATGCATGTTTTAATTAGTAAAGGTTATAATGTGTTTCGTTTGATTATGTTTTGGACACACCAGGCCAAAAGATTTTCTGCCATCTGTACCCTGAAATGTGTGTTTCTTCCTTTTAAATGTAATTGACAGGGGATGTGTTTTCCATGCCTGACAAATATGGCAGACAAAGCACATATCAAAAGAATCATCATTTTAAAGCAGAAATTAATGTTTGGTAATGTTATGGAGTTGCGGGATGACTGAAACACCATATGGTTATGAAAACAACATTTTATGTTGCTTGAACAAAAATATATACAAAATACAGTATGCACAGTACTATGCAAAATTATGCTATGTCTTAGGCACATGTAAAAAAAAAAACATAAATATAATGAAATGTTTCTAAAGATTGGAAAAATGTACTATAAAGAGCAGTAAAGAGTTAAAAATAAAATGAAAAACAATATTTGTTGTGACTACCCTTCACAATTAATACTGAATCAATTATCTTTGTTAAACTGTCCTGCAGTTTTAGAAGAAAATAGGCTGGTAGCTTGTTCCAAACACATTGGAACTTGCCACAGTTCTTCTGCAGATTTTGGCTGTCGCACATCTTTCTGGCTCTCCAGGTAATCTCAGACAGCCTCAATCAAGTTTTTATCTGAAAAGTGGTCTATTTCTCAATTTGTTAGTTTCTTTAACAAAATACAAAACAATTATCTGTGACATCCAAATGGATAGTTTGCAGTGGCATAGATAAAGAAATTGTATTGTAGCAAGTTTTATACTTGAAATCAACATTTATGTACAATATGTATTTCTTTGCTCTCAATCAGATTTATTTATTATTGATAATTTTGGCAGAAATCTATGTCAAAATTATGTTGATTTCTTTGGAAGTTTTGACAAAAATCTGATTCCATGGTAGGCACCATAGCCACAACTTTTTTGGACATATTACCTCCACACTATACGTTTTGGCTACCTCCCACAGATCGAGTGCAACGAAGTGCCTACATCAGCCCAGTGTCGGCTCCATGGTGGGGCATTCGAGGGCCATGCCCCCCTCAGCGAGCATTGATGCCCCTCCTACCACAGGCCATGGTGTGGCCAAAAAAATATCCCTATTTAGTTATTTTTGCAAACTGTAACTTAAATGAAATAAAATGAAATTAACGGGGAAAACGCATAATTTTGGGTGTGCATGGCAGGTTACTCGGTCTTGGTCAATGATCATTGGTCGCTGAGTGAACTTGTTATATTTGATTTCACTTTTAACGTTGAGCTGCAGTGGGCAAAATCCATTTAAAGTTATAAAGAATAGCAGTTGTCCGTCTAGATAGACAGCCTAATTATCGCCAAAAAATGGATTTACGAAAATGGCTTAGACCTCCTCCTCCTCAGCCTCTTCCAGCAGCAGACTCTGACACTCCGGCCACCACTACCAGTACAGCCACGGTCTCTGAGAGCCAACCTGGCCCTTCTGCTAATGCTAGCTGCGGACAACCGCAAACGGACTTAACCAGCACAACCATAGAACAACGATCTACAAGCCCTCCTAGTCAGCGGACAGCGGTTGATGATCTAGGGACTGACAGGCCTGTCCAAAAAACAGTATCCTATAACAATGCAGATAAACTAAGGAAAAACTGGTATTATGTGTCCTCACTAATAGATGTGGTTGGGTTCTTGGTTGAGAACCTGTTGCCGCTACGGGGGAAGATTGATGACATGTCACAGGGGGGGTCTGGACTTTTCCTTTCCATGCTTTATTAGACCATCAAAAAGGATCCTGAATTGGCTAATGTGGTGAAGACAATCCCTCGCAATGCCACTTACACCTGTCATGATATGCAAAATGAACTTATAAGAACACTCAGTAATGTGGTGACAGAGGCTATAGTGGAGGAAGTTGGTGACTCCTATTACACTTTGAAAGTTGATGGAATGTGTGACCCCACAGGGTGTGAGATATATCGATTGTGCTTCGGTTTGTGAATGATTCATACGAAGTTACAGAGCATCTACTGTGCATCGCTACGGCTCAGAAAGGTGACGCACAGACATTAACTGACACCGTTCTGACTGAGCTTAACAAGGTTGGCCTGGATACCTCAAAAATTCTGAGTCAGGTATATGATGGAGATTCGCTTATGTTGGGGAAACGTGGTGGTGTTCAGAAACTTCTACAGGAGAGACTTGGACGTGAGATACCATATGTGCACTGCCTCAACCATCAGTTGCATTTGGTTGTGGTTCATGCCATGTCTGCAGAGACCACACTTTTGGAGTTTTTTGAGGTGTGCAATTCCCTCTACAAATTCTGTAGGAAGCCAACAGTTGCTATGCATTATAAAGGTGCGCATCTTAAACGTCTTCTGGAGCAGAGATGTACAGGGCATCTTGCCACTGTCTCAGTCATTCTTAAGTCATTTAGTGACATAAAATCGATTTTGACCGATGCTGACTCTGTGCTGAACTATGGCGCAGAGACAAGAATGGAAGCTACAGGCCTGCTGCGCGAGGTATCTGAGCCATGTTTCATGTTCCTTGCCAACTTAACCCACAGAGTCCTTTCTCTATTGGACCCACCAAACAAACTTCTCCTGAGAGAGGACACTGACTTGTTGACGGGTTTAAGTGTTGTGGCGAGTGCAACAGCATGTGTTAAAAAACTCAGTTGTGATGAAGAGTTTAAGCAGGTGCTGGATACTGCCATGGCCACCAGCGAGTCACTGAGACCTGGGCCCAACCGGAGACGCATAGAGAGCACACGAATGGATGGTTAAATCGTTATGGGGCCTACAGGAGGACACAGAGGGGATGATGACTTGGAAACTGAACTTCGGAGATTGTACTTCAACACTATTGATTCGGTGGTTGGGGAACTGGAGCGTAGATTCAGCGAGCGCAACTCACAACTGGCAAGTGCACTTGCAGCAGTAAATCCAGAGGGTGATAACTTCCTTGATGGGAAAGCTGTGAAGCATATTCTCGACCTGTCACAATCGATTATAATTGAATTTGAAGTTGCTAAAGAGTTTTTAATGTCACAAAAGCAAGCAATGGACGGAGACTGGACCATACAGCACATCATCTCAACGTACCACAACCATCTGATTGCCATGCCCAGTGTGCTGACTGCTTTCAAACATGCATTAACATTTGGCGCATCCACAGCAATGATTGAGAATTCATTCTCCACTCTGAGAAATGTTTTTTCGGAACACAGACGCACAATGCTACACGAGAGAAAGGCCCGGTTGGTGCAGCTTGCATTCGAGAAAGACACGCAAATGCACAAGTGAATGGAAGGACATAGTACTTTCAGCAGCAACTCTCGTCGCCTGCAACTCTTCTGACGGTAAGTTAATTTCACTTCTTGAAGCCAGTCCTGGCTTTCATGATAAGGCCTACTAAGCAGGTGAATTGTTGATGGATGTTTGCTGGGTCTATCTGCATTTGTGTTTTATACTTGGCTGCCTGAAAGATATATGGGCTTATATCAGTTCTACTTGGTGTGTGGCTTGTCCATTAGGCTACTTGCTGCCCGAATGCGTGCCTCAGTATGTGCTTATGTCGGTGATAACGTCTTGTCCTGTTACTTATATGTTGTCCAGGGGTGTTTTTGATGATGGTGGAGGTTGTTATCCAATGTTTATAACCAGTGGTAGGCCTACTAAATGGTTTTCTGGAGGTGCATAAACTGTTGAAAGGTGGATAAACTCTATTTCTGACATGTCAGAGGTGGGTAAACTGCATTTATTTGCGTTTAGCCTCCACGACAGCCCTCCGTTGTGTGTCATCTGAGTGATCCTCCGTCCCAGGTGGAGTAGAGAGAGGGCTTAACTTTACCCCACCCCTTTCTACATTCTATTATTGTCTTTGTGTGTGTGACTGCATAAACTGTGTGCATAGGGCTACCACAAAGCCTCGAAGTGACGTGATATGGGAATTAACAACAACAAAAAAACCAAACCGAAATTCGCTAATTAAATAATTCATATTAATAAAGAAAAACGTATTTCGTTTTTTATGTTTTGATAACATTTCTGCCGTGTTGGACTATTTCGTCGCCACTGCGTTAAAATATTTCTCAAACGGCAGTGCCCCCCCGCCGATGACCCAATGCCCCTCCAGTAGATCTGCTCTGGCACCGACTCTGCATCAGCCTTATATCAGTGCTGTCAGGCTTTATCATTGCTTTTTCAGCTCTAAGTGAAACAAAGCCAGGCATTTTAAAGGGATCTTACTTGGCATTTTTGGCCTGCAGTTAAAAAGTGTCAGCAAAACTTACGCAATAACACATACTGGAAACTGGAGCACTTGAGCCAGTTTAGAATTTGAATTCAACCTTAAATTAATGTATGTGGACAGAGAAATAAATAAAATAGAAGATAATTTACTTGGATAGGAAATTGATTTAGAGTCAAATGACAGAAACTGTCCCCAATCCTTATATCAATTCTTGGGAATGCTGGCATGTGGCAGTCAGCAAGCACCATGGTCCCCTACCCGCAATTCATGCAAGGACAAGACAGCTGATAAGCAATTAACTCTTCAGAAGCTGTGCTGGGGTCGGCCATCCCCAGGTAGAGACTGGGTACAGATAAATGCAGTCAGCTGAGGAACAAAGAGGCATTCATTACATTACATTACAAGGCATTTAGCAGACGCTCTTATCCAGAGCGACGTACAACGAAGTGCAGATCAAACACAAGTACAAGTGCGAAGAGGACCTGAGAGGACAGTACAGTTTCGAGTCCTAGTGTAACCATACAGATACAATTGGAACCCTTAAAGAATATATCAACTACCAAACTAGCATACCACAATTGGCAGCTAGAATACCCCTAGTACAACAATACAATGGCTAATACAAAAAAACAACAATATCTATACAACTATACAAGTGCCATTACAGTCTATGGCATATATAAGGCTAATCATGGTGGTGAGTTAGGGAGGGAAAGGTGTAGCCTGAAGAGATGAGTCTTCAGTCTGCGCTTGAAAGAGGTCAGAGACTCTGCCATTCTGACATCCACCGGGAGGTCATTCCACCACCGTGGGGCCAGGACAGACAGCAGTCGTGAGCGAGAAGTGCAGGTGTGGCGAGGGGGAGGCACCAGACGGCATGAAGTGGCAGAACGGAGGGGTCTTGATGGTGTATAGGTCTTGATAAGTGATTGAATATATACAGGGGCTGATCCCTTAACTGCCTGGTACGCGAGCACCAAAGTTTTAAATTTGATGCGAGCCATGACAGGCAGCCAGTGGAGGTTGCTGAGCAGGGGGGTGACATGTGAATGTCTGGGAACATTGAATACCAAACACCTAGGAGCCTTTTGGAACCCGTGAGTGTTCCCGATTTTTGCTCTATAGCTGAAATATATTGGCATGTTTAATGATTGTGATTTGGTCACAAAAGCATGAATAGAAAGCTTAATAAAAAGGCACACCATGCAAAATAAATGTCCATCAAATGGGAAATTGCACAAATATTAGATTAATTGATAGTTTATTAATAATTGCCATCCCTGGGCGGACAGAAGAGACGGACACAGGGAGGTAGAGTGGATGTCGGATTCCTCCGGTGTTTTATTTGTTACATTACATTACATTATTGGCATTTGGCAGACGCTCTTATCCAGAGCGACGTACAACAAAGTGCATACCCATAACCAGGGATAAGTTCGCTGAAAGACCCTAGAGGGAAGTACAATTTCAATTGCTACCTGTACAACAAAGATAAGGACGAGGGCCATTTTTTATTTTTTTTATTTTTTTTGAGAACAAAGAAACAAAGAAACAGAGCAAAAGTGACCAAAGTTAACTATCCAAGCACTGCTTACCTAGCCAACTAAGAATACCGATACACAAAGCAAGTCACAGAGACAACAATTAAGGTTCACAGGGAGGTAGGGAGGGATGGGGAGAGGTGCTGCTTGAAGAGGTGTGTCTTCAGCTTGCGCTTGAAGGTGGGGAGAGTTTCTACAGTTCTGACCTCAACGGGGAGTTCGTTCCACCACCGTGGAGCCAAAACAGACAGTAGTCGTGAGCGTGATGTGGAGGTTTGGAGAGAGGGGGAGGTGCCAAGCGGCCTGTGGAGGCTGAACGAAGAGGTCTGGCAGGGGTGTAGGGTCTGATGATTTTTTGTAGATAAGCTGGGGAAGACCCTTTAACTACTGGGAAGGCTAGCACCAATGTTTTGAATTTGATGCGAGCCATGACAGGCAGCCAGTGGAGGGAAGTAAGCAGGGGGGTGACGTGTGAGTATTTGGGAAGGTTGAAGACCAGACGAGCTGCTGCATTCTGGATGAGTTGGAGGGGTCTGATGGCAGACGCTGGGAGGCCAGCCAAGAGGGAATTGCAGTAGTCCAGGCAGGACAGAACCATCGCTTGGACCATTTGTCACACAGGCGGGGGAAGGGAGAGAGAGCAAGAGAACTTATAAACAAATAAAAAGGTCTTCATCTGTTACCCTCACAGGAGCAGGGTCAACACAACAAACTAAAATAACAAAGGCAAACAAAACCTAACTGTAGCTTTCGCTCTGTCACTTGTCACCTGGGTCGATTTCGGCCTCATCTCTCGCACAGCTCTATCGTCCGTGGTTCCTTGGGCTCAGACGCCGACTGCAGGAAAGAGCATAGGTTTAATAGCCTGGACTATTCCGTCATGCCAACCAGGTATGTGCCTGCGTAACCAGTAGATGTGGTCTTGGGACTGTAGGAGGAAACCGGAGTACCCGGAGGAAACCCATGCAAACACGGGGAGAACATGCAAACTCCACACAGAGAGGCCCCGGCTGACGGGGATTCGAACCCAGGACCTCCTTGCTGTGAGGCGGCAGTGCTACCCATAGCCATTGGCACAATGAGGAATACACTAAAAACTCCCTAACATCATATGACACAAGTGCTGGAACTCAAACCCAAGCCATCTGGTCAGCATCCAAAATGATGGGAAAGTCCAATGAGATCTGAGAAATACTAAAGAGGACCAAAGTGTCATGACTGGATATAATACACCCATGTGACTGTATGTGTGCGTGCAAACATATACTGTACACGGAGAAAAAACTGTGACTGAAATTATTTTTGATCACTAGTGTATTGGAGATCATCAACATACCTTTGCATGTTTTGTGAAAAATAAATATCATAGGTCCAAACACAATAAAGTCTAAAACCAGCACAAATTTACTTGGCACTTACAAACCTCTGTGTTTATAAAACAAATCCATGGGCATTATACCATATGTACACTGCAAGGCCCATGATCTTCTTTCCACTCACATAATCCTGGGCACTGTTGATTGTAATCACAATTTTGAGCCTGTCCTACCCTAAGGCACTGTAACAGGTTTTTGTTTCGTATCCTTTCAAAAAGATGAATTTACATTTCAAAGACAGCTGGTTTTCATTAAACATTGTACATTCAAATATTAAATAGATGCGGTTTCATTTTCAAACTATGTGTTTTTCCTACATCAGAGTCTACAGGAGGCCCTTCAATGCCTATAGAAGGTAAACTATTTAGATTTGTAAAGTTGTAGGGTTCCAGTTCAATTTTGGAGGGGTGACTTCTTTTCAGTGATTTCCAGGAATAGCTCAACCAGCCATCTACTATTATAGACAATTTTTGATATTGAATATCTCTTTAATATTGAATAAATATTATTTATTTGAAATTATAGATGAATTTGAAAATAGAGATGCAAATTATGATTCCATGGCTTTGAACCAGTACATTTATGTGCACTTTTACAATTTATAAAGAACTGTACCAGTTGTAATGTATTCCACATGAATTGGAGCGAAAAGTATTTTGCCGTTTGCTGTACCCATATGAAGAAATTGTGTTCAAAACCCAACATATGAATAGTGAACTATAAAAATAATCCCATGGGGAAAATGGAAAAGGTATGCAATTGCAAGTGTCATCTGTTGTCATATAAAAATTGTCATTCACATTTGAAGCCAGTCACAGGACATATTTTCATTCACATGTGAAGATGTTAAATTACCATGTGAAGTTATGATTTTCACATGTAAAAAGGCAAATGTCACACATTAATTTTTGTATGGGTAAAAAACATAGGACTAGGAGGAAGTATTTGTGTTATTACCAATTATTTTCACTGAGCATGCCAATTGGGGTTTGCGAAGAACGAAACATAAAAACATCACAGATAGGCAGTGTGAAATGGCAATGGTTAATACCCCTCTACAGGCTTGCATTTTATTAATATCTTGAAACCTGAACTGAGCCCAGGCAGGACTAAGAATGGTTCCAGTGGGTGAATTATTCTGTACTGAGAGAGCCTTGTAAATTGTATAGTGTGTTTATTCCAGTCATGTGGGGCACAGCATGTGTTAAAGAGATTAGCAGTATGCAGTTAGGAGAGGAAATTGTTCTGAGGCAGTTGGGTACAATGGTTAAATGTCTTAGGGTCACTGCCTTTAACAATATTGACTGTCAGCTATTAACTAGTCTTCCAGGTCTGAGTGCTACGATTGAACACTTCAATCTGAGTGCTACTATGAATCCATACTGTCATATGGATTTTCAGGATAACATAACACTGGTGAAATTGCACATTAATTTCTGAATTTAATACGTATACTGTACATACTTCCAGCTTTCTTCAAAAAACAAGGCTGTGATGAAATTCGGAAATTGGACTTGATTAGTTTTGGACTGAAAGACTTTTTGTAGACATGACAAAAAACAATGGCATGAGCAAAGAAGTTTTCAGAATAACAAACATGTGAAAATGAGAGAGGAAATGGAGCAAAACGAGAGTGCTGCTGGTGGGAACTCAGCCTCCTCCCAAATGAGTCATGTGAGGACTGGATCCTGAAAAAGGCCCAATGTCTAATGTGTTTGTAACGGAAGGGCGTAGGGCTGCTAGTTTAACGATTATGCCACCTAGGGAGTTATGCCCTAGAAAGTCGTTTTTTAACAACACATACACCTAGTTACACATAATTATTTACGTCTCCACAGTTCTTTACAATAAGAAGTCAGAGAAGTGGTCCACAGTTGAAGAGATATTTTATTAAGGAAAAGGTTAGCAAAAGAAAGTGCCTGTAGAATAAAGATCACTGGAGCAGGTTTAGCAATAATAATAATAGATTTTATAGAGTTACAAATTCTTATTTAAAAAGGCAATATGTAGTAAACTTATTATATTGACTAAATAGAACTATGATTTATGATTTTTTATTCTTTTCCAGCATGCATAACATTAATTGAAATATAGTTTTTTCACCAAGAATAGACAATGCTCCCAGTATTCAGAAAATTGTATCTCTTCAATGAATCTCAGTGGTGGAGACAGAGGGGTATTCTCACCAATAAGGGTAGAGACTCCACAGTGCAAAATAACGTTCCAATCAGCAAATATACAAGGCAAAACAAGACAAAAACAAATGTAAGCCCAAATAAAGAGACAAAATAAATATACACTCAGTGGGCACCTTATTATGTATTCATTAGACTTATTAAGATAGCAATACATGCAAACCTTTATTCCATGTTTTTTTCATATTTACTAAATACTAAATACTAAAAGTTCAAGAATTTCTCAAGTCTAATAGCATTGCAATATAAACAATAAAGACAGGGCAATTACAAGGACAAAAAGAATACTTAGGTTCCAAATAGCCACACTCAGGAGCAGTCTGAGAACCTTCCGCAACAAGGCTCAGAGCTGAACTGCCCTGCCAGCCTCAGGCTCCTCTTAACACAATAGCCTCTGCCCTGGCTCAGCCCACTCCTCAGGACTTTAACCCAAAAAGTAATACAATGACAAAATACACATAATTTGCATGTCAACGTTCCTAATTACACTCACACTACAATTACCCATAAATAAAAAAGAATAAATATTAAATATGTACTCTGTAATTTACTGCAAAGCCCGTATGTGCAATGTGGGATTTTCATCCATAAAACCCCAAACACCAGAACCCCAAACCGCAGGAAGTCCACCACAAACAGCAAAATGCTCAAAGACAAAAGACAGCAAACAAACACAAACGGACCAACAATGCACAAACCCAACTAAAATAACCCAGATAAGAATAAATGTATTTAATGTATGGATTTGTGTGTGGGTGTCTTTCTTTTATAGCATGGACATTTGGGATAAATTATGTGTTAGTATTTGCATGCATGTAAAGTAAGTAGCTAGCTAGTGATACCACTTACCCATGTATGTACTCACGAATACGATACCACTATAAAGGCTGTGGAGAAAATGTAAAGAGTGCTTGTGTAATGGTTATTAAAATGATGCAATTCTGAATGCACTGAATGGTAAAATACAGTCAGGTCCATAAATATTGGGACATCAACACAATTCTCCTCTTTTTGGCTCTATACACCACCAAAATGGATTTGAAATGAAACGAACAATATATGCTTTAACTGCAGACTTTCAGCTTTAATTAGAGGGTATTTACATCCAAATCAGGTGAACAGTGTAGGAATTACAAGTTTCCATATGTGCCTCTCACTTTTTAAGGGACCAAAAGTAATGGGACAATTGGCTGCTCAGCTGTTCCATGGCCAGGTGTGTGTTATTCCCTCATTATCTCATTTACAAGGAGCAGATAAAAGGTCTAGAGTTCATTTCAAGTGTGCTATTTGCATTTGGAATCTGTTGCTGTCAACTCTCAATATGAGATCCAAAGAGCTGTCACTATCAGTGAAGCAAGCCATCATTAGGCTGAAAAATCAAAACAAACCCATCAGAGAGATAGCAAAAACATTAGGTGTGGCCAAATCAACTGTTTGGAACATTCTTAAAAAGAAAGAATGCACCGGTGAGCTCCGCAACACCAAAAGACCCGGAAGACCACGGAAAACAACTGTGATGGATGACAGAAAAATGATTTCCCTGGTGAAGAAAAACCCCTTCACAACAGTTGGCCAGATCAAGAACACTCTCCAGGAGGTAGGTGTATGTGTGTCAAAGTCAACAATCAAGAGAAGACTTCACCAGAGTGAACACAGAGGGTTCACCACAAGATGTAAACCATTGGTGAGCCTCAAAAACTGGAAGACCAGATTACAGTTTGCCAAACAACATCTAAAAAAGCCTTTACAGTTCTGGAACAACATCCTATGGACCTATAAGACAAAACTTGTACCAGAATGATGGGAAGAGAAGAGTATGGAGTAGGAAAGGAACTGCTCATGATCCAAAACATACCACCTCATCAGTGAAGCATGGTGGTGGTAGTGTCATGGCGTGGGCATGTATGGCTGCCAATGGAACTGGTTCCCTTGTATTTATTAATGATGTGACTGCTGACAAAAGCAGCAGGATGAATTTGGGTGTTTCGGGCAATATTATCTGCTCATATTCAGCCAAATGCTTCAGAACTCATTGGACCTGACTGTAAATGTAAAAAACATACACTAGATGTGCACTGTGTATAAAAAGACAAGATATTTCAAAAATGCTATGCACTGGGTATAAAAGGATAAAAGTTAAAATTGCTGAGTTAAAATGCTGTAAATTGCTGAGTTTGCTTATTTAATCAATTTTAGTTATCCCTCTGTAATCAATCTATCTGTTGTCGATCGCTAATGCCTCGTTCAGACCTGTATGGAAACAACGTGATGCTTGCTTTTGGTCAGTAAAACATTGGACTTGATTGCAGCAACATCGTGTCTGTGTTTTTATTCTTTCTATTCCCCCTTACAGGTAGATGTTTCACGGTGTACATATGTTTCCTATGCTATAAGGAACATGCAGGGAGTAAAATACCTCTGCAGTAACTATAGCTTGTGAAATTAGTTTGGCTAAATCTGGAAATGTGGCCTTGATGTAGCATGCTTGCTAGCTGCGTTACGCAGGAAGCAGCATAGTAGAAACCTAATGTCCACCATTTTGTGAGGAAGCATCTCATGACAAAGCATGTTTGCTCTGTACTCGTTTTACATTGTATGGTTAATTTAGTAATGCAAAAATGTTACAGTTTATGTCATGAAATGGAGAAACACTCGGGACACTTCTGGATCGGAATGTTGCTGTTTATTTTTAGCAGGAGCCCAAGCTAAAAAGGCCGCTCTTTCAGCTGCTCAATTAGGAAATTATTGACATTGTGCGTCACTGCAAAGTATCATAGGAAACGTAGTGCACCAAGATTTACATCACAGCAAGAGTGAACTATGCTCAGGGTTAAATGCATAGTAGTAGTATTAAGTATTGGAACAATGCACGTATATCATGCTGTTTATTTTAAAGGTGGAATAGGTCACTTTCGAAGTCAGTTTAAAGCTACTGTAAAGGTATTTCTTTTCTAATGCTGTTTTAAGATGCTGTAATATTTTTCTAATTGTGTACTTTCTTAAAGGGACTATGCTTTATTTTTCTAATTGTTAAAGCGACAGTACACTGTTTGTTAAGTTTGGTGAACAGTTGAGAAACATGTAGGCTAGATATGAATGTTTTTAGAAAATGCATTATAACATTGGACTTGATCACAGCAACATCATGTCCATGTTTTTATTCTTTCTATTCCCCCTTACAGGGGCGTAACACTTGATGAATGTCAAACTATTTTGCTGCTGCAACCAGGGACCAAGCTGTCTCTCTCTGTCATTACTTCCATTCCGCTCCATGATTGCGGAGTTTCAGCAAATGTGACAGGTAATCTGCTGACATTTTTCACTCCTCCTTTATCCATCCATCCATCCATCATCACCCACTTATCCGGAGTCGGGTCGCGGTGGCAGTAGGCAAAGCCGGGTATTCCAGGCGTCCCTCTCCCCAGCAACGCATTCTAGCTCCTCCTGGGGGATCCCGAGGCGTTCCCTGGCAAGGAGAGATATATAATCTCTCCAGCAGGCTCTGGGTCTCCCTTGGGGTCTCCGCCCAGTTGGACGAGCCCGGAAAACCTCCAAAGGGAGGCGCCCGGGAGGCATCCTGATCAGATGCCCGAACCACCTCAATTGGCTCCTTTCGACGCGAAGGAGCAGTGGCTCTACTCCAAGCTCCCTCCGGATGTCCGAGCTCCTCACCCTATCTCTAAGGCTGAGCCCGGCCACCCTACGGAGGAAGCTCATTTCGGCCGCTTGTATACGCGATCTCGTTCTTTCGGTCACTACCGAAAGCTTGTGACCATAGGTGAGGGTTGGGACATAGATCGACCAGTAAATCGAAGTAGATCGACCCTCTTCACCACAACGGTCCGGTGCAACGCCCGCATTACTGCTGACGCTGCACCGATCCGCCTGTCTATCTCACGCTCCCTTCTACCCTCACTCGTGAACAAGACCCCGAGATACTTGAACTCCTTCACTTGGGGCAAAGACTCATTCCCAACCCAGAGGGAGCAATCCACTGTTTTCCGGCAGAGAACCATGGCCTCGGTGCTGACTCTCATCCCGGCCGCTTCACACTCGGCTGCAAACCACTCCAGTGCGTGCTGAAGGTCACGGTCCGATGAAGCCAGCAGAACCACATCATCCGCAAAAAGCAGAGATGCGATTCTGAGGTCACCAAACCGGAGACTCTCCTCACCTCGGCTGCGCCTTGAGATCCTGTCCATGAATACCACAAACAGGACCGGTGACAAGGAGCAACCTTGGCGGAGTCCAACACCCACAGGAAACGTGCTTGACTTTGTGCCGAGAATGCGGACACAGCTCTCACTTTGGTTATACAGGGACCTGATGGCTCGTAACAATGGCCCCGGTACCCCATACTCCCGCAGTACACCCCACAGGGTTCCCGGGGGGAAACGGTCGAAAGCCTTCTCCAAGTCCACAAAGCACATGTGGACTGGATGGGCAAACTCCCATGACCCCGCCAGCAACCCTGCCAAGGTAAAGAGCACTGTTCCACGGCCAGGACGGAAGCCACATTGCTCCTCCTGAATCCGAGGTTCGACCGTCGGTCCAGCACCCTAGAGTAAGCTTTCCCAGGGAGGCTGAGGAGTGTGATACCCCGATAATTGGAGCACACCCTCTGGTCCCCCTTCTTGAAAATGGGGACCACCACCCCGGTCTGCCACTCTACAGGTACTGTCCCTGACCTCCACGCGACACTGAAGAGGCGTGTCAGCCAAGACAGCCCAACAATGTCCAGAGCCTTCAGCATCTGGGCATCTTCAGCGAATCTCATCTACACCCGGCGACTTGCCACTGAGGAGCTTTTTGACTACCTCAGCAACTTCCGCCAGGGATATAGGTGCAGATTCCCCCGAGTCTTCGGGCTCTGCCTCTTCCACAGAGGACGTGTTGTTCGGGTTCAGGAGCTCCTCGAAGTGCTCTTTCCACCGCCTGACAATATCCCCAGTCCGGGTCAGCAGTTCTCCTCCCCTGCTGAAAACAGCCTGAGACAAGCCCTGCTTTCCCTTTCTGAGTCGTTGGATGGTTTGCCAGAACTTCCTCGAGGCCAACTGAAAGTCCTTCTCCATAGCCTCCCCAAACTCCTCCCATACCCGGGTTTTTGCTTCAGCGACTGCCCGAGCCGCAGCCCTTCTGGCCACCCGGTACCTGTCTGCTGCTTCAGGGGACCCCCGGGCCAGCCACGCCCGAAAGGCCTCCTTCTTCAGCTTGACGGCCTCCCTCACCGCTGGTGTCCACCAGCGGGTTCTTGGGTTGCCGCCCCGACAGGCACCAATGACCTTCTGGCCACAGTTCCTGCTTGCCGCCTCTGCAATGGAGGCTTTGAACATGGCCCACTCAGACACTATGTCCACAGCCTCCCCCAGGATGCGTGAGAAGTTCCTCTGGAGGTGGGAGTTGAAGACCTCGCGAACAGTTCACCCTCACTACACGTTTGGGTTTACCGGGTCTGTCCGGCAGCCTCCCCGGCCACTTGATCCAACTCACCACCAGGTGGTGATCAGTTGACAGCTCTGCTCCTCTCTTCACCTGAGTGTCCAAGACATACGGCCGCAGGTCTGACGATACGACCACAAAGTCGATCATCGATCTTTGGCCTAAGGTGCTCTGGTACCAAGTATACTTATGAGCTACCCTATGCTCGAACATGGTGTTTGTTATCGACAATCCATGACCAGCACAGAAGTCCAATAACAAAACCGCTTGGGTTCAGATCAGGCAGGCCGTTCCTCCCAATCACCCCCCTCCAGGTTTCTCCGTCATTGCCCACGTGAGCGTTGAAGTCACCCAGCAGAACTATGGAGTCTCCGGGTGGCACCCTTTCCAGGATGTCGCCCAGTGACTCCAAGAAGGCCGGATACTCTGAACTGCCATTTGGTGCATAAGCACAAATGACAGTCAGAGCTTTCCCCCCAGCGACACGTAGTCGCAGAGAGGCAACCCTCTCGTTCCCCGGGTGGAACTCCAACACAGTGGCGCTCAGCTGATGGCTTGTGAGTATCCCCACACCCGCCTGGTGCCTCTCACCTTGAGCAACTCCAGAAAAGAACAGAGTCCATCCCCTCTCCAGGAGTTTGGTTCCGGAACCAGTACCGTGCGTGGAGGTGAGCCCAACTATATCGAGTTGGTACCGCTCCGCCTCCCGCACTAGCTCCGGTTCCTTCCCCGCCAGAGAGGTGACGTTCCACGTCCCCAGAACCAGTCTGCGACGCCGAGGATCAGCACACCCGGATCCCCGCCTTTGCCTACTGCCCGTTGGGCAAAGCACCCGACTCCGATGCCGACCCCTGCAGGTGGTGAGCCCACAGGGCGGCGACCCCACGTGACCAGTTCGGGCTGTGCCCGGCCGGGCCCCATGGGATAAGGCCCGGCCACCAGACGCTCGCCGACGAGCTCCCCTCCCGGGTCTGGCTCCAGCAGGGGGCCCCGGTTTCCCTTTTCCGGGCGAGGTAACTGGGTCGTTGTGTGGCCGTATCATGGGAGTCTTTCCTCCTTTATGCCTAATCAAAAATCTGAAGGGTTGCAAAGAGAGATACCAGCAATTTATCCCGGGATTGCCGTTTTTCATGGTATTGATCCACGTTAGTGCTCTGTGATCCGTGCCCAGATCAAATACTCTTGCCAGGAGATAATATATCAGGCTATCCAAGGCCCACTTGATAGCCAGGCACTTCTTTTAGTACTGGGCTATTGGTAGCCTTGGTTGTGAGGTTGAGGAGTGGCACTGCAATGGTAACAAATTGCCTGACCTGCTTTTTGGTGCGAGGGCGTGGTCTCGGATTGCCTCCACTTAGTCAAACATTTTGTGGTCTCACCTTCCCTCTACCCAGTTTGTAGCCTGGGTACGTAGTCTCTGGTTTGGCCCACTCACTATTTCAGCTGTTCAGTGTCAGCCCAGCTTGGTAAAGTTTCTGAAGGACTTGATGCAGGTGTTGGATGTCATTAAACGTCACTTCATCCATGTATGCTGCAGAGCCGTCCTCACATCCTTGCATTAACCGTTGCATACGTCGCTGAAACATTGCCGGTCCCCCGGTGAAGTCCGATTGGCATGACCGTGAATTGGAAGAGCCCTTGGGGAATGCAGTGTACGCAAAATATGCTTCTTCAAGTGGTACCTTCCAGTACCCTTTGCACAAGTCCAATGTGGTGATAAACTTGGCAGTTCCAATCCTCGCCAACAGGTCATCGATGCAAAGCATAGGGTACGCATCAAATTCAGAGACTGGCTACACTATTCGCTCTGAGATGGCTCTATCACCCCAATCTTTTGCATTTTCTGGATCTCTTTTTGACCTCACACCGATTTTTCAGGGACTCTGTATAGTCACTGTCAAATGGGAGTGCTCTCTTTCAACCTTGATGATATGCTGAATTACATCTGTCTTCACTGGCCCTTGAGAAAACAAAGATGGGAAGTCCTGGAACAGATGTTGGAAGTCATGTGGCTGGTCCCTGCTCCTTCCTAGTCACTCTGTCACTGTTGACGTCCTCATCTTCATCCACCTTGCGAAACATCAAGGACACTTCAGGGCTGCTTCTTTCCTCTCAGAGTTTCAGGACATTATGGCTGATCTTTGATGGCTGATCTCATACATCACAGGGCCCATTCAGCAACTGATCGGGTCCTGCCACTGCCAGCAACTTGGCCGATGACAGCAGTAGGAGGAGCACTTCATGCCTAGACTTAAACTCCCACTGATGGGAACAGTGGTCATACTGTGTCCTCTGAGATCTTTGACCCTTCTGGAGATTTTCCCTGGCATCTTCCTGGTACCTCTCCGAGCGGAAAATAACACTCCATATTTGGTAGCATATCCCTTGCTTGAAATAACTGCATCAAGCCTGCAACCCATTAACATCCCCAAACTGTTGCATTCTTCTTTTGTGATGCTTGTCCAGGCTTTTACTGCAGCCTCTTTCAGCTGTTGTAAGTTTTGGGGGGATGTCCCTTTAATCTCCTCTTCAGGTGGTTAAATGCATGTTCAATTTAGTAAAGGTCTGAGAATTGATTTGGCCAGTCTAAAACCTTCCACTTTTTCGCCCTAATGCAGTCCTTTGTTGTGTTGTCAGTGTGTTTTGGGTAATTGTCTTGCCGCATAATGAAGTTCTTCCCAATTAGTTTGGACAGATTTCTCGAGAGTGTTTTTGTTGACTCCAGAATTCATCCTGCTGCCATCATGAGTTACATCATGAATAAATATGGCTTCTTTCTCCACACTTTGACCTTTCCATCACTTTGGTAATCTTGGTCTCATCAGTCCATACAACTTTGTTCCAGAACCTTTGTGGCTCATCTGTTATACTTTGTAATCTCACATTCTGATTCTTACTACTGATGAGTGGTTTGCATCTTGTGGTATAGCCTCTATATTGCTGCTCTCAGTCTTTTTCAAATGGTTGATTGAGATACCTTCAAGTTGTTGTACAAGCTATCCCCAATGCTCGTGTAATCGATTTCCCCACATTTCCAAGCTTCAAAATGGCTTGCTATTCCCCCAAAGACAGCTCTCTGGTCTTATCTTTTCAAATACAAATGCAGTCTTCACAAGCAGAACCCAAGGCTAAAACCAAGATTCGACATTCAAAACTATTTATTGTTTAACCAATCAATCTAACAGGACTCATCTGGGCAACAAGAAACACCAGTCAGTCACATGTTCCAATACTTTTTCTCACCTAAAAATTGGGTGGTCTGATACAAAAGGTGATATGTTCCAAGTAGTTTAACAAATCTAAATAAAAATACCAGGAAATAAAGCTGAAATTCGGATATGTCATCTCATGTACATCAAACTCAATTGTCTTCAGCGTATAGCAAAACAAAGGTATTGACCTTTCTGTTCAAATACTTTTGGAGGGGGACTGTATCCATGGTGCAGCTTCACAGAGTAGAAGTAGCCTTCCCACCATATGGAATACATGCAGAGTGTTATGTACGGCTCTGAGAACCCAAACGCAGACGACAGGATAATCCAAAATCGTTGTTTATGAGTCCGAAATCGTAGCCAGGCGATCCAATACAATGACAAAAACGAAAGGCAAAAGAATAGTCGAAAACAGGCGAGGGGGTCAAAAATCCTGAAAATCAAAAGGTTAAAGTACATAAGGGCGAAGGCAAAAATCGAAATCAGAAAACAAAGCAGAATGTCAAAAAACCAGAAAAGCAGAAAGGCAAACAAAACAAAAGGGCAAGGCAGGCTCGGAAATCAAAAGGCAAAGGGGTGTCTATCAAGAATCTCAAGGCTTACAAAGTATTCGGCACTAAGGGAAGTTGGGAAGGAATTTCTTGAAAACCCGAAAATACCGTAAAAACACCCGAATAGTGGGACACGCAGACAGGGGAGTGACTCGGCTGGTAAACATTCAGACGCAGACATAACAGGGGAAGACAAATGAGAACTGTAATGGAAAACACTAACCAATGATCTATGAAAAATGAATAATTAACAAGAATAAACATGAATACATACAGGACAAATACAGAAACATTACACAGAGCTTGGGGCACTGCTAGAAGAGTGGCTCCATTAACAGAAGCAGAAGAAGGAGCTTCTCAACCAAGGGAAGCAAACAAGAACAGGAAGCTTATTCAAAAAGGAAACTCCAAGCAGACTGAGAAGCTGTGCTGAAAAGCTGTCTCTTGATAGCTGAAGCTGATGGAAAGGTGAGGATCCCTAGAATGGCAATTATCATCAAGTGAAGCTGCAACTGGCAAAATAAATACTTCTGCATACCTGCCACTAGTGCCCCTTCCGTGTTGGTGGCAATATAGGGACATGACAAAGAACTGAATTAAGAGAATGTGGATAGGCTTGTTTACCTGGCCCATAATCTTGTGAAATATTTTACTGATGCTTAGCTTTTGAAAGTGAACAAATAGGAAACTTTGAAATGAATAGGCCCAATTTTTCATTTTGTTCAAAAGCATATGCAGATGTGAAGCTGTGACCTGCAGCTCTGAATTTCTCTTGAGAAATTTGAACACTTTGGGTACTCAACGTTTATTTTTTAATGAAAGGTTTAGTAAAAAAAACTTCAAGTTGTTGTTTTATTTAATGATTTTGTTCCTGTTTGTAAGAAAGGCCTTCGCAGTTTGGAGACAACTTGTGAACTCCTGCTTATATAAATAAATTCAAGCATGTCTGTAATTGTTTCTTCATTAATTTCTGGTTGAACAGTACGAAATAATCAGAATGGAGAAGGCCTATTAAAACTGGTTAGAATTCATTGCTTGACATTTCAGGGTCACTTGGATTTCTGGGACATAACTGCAAATAAAACATTTTTAAAATAAGAAGTTTCCAGTTTCTGGTTAGAAAAAAAGGTTCACAGAAAAATAAATGAATGGTATGACTAAGTAATTAGTCTTTGCAAAAAGGCTCTGTGAGAAAATAGAGTCCGATTTCTTCAATCTTCAAAATGGAGCTGCAGTTAAAATTCAGATAATCACTTTCCTTCTAAAGAATATTAAGAGGATGATGCTTTCAGGCAACAGCGTACTGGCAAATATCCAAAATGATTGTTCAGAGATTTAGCAATCATTGAGTATCCTGAAAATAATACAAAGAGACATAGAAATGCATCAGATAGAGCTGGCCGAACATGATATTTGTGTCTTCCTCACTCTGTAGAGACTGTGAGAGAGCTGGTAGAGAGCTGGTAAGAGGGGGAGGGACTTGCCTTATACAGAACTGCTACTTTATTTTCTTTGGATTATTTTGTTTTTGTTTGTTTCGTACTTCCAACACCAGGTCAGGACCTTATTTCTATGTCACTTTGTTTTCTTTGAATATTTACCAATATTGTAACTATTGTTTTCTGACTGTATTTAGATAGCTAGGAGTAGGTGGCCAGGTTGCGGCACCTGGAAATTTAGTTTGTGACGATAGCTTGTCGTTGCACAGAATTTACAATTTAGCAATTAGGCAACTCACCAGAGAGAGTTCAGCACACATTATTCGTTAAAACTAATCCTTAAAAATTGATGAGATGCCATGTAAACTAAGGTGACACCAGACTTGTATGCCTCCATCTGGTTGTTGCTGTGTGCATTATTATGTTAATGACACTACGCGTTCCTCACATATTTCCCACAATGCCACCTTGGGCTCATGCAGATTAGTAGATTAGCATGCATCATCACATTTCTTGAAGTAATGCATGGAAACCTTATCTCTGTCACAAGAGAAACAGCTGAAAGCCCCACTGCTGACACCCTCTGCTATCATCTGGGTTACTGCCAACTTTCATAGTTCAGCACTTGTTCATAATTGGTTTGAGGCTCATCCAAGTTTAAACAGTATTCACCCTGCCCTAGTACTCTGAAGCCAGCAGAGGAGGCCTTATTTACTTCTATAAATCTTTCAACCTCCTAGTCCTCAAACCCATTGTTTTCTGCATGTTACTCATACGCTTTGAAACTCATTTTTGCTTCCCGTTATAAACCTCCTACTTCTCAAACTCATGTTTTAAACTACTCTGAACATCATACTTTTCATATTCCTCTAAACCACCTGCTCCTTTAGACCACAGGGTTTTTCCATTACTCCTCCGTATAACCCCAGGGTTCTTTTGTATTGCTCTAACTCTCCTACTCCTAGTACACAGCAGAAGAGGCTTTGTATGGTGATGGAAGGTATACAGTATGACAGTATGACTGAAATCCCCCAAATCAGTAAGCATACAACACGCTTGTTGACAACTGGTCTCTGTCAGTGGTTGCTTGTTGGTCAATGGTGCATGTGTTGATGAGTCAATGTTTTAAAAACAACAAAAACAACATTTATTTTTTATATTGTTTATGATATTCATTTATATTACCACTGATATTCTAGAATGACTACATCCCATACATGTATTTAATTTGAAACTATAGTAGGGGGCCATCCATTATTAAGTGCTAATATTAAACAAATTACTTTTTTGTAGCTTTAAATGTGTAAATGTGTAAAATGCCTATACGGTCCAATGTTCAATGCATCACCAACAGAGTATATGTATATAAATCAAAGAGAGATCAAGTGTACTCTGATGTAAAATATACTAATTGTTCATTTAACACAACCATACTCCTTGCCACCCTGTTTTATTTCTCAAATATTTACTCCCCCCACTCTTCAACTTCCATCATAACAGAACTCTTGGGGAAGTGAAATATGGCGCAGAGGAATAATTTATTTAAACCAGCCCCTCTGCAAGACTTTCATATTTCATAACAGCCCCTTTAGAAATATCTGCGTAAATTAATTTAAGAGAACAGACAACACCCAGGGCGTGTGCTAGCATGGCATTGGATATTCTCGCTTATTGGAAGGCATTCCTTCGCTTATTCAATTGTTGTTCAAATGTGAACATAACATCATGCAATCCATGTGGCATGGGAACTAATGCACAACATATTCCCCTCAATATTTGACTCTTAGAATATTTCACCATCACTTTGTAGTGGAAGAGTATTATTTTAATTAAGGAATAAAAAAGTTTTTCTTTCTTTGAAAAGGCGGGTAATTCTCATGAACAATGGCTATGTTTTTATAGATCAGAATCCAAGAAGTCAAGGGAGAGAGATATAGATTTTCTAAGACTTGAAAAACTGCAACCACTAACGTGAACACTTCAAGCTGAAAGTATTTTACCAATAAAATGTTCTTTCTTTATGTTTACCATGTCAATATGAACTTTTCTGTTTTGGGGAACTGGATTTTAAGACATAAGGTCATGGGACATCTACAGGGCATTACTCACACACATGCCCAAAATCTTGATATGATGGGCATGTAACTATAATGGGCGGATTTTCAGATGCATACATTCTCGGAAATATTTATTTATTTTCAAATGGAATTGCTTACCATTTACACAGTATGGCCATTATTTGTGGCCTAGATGTGGTCTAACTAGACTAGGTAAACACACTGGTATTGGGGCTGAGGGGATATGAAAGTCAGTGTTCTGGAATCAATTTTCCCTGGAGTGCTTAATTAGGTAAATTAATTCATTCTTTGACTGATGGCAATTTCCTTACCCTCAAAAAAGAAGTGGATGCAAAAAGTCTTAGGCAATCATCAAGAATAATGGCTTCATGTGTAATTGTGCAATTTGAAGCAGTAGTGATCAAAGCAGAAGGACCTATGATCTAAAACAAACCAAGCAATTTGCATGATTAGGTACGTGCTTGTGAAAGACACTGCTCCCACACTCCAAAATCGACTTAGGGTACCTCCAGTTTAAATGCTGTATTTTTATTTCTTTGTATAGAATAACATCAGCCTTAACAATGTACATTTCAGGCCATCATGATGAATATTATTAATGAGAACAAAGATACCACAAGGAACCAAACACATAATTAATTGACCACTCAACTGATTGTTCTGGAATACATGTAGAGGATGTCTGGCCTTGTTGATTCCATCAGCGTTATGTAGAATACCAAATATGATCTACAATTGGCAAGAACTGCAATCATTTTGATTGGGTCTGGCTCTTGTTAGTAGTGGAAGGATCTGCTCTCAGAAAGTGCATCGCTGTGCAGCAGTTTTATATAATCCAAAATTCAGTAACACATTTGTAAAAGGAAAACAAGCAAGAAAATAAATGAACCCCTTGCACAATTTATAATCCCTTTTCCTGAGGGGGCTACACAGAGCCCCAGTGGTATCTTTTCTAATCATATATCTTTCCTGTTTTTCTGTAGATATTCTCGTAGTAGTTGTATATGTAGTTGTAGTCTTGTTATAATTTGGAGACTTTCGTAGTCGATTAGCGTGTAGCCTAATAAATATCACAGTTTATGAAAATATCAAGAAGAACGAGGTTGAAAACCTCTTAGCCTCTGGTGATCAAAGCGTTCGGACCTCACCATTCAGAAAATATTAGCCTGGCAAGCCGAGAATTTCTATGCCAAAAACATGACTGACCCTATAAAACTTGGCAACAAATGCATCTTCTAGGGGGGTGTGGTTGGGTGGTGCTTATAGTAACTGCAGGACCGGGTGATTTGTTGGAAAATTGGGAAGTCAAGGCACACAGCAGTCTCAATCAGGCCGAGGAGTCATCGCTTCAGCGCTTTATTCAAGTGTACAAGTAGACTCTCACTTGAGACAGAATGGACTTGTTGTCTGAAGAGACAATCTCTCCAGCAACATTTTACCGCATTCTCGAATTACATAAAATATAGTCGTCATTTGTCTTCACTTCAACACTGCTTGCATTCCTCGTCCCTTCCCTCATCATAGGACCCTCAAAAAGTAGACGATTAAGTATTGAGCCCTTAAACTTTAAGGATTAGCGAGACTCGAGGAGCAAATCCATTTATAAGACAATCACTCGTAACCTAAATGGACACATGGAATAATACATTGGTCAATAAAGTGATTATTTCTCTTATTGGCTTATTTTAAAGGAGCTTTTGCAAGGGATACATTTTATGTATCAGAGTTAATGATTGAAAAAACTTTATCACTGTAGTGTCCATAATTAAGTGACAGCTAAATAAAATATCATCGTGCAGCTGATCTTATCCCATATTCTGTGTGTTGGCATGTATACATTTTTTAGAGAACTAAAATTCAGACATTCAGCTGACCAGCTGTAATATTTTCACTGCTTTTGTGGTACAGATTTAATTTGATGAGCTATAGGCAACAGCATATCAGGGCAAGCAGTTCATAGCCATCAGTCATGTTACTATGCTTGCACCAAGCACATCAAACAAGTACCAGAATTACACGTATTATGAAATCTGATCAGATAATTTAATAAAAAAGGTTTTTCAATTTCACCCATGGGCAATCCATAAATTACAACACCGTTCTTAGGAAACAAGTGGATGAAGGAACCCATAATGCACTGTGTTCCTTTCAGGGTTTCATTCTCTGGTAATAATTGAATGCACTCCAAAAAATGTGACTGTAACAATGTAAAGAGCCAGTGTTTTTTTTTTTTTTTTTTAGGGTAGAATTATTAGAAATGATGAAATCTTGCCTGACTTCTATCCTAGGGCATATGGGACTAGCTCTTTCTTGCTCGCTTCCAGTCTCCTTCATTGGAAGCCACCAGGGCCACTGTGTCCTTGCTTTATTGAATTACCTTCTCATAAAATCCCAGAAAATATTGCCTCCCAATATGAACAGATTTATTTATTTTTGTTCTGTTACAAAATAGGATTTTCTGCCGTAGAAGAAGACAGCCTGGCCTTTCAATTTCTTAACAGGGCCCAGCCTGGCTGTCTGTCCTAAAGGTACATTTAGCTATGGGAAATCTAATCTGTGGAGAATCTGAAGCACACTGTACACAGCAATGCTTATTTTATTAAATACACTTTATTAAATTGCTCGCCTGCTAAAAACTCATTACAGAATGGGTTGAAATGTACCACAAGTTATTCTCTATACCTGCTTATTCTCTAAATCATTGGGTGATGACACAAGATTTCAAATGTGAAATGTATAATTGATATGACTTGGCCGGATAAACATTTGGAGACATCACATTGCAATCATTTAGCTCATGCTTTTTACCCAAAGTGACTTACAATTCCTGAGACTAAGCAGGGGCTGCACCTGGGCAACACCTTCCAGGTCCCAGTCAAGTACTTTAGCTACTAGTCTATAGGCTGCTTTCAACTCCAGAAGAGTAGGAAGCCTTTTTTGAACATAAACTGTTGTTTTGTCTTGACTCTTCAGGATTGGGATACTTGCTGTCATTTGAGATCATTTGAATTGCTTTGGCTTTTTAGTGCTGCCAGTTTACCTCTTCCTACCTTTGCGCAGTACTGGATCTGTGGTTGATTTTTGTACCAAATGAAACATACTTCTGACCCAATAGAGCTGGAAAAAAAGAAAAGGAAAAAAAAAAGTAAATTCAAAGGGGAAGGATTGGTATGTTGGAAACCTTTTCAGGATGCGTGCCACATATTTTAATAATAGGGTTTGAAGAGATCTTCCATTACTGGTTTTCAACCAAGAGGATGCCATTCTTGAAAAACGGTAAAAGTCAAGATCATTTCATTTTTTGGTTGAGAAAAAGTGTTTCTTGTCTTTTCAATGTTCGTGTGTAGGAGCCCTCAGCCCAGCAGGTTTTCCAATGCTGGTACAGGAGATCATCATTATGACTTCTGAATTGCTCAATAAGGCTGATTTTTATTACAAATCATTACATATTTGGTAACATTAATGTTGGTGCTAACTATGGAAGCAACAGCATTAAACAGTAGAAACAAAACCAGACCTGCTACTATGATGGCACACACACACACACACACACATAGTATGCTAACCTGCACAAATAATTGGCCATTTAAACAAGCCATGAAAAGTTCCAAAGTAACCATTTACTTTTCCTTTTTCACTTCCAAAGTGCAGTTATGGGTGAGGTCAAAATGGTACAATACAATACAAATTTGTTTACATTGAGAAGGTGATAAAGTATGGAACAGCATTTCAAGTTGTCAACAGCAGTTTAAAAAATCAACCACAGCCTTGTATACATACGTTTTCATAAATATGTGCCCCGAATCCTCTAAAATACATACTAGTATTGTTAAGTTGATGAAATACAAGGAATATTTTTAACCACTGTGCTGCTTTGAGTGTGAGAGACCAATTTAAACAAATTGAATGCTGGTTCCACAAAGATATATCCGTCTGAAATGGTTTAATACTCATTTGTATCCAAATATACTTAGTGAAGCAAAAAAACACACTGGCATCATTTTTTATTACATTCAATATGTTACAATAGTTATTCTTATGCCTTAAATGGAGAATAAATCTAATATCTATAAATGATATATTTCAACAAATATTATTGCAGTTATATCAGATGTATAACATTGTGTATTGTGCAGATTGAAAACAGAACTCAAACATTCATTTATGTTTAATAAAACAGCAGTGCAAATGGTGTTTCTATAAACATATTGATGCTTTGCTCAAACTTCCTATGATTCATGAAGGCTTTAGAAATAGTGGAATGATGTAATTCATTAAAATAAATAATTAAATACATTTTTATTTAAAATATAATGTCTATTTAATTCCTTTATTGTCATAGACAAAGCAAGCCCTGGGATTCTGTCTGGGCAGATGATTCTCCACAGAAATGCTTAATATGTGGCATTATATTCTGACTCAAACAATGAACTGGGTGTAGACAATGGGAAATTAATAGAATTAGAGAAAGAAAAACACTAACAGCCCAAGAGAGCAACGCTGTGAAATTGCTGATAGCATACGCTTTTATTTTAACAGAAAACATCACCAATAAAGGACACTATTTGAGGTTTAGAGAATTTTCAAGGTCAGAATGAAAAATAAATTGCGAACAAAAATCTCCTAAATAGTGTATTGCGGAGTCCACTAAATATAGGAATATCATTCTCTGAAGGAGAGTTTGATTCTCCTGTGTGAGAAACCTTCATTTCCAATTTACAGTGGTTTCATGTTTCATTTGGCGGTTTGCTTCTTCTTTCTAATTTAAGGATTCTGAAAAAATACTTGCAAGGTTTTAACAGTTGGGGCAGTCGCGTTGCATTTTGGCCTGTAACAGGCGGAGAAGTTATTTGTAGCAAGATTGCCCATAATCCATAGTGTTCTAGGGTTTTAGAATTCGACAGTCTAAATGGGCTAACCAAGTTAATGAAATAGGGCCCAGAAAAGCCAGGGTTAGCTCTTAAGGATAGCTTGCCAACCCCTATGATTACTCCCGTAATCTTGCTTTGTAGTACAGACCCCAGCTCCATACTCAACATGCTTTGACCAGCTCAAGCTATATATCACATATATATAAATATATGGTGACGTATTTTTGCCACACTTATTGCCTGCTGACAGAAACCCAGTGCGGTGCATTTTTTGGCACCCCTGGGCCATATATATGCTTCTCCCAGAAGCCCAGAGAGTCTTTGCTAGAGCAGAGAATCCCAATCATTGGTTTATAGTGGATGTGCTACTGTGATTCTAATACTAGCAGCAGCCTGGAGCTGTTTGTCTCTATCAATGTTAAGTTATTATTTATTTATTTCATGTTAAAAAATTTTGTTTATTTAGTTTAGACATCCAAAATGGCTGGACTGCCTGCCATTGCTATCTTATAGAGCATAATGTTTGTAGCTACAGTAACTTAACTGGCTAACTAACCAACTAATCTTATTTAATGTAGGCTATTCATTACATAGCTACCATAGTTCTATCTTGAATACACTGGTTTATAAATGCCGGCTACTTTACGCTGCCAAGATTTAACCAGTTTACGTATAAATTTAGTTACATGTAGCTTAGCTTTGGATATAGCCAATAAAATATTTTTCACAACTTGTGAGTAATGTCTTTCTGACAAAGAACCAAACGGGCATCATCCTAATCTGCAGGTCACTATTATAGGCTTTATGAAAAATACAGAATGAACATGAATCAGATAAAATGCGACTGTGCAAATCCTGTAACTGCATTTTCATGCTGCTTACCCCCTGGGTAAGTTTGGATTTGGATATGTTAACCAGCTATGCATAATAAGCTGTGATCATCATTTTACATTTACATTTTAGTCATTTGGCAGACGCTTTTAATCCAAAGCGATTTACAAGTGCATAGGTTCTACCATAAGTCAGAGCATCACATCCAGAAACTAGCAAAATACACAGGAAATGCTGTTCTAAACATAATTGTCATCAGAAGTGCATTTTTCTTTTTTTTCTTTTTTTTGGGGGGGGTTAGACAAGGATAGGGATATCAGAAAGGAGGGGCAGGGGAAATCAGGAGGGAGGACTAAGGTAGAGTTTGAAAAGGTGGGTTTTGAGTCTGCGTCGAAATAGGGGGAGGGATTCTGCTGTTTTGACAGTGGTAGGCAAGTCATTCCACCACTGAGGAACCAGAACGGAAAACAGGCGTGAACGTGCAGCTCGACCGCCAGGTGCACGTAGAGAGGGAACCGTAAGGCGACCAGAGCTGGCAGACCGGAGTGGTCTAGCTGGGGAGTAGGGAGTGATCAAGGATTGTATGTAAGGTGGGGCAGTCCCCTTAGCAGCCTGAAATGCCAACACTAGGGCCTTGAAACGGATGCGTGCGGCAATAGGAAGCCAGTGGAGGCCAATGAGAAGCGGAGTGACAAGAGCCGACCTGGGCTGACTGGTGATCAGGTGGGCTGCAGCATTCTGGACCAGCTGGAGGGGCTTGATGGCACATGCTGGGAGACCGGCTAGGAGGGAGTTGCAGTAATCCAGGCGGGAAATGACGAGCGCCTGGACTAGGAGCTGGGTGGCTTTCTCAGTCAGGAGATGACGGATACGGCGTATATTATACAGAAAGAACCTGCAGGTTCTGGCAGTGGAGGATACTTGTGGAGCCAGGGTGAGGCAGTTATCAAGAGTCACCCCAAGATTCTTTGCCGTACGGGAAGAGGAAACTACAAAGTCCTCAACAGTCAATGAGAGGTCGACTGACGGAGAGGACTTAGCAGGGATGTAGAGAAGCTCAGTTTTGGCAAGGTTGAGCTTCAGGTGATGGGAAGTCATCCACGCAGAGATATCAGCCAAGCAGGCAGAGATCCGTGTGGTGATTTGGGTGTCGGGGGGGAAGGAAATGAAGAGTTGGGTGTCATCAGCGTAGGAATGATAAGAAAAGCCGTGGGAAGAGATAACAGAACCAAGAGACATGGTGTATAGCGAGAAGAGGAGAGGCCCAAGAACCGAGCCCTGCGGGACTCCAGTTCGTAGGGGGTGAGGGTCGGAGACTGCGCCCCTCCAAGTCACCTGGTAGGAGCAACCAGAGAGGTAGGAGGAAAACCAAGCGAGTGCAGAACCTGTGACACCCAACCCAGACAGCGATGAGAGCAGAATCATAAGCAGTTATTCTTTCGAGATGCATCGGTGTGTGTATTTCTTTGGCTGGATGGAAAATTATCCCGGCAGTTATTTCTAATACTCCTTAGCCTGTTGGCTACTGCATGTTGATACAAACGTGTAAAAACGTTCGGACGGTGGTAAACATAGCCCATTGATAGTTGCACAGTTTGTGTTATTGTAACAGAATGAAATGATTAACTTCCTAATTTGAGGAAGGTCTTGTGTCTTGTTTTTGGGTTTTCACTCGTGCGGTTGAGTAACTCTGTTGTTCAGAGTTGTAGATATGCTATAATCTAAGACCATTTTTTGCACTGTGAAGGAAAGGTTTAAAGAGAGGGTCCCTTGTTTGTATTGCTGGCTTTCTGTTTCTCTTATCTTTTGTGTGTTGCCTCCCTATGAAGAGAAGCTGAGTTGAAATGGAGTCATCCCTTTGTGTATATATCCTCTGTATCTACTCACTAAAGCCTCCCACCATCTAGTGTAATTTGAATTCATTGATCTTTTCACTTTGTCCAAGAAATGAATCTCCCAAGACTGAAACTTATGAAATGTTTCAAGGGGAGATGATGACGCCATATGAAGTAATTCTTTTTCATGGAAGCATTTGTATTATCAGGCATCAACTAGGCTAATTGGGACAACATGTTTACTATTTTCTTGTTTTACATTATTATATAAACCCTATACAGTTTATTAAGCGTCCAAGGTTAAGATTGTTGTTAACTATACACAAAAATGTTTTAATATTGGCGTTGCTTTGTCTTTCCTCTGTAATTATAGATGTTGGAGGTGAGGACTGGTGTGTGTCTGTGTGCCTGCGTGCGTGTGTGTGTGCCTGTGCATGTGTGCATGTATGGCACCCCACCCAGGTAAATGGCCACCAGCTGCCACTGCTGGTACATCTGATAAAATGTAGCCAAAGTAAAGTCAAAAGCTGATGTGCTCCTACATACATCCTCTTTAAAAAGTTATCTTAAAACCTTTTTAATTAGTATGGCATATGATTGTTGATTTATGTCCTCTATTACAGCCTGGTCTGTCGCAACATAAACGCAAAAACAACATGTTTATAAAAGAGATCAATTCATTTAGAAAATAAATTGTTATTTAAACTAAAAGCCAAAAACAAAGACGTAGGCAGTGTGGAACCCAGATGGTTGCCACAGTGTGAGCTCTCTCTTGGATATCACAGGGCTCCTCAGAAACCACCAGTGGCCAGCAATCCTTCAATCAAAGAACAAAACGAGAAAGCAAAACAACGAAAAAACCACTCGGGACACCAGAAAGAGAGCTGGGGTTTTAACACGCCTTTTTCTCTCTTTATCATTCTCTCTCCCTCTCTCTCCTAAAACCATGTAATTTTATTTGTAATTATATGAGTTACTTATGAGTTGATTTAATATACAAAAAAAGAAAACAATATAGTGCTTATCCAATCAGAGGCAGACAAAATCATAAAAAATAAATAACTAAAGATCCACAGGTTAATTGTGTTTTATTGTGTATTAAAGATATCCTGTATGCAGTTTACAAATCCATCTTAATTTCAGAATCTAGCCAAACAACCCATAAAGGCAAATACTCTTTGCATTGATTTTATGGACACTTTGGCTTTGATTAAATCCAGCCACATGGAATAATGATTTTAAACAAGTGTATTTAATCAACCATGTTATTGTGTCTCATATGCAAATAAAGCAATGATACTCTTTTTCAGTGAAATGAGGTCAGGTGAACTGTTTAATTTGCCCCAGAGTTTCAAAGACAATGGTGTGCATGCCACCTGAGGACATACGGCATTGATCCATACTGCTCCTAATCCATATTTCATCTGGTTGAATGAATTAGCATAGATCACGTAGATTTAATTTGCCAAGTGAAAATAAATATAATAGTATACTGATGCACGTGGAATGACAGATGCACATTTGAAAGGACATACCCCAATGATATAAACCAAAACTTATGGAAAGTAGAATGCAGGTGACAAATAGTATACATAGTCCTGCTGTACGTATTGTGGAGAAAGCTAAATGTTTATCCTAGCAGCTGTAAAGACGAACCTGCTCAGTGCCTATATTCCCATTGATTTGAAACCCAAAAGCAAAAAGGGTGTTTATAATATAATATACTTCTTAAAACAGATTACTTGTGTCCGTTCCACAAACCCTCTTGCTGCTTGAGTGCAAAGCCAAGGTTTTGTGTTTCTAAAGCAATTCCCACGTGCTTCTGATAAAATCATGAAAGGCAAACTGCACTAAATTGTGCGAGAAAATAATTTATTTTGGCACTGGTGAGCTTATGTAAGATTTGTAGTAAAATAAAATATTTGTGCCTGGCCACACAGATTCTTTTGTCCCAATAAAGATGTTCTTTCCTAGTTGATGCACATACAAGGGCACATACAGTAAGCAATTAGCAGTATGTAAAAATGCTACCATACTGTTCAAACCATACAAGATTTTTCTAATTTTTCCCCAATTTGGTTCCCAACTGGTTACCCTATCTATACCAATACAATGACGCCTGCATCAGGATCCAATGCCTTACCCATGTGCCACTGTGGCTCATCCTATCAGGGATTGTTTAAAATGTACTTCTGCCTGTCATAGTTTGTTGGGGGAACTGGATATTTTATAAACTTTTGTGTATAACAATGTACTGTACAACATTGGAAGTGTTGGGGAGTGTTTCGTAATAGGAGACCATGATAGCATACATTTGTCTGACGTAGGCTTGAGGCTGCAAATCTGGTCTCTGCCCTCCCTCCAATATTGGGACATTGGAAAGAGGGAGGAGACAAGGTGGTAGTGGAGGAAAGGAGGATACATTTTCTGAGAATTGGGATGCACCTCTTGTCTTTCTTTCAGAGGAGGAATATTACATTTCACCGTCATATCAGGTTAGTGCACTCCTCTCCTTCCCAGATAGGATGTAAGTTAAGGCTGTAGACTCAAGACTGCAGTCAGCTGAATGCCAGAAAGAGCATCTTGCCTACATAGGTCCATTGTAGGCATTCCATTTGAGTTTTATGGAGGCACGACTTTAAAACAATCACAACTCACACCTTGTCCTAAATAACATCAGAAATTAATCCTGTCACAGTGATCTGTATTATCCTTATCGCCTCACAGCCTCAGTCATTTCGTTTTTGTACATTTTGTACATTTTGAAGGACAACCCAGCAGGTGAGACAAAAAGGAAAGGCCTGAAAGACACAGGTGTCTGGGAGTTTTTTCAACTGCAGGCCAGATGCTGTGCCAGTCCTATTCCCAAGGGCCGGTGAAGCAGAGATCACACCACAGGTAAAGCAAATTAATAAAAATAAATAAATCTGTCAAAGCCTCAAATACGCAACATGAATTGTGTATGTGTACAGCTAATGTCAAGGTGTCGCTGTTTACAGGATACTGTTTGCCATTATATATTGCCCCCCTGTAATGTAGGTATAAAAAATATATTATGCAGAAACATGAATACCAGAGAGCTGCTGATGAGAAGACTACATAGGCGCGACAAGTACAATCTAAATACGGTATAATTATTCAGCAGTTAGACGTTAAGTAGATGGAGGGCCGGTGTTAGTGTGCAGTCACAGTTTTGACATTTGCTGAATGATAAAATGTAGTGTAACTTAATAAACAAATGTATTGGTTAAATAGATCCAAAGCCCTGTTTCCAACAGACCAAATGGCTGAAATCTTGTTCTTAAGGGTATCTGACTTGTTCAGTAACATGGAGAATGAAGAGTTGGATGCAATGGTGCAGGAGATCCTCAGTCATCATCCCAATACAGGGTATAAGATAATGTTGGGCTAAACTGAAAGCCCGAGGTAAATGGATCCAAAGTAAGTGAAGGCTAATCTATGTAGCGATAACAGCATTGATTTACACTGTAGGCCTCATCTGATATGGATGGGATTGTCACTGACTCATTTATATAGCTGCTTGGTCATCATGTCCACATTATTAATGACTGTTTATCATTAATGTACAGTGTGTAAAATATATTTTAAAGCACCATTAATCATCCCTACAATATTGTCTCTACCGTGAAATATTTGATGTGGTCCACATCACTTACCCTGTGTAGAATTGCATCAACTGGAGACATATTTCCTAAAAGTCTGGTGGTTTTGACCTTATTTTGCACTAGACCCTTGATAAATAACACTTAACCGATATGGAAAACATGTCATTCAACCCAAATTAATATGTCATGACATGAGCTGTAATTGGACCATTCACCAATCACCAATGAAAAAAATATGTCCTTGGCTGTGACAAAAATAACTTTAAAATAGGTTACATCTTTCCTTTTGCTAAGTCCTATTTGTATAGCATTTCAGTTTGTGCAATATGGTCAATGAAATTGATAAATCATAAATATAATCCGGCGGCATGGATGGTGCAGCACTGCCGCCTCACAGCAAGGAGGTCCTGGGTTCGAATCCCGGTCAGCGTTTGCATGTTCTCCCTCTGTTCACGTGGGTTTCAATGGGTTCTCCGGTTTCCTCCCACAGTACAAAGATATGCAGGTTAGGCTGATTGGAGAGTCTAAATTGCCCGTAGGTATGCGTGGTGATGGACTGGCGACCTGTCCAGGGTGTATTCCTGCCTTTCGCCCAATGTATGTTGGGATAGGCTCCAGCCCCCCTGCGGCCCTGTTCAGGATAAGTGGGTTAGGATAATGAATGAATGAATAAATATTATCCAGTGTTTATATGGTGTACAGGTCTAGCCAATCAAGTGTTCAGTGAATGTGTATGCAGATATATGCAAATTCCCCCTTTAACTATTTTCAGGCTCTAAATAAGATTCACATATAAAGATTCTTAAAAAGACTTTGCAGACAAAGTAATTGTGCCACAAATAAATCCAGATCCGGGCACTCAAGTAGATAACAAAAGTTTAAAAGCTTTTATTTATAGGGCTACATGGCTAACAATACTTCTAGTTTACATTAACCATGTAGCCATGTAACACGGCTATCAACCAAGAGGGGTTGAGACGCAGAAGACATTCTGTCCCAGCTCCTAACATTTTGTCCAAGTAGTGGTCCTCCTGGGTGAGGATGTTCTCGTCAGTGTCCTCCTCCCTTGGCCAGAATCATCTACCAAATACATTCATCCATAAAATTCCTTGAATTCTTCAGAGCTCAGTGTTATTACACCAACATTAAATTATCTTGCAGTAATTTATATACGAATAAAACATTTGAAGTGTACAGATAATAATAATCCAATAATATATCAGTATTACTTCTGTGTCTTAATGTTTGGAATTTTGCTGTGACTTAGCTGCAAGCAGAATATCCCCTCAATGATAAAAAAAAACAAAAAAAAACATAAACTGAAGTAAATGTGAATCAAGTCATTTGAAAAGATGGGTTCTCACAAAAATACACTTTGGAGGAGAAAGACCACAGTCCAATTTACACATTGAATGATTGACTGATTGATGGTTGGATTGCAAACACTTCAGAAGGTCCATACCACAGAAACACACACAATAATTGCACATTAATCTTGGTCTCATCAGTCCATAAAACATTGTTCCTGAACTTTTGTGCCTCATCTCTGTACTTCTTTGTAAATTGTAATCTTGCCTTCCGATTTTTACGACTGATGAGTGGTTTGCATCTTGTGAAATAGCCTCTATATTGCTGCTCTCTACGTCTTCTTCGAATGCTTGATTGAGATACCCTCACCCCTGCCCTGTGGAGATTGTTTGTGATGTCACTGACTGATGTTTTGGTATTTTTCTTCACAGCTCTCACAATGTGTCTGTCATCAACAGCTGTCGTTTTCCTTGGTCGACCTTGGTCGATGTCTGTTGCTCGGTATGCCAGTGGTTTCTTTCTTTTTCAGGACATTCTAAGCTGTTGAACAAGCTATTCATAATGCTTGTGCAATGGCTCTGATTTCCCCTCTGTTCTAAGCTTCAAAATGGCCTTTTTTGAAGCTTCAACCTGGTCTTCATGTTTCTGCATAGTATATTTTTTTTATACCTACATTACAGGGGGGCAATATATAATGGCAAACAGTATGCTGTAAACAGCGACACCTTGACATTAGCTGTACACATACACAATTCTAAAATTTCCCTTGGGATGAATAAAGTATCTATCTATCTATCTATCTATCTATCTATCTATCTATCTATCTATCTATCTATCAATTCATGTTGCATATTTGAGGCTTTGACAGATTTCTTTATTTTTATTAATTTGCTTTACCTGTGGTGTGATCTCTGCTACACAGGCCCTTGGGAATAGGACTGGCACAGCATCTGGCCTGCAGTTCAGACACCTGTGTCTTTCAGGCCTTTTTGTCTCACCTGCTGGGTTGTCCTTCCAAGAACCTGTAAAATGTACAAAAACAAAATGACTGAGGCTGTGAGGCGATGAGGATAATACAGATCACTTTGACATCTGTTGTGAAGGAGAACTGCTTGTTTGGCTGGGAGATCATCCAGGCGGAATAATAATTGGAATGATACAGCGGCAACAGAAAGCATTTCAACAGTTTTCCATACTTAATCTTGCATTCCTCTCAATGCTAATGTGTAACAAAATAATATTTGGCTTTCCAACTTTGTTGGCCAAGGTTATTATACAGTATTACGTTTAACAATGTTTTTAGAAAATATGTAGCTGGAACTTATAGGTGAACTGTGTCATTAATTCAATAAACATTATGGCTTTGTGGAGTTTAAGCATTAAATTATGTATTTACCAATCAAATTGCACTGTAGTGGCTTAGTCTTCTGCACCCGTGGTCTTTTGTAGACAGTGACAATGGCACAGTCGCTTTCCACAAAAGATTTCTGTAAACTCAGGGTGAAAGTTAGGGTTTCTTTGTCATGCTTTGCCTCAAGTGTTGACACAATATACAGTTCAGCTGTCTTGGCTGGAACAGACTCTGTAACCCAAGCTTAACAGGCACATTATTTATAAGCACACACACACGCACGCATCGGCGTGTGTTTGTGCATCTGTGCATGCGCGTTTGTGAACAGAGATGAGTGGGAAAAGTGTAAAACCAATACATTAAAGGATAAACAATCAATTCCACAATAAATCAACAGAAAGTGTCTTAGTAAGGTGTTGGGCCACCATGAGCTTCCAGAACAGCTTCAATGCACCTTTGACATAGTTTCTGCAAATTTCCAAACTCTACTCGAGGTATGGAGCTCCGTTCTTCCAAAAGACACTGAACATAGAGAGGAATATTAGTAGGGCTGCAGTGCATAAAGCCCTCTTTCCAAAGAATTTCAGATTTCATCAGCACTGGTCTACAGAGATGTGTAAAAAGACTTGAGTTTATGCCAAGGAGCACTGAAACTGAGAGAAAGGCAGCAATACAACAAGGGCTACATGGTTAATGTAAACTAGACCTATAAATAAAAGCTTTTCAACTTTTATTATCTACTTGATCTGGATCTGGATTTATTTGTGGCACAATTACTTTGTCTGCAAACACATTTTTCATCTTATTTAAGAATCTATATGTGAATCTTATTTACATCTTGAAAGGGGGAATTTGCATATACACTCACTGAACACTTTATTGGATAGACCTGTACACCATCTTGTTAATGAAAATATTTAATCAGCCAATCATGTGGCAGCAATTCAATGCATAAAAGCATGCAGACATGGTCAGCTGTTTTTTAGAACAAATGTCAGAATGGGGAATAAAAAAGAGGTCAGTGGAGAAGGGCCAGACTGGTCAAAGCTGACAGGAAGGTGACAGCAACGCTAATAACCACACATTACAACAGTGGTGTGCAGAAGAGCTTCTCTGAACACACAACAACAACAACATGTCAAACCTCTTAAGTGGATAGGCTACGGCAGCAGACACATAAGTCTAATCAATACCTAATAAAGTGCTCACTGAATGTATGTACAATCCAATTAAATATTTCCCCATAACATGCATGACAGAAATTTGCTGATCAAAGCAAGTGCTGAAACATAATATCGCAGAATTCATCTTTGTCCTTATACTTAAATGATTGGGTGGGTTATTCTATGAGAGATGAAAGGCTTTGAGGACGGTCGCTCTCTCGCTAAAAAGATTGAAAGTCTCATCTGATACAGCAGTGATACTGGAATCATAATTGGAGGAGGAGAGTGCTACCTTGTGCTGTGAATGCCTTGAGTCACACTGATAAGTTCACTGGGACCCTGGAGTGGAACAGTTGTGACTCACTCAATTTAATTTATGGACAACTGTGCAAGCTGTAATGCTTATTAGTTGCCATTTTATATGGTGCAATTTCTCAATTTCTCATAGTGAAGGGTCTTCTTTCGGGGGATGGTTCTCCACATTTCTATGCCAGAAGTGCATTTAATTTCTGCGTATAATTTTCATGTAGAATGTTGCTGTATTACTCTTTCACAGCTGAATTAACACTGAACATTTAACAGTGCACCCCATGGAAGAATACATTGAAAAGGACAAATGACCAAGTTCCAGAAACTTTTATAGCTTGTGACAACAATAAACACAACATATAGAATGATAGATAATCAACATGTATCCGTTGATGTACAGTTGGCACTAGGAAGCTAGCTGAAATACCATGAAATCCCTACGGTGCTCTTGAACAGTGAGTTGGCTAATACAGTATGTCCTTAAATAAGCTATGCATCAGCAAAGCTGATTATCTATCCCACGGGAGTCCTGCATGGTTGTTATTGATGCTGTATATTTATCCAGTGGAGTATTTTAAATGGCTAAACAGCTGGGTACACCAGTGCTGGTGCTATGTATATTGAAACATATGTTTTCACCAAGGATATGTGCAGTTCGCATGTGTACTGTAGCTCATGATTTAGTGTTTTTAAAAAGTCAGATCAAATAAATACTTAAAGATTAATCACATACAACTATGTTTTAAGTGAAATGTTTGCATTTGCAAACATTTCCATCCTAAGGCTAACTTCAGCCTGCTCTCCATCAAGGTATCCACACAGATCTCTGACAACTGTTATAGCCATGTATTATGTCTACTGTATGTCTAACAACATGTGCTCACCACTGGTCATATTGTTTAAGCTAAAATAATTCATCTTAAGTGTAATGTACTATAAAGTGTATTGGCAATTTTGCATATTAAAGTTAGAGGCAATATACTTTATACTAAAGCAAAATGTCTCCTATTTGAGACCACATATCTTGTATAACTCTTTGAACATAGCTTGCCCACAAACTGTTGGTACGTACATTGCTGTGAACAAGTTTTAGGCAGGTGTGATAAAATGCTGTAAAGTAAGAATGCTTTCAAAAATAAAAATGTTCATAGTTTATTTCTATCAATTAAAAAAATACAAAGTGAGTGAACAGAAGAAAAATCTAAATCAAATCAATATTTGGTGTGACCATCATTTGCCTTCAAACCAGCATCAATTCTTCTAGATACACTTGCACAAAGTCAGGGATTTTATAGGCATATAGTCAGGTGTGTGATTAAGAAATTATACCAAACAGGAGCTAATGATCATCAATTTATGTAGGTTGATACACAATCATTAGCTGAAACAGAAACACCTGTGTAGGAGGGTTAAAACTGGGTGAGGAACAGCCAAACTCTGCTTCCAAGGTGAGGTTGTTGAAGACAGTTTAACCCTCTAAAGATGTTCGGGTCTGTGGGACCCGTTTTCAATGTTTACTAAAATAAAAATGATACAACAAATATTTTTTTCAACCTTTGACTCATAACCCTTGGCTCATTTTCTGTGAAGAACATGTAAATGAACTCATTTTCATTTCATTCACTGTGCACCCCCCTATACATTTACATTACATACAGGCTATTCGGGTCCACTGGACCCGAAGGTTATAAGTATGAGGTTTATATGTTTTATAAGTGTAAGGTTTGCTGTGTACCTTTACCTGGTCTTCCTCCTACCTTGGACTATTGTGTGTGCGTGTGTGTGTGTGTGTGTTTGTGTGTGTGCGTGCATGCATGCATGCATGCTTGCCTGTGTGCGTGTGTACTTTCTCCTTTAGATTATTAGATTTAGATTTAGATCCACACTGTCAGACTGTGCCCCTCGTGTGGTGTGTAGATATTGTGTTCAATCAGGGCCGTTTGAGTAATGACTGGGTCCATGAACAAAAGTTCAGTGAAAGGGCCCTCCAGTTTTTTATGACTGGACTGCATTTGCCCCCTCCTTGTGGCTGGGCCCCAGAAAGCTTTGCTGTTTTCCGCCTTATTGTGGGCATGTATTCATTGTTAAATTTGTGTTCTGTATCCTAATTTCAATTTTATTTAAATCAATAAACACCAATATTGAAGACAGCCTTCTCTCCTTTATATTTGTTGAAGAAAAAGTCAGACACCATGGCAAGACTGAGCACAGCAACAAGACACAAGGTAGTTATACTGTATCAGCAAGGCAGACAGGGGTTTCCAGATGTGCTGTCCAAGCTCTGTTGAAGAAGCACAAAGAAATGGGCAATGTTGAGGACTGTAGACCCAGTGGTCGGCCAAGGAAACTTAGTGCAGCAGATGAAAGACACATCATGCTTACTTCACTTCGCAATTGGAAGATGTCCAGCAGTGCCATCAGTTAAGAATGAGCAGAAACCAGTGGGACCCAGGTACACCCATCTACTGTGCGGAGAAGTCTGGTCAGAAGTGGTCTTCATGGAAGAATTGCAGCCAAAAAGCCATACCTCTGACGTGGAAACAAGGCCAAGCGACACAACTATGCACGAAAACACAGGAACTGGGGTGCAGAAAAATGTGTGCAAAGACATTCTTTCACTTCTGTGAAAAATAACTTTGAAACAGGCTATGAATCGACTTACTTGGCAGTCCGCATTCAATTCACTTCCTCTTTTGACATTTTACAATGCCCCCGGTAAGCATGAAAGGTTATGTCATGCTAGGTCTGCTCCCATATGGCCAATACGAGGGCTTTCTGATCTCCTGACAGCTGTCACACCACAACATCTCATTAGGCCCCCCTGGCAGGACCTTATGACAAAGGAGACCTGAGTATGCAAATGATCCATGAGTAACTGGCGACTTTCATTGGAACCGATGAATCATACTAGTTTATTCTGCCCCAGAAATTCATACCCTGCCTCTAACACAGTGTGTACCCCTCACAAACCTCCCATAGATTCTCTTGTGCTTCTCACCAGGAATCAAAGGTCATCATAATCTTTCACTGATAACAGAAGGGCAGTTTTTCACAATCTGAACTGTTGTTTCACATCAAACTTATTTTTTATTGTACGGTAATTTGAAGTCGATGCACTCTCAGAAATAAAGGAATGAAAAGTGTCTTAAACTATTCATTACTATTTAATTTATTTAATGCAAAATTAATTGATCAAACACATTTATCACCTTTAATTGCCCCCGTAATCTGTTAAAAGACTGTTTGCGCCATCTTTTGCAGCAGTAACTGCAATCAACAGTTAAGTCTTGATAAAAAGTGCATTTTTTGAGCTTCACAAAACCATTCACAGCTTCGTATATCAGATGACATTTCACAATTTTTAAATGCAAATATTGTTATTAGCATGAAAAAAAACCTTTTAACTTGTATCACACTGGTGGCTTTGGGCCTCTTCTAGCAGAAAACCGCAGGCAGCATATTCATTTAGAATGGTGATCAGACTTGACCTGGACTACCTGCCAAACATTGAACGATTATACAAATTTAATCACACCTTGCATCCAATCAGAATCGAGTATTCACCCATACCATGGTATAATTAAAAATAATGCATTGTTGTAAAATATGTTTTTCATTTTACATACTCACAACATATTTCAGTATGTTATATCCATGAGGGTACAACTCTTGATGAAACCAGCCAGGACAGATTTTAATTAGGGGACCCATTCACAACAATTCACATACGCATACTACATGTATTTACTGGTGAACTAATCACAACATTTCTCAGCCATGCTCATTGCTGGTGCCTTTGGCCAGATCCTCCAGTTCCTCCACTTCCAGAGAGTGGCTAGGAAAACTGGAACAAAAATGAAACACCCACTCACTTGAGTGGATCTGAAATGTTTCAACCTCAGATAGACTTCAAGAGGCCCCTAGGGTTTCATTAGAGAAATGTTAGCTTGCACATGTCAGTTAATGCTGCAAAATGTCACAAAGCGCTATAAACTGTATTTTTAAAGCTCAATCCTGGGGATTTGTGGATGCAGGTCCTCCTGTTGCCTTTACGTAATTACTTGTTGCTCCTGGGAGGATCTCTTCACTGTCTGAAGAGGTGGTGTGGAGGACGTTTGTTGAGGGAGTAGCAGGAATGGTTTAATTGGGGAATACAGTATCGACAAAGCCTTTAATTAAAATCCGTTCTTGTGGATATCAAGACCTAAAATGAAACACTTGAAAGCTTTACAACATGGGACCTTTAAATATATATAATATAATGCAGACAGATGAAAACCATTGCTGAAGACCAACAAAGGCTGACGTACCCAACAGTGTACAGTATGTCAGTGGTTACAGACGCATGCAAGGAAAAAAAGGCGTGCGTGAATGTGGGGAGCAGTAGAACTGGGAAGGATAAGCATTGCAACTCTCGGTGGCCGTGAGGTGAACAGAGAGGGGTGAAGAGAGCCAAGAGCAATGCCGGCAGTTTGCCCAGGAGTCTCTTTCCTGGGCGCAAGTGATTTACTTTCTTTCTGGTTTCTTTCCAGCATTGTCTTGTTTTGTGTCTTTATGTGTTATGATAACTATGGCGGGCTGTGGGAGTCTTAGCAGGAAACGGAGGAACCCAAGGAGATCCATCAGCGGGTACAGCGAGGCTGAAAAACTAAGCCAGCGTGAAGATGAATTTGACAGTGCTGAGAATTGATTCCCCCCCCGCCTATGGTCTGAAGGGAAGCGTAGGCATCCAGTTGGCGGATGGCTGTGCGTGTGATGTGGCTAACAGTTACAGTGTTGTCTCACTGGGGCTGCAATTTGTTTTCCCACTCCAGGTCTTTCCCAGTCAAAAGGTTCTGTCAGTATTCAATGACTCTTGTAAATGGCCACTGTTCTTCATGAACTGTTAAATAAAAGAATGGTATTTTTCTTACTCGTTGACCTGGTGTTGATTGGTGAAGTACTCAAGAAGGCAAAACAAATATTGGTTGTGCAGGAAGCTTTCCTCTTGTGACAAAGCCTACATGCGGTGAAAAAAGTGTGCACAGAAATAAAAGGTGTTTTGTTTGAATCTTCAGAACTATATTATTCCCATTACATTTCTTTGTGAATTTTTTAATATTAAATACATTCACAACTACAGCAATGTGCATAATGTCTGTGGAAATAAATATCATTTTCACCTGCCTTTAAAATTGGCAGTATTGGATTTTTAAACCCTGTCCCGGAACCATGGCAAAATACACTTTTTTCCATCCTCCAGTTCCAAATGTTGTAAGCAAGAAAGAGTGCAAGGAATACTGAAGTCACCCAGAAGAGAAGCTGACCCTGTGGCTTGAACCTAACAGGTAATTATTTCAGTTATATAAAAAAGAAACATGATATTCACATCAAGGTCATGAATTCAGCATATGACCTGAGCAGCCAGGCACATAGCCTCTGATAGTAAGCAACTTTTCTTTGATTTATTGCCTGACCTTATTCTGAAAAGGTGTTGGATTAAATGAAATGCAAGGGAGAACATCTGGGATGACGATCAGCAGGAGTTTGGCAGCTTTGGCCTGTCTGACATTGGTTTAGGTGGGTCTGGAGTCATAAAGATGATAGAGCAGAGTTCCAGCATGCACTGACATTCATTGTTTTCTCATTTCCCATGTTCATAGTACAGTGTGCACACACAGTGTGCAGAAAGCACTGAAGTGTGTACTCATTGCACACCTTCACCCATTGCACATCATAAGTGTTATTGTTATTATGATTACTATGATTTATTGTTGTTTTTATTATTATTAATATTGAAATATATAGCAAATCAAAACATTTTAATGTGACGTAAAAAAAATGTGTCAGTTTTACAGCTGGGTCAGGATTTGGCCGATAAATTGGCTCGATATATCATGCATCCTAAAATGAAGAGATATTTGAAACTATTTTCAGGCAGATTATGTATTGTCACTGTCACTGTCACTATTTTCTTTTCTTTTTTTAAAAATAAAAAGAAAGTTAAGGCTCCCAAAGAGTGGTGGTGGTGGTGGGATTCACAATTCATGGGAATACATTTGTCACACAATATGGAGCGGAGCATCTCCAATTCAGCATGTTGCCTTAACCAAATGAGTCGTCCAGTAGTTTAAGTATTTTAATGTGCAGTGCCATGCCTTACTTCTAGAGCAGGGGTGCACAACTCCAGTCCTCAAGAGCCTGTCTGCGTACTGTTATTTGTTCCAACCAATTGCCTTGATTTTAATTTGCTGACAGCTCAATTCAAGCCTGTACACGAGCACAGTAAAATCATTAGGATACACTTGCAGTCTGCAGCTGTAGCCGGTACTCATACGCATCTCAGAAAAGATATGATTGAGTCAATTAAATAATTAAGAACAGAAGTTGGCACAAAATCCTGAAACAGATTGGCCCTTGTTGTGCATCCCTGATCTAGAGCCAGACTTCCTCAACAGAGATCTTTGACAGTATTTGGGCCCATATGTAGAAAAATGCTGCATGAGCAATCAATTATCTATGGCAAATGTATATAAACTGTGTTATGTTATATGGGAAAGTATAATACATTGCTGTCTCTGTAAGATCATCATTGATTTACTATCTCTGCAGAATTCCGATTCATTTGGCTGTGATCATTTTAAAATACAGAGATAGAACAAAATAAAATAATTAATGGAGACAGCTGAACAGGTTAAATTCATTGAAATTCACTGCATACATTTTTGCTGGAGTCATTTCTAATATTGTATGATATTTTTGATATTCGCTCATTTTTCCAAACGTTTTTCACTGTACAGTGCATTTTGCTTCCTATTCATAGAAGAGAAATGTGAGCTACAAAATAAGTGAGCTAATTCATCTGTGGTCATGACTGCTTCCAACATTTAAATAATACCCACATATGTGTTTTTTTAACATATTTTGTTGCAACAGGTGTTATTAATGAAAACATTTTTAAGTACATGCTTGGTGACTATTAATCATTGGCCATTCAAATATCTAATACACACTTTAGTTAAGGGACAAAAAGTGTAAATGGGCCCTACCACTGAACAGAGTTAAATTCATATAACAAACCACCACACGGATTAGAACTGAAGGAAAGTAATGGATTCATGATGGAATTCCTGAGATGTAATAACTCAGCTGCCATCTGGAAGAAAAAAAGTTAATTTTCTTGCAGTTTGCTTTAGTGTTGCTCTGCTATGAAATCATCCCTAGGAACTGCAGGAGTGGGTTGAAATTGGCATCAACAAAACCAGAATCATCCTTTCTTCATAGTTTTGCCAAAAAAGGTCGTAGCTCCATGTGTATACATAACAGAGGTGTCTATGAGCAATATCCCTGTGCAGTATCTGATTCATCGCAATTATTTTCCCACGCAATTGGACCACATTTTGCGATGCATTGAATTTGAGTCGCAAGCCGTGCAAAAGTGAGAACATTAGTAGATTCTATACTTGACCTAATTACTCCACAATAACTCAACTCTGCCCATATTTGCATATACTGAAGGACAGCATTGCTCCATCTTATGTTAATAACTGTCTCCTCATCTGCTGTGAATTTGGGTTAGTCACACACACCCTTGGTGGAGAAGAGAAAAATTCTCAATATGCACATACTTATTAAAATATATTCCTTGGCAAGAGGCAGAATTTAAATTGGCAACGTATTCCTTATTATAAAACCGTTATGGAGAAGCATACAGAATATTGGATTATATTGCAAAACACTTTTTTTGAAATAATAAATACTTGAAATAGATTTAATTTCCAAAAGAATAAACATACAAAGAATAAAGTAACTGAGTAAACACCACTCATCCCCAAATAAAAAAGTGGGTAGTCACCTCACAGCAAGAAGGTCCTGGGATCGAATCCCAGCCTGGGCCTTCTCCCCATGTCCGTAATGGGTTTCCTTCGGGTTCCCAAAACATGCAATTGGAGTAGTTCCCCCTAGGTGCAATATGAGTCTCTGAATGGCATGTGTGCCCTGTGATGGATTGCCAGCCTGTGATAGGCTCCACTACCCTCCGTGACCCTGACCAGGAATAAGCGCTTCAGTTAATGGATGGATGGATAAAATAAAAAAATGATTAAAATAATAGAAAAGAAAACAAAATTGACTGTAGAGTATGATACAGTCATACAATGCCAACAGGAACACAATGGTCTGGTGTGTTCTATGCAAGGGAACATCATTTAAATGACATAAAGTAACCTGTCCACTTCCTATGACATATGGAGCCCAATACAACAGGGTAGATAAAAATGTACTCCACAGACACCTAAAGCAATTCACATCCTCTTACCACACTAGTTATCCCCAGGAAGAGAATATTAAATACATCCTTATACCATTGATTACTTGTAGGAGTTTTGTCTTTAAGGCAATTAAAATTATGCCTTTACATGTGACAAATAGTTGGCCTATATATTGTATATAAGTTAGTAGCAAATGAAAACGTTTGATTGTGTTTCATCTAAATGAATATATGTTTAGCATTTGTTCCAGTTCCTGTTGAACAGTGCTCTCTTTCTTCTTAATGATGTTTAAACCAAACAGTTTATTTTGGTAAGCTAATTTGTTTGGCTGAAATCTGTGACTGGTTTTTATTATTTTCTCAGCCTCAATGGAATCCTAGACTTTGGCACAACTCTGGTCCTCATGTTGCCAGTCTTGAATAAAAGACTCCAAAGGTAATCAAAATCCTAGAGTCAAGACTAAATACTGATATATCAATTATACCTAAAGAAAGGACTAAAGAAGCGATTGAACACACCTGGCTAATCAGAAACACCCATGGAGCCTTTTGTGGTGCCCTGAAATGGGGGACTATGTATAAAATGGTGCTGTAATTTCAACATGGTGAAACCAAAATGTATACAAATACTCTTTATTAAAAGCTGAAAATTTGCACTTAAAATATGCACAAATCTGAGATTACAGAGCCAATTCAAGAAAAAATATATGTTTGTCCCAAGACTTAAGGAGTTCACTGTATGTGTCATATTCTTTTTTGCATTTCAGACAAAACAGGAAATAACTCATTCAGCTCCATGTTTAGATGAGTTTAGAAAGCCGAATAAACAGCAACCATATTAGATAAATTATGCATGAATGTGCATGGATGATTTGTGCTCTCTGTTTCATTTTTTTAAATTTGCTTTTTCTTTGGTTTTTGGGGATGTAAGATTCATTTTGGCCTATACTTTCTGACACATACAGTCCCCTCCAAAAGTTGGTTCCCTTCAAACTATTCTTCAGGAGGTTAAATGCATGCTCAATTGAATTAATGTCTGGTGATTGACTTGGCCAATCTAAAACCTTCCACTTTAATAATAAGTCATTTATTGTGTTGGCAGTCTGTTTTGGGTCATTGTCTTGCTGCATCATGAAGTTCCTCCCTCTCAGTAAGAATGTTTTTATAGACTTCTGAATTCATCCTGCTTCTACCATCATGAGTTACATCATCAATACTGATTAGTGAGCCCACTCCAGAAGCAGCCATGCAAGCCCAACCCATGACACTTCCAGCATATCCATCACTTTGGGAGTGGTTAATCTTGGTTTCATCATAAAACTTTGTTCCAGAACTTTTGTGGCTCATCTCTGTACTTCTTTGCAAACTGTAATCTCACCTTCTGATTCTTACTACTGATGAGTGGTTTTCATCTTGTGTTAGAGCCTCTATATTGCTGCCCTCTAAGTCTTCTTCAAACGGTTATTTGAGATAGTTTGTGATGTCACTGACTGATGTTTTGGAGTTTTTCTTCACAACTCTTACAATGTTTCTGTCATCAACTGCTGTTGTTTTTGCTTGGTTGACCTATTTGATATCTGTTGCTCAGTACACCAGCAGTTTCCTTCTTTTTCAGGATATTCCAAGTTGTTATACAAGCTATCCCTGATTTCCCCTCTTTTCAAAGCTTCGAAATGACTTGCTTTTCTTCCAAAGACAGCTATCTGGTCTTCGTGTTGGTTTATCTTTTATAACACAGATGCAGTCTTCAGAGAAACACCTGTCAGTCACATGTTCCAATACTTTTGCACCTAAAGATTGGGTAGTCTGATTCAAAAGGTGATATGTTCTAAGTTGTTTAACAAATCTAGATAAGAATACCAGGAAATAAAAGCTGAAATTCAGATCTGTCATCGTTTGACCTCAAATTCAATTGTCTTCAGTGTATAGCAAAAAAAAGGAATTGACCTTGCTGTTCCAATACTTTTTTGAGGGGACTGTATGTCACCACAGACTGTTTTGCCATTTACTTTCCTTATCATATTTAAGTGATCATATGATGGTTTTGTATCACATTAACAAGGTTAATTTGCCAGAGCTAGTGCCACCCATATTTTACTTAGGAATGTCTATTCTCTGGTCAGATTGAAAACAGAGTACTGCATTTAGATTGATACGTTTTAAGAGGAACATTGGCACTGTCTCCCTCTCCTCACAAGCTCAAATATTCTCTCATCCCAGTCAGTTTCATTCTAATTTCTGCACCCAGCCAAAACTAACAAGCTGCCTCCAGTGTGATGAAGCAGAACTATTTACTAAAGAATTTTACATAAACTCAGATTGAAATTCAATTAAAAAAAAGATTAATACCCATCCTCTCTGAAAAATGAAGGTAAATAAAGTCCCCATGAAGTGCCCAACTTTACATAGATGGCAGCCTATAAAAATTTAATAAGGGGTCCAAGCTGCAAATTTGTTGGAGCACTATTGTTATTGTACATGTTTCTTTATTTATTATTTTTCCTGTTTAAAAACTGCTATAACTTCGAAATGGTAAGTTGTAAACTCAAATAGATTTGCAGGCAAGGAATGATCCCTCCAAGTTGTAAGCCAAAATAATATATTGCTATTTGGACACATGGTGGTGCTATAGCAACTAAATTAATTTATGAAGGGTCAGCCTCCCGCATCTTGCTTGACTCTAGTATTTTGTACATGGGTATGTCTGCTTGTGAGAAACAAATTTGACTCGAGGACCCATAGTCTTAGCTTTACTGGATTTTCTACATTTAGTTTGGAAAACAGTAAATATTTTCATGGACCAATCTGATTGAAATTTGGTACATATTCTTTTTGTACTATTAGTAAAAATCTCTAATATAAAAATATTGAAACGTAAATGTATTGAAATAATAAAGTATATTGTTTTCCTGTATGTTTGAACATAAAATATAGATCATTATCTATGCTGTTTATTATATGCAGCCTTTTGTCTCCATTTTTATTAAGGTTGCCAATAATTCTGGAGCCCACTGTAAGTTCTGTACAAAGCAACACCAGCATCATGTTATCTCTTAAGCTGCAGTTAAATGAAAAACTTTTGGGACAGGACACATTTTTTGTTCTTCTGGGTCTGTACTCCAGCACATTGGATTTTAAAGGTCCCATATTTCACATCTTTCCAGTGTTTTATTTTTGGTCCTGCTATCCATAAGAAGGTGCTTGTGTGGTTTTATTTGTAAACAGCGTTGGCGACTTCTCCGAGGAAAGCCACTGAAAGCTGCTCACAAGCTGTCTCTACAGTTTTTTAAATAACTTTTTTCACCAACTCTAACCAGGCCAATCTGTTCTTGAGGCTTACATCTTGCACTGAAACCTCTGAGGGTATGCTGGCGTAATGTACTCCATTGTAGTCTTTCTTGAGTTTTTTTTATCTGTTCATGACGTGGTTAAAGGGCAGTTTCTCCACCTTCACTGAAATATCTCTGTCCACTGGCCTGTTATCATTATTATAATTGCTATCAAAACTGGTCTGATTTAATACAGCAATTGACAATAATATGAGCCAAAACATCGAGTGGGTAGTCTGTCCTGTATTTAGGATATGCTCTCGGCCTCAGGGTACATTGTATATGTCAATTTATACAGCTGGTCATTTGCAGTCAATGAGGAAAGTAATGGGGTTGAGAGAGATGAAATGGTACATGAATGAACGCTACATAATATGTCATCCCTGTATAAGCAATAAGAGTGTGATTAGTTGCCTTTGCTTGGGACCTTTGTCTTTAGCTTAGCAGGCTAATCATAGTTCTCCTTGTATGGCTGGTGAAACCTGGCATATCTGAAATCTGCAACAGACCTACACCTGTATTAACTGCCACAATCAGCACTGCTACTTGTCAGGGCTCAACAGCAGACTCTACACAGAAATCAATTATAATTCAATACTTTTCATTATGCAATGGGGCAGTCATTTATAATAATAAGAAATGTGATAAACAACAAAAAACATTACAGAGATTAAAAATATGCTTCCTTAAGTTAATGTCAAAATACTGCATTTATTCAAATTCCAGTTGAATAACCAGGGATGGGGTACCTGGTTATTAAAAAATGACATCTTAGCCAGCCTTTAAACCGACAATGACTGTGAGCTTTAAGGGCTGTAGAACAGGAATGTACCTGTTATGGCAAAGGTTTACAAACACTGAAGGAATGTATGCATTTTTAATTTAAATGGAATGATTGATTATGGTCCACCAGGATCAAGTCTCCCTGACCTACCTTCCTGTGTGCAGGCAAGACAAAATTGGATAGATGCCAAGTCCCTGTCTTAAAACATTTAAAATCTAGAATAAATCAAAGGAAATGTGGCCAGATACTAAGTCAGTAGATGTACAGTAGTTCATTGTCACCTTAGTAGAAAAAGAAGACATTTGAAGAGATTTGCACCGTAATCAAACAATGATATAACATAGGCTTCTAGAGGGTATTTCAATAATTATTGCAGCAGAACCAAACTAAATATGCCTGAACTGAAACACCTGAGAACCTACAATCTGAGAAGTCACCACAGGCAACTAGATATGAACATAATGCGGGTGATACAAGGAAGTAATCATTTTATTTATTTCAATTTGCACAGCTATATTTTTTAGTGCTTTGGCAGGAATCAGTTAATAACATGCAGTCCTAGCACTACAAATATGACTGTAGATATAATATGTGTTGGATATTACCGGTATCACTCTGTTGATAGTTGATGCTGTGACCATGATATATTTCTAGCACTTAATTAATAAATGCATCTGTCACTGCATCAAGAAAACACATTTTATTTTGCAAAGAAATTACCTTGAATTTATTTTAATTTTGCTGCAGCCCAAAATATACTGCAGTCATAATGGCATAACTATAAGACTGCAACAAAGGTGATATTATCAGAATATGTCTTCATATCTGTCATTCAATCTTGCAATACAAATTGATAGCAATTAAATGTTTCAGAAATACGTTATGTCTTGATATCATTGGTATATATGAAGTTAAATCAGAGAAAACTTCCATGACAAATGAAGAATGTCCAAATATTATTGGTTCTCCTTATATGGAGAAATATATTTTTGTTGAGCTGAGCAGATGGGCAGAGCTAATATTCAGTCAGCCAGCACTGTGCTCTGTCTAGGAGAGTTAATAAGATCGGCCACCAACAGAGCTGTCTCTCAACGGTCTGATGAGACACATACCACTACATACCATGACAAACTCATACATACTCATGTGTTAACATAGATTTTACCAAATTAATAACTCTTTTCAATACCTCAGTAACATATTTAGCTATACAAATATGCCGGTCTCCCAGCATGTGCCATCAAGCCCCTCCAGCTGGTCCAGAATGCTGCAGCCCGCCTGATCACCAGTCAGCCCAGGTCGGCTCATGTCACCCCGCTTCTCATTGGCCTCCACTGGCTTCCTATTGCCGCACGCATCCGTTTCAAGGCCCTAGTGTTGGCATTTCAGGCTGCTAAGGGGACTGCCCCACCTTACATACAATCCTTGATCACTCCCTACTCCCCAGCTAGACCACTCCGGTCTGCCAGCTCTGGTCGCCTTATGGTTCCCTCTCTACGTGCACCTGGCGGTCGAGCTGCACGTTCACGCCTGTTTTCCGTTCTGGTTCCTCAGTGGTGGAATGACTTCCCTCCCCCTATTTCGACGCAGACTCAAAACCCACCTTTTCAAACTCTACCTTAGCCCTCCCTCCTGATTGCCCCCGCCCCTCCTTTCTGATATCCCTATCCTTGTCTAACACCACCCCCCCCCCCCCCACAAAAAAATGTACACTTATGATGACGACTATGTTTAGAACAGCATTTTATGTGTATTTTCCTAGTTCTGGATGTGATGCTTTGACTTATGGTAGAACCTATGCACTTGTAAATCGCTTTGGATTAAAAGCGTCTGCCAAATGACAAAAATGTAAATGTAAAATGTAAATGTAAACAAATGGGTAAATGGCTTCTTTTACATGAGAAAACCAAATCTGGTTTAAGACTTTCAAAGATATGCATGCTTCCTGCCAAAAAAGCCAAGTTTGGCCGGCTCATGTGGGGCAGCAATAATTGGCTCGCTGCTCCAGAGGGAGGGACTTGGCAGGGTTATTAGATCGCCGCACAATAAGCACCTCGGGCGCCTCGGAATCACGGCAACGGGCACGAGACGAGACGGCTTGAAGAAGGCGTGTCGCTCTCATTCGGGCCCCCGAGGGACGGGGTACGGGCGGTACATCTAATACGACTACCTCCAATTGAATCAGACGAGGTACAATTGGCTACCAAATTGGGAGAAAAGTGGAAAAAAATCTGGAAAAAAAAATTTTAAAAAAAGAAAAAAGATATGCATGCTTTTTGAAGGTCCGAATCCTGTTTTGCAGCAGATAATTGGAGAACGTTGAATTAAGTAGGGCATGAAACAAAGGGAGTCGGTCTGATGACGCAGGTAAACCAAAACCACATGTTTCTTCCATCTAAATCTTCAAATATAGAAAATTATTCTGCCACGAAACACCAAAAAGCTTTGCAACCTGCTCTCGTTTAGATTATTTGGGTTGGATTGAAATGAGATGCAGTTATCCAGAACTGCCGCTGATTCTGTCTCATAAATCATTCCATCCCAGGGCTTGAGATTGATATTCCTGGTCCAATCTCAGTTCACTATTGACCACAGTCCTTAAGAACCAGAATATGAAAGGGTTTTTGTCTTTATTTTTATTCAACAATTTCTTAACTGCATTTTGCAAGAAGAGCATTAAAGTATTTGGTGAAAATGAAGGGTATGATTTTTGTATCTAAGAATAAAGGATTGTGTGTTTGGGTGTGTGCCTGTGCATGTGTGGTTTACTGTATGCATTTTGGCTCCAGCCCATTATTCTTAACTCTTCACCTTGTCGGTTAGTTTTTCACACCATTCTCTGCAAACTCCAGAGAATGTTGTGCATGACAATCCCAGAAAATCAGCAGTTTCTGAGATATTCAAACCATCCTGTCTGGCACCAACAATCATTCCATGGTCAAAGACACTTAGATCACATTTCTTCACCATTCTTGATGGTTGATGTGAACATTAACTGAAGCGCCTGACCAAAATCTGCATTGCACTGCTGCCACACAATTGGCTGATGAGACAATCGCATCAATAAGTATGTGTAATAAAGTAAAAATGTTCCCAATAATGTGGTCGGTGAGTGTATATGTATTTTGCTCTGCCAAAATCAGTCACATTGAACCCAATACTTGACTATTTCGCTTTATACGGCACTGGATGGCTATTGCTAGTGATCTATTTATTGAGAGATGATCGGTAGCTGGTAAGATAGCAACCGAGAAATATATATAACTACCTATCCATCCATCCATTATCTTAACCCGCTTATCCTGAACAGGGTTGAAGGGGGGCTGTCATACATTGGCTACAGGCAGGAATACACCCTGGACAGGTTGCTAGTCCATCACAGGGCACACACACCATTTACTCATGCACACAGGGAGAACATGCAAACTCCACACTGAGAGGCCCCAGCCGACCGGGATTCGAGCTCAGTGTTACCCATTGTACCATCTGTGCCGCCCTTAGATATGATAATGATTAGTCTCATTGTGCAACCACAGGATCTCCTAGATTGTGTATTGCCGTTCTTCGTTTCAAAATAAAATCTGTAGCTGCACAAGATCACAATGAGGAAATAACGGGAAGCTCTTGCCCCTCCCTAAGCCTAGTACACTTGAGCGACCTGTTAACCAAGTCCCTCATAGTGTCAACCCGGGGATGAGTTACAAGTCTAGTTCCCACTTCCCTGCTGAACCTGCAATGTTCTGGTTAAAAGCTCAGTTTGCACATCACTTACAGCAGGAGTTCTTGTTTTTTTACCCATTAAAAGCTATTTTGACAGAATATAAACACTACCATGGTGGTAGGTGTTAAATGGTGTTTGAACTGCTCCATGGAGATTGCTGGGAAGTGATGACAGTGCATTTGGTCCACAGAGACTGCACTGTTAATACATGCTGAGGGTGAGGGTATACTGCAATAATGTTGCAATAAGATTTCAAGACTAGAGCAGCTGCTGAATATATTTATAGAGATGATGCTAGAATGCAGAATGAGAAGACAAATTGAGGATATCTTCAGTTGGTGGTAATCTGAGGGGAATAAACATACCTTTACCCTTTAGGTTACTTCAGATGATTTACTTATAGTTTCGGAATTTTGCTGGAAAGGAATTTGACAGAAAGGAATTGCTCAATGTCATTTTTCAATGTCAAACTTGCTCTATTATTGAGCACTGTAACATACTTGAAGATAGCAAGATGTATAAATACATCTGGCAATTATAGTACTGGATTGACTGTACAAATGAGCATTACTTGTCAAGACAACCATGAAGTGCTCTACCTTGATTAACTTGCCTTCAAAATAAAAATACACATTTGAGCATGGTGCTTGCATGTGCCGTGAAAGTTAGTCAGATTTGGAAGGAAATTGTGAAATAAATGCACAAATATTTTTTGGTTGCTGTGGCAACTGCCAGGACAGACTAGGCTATGATCTCTACTGAATGTCATTTATTTGTGTACGGTACTAATAGGAGGGCTAATCAAAATCACCTGTTCTGCTGTACTTAGTATCCCCTTTCCCACAGGAACAGGAATAGATTTTCTGTGTAAGATGGAATGGCAGTTGGTGAGCTGAAAATTAATTGTTCTCCACCTATTTTCAGTTATTTTCCTTGATTATCAATACAGGGAATTCATGAAATTCACAGTACCATCAGATGTAGTCATCTCTCAATTAGGCCATTATATGAGAAAATAAATTATCTTCATTTGTATTGCAAAATTGTGCATATTTTATCAACATTATTAGTGGATATACATAGGGCTGGGTATGAAGCAGATCATAATTTTCTGTGCTTGATTGATCTTCCTGTTGCATTTGAGCCTGCCAGGAGGAGCAAATGGCTGGGGTTTACAATACATTTGTTGAAATTTCATGCCAAAAAAGGTTGACGTTTTACAACAAAAAATGTATTTTTCTATGCCTGAATCTAAATAGACTTCCTTTGTAGGAATCTCTTGTCTGAGTAAAAATGTCTGAGGAAGACAGTGAAAACACTGTTGATAGCACACTAGAGGACATTTTCAGTGACATTTTGTATCTGTGAGCATCTAAATACATTCTCAAAATATTTTCTTATTATTCAGCAAGCTTATAAATAAGGAGCCAGCCTGCTTTTGAATAATAAATGGCATGTGAAATCATTGATGGGGGTTGGGTATTTGACAACTTGATATCAATGGACCACAATGAATATATTAGTATACAAGATGGTATTACTGTGATTATTATACTTATTTTTTATGATCTTCTCGGCCTGTTGCTGTCTGAGGATAGCTGCAAGGAGAGGGAGATGGGACAGAGAGGTAGGGGAGGGTGACAGGCGGGGGGGGGGGGGGGGGGGGGGAGTGCAAGGATAAAAAGTGTTGTATAGTTTAGAAAGCAATATTTTACGTCTCATAATATCATTTAGATTACGTGTTGTTTATTTTTGGTGATATTGTCACAGAATTTGAAACAAGATTTGTCCAGTGTTGTGGCTATGGCTCTATTGTGTTTCTACCTGCCTCAGCCACAGCCCCTGTATCCATTAAAATACCAAAAATCTTTTCAGTGAGAATAAAAGCTTCATGTTTCACTTTGTTTGGGCTTCTGTAACTTTGCTTAAGTAATATTTAGAGTAATTCTGACTACAATTCTGACAAACAATACCTTTCAGAAGAGACCAGGATTATGGCTGTAGTTAAAAGGGTTCTAGAACAGTGCCCATTTTATTTTGGGTATGTCATTTTCAAGCTTGTGTCAAGAAAAGGGCCGATACTTAAGGGGTTATATGCCTTACTGGGTTTGTTAAATGTTTTGGGGGTAACCTCACTCAATGGTTATACGAGAAGTAGGCATGGATAACAGTATTCATTTCTCAAGCGACCCCTGTTGGCAGTCTGGGTGCTTGTGGCTTGCTCTCTGTGCCTGTGGCTTGCCCCCCTGTTCTGCACATGTGCGGCTCTGCACTGCGGGACTCAGAGGAAAACTGTGAGTTGTCTTCACTTTCCCGAGCTGACAGCAGGGGCATATGTGAGCATGTTTATACACAGTGCTCAAATTCTAAATTGCGATGGGATTTGAGATGCCAATTCTATAAAAAAGCTGCTGACCCCAGATACTGTGCTATAGGATCTCCATTTTTAAACAAAACAAAAAGAAGATTGATTTCCCTGTCTGGTTGTGATGATTTGCATATAAATATAATCACCTACGGCAGCAGCCTAAGTCTCCTACAGTATGAATTTTTCATGGATTATTCATAGATTATGCCACCACACTTTTTGTCATGATTTAGGGCTCATTTTGCCCTGACAGATGGGCAAATGGAGAAACAAAATAAATAATTTTGGATTCAAAGACCAGAAACATTTGAAACATTATTTTTCATTTTTATTTTATGTTGTTTTTACCATTACACCTTTGCCTTTCTTTAATGTATATTTGTATTATGCCTGTTTAATTAAATTAATTTCAGTCCTTGTAGCACACCACTTATCTGTAGGTGCTGCCCCAGAGAGATAATTCCCATCTTATATGTAAACTATTTGTTGGACATTCCATTGTGTTTTAGTTGCATCTGCTCCTCTCTGTCCTCTCTTGGAATGTAAATTTACTGCATGAAATATGTTGTGTACAATTATATACAGTATTAACAGCTATACAACAAATTTGCTTGCAGTAGAAGATTATTTCTGGCTGCCCATAATAGTTATTCAAAGTGCTTTGGTACCATATCACTTCTAGTATACATGCTGTTGCACTTATAAAACCAGTTTCAGTTTCAACTGAGCTATTTGATTTAACAATGTCCCATTACATCCCTCAACTGTTTAGGTCAGGGTTCATTGATCCTAAAAATACTGTACTATCTCTGGCTAAGTGAGAAAACATCCTCCTTCAAGATACAGAAGAGGCAGGTTATGTGCTGTTATGAGTGGTGCCCCCGTACATCCATTAAGCATCAGACAATAAACCCCTCTCCACTCCCAGAGTTGCAGGAGCAATGGCCCAGATAATGAGGAGTTTTAAGATCTTGGCGGAATTGCCTGAGTTCAGCTGCTCACCTGCTTTGCTCTGGCTTTCTACCTCCATCACTGTCATGCAAGGCCGCTCCATTAATGCGGTGGTGCACAATTCAAGTCATGTTCCTGGCACCACTCCATGTGCATTTGGACAAGTCTTTATGTGTGGGCTGAAATATTCTCTCCCGAATGAGGAATGGGAAGAAGACACATAGTGTGCACAGTAATGCTGGGAAAAGCATTGTCGCTGGGGAGAAAGCCTGCTCTTGATTGCACCATGCAAGACAGATGGCAGGAGAGGTATTATGTTGCCACCAGTACTGTGAATTGTATTTAGTATTGTGCGAGGCTTTAGAAAGTAATAAGGCCCTGCATTTCAAGTGGTAATTGTTTTACTTTTAGAAAAAAATGTTTGGCTTTCTATGGTAGGAACAAAATATGACTTTGATACTTCTGCTGCTTTGAAGTCTCTTTTGTCTGTTTACTAGTGACTGCTGCCAAAGCAGTAGGAGAAAATTACTCAGTGAGAGCCAAATTGACTTCCAACATGCTGTGACAATCTTTGTCTTGACCCATCTTTCCACCTGGGAAAAACAATATTTCACAAGCGAAACTTCTTGTCAAGTTAATTGGTCTCTGTAATAAGCCTTCTTTCAAAAGCTTAGAAGCAATCAACCATCTATTCCAGCCCACTGAGTCTTGCATGTGTCAATAGGAGGCATTTGTCAGTATTTTCTAAATAAACATCAGGCAAAGAACTGCTTCCTCAATCGATAAAACATTAATGTGGCAAAGTCTAACAGTAAATATTGGATAAAACCCAAACATTATACCACATGCTGTTAAAGACAAAGCCAGGAATGTCAAAGACATTCTACATTAAACAAAGCATTCTGTTAACCCTATCTTTGCCCCCTTGTGGTTGAGTCACCAACGTCTGAAATTATTGTTGCATTCATATTTATATCATATGAAACGCTGGGACATAAGAAAGTCATGTTCCAATAAAAGCACAAAAATATACAATTCAGAAGTTGCATGAGTAAACATATTGTTTTTTTTGTTTTTTTTCTTAGTGGGCTTTTATTCCGGTTTGGTAGAAATACAAGTTTCTTTTGTAAATTAATCGATACACACATATTATGGAACCAAATTTCCCACCTTACTATGAAGCTACAATTGTTTTCTGACTAAAACAGAAGTTTATTCCATAATTGTAATCTGTAATCTGTTTTTGAGAAAACTATGTTTTTGCCGGGATGGCAAAGGGCATACTACTTGCATTGCTTGGTCATTTCAGTACCGCTGTAATGTAAAACATGGCATGCTTCTTGTACATTTCCTACTCTTTCCAACAAGATATAACATGCAATTACAGGATTTGGACTTTTTATTGGTGCTTTGTATTTTTATTTGATTTTAGTATATCTTTTGTGTACACTGTATGTACATGCTCTGACATAATTTTGTTCCGCCTTTTTTTGAGATATTAACACTTTTATAGGACTAGTAGGTGGAAAAATAGGTGGAAATTGCCCTCTTGGGGCGGGGATGGGGAAACGCTTAAAAACAAGATGATGCAAGCCTAGTTGACTAAAGTGTATTATGAGGTGGGTAGTAACATGCTACATTTAATCTTTACTTACGTTTTTTAATGCATTGTACTTCTAAGAGTTGTTTTAAAGGTGGATACTTTTGACACTTACTTGAGTATATTTGTCAAGAAAAGGTTCTACTTTTATTCCATTATATTTGGCTACATTATCCACGCTACATTCCTTTACTCATTTCTTATTCCTTTTGTGTTGTTCAGAGTATATATACCAACAAATTCATGCCCATGACCTCTGTGTGGAGGCTTCATGCTGCCCTACAGTCATATGCACAAGGCACCCCTTGTCAAAAAGTCCTTCATTAATAAATTGGTGAACAGAAACGAACCTGACCTCTAAATGGTAGACATGTTAAACATGACACATTTCTTAAAAATTTAAAGCAAGATTACTTTTTTTTTTTTTTACAATTGGTTTCAAAATAATAATAATAATAATAATAATAATAATAATAATAATAATAAAATAGGAAAAAGGCCCTGTACAAAGTTTGGGAACCCTGTCAGTTAGAACTTTGTAGCTCCTCCTCGGGCAACTATAACACCTTCCTGTAGCCAGCTAAGAGTCTTTCAATTCTCACTTTTTGAATTTTTCTCCATTCTTCCTGGCAGAACACCTATAACTCAGAAATATTATTTGGCCTCCTTCCAGGTATGGTATGTTTGAGATCTCTCCACAGATTTTCAATAATATACAAGTCTGGGGACTTTAGTGGACATTCCAAAACCTTCATCCATCTTTCCTGGAGGTACTACATGGTTGATTTTGAGGTCATTATTTTAATGGAATATCAAATCTCTCTTCAACTTCAATGTCTGGACTGTCCTTCGAATATTAGCCTCTAGAATTTCTTAATATTTGGTGGAATCCATTCTTCCTTCCACCTGCACAATATTCCCTGTTTCCCCAGTTATCACACAACCCCAAAGCATAATGGATCCAAGTTCAATTTTGGTTTTGTCAGTGCAAATCACATTGTTCAAAAAGGCTTCAGGCTTCTCAATGTTTTATTTTGAATACTTCAGACACTTAATTTTGTGTTGAGGTCATAGGAAAGGTTTCTTTCTGGCAACACTGCCATGTAGGTTTTTGTTGTTTAAAGGATGTTGTATTGTTGTCATGTGAATAGCTATACCTGTGCCTGCTACTCTTTGCAGCTCTTTTGCAGTAATTTGTGGGTTCTTCTGAGCATTTCTCAACAGGTCTCGGGCCTTTCTATCGGAACATGTTCTTTGTCTTCCAGACCTTGCCTTGACTTCAACTGTTCCATTTTCAAATAATCTTTCTGAGAGTGGAAATAGGCAGTTTGAAATGCTGAGAGTTTTTTGTAGCCTTCTCCTTCTTGGTGGAAATGAACTATCTTCATTCTTACATCCTTGGACAACTGTTTAGAGGAACCAATGGTTGATAACACCAGACAGAATAGCCACTGCAGTTGGATACTTTAGAAGTCATGGAGTTACTTCAGAATAAAAAGTTCAGCCTTTGAATTACATGACTCATTGAAGCCCTAATGAGTAAATCACCTGGGTCTGTGCCTTAGTAATCATATTTTTAGAAAGTAACTAAGAATAATCCAAAAGGGTTCCCAATTCCCAAAAATCTCGCTATGGAATTTACAGAAAGGTCTCACGTTTCATGTCTCATGGTTAACATTTACAGTTCAGGTTTGCTTCTGTTCACTAAGATATTAATTGAAAAAGGCTTTTTGTCCATGGGTGCCCACATTTTGTATACATCTGTATATAACTGTGCACATAGGCATCTTTGTGGTGACTAGTGCAAAATGTTCCAGTAGTATGCCAGAAGAACCCAGAAGAAACTCTTGGTAGATAAAAACAAATATAATCAAATTATCTGGCTCTCGTGAGACAAGGTTACAAAATTGAAGAATCAATTAAATGATCTCAAAAAGGTTGTATCATCAATTTCATAGAGTATCATGAGTGTTACACCTATAATTAAGTTTCATAAAGTTTCTGTCATAATGCTCTCATAAAGGTCTCATAATATTCTCATAATGCTCATAATGGTTGTATCTCATGAGAATCACCACATCCTGTATTAGGAGTGCATTGCCATGCTGTCCGGTGCTGTCTCAGTTTCTGTTAAGTTCTGTGGTAAAAAGGGTCAGAACTCCCTTTTCTATGCAGTAAACTACACATTATATCATAGAAGTATGAAGGAAGGGCAGACATGGCCCAAGGTCTAAAATCAGTGAGCTACTTCTACAGCCAACCAGAGACAGCCTTCAGCAGTGAGGCCTTCAGTTATGCACTTTAGCAATTACATAATTGCATACATAGTTTCTAAATCTTGTACAAAAAAATCAAGACATGTATGTATAATATAGGGGAGACTGGGGCTTGTTGTCACATGGGTAAGTTGTCACACTGTTAATATTTTCACAACCAGAGGGCGCTACTTAAAAGTGGAATACTAGTTTTGTGCCTCTATATGGTCTGATGTCATATCCTGTCTGGGAAAACCAGAGCACACTGTAAAGTGAGGTGAGCACATATTTCCCATTTTTCACATTGAAAAGTATAAATATCAACTTGATATGTTTTGTAATAATCTTCTTCTAGTTAAAAATCTCAACAATTATACATTTGCACTTGTTAGAGGAGAGAATAGTGTGTCTTGCTATACTTTAGCTGCTTTAAGCTAATTTTAAGATATTGCTAACATTAGCAAACATGGCAGTTTGGGGCAACTTGTCTCAGTGATTTTGGAGCAAGTTGTCACATGTGTCACATGTTGTCACATGTGTTACCCCAAAGTTGCCAATAGGCTATACGTAGACTCAGAGGGTCTGCTTGTCAATGGTTATCATAGTAATATTGAATTGTGTGATTCTGGTTTTAAAGAAAGAAGGGAAGGAAAAAAGCAAGAGAGTTGAGATGGTCAGGAATTATCTAAGAAAAACAGAAAAGGGCGGCACAGCACCTGACATGATGCTAAGGGCAGTGAGGCAGGTGAAGTTAGCCAAAAAATCTTATAAGATCAGCTGACATCTATTTTGGTTTGTCGCCAACTGAGGTGAGAAAGCTAGCATACAAATTTGCAGTGTCACAGGAGCTGCAGTCTCCACCAGCTTGGGCTGAAAAAGAAAAAGCCAGCAGTGAGTGGTTACACGCTTCTTAAAGCGGCACCGTACACTCTCTCTCAGAAAGCCAGAGGCAACTAGCCTTGCCAGGACGAGTGCCTTTAACAAGGAAAATGTCAAGTCTTTCTTTGACAATCTGGAGAAGGTGTTAGCCAGACATTCAATATGGATGAGACTGGTGTGACAACGGTGCAGAAACCAGACCGATTGGTAGTCAGACGCGGGTTTAAACAGGTAGGGTCACTTACATCTGGTGAAAGGGGTACCCTATTAACGCTAGCCTGTGCAGTCTCAGCTACAGGGAACAGTATTCCCCCCTACTTCATATTCCCTCGGGTGCACTTTCGCCATCACTTCCTCAACAATGGACCACTTGGCAGCAAAGGTGGAGCAAATCCCACTGGGTGGATGAAGGAAACACACTTAGTGGATTTCCTCAAACATTTTGTTGAACATGCCATGCTTACTCCTCCTGGACAACCATTGCTCCCATCTTTCCATTGATGGCCTCAATTTTGCCAAAGAAAATGGCATCATTATGCTGTCCTTCCCACCCCACTGTTCACATAGGCTGCAACCTTTGGACAGAAGCGTTTATGGGCCGCTGAAAAAGCACATAAACTATGTGTCTGATTCCTGGATGAGGAACAACCCAGGACAAACTATCACAATCTATTACATCCCTGGGATTGTGGCAATTGCTTATCCACTGGCTGCAACCCCACTGAATATCCAGGCCAGCTTTCGGGTGACAGGGGTTCAACCTTACAACAGGGATGTGTTTGTGGAGACAGAATTTTATGTCTTCATCTTATGTCTCAGATCGGCCCTTTCAGACCCAGCCCTTCCAGGCCCCAGCACTGACCCAGCCCTTCCAGGCCCCAGCACTGACCTAGCCCTTCCAGGCCCCAGCACTGACCCAGCCCTTCCAGGCCCCAGCACTGACCTAGCCCTTCCAGGCCCCAGCACTGACCGAGCCCTTCCAGGCCCCAGTACTGACCTAGCCCTTCCAGGCCCCAGCACTGACCTAGCCCTTCCAGGCCCCAGCACTGACCTAGCCCTTCCAGGCCCCAGCACTGACCGAGCCCTTCCAGGCCCCAGTACTGACCTAGCCCTTCCAGGCCCCAGCACTGACCTAGCCCTTCCAGGCCCCAGCACTGACCGAGCCCTTCCAGGCCCCAGTACTGACCTAGCCCTTCCAGGCCCCAGTACTGACCTAGCCCTTCCAGGCCCCAGCACTGACCTAGCCCTTCCAGGCCCCAGCACTGACCGAGCCCTTCCAGGCCCCAGTACTGACCTAGCCCTTCCAGGCCCCAGCACTGACCTAGCCCTTCCAGGCCCCAGCACTGACCTAGCCCTTCCTGGCCCCAGCACTGACCTAGCCCTTCCAGGCCCCAGCACTGACCGAGCCCTTCCAGGCCCCAGTACTGACCTAGCCCTTCCAGGCCCCAGCACTGACCTAGCCCTTCCAGGCCCCAGCACTGACCGAGCCCTTCCAGGCCCCAGTACTGACCTAGCCCTTCCAGGCCCCAGTACTGACCTAGCCCTTCCAGGCCCCAGCACTGACCTAGCCCTTCCAGGCCCCAGCACTGACCGAGCCCTTCCAGGCCCCAGTACTGACCTAGCCCTTCCAGGCCCCAGCACTGACCTAGCCCTTCCAGGCCCCAGCACTGACCTAGCCCTTCCTGGCCCCAGCACTGATCCAGCACTGATCCAGCCCTTCCAGGCCCCAGTTCTAACCCAGCCCTTCCAGGCCCTAACTCGAATCCAGCCCTGCCCATTAGCACCACCTCACCCTTGCCTAGTAATGCTAGTCCACCCACCAAACAACTCCAGAGGACATTTGGCCATACCCAAAAGCTGATCCAAGAATACTAGCCCGCCAACCAAAAAAAACAAGAAAAACTGCTATTCTCACTGACACACCAGTGAAGGAGGCACTTGAGGCTGAAAGGCAGGCACAAGGTAAAAAGAATCTTTTTCAAAAGAAACGCAGGGCAACCAAATCTAAAATACCAAAGAAGCAGAAGGCAATAAAAAAGCAGAAGGCAGGTATAAAAAGAAAGACCCTGGATACCTCTTCATCGGAAGATGATGAGTACCCATGCCTGGTTTGTATGGAGCCATTTGAGAACAGCCGTCCAGGAGAGACTTGGGTCCAGTGTGTGAAATGCAAACAGTGGGCTCATGAAGAGTGCACCCCTGGCAAAGCAGGTTATGTGTGCCAGAACTGTGATTCTGATGACTAGTGAAGTTTGAGACCTGACACTAAATTAGTTTGAATACTTGACATGTTTTATTTGAAAGTTTGTTTGAAATTATTTTACAATTGTAGTTGGGAATGATTTAATGGCCACATTCCAGGATTTATTCAAGTTCAATGATTAATCCAACTTTTTCTGTGGCTGAATTTCATTTTTTATTTGAATAAAACAAATAAATAACACAAAGCTAAATTCATTCGTGTTTTATTTGCTGCAACATCCAGTGTGACGTCTTACCCCAAATAGTGTGACAACTTACCCGCTCATGGGGCAACATGTCACATGTTCACACTCACTATTTAAATGCCTATAAGTCTGTACTGAAACAAGATATGAAAATGAAATGAATACAAAATATAAGCCTGAGACCTTGTTCTTTCATTTGGTATGAACAATATGATGTATTGATCCCAAGATATATAAAAGAGCATAAAAAGTGTGTCAACATGCCTCGGTCTCCCCCTACACTCAGTGAGCACTTTATTAGGTATTGATTATACTTATTTTTTAGACTTCTACTACTGTAGCCTATCCACTTAGAATTATGATGCGTTGTGTGCTCATAGATGCTCTTCTGCATACCACTGTTGTAATGTGTGGTTATTTGCATTACTGTCACCTTCCTGGCAGCTTTGACCAGTCTGGCCATTCTCTTGTGACCTCTCTCATTAACAAGGTGTTTTTGTCTGCATAATATTTATTTATTTTTTTACTTTATTTTTTTTACATTTTGCACCATTCTTTGCAAACTCTAGTGACTAGTCCAGGCGGAAATCCCAGGAGATCAGTAGTTTCTGAGATACTCAAACCTGTCACCCACAATCATTCCACAGTCAAAGTCACACATTTTTCCCCATTCTGATGGTTGATGTGAACATTATCTGAAGCTCCTGACCTGTATCTACATGATCGTATGCATTGCACTGCTGCTACATAATTGGCTGATTAGACAATCACATGAATTAGTAGGTGTAATAAAGTAAAAATGTTCCTAATAAAGTGCTCTGTGAGTGCATATTTAAACTTATAATAATCAATTAACTCATTGCATTATTTGGTTAGAATACAGTTAAGCAACTAAGCATCAATCTATACTACAGTGGGCTCCAGACTTACTGGCACCCTTATTATATGCACCCTTAAATGTACAATAGGTAAGATTTTTGTGTTAAAACATTGTTACAAGACCATTGTAAATCCCTTCCTATCGTTGAAAAATTAGCCATAGTAAGCTTGCCGAATTCACAAACATCCACTTGAAGCAATACGAACTTAGTAGCGAGTGTTGAGAGCATAGTTGCACAAGCCTTGTGCCTCAGGTGGATATTTGTAAATTCGGCAAGCTAACTAATAGCTAATTTGCGTGTTGCTGCCGATAACAAACTGGTATCGTTTTATAACTAGATGTGTATTCTTTGCTTGAATAATAACCATTAGTATATAGAGTTTCAGTGATCGTTTGTCTGGAGTGCAATTTGGCCAGCTACACATTCCTTTTTTCACTTTACGTGTTCAATCATGCATGTTTAGCTAAACTTAAGGTTGTAACTAATGTATTTATACCATTGGCAATTTTTCCAAAACTTGGCTTTGTTGCCAAGGCTAAGATCATCTGCCTGCTAGACCTTTTTCCAGAAATATGCAGACTCTTTTATGTACTCCTTAGCAAGCTGTCACCTGGGCACCCTAGTGGTTTGCATCTGGCAGTTCAGCCTGTGTCGTTATGTTTGTGAAGTCTTCTGCATACTGTAGTCACTGACACATCCAGGAAGACCCCAGGAAGAAGCTGGTCATCAAGGCGTTAACTATTGGGGATCCTTATAATAAACAAATAAAAACATCCACACCTGCCTCATAAAGAGTGCTTCTGTGATGTGTTGGACAGGTTTTTTCTTCTTTATGTTGAAAATTGTTCTTGTCATCAACTGTTGCGATTACTGCGCTCACCAGCGCTCTCTTTCTTCTTGATCAATTCCAAACAATTGATTTTGGTAAGACCTTCTCATAACAGCCTATTTGAGATTAATTGGCACAACTGTGGTCCTCATATTGACAAACAGGAATCATATGGACATTGAGGAAAAGACAAGTTATGAAGCTTCCTCATAGCTCAGATAACTTCTAAAATCTAGTATTTACAAAAACGTACCGTCATGCCCCTCATGCACAACAATTTTAGGCAAATTTTGCTGCTGAGGACCACTGGAATTGGACCACCCACAAACTGGCTGTCAATTATGCAATTCCCTTTTTAGAAAGTATTTTTTAGAGACAGTTCCATTTCAAATGCAATGTGCAAACTCCACTAATCAGAACCTGAGTGAGCCTTACAGTGCTACTGCCTGTTGTTTGCTTTACATCAACAAAACAAGGCTGTTACTCCAACATAAGATAAAAAAGACAGAAAGAGGCAAAGCTGCATTATGTTTATCCTATAATCTCCGTCTTTGTCAAGAAACAATACTGAGAAACTGCGAGTGTAATTCGACCAGCATGTGTAGAAAATGAAATGAAGGAAATATAGTATATAGGAATATAGTGAATAATGTGAAGTGCAAGCGTTTGTGCAAGGTTGTGTCAGAGAGTTTTATCATTTCTTATTTAATTTTAATTCCTTTATTTTTCTGTCTTGTGAGGATTATAGGGCATAAGAAAGGGAACTTGAGACTGCTGTCAGGACAAACTGCAGACTGTGATGTCAGCATATTACGATAATGCTAGGCAAACCCCAGAGAACAAAAAGGCCTGATCAAAACTAGAGACTAGAGACTAGAGATTTCTTATGCTGTGTACAAGGATAATAAGCTAGGGATAAGGCAGTATGACATCCCTTTACTTGTGAAAAACAGAGAGGAGCTCCACGAATCACAGAGTATGTTGTTAGCAACCAATAGAACAAAGCTTACAATGATTGGAGGACCCACATGATGGTACATTTTAAAATGAGAAAAGTATACACCGCAATGATAATACCAGGAACAGATACAGCCAAATATGGTTTATTTGCCATGTGTATAAAGTCAATTACATCACGTCACATTACACAGAGATGTTGTTACAATTATGCTTTTTTGCTTCATGAGTATTAATTGGCACATAAGCCTAGAATTAATTATAATGGTGATTGTGTTGTGAAGGAATTTGAATTTAGAAGAACTTTCTGCGTTAAATGTATTTGCTTCATGGGTATCAGCACCACAAAATCTTGACAAACATATCCATATCCAAATATAGGCCCTTAACCCTGCATTGCTCCAGGGGAGGATTGTCTCCTGCTTAATCTAATCAACTGTATGTCGCTCTGGATAAGAGCGTCTGCCAAATGCCATTAATGTAAATAATTTTATTTGCTGAAATTGTGATACTCTACATATGTTTTCCAATACCATTTCCTGAATGGTATTATTTTCTTTACGGAAGACTGTTAAATAGGCAGCTGAAGAAATGAATGCTTATTGACACTTCAGCAAGCTGGATAAGGACAGTTTGTGTCTCGATTAAGCTTGGGAGATCTGGGAAGGCCATATTAGCATTTTAATTGTGCCACAATTGCAAATTCAAGCCCCACAGTGAGAGGCTCATTAATAAGTACATTAACGAGTTGGGTGCAATTCAGGGCAATAATCCATACAAAAAAGGAACAGTCTTGATAAATCTGTCTCATCGTGACTAAAAGCTGGCTACTGTCCCCTATTTACAAAATTGTTTCACACTGGCATTAAAATCAGTCATCAGTCATAGCCCAGGGTACTGAGATAAAAAATTGTAAGTATTGTTTGTGGAAAAGTGCCAGTCTGTGCTGTGTATTGCATCTATTGCACGGATAGTATTGAGATTGTGGTGTGATATGTGTCCTGTCTCTGTCTGTATGTGATGTGCTGTTCATTTCATGGTATTCTTGTCTAAATGTGTAGCTTAAACACTTATTTGCTTTTGAATTATATCCAACAACCTACCCCTCCACTCACACACACACTGTACAATATTTAATGTATAATATTATGGATGTGTTCATAGCACACTGTATGCAGTAAAGATAACATGCCATGCAATGCAAAGCAGCCATGCTGTCCTCGCGATGATTGCTACATCACACTATAAACCTGTGTGTTTAATTACAGACCCAATACAGATAAAAGATTCCCATCCTGATTCCGAAAGGACCATTATCATGCCAGCCCATCTGAGCTGCCATTGTCATTGAGTTCCCTGAGATAAGAGAAGGCTGTTTAGCTCGGTTGTGTCCCTTTGTTGACCATAATCAATTTTTATTCATTCATTCATTCATTATCCTGACCCGCTTATCCTGAACAGGGTCGCAGGGGGGCTGGAGCCTATCCCTGCATACATTGGGCGAAAGGCAGGAATACACCCTGGACAGGTCGCCAGTCCATCGCAGGACACACACACCATTCAAATCACACACTCATACCTATGGGCAATTTAGACTCTCCAATCAGCCTAACCTGCATGTCTTTGGACTGTGGGAGTAACCCACGTAGACACGGGGAGAACATGCAAACTCCACACAGAGAGGCCCCAGCCGACAGGGATTCAAACCCAGGACCTCCTTGCTGTGAGGCGGCAGTGCTACCCACTGCACCATCCGTGCCACCAATCAATAACTAGTCAATAAATAACATTACATGAGAATCAGTGGGCATGAGAGTGTAATGTTTCTGCTTTCTGTTTATTAGTTTATTAATTTTCCGGTTTCCAACGATTCCTTCTCAGTCTCACTTTTCTTACTTCCTGCTTTCTCTCCATTCATGTTTGGTGATAGCACTAATCTACAAATCGTGACTAACATAGATTTTGTACAGTACTAATTATATTAACACACTAATTTGTCTGTTATATTAACACACTAACAGTCACTCGTTTTTGGCAATTATAATTTAATCAAGTAAACTAACAGATTAACTTTATCCCTATTTTTACACTGCTCTGTAGCTCTGCCTCCTTGTTCTATCTCTAAAATTGCCTGCTTTAATTCAGCAAAGTGTTCGCACCTGCTCTCCACTATCACTACGTTCCTTAACTCTGTGCAATTGTTTCCTCCCTAATCCGGAGCCATTTGTGTTACATGCGTGTCTATGTGAATCCAGTTCTGTGTTTTTGTGCATCCCTTGTTATTGTATGATTGCCCTTTCATGTATCTCACCTGATGTCTATTTATTAGATCACCCTCAGTCCCATGCCCCGCCTAGTTTGTCTTATCCCTCTGTGTATTTAAACAACAGTATGAGCATTTACCAGTGTCAGAACGTTGATCGTTATTTCAGTGCCGATTTCTTGTAAGCCCGTCATATTTGAGATTCCTGAGGCACCCCTTTGCCTGATTATGAGTTTGCTTTGCACCCTCTGTTTTGTTTGCCATGATTTTTAGTTTTTGATCTTCCACAATCCCCTTTCTAACCCCTTTTACCTTTTGCTTTTCTGCTCTTTTGGATTTTTGACCTTGGACTGTATTTTTACTACTCTTTTGCAACTAAATTTGTCGAAATGTGTTTATGGATACCTGGCTTTTGACATTAGAATGAAATTTCCTGGTCTGCGTTTGGGTTTCTGGTACCGTATGTAACAGAGAGACGGAACGGCTATACTAGTATGAGTGTCAGATATTTGTAACTGAACTTGAGGGTGATTTCTGATGATTTTGCGTAATTAATGGCTGGTTGAATGCCCTTGAGTAAGAAGATAAGGTTCAAGGTGTCTGGTGAGAAGTTGACAACTGTTGGAGCAATTATTAGAAAATGGAAGAAACACAAAGTCACCGCCAATCTCCCTCGGTCTGGGTCTCCACGCAAGATCTCGCCTCGTGGGATATCAATGATCATGAGAAAGGTCAGGGATCAGCCCAGTACTACACAGGAGGAGCTTGTTAATGACCTGAAGGCAGTTGGGACCACAGTCATAAAGAGAACCATCAGTAACACACTACACCGTGAAGGATTAAAATCCTGCTGCGTGCGCAAGGTTCCTCTGCTGAAGAAGGCACATCTACAGGCCCATCTGAAGTTTGCCAAAGAACACCTGGATGACCCAGAGGAGGCTTGGGAGAAGGTGATGTGGTCAGATGAGACCAAAATTGAGCTATTTGGCATCAACGCGACTAGCCGTGTTTGGAGGAAGAGAAATGCTGAGTACAACCCCAAGAACACCATCCCCACTGTGAAGCATGCAGGTGGAAACCTTATGCTTTGGGGGTGTTTCTCAGCTAAGGGGACAGGACGACTTCACCGTATCGAGGGGAGGATGAATGGGGCCATGTACCAGGAAATTTTCCTCAATGAGAGCACTGAAAATGGGTCGTGGATGGGTCTTCCAACATGACAATGACCCAAAACATACGGCCAAGGCAACAAAGGAGTGGCTCAAAAAGAAGCATATTAAGGTCCTGGAGTGGCCTAGCCAGTCTCCAGACCTAAATCCCATTTTGTGATATTCTGTCTCTCAATGTTAAAATGTACCTATGATTAAAACTCTACACAGTTCCATTCTTTGTAAGTAGGCAAACCTACAAAATCAGCAAGGGATCAAATAATTATTGCTTCCACTGTACGTGAATACTAAGAAACAAAGGGAATACTGGAGAAGAAGATTCAGTTAGTTAGGTTACGTATAAACTGAAAGGAGACAAGCATGATTACATAGCACCATGGCAAATGCTTTCTTTACAGCACAATAATAATTTATTAATAAGTTAGGGCAGGTTTAAAAGTCAGTTTCAAGATCACTTCAGTCTACAGACCCTATAATTGGGCACAAGGAACACAGGGGTTTATACCAGTACGGGAGCTGAGGCTTACCTGGAGGAGGCAGACTAGCTGAGGTGTGTTTCAAGATCCAGACAGACACACATGCACACAGCAAGTCATAAGAAAAAGGTGCTCTTAAGCCACATGCAGTGCAGGGAACCACCACCAGGTGCCTAGCCTCATCTGTGGCACACAGCCCATTGCTAAAGAAAAATGGGGCGGGGGAAATAATGACCACAGAACCAAACACACAAGGGCAAAACCACATGAAAATATACCAGTTGCTACCATGCGCCAAAGTCAAACTTAAGCATGCACAGAAATAGAAAACCAGTTCTAAGCAATACTAATTAGCTTGCTATAAGTAAACCATGTACACAGAAAACCCCCAAAAAGGGACAAAATTAAAGAAGCAATACCCAAAAATAAGAACGCGAATAGGTCAAACATATACACTTATTTCCCATTGGATAGGCCAACACAGAAAATGAAAGAACCAGAAACAAATCAAAATAGAGACAAAAAAGCAGCGTTCTCACTCATCATTGCCTGACAAGATGGATCGGCAGCCTTGTGCTCCCGGCAGTGAGGTAGCACAAATAAAACGATGCGCTGGCTAGGGATGCTACGGGGAGGACGTTGGGATGAACTATCAGTGCTGAGCAACACGGACAAGGACAAGCTCTCAAACAGTGGACGTCAGGTGGCAGAAGGGGAGGCACTTGCAAAGCATACGTTCAGGTGAGGTTTGCGTGGGACTTTTATTTAAAAAAATTATAAAACTTGCCAATCACGTATGCTGATTAGGCTACCGCAACACTAAACAGAGCAATGCAAAGGGAGAGAAAGAGGAGGGCCAGAGAGAGTACAAGTGAACGGCAGAGAGAATGACAGGGAAAGAGGCAACCTTTAACCTGCTACACAGATAAGAGCCACAGTGGTGAAATCAGCAATGGCAAACAACCTGGCAGACCATGGAAGACCAGTGTAGTGGATGACAGCAGAATCCTTTGAATGGTGAAAAAAAAAATCTTTGGAACTGTTGTACCTTTGTATCTTTGAACATTTTCTGCAACAGATCAAGAACACTCTTCAAGATGTAGGCATAGATGTGTCAAAGACGACCATCAAGAGGAGACTTTACCAGCATAAATTCTGAGGGTTCACCACAAGATGCAAACACCTGACAAGCTTCAAGAATAGAATGACCAGGTTACAGTTTGCAAAGACATTCATTAAAAACCTGCAGAGTTCTGGAACACAGTGGTATGGACAGCTGAGACGAAGATCAACCTGTACCAGAGTGATGGGACAGCTCATGATCAAAAGCATACCACCCCATGGTGGAGGCAGTGTCATACATCAAAACCGATTGGACAATGCTTCCTTCTGCAGCAGGACAATGATGCAAAACATATAGCCAATGAGACCATTGAGTTTTAGGGCCAAAAAGGGGAATGTAATTGGCCAAGTCAATTACCTGACCTAAATCCAATTGACCATTTCACTTGCTGAAGACCAGACTGAAGGCAAATAGCCCCCGAAACTAGCAGGAGCTGAAAAGGGCTACAGTACAGGCCTGGCAGAGAATCACCAGGGAAGATATCCAGCATCTAGTGATGTCTATGGGTTGAACACTTCAAGCAGTCGTTGATTGCAAAGGATTTGCAACAAAATATTGAATATTATTACTTTATTTCAGTTTGTGGTAATTTGTCCAATTACCTGTGGTACCCTGAAATTGGAGGGACTATGTCTAAAAAAAAGGCCGTAATTTAATGTCATATGAAAAATGGATGACCAGACAACGTCAAACAAATTTCCAATATTTATTCATATTTTGTAAATCTTCTTTTTAGTTTGTTACATCTTCATACTTTATTGGTGTGCTGTCTTGGGCACTTCATTTCAGCAATTTCTGCACAGTAGGAAGAGGGAGTAGGGAAAGGGAAAGAGGGAGATGAAATGGAGGTTACTGAAATATGCAGGCTCATATTTTCATCAGAGCACAAACCATAGCCAAAACCATAGTCATATTCCTTTGTTGTACGTTTTCATGGTGCATTTCTAAATTATGATTAGCAGATGTACAGTATCTGTTCATAAATTTGCTAATCACAAACCAGAATAGAAAATACAGGTAGGGGAGACCCGGGCACAAACCAACATGGGGCATGTGGGAATTTTGCATAGTTGCATTTGTGAAAGAAAGATGGGTTTGTTTTCACGTATGTATTATAGCAACCTGCTTCTCGTGTGAGTGGCACAGCAATTTTAAAACTCCATCAAGAGTTATTAACAAATCTGTGTGAGCCATGCAGGAGTACAACTAGCACAGGCAGGGCTGTTGTGTACTGTTCAGGAGACCAAAACGCAGACCAGGGGATATTCAGAAATTGTTGTTTATTCAGTCCAGTATCAAAAACCAGGTAAAAGGTCAGAGAAAAAACAATGCCAAAATCGAGATTGAAAAGAATAGTGAGTAAACAGTCCAAAGTCAAAAATCCAGATGATCAGAAATGCAAAGGTACAAAAGGGCAAGGCAAGAGAGATGTTAAAAACACAGAGCGAAGACCAAAACCAAAAATCAGAATAGCGACAAAACAAAAGGGCAAGGCAAACTCGGAATTGGTCAAAGGTGTGTCGCAAAAATCTCTAATAAACAGGCTTACACAAAATCGGCACTGAATAAGTAGATCAATGTTCTGACAATGGCGGCACGGATGGTGCAGTGGGTAGCAAAGCCTCCTCACAGCAAGGAGGTCCTGGGTTCGAATCCCCGTTTGCCCGGACCTCTCTGTGCAGAGTTTGCATGTTCTCCCCGTGTTTGCACGGGTTTCCTCCGGGTACTCCGGTTTCCTCCCACAGTCCAAAGACATGCAAGTTAGGCTGATTGGAGAGTCTAAATCGCCCATAGGTATGAGTGTGTGAGTGAATGGTGTGTGTGCCCTGCGATGGACTGGCGACCTGTCCAGGGTGTATTCCTGCCTTTCGCCCAATGTATGCTGGGATAGGCTCCAGCCCCCCTGCGACCCTGTTCAGGATAAGCAGGTTAAGATAATGGATGGATGGATGTTCTGACAAAGAACCCTGCTGAGACCAGGGCTTAAATACACAAAAGGATGAGACAAACTAGGCGGGGCAAGGGAGTGGGATCTAACAAATAAACACCTGGTGAGAAACATGAACGGGCTAGTTAGACAGACGATTAGTATGTTAATATCATTTAGTATTGTAGAAAATGTATGTTAGTAGTTATTATTAGATTAGTGCTATACACAAACATAACTGGAAGAAAGCAGGAAGTAAGTGAAAAACAAGACTAAGAAGGAATCGTGGGAAACCGGAAAATTAAGAAACCACCCGAATAGTGAAGCACGCAGACAGGGGAGTGACTTGGGCTCAGAATACATTAAGACACAGACATCACAGGGGAAGACGAATGCAATGAACTATGAATAATTAAACAGAGGATCAGGACATGAAAAATGAAAAATAATGAAAAAAAAAATAATGAATATACAACAATAACAAATAAACTAACAGACAGAAATCAGGAACATTACAGGGGCATGTTGGAACGTTGTGTTCCAACATTCCTCCGCCTATTATAAATGCATCAGCCACAATAACTTGTAATGTAACATTGTATATTCCATGTGTACCATGCACTTATTCGGTCCTATTTAGCACTAGCTCTTATCTATTTCTTCCCTGGCATTCATTATAAATTAATGTTGCCATAAGGTGTTGTGCACCATGAATTTAATCCATTGCTCTGTACTGTGACTTGTACAGATGATTCTGTATTTCCATGATCGGCGTTGACTTTGAAACAACTCTGAATTTTTTTTTTTATTTTTTTTTTTTATGTACATAAATTCAGTGAAGTCTTTCTAAAAATTTTATCATTGATAATGACCCATCTATTTTTTATGATTTGTTTGTTATTTGCATCTATGTTTTGTGGTTTGTTTGTTGGATGTTTGCTTTGTTTTTTATATTTATATTGTTTTATGACATACTAATATCCTTGTGGCGGCACGGATGGTGTAAATTAAGCTGACAGCAGAACCTATACCTACTATATCAACTGTAGCTCATGCTTTACCAGTATATGTATGTGGGTTGTGTCTATACAAGAGAAACACTGAATTTCTGCATTACTTATTTTAAATACAGTCAGACAGAAATAAAATCAGGCCATCAGCAATTGAAAAAGCTTCAGAGAGAAACTCCTCCAACAGACCGCTTTAGCTACATTCACCATTTGTCTTACATTATCCTACATGATAGGACAACACATCCCTACTGACAGATAAAATGCAAATATAATGACTGTGGCTCATCTAGATCAGATGATCCATATGTACCACGTAGTGTTCCAAAGAGAATACCCAGCAGCAAGCATCATACCGAAAATGCACTACCTCGTACATTTACCTCAGCAGTTGTTAAATTATGCCTCTGGCAGATACCATTGGTGTAAGAGGTTTGAGGCAAAACATGGATACTTTAAAAGAAAGAGGTGGTGTTTCAAAAACCTTCCCCTCAGCATTGTAAAGAAACACCAAATGTAGATGTGCTATAGTGCAGCTGGACAGGCAGACAATTACTCTAATCAGGTGACATAGTTATAAAAAACTAGGTAACAACATCCCTTTGTCAATCATCAGCATGGGACAATCCAAATACAGGTATACCTTGATTTACTAAGGGGTTACGTTCCTGAGAAACTGTTCGTAAACCAAAATTTTGTAAACCGAACAGCATTTATCATTGATTTAATAGACATACGTTCCTTTAAAATAATAATAACAATAATCTTTAAATCAAATTCTCAAATTTTCATTCATTGGTAAACCATCGGAACATCTGCATCTGGTTATTAAATTAAAGCAATGTCTGAAACTGCAATGGTGACTCCATTTAAAAAACACATTTTAAAACATGGTTGCAAACGTTGTGCCTATGGCCAGCAATGTGCATGGATGTAGGCTAATGTGATGTTCCTCTCAGTCACTGTATAGAAATGAAATGATCAGTGAATTTAAATTTGAATTTTAATGCCAAGCAAACTAGTTGATCAATGTATGGGCAGATTTAATGTTCGGTTTGTAAATGAAGTCTACCTCTCTTAAATGTAATCTCCATTTTCATATTGAGGTGACTTTCACTTTTTGGCTGGAGTAACTGTTAAATTGAGTAAATCTATGAGCTTCGCCCTCCATCTCAGTTTAAACTAGTAAATGTGCTAATGCAAATTAGGCTACTGTAGATGGTGAAGTGAAACAGTTTAATTCCAATAAAAACATTTCAAGCAGTAGGGCAGTATTGAGTTGGGTCAGTTGCAATGTCTGCAGACTTTTCCTAGCAAAACTAAATTAACAACTAAAATGTTGTGTTTGTTATTATGAAAATTAGTAAATAGATTGTTCGTAAATCAAGGTATACCTGTAACTGTCAATTCAGAACACACAGATTGTAATTGATCACAAGTCAGGTAATGGGTACAAAACAATACATAAACGGTTAAACATGCCATGTAGCAGTGTAAGGCTGTGATTAAAAGGCTCCTGAGATGCCGACTGCAGAACATAGATTTTGTTGTCATGATGTGTGGATTTTGAAGGATGCGTTGGGTCATTGTCTTGCTGGGAAGTCCACCTACAGCCAAGTCTCAGCCTTGTGGTAGAGCCAAGCAGATTGTCAGCCAAAATGTCCTGATATTTTGTGGAATGCATTATACAATTAATTTTAACCAAAGCCCCTGGACATCTGGAATTAAAACATTATTATGAATTCAAATATATGCAGTACTTCAGTGAACATATGTTTTTTCCCTGTGCAGGGTGCTTGAAATGCAATCTGCTTCTAAAATATTTGACATATAATGTCCCAGTCATTTTGTTCTCTCAAACCACTCATGGTATGAGAGCAACCTAAAAAGAAAGGCAGCTACAGTACATGCCAGCGTACATCTGGCTCAGAGATAATGTCAGAATGCATTTCTGACCGTTTTTCCCCTTTTGATTGAAACCACGACAGCAAGGGCAGAGCAAGGTTGCACAGATTAAATCGGTAAATCAGCTAAAGGATCAAATAGCCCCAGCTGTTGGTTTAAGGGGATATGCAATTCACAGACTGACATTGAAAGTTTCAAATTGGGATAAGTCTGTAAAGAGAGTGAATGGCAAACCCGATGACATTTACAAGAGGTGATCCAATTTGATATGAACGTAAGGATGATGGAAAGGGACACAATGACACTTCCAGAGACACTCTGACAGACTATGTGTCTTTGAGGTGCTCCACCCATGCTAATGTCACATCCTGCCTCTTGAAGATCTATCAGATAGGTGTATGTGGGTTGTTCTTCGTTATGGTGAGAATTGCTCTCTTTCTTATCAGCTATGTTCCAAACAATTTTGCTCAGTCTAAGGCTGGGCCTATGCCTCTGACAGTTCCAATAAAAGTTATTTCATTATTTCCAGCCTCATAATAGCTTTCTTGACTTGATCCTCAAGTTGACAAACACAATAACAGAGGCAATCAAAAGCCTATAATCAAGACTAGATACTGAAAGCTGTCTTATACCTGCACTGAGGAAGCAGAAACACCGGGGGGGGGGAGATATTTTTCCATGTGTGCATTTGAATGCAGGCAATAATCATTAACCAAATGAACAATACTGCTGTCTGAGTCTCAGCTTGAATGCCCTCTAAGCAGTAAAGGGAAAAGCACTGTTATTTCAGCATCCCAAAATCAGTTTAAAATCTTTCCATTGTGTTCTCTGTGTTCAAATAAAAATAAATAAATAAAACATAAAGCTGTGACTAAAAGGTGCCATTTTGGAAATGGAAGGCAATTGCACCATAGGAAAGCTGAGCTGCTTTGTGCCTCTGGCTTCTCACCCAGCTGCCTTTTACAAATAGCATTTGTGATTTCAAAGGTAACCTTGCTGTGAGGCACTGTGAAGTTCTAAAATATGCCACTTTAAAATGGCAGCTGCCAGAAATGCTGTTTTTTTTTGTTTTTTTACTTATGTCATGCTGTAAGCAACAGGGACTTTCTCTTCTCTTCTAGAGAGAGAAAAGACAGTGAAACAAGGTTGGGTTACTTCATGTTCCCATGTGAGGGCACTGTAGCTCCACTGCACAGTGTAGCACACATTTACATTTTTTGTAAATGCACTGGCTGCTATAAATAACACAGAGAGCCTTTGATGGTGCTAAAATAGATGATTCGCACTGCTTAACCAGTATACTGTATTCACAAACGAACAGTGCTACAGATGTGCTCTTAAAGGGACTACCCTCTCCCCACCCCTCATGTGAGCGCTACGCATTGTAAAACCTGTAGATTAGGCTGTACCTAGGGATTTCCAAATATTGTATTATAAAGGCCTATGGCCTTAATATCAGCAATATGCAAAAACTGCAGTTGCAGTCTTGCCAGTAGGAAGTATATAATTATCATGATTTAACTTTATGGAAGCCAAGAGATTGTTAAAGCCAACTTTCTTACATAGAGTAAGTAGTAGCATGTGCAATGCGGATACTCCGAGGTAAAGATACTGGCTGGTACCCCTTACTGAGCTGATATATATAGTATTTAAACAAATATGTTATCATGATCAGAATGAACATCACACTTCACAATATATGGGCAAATGTATGCATGGTGCCACTTTCAGAAATGGCTGGATATCATTTTTAGTTACATTGCTATGAAATACATGTATCATTTTCGAAAAATGCTGAATATTAACAATACATTGCATTATATGCCATTGGCATAAGGAAATGAACAGAAATTTACAGATTAAACATTAGGATTAAACATTTTTATTTTAGTATTAAATTGTAAACTATTCAAATAAACTAATATTACATTAAAAAGGTAACAGAATTTATTACAGGTTCAAAATAATAAACAAAAATCAGCTAATCTAAAGTTTGATGTGATGAGACATAGAAACATCAAGAGGGAAAAATTATTCTTATTTCCCAACATTTTCACCAGGCCAGATTAAAAACTATAGCTTTGCCATACAGTATAATTTCTTTAGTCGGCTAAATGAAACAAAATGGCAAAATTTTACTACGGCTATGCTGGTATTCCATATCATGTACCAGTTACTGTGGTACAGTCAGAAACTGACTCCCGGTGATGAATGAATTACCGGGGTAATATGGTGACATGTTTTTCCATTATCAAACTAATTAAAGTAGCCCTCAAATTCACTGGCCAGATGCATTAGAGGATAATGCGAGTGGGCTGTACACAAACTGACACACTCTCTTCATGTTGAATTGCTGGTTGTCATCACAACGCCAGAGAGAATCCTATTCTGTCTCATCTGACCATAGCAGTCTGTTCCCATTAGTTGTATTGTATCTTCAATTGGCACCGGATGTATTTTTGTGGAGGTTGGGTCAGCTTCTGTTTGCCTAGGGGATCATTGTAACATACACTCTAATCAAGGATGCCTGAACCTTTCCATACAAATTTATCTACAATCCAGAGACTATCTAGCACTGCAGCAGCCCTGGCCATGACTTGGTCCTAGACTTGGACATAGTTATCATTTTATTATTTAGTTAAGGGACAAAAAGTTTGGAAATTCCCAAGATATACAAATACATGGAATGTAGGAACGTCCAAAAGTCTAACCCATTGGACCCTGGCTGGAACACAGGGATTATTTGGTCCCAAACCACCAGACTATTTGGAAGCAGAGGAACTGAAGATAACTCTACATTTGTCCATACAGATATCCATCATGCAAAAAACAACCTCTTAGCAAACCTCAAGGTCATGGTGTTTAGTCCAGCATTTCAAGGGCAGCAGCATTTTCCACTGCATTTACAATAACAAATGCTGAAATGGGGTGGACTCCACCTTTCAGTGGATGGGCTTGAGGGAAAGGAAGAAAACGTAACACTCCAAACTCAAGGTCGTTTTACAAACAGCTCATTGTTTCACACTGCCCTGTGGTTTGTTTCTGTCCAGCCCTTTCAAATGCAATTAATTGTTCTCATAGACCTTGGGGTTCTGAAATCTAAATATAGTATTAGTACAATATAGTATTATTTTGCTTTAAGAAAATACCCAACATTTATCCCAACTATGGATTGATTTGGCACATACTAAACTATGTATTATTTTTGACCCAACAAGTTGGATAATTTCTTTTTTGGGTTTTCTATTATACTACTGTTATTCAAAAGTCAATATCTTTATTATTACTATTATTCTGCCGATTATTTGACAGCCTACTCCTCCCACAGTTTTTGAGCTATTGACACCAAACCAACTGGAAAACGGCCAGCCAGACCCGGAATGGTAAGCTTGTTCAAAGAGTTTTGATATTCCCATTAATGTCCGAGATATTTAAGGTTTTCCAGGAAGGAATGTCCCATAACAATGAATGTTGGAACGTGCAGTTTGTTCAGTGGTAACAGATATTCTGCAGTTCAGCCAATCCGCATTATTTATTCAAATTAGCTTTGTGCTCATGGAAGCATATGACGTCACAATAGTCACTGCCCTCTAGCAGAGTTCATATATACTCAGTGACCACTTTATTAGGTACATCTGTACACCAGCTTATAAATGCAAATATTTAAACACCATAGCTGTTAGTATTCTGTATGGACTCTGGCCGCCCTACTGGACTGTTATAGAATTGCCTGTGTTTTTGTTTGCATTGCCATGTGCTTTTGTTTTTTTTGTCCTGAACCCCGCCCTCACCTGCCTCTGTCTGCCACACCTGCTCTGTTCATTAGCCTGCTCGTTGTTCTGATTGATTTTTCCTTGTCCCTTGTTTTACTCTCTGCCAATTAATTGTTTCCCCTCTGATATTGAAGTTCAGCCCTTAAGTTCAGTCCTTGTCAGATTGTACCTGAGAGTCTGGTGAGATACTCTGCCCGTTTTTGCTCTGCCTGTTTTTGCTCTGTTTGCTCTGTCTGCTCTGTCTGCTCGTGCTCTGCCAGAATATTTTTGATTCTGTGTTTAAAGTGATTTTCTGAGTTTGGATTTTTTTTATTCTTATTTGGAAGTTTGCCTGGATCTTTTTGTGCTTTTCATTTTTGTCTCCTAAGTTTGGCCTTTTGACTTGTCTCCCCTTGAGAAAAATAAATATTTTTTGCCAATTGCATTTGGTCTGCACCTGGGTCCTTATCTGCAAGTCCTAATAATAGCGTTAGTAGTAGTAGCAATAGCAAATAGATTTTCCACTATCACACTCGCATTTTCTTTAGGAAATTCACATCTCTATTATTTTATTATTATTAATATTATTATTACAATGCTAACTTGAATGCTAACAATGCTAATAATACATGTCAAAATGAAACACCAAAGCCCAGAGCAGTGCCAGGAAGAGACTTAAATAGCTCTCCATGCAGCTGACTTCAATTGGCCATGATTACACCCGCATTCCACATGCGGGAGGTAATTTCTCATGCTGAATGTGGCCGGTACGCCCTCTTGAGGTCTAGAGAGGTAAAACTCAGAATTTCCAGGAGTAGGTAAAAACCATGACAGGAGGCTGTTAACACACAACTCTTTGGAGTGATTATATACATTGACAGCTGCACTAGATAAAAAGAAGATGACCGGGCCATTCAAGATACCTATCATGTTGAAAACAGTGTGGATAAACTGCATGCCACTTTGAAAAGATCAAAGATTAAATAATAGCTCAGATCCATGCTGTGCATCATCAATCCAATACAGCACCAACCCAATGTATTTTAATGTATTTTTTTTGTACCTTTGTAGTTTTCATTATGTGCCCTAGACAATGTACATTAATAACATGGAATCCAAAAGCTGGTTGTGGACATGGCTATTTTAATAACAACTATTTCTGACAGCCTTCAGATATTTAAGGGTTTATTTAAAGCAAGGTTTCTATTTTTCCTATAAATTGCTCCCAAACATATGCTTAAATTGAAATATCTGTGATTTTCTTAAGACTCAGATTCAGAAAACATTATTTATTCCAGTGGGGCAACTACTTTAAAGTCTGGGAGTGTGCAGACTCCCAGACTATCATCATCAAATGACTATCATCATGACTTTGAGTAATTTTATGACAATGGACATCATGCAACTATCTTTGTAGAAATCCCTAGTCAGAAAAAAACTATAAGAAATAGATTATTAAATGTATATTTTAATTGGGTAACACTATTGCCAATCGATACAAAAACACTGCAATTGGATTATATATAGTATGTGTGAATAATTCTCTCTATGCTGTGTTTAGTACACATAATTAATTCACATAGTTTCATACACATACTTCAATCATATACCAGTTTCTACTTAAAACATGTTGCTCTACGCAATCAAGGTATTATCACAACATATAGGATGGGATATTTGTATACTTGTCCATTGTCACTAATTTATTACATCTGTTACTGCATTCATGTTGGTGAATGTAATCTTTGTGTTGGAAAATGTGTCAATTGAAACTGTTTTATTTATGTGAGTCCAGGCAATGCCTTGTCATTAAAAAAGAAACAGCTCAGGCAGTCAATATTTGTTGCCAATTCTGAAATATATTTCTATTGATTTCAGTAGAGGCCTTCATAAATATGTGTTTGCTTACATTTTGTAGATTTAAAGAAAATAAAGTGCATAGCAAAGGCTTCTCAGACAAAAAAGAAAACAAACTGGCAGCATTAAATGGCTCCACGATAAGGTACACCTCATTACCTGTGAATGATGGATCTGTTGAATTTCTGGTAAGAATCTGTTTCAGAATACCTCCTTAAATGCGGTTCAATCTTGATTCATAGATCCATTTATTCATGCATTTCTCCATTTTCTCAGTTTTGCATGCACTTGGAAAACTAGAAGGAATAAGAAAAAATAGATTGGAGCTTACAGAGATGCATTTTTCTCATGAGACAGCTCCTGCTGATATAAATTAATAACACCCACTGTTTCTGAAATTACCATATTGTTTTGGTGAGACAGAACATTAAATCTCCCATTATCCTGCGATATTATCACCACACTTGTTAAAACAATAACTTTTGCGTCATCATTTATATGACTCTTGTTACAGTATTCCATGTTATCTTGTACACTAAATGCAACAAATATTGCTCATTGCCTTCTGCATTGTGTAGTAGTGTAGTGTGTAGTGTAGCTCAGTGCAGATAAGAAATTCATGACTTTTCCACAGACACTGTTCCCAGATAAGCCCATTCCTCATAGAGCAAGTTATACTGGGACAAAGGCCATGCAGCAGTTCCCTAGCAACAGCTGTTTTTACAAATGCAGAAATCCCATTGATTCTCCTATGTCTCTTTTTTCTTCTTTCTTATGTCACTCTGGTGTCCCTGTATTCATACCTTCCAACAGAGCACATAAAGGAAACCGCATTAGGCATTCTTTACCTCCATGAGTTCCTAAAATCTACAGTGATCAACTGACCAACAAAAAAGAAAACGATGACATTCTCAAGGAAAACTGTATGCCTTTAAAAATGTCCATTTGAAGGTCTTATTACAAAAGGTCATGCTTTTTTTATTGCTTAGCAGCATACATACTCTACATTGAGCTAGAAACTGCCTTGAGATAATACAAATTTATAAGTTATACAAACTGTCAATTCACTTGTGAATTCAGGAATATTTGTGCCATGGCGCCATTTAGTCTTGTACCCCATTTTTTCTCACTGTGGACATGAGCACTGCTTTTTCAGCATTTGAAGAAGAATTGTAGTTTATCTGCTGGCTCAATGTGGTGTTCTGTTCTAATCTTGTTGAAATATCCATGTCTCCAGGTTTCCTAACAATGCAATTGAATACAAACGAATCAGCCCAACTAATATAGTGGTGTTATATTACCCTTTCTGTTATTTACAACAAAGCAATGTATTCCTCTTCCTAGACACTGTTTACCCATTAACATTACAAACTACAGTAATAGTCCAATAGGAGGAGACTAATTTAAGATGAGTTTGACCTAATCTGTATAATCCAGTAGGAAGAAGAACAGAGTGATGCAATGTGTAAACACATACATATTATTTACAAAAGAGATTGGCAGAATATTGGTTAGACAGAGTTCATAAACTCTCAAATCTTTACTTCCTTCTTGTGAAAGTAATCATGACAGTTCAGTTGCTCTGCTGCTGGTCCTTTATCCTAGAGAATGTGAATATTTGGCCATGTGGCTGCATGAAGTCCATCAGCTGCATACTAATGCAGAGGGTACTCTTTGGAAGGATCTTTGGTTAGCGCTTGCTCTTGCATTAATCTCCAGTGAAGGCCTGTTAGTTTAATTTGTTTGATTAAAATCAAGGTCTGGACCTGTCTTAGTCTTCCAATGTGCAGTAATGAATGTCTGCCTGGTCAGGCCCATTTGAGCATATCACTGGAAATGCTGCTTACAATTTGCTTCCCAGTATATGCTGTGAAATCCCAGTCAATATTGCACAAATTGGACACTGGGCATGCATGGCTTTTGTGCATTTTGATTGCAGCACTTGGTATGCAGAATGTGATTACTAGGATAACAGGAGTCAGACTACGGCAGGCTTGAACCTTGGCCCTTTTTGGCAGCTCTGCAGTCAAAGAAATATTGGTATCCTACTGAGATAAAGACCACTTTCCCCAGCTAAGGGAACATACTCTTATCTTATCTCCAGGGGTGCTGTTCTATTTTGTAGTGGACAATCTAGTGCACTGAAAAGATATAACGCTCAAACTACAAATTGTAAGTAACTGATTACAATGCAATTTGTTTTACCTCTTCGGACCCTGCGTCCTCAATTACATTTTACATTAAAGTTTGCCTTCCCTGAGCTTTATAGAATATTTCTCTTAACATAAGGGGCATTAAATGAAAATGAAATAAAAAATATATTTTGAGAAATTGCAACTGCAACATGTTTTGTCGCGTAAGACACTTGTATTAAAAAAATAAAATACTGAAACTTTTTTCTCCTGGGTCTCAGGAAGTTAAGTTGGCTCAATTTAGGTTCTTTGGATTACAAATTCTAAGCTCTAGAGACAAGCCTTTTTTTACATTACATTACATTACATTACGTGGCATTTAGCAGACGCTCTTATCCAGAGCGACGTACAACAAAGTGCAAATCAAACACAAGAACAAGTGCAAAAGTGGACCTGAGAGGACAGTACAGTTGGCTTTATGTTTATGTTGGCTGTTCAGCAAACAAGACTGTTTCACAGAAGGTGCCTGAGACCTGGGAATCGTCGCCGTAGGAGAGAGAGCTGTTCATGGTGACGAAGCTGAAAAGCTACCTTTCGGGTATGGGTTTGCCTTTATCATTTTAGTTTGTTATTATCACAGACGGGTGCGACGGAAGCATTGTATTTGATCGTTTGACTGTTTTTCAGGACACATGACCGCTGGAATGCATTGTGATTCCTAGGCCTTTCTATGTGTATTATATAGGGCCCCTTAGTTCATAATGGGTTAACAGTCCGGGGTCTCTCTTGTTCCCTGTGGGCAACCAAAGCAAATAAACACAGGTGAAAACCAAGATTTTTCATATTTCCCTGTGTCCAGCTCTTCTGTCCTCTCAGGGGTGTGTCACACAGTGTGACAAAGACTCATACATCCAGTAAAATATTTATAGTTTTGTATGTACTACATTGTCTCATTACAAAATACAAAGAACCTAAATTTAGCCAATTTAAAAGGTGCATTATAATCAGTTACAATCATTTGGTATTTGGATGAGCCTTACAGTGTGCCAACTCATCTTCCATTATTAACTGTTTTTTAGCAAAGTCACTTCTTCCCATGATGGCTTGGAATACCAAAGTGAGAATTATATGTATTGGGATGTTCAGCAACTGAAATAACATGGATCTAACCATCAGGGGCATATTGTTCCCAACATTCTTCAGCGGGAACAAACTCAACATGCGAGCTGAGATCTACCAGATATGATAGATTTTGCTCTTCGCTATTGCAAGCCACAAAAGTGTGTTAATGTAGTCAATCAGTTAATCGGCTATCTTTGTCATCCACCTAACTCCTTTTGGTTTTGTATCATACTGTTGCGTTGGTTAATCCACTTTGTTGGAAATAGTCATACTCAAACCACAAGGGCCATGATTTCAATACATACTCCGAGAGTTAGTTTAATGATACTAAGAAGCATCAGAGGGTCTGTGATTTTCTTGGATCCATGCCACTTACTGCTGATCTACCTTGTCAAACCAGCTTCCTGGTAACTCCATATTCAGTGATACCATCTGAAGACCCCTATTGCCTTCCGGTTTGTGCTGTTGAAACCACTCACTGTGTTCTTTGCTTTGTCTAGAGCCAACACTTTGAGTCTGAAGGCAAGGCAACCAAGGAGAGAATACAAAATCAATAAATCGTTCCCCAGTCAGAGGGGCCACTGTACCCGGGTTGGTTCAGTGTTGACTTGATGTTTAATCTTAACAGCCGCTTTACAAAAGGACTCTCAACAAAAGTGCTCTCAACCTTGGAAGCCACAAGAGCCAGGGCCATCTATCAAACTGCCATGGATGATCTTCTTCCTGTCCACTATCAGAAGTTTGTATTATTCTACCAACCTGTTGTCTAATCTCTCAAAGGGGAGAATACTAGTATATATAATTCTTTCTGTATGCTGTTGGTGAGACTACAACATATACCCTGAAACCAGTAGTTCCATCCCTGAATGCCACTCAAAATGTATTTTATCTACACACTGTCCTCATATGGATGGAGAACATTAATTTCTTGCTTTGCTGATGGTGCTGACTTCCTGCTTGTCAGTTCAGACAAGTGGTCCAACCGGGTACTCTGTCTACTAGGAGGCGATGGAGAGCTGCACATATGCAGTAGTGGCCAGTCAGGCTTTCACACCAATTAATTTTGCTCTGTTCACTTCAAAGAGGTGAATTATACTTTGTTCATTTCCTTCACATGCCACACGCTGAGCTACTAAGCTGCAGACGCTCAGTCAATCAAGAAAATATGTGATTACACACTAAATTGCTCATACCCAGAAAAACGCTGGTAGATTGACTCAAAGGCAACTCGTGTGGTTCAGTCAAAGCACATTGGGGAGCTGATATTAAAACTTACATTAATATATACAACTAACTAAAAAGTGCAAGAAGCAAAACAGTGGTCAGGGTCAAGTCACATTAACTGCATTGGAAAAAGCTTTCACCGTGGCTCTAGGAAGGGATGTCATTCGTATTAGATTATGAATACAGATTTCCTGGATGTTTTTTTTTTTTTTTTACTAGTTTACTGCATGTTGATTGGATAAGAAATAAATAACACAAAAATAGGTTGTCAAGGCATTATTTTTTACTTGAATAAATACCAGGTCCCTGTTTATCCTATCAAATGAGATTTTCTTTCCGGAAAAACTATTTCTGTAATACGTTTTTAACGCCTGTCATAACACAGTAAAAGAAATCTAATACAGGAGGGATATCATTTGTAATGCTTTAGATTAAAAAAAGTAATTAAAGTTGAACTTGTACAAAATCGGTTGCAAATACAATGTCAGCGTGTGTGTGTTTGTGTGAGTGTGTGTGTGTGTGTGCATGTATGTGTACCTGGTAGAGCTAATGGTAATAGCATAGTTTATGATGTATGAAATTTCAGAGAAAACCATGACCAGAGCACCATCCTTTATTCCTACTTTAAATGATCAAATGAGAGCAAGTGAGACCGAAATTTCAGGTTTTGGTCAGATACAGTATTGGCATGTTTGGCATTGAAACAGAGATGCATAACAGGAGACGTACATCATACCCACGGTGTAATATGGTGGTGGGTCAGTGATGTTTTGGGGCTGCTTTAATCGGCCCAGGGGCACTGGTTAAAATGGATTCCAACAAGTAGCAATTTTGGCTGACAATTTGTTTGGTTGGCTGTAGGTTGGCTGTAGACTTGGCTGTAGGTGGACTTTCCAGCAAGACAATGACCCAAAGCAAACCACAAAATCCACACAGAAATGCTTCTGTGACCACAGATTTCATGTTCTGTGGTGGCTATCTCAGACGCCAGAGCTCAATCCAATCAAAAACCCGTGTGGTGAACTTAAGAGGGCAGGTCATAAGCAAAAACCCATGAATGTAGGATTTCTCAAGGATCTGCATAGGGTCCAAAATCTCTCCAAATGTGTTCCTTAACCTGGTCATATACTACAGGAAAAGACCTTAATTTTGGTGAAGTGTATTTTTTATTAAATGAATGTTTGATTTCAGTTTCTTCCATTGAAACACTAATAAAGTACAGTAACTTTCACATGTTCAATATATTTATCACATGTTTATCTCAGTCATTATATTGTTTACTTTTTAAAGTATTTTTTGTGCGTTGCCAGTCATGGTTTCCAATAGTCAATATGTTTGTAGTAACTCCCTGTTTCAGTTGGCTTACAACAGGTTGTGATATGAGGCAGAGCTTTGATACCATTTGCATTTACATTAAACCTCAATAAATATAAATAATAATTAATTGTGAATTGTCTGACTGAATTTATGAAAACCATGTGTCAAAATTATTGGCACACTTATTGTAAATAGGATCAAGTTAAAAAGCTAAATTGGCAATACAATTCTACTTCATTTAGTTTATCTCAGTCTACAGGAACAATCATTCCATCACTTCCTGTTTCACTAGAGTATAAATTTGAGGTACAAAGCATTCCCCATGCCTTTGTCATCCATCAGCATGGGGAAAGCCAAAGAACTGTCAACTCGAAAGAGACAGATCATAATTAACCATCAGAAGTCTGGTAGTGGGTAAAAAAAAAAAAAACACATGTAATGGTTGCAGAGGGGGTCCATCCATCCATCCATTATCTGAACAATACAATAATGAAATACAATGTCTCTCAGGCAATCTGAGGTCAAAAAGAATTTCATAAAAGAAGGAATCATAACTTCCTATTGTGCATCTCACAGGAATATACCAAAGAGAGAATTAAGTATCTAATTAGCAAATTATTCTGACATGTTATCATGTATGGATGAACCCATCATTTGCTGTGTTAGTTCATTAAAAATTATTTATTTAAAAATCTAAGAACTATATTTACTATATAAAATATTCAGTATTTTATCATAATCTGGATGAGATTGACATGTATTGTATTTAAAATACCAATGTGTTGCAGTAAAACGTGTTTCTGATTAAATTATGCTATTATTCTGCAATATTACAAATATCCATCCATCTATCCATCTATCCATTATCTTAACCCGCTTATCCTGAACAGGGTTGCAGGGGGGCTGGATCCTATCCCAGCATACATTGGGCGAAAGGCAGGAATACACCCTGGACAGGTCGCCAGTCCATCGCAGGGCACACACACCATTCACTCACACATTCATACCTACGGGCAATTTAGACTCTCCCATCAGCCTAACCTGCATGTCTTTGGACTGTGGGAGGAAACCGGAGTACCCGGAGGAAACCCACACTAACACAGGGAGAACATGCAAACTCCACACAGAGAGGCCCTGGCTGACGGGGATTCAAACTCCTTGCTGAGAGGTGGCAGTGCTACCCACTGCACCATCCGTGCCGCTGCAGAGGGGGTAAAAACTGTAAATAGCTTCATTAGCTTGCTGCTCTACATCTTGTTAGATTTATGTTCAGATAATCGCCCTCCAGGTCCCTAAACTTCAGATAATAAAGGCAATTAGCAAACTTTTGTGCTTATCTATATCGTCTCCAAAGATAACACAAGTGCTATTCGGGTTAAGACACACTAAGCTACAAAAGATGCATTCCAAGATCTCTTCACTCTAAAACATATCAATCTTTCACCAACTGCATCCTTCCACGTAAATTGCATTTTCAAATCTCCCATCATTGTTTCATAGAATAAGCTCATTGGATTTGACTTACTCATATGTGAGGGACACTAGGTGAATTACATTCAAGATTTTTCTGCATTATGTTCTGCAGGACTACTCCATTTTACCGGACACATATGTCTTTGTGAAAGAAAAGGCCCAGAACATGCTTATAGAGAACGGCATACTTGAATTATATTTTCCAGGGAGATCACCACAATATGATGACAGCATATACAGTACGTATCTCTTGGTATTGTCGTTGTTGATCGTGAACATCATAATCAACATGGTGCATTTAAAAACAGGAAGCTGTTATATGTCATTCTCAGCCAAGATTAATGTACCAGATGAATAAATCCATGGCAAAATTTATATACCAGCACATACAAAATCTCAGGAGGTCAATTTGGTAGCATCTGAGTACGCTTGAGTAAGTGTTCATGGACTGCCATCAACTCCTACTAGTGGGTAGAGAGAGCTACAGCAATCAATATCACTCAGCAGAATGATATTAGTCTCTCTTGACAGACGTGACTGGAAAAAAGATTAATTTCAATCTAAGTTTGAATGTCAAGGAGGTGTCTGATTGGAGGTAATCGGAACCTTCTTGAGCTTTGCGATTAAGAGGCAACGATAAGAGGGAAAGAGCGACAAAAATAGCATCTGATCTGATGTGCTGTCCCCGCAAAAACCACATTGACAGCACTTTTTAAAAAACGTCTTAAAAACATTGGCAAGGAAATGAAGCATCTTCATTCGGAAATCCTTGGACAACTGTTTAGAGGAACCCATGGTTGTTAACAGCAGACAGAACTGTCCATAATCCAAAAGGGTTCCCAAACATTTGCACAGGGCCTATTTCCTTTTTTATAATTTATAAACAGTAAAAAATGAAAATAAAAACCAATCTTGCTTCTGCCACACAGCCTCAAGTTCACGTGTCAGCATAGCTCAACCATAGCTGCTAATGGCCATTGCTCACGATGCTCAAGTGGCCTCTGTGCTTTTGTGAATCTCTTTCCAACAAACATGATTCACACTTAATGATTCACACTTAATGAGAAGAGTCAGGAGCCTCACTGGCAGCCTCTCTGCTTCTGTTCATTTCCACTGATTTCTCATGTCTATGAAACCCTTGTCCACGTTGACATTCCACTTTCATGGCACACTGCTGCGTATTCCTGTACCATTACAAGAATATTTGCATGTTCCTCATAAAATATGAAATCACGTCATATTAACGCCATTTTCGTATCAGCAATTTCCTGGACGGAACGTATATCAAAACTCAGTTTATACATCTCTAAGAATGTGTCTCTTCATTGACTTAAACTACCAAAGAACACTGTGATATTAAAGGGGTTACAGGCATGTTATTATAGTGAAAGGCTCTTGGTGAGAGCAAGATGAGAGGACCAATGAGCTCAACCGTGGTATGATTTATGAAACTGAAATGTGGAGCATAGCATTCCCAACATTTATGCAGTGCACATTAATGCAGAAGCCCTCACTGTAACAAAACATGTTTGCCATCATTATTCATGTGAGAGAGGTGCAGTGTGTCATTGAGCTGCAGGGGAATTGCCTCTTGCAACAAAATCTTGCTGAATGGTGATCAAATTGGACCATCCCCCCAGTATAATACATCGCAACACCTTAGAGGATGACCTACTTTAAATTTAGTAACTTCCAGATACTAGCAGCGCCAGTCACTGAAATAATATAGTATAGCCGTACAAATGGAAGACTGATGATAAATTAATGGTTTCTTATGGTCTCCTCACATATGGAATCGTACCATATCCTTTGCCTAACTACCTCCCTGGTGTATGGATTTCAGTGCTATTAATCAATCTCAACACCTCCGGTGCCCTGCAAAGAAAGGTATCCCTGTCTCTACATTGCCAAGCCTGAATAAATCCCTTAGCAAATGGCAGAACATACATGTGAAATCACAAAATTGGCAGGACATGTCCTTTGTGACAGAGGCTTCACATTTGCTTAACAAAACAATAAATTGTGGTGGTTGTCTTTATATGTTGAGTGTGAGATGAACAATGCCAATTGAATTCCCACGGTTGTAGCAGTGAGACGAAGGCCATTGCTTTGTCAATCGTGGAGTCCAAATGAGTGCTTGAGATTACTCATTTCAGTGCATGGATTTGTTTCATATACTAAACGTACAATCCAAACACAAATCTTCATATATTAGTGTACCAAGGGCTTTGCCACCATTTGAAAGTGATTAATTTAGTGTGACAGTGTCATAAGTTAATTGTTATTCACTCCATTCTTGTGCATGTGCCTGCCAATCCAAGTATCCACACAAGACTAGTCATCTAAAATTGATCAATCCCGTTGATGAAAGAGAGAATCCTATCTTATCTGCACTGATTCCATAATTCCTGTGGTAAATGTATTTAAATGGTTAGCATCTATATAACCAAAGTGCTGTAAAATGGAGGCTTCTCATTCACCCATTCACATATCAACAGTGATTAGCTACCATGCAAGGCACCAACCTGCTAGTCAGGAGCAATTGGGAGTTAGGTGTCTTGTACAGGGACACTTTGAGACACACATGACGGGATCGGACTGGCAACCCTCCGACTACCAGACGACTGCTGTTCCAGCCTGAGCCAATGTCACCCCTAGATTTGCAAACATTTATATTTGTAAACTTCTGAAATGGTTCAACTTACAGTAGTGTGCAATCACTTTTGAAGGCAAGTGGTTTGAATATAACATAATTACAATAACTTGGACACAGCTGTAACTTGTTTGTTGATTGGAAAGATGGAAGACTTAAAATCATACTGCACTACTCAGTAATTTTTGTGTGGTGGGTAGGGTGGCAGAAACATCAACAATGATTCAAAGAGCATTTGCAACTCTGGATTTGTACTGTACATGTATGCACAGAGACTTATGCAATTGTGAGCTTGTGAACTTTTCTTCGGCGACCATGTAGCTGGCTTTTAGTTGCAGCAGGCAATTTTTCTCAGCAACAGAGACAATGTTTTCTCCCATCCCCAATGTGTTTCAATTAATACATTTGTTTCTAAACTAAAAATAAATTGTCCATAACTACATTACTTTGGCAAGTTAACCATGGTATAAACGGGACAATGCCCTATAAACAAATCAGTTATGAGGTAATACACTAGCTTTCCATTTCGATAGCTAACGCAAACTAGCTAACTATAATGTTATTTGTTCCAGTGCTTTTAGGAGGGAGATCTATTGTTCTGTGAATTTCCCCCTACATTTCCAATTAGCAAGCTAGCTACTGTTAGTAGTCTAACGTTGGCTAACATAAACCTGAGAGGAATACTGTTTGTTAACTAGTTCGCTAACAAGTGTTTATATATCTAGCTAAGTATATCAAAGTAGTTTGCTATGTCGCATTATTTGTCTAGCCAATATAACCAGCTAAATTGAGCGATCCGTGCCGGAGGCATACGCACAAGGACTGCAGGAGGATGGCTCGACCAATAAAAATGACCGGTGAGTCATTCAACAGGGTGGAATGTAGTATGTAGTGTAACTGCTCATTTAGGTTGATTGACTTAATGGAGTAACGTGGTGGAACTGTTGCGGTCGTAACAGTGGTGGCTCTAGTGGAGTGAGCTGACAACATCGATAATGTAATGTTCCTGTATTTGTCCTGTGTGTATTTATGTTTATTCTTGTTATTTATTCATTTTTGAAATGGGTTAGTGTTTTCCATTACAGTTCTCATTTGTCATCCCCTGTTATGTCTGCGTCTGAATGTTTACCAGTCTAGTCACTCCCCTGTCTGCGTGTCCTACTATTTGGGTGGTTACGGTAGTTTTCGGGTTTTCAACATTCCTTCTAAAACTCGCGATTCTTACTTCCTGCTTTTTCTTGGTAGGTAAATGTTGTAAAGCACGATTCTTACTAACTACTACTAATCTAGATTTTGTACAGTACTAATCCGATTAATACACTTACGGTCTGTCTAACTAACTAACTAACAATCACTATTATTGGGTAGTTTAGGAATATTCACGTAACTAACTCACTAACGCAATCTCTTAGTATTTCTGCACTGTTCTGTAACTGCCTCCCTATGCTATCCCTGATTACTCATTTAGTTTCAGCGAAGTGTTCGTACCTGTATCTAACTATCACTACGTCTACTAACTATGCAAATGTCTACTCCCTAATCCGGAGCCGTATGTTTTACATGTTTTGTTTCGTGCATCCAGTCTACGTTTTCGTCTCCCTCCCATTATTATGTTATTACCCTATTATGTTTCCCCACCTGTTGTCTATTTGTTTAGCCACCTTTTTCCTAGCCCCCCCTAGATTGTCACCTTCCCTCATGTATTTAAACCTCAGTCTATGCATTGTTCTTTGTCAGAACGTTGATCAGTTTTAGTGCCGAATACCTCGTAAGCCTAACTCTTGAGATTCTAGATAGACACCCCTTTGCCTTTTGATTTCCGAGCCTGCCTTGCCCTTTTGTTTTGTTTGCCTTTCTGATTTTCTGGTTTTCGACATTCTGCTTTGTTTTCTGGTTTTGATTCTTGCCTTCGTCCTCTTGTACTTTAGCCTTTTGATTTTGGATTGGATTTTTGACCCCCTCGCCTGTTTTTTCGACTATTCTTTTGCCTTTCGTTTTTGTCTCTGTATTGGATCTCTTGGCTACGATTTCGGACTATTAAACACAATTTTGGATTATCCTGTGGTCTGTGTTTGGGTGGCACATAACAGATAAGGTATAGCCGTCTTTGAGGGAATGTGTCGGATCATGAACACTCAGACTCAAGCGATAGGCGAACTGCATCGCCTCACTCGCAAGATGGATAACGACTCGAAGAAGTGGATTGGAACGACTCGGAATAGGCCATCACATTCGGCTAATTTGGACCGAGAGAACCAGTGAGACTTTAAGGCAGGCCTAACCCAAACAAGCTTATCTTCATTGGCTCCCCCGCTTCGGCCTTGGACAGCCGATTTCTACTCTCCTGGATGGTATGCAGACAGCTGCTCAGCCCATCCCCCAAACCCCACCCCTCTCCTCCCTATTCCTCCTGTGGACTTCACCTCTTGGGACTCAAGGTTGTCTCCAATCCTCACCACCGATAGAGAACACTGTTGGCCTGGGCGGTGACGAAGTACAGAGGCTCACACATACACATACACAAAGACAAACGCACACACACCCTTGGATTCAACGCCTTAGTCGGCCCCCTTGAGTCTTTCCCTATCATAGAGCAGTCTGCTGGGGAGTTGAGCGTTGCGCCATGTGGCTGCGCGCTCCCCCTAGTGTCTGAGCTGTGACACCTCCCCTCCCTGAGACCTTTCCCAATACCAAAATGTGCATGTCTCGAGTTTTCTTGTTGTGATGTTTAATTGTTTGCTTATGTGCCGAGGTTTTTTTTTTCCTAATCCCACACTGGGCCCCGCTAAAGGAGCCCAGTTTGGGGAGTTGTATTTTTTTCCCTCATCTCCCCCCATTGTTTCTTTCTTATCTAATGATAGTTCTCCTGCTCCTGTCTCCCTCCCCATGTTGGCCACGAAATGGCCTCTGTATGTTTTTTGGACAGGATGAAACTGTCAACTGTTGCTCTGTACTGTGCAATGACAATAAAGCTATTCTATTCTATTCTATTCTATTCTATTCTAAGAGTGGTAGCTAGCTAGCTTGTAAACAAACCACTTGACCCACCTAAAGTCTCCAGGGATATTCATATAATACTCAACACCATCAGATATAAACAGTTCTCCTCAATTGGGTGATTAGATAATTTCATCAGTAATACAACCAATGTCATCATTAGTCTCAGGTTAGCAGATTTTGCACATTTGGCACACACTCCCATTGTTTTACCTGTGATGGTACCATCTAAATCAGTGTTTCTGTTCATAACAGTCTTGTAGACAGTTGACTCTTATCTCTGCAAGGATGTTTCTCAGTGACGTCTCACAAGACCTTCACTGGCCTACTCCCTAGGCCCCTTTTTGAAGAATACCCTCATGACTGAGTTTATCTGAATTTATCCGTCAGCAGAGAAGTCTTTGGGATTTTAGCACTGCTTTAAACATTTTTACAGAGAACATGTCTCAGGTGCAGGGAATGTGTGAAAGAAACTGGTGACAGGAGGTTTCAGAATATGATGGATTTGTACTGATGAGACAGTCGAAGTTTCTGCCCTCTGTTTGCCCTTTCCACCTGGAGGAATTATGAAAGAAAGAGAGAGAGTGCATACAGTGAATGAAAGGCGAGATATGAAATGATGGGAATGAAATGACGAGGCATCAAAATCCTTCAACCACATTTTATGATAATTTTCTGAGAACGAAATAGAAATAAATAGAGCAGATTTGCCATTGTCTGTTTCTATGGCAGGATTATTGCGCTGCAAGTAGGTTACACAATACTGTAACTGCATTTCACAGTGGGACATGCCACTTGTTTGTACAGTGATGTATGACTGCTTTTGGTTCTTCCTATTTTTCATCCCAATTCTGAATGCAGAAAGCCTGTCCCATTGGTGCAGCATCCTCCATCAATTCCCTCCACCTGCCTGCATCCCAACATGCGCTTCCTGTGAAGCGCGAGCAGCCAGACAGCTGTGTCTTTTTTTACTATAGAATCGACCAGGTGAGTTGCCACAGCAACCATACTGTGAGGCTCGCTCAGCTGATGTAGCTGCTACAGAGGGTGAGGATGCCCGCTACCTCACTTCCCTGGGCATTGGCCATGACTACAGTTTGCTGCCACATTAGCATTCGCCCTGCCACAGCTGGCACACACTCAGTATGGACACACACTTCCAGTGATTGAATTAGAGCCAGAGCACACTGCAGGAGAGCCTAAACTGGAGACCGGTCCCATGTTGGGCTTCTTTGGTGCATAGTTGAGAGGGTGCCAGACTTTAGTCCTAGGGGGTTGCAGTGTTTGCTGGTTTTCGGTGTGCTCTGAACCTAAGTTATAAGTGCTTTTTAATTGAGGCTATTAGACTGGCAAAGGTATCCTATACACCTTGTTTCAAAAACCTAAATTAGGAGCTGATTGAAATTAAATCACAAAAAACTACAGATGCTGTGAAAAAAACAGATGACAGTTTTGACACTACTTTCTTGCATAACCTGGAACATCTGTTTTATTCATGGATTTGTATAATATACACTTACAGAATTAAATCAGCACAATAAAGGCTGATCTTTTTAGAAATTTATCAATTACTCAGTTTGCTCAAGATTTGTTTGCTCTGTCATTTTTGATAAAATCATGAGCAACATATGCAGTTTTTTTTATATTTTTGGTTAAAACATTTTACTGTGTAAATGTAAATTTGAGCTCAACATGAGTGTTCTGACCAATGGGTGTGCATACCAGGCTTTTAGGACAGGAGATACACACGCTTGCTTTAAATCCATCTCACACATTTGAGCTGTCTGTGAAGTATGTTTCACTACGAGAGGATATTCCAGATTCCTAGTAACAAAAGCAGCACTCTGGTGTGACACTGACAGTAGCCTTTTGCATAGAATAACTGAAATTGCCATGCCAAGGTCTCATTAGGTAGAAATGGATATCAATTGGCTTCAGTCTACACCAGAGCTAACAAATAAAGCCATGGATTTTAGTCTAATTGGGTGAGGATGCAGTAAGCTCAGAGCCTTGCATGATTGGGCTTTTTTCCACTGTGTTTTGTGCCTGAAGGGAGGTCATAAATTGGAAGCACAATCTTCACTGTGTGAAGAGGGGGGAGAAAATGAGAGTCAGGAAACGCAGCGGTGATTCTTTCAACCTCGTGACTTTTAATGCAAACAAAATGTCCTGACACATAAAAGAAAGACTGAAAATATAACAGTATTTTTTGCCCATTCCTTGATGCACATTTGCTCCAATTCTGACAGAAAGCAATGATGAGTAACAATTTTTTTGTCATATTTTTTATGAGATGTCATAAATGGGCCAATTCAAGAATGCTGACCATCATGTGTCATTTTAGTTTTTGCTGCTTAGGCTATGATCATCATTAATATGCATAATCAGTATCTTTTGTATTCTCAATCTCTATATGCTAAATTAAATAATTCATATATTTAACTAAATCAGGACATGAAGAGAGAGTCCAGCAGCTGTGTCTGATCTTTTCCTGGAGACCATGACAAAGAATAAATAAATGAATAAATAAATAAATGCTAAATAAATGAATTAAGGATTAAAAATGTAATCCCTGTTTCATTGATTTATGATAAATGAAATACAGTGCAGTCTGTAAGTATTTGAGCAGTGGTACAATTTCTGTTCTTTTGGTTCTGTTCTCCAACACCATTAGATTTAAAATGAAACAATGAATATGGGGTTAAAGTGCTGTCACCTTTAATTTGAGGGTCCTTCCAGCCATATCAGGTGATCTGTGTAGGAATTACATCCCTTTTAATACACAGACCCCCAATTTTAGGGGACCAAAGGTAATTGGACAGTTGGTTTCTGATTAGAAAGAGTATTCAATCACTTCAATGGTCCAGCTATAAGAAAGTTTTTGGTATCTGGTCTGGTCTGGTAATTTGATTGCCTTGGATTCTTTGGAGTCAGTGACAGCCAAGGAAGCCGTTATGAAGTTGACAAATTAACAACAGTCAGAGACGAATGCCAAACAAAATACATTGTTTGGAACATTAGGATGAAAGAGAGCACTGGTGATCTCAGTAATCGTAAAGGACCCGGTAGGCCAAGGACCTTACAATGATGGACAAAGAATTCTCGCCATAATGGAGCAAAACCCCCAAACATCTGTCCAGCTTTTCAGAAACACTCTGCAGGGGGCAGTTGCGGATGTGTCAGTGACTACAAAAGACTTTGCAAACAGAACTACAGAGACAACACTGCAAGATACAAACCGCTAGTTAGCTGCAAAAACAGGATCACCAGGTTACAGCCTGCAAAGAATACTAGTGGGCAGAGTTCTGGAAAAAGGTCTTGTAGGTAGATAAGCACAACACTGGTCCTCATATTGACAAATGTCAATAATGCCAAAGGCGATCAAAAGCCTTGAATCAAGTCTAGATACTGAAAGCTGTCTTATACCTTTACTAATGAAGTGACTGAATACACCTGATTAGTCGGAATGAGCTGAGAAACTGATTACCTTCGGTCCCCTAAAATGGGGGGGGGAATTATGTATAAAAAGTGGATAACTCCATGGATAACTTGATATGGATGCAAATACCCTTTTTAAAATCGAATGTGCTGGAGTACAGAGCCAAAATAATAGTAAATATGTAAAATGATGAGTATCTCCTCTGATCATGCTCTGCCAGGCCTGTACTTCAACTCTTTCTTGTGTTGGGGGCTAGTTGCCTTAAGTTTGACACTATTTCTACATGGAGAAATTCATGGTGAAGGGGATTTATTTAAATACCCTTAAATAAAATCTCAGAATGTGCACTTCAACCACAAGTGAATTTTGTTTTATGACAAATATTATGGAAGATAATGTCCCATAATTTCATATAATAATCAACCAGATCAATTAAATCAAAGGAAAGAGGCTAGGAATTAGAAGATAAGTTGAGATACAAAAACATGGGTCAGTAGTTTGGCCCAGCTAGTGGAAAATTATGAGCAAGCTCAAATCAACGGTTTTGGGTCAATGCCAAAGCAATTAGCTAGTTTCGCAGTTTAGGAAAATTGCTTTGTTTCTGGAGTGAGTATGCCAAAACCATGTGTATCACGTAATATTTCTACCAATGATGCAGCTTGAGGAAACACAAACCAAGAGTACCATAACCTCTCATGGTTTATCTAAACACTTATATTGCAGTTAGCTGAAATTGACAGGGCTGAATGTGTATGAGTGCAAAACACATTTTTTTTAAACAGTTCTCTCTGGTCTAATTAACATTGCTGAATCTGGCAACACTTAGAACATCCCAGTATAAAGGAAAGTTAAGAGTCCTCCTTTGGATGATGATGATAATAATAGTGATTATGTTGTGAATGGCAGCTTTGCTTGATTTTTAATTACAGGCTTTGGTCACATAATCAGTGTGGATGGGTAGAAGTGGAAGTGATCAGTGGAATCCAGGAACAAACTGGGTTCACCAGGCCGATATATTTAATTACTCCCTGATGAGAATCATACACATGCACACCCTCTCACTTAGTATTCCAATACATCACACTTTAAACTGTACCTGAGTATATATTCTAACCGATTTACACTGTACATTTAAATGTGCAAAAGTGTGGGGAAGAATTCAATGCACAGACTTAAAACAGCAGTTCCACAGAGGACCTTCAGAATTACTTTTCTGTGAGAAAATAAAGATTACATCGATGGAGAAATAGCACTGCACATCAATTGGGCTCGTATTTTTCTATTCTGTAATCATCTACAGGACTTACTTTTAAGTAATTGTTTTCCAGTCATATTCCTATTGTTGAGTTCAATTGTCAGAGGGACATCCACCTGAGGCTCTGTTGCTTTTTTGACTGCACTATGCAGGAGCGCACAGCAGCAGATGATCTTCAATGTGGCTTACGAGTGGAAAAGGAGCATTTTCACTGTTTGAAACACAATATGAACAATAGCAAAATAATGAATCCAGCTTTATTCAGATTGAAAAAGTAAAAAAAAAAGAGATCTCACAATATCCTCCTTTCCATTCTTTTTTTTTTTTTAATCTGTTCGTGGCCGATTATACCCTATTTATTATCAATTCCTGTGTGCTGCTGAGGAAACACACAGTAACAAGCTAACACTTCTCAAGTTTCAATTCATTACAATGATGTTAGCTGGTGTTCAACCAACTGAACAACTGTAAACAAGCAACTAGTTGATATGTGACAGTGTATTACAAATTAAGCTTTATAAGCAGATAGCACAAGTATTCCTAGGTATCACCTGATCAAGCTGAGCACAGAATTGCCCAAATGCATCAATCTGCACGATTATGTAAGGGATTACCACAACTAGAATAATGATCAATGTGGAGGTGAATCCACTCTGCTTTCGATTATCCCACTTATAATATGGCAAATTACCTTTGGAATAAGTCATTTTATTAATTAAAATAAAATAAAAAAAAATCTGAAAAAAACTAAAATACAATCCAATTCAGAGATCATGTAGTGTTTAGGATATTGGAGTAAAGTTAAAACAGTAGCAGTTAACTGTTGGCTATTTAACTGCCTGTAGGCTACTTCTGGCTCGCTTAAGTTAGTTATGTTAACTACCATGACCTGTGCAGACACTCATTTCCTCCCCGGCATCTGTTGAAATTTGTCTGATTCAGCCTCACTCACCTTATGGCATCACTAACAACATTGCAGTTCTCACTCTGAAAAAAGTTACAACTAAACTAAACATTTGGGATATCTGTCATAATAAATTATTCATCATATTACATTAAAATTCAATTCCAAATTAAGGGAGGCCTTCTATAAATGGCTGCATCTCAAAGGCAGGCAGGAAATTCTGTTAAATTAATGTCAGCTTAAAACAGCGGTGGAGTTTGCACAGAACCACAGAACTGGGCACAGAACTGTAAAAGAGCTTGTCTCCAAGTGCAAGTATACAGTGAGTTCAATATTTTGTTCTAGGTATATTTTGTAAATTACATTTTAATTACTTAACACACTGAAATAACGTGCCTCCGTCAGCTTTCCATGAATTAGGCAGCTAAATTTCTTGTTATAACACATCATGTAATCGCATAACTTTGACTCTGACTTCTTCTTGCCTTCAAAGTGCGTCTCATTATGTGCTGCCTAAGCACCTTTGAAGATGCCTTTGAAGGAAAGCGGACTAATCAGGCAGCTAGATAATGAGGCATCAAGGCAACTCCCTTCGCTTTGAGATGCAGCCAATATCAACAGTGGGTTCACTGTATTGATTCACTGGTTCCTCAAGTCATGTGATGTACAAATAGGTTGCTACACCAAGTGTATTGCTCCCTATTGAAATGCATTAGAATACATGTCTAATGCAATATGGAAGATCTAGCATACACTGTTTACCAGGTGATCCTGTGAAAAAACTGAAAAAATGTTGTTTTTTTTTATAAGAATTCTGTTTTAAATGTCAGAAGATCTGTTTGGAGTGTGGCCATGAGAAAGTCACTCCACTGAAGTTTGGGCTCTGAGACTGTGTTGACAATACTTCCAACAAAGGTCAAAACAGATGGATATACAGGATGGTCAAGGTAAAATTCTGAACAACAAACCAATAACAACTACACACACTTTGAAATACTGTGGAGAGACTGAACTGAAGTAGCAATGAGCATGTAGTCACTGTATGTCATAGGGGACTACTGTGATGACAAAAATGACAAAAATGTGAGTTACATAAACTTAAATAAACCGGAAAAACTTTCATTCCGTTAATGTGCAACTGATCTGTGAGGCACACGCTGCTACTCAGGCCATTGTGGAGCGCACAAATGGGGTCTTGAAGGCAAGATGGATCTGCTTGGACAATAAAGGCGGTACCCTTCTTTATGCACCCGGGAAGGTGTGCAAATTAATATTAGCCTGCTGTGTAGGTTTTTAGTAGCATGGACATTCATGTGCAAATTTGCACATAGATTTACTAACGTTTCATGAACGAGACCCACTGAGTCTATGTTCCACATTTGGTATAGATACATCAAAGTGTTGAAATAAGAAAAGGTATAAACACACTGGGTCTCATTCATGAAACGTTAGTAAATCTATGTGCAGATTTGCACATGAATGTCCACGCTACTAAAAACCTACTCCGGATTCATGAACGCCGCGGGAAACTCAGATCTGATCGTAAACACATGTGTATGATCATGAATGCCAATCCATCATAAAGTGAAAGCGCGCTCCCGGTAATCAGCAATTAGCATAAATCCCCGCCCATGACTAGACAATGATTGCCATATAAGGAGGTGTAGACGCATCCAGTCGACCTGTCAGTCATCATGGCGCAAACAAGGAAAGAGAGAGAAAGAAAAAAAAAAAAAAAACTTTTCCGAAGCGGAGATCGAAATCATCTTGGGTGAAATATATTTTATTGGGTAAAAAATATTTTATTTTCTTCTATCAGTAGTGGTGTTGTGACAGGGACAGGCAAAGCGAAGGCCTGAAAGGAGGTGACAGATGCTGTTAATGTTGCCTCTGTAGACAATAGCACCATATCCGAGGTTAAACGTAAATGGTTTGACATGAAACTGGAGGCAAAGAAATGCATAAGCGCACAAAAAAAACATGCATCAGCCACAGGAGAAGGAGGCTCACAGGCACAAATATCACCTGCTGACGAGCGCATCTCTGGCATTATTGGGGAGACCTCTCTGTCAGGAATTATACCTGACGGAGACACCGACATGCCTCCACTGGAGACAACATCAAACCCAGATGGTAAGGTGATAATTGTTGTATCATAATACATTCTGAAAACCATCACTGATAGCTTAGTGGTTAGTATAGTTTAACCTAGGTCGTACAGTCCCACCAAACAAACAGAACATTTGTGTGGGTTTCTCTTCGGATTGAATGAAGTGGAAACGGGAAACCAGTAATGTTATATTGTGCGATATGGTGCGTAATGGATATCAGTGTCGGAATGTAGAGCTATTTAACATTCATTTCAAGAAAGGATACGGATAACATATAGCCCACTGCAGTTTTGTATGCATCGTCTTCAAATTATTTTAATCTTAATAGCCTAAAGCTCTGTTTTATACTGTACAGCTCCAAACAACTCTTCAAGGGTTCTGAATTTCTGTATGTTTACACTAGGACTTGGAACTGTACTGTCCTCTCAGGTCCACTTTTGCACGTGTTCTTGTGTTTGATTTGCACTTTGTTGTACGTCGCTCTGGATAAGAGCGTCTGCTAAATGCCACGTAATGTAACATAATGTAATGTAAGAATAAGTCAGTCTGCAGCCAACGTAAATTAAACATTTTTCAAATAAGATTTATTTAATGTTTCTTTCAAATGAAAAAAGAGCCAAACAAAATGGTATGGTCTCAAATTTCTAGCTGGCGAGTGCTCCTCCCATGATGTGGCTCCACCACCTGCTGCCGCCGCTGCTGCTCCTGCTGCACCCAGGTACCGAGGCCGAAGAGGTGATCCGGCTGTCCTTACAGATGAGGTCCTGAGGAATCAAGAAAGTCTACTTACAGCAGTCAACCAAATCAACACGTCCCTCCAAGAAATTAACACCAGCTTGAAGGAAACCTGCAAGGCACTTTTGCGTCCTCAACAATAAAGTGTTATGTTGTCAGTATTGTGTGATGTCTGTGTTTATCCTGGGAAAACACTTATTTACTACAAGATAATCAAGCTACTCTCTTTTACTCTGATAATTAAATATAGCCTATTTGTATACAGTTTAAAGAGCATGACCTGAAAATGTACTTCCCTCTAGGGTCTTTCAGCGAACTTATCCCTGGTTATGGGTATGCACTTGCACTGGATAAGAGCGTCTGCCAAATGCCAATAATGTAAAAAATGAACTGAGGTAGCCTACTGAAACAGGATGTTGTATATAAATATAAAACAAAATACAAATGAAACTAACTTTTTGTAATGCTTGTCGGCCTAAAATGTGCACAGCTTATTCAGTCTTAGCAACACTTACCTTAAAATTCCTCTACAAGTCGCTGGCGTGTCTGTATAGCAGCCGCATTTCGAGGCCCAAGAGCTGGTTCCGGAGGCAGTCGTTCCTCTGCATTGGGGACTTCAGCGTTCCTCTGCATTGGGGACTTCAGGCAGGGGAAGGCCCTGTTTAATGGCCACATTGTGCAGGACAAAGCAGGCTAATATTATTTTGCACACCTTCCCGGGTGCATAAAGAAGGGTACCACCTTTATTGTCCAGGCAGATCCATCTTGCCTTCAAGACCCCATTTGTGCGCTCCACAACGGCCTGAGTAGCAGCGTGTGCCTCACAGGTCAGTTGCACATTAACGGAATGAAAGTTTTTCCGGTTTATGTAAGCAAATGCATCACAAAGAATGTGTAATCTATTGAGTCGATTTTCATAGATAATTCACAATCATGAACCTAATCTGGATCTTAAACCTGCTAATTGCCAACTAATTTAACTAAATGTGTTATATTTTTAATTGTTTGTCATGTTCATATCACGTGTTTCAAAGGCATCTGCGTATTGTTTACATAACAGAGCGCAATATGAATTAAAATGTAAATTTCCAATAGTGACAAGCATTATCTATGTGCATTCTTGAATTTACACAAGCACTACGCGTGGTCAGCAGCAGGTGTAGATTTTGTTAGTAGCTACGAAAAGATCGGAGCTACTAAAATATTGATGAATGCCAAAAACCCGTAAATTTCCCTCTACTCACATTTTACACACAAATTCGTTCTGCTCACGTTTCATGAATGAGACCCACTGTGTGGTATAAACACACTAATTAATGATATCTGTGTAACTATTAATATGCACCTTTATACATATGGTCAAATGACAAATGAACACTGCAGAATGTACACTCACCGAGCACTTTATTAGGAACATTTTTACTTTATTACGCCTACTTATTGATGTGATTAATCAGCCAATTGTGTGGCAGCAGTGCAATGCATGCAATCATGTAGATACAGGTCAGGAGCTTCAGGTAATGTTCACATCAACCATCAGAATGGGGAAATAATGTGATCTTTGTGACTTTGACCGTGGAATGATTGTTGGTGGCAGACGAGGTGGTTTGAGTATCTCAGAAACTGCTGATCTCCTGGGATTTTCACACAGGAGCTTGGCCAGACTGGTCAAAGCTGACAGGAAGGTGACAGTTACGAAATAACCACACATCATAACAGTGGTATGCAGAAGAGCATCTCTGAACACACAACACATCATAACTCTAAGTGGATAGGCTACAGCAGCAGAAGTCTAAAAAATAAATACCTAATAAAGTACTCACTAGGTGTATACTGAAACAATACAATAATGAAATACAATGTCTCTCAGGCAATCTGAGGTCAAAAGAATTTCATAAAAGAAGGAATCATAACTTCCTATTGTGCATCTCACAGGAATATACCAAAGAGAGAATTAAGTATCTAATTAGCAAATTATTCTGACATGTTATCATGTATGGATGAACCCATCATTTGCTGTGTTAGTTCATTAAAAATTATTTATTTAAAAATCTAAGAACTATATTTACTATATAAAATATTCAGTATTTTATCATAATCTGGATGAGATTGACATGTATTGTATTTAAAATACCAATGTGTTGCAGTAAAACGTGTTTCTGATTAAATTATGCTATTATTCTGCAATATTACAAATATCCATCCATCTATCCATCTATCCATTATCTTAACCCGCTTATCCTGAACAGGGTTGCAGGGGGGCTGGATCCTATCCCAGCATACATTGGGCGAAAGGCAGGAATACACCCTGGACAGGTCGCCAGTCCATCGCAGGGCACACACACCATTCACTCACACATTCATACCTACGGGCAATTTAGACTCTCCCATCAGCCTAACCTGCATGTCTTTGGACTGTGGGAGGAAACCGGAGTACCCGGAGGAAACCCACACTAACACAGGGAGAACATGCAAACTCCACACAGAGAGGCCCTGGCTGACGGGGATTCAAACTCCTTGCTGAGAGGTGGCAGTGCTACCCACTGCACCATCCGTGCCGCCCTAATATTAGAAATAGTATTATTAAAATATTATCGAAATGCAGCACAGACATTTCCAATGCAGGGACTGAAGAGGGCTAGACTGAAGACATTCTGCAATTCTGCTCAGTGTCTTCTGGAAAACATGCAGGGTCAGTTCTCAATAGACTTCAGACAATTCATATTTAAGTTATACGGCCGTATGTAATTCATTTCTACAGCGAAGAAATAGAATAAATAAATAAAAACATTTTATCCATGTATATCCATGAGACTACCAGGGAAAAAGTGACTTTCTCTCATGCTTTTTCAGCTGGAGGGAAATAAAGAATCTCAGTTGCAGTGCAGATTACAGCCAAGCTCAGCACTCATAATTAGTCTCACATCATTGCGGCAGAGGCTTGATGCAATGTACTATGTACCATAACCATTTGTAACCCTGTGACACTTTTCACTGTGTGGAAATGAATTATTTACAGCATTGGATTCAGGGCCCTAACAAGATGTGACAGTTAAGTAATAAATCTGTTGCTCTCTTCAGGCAGTAGCGTTCTGTAAAGCGAAACCTCCACAGTACTTTCAAATAAACACATTATTATTTAACAGACGTGATGCTGACAACCAGTTTGTTTTGCCTGCCCATCACTCAAAAAGGGGAACAGTGCTTCATGTCTAGAAATTACATGGACCAATGGAAACATTGGTACTGTGGTACTGGCTGTACTGCTTAGGCGCGCTGATTACAACACCAAACTAAAAGTTTCTCAGTGCTAGATCAACTCTGATAGAGTAGCTCCCACAATGTACTTTTTTAGATTTGGGATACAAGAAACTTGGTTTGAATTAACACCGATTACACTGTTATTAGTCTTCATTATTAACTATTCTGTGAATGGCTCAGAATTTGTTATACTATAACAAATATAATACTTTAATACTTTTGGGGAGGGGGAAGGGGGAGGTTAAAGGAAAATTGTATTTCCTATGACCTGCAACATCAGGTTAGATCAATTCAACAGGATCAAGCACTACAACATGTCTTGGGCAGCTGGAGGATATTGCTGTTTTTCGCTTGGAATAGTGTATAACCTGGATATGACACACCGCTAACTTGGAGTTATGCAATGATCAAATCCAATAGAATCTAGAGACCTTCACCTCTGGCGAAATCTGCCAGTGATAATCATGATGTTTTAGATGTGCAATTTCATGGTAAAATTAATTATAAAGAGCCAGAGGGACTAAATTTACCAGCTTGATGTTGCAATAAAATGAGTTTTCATTCTCTTTCAGTTGTCACCAGCAGTCTGTGAAATGTTCACCTTTAATTAACTTGAAAAAAGGCTGAACAGTAGCGTCAGTAGGGTCTGCTGCCTGAAGATTGCTTTTGAAAACATTGTCAAAATGTCTGTCTGTCCTACACGGAGCCCCTAAAGGGACATTGCAAAAAAAAAATAATAATAATAATACTTAGATACTTAAGGTTTTTTTTTTTGCAATGTCTATTATGTCTATTATCCACTCGCCCAAACAACAAGTAGCCTACTTGACTGGGTCTATTTAATCATTTTAAATTACTCAGCGCAAAAAAGTTTCTTCTGGGCATGAGAAAGCTTTTGGCAATATCACATGAATTAACATGAATGGAACTCATTTTCCCACTGTAATTCGTTTTCTATTTAGGGGGCTCAGGTCGTTTTTTTTGCACAATTTTTTTTCTCTGTAAAAAGCGTGATACAAATAAAATGTAGCCTTATTGAACTTTTCAGAGAAATGCACTAGGATATAGGCTACACTTTGCATTTACCAGCGCCGGCCTGTCAGTCCCTAGGTAATTTGCCGGCTTCAATATTGTGAGCACAATACTTTTTAAAACAACAATAAGTTTTGGTTTTTTTCTGCATTGGCAGGAAGTCTCATGGTTTGATTAGACCGATAGTGAATTGAGGTCTAAAACAAGTACCAAGAACCTATGGCCAGAAATCGGGTAACACCCTCCAGGAGGATATTACCTCAGTATTGGGGGTGATCCGAGTATCAGTTTCAGAGAAGTACTCGTAGTGATTACTGACCAAATATGAATGTTGTACGAGTAATTGGATTCATTATCGGTCTGAGAATTGACTGCTTTATTTATTTATTTATTTTTTTACATGGGCTGCAGGAGCATCAGCGAGAAATGTAACATAAAGTTAACACTGTGATAGGCCAGTTCCTCCCTGGTTCCTCCCTCTTAGATCAGTAAAACTATTGCCTGCTGTTATTTTCCTCACTTCCCTCTTGCACAGTCAAGAGACTCACTGCCTCAGGAGGCTGCCTCAGGAGCCATGTGATTCAAACAAGCTACGGTACAGAGTTTACTTTAATCCTGGATCATTAATGTCTGTGTAAGTTATTTGGAAGGACAGAGGATGCGGTCACGATTTTGTGGACATGGACATTATTTTAGGCATGGTAGTACATTTTGTCAATTAAACTTTTTTCTGGTGGTGATTCTTGTTATTTAGTTATTCACTTTTGAACGTGTTCACTAGCCAGCTAGCTAGGTACTGGGATTGTGCTGTGAGGCGATGTGTTGACAATTGCCATCGGCTTGATTTGTTTGTTGAAGTTGTTCACGGTGATGTTGCAGTGGAGTTTCTAGATTGCTGTAATTTTCATTCCTAATAGCAAGCTAGCTAGTGAGCTTGTTATGTCCTACCGACTTTCCTTGTCAGATTACCTGTTATCTGAAATGGTCTGAACACACTTTAATGTGTGAGGACGTCTGAAAATCCTTAATGTCTAGCCATTCTCCGCCTGCGTTTAATTACTCAACGCCTGCTTCTGGTTCTTCATGTTAGTTTATCTAACAGCTGGTCTACTATAACGTTACACGCTTATCTTGGTGTGGACCATGTTGGCTTATTGCTGTTGTTGCGACATGCATGTATAGCACAGAATTGCATTTTAGCTACAGTATCTGCTGTAGAACTAGCAAGCAATCTGAACTTCCGGGTACAGCGGTACCCATTGTTCTATGAGTTATTAGCTTCACTTTAAGCTCTATGGGAATTAGAGTTTAGATTGGAATTATCCAATCTCGAGACTGAAAAGACGATCTACGCAACGCCATCTTGATGGCCAATCAGGGTAAGATGCGCTTTAGCGACCCAATTTACATACGGTGGCTATATAAGCGACATCGCAGGCCGTCGTTCTTTCTTCGAGACAAATTTTCAGCGAAGGAAAGAGACAGGGCCTGTGAAGCTTAAAGCTCGCTAATAACTCATAGAACAATGGGTACCGCTGTACCCGGAAGTTCTATTTCTTTATTAGCTTCACTTTCAGCCCCCTGATGCAGAACAACAGGCGATGGCAGTGATAGCCAAGAGGGGCTCCCCTCAATAGCCAGCCCTTTTTCATGCAAAGCACTCAGTTCATGTAAACCAGCTACCGAATACCCAAGCCGGGAGATGGTCAATATAAACATGCACGCTTCTAGCCACCGCATAGAGGCGTCGCACATAATGTGTTTGAGCAGCAGCTTGAAAGCCACCAGGTCCAATACCCGTGAGCGGAAGGATGTGGTGATAACCTTCGGGGTAAACGCAGGGTTCGGTCTCAGCACAACTCTGTCAGATCCTGAAAAGGAGAGACAGTCCGGGTGCACAGACAAGGCGCATAAATCGCTTACTCGCTTAGCAGAAACTAGCGCAGTAAGCAGAACCACCTTAAGGGACAAAGCTCTCCGCTCAACGCTCTCCAGCGGTTCGAAAGGAGGGCTACACAAGGCTTTTAGTACCACCGTTAAGTCCCACTGCGGAACACGGGGTGGGGCCACGGGTTTCAGACGCCGGACGCCGTGGATAAAACGCTTTACCAGGGGGTGGGCAGCCACCGTAGAGCCACCATAACGTGGACAAAGATAACCCCTTATCAAGTAGGCTCTGCACAAAGTTGAGCACTACGGATACAGGGCACACCAGGGGGTCCTGAGAGCGTTCGAGACACCAAGTCTCGAAGGCCTCCCATCTGCCTTTATGAGCCATTGTAGTTGAGATAGCACGAGCATGCTGTATAGTATTTACAGCAGCCTCGCTCAATCCCATGTTCACGAGCCTGCTCCTAACAGGGGCCAAGCCGTGAGGCGCAGCCTGCTTGGGTGGGGATGAAAAATGGTCCCCGCCCCCTGTGACAGGAGGTCCCGGCGCTGGGGAAGTCGCCACGGGACACCAGTCAGCAGCAGGGCTATATCGGCCATCCACTGTTTGTGTGGCCAATCTGGCGCGATCAAAATCAGGGGTTTCTTCTCTCTTGCTTTGGTTAGTACCTGCGGTATCAGACCAAAGGGAGGGAAGGCATAAAGGAGGCGCTTGGGCCAGCGATGGGCTAGCGCGTCCACTCCCAGTGGGGGCGAGCCGGTTGCTGTCATCACAAACCATAATGGGCAATGCGCATTCTGTCGGGAGGCGAATAAATCCACTCTCGCTTTCACAAAGCGTGACCACACCTCCGCTACCACGAGTGGGTGAAGACACCACTCTAGGGAGGAGGGACCGCCCTGAGACAAGAGGTCTGCGCCGCAGTTCAGCTGCCCCGGGACGTAGAGCGCCCGTAAGGAGCGAACTCGCGGGTATGCCCAAGTCCAGATCCTCACCGCCAGCCGGTGTAGATGTGGACATTTGGTGCCGCCCTGTCGGTTTAGGTAAGCGACTGTCGCTTTGTTGTCGCTTCTGATTAGAATGTGTCTGCCCCGAAGAAGGGGTTCGAAATGTTGTAATGCAAGCCATAATGCTGTGATCTCCAGCACATTGATATGAGGCAGAGGAGGGTTCCACAACCCGCTCGCCATCATTCCATTGCAGACTGCCCCCCACCCCTTGGTGGAGGTGTCTGTGTATACAGGGACATGAGTGGAGATAGCGCCCATTGGCACACCGACACTCAGCATTCGCCAGTGCGAGAGTGCTCTCACAACCGACTGCGGAATGCAAAACAGCTTTGCGCGGTCTCTCATTGGATCGAAATGCATTCGCTTGAGCCAGAATTGCACCGGTCTCATGCGTAGCAATCCCAACGGAACCACGGCGATTGCTGCCGCCATTAACCCCAACAGGCGCATAATCATGATTCCACTGATGTAGCAACCTGGGAGAAATCGGCAAGCGTGGTCTCTCAGGGAAGCAATTCTCTCCTGAGAAAGAAGCGCCGTCATTGACAATGAGTCCAACTCCCTGGAAGGGGCTAACACAAGCCAGTCGTCCAGATACGTTAAAACACATATGCCCTGTTGTCGCAATGGGGCGATAGCAGCCCGCGCCACCATTTCGAAGGTGCGGGGTGCCAGGGACAGACCGAATGGGAGTTTGGTAAATTCGTAGGCTCTTCCCAGAAAAGCGAAACGAAGGTACTGCCAATGGCGCTGTACAATGTTCACATGGAAGTAAGCGTCTTTTAAATCTACGAGCGTGAACCAGTCCCCTTGGCTGATTGAGCTCATTACGCGCTTGTGCGTTAGCATCTGAAAACATCGTTTCACCAAATGACGGTTCAGTGCTCGCAGGTCCAATATTGGTCTCACACCGCCGTCTTTCTTTGGAACGAGGAAATAAAGGGAATAAAACCCTTGCATTTCGTCGTGTTTGGGGACTAGGCGGATCGCGCTTTTTTTGTCTCTATCTCTTGGGATAGTGCGCTGTTTAGATGCAGGGGCATATTCGTTTCCCTTACTCCTACAAAAGGAGGAGGGGGGACAGCGAACTGTAACGCGTAGCCCGCTCTGATTACTGTACTGATCCATGGCGTCAGCTTGCACTTCCGAGTCCAAGCACAAAGGTTGAACGCGGACCTGGTTGAAAGCAGTGTAGACTGTACCGTGGGCTTCTGAATTTGCAGAAGCCCGGCTCTTAAGTGGGGGCGGGGTCGAATTCGAGCCAGCGACCTGGTGTTTATCTGGGATAGGCCGACGTAGAGTCCTGGCCGGCTTCAATTCTGAGCCGGCGAGGACTCCAATACTGCCTGAATGTCGGGGAAAAAGGCCCCTTTTGACTGGGAAATCACCAAGCACTGATGCCTGCTTTGAGGCAGAGGGCAAGGGAAATGTTTGTGTAACAATAGGGGGAGTGTGCTTTGTGACTGTAAGGGCGAAACTCGCTCCCGAGTAGGCTCTTGTAAAGTCTGTGATACAGGAGGGTTGTCCGGTCCATTCGACCGGATCGCCTCTATGACACTCTCCCGCGGAGATTCAGGAACGCTTCTGGGCTTTCGATTGAGGCGGGTGGGCCCTGGGTGCAGCAGGGTTGAACGGCTTCGTCCAAGCCTTGCCGCTAGCAATAGCGGTAGTGTCTCTACGGCCACCGGGCTGCTCCTCAGTTGAGCGCTGGGATGACGACACAGGAGTGCGGCGAGTCTTAGACCATGAACGGCGATCCTGGCGTCTTGCATCTGAAGCAAGAGGCAGGTGCTTCTGCAGAGTGGGTCTCTCCTCATCCAGTCGTTTAAACCTCGCTATCGCTTCGGTCACCGCTGGACCGAAGAGACCGTCGAGAGAGACTGGGGCATGAAGGAGGGGGACCTTGTCCGCTTCGGGGAGTGCCGAGTTCGCTAGCCATAAGTGCCGGAGAGAGGCTACACTCCAGCCCATAATCCGTCTAAAATCCTGTGCCAACACCTGGGTGAGGCAGAAACATCATCTGTGAGGGAGGAAGTAAGGGACTCGATCAAGTTTGTCTGTGCTATCGCTAGGATAGCAAGATTGTTTGTTGCATCGGCGCCTTGGGAACCGCAGATAAACGAATGTTCAGACAAGGCAGCTGATATCTGCCCAGACCGAGTGGGAAGGTTAGGCTTCCTTGCGCTCCACCTTGCTGTGGGGGCGAGGAGATGAGTAGCCAAGGAATCTTCGAGTGGCGGAACCCCTTCCGCCTGAAGCTTTTGTCGGCCCGACACTACCGTGAAAGGCGAAAAAGACCCTACCGGGGCTTTCGTAGAGAAAGGCTTGTCCCAGGTAAGCTGCACGTAGTGCTGTACAGACGGGCAGACAGGGGTCGGTTACACACCGTGCCTCGATGTGTCGCGCCTGTACACTGGAGCCACCAGCTGGTTTACAGGCGCTGCAGGAGGAGGGGGCCAGGGGAGCTCCGCTCTGGTCGCCGCCGCTTTCATCACGACCGGAAAGTCTTTCAACAGGGAGGGGTGGTGCTCTAACTCACCCGTCGCCGTTGGGATAGCGACAGAGCCGGAAGGCTCCAAATTGTCATCTGGAAGCATCTCCTGAACGCTAGAGTGGAGAAGGAGGTCGTCGTCCTCGTCCCCAGAGCTGTTAGCAAGGGTTAGGAGTGCCTCTTCCAGATGGGTCGTGTCAGACGGAACCCTGCCATCACGCAGGTTCGGTCTGTCCTCCTGAGAGTGCATGGCAAAAGGCTCCGGGAAGTCAGCCCAACTGGCGTCTTCGCGGTGCATGCTTGCCCGGCGCAGTAACTCCTGCGCCCCGAGTGCAGCGCAGGCGGTGCAGGTCACCTTAGTTAAGGCCGCGAGAGCATGCGTCTCGCCGAGACACATAACGCAAGAAGTGTGAGGGTCCGTACCCTCCACGGCTGCGTCGCACCCTTGGCACTGCTTCATGCCGAATCTTCGAGCTCGACGTCGTCTAGCGAGGGCCTTTGAGTCGGGAAAAAAAGCTCCTTCCTCACAGCGGCACATTTCTGCTCGCAGACGAAGAACTTCGGCGTGGTAGAAACGTAAGTCTCCAGCTAGGTTGCTAACCTTGCACTGAAAATTTGAGAAGAAAGAACGACGGCCTGCGATGTCGCTTATATAGACACCGTATGTAAATTCGGTCGCTAAAGCGCATCTTGCCCTGATTGGCCATCAAGATGACATTGCGTAGATCGTTTTTTCAGTCTCGAGATTGGATAAAATCCAATTCCCATAGATCTTAAAGTGAAGCTAATAAAGAAATAGAACTGGTGGTATTTCACAAAGCAGGATTACTGTGCTGAATAAACCCATAATGCCCAAAAAATTTCAAAGCATTAATGGCGGCACTTTGTAAGGAGTTAGCTTTCTAACAGGGCCAGTCATACTGCATTCTCCGGTAGGGGTTGTTAAAGAAATAAATTGTATTTGTGCGTACAGTGTTTTAATGATCATATCAATTAATACATTTTTAGCTCCTGAATTGAAGCCTGTGTATTGTAACCTGGTTGGTAGCATAGCCGGCTAGTTTAGGCTTACTGTGCTGTAGTGTGGGTTAGGGGTGAGCGAGTAGTGCTTGGAGAAATGCATCTGACTAGCCTAATCAACTATGAATACACACTATGTAAACAATTGACAGCCATAGTTAACAAAAATAGCTGAACAAGGTTTTACTCATGTCTATTTCCCCTATGCTACAACTCTTGTCTTGTTATTACATTTCATCCAATTCCTCAATGGCTATTTTCCATTATGCAGTTTAGTGTGGCTAGTTTGAATGCTTGCCAACTATTTAAATTGTCAATCATTAGGCAAGCTAACTAGCAGACAAACCATTAAAGGTTATTATGTTGTTTTAAATGACATGCCAATGTTTTGCAATATAAAGCCAGGGCATAGCGAAGGGCCTGTTAATGACCTCAAAGTGGTAATAGGGAAATTAGGACGAATAACCTTTCAGGCCTGATGTTTGAAAACAAACACTTTAGATTTAATTGGGTAACTTACTGGCATTTAAATGGCACATTTGAGAACGTGAATACCTTTATACTACAACACAATCTAGTCTAAACAGCATCCTTAAATTATTGGACCTTAATTAGCTATTCACTACTCATGATGGCTGAGTCTATAGTTACTTATTTTTTCAGGAAAGAATATTGAAAGAATATTCTGAATTGCCTTTCACAGTTCAGTTCTGTTTCCCAGTTCCCACATGCCCATGGAAATAAACAAAAAGCACCAGTCAAGCATTTCCTTTGCAGATACTTTACATCGTCCTTAGTAAAATAGTACTTGATGGCATACTGAACGTTAGTGCTGTCGAACTGCAGTTTAGTATCCCTGTCACAAAGAGATACATAAAAGCTCTAACAGGGTATCACCTATATTCATGGACAACAACCAGAAGTGCAGTGTTCTGTGCTAGGGCAGTGTACCACATGCTATGGAAGTGTACCCTGTATTAAGGCCATGTGTCTTGTGCTAGGGCACTGTACCCCAGGCATGGGGAATGTAAAATTAAGAATGAACATTCCTGAAGTGCTTATATCAGCCTCCTTATTGTTAACACTGGAAGTGATTGTGAATGTAAAAATGAATGAATGTACCTGAATATCAAGGCAAGTTAGTCCTCCAATAACTGACAGGGGAGAAAGTTAGTATTTTTGAGCCATGGATTCCCTCCTTTTTCCCATAGGGAAATATTTTGTTGAAAGAAGTTTGCTGAACATTTATGGTCGGTGGGTAATGTAAGCTTAAGAGAGTTTCTCATCATTGCATCGAAATTCACTGTTGTGTTATTAGCAGATGGACTTTAACTTGTCTGAGCTGAGTAGGTGAGAATGGCAATGCCACTTTGAACTAATTTTTGACGATATATTCAATCCTATTTGATATTAAATGATAGGAAGAGCAACTGTTAATGTACTGAATTCACAGAACGATGAAGGAACATACAAAGACAGCCGGAGAATGAGAAGAGTAAAAACGTATCACAATTTACCACAAATTAATGTTTTAACTTTTCTCATATTTATTATAAATATATAAATTACCTTTTATTTTAACAAACATTCCAAATCCAAATCTATCAATTTAACACACCAATTCATTTTTTTATAAAAGTGGAGTTTGCGATGAGAAACTACAATTTCCAAAAATATTATGTGCTATTTAACATCACTGCCAAAGTATTTGGTCAAACTTGAAGAGACTGATTGTGTAGCTCTGTACTTTATTGATTGATTGACTATATTTAGTAGGAATCAATTTAAGTACCATATGCGTAAACAGAAAGTAAATGTGTGGATTTTCTCACTGCTGCTTTTTTGCTCACCCTTATCACTACTCACCCCAATTTTATGTGAACTACTAAATATCTCACAGGGTCCTATGTAGGCCTTGGTTTCAAAAGAACTCAGTTCTGTCGAATGCGCCATGTAGACAGCTTTCACCGATGAAGGAACTTGAATAAGGCATAAATGGTATATAAATGGACAATTAACTACTTTATCATGTCTGTTCTACTGAGCTCAAGACAATTTTTATTTCCCCCAACCTAAAACATTTTTATGATAATCTAAAATATTGGAGGTGCTGTACTAACTCCCACTGACATGCAGAACTGTCTCTTTTAAAACAAATTAATGGTATCGCTGCTGCTTAGAAATGCATTTTTACTGCAAGGTTTCTCATTTGCATAAACTCATTGAGTATATCAATCTGAGAGAGAACTCAGACATAGCCGGCTGAGATTAAAGAATGATCATCCAATAACCAATAACCAAGGCTGGAGTAGCATGACCTTTTTGACTGTATCTGAAGGAGAAAATCTGTCTGATCTATTTACAGATCCGTCTGTCTAACATGGCAACCCGAGAACACAAGTACATTTTGTACCGTACCCAAGAAGCGCCGGTCTCATCTGAACGAAAGTACAGGAGTGCAGTGTCCCTTTGTCAAGGGCCAGAGAGCCACAGAGAGCACAAAGGCACTCCAGAAGAAGGAAGAGAAGCTGATATTTCCCAAAGATATTGATATTGATATGCAGGGGTTACTGCACATCCGGGCTAGTGCAGTAAAAATTGTACTAGCTCAGATACATTTTCACTAGCCCAAAATACGCAATTTAATTTTAAAGCATAAAGAACAAATATTAGACTTCAAATTAGACTTTAAAAAAAAAAGCTAAATATAAATGACTATATAATGGAACTTAATAAATCACGCTTCGTACAAGTCTTGCCTCAGAAAGCATCTGCGCTAAAGAACAGTGTTGAACAACGAATTCACATTGACTGGCTGGGAAGCCCCAGCCCAAAGGGAAAGTGTCATCACTGATATTTAACCCTTGTGTAGTCTTAACATTTTGTATACTCCCCTTGTCCTAAGGGTAAAAAATGACCGCCTTCATTAAACCACTAAAATAAAGCAGCTTAATTGAATTTGTAAACCCCAAATCTTTTTTGCCTGAAGAAACAACCTGTCACTCATGACAAAATTCGTCTTAAAATTCCAAGTTGGAAAAAAAATCATTTAGGCGGTTTTCTCTGCTATTAAACATAGTGGCAGGTCATTTTTGACCCTTAAGACAACACCAGGGTTAAGGTGGCACTACACTACCCGAGGACCACGTCGACCACGTATAGAAAGCTTAGAAATATGAGAGATTAATGATTTTTGGTTTGTAGTCCGTAAGAAACTTTTTAATTGCCACTTGGGCTAGTGCTCTTTTTTTTTTACCCGGCATTCGTCCTTACAACTCACCTCGGGCCATCAGGAGGCCTTCGTTTCCAATCCTATTCATATGGCATGAAGGGAAGAGGATAGCATACGTTTAATAGCCTCAACTAGTGGAGCTGGCTTTTTAGCATAACTGGTTACAGCCTGAGCCAAAGCTGGTGCATATGATTAGTTCGATTTCTATGAACATTGATTAATTCCTGAGCATCATGCAGCGAGTTTGATCTGTTGTATTTTTACACAGCTGTTGTATTTACAGTTGTAAAAGCAGTGCTGTGTGACTGGCTGTCTGAATGTCACCCCGTGCTGTATATTAGCCAATGGCAAAACAGAACAGTGAACAGCACAGTTGCATTAGCAAATAAATAATGAAAATTAGAAGCTGACTCATTCCACAAAAGCAGACACCCCACAGAGCCCCTGATTGAGACTCCAGTTATCTAACCCCCCTGGAACATGAAGTAAGACTTCATATCGTACACTTAAAGCAGTGTATTTCCATTTTCGGATGAGCACCTTTATTGAGTGCGAACATTATATGAAATGTTGGAATTTAACTGCTTATTATGGAATATACTATTTGTATTACATAAGCAATTGAGCAGAAATTAACATCTGCAATACTTTTCACAGTGATTAGGTAGATGAGTACACTTTTATTTTGCCTGCAGCAGCTATCTTATGCAATTAGTGGATTGTGGCATGAAGACAGCTCTTCGACATTACAATACAAACTGTGTGTACTGTGGGCTCCAGAATTATTGCCACCCTTAATACAAGTTAAGAAAAAAAATGTATGTGCTTTCATTGATTGATTGAGTTCAGTCTCCAAAATTGTACTGTTATTTGTCTTATTCTTTGATGAATAAAGGTGAGAGAAATGTAAGTTAAGAACACGAAAATGTTCTTGAATGAGGCGCAGTGACTCCAAACATTCATCAAAATCCACACACAAATGGTTAAGTGCTATGGCCATCTCAGTCTCTTGACTTAAATGTGAACTGAAGAGGGGGGTCCATAAGTGAAGACCAGGTATATGAGTGATTCTAAAAGTTCTGCATGGAGGAATGGGTAAAAAATCCAGATGTGTTCTCTAACTTTATCACAAATTATAGGAAAAGACTTATCGCTGTCATCTTTGCCAGGGTTGTTTGCCCAAAGTATTAAACCAGGGGTGACAATAATTGTTTTAACAAAAAATGTAAGACTTTGGTTGATTCTATTGAATCATTAAGAAAGCACATTACTTTACACATGTTGGAAAACAATCATTAATAACTGTTTTTTTTTTGTCAACAATAATAATAATAATAATAATAATAATAATAATAATAATTATTATTATTCTGGGACCCATTCTATATCAGTAATCAGTGTGTGTGTGTGTGTGCGTGTGTGTATGATAGGACATACAAAATGTAATCTGAGGTAACAACTCCAAAAATACCTTAAATGATTTAAAAAGCACCTCTTAGCACCTCCATGCCTCTGTCAGGGATTACAATTACTAGGAGACTTTTAATGGTCTGGACAGGCACACTCTTATAAACGTTTGAAGAAGGTTTAATCCAATTTGGGCCCAAAACCTACTCATTAAATGAGAGCGAGGCAATATATAAGGACACAATTCTGAAAGTAGTTTAAGATTTTTTCACCGTTCAGGTAGATGTGCAGAATGTGTTTATTCTGCAATCTCCTGACTGCACAACCAATTTTACATTGTTTCCCTCCTACAGAAAATATTTGTCTTTTTTAAGTATAAGCAGTGATACTGTATGTTGTCTGCTGTATTGAACCAAAAAAAGCCTGATTAAAGGCTTAATGCAATTATGTAAATCTGTCTTGTACGTCCTGTACCTGTTTAAGTAACTTATATCAGCTGGAAAGGCAGTTCAATAACTAATTTAACCTCCAATACCTATGACAATGGTTCAAAGCTTTTCAACATCCAGCACTCCATATGTTCACTTGGCTGCCAGACAACCATTGTACTGATTGAGCCTTGTCATTCTATTGCTATTCAGGAGGCATCAACAATTAGTCAGTGTTTAAATATAAACACTATATTTAACTTATTTCCATATCACACAGAAAGGTTGTATCCTGTTGCTTTTTCTATACACTCACTGAGCACTTTTATGTACACCAACTTATTCATGTGATTATCTAATCAGCCAATCGTGTGGATGCAGTGCATACAATCATGATTTTGACTGTGGCATGTTTGTTGGTGCCAGAGAAGCTGGTTTGAGTATCTCAGAAATGGATGATTAACTGGGATTTTCATGCACAACAGTCCCTAGAGTATACTCTGAATGGTGCGAAAAACAAAAAACATCCAGTGAGCAGCAGTTCTGCAGACGGAAATGCCTTGTTAATGAGAGGGGTCAGAGGAAAAGTGCCAGACTGGTTAAAGCTGACAGGGAGGTGACAGTAACGCAAATAGCCACACATTACAACAGTGGGATGCAGAAGAGCATCTCTGAACACACAACGCATCACACATCTAAGTGGATAGGCTACAGCAGCAGAAAAAATAAGTCTAATAAATACCTAATGAACTGCTCACTGAGTGTATGTTGTATACAAATGTGGACTATAACATCATACAAGTGGCAGATCATAATAAATATATATTATGGCAATTAAAATTGTACACGGTTTTATCCATCCATCCATCCATCCATTATCTGAACCCGCTTATCCTGAACAGGGTCGCAGGGGGACTGGAGCCTATCCCAGCATACATTGGGCGAAAGGCAGGAATACACCCTGGACAGGTCACCAGTCCATCGCAGGGCAATCACACCATTCACTCACACACTCATACACTCATACACTCATACACTCATACACTCATACCTACGGGCAATTTAGACTCTCCAATCAGCCTAACATGCATGTCTTCGGACTGTGGGAGGAAACCGGAGTACCCGGAGGAAACCCACGCAGACACAGGGAGAACATGCAAACTCCGCACAGAGAGGCCCCGGCCGACGGGGATTCGAACCCAGGACCTCCTTGCTGTGAGGCGGCAGTGCTACCCACTGCACCATCCGTGCCGCCTACATGGTTTTATACTAATTATAAATGCCTTTCATTGAGTAATTGATAAAATTGGGATAATGGCAAATTAAATCCAAAATACTTTTTTATCATTCGCTAACTAGTACTTCATTAACGCATAGAAGCCCTCTGTACTGCCTTGACACTCTGAAGAAACATTACGAAGACCAGAGGCATGAATGCTGACAAACACATGGCCACTGTCTGGTAAATAAACAAGCAATATTGACAATGGTCCTTATGCAAAAACCACACGTACAAACAGATTTGTTCTTGAATTGCTCGTACAAGTAATTTATGAGCACATTAACCAATTTTTTTATTTAGAACAAATTAAATGTTGTGGTCTCGACCTGTCGTGTATACTTAAGGTCCTTCCACACCAAATTCAGCACGCAATGCATTCCACTCATTTTCTAAGGACAGACTTGCAGTGCGTGACAGGCGCCGTCTGGCGAGGACTGTGGTATGTTTGATGGTTCTGTATTTTCATGCATGAAAATTAAATGCATCCAATACAGTTCACCTGGCTCACTAAACCCGGATAAAATATAGCCATTGCAGATCAAATATCAGTCAAGATTCAGCAACTGGACATTCAAGCTCTATATGGCATTTCTGGGGACATCAGCTGTGCTTATTCACAATTCTCATGAATGCGTGCTCATTTACAAACTGGTGGGAGTCATCTTGTTTTACTTGACATGTGTATTTTGTTGAATCCAATGTGCCACACTGTACGATCAAATCGTACGAAAGAAGTACAAAAAATGTAAGATAAGAATATGAAAATGTTCTTGCATGAGATCCATTGTATATTCCTTGTACTCCATGTAAAGTCAGTTAATAGTCATTAATAATTCTACAATGCCAGCAAATTCATATTTTACTTGCTTGCTTATGGAAAGAATGGGGTATACACTACATGGGCCATATTTTACTGATATTGGGTTATAAACAGTGATTTGAATATACTGTAGACATTTTTCCATATTGCTTGTTTCCAATGGTACTTGAAGTTAAACCATTGTGTTGGTGACATTTAGACATTTAGTGATTTTTTGTTATAACACTAGCAAGTAACAATTGTAATCAAATGTAAAATAATTTAGTGTGCTGCATAGGAGTTTGACACAGAAGGAGGCACAAACCTTGCTGCAACTGTCATGTCTATGTGTGTGTCTGTGTGTGTGAAGATAGGAGGGTAGGGGTGACGCCATGGCATTCAAAAGGTTTGAATGTATTTTGAATACCCAGGCCTTTCTTTGTCTGTGGTTTTACTCATTTACAGAGTATCAAGTGGAATACTTTGGCTCTGCCCCCTCCTGCTTTGTTTCATTTACTACCATCCCTGTGTAACTCGGCTGAGCTGGATGAAGCATTTGCCCGATATGCCTTAGCAGGGAATTAAAAAGATTGATTGTTTTCTCTTGACATTATGCAAATTATTCTAGTAGAGCTGCAGGGCGATGCCAAATACATTCAACAGAGATGCAGAACATTAGCAAGAGCCACATGTCTGCTTTTGTGTGGGCAGAGAACAGTCCTGTGTGTGACTGTGCTTTCTGCAACTGCAAGACTGCGCCTGCGGTTGGAAAATACAATAACTGTAGTAGAACCACAATCAAAATTTTGCTGCAAATGGCAATTTGCAGGGTCCGAGCCCTTTGGATCAAACCATGACCATGCATCAAACCAAGTGTAAAATATTTTGCATCATATGTCCGGATGTGACAAATGGCACAAATGTACACAAATGAATTGTTATGGTATCGCTATGATCTTGGTAGATGTGGATGTGCCTACAACAGTACAATTGTGTATCTTGTGATGGCACTAATGTATATGTCTATGGTATGTTCGAACATTAAAACCGCTAGTTGTGCTGTGGAAAGAGTCCCAAAAGTTTCAGGTTAAAGCAAATCCAATTTATTGTGGAAAATGTTTGCAATATGCAATGGTGCACTGCAAAATCTATATTATATTAGCCTTTTTTATTCAAGTAAATCCCATTGAGATAGGGACCTCCTTTTCAAGATAGACCTGATTTACATGAAATAAATCTAAATATAATCTAGAATGCACAGTACCATTTAAATAACAAATTACAATAAAAAATAAAGTATTGTAATAACATTAAAAAAATTTAAAGACATAAAATGCCCAATTAAAGCTCCAGCCATTCATTCAATCAAAATAAGAACTTAAAACCTAATCAATTAAAATAAATACATTCTGTTGTAGGGAGCTTTAAAATCTTGCTTCTAAATTGCCGATAACTAAAAGACTATTCATTTTTGAAGTGCTGTGCAGCTTATTCCATGTGTCATAAAATGGAGCATAAAATCTAAATGCAGTCTTTCCAAATTCAGAATTAACATGGAGTGTGAGCCAATCATGTGACCAAGTTTGATATCTTCCACCTGATTACCAATAAGGGTTTTGTAAATAAATAAATACCAGTGCTTATAACGTCTCTATTAGAGAGGGCCGTGATAAGCACTGGTGAGCGATATACACGAGTGACCAGCAGGAATCCATGCTGCCGTGTTTCCTGAAACAATTCCGCGTTTTTCTCTTGGGCCTTCTTCAGGCTGGCACATTTTTCAGCATATCTAATTATAATATGACCATTTTAACGAATTCTGATCAGATTTAAACCACATATGTTTCTTGCATTTCTGGAGATGCATCTCAGTCTGCTCGCTCAGATCAGATTTTTTTGGTTGTAACTTGCAACGCAGTTACATCAATGATCCTGCGGGTGTTATCTCTGTATGTAAACCCAGGTAACCTTTGTAGTACAGCTGGCTGCTGATTCAGTGCCCACTGTACCACACAACCAATGACACGAGCCTGTTACCCTGCCCATTGGCAGCAACTGTTACCATACCCATTACCGTACATTGGCTTTCCAACAACACCAAACATGATGAATGTTTTTTTAACCTCAGTAGTTTTGGGAACGTTCCACTGAGGTGGGAGAATTGTACGGAGGAAACGGACTGATGGTGGCAATAATGCAGTAGTGAAGAGCTCTTTATCAAATCTTGTCAGCCCTAAACATAGTCCATTTTTCCTTTGGTGGTCTGCTGAGAGGCACACTTCTGTAAGCCACCCTACAATCTCCAGTCATTACAGGGTCAGAGTCCCAAAGCGTGACAATTGGTTGAATGGTGTAGAACAAGTTTAGAAGAAAAAAAAAGGTTTTTCAGACAATTCAAAATGGCAGACAGAAAAAAGTAACAGAACGCAAATAGATTATGACAGATGTATTCAGGATGAGCCAGACAATTACAGTATGTAAAAAAGGCTGATTCATATGCCTCACATATAGGTGCCAAGTTTCAAGAGGATTCAGCATACGCAAAAGTGTTCAAGTAATTTCCAAGAAAGGATAACAGGATGGTGCAACTTCAACTTAAGCAATATGATCGGATGTTATGACCACTCGTAAGTCACAACGTAAAACACACACACACACACCAGTTTAAAGAATAACACAAATATAATTAATTTAAATGAGGAATTCCGTAAAGTAAACTGGGTATTTAAGGATGTGAAACTGCAAAGTAAATGAAAACGTGCTGATGAGAATTTAGCAGATGCGTGAAAAAAATGGATAAAAGTCGATCGAACAACAGAGAGAAAAACAAATGCCCCAGTTGGAGGAAATGAAAAAACAACAGCAGCCTGGATGGCAGCCATAGCACCTTTTTTAAGCACACCGCAAACCTGCACAGGTGCTCCTCATGTCTGTTGATAGCCTCCACAACTCCGTGCTGGGTCCGTCACATCAGCGTAGTTGCATGACACTGTCTTGTAGGGAACATCTGGCTGCATTTTAAAGTAGTCACTGCAGGGATAGAGTCATATGCGAGGTTACGGTGTGTTGCACGACACATGAACATTGGTACATTATCTATCAAGGAGAATTCATCACAACCTACAAAGAGACAACAAGCTTTGTTTGTGTGAAGCGTTCACTCTCATGTCATCATGTCATGGTGAGCCTTTTATGCAGCTTGTTATATAAGTTATGTCATAACACGAACTGAAGATCAGGGACGGATTATGAGACAACAGGCCCTTGGGCATGAACACAAAGAACCCACCCCCCTTCTTGGTCATAATATTTACCCAGCCGTTGGTAGAACAGCAAGACTAAAAGAGAACTCACTTAATTTAAAATCAAGACGTCATGCTTTACAGTAAAGGTAGCTTGCTGAACATGGCACAGAAAATCGCATGGCAAACAAACGATATCGATGGAATTACAAGCTGTGCTCTGCAGGCAGCTGTGGTGCAACTGCTGCTGCTAGCCTGCTGTTGGTCTGGTGAGGGAGCGGTGCTGTGGCTAACAGTTACCATAGCATCTTCCACACTAGCGCTATCCAGTGACTGTGCTTTCAAAAAAGCTTGAAATTGAATGTACATTTTGAAGAATCCTTTTCTTTCTTTAATTGGCATTTTGCTGCTCCACTTCATCAATCATTTCAGTGGGTAAACTAGGTGAGCAAGTTAATGCCAATTCAATCCCAGCGTTCACTTGCAACATGTCACTAATTCATTGACTGCCAATGCTTCCTATTCCTCACCATGAACCTAAACAAATTTTTATTCAATAAGAAATTATTATTGTGTAGGCTACTGTAATTGGCTTATACTTATTTAAAGGTTATTATTATGATTTGCTACGAAATATAAATATCTTAAAATTATATTAATTATACTTAATTATTATTAATTCTAAAAAATATCCATTAAAAACACCTTAAATTTCAGTATTAATGGGAAAATGAATGGTATTTTCAGGCCATAAATTAAGGGATCTGATTTTGGCCTTTATTCTTGGACCCCTTTTTGTCATGGGTCCATGGGCACATGCCCAGTGTACCCAATGCGTCAAACTGTCCTTGCTGAAGATTGTCTCATAATGATGGTATGTCATTGTTATGAATGGACATGACATTTGCATTATGCCATGGTAGTGACACTGTCGTTTCCATATCATCATGATGATCACTGTCAAATAAAGTGTTACAGTGTCTTCCTCTGACTCATTTTGTGTGTATTTGGCATGTTGGCTGCAGTGTGAAATGAATGAACTGCTAACAACACTTGTATCAGGGGACTGCGGATGTCTCCACTCTCCTGAATCGGCTGCAGAGATCGCTCCATGGGTACAGCTGTACATATCTAATTGGACATTACAAATACCAAATTAAAATAAAATATATACTGCAGTTGTCTTGAAAGATTTGTAATGTTGAAAGTGTCATAAATATAGACAACTTTGAAAATCATCCATTGAATACTGTTGTTATTTTAAATATTATACATTTCCAAGGTTGCAGTAATCTTCTAAAAAGAACAGTATGTAATTCTGTGGATTTTATCTCTGGGGTTCTAAGGTTACTGAACCGAAGGCTGTTTTCAGTGCAAATCCAACAGAAAATAGTGTGATTTGTATTTAACAATCACTCAATGTCCAGTTTATATAAATTGGCCAGTATAAATATCCTTCTACAGTTCAGTTTGAGTTTGTTTGGATCAGTAGATTCAACCTCATGTGTAATTGTTTAAAGTTATCAGATAGTGCCTAGACTATGAGTGCAGGGGACTGATTTATTTTATTAAGGAAACTCGTATTTACCATTCTGGAGATATTATCATTTATGCAAAACTTTAAATAAGAACATAGAGTTAGCCACAGGTGAAGCATTAAAGACAGATGTGTTCAATTTAAGATTGTACAGGAGACATTTTAAAATGAAAAATAAGTGTTCAAGGCAACCCAGTTAAACACCAGGAGGATGTAGGACTGAAATGCAGACACACATAAACTTAAAATTTATGGGCATGAAAAATAATAAGTGTTCTGTGTCTCTTTAGCCTTTGGTTAGTGATACTTCCTTCCTAATGGGAATGGCCCTGCCGAGACAATGCCTTGTGCTACGAAGAAACGGTAAAGGACAACAAAACAAGCCTGCAACTGCACTGATCTTAAAAATGAAGTAACGGTTATTTTCTTACATTACTTTTTCTCTCTCTATGTTAAAACCAAACTGCAAAGTGGGAGGATTTAATGGTCCCCTAAATTGAGCTGAATGCCCTTGAGGACATCTGATTATGGAGCGTGTAGATCTAATGTGGGGTGTTAGCTACTGTGTTGAATTTAACCACCTACACATGTCCTCCCTAATGCAACCATGAATCAGCTTCCTCCATGTGGATAATACTGTCAGCATCGCCAACAAACTAGGGCGCTGTAAAACTGCAGCTTCACTGGCACCAACAATGTGATACAAGGACTGCAGTTGACATAAAACAAGTGTGACAGAAATAAAAAATTCTTATTCCTTTCTCACAAGACATGATTGAACCGGGTGTAAGAAGTATGAGTGCAGTGAGTAGGGAGGTCAAACCCGTTTTGGTGATCTTATATTTTGATAGCTTATTTTTGATGTATGATGTCATAGTTATTACAATGTAATCAAATAACAACATATAAATTCCTAGCTTTACAGAAAATAACGATTGTTTGCTTTAATCATTTTTTTTAAATCAGTCCCTTTGAGCTTCCATGTTATGTTATTGGCATTTGGCAGACGCTCTTATCCAGAGCGTTATCACGAGAAGGCATCATCATCCAGAGAGTTTTAGGATGGGGTTATCTTTTTTCTTCAATAACATATTAGTATTTAGTGGTATTTATACAGTAAAACTAATTTACTGTACATTTTTGCTCATATATATTGTTATGGGATGCAACATTTCATGAGAACTGTAGACTCCCTAACTGTTGTGTGTGCCAAATGTTGCAGTTTAAAACCTATGATAAGATACGTTTGCATATACTGTTATTAAACGCGGTTGGGCAATTTGTCCTCTACATTTGACCCATCCTAGTTACCTAGGATCAGTGGGCAGCCACTGTGCAGCACCTGGGGACCAACTCCAGTACTGAGCCCAGGGCAATGGCAGGAGTACACCTAACCTGAAACATATATATTTTTTGAGCATGGAGGAAACCCACACAAACATGGGGAGAACATGCAAACTCCATGCAGAGATGACCTGAGCGGCTTGGATTTGAACCTGTAACATCCTTCTTGCAAGGCAGCAGGGATAACCACTACACCACCATGCCACCCAAACCTCCTGGCCCGGCAGCTTCAGAATTCTAATATTGAGGCTATTGACAATACTGCCATTGACAGGGCTTGTGTCCCCTTTAATTTAAAAAAGCATGTAACAGTAATACAGCTGTGTGGAATGGCACTTAGCAAAGCAAGTAGTTATTGAGCTGTGGTGCTGCTCTTGTAGCAAGCTTCAGTGAGTTACATAAATGTTACTCAATGACAACAAACATTCCCAAATTCAATCAGGGCAAAAGGCCTCATCGGAAAATGCTTTTCAACTGATTAGATTTTTTTTGCTTTTGTGAAATAAAATTCTGTTCGTTTTTTGGCAAATGATCCAAAAACAGAGATGGAGAATGGTCAGTAATCTCTCACGTATTAGGCTAGTGTGCGCATGACATTTTTCATGAACAACAACTTGCCTTACTGTTGCCATCCCTTAAATTTATCTAACCTGGATAACCAAACTGATTTTTAATGGAAAATGTAGTCCTTTTAAATTAAGAATGTACTTTGCCCAGCCCTCCAGTATTTCTTTCCTGCCAATAAAATAATTGTATGTTTAATGTAATGAATCCTGTCTTTTGTAATAAAAAGCCCCAGGCATATGGCGTATAAGCACCTATAATAAACATGAATAGTCCTCCCACAGCGAATCTTCCAACAAGACGCAGCGAGGCAGATCCTGATGGTGTATCCAATTCCTATATAGAAATGTTACCCGAGAGCTGACCTTTAGATACTTTAGATAAAAAGCTAAATGAGAGTAGAATAGACCACATATACACATTGAAATGAAATAAACATATAGTATTCCAATAACACTGTAACCTTTTCTCAATCCCTGTCCTGTTTTGCCAAGAGGTGTAGGTAGATAAGAGGGGCTGGGCCCAGTGCTAGCTGTCCTACAGTATAGTGTTGTCCGGCATAAAGTGTAAGATCACATCTGCAAGTGAATTAATGCACATGCACTCACTGGAGACTTGAGAGCAAGAAGAATGGAATGAAAAAGGAAAAAGCAAGGCACACACACACACACACACACACACACATAAAGAACAATATATGAATGCTTTCTGTAAAGATATCTTTGTCTGGAATAACTTTGTGTTGGCACTGTGAAGGTGGATTTATTTATACAGGAGAGACATGAAGTTGCTGATAAAAAATGTCAGACCAGTATTGTTAGCTTTTCTCAAAAGTAGACATGGTATGTCAATATTCTCATGGAACCTGAGCTGAGAATCTGAAGCTGAGATGATTGAAATGATTATTTCTGGCAGAAAAATGTGACGGGGAGAACAAGAACAAATCTAGGGCGCATATTTCTGGAGTGTTATAACAGGTAAGAAATATATTTGCCCTCATGGTGTGGGAATAACATGAACCGTTAACTGTTAATGAAGTGGAAAGTTCACACATCACATGATTTTTGTCCTCCCATGCAGAGCTTTAATAAAAAGTACCCAATTGGTGTATGTTGGAGTATATTGGGGTACTTTGTGATAAAATAGATGTGTTAATTAAAAAAGCTTGGTCCTGTTTTTATTAAGAAATAGGTAGTTATATTTTGTATAGAGAAAGAACTATCCCCACCCGGCATTCCATGAGAGTTTCATTCTGGCGGGAGGCACCCTAGGTTACCAGAAAACCATACAGGTTGGTAAATGGTTGACATTTATATAGCGCCTTTATCCAAAGCGCTGTACAATTCATGCTTCTCATTCACCCATTCATACAATCATACACCAGCGGTGATTGGCTGCCATGCAAGGCACCAACAAGCTCATCAGGAGCATTTGGGGGTTAAGTGTCTTGCTCAGGGACACTTCGACACACCCAGGGCGGGATCGAACCGGTAGCCCTCCGACATGTTGCAAGGAGGCTTGAGCTTGCCTACTCCTAAATTCCGTGGACGACACAAGTTTACTCTGCAATGAGTAGTATGAAACTACCACATCATTAGCTACACTGAGTATGTTTCTAGACTTGGTTGACCAGTTCTCTTTTTTTAGATAGCCAGTTAGCCAGTTAGCTGATTATTTGTCTAATACTAAGTTACACGTCAGAGACAAGTCAAAATGAGCCCTTGACTGTATGTTCACAGTTTATGGAAAGTAACTGGCAGATGAAATATCAAAGGCAACATTAGTGGCTGTGCAAACTGACGTGGCAGCGTTAGCCAGTGTGCAATTGTGCTTAGGTAGGCTACATTACTGATATTTCAGTTATGGAGATTTCTCTTTAGTGCACCTACTATAGCAAGGCTTTGTTTCATCGTTTTGTTGCTCTAACAGAGTAGAGGCCTATATTGTAGTCATGTAGCTCCACTGGTAGAGCATGGCACAAACACTGCCAAGGTTATGGATTCTATTCCCGCTCACTGATGCCAGCCATACTGAAAATGTGTTCATGGTATTAAAAGGTGCTTTGGAAGAAACCATTAATCAAATGGCATATATTCGAATGGCATATTTTCAAATGCAGTGGTGGAGCATGAGCTATTGATAGGTATTAGGATTTTTTGTTTTTAGCTCTCCCATCCTGTTTCACCACCAGCCGTCACTGGTTATGTGTATGAATTGTTGTCATTTTGAGAGAAGACTTACAGTTTTGAATGGAGTGACAGATATTTCTCAAGTTCTCAAACCAGTTGACTTTTTTGATTAATATTTTGAGAAATTGGATATATTTTCAGGAAATGCATGTAAACACTCAAGAAGAACTGTAAAAGCTGTGTAAGTTTGAAACAGCAGAAGAGCTGTGGAGGATATGTGGAGGAAGAAGATAGACAGGGGGTTAGATAAATCTGTTATATGCAGTTTATTTTTGTGTGGCTTAAATTTACTGCTGTGTGGGGAAAGGACTGATGCAGCACAATATATATTTGAACTGTAGTTATAGTATCCATACATATGTACCTGCCAGTCCTATGGTATATTGCTAAAATATATTGTTGTTTTTTTTCATTCAACTTTGTATTGAAAACTTTCACTGACAACAACTAGTAGCATTTGGATGCCTTTCACAATCCTGGGAGGAGCTAAGCTTTTTTCTCAAAGTATGAATTGAATCTTATTTTATAAAAAATGTCCAAAAGCATATGAACTCATCCTTTTTATTAATTCTGATGCTATGATTTGTGTGTAAATTTCAATGTGAAATCAGTTACCAAGCAATTTCTGCCAAAAAATTGACATGAGAGCCTGAAGGAAGCTGCTTATTTACCACGGTCTGCCAATGATACAGTGATGAGCCAGCGCCGGCGATTCATTAGCCGACTTCAGCCACTGATGGGAGTGGCGAATGACAAACAGTGTGGCTACTGACACTCCTAGGCTGGCAATTCACTCGTCTGGACTAGCACATCAGCATCCTGGTAAATCAGTAGTCAAATTAGTCAATCGCCAACTCATGATAGGGAGCAGCCAGCCAATCACGGCTGTGAGACACTTGTGACGGGCGTCTCTGCAGATACAAGACACCCGTCGAAAGTGTCAGTTTGATGTCAAAACTGTGGAATCTGCTTAATTTTTTGTCCGTGGACTGGTCACACACACTTTGTCACCGAAGCATAAATTAGCCTTTATGAGTCGTCAGCGCCGTTTCATCAGTCACTGTATCATTGGCTTACCACGATGCTTAAGTAGCCTCCCTCGGCCTCTCATTCATGAGATTTTTGGCACAAATCAAGAGTCATACAAATCCACCTGTGGGCATGACATCACTTGTCGGCTCAAACTAAATTTCATCCTCAGATGGGAGGATATGCGCGGCTACACAGTACAAGGCTTCTTGGCTGTTGTCGATCTTGATCCCCTCTCTGGGTTTATACCAATGAATGTGATATAGGATGTGTGTGTGTGTGAGAGAGAGTATGCATGTGTGTGTGTGAGAAAGAGAGAGAGAAAGAGAAAAGATGTATTTTGGAACCATTTATTTGCTCATTGAATACTGTATTAATGGTGTCTTATGTTATTTTTAATATTTTAATTGTGAATTTCTTTGAAAACTTTGTTATATACAGTCATGCCAATAAAGCATTAGTGAACTGAATTGAGAAAGAGAGGGATGAAGGATATGTGTGTATGAGTGAGTGAGAGAGAGTTACCTCTGGATGAACTTGTACATGAAGAATCATACTGATACTGTAAATTGAAATTATAGCAGAAGGAGAACAGGGCTGCTAATCCGGTGATGAATGTAGACTGTGAGCCAACACAGGCCACTTGTCCTTCTACGGTCACCAACCACCTCGCACTGGTCAAAGATTCGGCGGAAACGATCATTCAAATGTGAGTGATAAAACGTATTCACACTTTGTACCATTTGCTTTGTTGTACAAAATCCTGCAAGTATCCATACCCAGAATAATCCTCCCAGGGTTCACAAGCAGGTTGAGCTTTTCAACATCAGCTGCTGTGCCATTTTCTTGGTGCATAAGAAATTCAAAACACACCATTAACAACACACATCCATCGAGCTGTATCGTACAGGGGGCCACTTCACCATCAGCATTCATGGAGAGGACACAGAGGAACCTTTTCATTTGTTTCATTTGTTGGCTTGCTCTTGAAATACTCAATGATAGCTCTGCCGAACTCCTCCATACTCCAAGGCAAAAAATTGGAGTGTGCATTTGTGTGTGAGAGATAGAGTGTTTTTTTTTTTCTGATTTGCTGAGTATGGGACTACTGGCTCTCATAGGCCATATCATGTACAATATTCCTTATGAAATGGTAAAGGAACATTTGAAACAATTTGGAAATGTCTGATGCTTGAATAATGATCTGTAAGTTAAGTGAATTATCTTTGTGTCTATGTGGTATCCCAAATTATTTAATGTGGTGTCCCAAAATACCAAACGTGAAGGAAAACGATTTTGGCTGAGTGATTACAAAATAGTTTGCTACACATTCAGATGTTATTATATCACAATTTCACCGATATATGAATAGCTAAGAGCATTGTAAAAATGTGGAGGGTTTTGGGAATCTTATTATAATTATTATTGAGAAGAGCTTAAAGCTTAAAGTTTAAAATAATGTATTGATGGTGTTGAGATGTGGAATTATAGACTGACAGAGGAACAACATGCATGGTTTATAAAACGTAACTGAGAGCATGAATACTGATTTACATGTAGTTATGTTATTATTGTTTAACACAGAAACAGGGTCGTTCATGCTTGTATCAGGTTTAAGTTGTCAAAAGTGCTCTCTTGACAAGCAGGACATTGCACACATCATGATTTGTGCATTTGTATTATCACTGGTAATTCTATTTATTTATTTAATATATTTTTTCATTTCACACTCACGACAGCAACAGCACAGCAGCTTCTCTCTACACAGCCCTTCTTCCTGTTGGGCACATTCCAGAAAATGGGCAATTGTGCTATCACGTGTTAGTGTTGGTGTGATTCGTCTTAACGGTTTTTTTTTTGGTTTTTTTTCAGCTATAAGATATATTTGGGATTTGATAGTTTGCATAATTAATTTTCTTAAATACTCTCCTAAATCTCTACTTTCTCGGCAACTTTTGCCCAAGTGTTTTATTCCACAACATTTGGCAGCAGTCTCTCTGCATTCCCACCAGCGGGAGTGAAGTAACTGCTGAAGTGTGCAAGTGACACACTTGAGAAGTGCAGGTGCAACTACAGAGCTCTCACTCTGAAAGAGCCTCATACAGGCACAGACACACCATATGATGTTGTCTATTTGACAGCTATAAAGTACATGGACACATACCTGGCCATTTTTACGTGCACATTCTCATATGTTGGACGAAAGGAGATTGTGAGAAATGGTCAAATTGAGTTTCTCTATGCTTCATTAGACCTGAAGATGGACCAGAGCAAGAATTCTTATCCTTTCTTTTGGTTGATTTCTGCTGGCACTGTGGGGGGAAAAAACTTTTGACAACATCGTATTCCTTAATTATGTAATTGGTTTAAGCAGTCTCTGCCAGAAATGGATGGCAACCCCCTCAGCCAACCAAAGTTTGTTTCTATTTCCTCATGGGAATGTTTTGCCACAGTTGCCTTTCAGTAACTCTTAACCCGTGTTCTCACTGTGAGCAACTTGGTTGATGGGTCAATGTAGTGTACTAGGCTTAGGGAGCTTACCATTGTTTCCTCTTAGTGGTCTCCTGCAGCTTTATTTTTAATAGAGAAAAAACAGCATAACACAGTATATCACATGCATATTATTATAGCCTATCCTGCAGTTTCTATAGTTATGTTATGACACTGAAGATTATTTTTTACTGCCATCTCACTAGCTTGCAATATTCTATCTCTCTCTTGATCGCTAGCTGCCTAGCTAGCCTACCGATTTATCTCAATTGCTAGCTTAGTTATAAGTCATGCAAATAAAGCATTTTGTTAGCAATACCCAGCTCCCCAGTGCTGTAAAAAACTCAATGTGTTTTGGTGTTAATGGGACCGTGCCATAGTCTGCTGCCTATACATTTTCAGCTGCTCCTCCATTGCAGTGAATGAAGCCAGTAGAACGATTATTCATGAAATAGGATCAGATAAAAAATACAAAATACTGATATTATTTCTTAATGAGCAAATGCCTTCTGTAATGTGTTTGCATGATGACAGGAAGGCCGAATCTCATACTGATACATCCAACAAACTTTTTCCCAGTATTGCATCCATGCTGAGCAGGAGTGTGGAGAAAGCTGCAGAACCATGGATGACTCTGGCCTCTCTCATAGCAGCGGTTATCTAACAACCCTGGACACTAATCTAGACATTAATGATCCGTACAAATGCACGGCAAGTGTGTGAATATGTGTGTGTAAGGCTTGCACACATGATTGTGTGTGTATACATGCATGTATGCGTGCGTGTATGTCCGTGTGCGTGATCTGCACAAAGAATTTGGCTAAGCAAATGTTCAGTTCTACTGAAGAAGAGACCATCAGTAATACTTTAATACTCTTATTATTACCTGGTATCCTTCCAAAGGGCCAAAATGTTGCTGATTCAGACACTTGGGACACTTGCTGAAATTGGCTCCTTAAAGTAGTGGAATTGCTTTTTTCATACTGTAGATTACTGACTCAAATTCAAAGTTAAATTAAACACACTGAAGACTTATTGTAATTATACAATTATGCATAGCCAACAAAAGCCCATTTTATTATTTTTTTCAACTTTCAATTTTCACTTTCTACTTTTCTTCTTGCAGTATTTGACGCTTTGAGTCTGTATGCAGAACATGCATATTTGACGCTTTGAGTCTGTATGCTGAACATGCATGCCACATACATAGCATCTTATATTAAGGTCAGCATGAACATATTGAATATGATCTCAGTAGCACATGATTGCTTGTGGAACACTGATGAGTCATGTGAAAAAATACGCACGTGTGTTGGCTGATTAGATAACGCATGAATAAGTAGGTGTACAGGTGTTCCTAATAAAGTGCTCAGTGAGTTTATATATACATGCAGTACATTAATTAAGTATGCAAGTATTGTATCATTGACAGAATTGTGAGGCTTGGACAGAAAGCAGAAGAAGCTGTTCCTTAGATGCACCAGTGATTTGTCTAAGTGTGAAGCTGAAATGTCCATTGTCAGTTTACAGAGGCTGCTAAACCATCAGCTTTTATCCTCCTACACTGCTAAACTCCTCAACTATTCAGTATAAAATCATCAACAACTGATAGAGCACTTTGAAGCATATGTTGTGCCAGGAAGGGTGATGGTATACTGTCCCTTCAGTACCCCAGGTATTCAAGCAACCTGGGAGATGTGCACAACCACAGACAGTGCCAGCACAACTCTCAGGCAGGGTAGCAGAGTGCATTGCCAAATTATTTGGATTTACAAACGTGCTGCCCTGGGCTGAAGAGGAGACATTTTGTAAATGTCTACAGTGGGTTTTGTTGGTGTTTATTTGTTGTGGACTGTTTTGGTCTTCGTCATTGGTGGTTCTGTTTCCTGTATCAATGGTGTTTCATTACAAGTGTTTCCATCGTTTTCCATGGCTGGGCATAGTAAAGGGTAGTAAACATTTTTAGTCTATACACCATGTGACACAGTGGCCTCCACAGCACTGTGTCACACCCGATAGATCATTATCTCCACTGGATGAGTACAAACACTGGTACGGTTTATATAACACTTGCAAGTTTTCTGTGTAGGCAGTAGGGTTGTGCAGAGACGACACTGTCATTATCTGCATCTGTTTAACTAGCAATTATCTGTATCTGCATTGAGACAGTGTGGGTGTCACTAAAAGTCAAATAAACAATAGAAAATGACAGTTTTCTCGTAAAATGTAAATGGACCTTGTAATTGTTGTGCTTTCAAAACACCAAACTTGAGATGTAACGCTAACATACACTCAGTGATCACTTTATTAGGTAGACCTATACACCAGCTTGTTAATGCAAATATTTAATCAGCCAATCATGTGGCAGCAACTAAATGCATAAAAGCATGCAGATGTGGTCAAGAGTTTCAGCTGTTTTTCAGACCAAATTTCAGAATGGGGAAGTAATGTGATCTAAGTGACATTGACTCGAATGATTGTTGGCCAGACAGGGTGGCTTGAGTATCTCAGAAACTGTTGATCTCCTGTTCTCACAGAGAACACTCTTGCAGAGAAAGGTGCAAAAGAAAAACAGCCAATGAGCAACAGTTTGGCCGGTAGAGACGGCTTTTTAATGAGAGAGTTCAGAGGAGAAGGGCCGGACTGGTCGAAGCTGACAGGAAGTTGACAGTAACGCAAATAACCACGCTTAACACAGATGTTCTGAACGAATGCCTATTGTATAAACTGTATAATGCCAGTTCAAATAGTCTCTTTCTGAGCAATATTAATGTTATTTCTAGCCACACCAGGCAATGCCGTTGCTATTGTGCAGGTTGCTCTGTCAAATCTCTACCAGTCTCGACTATTTCACAGTTCATTGCCACCAGTCAGAAAAAAAAACCCTATATGGGATGTTGCTTGTTGGGTGGTAGGTCACTACTATATGGTTTGCTAGCCATATCTCCTCACATGTGTTCTTTTCCAAATTATGTTTGTGCTGGATATTGATGGCAAGATGAGGGTCACTGAACATGGACAAAAAAAGTCTCAGTATTTTCATACACAGACACAAAATACAAAAATAAATGCAGAAATATCACCATGTAGCTACAATAAGGACACTCAGTGAATGCTCAAGAGTAAGTGTGTTCATCAAGCCATACAACATACAAGAGTGGAAAAACTGCACTACTGTGAATATATTCTACAGGAATTGTATTACAATGGGGATAAAAGGAAATCTGTGCCTGTTGTTTTTTTTCTCTATGGGATACAAATGTGTTTCCCAGATGGAAGAAGCTGAAATCCCTATAGATAGGGTGATCCACATCCATCAAGATATTTCATGTTTCTTTCTCACAGCTATTTTCTTGTTAAATGCTCTGAGACCAATCTGCCATCCCCTTGTGATTTTACAGCTTATGTTTATTATTACCCCCAAACCTGGTAGTACTCGGTGTCTTTCCAAAGAGGAAATATAAACAGTAACTTGAAACACTCTCGATAAGGCATTTATAAATATGCTGGCCACATTAAAACCAAGCAAAAACAAAACAAAGAGAAAAGAAGAATTCCTGCTGACCTTTTGAAGCAAGTATCTGGAAGTTAAATATTTACAGCTTAGAACTGATCTTTTTAAAATAATAATAAGTCATAACAGCAAACCCAAACATTGGCTGTGCGTGTGTGTGTTTGTGGGCATGGGTTTTAACTCATTCTACATCTGGCACCGTGACACAGGTTGGTAGACTAACTACTGAAAACCTTTGTACAAAATGATGTGGCACAACTTAAAGAATACAGAACAATGCATTCAGATTTTATGAATAAACTTAATTTTCCAATAACTATCTTAATTGTGTACATTTAAACTGGATGTTGCCTACATTTAACTAAGCTAGCATTATACAGCTAGGATGTGTATGATATCCGAAATAAGATGCAATATCAAATAGTCATTATTACTACAGAAATAAATGTATACAAACAGTATAATATGTAGCACATGTAGCACATTACATTAAAAGAAATCTGACATTTACACATTAGTTACAGATTGTTATGTACGGTGCAGGGAACCCAGACGCAGACCACAGGATAATCCAAAAGAGTAGTTTTAATGTCCAGTAGTCACAAGCCAAGAGGTCCAATACACAGCCAAAAACGAAAAGCAAAAGAATGGTCGAAAAAACAAGCGAGAGGTCAAAATCCAGAAAATCACAGGGCGAAGGTACAGCAGGGCAAAAGCAAAGTCGAAGTCAAGGCAAAGGGGTGTCTTTCAAGAATCTCTATAACAAGGCTTACAAACAATCAGCACTTATCAAGATCAACGTTCTGACAACGAAGCATACTGAGACTGAGGTTTAAATACAAGAGGGAAGGTGACAATCTAGGCGGGGCAGAGGAAAAGGTGGGCTAAACAAATGGACAACAGGTGGGGAAACACAATAGGGTAATAACATAATAACGGGAGGGAGACGAAAACGCGGACTGGGTGCACGAAACAAAACATGTAAAACATACGGCTCCGGATTAGGGAGTAGACATTTGCATAGTTAGAAGACGTAGTGATAGTTAGAGACAGGTGCGAACACTTCGCTGAAACTAAACGAGTAATCAGGGATAGCATAGGGAGGCGGAGTTATAGAACAGTGCAGAAATACTAAGAGATAGCGTTAGTGAGTTAGTTACGTGAATATTTCTAAACTACCCAATAAAAGTGATTGTTAGTTAGTTAGTTAGACAGACAGTAAGTGTATTAATCGGATTAGTACTGTACAAAACCTAGATTAGTAGTAGTTAGTAAGAATCGTACTTTACAATATTTAACTATCAAGAAAAAGCAGGAAGTAAGAATCGCGAGTTTAGAAAAAATGTTGAACCCCGAAAACTACCGTAACCACTCAAATAGTGGGGCACGCAGACATGGGAGTGACTAGACTGATAAACATTCAGACGTAGACATAACAGGGGAGGGCAATAGAGAACTGTAATGGGAAAACATAAACCAGGTACTATGAGAACTGAATGATAAACAAGAATAAACATGAAAACATACAGAACAAATACAGAAACATTACACAGATTACAAAAGAACAAGAAGAAACAAATACAACTTTTGTGTTTTATCATATAGGCCTACTTGAATTGTAGCCCTTTTTATACATATTGTCTTCATTTTGGGAGAGAAAATGTAATTGGACAGCTGTGTGTTGTTGCATTGTTCATTCATGCACAAGAAGGTCTATGGTCAATTCTTGGTCAATTTGCATTTGGAGATGGTTGTTGTTCCTTCCCTTGGTTGAAAAATCATGGGGTCGGAAAAGTCTAGATTAAATTGATCAGAGACATAGCCAAGATATTGGCTGTGTCAAAATCAACTGGGGTGGGTTTTCCGATAACGTTGGATCATAGGATTAATGAGTGTGCTTACGAGTTTCCAAAACACAGTTGTAACTGTAAATTGACTTTTAAGAGGAACTTAAGGGCATACTGTGCAGGATTTATTTCCTTGCTTCCCTTCTGGGTTTGCACTCAAAAAAACATTTACACCCCTATTCTTAACCCTGCCTGCACCCCAATGATATTTCTGGCTAGCAACTGTATTGCAGACTACAGCATGTTAACTATAATAGCAATGAGCTAAGAAAACCGCAGTCTAATATGATTAGTAAAACTTCTGTATTTGCCTTCCATACAAGCCATTTAGCTAACTATTTAACTGACTGACGTTTGCCAGAGGTTCGCATTGGTGAAGCAAAAAGGTCAGGTCAGGCATCTGCACAGACCAAGCATATGATGACCTCATTATCATTCAGCAACATGGGCAGATAGTGATAGTGCATCTGCGATGTGAAAAAATAGTGAGAATAGGTATCACATGAATCAGAGTCTCCTCCTGACATCAGCTGGAGTGGTTGCTGGCGGGAGATCAACAAGTTTGGCTGAGTTTGAGGGTTGGGAAAAATCTAGGTATAATATTAACTTGTTTTACATATCACTGTCCAAATATGTAAGGACTGCACAATAAGTGCAATAAGTGGTTCCATCACTTTTCATTTATTTAAAGCAATCTATGGGTCATTTTGTCAAAGCTGAACTTGGTTGGAAGGAAAGTATCAGTATGATGTACAATCTTTCTGTATAAATCTAAAACATTTAGAAAATTACGTTAAAATAAATATAATAATATTAATCATAAGAATCATTTAAAATATGTTTTATCTAAAGCTACAATCATCTGTAACAATATTCAGACCTATATGAAATTTGAGCATCAAAGGGTTTATAAAAACATATAGTCTCTTTCCAAAAACAACAATCTTGCTTGGGTTTTGCTCAAATGCATGGAACTGTTAGCGAAAGACAGTTTTATTCCTCTGGACGGTCTTCAGACAATTTGGAAAGAAACCAGTGTTATTTTGGATGTCATAAAAATGTTCCTCAAACACAAAGACAGCACAAAAAAACACAAAAATGAACATCTCTGACAATGCATTGAGTCAACCTATGACAGCCCGTTTTAACCCTATCCACTTCTGGTTGAGTTTATTATTTTATTATTATGTACGTTTATATTATTGTTGCATTCATATTCATATCATACAAAAAAGTGCAATGGAATAAAACCACAAAATGGCGAATCTAGAATGTCAAAAAGACTCCGCTAGCGAGAACAGCAGTTTAGATGCTTAACAGCCTCTTATTTGCAAAGCAAGGCCATAAAACTCCAGCCTCCCCCTCGCCACGCTCAGAGTTTACAACCCTCACCTCGCCACAGACCCAGACAATAAGGCCTAGTTTAACAATCCTTGATACCATTTCTCTCTGTGAATATAATCAGCCAATATAAGAACAAAAATAAACAATTCAGAAGTTACATGAATAAAAAAATTTTCTTTGCTCACTTTCCGTTTCAGATCAAATGTGAATCCAGATACCGCAACTGCTTTGTTTGAAAAAAGTAAGAAATTTATGATAAGAATACAAAAATTGTATTGCGTGAGGTCCATTAACCGCACTACGACCAGTTAATTTGCCTACAACTGATAAGTCCCACATATTTAAATGCATTTGTATTGTAGGTCTTCATTCAAATTAAATAAGTATGTACAGCGTTGTGCCCCCTTCCTGATTTCCTCTATTATCACATATTTGTCACACTCAATGAGTTCAGATCATTAGACAAAACTATTTGACTTATTATGAATTATTATTTTATTTGCTTTTCACCAGGCACAATGGGACCCACCTATATCATTCAAAAAGTTTTGACTCATCTGTCCATAGAACATTATCCCCTAAAGCAGGTGGAGTCACAGAGCCTTAGCAATGGTTTTGTAACCCTTTCCAGACTGTCAACAACTTTTAAATCATCGCTTCTGGAATTTCCTTCGATCATGAAATATCGAACATATAAATTTGTCTGAATTAGAGTAGTACTGCAAAGAAAAGTTAAAATTCTAATGTCAAAAACTGATATCAAATTATAGGAAGTGTTCGATTGCAGTTATTGCTGCTTAAGGTGGTGCAACAAGTTAAGGGGGCAATTGCTTTTTCACAGGGCTTATATTGGTGTTTGATAACTTCTTTCATTAAATACATTAAATCGTGATTTAAAAATGTGGTTTGTTTACTCAGGTTCTCTTTGTCTAATATGACATTCTATCTAAAGATCTGAAACCATTCAGCGTAACAAATATCTAATAATGTAGGAAATCAGGAAGACAAAAAATACGGAACTGTCGATGAAAAAATGATTCAGGGTACTTACTGGGATTCATTCTTGTGTTTTCTCAAAAGCAGCTTTGTTCGGCCGTTTGGATGGGGATGAGTGAGCGGGTGTCAAGGGAATCGGCCATAACAGCCAGCAACCATACCATCATGCAACCTGCTCCTGCTGAATGGCTGAAGTTAAGCAGGTGTGGGCTTGGTTATTACTTGGTTGGGAGACCTCCTGGGAAAATTCAGTTGCTGCTGGAAGTGGTGTTGGTGGGGCAGTAGGTGTTCCCTCTGTTCAAATAAATCCCAATGCCCCAGTGCCATCTTCCGGATGGGACATTAAAACGAGATCCTGACTTGCTGTGGTTATTAAAGATCCCATGACACTCTTGGCAAAGGGGTTCCCTGGTGTTCTGGCTAAATTCCAAACCTGGCTCTCTCAACCTGCCACCTAATCCTCCCCTCATATAAGTGGCTAAAACATTTTTCTCTCCCTCTCCACCTCAGCTGATGTGTGGTGTGCATTCCGGTACAAAATGGCTACACATTGGTGGTGGTTGCGGTGAGTTTCCCCCTCGTCACTGTGATGTGCTTTCAGCCACTGGCTGGAGAGAAAAGCATATACAGCCTGTAGTGTAGTGGTTAAGGTACATGTCTGGGACCCGCAAGATTGGTGGTTCGATCCCTGGTGTAACCACAATAAGATCCGCACAGCTTTTGGACCCTTGAGCAAGGCCCTTAACCCTGCAGAGGATTGTCTCCTGCTTAGTCTAATCAACTGTAAGTCGCTTTGGATAAAAAACCTCAAAATGACATGTAATGTAAAAAAGCGCTAAATAAATACAAGAGATTATTAATGAATTATGTGCAGAATGCATTTAACCCAAATGTAACTCTTGGTCAGGTGTAAAGTAATGTATATATTTTGTGCAATAACAAAATACATTTTACAATACAACAAAAAAAGTGAGGGTGGGTTGTGTGTCCGTAGTTCCTTAGTATCCAGTATACTACTATCTCAACAACATGCAAGGCACCCATGCTTCTGCTACCAGTTAATGTCTGGAGAGATTAAGTAGGGAATCCTAGTGCTACTAGTGTGCTATGCAGGTAGTAGTGGCATAGCAGTAACTCCTGAGGAACTCCCTACTTCAAAGGAAGAAAAACATTGGAAAGTAAAAAGAATAAATATAGAAATGGGACATTCAAGTAAAAAAGGCTATTACCTTTCAGATTTGAAATTAATAATTTTATTGAGGAAAAATATAGGCCACACCAAATTGAATTACTGAATTGCATTGGTTTCAACCTTGGCAATTTCATTTTGAGGAAGAAGGGTTGACAGTTGCTTTATTGAAAGGGGGGGGGGGGGTTGGCAGAAATACTTGCATTACACTTTCATGTCATGAGAGCATCATCATGCATTATGGAACAAAACATGGTATTACTTCAAATGTGTGTGACTATCAGGCTTGGCTTTGACAGCATTCCCCTGGCTTTAAATGTCTGGGACTTATAGATATAGTATCTGCTATATGTGCATATTTCACTTGTCCAAATACGAATAATAAATACATGCCACTCTTAGAATTAGAAAAGATATCAATGCTTTAACAATTTTCATTGTTTTATGAACCCTGCCTAGTGGTGAGTTGTGTGCAATGGGAGAGGGTCCACTTCTCTCACCCTGAAGAAAGCACCCAGCACTGGCAACCCTGCCCTGCGGCACGCTGAGGGCAGGGGCAGAAAATCTGCTGTCTCTGGTGAGCAAAGCCAAGAAAAGCAGGTGGTGGCAGGAGGAAGAGAAGGAGGGGGAGGCAGGGGTGCATGACAGGAGCAATGGCCATTGCACAGGAACCTGCAGACTAGATTTTAAATACCCTTTGCACAGCTGTTTGGCTTGATTACTGCCATGACAGTATGTGAGGAGGAAAAGGGTTTTTTTCCTGGTCATAAAGCATCACTGCACTCAGTGATACAGTTTCAGATCTAAAAATCTATGGTTCACAGGAGATGGTGATGGGGTGAGGTAATAAAAAAAAAAAAACTTCTTATTCTTATCTAAAGGTATAATGTTTTTTTTTTTTTAAATACATGTCCTAATTTGTCACAACACAGGCGACATGTTGATATTTGAAAAGGTATATGGAATTTTCAGTGTGCAATTCCACTGTAATTACCACTTACCAACGCAGATGTCACCAGAACAACCAAAAACTAGAATCTTACATCTTGCTACTTTAAATGTCTTTGATGGTGTGTGTTGCTCATCAATGCAGTTTGAAGGGTAAATGATGAGATACCGAAAACTGGATTGCTTGTAAGTTTCCTTAGATCTTAGAAAAGAGTTCACTTATTTGCTATGAAGTATAGCCTTGCTGAGCCAATCTCTAGACTTTTCAGCCCTCAGGGCTGATGTAAATCCAGATTCTGACTGAACCAATTTGAGTAGGATTTTCAAGGTAAAATAAGGTTACTGATCAGCATGTTGGCCACTACCTCATGTTATGATCAGGATTCACGTCTCTGTTAAACATTTAGGCACCATTCAATCTAACTTTAATAATATTAAATTATATTATAATAATATATTTGATAATATATTTTTTGAATTACATGTATTTATAGTGATCAATATTCAAAGTTTTAGCCACCACAATTGTGTTTAGTTCATTACTGCCACTGAGGCAGTAAAAGCTGATTTCATTGTGTTTTTACTCAATGTTTTTTTATACCAACAGTCTAAATTTGGGTTATTAAGGACTTGTTGATCTGTTGTTATAGTACTGTAATCACCTGTATCTAATTTAGGAACTACAAAGTCATTGCCGTTCATTGTAAATGATTGTGTATGTCTCTATATGCGGTGTATATAGTAATGTTTATGGGACTTGCCCATATTTACAATAGTTAAGGTGTAGAGTTGGGGGGTGGGTGTTGGGGGGTTATACACAATCCTTCTATATGTTATATATACAAAACATACATATGGGAAAAAAAGAGTCTCTCCAAAATATAAAGCTTTGTAGTAAAACGCCATTGGTTCAAAAGTTAATAAAGATGAAATTGAGATCAGTGTTTTGTATGCTGGAAGTCACTACATTGATTTTGTAAAACATTATATATTGTGGTTTCAAATTTAATGGGATATACAGTATGGGACGTCTGATTTAACATACCCTGTCGTGACTATACTCTGCTGTTGCTGCTCACATCCTACCTCACCTAAATCATCATCGCTATTCATCCTTTTGCAGCCCTCAGGCAATAAGATTCATCTGTGTTTGGAGTTTCAACACATACTGCAAATTTGGTCTTTGATTCGCTCCTCATCTGTTGTATCATAATTTCTAAATGTATCACATGCTGTAGTGATCCCAGCAGTACAAGGTTGATAATGTACATTGTCCCCCAGAATGTCACTAACAGCTCCTCAGGCAAGTTATTCTGAGCCAAGTATATACCCTTCTGAATACTGTACTGAGAATCAACCCTCCTCAGAAGAAAGCCTTACCAGCAACATGTTTATATTTTCCTTAAATATTCGGTTCATAGAAACACATTTCAGACAGTTAACTGGATCTTGACTTTAATTTCTGGCTGAATCATTACTTGAGGTGTGCTACATAGGTCTATTACACCTTGTAGGCCTGTTTGTTTGGCTTGCGCATATAAGTATTGTACAAAAATATACTAAATGTGGAGATTTGAGCATGTATCCAAAGTATGCTGAATGTCTTCATTGCAAATGGTAATCTTATCAATAGAACAGTAGAAAACCAGTGTTCATTCAGTGCTAACAGAGTAAATAGATAGATAGATAGATAGATAGATAGATAGATAGATAGATAGATAGATAGATAGATATATAGATAGATAGATAGATAGATACTAAAGTCGTCAATAATACTCACAGCAAGCTGTGAAACACAGGCCACAAACAATCCAGTACAGACAACACAACAGAGCTTCAGGTGACTGACCAGGACATGAAAAGTTAAGGATTGTGAAAGATTCATCAAATCAATGGCATGAATGGAATGAAAGGGTTCCTAAATATGATTCTTTGAGGGTCTGGGTATTCTATAGCACCCCCTGAGGGGAGTGAAGATTTTTCCTTTGTCTTTTCCTTGTTCCGGACTACATAATGTAGATATCGGACAGTTCTTCCATGTAACTGTAGTTGAAAAAATTCAGTACAGTGTCAAAGTTCAGTACACTTTCAATGTGACTTTTGTATACCAGTTGTAAAATATAAAAAAATAAATTGTTTAACTTTCTCAAAACAAACATTACATGGCCTTTTAAAAATGTATTCTGTATTAGCCAATAAGTAAGTATGTAAAACCTTATTTATATAGCACTTTTCTCCACACAAGGTTTGGTTCACAAAGACACAAATAACTAAAAACATGAAAAAGTGTTAATACTGTGTATAATCAATAATACATACAAACCCAAATACACACAAACATAAACTTGAAGGCAAACAGAATATACAAGCAGACATTTAACAATTAAGAGCTCCAAAAGATTAAAAGGCTTATCTAAAAAAGTGTGTTTTCAAGCGCTGTTTAAAATAATCAACACACACAGATGCTGATCAGACAGACAGGGGGTTGTTTTGGCACCCACACTCTGGAAAAGGAGACCATTCCAGAGTGTAGGTGCCAGAACAACAAAGGCACAGTCACCCTTTGTCTTCAGTCTGGAGCGAGGGATGGCAAGGAGACCCTATCTGAGCAACCTAGCAGGATTGTGGGGAACCAATCATTCAGCATCTTATGAATAGGGATGTGCCTGCTTTAACACTGTGGTAAAAAATATAGATGGATTATAATCACTCTAAACCCACCATTCTAAATTAAGAGACAAAATAGTGAGGTCTGACTTAAAGGTGTACTATGCAGGATTTTCACCTTGAAAATATTATACAACAAACATGCACAGTCATTTCTATGATACACTGGCAATCTGTGTCTGTATTTACCTCTGCCCAATAGCTTGCTTGTCTACTTGTATTTGTTATTCTTAAAAGGGTATGGCCCTTTATTATTTTTGTTAGCTACTAAGTACATACATGAGTGATTTCAGTTAAATAGTTAGATAAATGGCTTGTGTGGAAAGCAACAACTAAATTAAGCAGAAGGGCTACGAATCCAATTAGACCATGGTTGTCTTAGTTCAGTGCTATGGTTATCTGCAATAGCCTACAGTGTTACAAAGCTATCAAAAGAATTTTGAGGGTCATGGCTGGGTTGAGAATGGGGGTATAGATGTTTTTTGTGTGTTAACACAGGAGGAAAGCAAATAAATAAATCCTGCTCAGTATGGTTTTAAATGCAGAGGGAGAATTATGCTGCATAGCATTTATAATTTTGTTGATATGAAGATATTAAAATGTACTTATTGGCTTCATAGGGAAATTTTATCTTGGAGTCCATGTTGCTGAATTGTCTTTAAAACATATCAATTCCATAAATTCCATAGTTTCCATCATACAAACATACATTCAATTCAAAACACCTACTATAAACATAAGCATAAATTAATAGCATATTTCACATCATACACTTAATTACGTAGACCTGTACACCGGCTTGTTAATGGAAATATTTAATCAGCCAATCATGTGACAGCAACTAAATTCATAAAAACATGCAGACGTCGTTCAGCAGTTTTTCAGACCAAATGTCAGAATATGGAAGAAATGTGATCTTTGACCCTGGAATAATTGTGACAGACAGGGTGGTTTGAATATCTCAGGAATGGCTGATCTCCTGGACTTTTCACACACAACAGTCTCTAGAGTTTGCAGAGAATTGAGCAAAAAACAAAAAACATCCAGTGAGAAGCAGTTCTGCAGGCAGAAACGGGTTGTTAATGAGAAAGGCCAGAAGAGAAGGGCCAGACTGTTTGAAGCAATGCAAATAACCATGCATTACAACACAATGCATCAAACCTGTAATTGGATAGGCAGATAGCAGCAGAAGACTTAATAAGTCAAAAAACAAAATTAACAAATACCTAAAAAAGTGTGTGTATATAGTCATGAAATGTACATAAATACAAACATGGTGCCTGCATACGTATCAGTAAGAGAAAACCGTCTACTGTACAACCCCATTGCATTATAGCCTACTATAAGACTATTGCACAACCCCTATAGCCTTATACTGCATTACTTAATTGAGATACAAAATTTGTTTTTTTAAACGATTCAGTTTACTTTAAATGTATTCCGTGGCAAGGGATATGTGCTTCCTAATGTTGCCAATTGAATGCAGTCTTTCATCAAGAACAAGACATATTTTGTGAAATATATAGTGGAAAATACCAACGCAAATCCACTGATGTTGAATAAGGGAACTGCTTCAGGGGGCGACTGCGCTCCACGCATAGGCCTCCGTAAGGGAAAGCCTTTCTGATGTTTGAAGTGGCGTGCACGCGGCTGCTTAACTGTGATGGCGAGAGTGCAGCAATCCATTGGCTGTGGGCTTCGTAAATTTCATTCGGCGTAGTCCAATCGAAGTCAAGAGAGTGAGAGCGAGAGAGAGCGAGAGAGAGAGAGAGAGAGAGAGAGAGAGAGAGAGAGAGAGAGAGAGAGAGAGAGACTGGTACAGCCTTTGGTCCTTCTCTCCTTAATCTTTTTTTAGGTCCACACTCTCTTTTTCTCTCTATGAAGGCAATCAGATTCCCTATAAATTACAGTTCCTCTGCAGTGAACGAATCCCCTTAATGTATGTAGGTCATTTGCAACAACAAAGCAGTTTTTTTCCAAAACAGAACTGGGGATATAATTGCTTTGGTTTGCACTGTGATATTGCGTTTGGGATTTTTTTTAAAGGACATTACGCGGAGTTTTATATTTTTCTTGTGATGCTGATTTTTTTCATCATCCCTTGAAGTCCAGGGCACGGACAACGACACCAGATGGTGCAGATAGAGGAAAGGTAAATCGCATGGTTTGATTTTATTTGTAAATGAATCCTTTCGTCGGACAGTGTCTGCGGTCGGAATGACATTTCTGTTTTTCCCCTTTTTTGATAGTCTGGTGCCTGTCGTTCCTATAAGTATTGCTCGGCACGGCACAGACGTGTGCTGCGGACATTTTGCGGTGAAAATGTAATCTCCACAGGGATTAATTCCGTAATGCGCGGAAAGTGTACGTGCAACCTGTTCTTGCAGAAAGATGGATTGTCAGAACCGGGCTTTAAGGTATTCTCAGTTATGTAAAATAGCTCAATGACACGGACGTCGACTTAACACATTTATCGAATGAAATGCGCATCATAAAACGCTGATTGTTGTGTATACAGTTGGGAATCTTAAAATAACTTTAAGAGGCATTCGGTTAGACATTCGGTTAGTTCTGAAATAGAAAGGAACAATAATGTGCAGAGGAATATGTTTGGTCATTGATGTTGAGCTTGAATAAACACCTTGTGCATTGTGAGGACAGACCTTTAGGATTTAGTATTTTATTTTTTTACATGAACTGCCGGCCACTCATCCTTAGTATTCGTGGGACAACAGTCATACTTTGGAATGGTATCAAATGCTGACGACGTATAATAATAATAATAATAATAATAATAATAATAATAATAATAATAATAATAATCTTGGTAGTAAATAGTTTCTCGTCACCTTAAGCTGATATAGTTTAAATGAAAAAGACTGATTTGTGGTATTTTGGCCTTTCTCCTCTGTAGGCAATATCAAGGGCAACACGTGCCTTTTTAAATATGAAATATTAGTTTTTAAAGTAAGATGTTTTATGTTATTATTTCTCTTTTTTTTCAGTGCAGTTCTATTTATACCATATCATATTTATACCATATGCATGCTTTAATCGTGACTCTGTTCAAGTGACATGGAGACGCTTGTCTGAACATAATTGACTGCCCAGAGGGAAGCAACCACATCACACATAATAGCAACGGTCGAAGGAAGGAAACACAAAGTCTATATTTTAGTGTGAGCAGAGAATATGTCCCTTACTGGCGGCTTATGACCAGAACCTAATGCTAATCTGGAGGCTGTTAAATCAATATTTGAAAATATGTCCCATAAATATGTCCCATTTCTATTTGGGGTTATCTCACAAGCAAGGTATATACAAATATACAGCATTTACTATTCATTTAGCACTAGTTCAACACTGAGCCACAAGGTGGTACTGTGGACAGCTGTTATAGTTTCGGATGGCGTTAACTGGTTAAAATCTATGAGGCTCTCTAGAAAATTCACCTGTACACTGTATATACAGTAGAGAGGAGATTAAGTTCTCATAGGGTGCATTTTATTCATCAATGAATTTGCAATATTAATTGTGTAATACACATTTGAATGTATTACCCATCTATACATCCATGTCCGCATATAAGCTAAATGGTCTGCCCATATGCAGATTAAATGTTCTGTCCATATTGCTTTCTTGTATGTGATGGAAGATCTATGTGGCTCTTTCTGGCTCGTTCCCTATGATTATTCACATTCATTCAGTTCTAACACTGCTCCTGTCAAAATATAATGCAATACCTGCTAAAAATGCAGCAATCAGTGTCAACATGTCTGCATATGTAATAACATAGCAGCAGGACATTGACTTTGTCTATAATATTTTTTTAAACAATTCTGAGAATGTATTGCTTAAAAACACATTTTAACTGAACAAAATCTCATTGGATTGTGATGTGGTTCGAGGATTTATGAGCTTCTGTAACTGAAATAAAATAGTAGTCTGATGTAGTGGTGCTAGTGCCTTGTGGAAGTGGGCAGAGCACTGTGCCGTTGGAAGATGTCCCCGATGTGTCTTATGGGAATGAGTCTTTTAATGAACAGACTCAGACATGGTCGGTGAGAATCGCTGGCATTTTTACATAATTCACAGTAAATATAAGCGCAACTAAAGCAATGACACCTTGTGCACAAAGATATGCTCTACCACTCAGTATCTACCTAATTACTTTTACATGGTGGCAAAGTAGAATATCTCTGATTTATGTCTCTTGTATTTTCTTCTGGAGACAGTTGATACATGTCTATATCTATGCCACTACAGCTTATATAGTGGGCTCCAGAATTATTTTCCTACATTTTCAAATAAGGCAACCAGATTTTCTGGCAAGATTTCTTGGTACAGTACTTTGTTGAATTAATTGTGCGATTGATCTTAAATAGTGCCACTGGATCACTGGCAAGAAAACATCTCCAAAATATCAATGACCCATTGCCATAATTAAAAGTAGGTATGAGGTGCTTCTCCTTGTATGCACTCCATTTTGGGGAATTGCACAAGCATTGGGAATAACCACTTGGTGAATAAAGCAATTCTGATAGCTTGTACAAGAACTTGGAATGTCCTGAAAAAAAAAAGACTACTGGTGTACTGAGCAACAGACATCGAACAGGTTGACCAAGGAAAACAACAGCAGTGACATCACAAACAACCTCCACAGGGGAGGGATGAAAGTATCTCAATCAATTGTTTGAAAAAGACTATAGAGCAATATAGAGGCTCTAACACAAGATACAAACCACTCATCAGTAGTTGGAATCAGAAGGTGAGATTACAATTTGCAAAGAAGTACAGAGAAGAGCCACAAAAGTTCTGGAACAAAGCTTTATGGACTGATGAGACCAATAGTAACCTCTACCAAAGTGATGGAAAGGCCAAAGTGTAGAGAAAGAAGGGATCTGATCCAAAACATATGGGCTCATCTGTGAAGCATGGAGGAGGAAGTGTCATGGCTTGGGTGTGCATGGCTGCTTCTAGAGTGGGCTCACTAATCTTTATTGATAATGTAACTCATGATGATATGAATTCAGAAGTCTACTAAAATTCTGTCTGCCAACTTATGGAGAAATGCGTCCAAACTAATTGGGAGGAACTTCATCATCCAGCAAGACAATGACCCAAAACACACTGCCAACACAACAAAGGACTTCATTAGAAGTGGAAGGTTTTAGACTGGCCATGTCAATCACAAGAACTTAACCCAATTGAGCATGCATTTCACCTCCTGAAGAGGAGATTGAAGGGAAAACCCCCCAAAACAAACAACAACTGAAAGAGGCTGCAGTAAAAGCCTGGAAAAGCATCATGAAGAACAGTGCAACAGTTCATCTTTTTATCTCAACCCCAAATGTATTCAGTGTATTAAAGTTAAATTTTGTTGATTGTATTTACAATAATTGTTAGAGGTGCCCGGTTTTCAGAAAAAATAGATTACTAAAAAAGAATTTACATTAAGGGTGCCAATCATTGTGGAGCCCACTGTATACAGTACCTCTATCATATGAAGAAGAAAAAACAGTTCATTTCTGTTCTCTTCTGTTGAACTATGACAGTATCTTAGATGTCTTAACCCTTTCCACTTAACCCCCCCCCCCCCCCCCCCCCCCCCGAGGGCATTCCAATTTCCTCCTATTTTGTACTAGTCCTATAAAAGTGTCAATATCTCAAAAACTATTTACTTCACACACATGGTTGAAGACTTAAATTAAAGAAGCACCATTCAGACCAGAGCATGTACATACAGTGTACACATAAGTTACACAAAAATACAAAATAAATATTACAAAAAGCCTTGTGTTTTCACAGTTTAGTAATTAACATCTCAATTTCAAGTCAAGGACCAACCCAGGACTATGTTATACTTGATGTCAACTTGTGTACAGGATATGGTAAAGATTATAGTTTTCTACACCTAGATGTCCTCAAGTGGCCCCAAATCTATCTAAATACATAACATCTGCATATATTTTTGTCCAGACATGAATGGTCCAAAAAGCTTCTTTTTCTAGTAAAAAAGGAAATGAACCCTGTGTGTTTTATTCACATATATGAGAGCATGTTTTATAAAGCTCTCCAAAGTGTTCAAAAAGCTCTCCAAAAAGCATTACTCAACCTAACGCTTTCTAACAAATCGGCATCCTATTTAAAATTGAACTTTATTTCCAAATTAGGTTAACCAGAGCCCCGTTAGCCAGTACAATTAGAGGTTTACATACCAAAATCGAAATCCTGTAATTACAGACGTCTGAATATTAATTCTGCCATGCGAACGCAGCGATATTCCTAAACTGTCCATCACCTGAATCACACATTATACCTTGTTGTAAAGGGTATGAACAAGAAGTGTGCCATGTTTTAGATTAGTTCAATATTTAAATGATCTAGAAATGCATTTACGCAACAATAACAAATAATTCAAGACGGCATTTGCTTCGGTATAGTCCTGGCAAAAACATAGTTTTCTCGAAAATGCCTGAATAAACTTCAAGGTTTGTTAGAAAAGGTAGCTTCATAACCAGGTGGGATATTTGGTTCCATTAATGTGTCTGTATCGCATAATTTGCAAAACAAACATGTATCAAACTGGAAATATTCCGCCAAACCGGAAATATGTCGGCCAATATGTTTATTCATGCAACTTCTGAATTTTTTTTTTTGAGGAACAGAAATCGTTTTGATGATTGTTAAAATATGCCTTTTATTGTCTCAGTCTCTGACTCAGTCCATGTTGTAGAGGTAGATATGAATCTAAAGTGCTTTTTGGATGGGGTTTTAAGATTGTTTGGATGAAATATATTTTGTTGATGGAAGGGGTACTTTATTGAATGAAAGACACATTCTTAAAAATAATGTGTTCTTATGAATTTTATTTAATTCTTGCATGTTCTTGCAATACTAAAATTTACTTAAGTGCAATTACCTGTGGAATACTATCATCTTGCAGCAGTCGTGACTGTTTAACTTTCACCATCGTGCTAACATTAGTATTATTCCTAAAAAATGAACCGAAAAGCTGTATGGTCAAGCCAGATAACATATGGGTTGTGCTTAAAAACACTCATGCAAACATGTGTGCCAAGTAGTCAAGCTCCATGTGGTGTTAGGGGCCATGTGCTGTTCTGTTACCTTGTAATAAATCTAATGTTTTCCCATTAATGCCACTGGTCACATTGAGCAAGCATGACTGGTCATTTCATGCAGTCTTTCCATTTCCATACTGTTTTTAAATATAAAAATATTTAAAAAATATATATATATATATATTTTTTTATTATATTATAAGTGGATTCGAAGCATTGTGGGTACTGTGTATATGGAGAAGTGAATAGCACGTACTGCACTCAAGGGGCCAAGGAGGAAACTATTTATATATGTTTTTTTTACTTGAAATTGGACATAAAACTTGTTAGACATAATAATGTATTTTTCCAAGGTCACTGAGGGAAAACAAACACATTGTGTGGATTTGGTGTTTGGGGTTGGTTAAAGAAAGGTCTTTTCTAATCTGTAACTAATTTGCAAGTATCTTTTTCATTTTGAAACAATTAAAATCTGACCACAAATTAAAAAAAACATGAAAATAAAAAATGGGTTTTATATGAACAATTTCATGTTTGCCAAGATTTTCAGTACATTGTAATGACAGCTCCTTGGACCACATCTCTTTTAATAATTAAAATGCAAATTCAGAATCCTATCTTCATTAAAATGCATATGAATTATCACCTGTAATCAAACATCAGAGATAATGTTCTGCAGTGTTCGCTGTCTCTCTCACCCCTGTCCCTTAATGCTAGCCAGCCCTCAATAATCACTGGTCATAAATCTTGTTGGATGCATTCATGCTAAAGATAGCAAAGCACTAGACATTGAACACTCGAGCACATAAAAAAATTAAGAACCAAGCAACATTTTCCTAATATTGTTGATATGCCTTTTGTAAGTTAATGTGGAGTAGACAGACATGGAAATAGTCTAGGTAATGAGCCATTTTATATTTTAAGACAGGTTTCTGAACCTGCATCCATTTGGAAAAAGCATTCACTTTTTATTTGCAATGGACAAAACAGGATGCCATCATTCTCTTCAGGAAAAAAAGTGATATTTTAATGATGGAGCCAACAATAAATATATGAATTAAAACACTAACTGAATAATTCTGGTAATTCTAAAATTCTCGGGAGTTAGTTGGGGTTGGGAAATTCTAGGCCTTCACAGACATTTGAAGATTTTCTTACATGTGAAAGCTGACATGGCCAGTTAGTGGTGAAAATGAATACGAATTTATCAGTTTTCAGAAGTAACAAATGATCCCTGAAGTCCTACTGACACCTACTGATAATTTTTGTGATTTTATACATTATATGTAATTTAGAATAGCACCTGGACCATATGGTGATGCAGAAATGCATTACATTTGAATGAGAACACAGCAAATGTGGTGTCTGAAATAAAAAACACAGAAATTGTTGATTGTCTCCACTATTGTGCTTGTGTACAGCAAAATGCAGGCTGTCAGAAATCAAATCTTCCCCATTTGTTGTTGAAGTTGAAAGTTGAATTGTAAACTCATGAACTTCTAAGCAATGTAACAACACCGCACTGGGGTTTTAATATTTTTCTAGTTACATAATTCACACCATTATCCCTGTGAAATATAGCACAAAGGGCTGGAGTTTTATAAATCAATAGCCACAGATGAGATCCTGCTAACAGCCTCCTTCTCTAGAAGCCTTTGTGACAGCTCTGTTAATGGAAGAGAGCATTAATAAATTACTACTGAACGATTCCCTCTGATTTATAAAGGCCTCTTAAATTAGGAGCACATGTTCCATATAAGCAGATGAAGCCTTTCAGAAATTCAGTCTTTTTAGCATATGAAGAACGATAAGGTCTTGTGTCATAGCCCACTGATATCAAGGACCATGGCAACCTGCCTTACCATCAGGAGTGAAGCCCTATTGGACAAGATAATGTAATTGACTGTGGTTCTGCAGGACAGGAATACTGAGGAAATGGCCAGTTTGTGGGCTACAGGGTCTCCACAAAGGGTAAAACTGCTCCAATAAGGGGCTCTTTAAAAATAAAAAATATCAAATAAATAATACATTTTCAATTTTAAAATTTTCCAGATTTCTCTCAGTGGCCTTATTTCCTGTTCAGAAATGCATACCTAAGTAACAGTAGATTTTTCACAGCCAATGAGGATCATTAATGCAAATGTTCTCCTTTCTATGACCACCAGGCTGAATAATCAACGTCGCGAACAAGGAGGAATAATCGCACCATCCTACATATCTGAGAGCTTGGCTGTCCCCCATCCTACCGGGGGAGCGGGTACCATCAAGACGAGATCCCTGACCTGGGATGGAGAGTGCTGAGAGGTCCTGTCTGATTGGTGGACATTGTGTCTGTCAGACCAACCACACAGCCTGAAACAAGTCACCTGGGCTGTGGAAGAACCCCACCGCGTGCCGCTCATTCCACGGTGAACCATGTCGAGGCCCGGGGGAATCCAATGGCTGCTGGTCGCCTGTGGCCCCAGCTGCGTGAGGTTGAACATGAAGCTGCTCTTCGTGACGGCCTTCCTGGTCGCCAGACTCGCCATCATCAACGCTCAACAAGCACAATACTCCATCGTCACGACAAACTACGGGAAGCTGAGGGGATTAAAAATGCCGTTGCCCAATGAGATCCTTGGACCCGTGGAGCAGTACCTGGGGATTCCGTACGCCTCCCCGCCCACCGGCGAAAGGAGGTTCCAGCCCCCTGAGCCCCCCATTTCTTGGCCCGGAATTCGAAATGCCACCCAGTTTGCGTCGGTGTGCCCGCAATACCTCGAGGACAGGTTTTTGCTCAACGACATGTTGCCTGTCTGGTTTACCGCCAATTTGGATACGGTGGTAACTTATGTACAGGACCAAAAGGAAGACTGCCTGTACTTAAACATCTACGTTCCTACAGAGGACGGTAGGTCACAAGATTAAAATGCAAGCCTCTTTCTCCAAATTCCCTGTGTCTCTTTTCCTGTGCTTGTAGGTTCACTGCTGATTGGACGCAGCTAAGAAAATGCATTCTGTTCAATCTGCAAGAAAGTTTGAGAAATGGCTATGCTGATATCTTGACAGTTAACGGGTTTTGAATGTTTTAGTAGTTGTATTGAGTACGTAACTGTGTCTTTACCCCCTGCATTATTCAGTGAATTTGTCCAGCATGAGTAGGGCATGTGCAGATCTTCCAAGACCTCAGTAGCATAGGAGAAAATCAGCTGAAAAAGTGCAACAAAATAGATCCTGCGCAATTAACATAGTTTACCCTGGCATGTGATGAAGACGGCATGATCTGCAGATATTTGAAATGCTGGATTGCTTATTGATTTTCTGTACTGCAGAATCCCTGTATGATTGATTGAGCAATCTTAGGCCACAGATGAATACTGTTGATTTAGTGAGATGCAGTAAACCAGCAGAATTTGAATACAACCCCAGCATAAACTATGCAGCACAAGGAAGAAAATCTCATGAAATCCTAGATCAAAAACATGTGTGTGAACATTGTGAAATAGAATGCATAGTTTCTTCAGTAAGTAGAGTTTTTCCTGGCATGAAAAGAGTCTTTGGTGCTCTCTGTCATTGGGCCAGGGTTAATTTCGGTACCCACCCCACCCAGTCCACAATAATGTTTTTAGCAGAAAATATTAAAAATGACGTCATTCAGTGAAACATTTTTTTAGCTGGATGACATTTCAAATCAGTGGGATGACAGCTGGATGACTATTGCTGGATGATAGTCTAAAGTTTTTATTGTTATACTATATATATATATATATATATATATATATATATATATATATATATATATATATATATATATATACTACATTATCAGGTGTTTATTACACTTATTTTTTTTAACTTTTTGCTGCTGTATCCCATCTGCTTCAAGGTATCAACATCTTGTGTGTTCAGAGATGCTCTTCAGTATACCACTGTTGTAACGTGGTTATTTGAGTTACAGTCACCTTCCTGTCAGCTTGAACCAGTCTGGCCATTCTCCTCTGACCTCTGTGATTAACAAGGTGTTTGTGCTCCAGAACTGCTGCTCACTGGATGTTTTTTTTTTTTTGCACCATTCTCTATAAACCCTAGAGACTGCTGTGTGTAAAAGTCCTGAGAGAACAGCGGTTTCTGAGATACTCAAACCTCCCCATCTGGCACCAATAATAATTCCATGGTTAAGATATTTCTTCCCTTCTGATGTTTGGTCTGAACAACAACTGAACATATTCACCATGTCTGCATTATTTTATGCATTTATATATGGATGTGAAGAGGAGAATGTCAGCTTTCTTGTGGTTTCACTCATGCCAAATTTCTGCTGATCGATTCGATTCCACTTCTGATCATATTTTTTGACTCAATTTTTCAGCTTGTGACGCAATCACAAAATTTTGTGGCACAATATTTTCACATGGTATCGCATATTTAAGCTATTATTTTAACACATTGTGTAGTGGTTGAGTGGTTCTCAACCTTTTTGTCCCCACCACTGGAGGCATGATAACCTGTCTAACTGCCATCATCACGACTCCATCGGTACCTATTGCAATGCCTTTGTCATCATTTTTATTTTGACTATTTATTATTATTAATTTACAATTATTTCTGCCCTATGTATCGTAATTTCTTTGAATTTGTGTGGATTCTCTAGATTACAGATGGAACCTATAATATGGCTATTAAATATTTCCACCTCACACAGATACATTGCAATTTAATTCATTTTAAATATTTCCACATAACACAGTTAGAGACATTGCAAGTTAATTCATATGATATAAGGTAATAGACTATCAAACAAGGATTGTTGCTCAGCACTGATTGATTAATTCATTAATTCATCTCAGTCAGACAACTCACGATGAATTAAGCAATATTTATCAAGATTTACGGTAAATGCAAACTCTGCCTCTTATCACTCCCTGTGTAAGGCCTGCTGAAACAGGGAGTGGCTACAAACCCTTGTCTGCCCAAACTAGCTCCGCTGGCTTCACATCATTAATCTGTTAGGGAATTCATTTTGTTTCATATGAATTGATAGACACAGGCATCCCACCTCTCCTGGAATTTATCACCTGCTGCCTGATACCTGGTTAGACATCTCCTCCAAATCAGCAGTCTGCACCACACATGGAAGTGAAGGCATTTGCATTATTCAGTTGAAAATTGATGAACTGTAGCAAATTAAGGTAGCAAAAAGTGCGGGGGAATCCCCCAGGTCTGGTCATTCGCGGGGGGAAGGAAAGATGAAAGAGCAAATAATTTAAAAAAAAACTGTAGTGCACCAGTGACCTTAAAACAATGTACACGCACCACCAATACAAATACAACCATTTAGTTAAGTCTGGAGCTGTGTTTCCTTTTCTCCAATTATCAGTAGGCTGCATTTTAATTGTTTTCTTTTTTTCCATTTTGTGTTTGCACATTTTGCATTGGTACATGGCAAAGATTTCTCTATGCAGGAAAAACTCTGAGTAACATTTGACAATTGACATCGTGGTGCATGGTCATTGTTTGTGAAACATGGTGGACAAGCAACGATTTTTCTCTGAGCCTACAAAGAATTCTACACATGCCTTAGACTGCACAAAACATCTGGCATTCCACTAAATGGTTTTGTTATTTGTGATTTTTTTTATCAGTTAAAACAAGATAAAAAAAATAAGAAATATGTATTTGCTGCTTGGAAGAGTAAAAAAAAACTGTTTGAAACAACAGCAATTTTATCCATTTTATACCATGCTGTTTACTCCTGGTTGGTGTGGAACAGGGCTGCCCGACGATGTTCTTGGAGATCCAGAGCTAAAGATAGATTTTTGTTTTTTTGGGGGGGATTTCAAAGGTTTGGGTGATGGAATCAGGGATGAGTGGAGACAGAAGGTGGAGTAAAATACTTTTTTATTTTTTTTTATTTTATTTATGCCATTTCACTTTATGTATAAGAGTAGAAAATGTGTATTTACCTACTAATTATTTGCAAAGAAGTAGCCTGATTTCAGGACACCTATCAGCTGTCAGCTGCCAGGGAATTGTGCTGTTGATAATGCTTTAGAGAACCATGAGAGCTCTGCTGCACATATCCTTTTTTAAAATCTGCGTTAACCTCCTAAGACCTGGCGTACACATGCGTGGACTCCACATTTTGGGCTGTACAACCATAATACTTAATTCTCAAGACAGAGAGTCCACATATGTGGACATCATTTTTCTCAAAAACTACATCATGTCAAAAGATGATGCTTAGTTTTTATACTTATCAGGTCCCAATAAGCCCAAATAGCAAAGAGAAATTAAAAATGCATACCAAAAAAGAGTGCGGGTCTTCGGAGGTTAAAGCATGTGCGACTAGCATGGATGTTTTGAAACACCGACAGTGGCATGTACATCGCATATCAAGTAGCAAATTTCTTTGCCATTGAAAACGAATCACATATAGACTTAGCCATTTTGATTGAAACTTGTTTTTCTTGCTACTTGCATCATTTTCGTTCGGTTAGCTAGTTGCTTTCCGAACCTATGCTTGCCTCTGCTGGCTCCCTGTCAATGTCAAACTTAGTTTTTTTTATGGAAATCATTTGTAACATCGCAAACTTAACAAGATTACCATTTCCAGGAAATGTTTACATTTACTAGCTCCAGGTATTCCACCTGCAGGCTGTTAGAAAACAATCATTACTAGCCTATAATGCCAGCTCTAGCAATTACAGCACAACAGTCCATTGAGACTTGATATGTCAAGACCCAGAGCTATGACAACATGATTTGATTAATTGATTATGACAGAAATACTGCTCTAATTGAATAATCTGTTTTCACCTCAAAGTGCGCCGGATTGATGCATTCAGTTGTTAAATCTGTTCACTTTTTTCCCACAGGGGAGCATGCCCCCCAGACCCACTTAGAGTTCACTAACCATAGTACCGGCAATCATTTCAACTTACTTTCACCACTGGCTACGTGACACAAGCATTTCTGGACAAATGTTCCTTCCCAATAAGTATTCTTTTGAATTTTAATTTTTACCAACGCTTTGGGGGGTATTTCACAAAGGGGGTAAACACCCGGAGGGTATTTCACGAAGCAGGATAACTGAGTTAGCTGGATAACTGCATTGGAACTGTTCCGAAACTGCACTAAAACCTGGAACCCTCCCAAATCTGGAACTCAGCTAAATCAGTAATTCTGCTTTGTGAAATACCCCCCAGGTGTTCAAGGCATTGGTATAACTTAATGTTGACTAAAGAAAATGATACTTACAGGGAAGTGAAATTTGTGTTGAAATCCCCCTGGTTTTCAATAGAAGCTTGACTTACTTTCATCTGAAAATGGTCATATTGGTAATAATGTGTCTGTGTTTGACTTTAGTATGTCCCTGGATATTGGACAATTGTTGTTTTCTTCAAAATAATTTATAGGTTTTTGTAAAGCTGATCACTAACCAACCTGCCAACAATTTTTAGGCCTCATTAAAAACAGTGGATTCATCGTAGTCCCAACTATAGTAACATGTAGTTGGAATGGAATTAAAATGAAGGTCTTTGGTGATATACAGTAGTTTGCACAGATTACCATTAGAGTTACTAACGCAAACTGGTAATGATGCACTCGTCATAAAACCACTGCTATTACAAAAAGATACATTATCATCCATGATGTAGCTAGGTCAATATGCAGTGCAGTGCCAAGAGTAGATCTCTTGTTTGTGAGCCTTGGGATTAAACTCCAGATGGAGCACTAATGTTCAAACCTGAACAATTGCTCAAGCACAAATCCTGCATTATGAAAGGTTTACAGCATGTGTGTCATGTAAAATTAAAAACTATAAGCTGCTGAGCATTCATGGTGTTTTCCATTCAGGCAAGGCATGATTTTCTACAGTCAGTTAATGGGACATATCTTTATTTGTTCATTTCTATGAACTGTGAAAAATATGGTTCCATGGAAACCATATTTTATCTGTGAACGTGGGCAGTGGAGTGAGTGCTGAATTGAAGTGGCTCGTGGTGCCTGATGTTCTTATTTCAATGGAGATGTACCTGGCTCCATGTTTATGTAGGACACATATGTAACATGAATAACAGTCTTATCTCTTCCTCATATTTCCCCCACCCCCTATAACCACAAGCAATTCATTAACTACCACTGCCTGTTTGTCATAGCAGCACCAACCACATATAAAGAATAAAACGTGGTAACAAAGTGAGCTTCAGATGTTGGAATTTATGTACAGATAACTATAATACGATTGTGAAGGTACACAATGTATGCACACATACACCATTATTTCTTCCTCACACATGCAAAGAACAGGCAGTTATTCAGCTCTGCATATTTGCTTTATTATTATTATTATTATTATTATTATTATTATTATTAATATTATTATTATGAGTATAGCCAGAAACACACTGTTTGTTTATATTTTACTTATTTCTTCACAGGGAAATGGGGTGTAATAGGTCCCCAGAGGTTGACACTCTCTGAATTGTTCAGCTTACTGCAGAAATGGCAATTTCCCTTATTATAAATTAATCAGAAAAATGTGTGGCCTAGGGGGATGTTCACAGCAAGAAGAAAATAACACAGCCAGCAGTCTTCTATTTTGAACGGTAAACATAATCCATTACTTTTCTTACATCTAACAAAAAGGAATGATCGAAAACAGACACAATTAATCAAAGCGTGTTACCTCCAATTTACAGCTGATGGTAATAGTCTGGTATTTTTCAACAAACAAATTTAGCCAACATTTTAGTTTCGGTTCGGTCATATAGAGCCTTTTCAAAATTGTGAATCGACGCGGTAAACGGGGTATCATCGCACAGCTAATGAATTATCCATGTTGTTTATTTTGGCACCCTTAATAAAAATGCAAAAAGAGAAAGGGTGCATATAATAAACAACATGAATATCTATATGTTATGTTCAAACATGGGAAATATACTATATGCTCATATTTCAATACTCATGTTTCAATGTTTTTTATTTAGTGATCTCATTTTGTCTGAAAACCAAAGGGGCCAAAATATTGGCAATTATTGCACATACAATAAAATTGGCAGTACAATTTGACTTTAATTTAGTTTATATCAGTCTAAAGGAATTATAGTGTGCCATCACTTCCTGTTTCACTAGAGTACAAAAATTAAGAAACAAGCATGCAAAATACCTTCTACCATAAGCATGGGAAAATCCAAAGAACTGCCAATTCAGGAGACACAAATGGTAATTGACCATCACAAGTCAGGTAATGGGCACGAAAACATACATTACATTAATTGCATTAATGGCATTTGGCAGACGCTCTTATCCAGAGTATCCAGAATGATGTACAGCAAAAATACATAAATGGTAAAACATACCACTTTGCACTGGGCAATAGTAGGGCAATAATAAAAAAAGGCATGACACATATGGAATGGTTGCAAACTTGCCAGGAAGAGGACACAAGTGCACACTATCCCCACAGATGATAAGGAAGATAGTGAGGGAGGCCATGAGTAACCCAAGGATTACAGTTTAAGAATTGCAGAGATCGGTTGTGTCTTCGGGTCACCAAGTCAAAGAATATACATGAAATACCACCCCCAAAACTTGCACAAATTTGCTGTTCTCTTTTGGAGTGTACACTTGGAGTGTATGTGCACACATTGAAATTCAGCCCACGCTCTTGAGAACATGTTTGAGTTCTGGCTCAAACTACCCTGCTTTCTCTCTGATGTTCACTAAAAACACTACCAAAAGTCCTAAACCAATGAGAGTAGGCTGTAGGTTTGACCAATGAAATTGTTAGGCCTACTGCTCCCCAACATTCAGGTTCTGGAAGTATTATTTTTTTTTCCTGTTCAACATTTCCATTGGAAGTTTTACATCTATTTGATTCGTAATCTTACACAATTATTGTATCTAGATCATGAAGAACCATGCAGCACTGCACAATACATCTGATTACCTGTGATACAAAACCTTCCCAAAAAGATTTGTATTGACAATCACAGTCCACAAAAGCACATACATAAAAGTCATTTTCTGCCAATAGCACTTCCACTGAATCCATCCTGTGAGACAGGAGACAAACAAAGGCACGCCAGACTGTTGGTGGACATGTTAGGTCTCACATTGTGTGCAGGACACAGCGGTTTTTCCCAGCGAGCACACCCCCCGCCACACTGCTGTCAGACATTGACAGACTGTTTACATCCCATGGGATTCTCCAGTCCTCAATCTGATGTTATCACTCTGCATGTTGGTAGGATGCGCTAAGATTTTGCAGTTGCAAAAGTGTTACTTTGTAGCACCAAATCGAGAATGGTTTCACAGCTGTCAGCTGTGATGCACTGTGGAAATTCCATCACCCAATGTAGATGTGAGTTACAGCCTTAAGTTACTGCACCTACAGCACCTACCTACAGTTTTTCCTAGCATTTTTCAATAGGCTATTGTTAAAATGTGTATGCCTGTACAAATAACAATGTAGGCTACATTAAGCTTCACAGTTATTTCAGGCCCCTGCGACTACCTATCCTTACTAATCAATATATCCCAATCACATCGTGTTTATTTGGCCTGTTTAGTAATATCTGGGGCAATGTAACCAGGAGTGTAGTGATCATCAGATGATAATTTTCACGATTTTCGATTCCAAGAAGTAAAACATAAATTGGGAAAAAATAAGATTATAGGTAATTGGTCTTTAGATATAAACAACCAGTATATCTCCTCTTAAATTGTTGTGACAATGGTTCTTTATCAGCAACAATACTTTTAATTTGTCTGAGTTCACGGTTTATGGGTGGGGTTAAAAAAAATGTATGGTCTGGTCTAAAGAAGCACATGGCAAGCCAACTGAAGAACTATCTGTCACTTAGAATAATAAGAGTGCTATACTAATACTAGGCTGGTAAAAACTTGCAGGACTGTTTTAGATTTTGTATACATTGTGCTTGCATTTTTTGGCAGTGATGTGTGTGTATCTTGTTGTTTTAAATCAAAAAGGTAGTTTTTTTTAAATCACTGTCCCATTTTAACTGAATGTGTTAGGACAGTAGGACAGTGTATTCAGGTAACTGGGACTTCCATTTAAGTTTGGAAAATTACATTTGAACCTTAATTTTATAAAATTATGTGGCAATTATGATGCATACAAATTATTCTGATCTGGGATTCGGGTTTTAGCTTATTTTGGCTATATATATATAGCTTATATTGTTGCTGCTATTGCAGGGCCTGGTTCCACTAGTCCTGCAGAGAGGAACATGGGATATTTCAGATATGAAGCTTTCATATTCAAGATTGCATGTAGAAGCAGCTCGGACACACACACAGACACACACAATGTGTTGGACTGAAACACATTTTAATTAATAATACTATATACAGTATACAGTATATACAGTGGGCAGTGGCAGCCTTGATAAATTATGGTGCTTGATTCGTGCCAAAAAGACGTATGAGAGATTGAGGGTAGCTACTCAAGTATCGTGGTAAGCCAATGATACAGTGACTGATTAGCCTACCTGCCTAGACTAGCTACCCACCTCCTAGACTAGCAAACCACTCGCCTAGACTAACGACCCACCTAGCCTAGCCTCCTAGGCTGGATACTCCCTATCCTAGGCTAGCAGGCTAGCAATCTAGCCTCCTAGGCTGGCTACTCTCTATCCTAGGCTAGCAATCTAGCCTCCTAGGCTGGCTACTCTCTATCCTAGGCTAGTAATCTAGCCTCCTAGGCTGGCTACTCTCCATCCTAGGCTAGCAATCTAGCCTCCTAGGCTGGCTACTCTCTATCCTAGGCTAGCAACCTAGCCTCCTAGGCTGGCTACTTTCTAACCTAGGCTAGCAATCTAGCCTCCTAGGCTGGCTACTCTCTATCCTAGGCTAGGTGGGTCGTTAGTCTAGGCGAGTGGTTTGCTAGTCTAGGCAGGTGGGTTGCCAGCCTTGTAGTGCCAGTAGCCAGGTGCTTGCACAGTCTCTTATTGGCTACTGTCGGCTCATCAGTTGCCGATGCTGGCTAATCACTCGCCGCAGTCGCTATATCATTGGTTTACCCCTGGCCTCTGGTTTGATCTGAGCACAGCGCTCTCTTCCAGTCATAACTCCAATGACGTTTGGCAGATTGCTTGGTTGCACCATCAGTGATTTCATATAAACTCAATGACACATCTCAGGCTTAAATGTGTGGCCAGATCTTTCTCTCAAATTTTAATAGGATCTGTGATTTATAAATGCAATTAATTAAATGAATATTGTTATGTTTTTCAAAGGAGAAAAGTTGGACACTTGATCACTTGCAAATACTGTGTAAAATTACTGATGAGAGCATTTTCTTCTGGCATTTGAAGAGCCACAGGGGCTGCCGGTTTCTGGTGTCACCTCAATTAAAGCAACTAATTGCACAGTGAATGCACCCTACCTGGGTATGCTAGTTATCCGTGGGCTGATGGTATTAAGGTGAAAATATACCCTGCAATCCTACAGCTGTTTAAGTTTAAGAGTCAATAATGCTGGACAAGATGGTAAAAGTCCCTAAGAATAACATGGCAGATAAGGGCCCTGTAAAATAGTCTAATGTAATGACAATCTTGTACTGGATTAGTAATGAGCACACTTGCAGTGTCACGTTGCCCTTCGGGCATGAAAGCAGCACTTTTATTGTTTATCCTGGAAAAACAATTGTACTGCAAAACAATGTTGTTTGAATCCTGATTCTTCAGCAAGATTATATTTTCTGAACATATTTACCACACATAGTGTAATGTTTTGTGTACCTCAGATATACTCCCCCCCATATGTACAAAATATGTATTCTATATATGTGATGACTTTTTTTATGAAACCCAACGATTTTTCATGTTTTAAAAAAAAAACATTTTTGACAAGCTGCTGTTTTTGAAATCTGTACCTCCCTCTACCTTTCTCCTGTTGACCATAGGGGCCAATTCAAAGAATCAAGGCGCAGATATAACCAGTAATGATGATGACGAAGATGAAGGTATTTTTTTTGTTTTTGTTTTTTTAAGAAAACAAAAAGCTTGAACCGCGTGCATGAGAAACCTTGACTTTTTTTGTGAATTGATTTCCCCTTTCCTCCCCTTGAAGTGCACAGTTGCATGCACCTCTTGGGCTCATTATTTTTCCAAATTACTTTCTCCTGGAGATTAGCTTATAGATTAAAAAATAAACTTCTCCAGGCAGGTTTTTTAAGGCTTGAAAACTAAAATATGTATATCATATACAATTTATTTGTCTCTTTCCTTCACTGTAAAGGGAAAATATACACTGAAACTGCATGTGATCTGTTCATCTCCACTTGCTGATGGGAACATTTTGAATTAATGGTGCCTTAATTATTTTTACATTGCTTGGTGAAGCATGAACACTAACCCTTCCTCCCACGTCTAAATATTTTGATCTGTTCAACATTTGGAACGTACACATATGTTATACTTTTGACTTATATGATTAGCTTGCCTCTTAAATGAGGGCTCTTTTATTGATTACCTGTGCCAGGATTGTCAAATTATTTCATTAAACTAAGCACTGACTCTAAGACTCGGTCAGTTGTACATTGAAAATGTACTGTCGATGTCCAAGTTAACATTTAGATATGTATTTAAAAGCGCAAAGTCCCATGAAAGACAATAACTACTGTGTGAAGCTATACTTGTTTTTTTCCACTGTAGGTTGTTTTACAGCGACTTCCAAAATATTTGTTGCACTTATTTTATAACTGATCACGTAATAACTAAGGCACATAAACAATCTGTTGTGTTAAAAAATGCTGTGATATCAGCCCACATTCAGTGAAACCGCTATGCAAATTGTCTTAAAATGCATTAAGTTTTACTGTTGTCCCGGTGAGAATGCTGTTGTCACTGAAAATAGATAACGTGCCATTTGAGAAGTGCCATTGTAACAGTCTGCTTGCTCGGATGGAAATCAGAGGTACATGTTTAGTTTACATTAGCATTGCTGGGCTTTATCCAGGCATTTTCTACTTCTGAATTACAGTAAAAAAACTGATTGCCTTTTTTGTCCAATAAGAGTATCTGGTATTGACTTGTCTGATCATGCATTTCTGTCAAAAAAAAGGCAATGTACGAGTGCTTTTTTTATTACTGTATGTAATTTTGCGATCTCTGAACTTGAAACTGAAATGGTAAAATACATGTTTTATGATATTGGGACTTGGTGAAACAAAACTGAAGTTGCCATTTTTAGCAGTCTTTCTACCATTGCTTGGATGACCCTTGTAGTCAACCTATAGGGAAATACTGAAACATTCCCTCTGGATGTGTTATAATATAGCAATGCTATGATATGGGACTTTCGAAAGCAAAACTGAAGCGACCATTTTTTGTCTTTCCACATGTTGAACTGCACTCATCTGTATACAACCATTCTTCTTAAGTTGTTGCTCTATAACATTGCAGTATGTTCTTATGATGTGGAAATGTCATTTAACCGATCACTGAGGAACAAATACATCACTTTTTATTTTATTTTTTTAAAAGCTCATATTATATCACTACAATTATTTATCCTTGGTATATACTATGATCATGTGCAATCATTTCACACTCAGTACTATGGTGTTTTAAAATTCCTGGATGAAGCCCATGTTTTCAGGATTTGAAACCATTAACATACAAACAGTAGCACATATAGTAGTACACGGGCGTAGCAGCATAGAAAATCCATAGTGCGTTAGATGAGTCTCACTATGATAAATGCTTATTTTATGGAATCCGAGCACTGTGCACACAATGATTGCCTGATTGTCCACAGGGCTGAATAATTATCAAATGTCCCACAATTTATACATAAGCAATAGAAAGCAATATTTCCTGCATCACCGCCACACTACTTTTCCCAAAATAATCTTTTGTTAACACTCCAGAGCAGACATTTTCTGTATGTGTGTGTGTGACTCTCCATTAACCTGTTATCCCGGCAGCATGGTTTGTTCCAGAATAATGTTGCAGCAACTTCATCCACACTGCAGCAGAGCGTTCCTGTGAACAGAACGCGAAATGAGTTTGGCGTATGGGGCATCGTGTACTGCATGTACATTAACTTTCATCTGCATCTCTGAAACTAATATCTAACCCTGAAACAAATCGAGCTGCTGGTCCCCCTACACAGTGCTAGCATGTATGCTGCTGAGTTCAGTGTGCCAATGATTAATGTCTGCTACTGCCAATATATTGACCAAAAGAAAACCTAGTGTATTTAGCCTATGTACTACAGGACCAAAACAAGCTGGGAAAATGTATACATTTTTCCTACACAGTTCAATTTCTGCAGGGAAAGCCAGATTAAGTTATCAATGCTATTTCATGTTACTTTGATGTTTCATTTGACAATAAATTGCCTGAACTCAGTGCAGTCATACTATTACATGTATGACATGCAGCTCATTTCAGCAAAGCTCTGTTCTGTTAGGGGATCCAGCAGTTCCACACTTGCACAGTGTTTCTGACGCATTCTCTGAACTTTCAACGTAATTCAGCTGTTAAATTAAAACGGGAATCTTAGCATGGAGAGAGCAATTGGCGCTAATGTGTAAATGTGATTGAACCACGAGTTTGTGTAACCGCAATCTTTCAGAGAAGGCTAAGCTAACGAGGTGTTCTGCGGAACCGAGAGTGGTGCATTCTGAGGTGCCTTTGTGCCACGGGGAGTCTGATTCAAGAGAAGAAAGGCTGCCTTTCTCAGAGTCGCACAAACCCCCGTAATGACTCGGGGCACCGAGGGACAGCTGTGAAATATATGTATTTACGTCCAGACGCGCGCTCGCTAACAGTGGCAGAGATTGATAACCTCTCTCAGCGGTTTTCTCAGGAAAAGTTAACGGCTGGTCTTGATGGGAGCGAACGCCCTGCCGTAAGGGCTGTCCGTTTGCTGCAGGGATTACCGTCATGTGACTAAAATGCACCGAGGGCCGGCTTCCTCGAAACAGCCACTAGCAGATGCAAGAGAAACCAATAATCAGAGTGCAGTGGGGGCGTCCGCTGAATCACAATTTCACAGGGCCCCGAGCGAGCTACGCCACTAACCTGCTGCAGTACAGCAGCTACAGAAGCAGTCTTACGCTGTCGAAAAACACACCGTCAGAGCATTTCCTATAGTAAACACTACTGCATCACAAATGCAGCTGATTACCAAGATGATGTTCGATGGTAGATGACATTGTAATCATTTACCATGCTGTATTAATGAAGCAATCAAAGTAGCAGGTACAACAGTACAATAATTCTGGATTAGAACACGTTGAGTCATATCGTATATACTTACCCTGCATTATATTAATATCATATAATAGTATAATCATTTTTTCATGATTTCTAATTTAGATATCTGCCTCAAGCAATGATGTTTTGACTTATTCTGTGTACTTCTGTGTATATTAGTTCACAGATTGGCTTTTGTTGAGTACAGTTTAGCAGAATATTGATTTAGCGAAAATGCAAGTTGCACATCTTTATTGCTCTTTCATGCTAATTTGCCCGTCTTAATTTATGATCACCTTGTACACATGAAGTAATCAGCAAAACTATTCAGAGCAAGAGTGGCCCACCATACTAAGTGTTTGGAAAGCAGTCTCTGTTCAATTTTATTGCATTGTAAATTGTGCTTTCGCCACGTGCTTATAGAGATGTATTAGTGGTTGTCAGTGTATGCATATGCCTCTCTACCACTCTAGCTTTGAAAGGTTTTGATAATTACTGCTGATCATCATAAGCTACGTTGGTTTCAATCTTAGCAACCTGTATACAAGGTCCAGACAAAAAAAAAAAAAATGAATGCACTTTTGTTTCTTGCCATGAAAATGTATGCTGTTACAATATGCTGCTGAATTGAGTTTTGTTGTTTGAAAAATTGTTGTTTAGAAAATGTTGTTTGTGAAATTCTGGTATCAACAAGCATAAATCATATTTGACATTAACTGACTTGGGCTTGAATTCAATCAAAATTGACTTAATGAATTCAAGGCTTGGTCTACCAGCCAATTTCTCTGGTTCAAACTATAACAACCCTTTGTGTGGAACAAAATATGAGAAAAATGTGTCACTGATAAAAGGGGTAAGTGGTAAATATATTAGTGTGATCTAAAATGTTTAAATGTTTGTGTTGACTTTCAGGGTGTTGTTGTATTTATATTGTGTGTTTCTTTCCAGACATCCATGATGAGAATGGCTTGAAGCCAGTCATGGTGTACATTCATGGTGGATCGTACATGGAAGGCACAGGGAATATGATTGATGGCAGCATCCTGGCCAGCTACGGGAACGTCATCGTGGTGACCATCAACTACAGATTAGGAATTCTGGGTGAGTTGACTCTCTTTTCTCTAAAAATGGCAAGTGGACACGACACCTAAGTAAATAGCTTGGGGGGAAAAATGCAGTAAATAGCTTGGGAAACAAATGCAGAAAGAACAAACAAAACACAGATTGCATTTACCAAAACAACTAATTACAGAATCAGCAAATAGTTGAATTATTAACATTGGTTGGAGTGATCAAGGGGCTATTGAATAATTAGCTAGTTTAAACCAAAGAATTCTGCATCAGACAGTCCCAATCCCAAAGGGGCTCTGGGAGAGCAGGAATATGCTCACACATATACTGGGACATGGGCTCAATAGCCAACAGGATTGCTATTGTGTGTGAATAATACTTGAATGAACACACTGTTAATTTCCTTTGTGTGGCAAATATGGATCTGCACTTGCTCTATAGATTGTATAACATCCAATCTATAATAGTATTATTGGCCTACATCATGTACCTTTATTACAGGATCAAGAATATGAAAGGATATGCAATATTAACAAATTGATTATCCTAACCCCTAACCTGACCAGACCGGAGGATACAATTCTGAGGTTAAGCTAGACTCTGAATGTGGAGTAAAATATGACTCAGATGAATGCAAGCTCATTTGCCTTTTACCTTATCATAATGGGAAAGAACAATCATTTCTATCCAAAATGGTAGGGGCTCAATCCCACTGTCTCTGCGTAAAATGTGGCATATAAAATGTAGAAATTATGACATGATATTGATACCATATCTGATGAAACTGGGAATTAGCAAAGGAGAGAGTACAGGAGTTAGTTTTGTATGATATTTCAAATAGACATAAAACCTCTCTATTGAGACCAAAATCAAGAGCAGAATGCAGTTGCTCAGAGCATGTATGCTTTGGGAGCAATAAGACAGCTAATAGAACGTGTGAACATAGCACCGGGTCCAAAGCCATGGAAAGAACAATAAACAGGCGATGGTCCTCCTGAGAACCGACAGTTTCTGCGGACAGAGCAATACATTTAAGAGGATGGCATAGGATGGGCTTAGCTGATGCATAATTTACATTTCACTTATTTAGAAACGAGAACTGAAATGTTCACATCCTGGCCTCCAAATTCACACATCTGCTGTGATCCAGTTATTACTGCACTGGTCAAAGGTATGAGTCCACTTTGCATTGACTGTGCATAGGCCACCTTAAAGCTACAGGTTGAATTAACTTGATTTTTTGTTTCTAATTTCACACTCAGTTCCACTAAAATAGCACAGGCTTTTTTGAATTAGAGTACTTGATTAATCTAATTCACACAATCTCATTATTTTCTGTGAAGATTCCAAAAATGCTTGTGCATATGAAATTACTGAATCAATTGTCTGAATCAATATGAGAGGTACACAACTATTTAATTAACTATAAATCCATTTTTTGGGTGAATTGTACAAAATATTTTGAGCTTTTGAACTTATTTTATGGATTAAAGCTGAGTCTATCCCTCATGATAATGGGATGTTTTCGCTGTACAGTTACATGTAATCGAACTCTCATAGCGAGATTACATGTAGTGAAGGCAGAAAAAACCTACATAAGATTTACTGACTGGTTTTAATGGTTGAAATCTACAATTAGAAATCTGTTAATTTTACTGAGATATGTGAAATTTGTACAAAAAGCAGGAATAAAATATTATTATCATGTTTGAGTCAGTATTATTTGCATGCAGCATGTTGTGCTAACTGTGACAACATGGTAGTTCAGTAAGCTTGTCACTTTTTGTGTGACCATGTTGATCTAAAATATTTATGATTTAATTTCTGCCTCTCATCTTAGTAATACTGGCTCCCTGTGAACCTTTTATGAGTCTTTTGTTTTGTTATAGTCATGCACCTAAAAGCTAATTAAATTAATTTATCAGCACTAAACATAAAGGTTGCATTCAGACAAGGTAAATGTTCTCCTGCTGGCCATTTATTGTGTGTTGGAGCTGCCAAAGAGGAATGTGTTCAAAGATCTGTACACCAGCTCATTAATGCAAATATCTAATCTTCCAATTATGTGGCAGCAACTCAATCTATGAATGGATGCAGATAAGACGTACAGTCGTTTTTCAGATCAAACATCAGAATGCAGAATAAATTATCTTAGTGATGGGTTGATTGTTGGTGGTAGATGAGGTGGTTGGAGTATCTGAGAAACTGCTGATCTCCTGGTATCTTCATGCACAACAGTATAGAGTTTACAGAGAATGGTGCAAAAAAAGCAGGAAGACATCCACTGTCCAGTGACCAGTGAGTGGCGAAACACAGTGAGTTCTGTTCCTACATGTTACAACAGTGGTATGCAGAAGAGCATCTCTGAACATATACAGTATTACATTGAACCTTAAAGTGGATGCGTACAGCAGCAGAAGAACAAGAAATGTAAAAAAATAAGTAATAAGTACCTGTCTAAGTAATACTTTAATGAATATACAGTACACTCAGTGAGCTTTATTAGGTATTTATTAGACTGTAGCCTATCCACTTAGAGGTTTGACGTGTTGTGTGTTCAGGATGCTCTTCTGCATACCACTGTTGTAATGTGCGGCTATTTGCATTACTGTGACCTTCCTGTTTGCTTCAACCAGTCTGGCCCTTCTCCACTGACCTCATTAACAGTGCGTTTTTGCCTGCAGTACTGCTGCTCGCTGGATGTTTTTTTGTTTTTCGCACCATTCTCCGCAAAAACTCTAGAGACTATTCTGCATGCCAGGAGATCAGCAGTTTCTGAGATATTCAAACCACCCTGTTTGGCAACAACAATCATTCCAAGTCACATTTGATCACATTTCTTCCCCATTCTGACATTTGGTCTGAAAAACCATAACCATGTCTGCATGCTTTTGGCTGATTATATATTTGCATTAACAACTTGGTGTAAAGGTCTATCTAATAAAGTGCTCAGTGAGTTTATATTTCAATGTATTTAATGAGTATGTCCATTCAGATTTCCTACCAAATGTATTCTTCACCACAGAACATTAAAGGAATGTAAGTGCAAGCACACAAGAAGGATTATGACATTTAATCTTATGCCTCAGCAAAAATAAACACTGAACATTTTTTTCAACATTCAAAATTGCATTTATTATTTTTGGATCAGTGCTAAGATGACACACAAGCTGCTGCTACACTGACAAAGGCTGTTGCCTTGAGCTTCATTAATTTCTGTTATACGTCAGCAGCACATGGTGCTCATCTGCGGCTTTAGCTCTAACAGCACATGAGATGCTTACCAATAGGCTTCAAATCCAATAAAATATGCTTTCTAAATGGTCCTCTGTTTCTAGTGCTTGCTGCCTTTCTACATAATTACTGACAGCAAAGTTTTTTTAGCTGCACATGACAAATATAGTAACTTTTTGCTGTTATCAACTTCATAATTAAGTTAAGTGACTGAACCTGAATCTTTCCGAATATTAAAATGGATTTAGTTTTTGTTTAAATACGAATGGTTATTTTTCTCCTCAAAAGATAAGTGTGAAACAGTATTCAGGCAAATAATGATGGCTGCAATACTAGGGAATCTGGGACTGCTTTAGAGTGGACAGCTTGCTTGGAAGCTAAATTATGTTCCAAGCTATGTATGTTCCAAATGCATTGATACCAATTACCAGTTACAACTTGTGAAACAAATGGTCCTATTGCGAACATGGATTTTTCAAGAATTACTGTGTGGGCTTTGGTTTTAGGACTGCAGCTTTGTTCCTTGCCATTTTTCTCTGAAGATAGTAAACTAATATACATGAAAACATTTAAAACAGGAATCTGACCCAATGCTCATTTTATTCAACATGACAAGAATGCTTTCATTACATGTTTTCATGAACCCCAAACCAAGAACTGGGACAAAAACTAGGCTGGTTATTTTGTCACAACCTGTGAATTATTAGGATAAGAATGACCCTCTTCTGATAGCGCTCCTTTTGATAAATGTGGAAAATCAGAAATTACTTCCAAAAGTGTCTCATACTGGCAATAAAGTCACTTAATGTGTATATTTGTGAAAAATAGTATGTGAAATGATGTGTAATGAAATTTAAAGTAATATTAGCTGCATTCACCGAATGTAAATTTAAATATCGATGATTACCTTTATGCTCAGGGCAATTTCAAAACAACTTCTGGTCTATATTAGAAAAAGAAATGGAATAACAACTAGTCCATACAGTAGGTTGGCGTGGCGATTAAGGAACACTTGCTGTGACGATGTTGGTGGTTAGTTTGAATCCTGCTTGCATCGCTACAGTTGCACCCTTGAGCAAGGAACCAGAAAATATATGGTGACATTAAGCAAATTGATACTTAAAATCTAATGTGTCCTGCAGAAGGACGTCTTTGCTAACGGAATAAATAATGCAGTGATATAATCTTAATGGCATGCTCAGCCTGGCCTGAGCCGTGAGCTGGTACAGTGCCCCTCAGCTTTCCTGGCTTTAAATCAGTGCTGGGCCTGGAGCTCTCAGCTCCAGAAGGATAGACAGTGCTGAAAGGAAGTTGGCAAAGGGCATTGATTTCCAGATTTCCTGAGGAAAGTTCATAAAGTCAGCTGTGGCAGCTGAGTCACCATCCCTGATTGATGCGTGAGCTACGTTAGGCAGTTTGGTCAAGGGATACAGAATACACAGAATATCTTTGCTCCATAATATGTAGCATTCTTTTTTTAACAAAAATGTTGATATATCTGTTGTGCATTTCTTCTTGTTTTCCCATAAAGAAAGAAAGAGTCAATCAAATACAGACACCTGTGTACAAATATTGAACACATGACGCATGCCTCATTGAGGTAATTCCAGTTTACAGAATTTTAACATTTTCATCTCTGGGTTTTAGCACAAATGGTTTCCTCGTATCATAGATGATTTGCCAGAGATCATTGGTGTGCCAATTGCATGCAGTCAGAGAACAACACACACTGAATTCACACAATGTATAATGATCTACCCAGTTTGACCTGACTTTTATTGACACTCCCAACAGGCATTAATGTTTTTTTTCTTTTTTTTAACACAGACTACAATTTGTTCATAACCATGGCAACATGATATTCTTGAAGGTGATAACCTAATTTCTCAGGCTTTGCATTCTGATTCTTGGCTTTGTTTAACTGATCACCTTCGGATTAAAATTACTCCATTCAACGGAGCACTGTCAGGCTTGTTTCAGTTGAGCTTATTTGGATTAAATGCTTAAATTATGTGTGGAGGCATTTTTAAAATCACCATCAGTGTAGCCATTTCATCAATATGGGGCAAAACTTCTAAGGTAAAACACGTTCAGTGACATCACTAGCGTGTTTGACTTGAATCTGTGTTTCCCAGAAGGTAACGGGGGCTCAAACTCCACGCTTGAACGCAGACACTGGTTTATGGACGGCGACCCATCCAGGCAATCACATGACATTCCCAAGAAAATACGGTAACGTTAGCATACAGATATCACAGAACCGAACTTTGGTAGCCTGAGCAAAATTACAGACAGCTCTGATGGACAGCTTTTTAATTTTGATGAAGAAATACACCCTTACAGTTTTGAATCGGAATTTACAGAGGAAGAATTGCGTGAGCGAGACAGACAGACAGCGGAGGACGAGATAGCCGAAGAGAACCGAGAGGATTCATTGGAAGAAGTATCCACAACCAACGTTTCAGCTTGTTAACTAGACATTTACTTACTTGTCACTTAGTTGGCTTCCTGGACCCCTTGGTTGTGGATACTTCTTCCAATTAATCCTTCTATTGCTACAAAAGAAGTTGGTACTGCTGGATGTAGCAAGGGTTTGGAGTTATTATTGGCAGTGATGCAAACTCCATGTTCGGTTTCTGCCAACAGCTGTTGACCTCGATCCCATTCACCGCAGCAAAGTCTCAGTAACATTAGGCTTGGGTTCCCCACACTGACACCAATTTATGTTCCTACTTCTCTAAAATTATCAAAAACATCCAGTGAGCAGCAGTTCTGCGGGCAAAGATTTGATGTTAATGAGAGAGGTCAGAGGAGAAGGACCAGACTGATCCAAGGTGGTATGCAGAAGAGCATCTCTGAACACGCAACATGTCAAACCTCTAAGTGGAAAGGCTACAGCAGCAGAAGACCGATAAGTCTAAAAAATAAGTCTAATAAATACCTACTAAAGTACAAAACACAGCATAATTGATAGTATAAGTATTCACCCCCTTTGATACAGTATTTTGTAAGGGCACTTTTCGGTTCATCACTTTTTTCAGAGATTACAGTCTATTCACATAAGTCTCTCTCAGCTTTGCACATCACTTTTTTTACTATTATTCTTCGCAAAATTTCTCAATCTCTGTTATGTTGGATAGGGACTGTGAGTGAAAGACTGCAACAAATGTACTGCCACAAATGTTCAATTAGACTGAGGTCCGGGCTCTGACTTGGCCTCTTCAGGATATTGACCTTTGGTTTCCAAGCAATTTCTGTGTGAATTAAGCTTTGTGTTTTGGGCCATTGTCCTGCTGGAAGTGCAATCTTCTCCCTCAGTCATAGTTCTCCTGCAGGCTTACTGCAGCAGGTTTCCCTCCTGGATCTCTCTGTACTTTGCTGCATTCAGTTTTCCCTTTAGCTTCACAAGCCTTCCAGGCCCTATTGTTGCCCAGATCATGCTGTGGGCACCAACTTTTCTGGCAGGACTTGACAGAAAACACAAAATTACACCAATATGTATCAATAAAGTGATATATTAAATAAATAAATTTTCGTTTTATAAAATACTCTTCACATCAGTATGTTCCAGGAGCCTGAACAGTTGTGTGTGTTAGAAATATTTTCCTAGTACATACAACACACAGTCCAAGTATGTACATGTAAATTGCATGAAAACACATGGAAAGATATATGTTTTCAACTGTTTCTTGAAAGGCTCTGGCCTATGTGTTTAACAACTTTCCATTTAACTTTCAAATTAAAATGATAGACTATATTGGACTGTGTACCTGTGAATGTGGATTGCAGTCTGTCAGAATTTGACAGTGGTACAATTTATTTTCTCTTGGCTCTGTACTCCCGCACATTGGATTTGAAATGCAACACCGAGAGGTTACAGTAGAGACTGCGGATTTCAGGGTATTTACATCCTTATTGGGTGATTCGCATAGGAATTACAAGGCTGAGGAATAATATTTTTTAAAAGGCAGTCATAGCCAAACAGTGTGCTTACCAAAACAAACTGTTATATCATGGCAAATACGTACAACATCTGAGCACTTTTTAGCAGAAGGAATATTATGTTCTCACAGGTACATTTTGATGCAGTTTTTATATCAAATGTCTACTGGGGGTACTAAAGAGAAGTTTAGCCCTTAAATTACTGGACAAGAGGCATGGATGATCATGAGACAGGCATGACTATTCTGCTGGTTTAGAGTAGTGGTTCCATCTAGTAGTTAGCATTTCAGTTTCTCCCGTTTGCGATCTGTGTTCAAAAACCACGTTTATACAATAATATTTTGGATTCTTTGCCGTAAATACAACAAACTATATTATTATTATATCGAAAATAAGAGGTGGATTTGGGGAAAAGCAATCTTAATTTAACGTTCTGTTGTTCAATTCACAGTCACCAGTCACATGATGCTAGTCTACCTAATATGTAAAAATGAGAAATTACGCAGGATTTCAAATGCTTGTAATGTTACAGTCCTTAACTTACCACCCCTAGTGGACATTTTGTTTTATGCCATCGGGCTGAACGTGGGCTATAATAGATTAAATAGGCAGCTACAAGAATTAATTGTAAAAATGAATATATTGACTATAAGGTGCTGGAAGTTAATGGATATCACATCCCACTGAATGATGAGAAGGAATGCGAAGAAAATATATATCTCAAGATATACAAATCATTTAGAAAAATAATGCCAAACCCAAAGATACAAACCCATCATAAATGACTGATGGGGACTGTTACAACAATGCTTTGCATTGCACTGCTGTCACACGATTGGCTGATTAGATAATTGCATGAATAAGTAGGTTTACCTAATAAAGTGCTCAGTGAGTGTATTTGCACCAAACTAGATTCCAGTCAACTGGTTATTCTGAATGGATGCTGGTGGATAAATCAATACATTTCAAACTCTTAGGATGATGCACTGTGAATTAGTCAGTAGAGAACAACAATTGCTTAGACCCATTTTAATGATCTGCAAAAGTTGTCATACATTAAATACTGTAGATCTATGAGGGACTGACCTTGTAATCTGTGTTAAATGAACGTAATCTGTCAAACAGTCTCAATAAATCTATGTTTCTGGCACAGTTAATTGGGCAATTTGATCTTTAAAAATAGGAAATTGCAATGCATCTGTCAGATAGAGGTATGTTAAATGTAGGATTCATTATGCTGGAAAATTAAATGTGTCCATTATGCTTTTATGCATGGTATGAAATGTATCTATCTGATGGGACATTTTTCTTAGCATATATTCTCACTAGGTTATGCTGCTTGGACACTTCTGCCTTGGTACACCTGCCGATCAATAGCCCATGTTCTAGGAACATTTCTCTACTAAACTGCAGTGGTCCACAACAGTTATGCTGCAGTCTAGTTTTTACTAGAATATTTTATTTCCCTTCTCATAATTTCTTTTGGGGGGGATAGAACTGCTTTTGCTTTTTCCTTCTTTGAAACAGAGCCCTAAATGCACATGCAATATTGGATATACAGTAGGTTCGTTCAGCTCAGAAATTATGTTCAGAAACAAAATGAAAACAAAACAGTCTTTTAAGAGTGCAAGCAAATAACATTCAGTTTGGCGTGACTTCAAAGACCCATGGTGGCCACCACTGTGTAGCTTTCAATGTGGGATTTGTAAAATGTATTTTATTGTACCTGAAACTAGGTGGGTAAACTGAGATCAGAATTGTCATTTACATTGAAGAACTGGGGCCTATATCACAGAAGTATCTCAATTTAGCCAAGCAAGATTCAAGACAGCCAGGTGAACAAATCCTAAACACATAATCACATAATCACAAATAACAGGTATCCGAGCTAGTTATAAACTTGCTCCGCCAATCTGGGAGTTACCATGGTGACTTAGTCCGATCAAAAGAGAGAGACTTTCGTAATACTAGAAACTGTGGACAAAGCACAAAGTTCTATCTGGCTACCCTTCTTAGTTTGCTTCATGATATAGGCCCCTGGTGAACAAATGTAGGAAATAAAACAGATTGCTATGGCTTATCAGATATAGGACATGATTAGGTTATGCTAATACCAAACGGCTCATACGAATCAATATCCATGGTGAAAATACCATTTTGCCAGTCCACCATCTCACAACATGCTTACGCTGGCCGGAAAATAGAGCCCCATGCCACGATCAAAGGAAATTTGAGATGGGAAAAAAGACTCAAGGTGACTGAGACTGCACTGTATTTCTGTAGTTTGTTGGGGGCTAACATTGCGGAGGACATATAAGCCGTTCTCGGATATTGTTTCCCATGTGGAAATGATGCCAATTCTCAGCTTATTATTTATCTTATTATTCAAACTGGTTTCACATGTGTTTGTTTTTGTAATTTGATCTTAAATGTAGGCGAATGTAACCATCTTAGTTCTCACATTGCAAGATAAATATTACATTGCTATGAAAATTTTAAACATGTTTACATTTCCTTCTCAAAGACCAAAATCTCCTAAAAAAAAAAAGGTGAGAAATGATTTTCCATGCCTGTAGCAATGGTTTATATTTAACTTGACTAAATTAAAATTATGTTTTAAACTTAATTTTAATCCATAGACATGGAAAATAAATAAACTTCAGCTTGGATTTGTGATTTATTGAATATTATTAAGGTTTAGCAGTATGAGATCTTCTGATCCTGAATCTATTAAATTCTCAGTGCATCCCTTGGATAGCATAGCCAGTAAGTGAAGACATTCAAGGATATGGTGACAGTCCATATTGCACTTATGACTGTTCCAGGTAGAGTGCATTGCAGTAATATCGCTCTGCTATTACATCACAGTGCCATTAGGCCTTAAGAGAAGCAGTACATTTCTGGTGTTTGCTTTTATTACAAAATGGTACATCAATGGTACATCATGGGACATGGTATTGAACTGCTTGCCCAAGGAAAGGCCCTGCAATACTTTAGCCATACTGGTAAAACATGAATAAAAAGGTGCTCTCTCATGTTTTCAATGGAACAGATGGTAGGAGACGCTTTGAACGATACAATGTCTTTATCAGGTCTCTATTTTTTGCTGAGATTAGAGAGGATATTTCATGGTGTAAAACAATACACGGTCTGGATAAGGTTAAGAAAAGGGCAGTTTAAAAGCAAGATTTTAAGATTGGGTTCTGGAGCTTGGGTAGTACTAAATGTAATATGTTCATTTTGCTAAATATGGGCATGTTACAGGGCCTATTAGTAAAATATAGTAGCAAATAATTAGAAAAATGTGGCAGAAATAGCCTTCAGCCATGTCTGATTGAAATTTGAATTATTTTTTTAATCTGAGTAATTTCTTTAAGGCAGAATACTTCAGAAATCAAATATATGTGTTCTTCCATCTGCAGGGAAGAGAGATGCCAAAGTCTAAAATATCAAAGCACATGCTGAACAAACATTACATTACATTACATTACAAAGCAATTAGCAGATGCTCTTATCCGGAGCGACGTACAATGAAGTGCAGATCGAACACAGGAAGTGCGAAGAGGACCCTAGAGGACAGTATGGTTCCGAGTCCGAGCGTGACAATTCAGATACAATTGGAATCCTTACATCAACTTACGACTAGCATACTACGGTTGGCAGCTTGAATACCCCGAGTATAACAATACAATAACATACAAAAACACAACCAGTAAACAAAAAGAAGCTTTGATCTTTATGACATAACATTGACAGGATTGTATATATTAACTTAATTTGATCTAAAAAAAAATATATATACTCTCATCTGTATATTCATTCTCCTCTGCGAATGCAGTGATATTTCTATCATCTGTCCATCATCTGAATATGACAAATTATACCTCATACAAGAAGCTTAGCATGTTTTACATTAGTTTGGTATTGAAATGACCTAGCAATGCATTTAATCAACAATACGAAGACAAGATTTGCTTAGGTATAGTGCCAGCAAATTGATATTTTTTTTCTAAAGTGGCTGAACAGATTACGAAATAAACTGGTAGTAAGAAATTAGTCATAGCTTCATAACCAGGTGGGATATTTGGTTCCATAAATATTCATTCATTCATTCAGTATCCTAACCCGCTTATCCTGAACAGGGTCGCAGGGGGGCTGGAGCCTATCCCAGCATACATTGGGCGAAAGGCAGGAATACACCCTGGACAGGTTGCCAGTCCATCGCAGGACACACACACCATTCACTCACACACTCATACCTATGGGCAATTTAGACTCTCCAATCAGCCTAACCTGCATGTCTTTGGACTGTGGGACGAAACCGGAGTACCCGGAGGAAACCCACGCAAACACAGGGAGAACATGCAAACTCCACACAGAGAGGCCCCGGCCGATGAACCCAGGACCTCCTTGCTGTGAGGTGGCAGTGCTACCCACTGCACCATCCGTGCCGCCTTCCATAAATATATCTGTATGAAATAATTTGCCAAAAAAACTTTCTACCAAACTGGAATTATGTTGGCCAAACGTGCAATAAAAGTGAGCTAAGGAAAAAAGCAAACAATGTATTTATTCATGCAACTTCAGAATTTTATATTTTTGTTCTTATGTTGGAACATGATGTTTTGACATAGATAAATGGTATCAAGGATTGTTACCATTTCTTTTATTGCCCGGCTTTTCAAACAAGAGGCTGATAAGCATCTAAACTGCTGTTCTTGCTAGCGGTTAATTTTTTATAATCTGCATCTGCGGTTTTGCTACATTGGAGTTTTTTTAGTATTCTAGGAATGACCAAACAGCAGAATTGGGAATAAATGCAATCTAAGTGACTTTTACCGTGGGATGATGGTGCCAGATGCGTTGGTTTGAGTATCTCAGAAACAGCTGATTTTCATGCACAAGTATACAGAGAATGATGCGAAAACAAAAAACATCCAGTGGGCGGCAGTTCACTGTGGGAAAAAAACTCCTTGTTAATGAGAGATATCGGAGGAGAATTGCCAGACTGGTTCAAGCTGACAGGAAGGTGACATTAACTCAAATGGTCATGCAATGGTATGCAGAAGAGCATCTCTGAACACACAACACGTCAAACCTTTGGGATGGGTTAGAGCAGCAGACTAATAAGTCAAAAGAATACATCTCATAAATACCTAATAACTGAGTGTAGTTCCTATAACAAGATAGCATTGTTTTTAGATAAAAAGGAAAGTTTTTCCTTCTTAACAGGTTTCTATAACTTCTAAATCAATAGCGCGTTTGTAGGTTTAGTATACTAATGCAAAACAGAAAACAGATTGACACATTAATAGTAAACAAAACAATTGTGTATTGTTATAATTTCGTTTTAATTATATTGATATTTAATATTTTCTTTCAAAATGTCTAATACTCTGTCATTCAACTGAAAGGAAGAGCACGATCTACAGAGTGATGTGTTTAATATTCAAAATCCCATGAAGCTGACTTTAGGGAACATTAAGTCAGTTCAAGGTGTGATGGATGACAGTGCCGTTTTCACTTTCCTCAGAAGCCAAACAGAAGGTGTTACATCTTCCAGCTAGTCACATTCCATTTGTCAAGGCCATTGTCTGTATGGGTCAATGCCTCATTAAAGAAAAGCAAAAGTATGTTTATGTCTGTCTGGAATAAATTGCATCGTGACAGTCCTGTATCACGGGAGCTGATTTCAATTAACCTTTATCACAGGCCAGGTTGCGGTGATGTGATTCACTCCGTGTGGTTGAAGGTCACTGAGACCTCATTTTTTTCTGGGTGCTCGACGGTGATGCTTTCATTTATCAATGGGTTGTGGGATGGAGCTCTTATTGACATGATTGCCGCCATTTCAAATATGAGTTCCCTGCTTTGCGTTGTTGGAGCCTCGGCTTGTGCATCTGGTGTTACCAGTCTCACAAAATGGATTTCAACAGAGAGGAACGTGAAAGACATGCTTAAGTGTAAAGTGATGATTCCTGTGAGCTTGATCTACTTGGGTTAATGAAAAAGTTCTGTTACATCCAGAAAATGAATACACAGCACTGAGATAAATAAGCCTTTGCAAAACGTTCAACTTTATTAACAGATGTATCCATAGAAATCCATGGCTGGTGGTAGCACCAGTATCTTATTTAAAGACCCACTTTGGCAGGAAATGTGCCCTGTTTCTGTTTCTTGCTTTTTTCATTCAAAAAATAAATACTTGCATCTGTATTCAATTTTAGTCTCCAGTGCTAAAATTCAGATAAAACATCTGAATTTAACCCCTTAAGCAAAGCCCCTTGACACATGCTTATAAATGAGGTATGCAAAATGAAATGTTTAAAGGTACAATGGTAATATTTTTGTGTTAAAACATTGTTACCGGACCATTGTAAATCCCTTCCTATCATTGAAAAAGGCTCACTCACATGTTGACTCACCCTCTGCCTGCATTTATAGTCCTTAAATTTGGGTTTAAAAATATACAGTTGACGGACCGACGCTCTGTAACAAAACATTGTATAGCTGTGCAATAATTAAAACTCATTGGTTGAAAATTGGTTGTAATTGCCACAGCTAATGGTACTGATAATTAGTTCAACATCAGCGCGTTCACAGAGAAGGGGGAGGAATAAACAGTGTTGTGGTTTGAGGGTATTTGTTGCTGCATTTTGTCTCTTGACCATTCAAAGTCCAAAATTACCTATTGTACCTTTAATATGCTTGAACCCATTGGCTACAGGCACTGTTGTGCATTTGGTCTACTGGACCCTTGTCATGAAAAGGACACTGGCATTACCTTGTATATTGTAGTATGTGGATTTCCACAAGGCAAATTTAATTGCTTTCAAACGGTATATCCTGTTACCATAGTGATGGAAAATTGCACCGTGAAAAAGGAATGAATTAAAAAAAACCCACACTGGCCCAGGTGAGACTTAAGGTGTTAAAGACACATTTAAAGGCCATTAGCTGGTATCTAAATGTAGGAAATTCTCGGCTGGAGGCAGATTGCGCAGCCCACTGGAAGTTGCTACCCAGGTATGGACAGGGCACTGGCACATCATCTCGTTTACCTTTTTGTTGTCTGTGTATTGTGGTTTTCATTGAGGTTTTCCTGCTTCACAATTCAGCTAAAAATATATTTACTATGCTCGGCCTTGTAGATCCAAGCTATGGTCTATGGTATGGTTATGACAAACAGTTAAATATAATAGGATGCATCCAAAATATTTTGGCAACCTCTCAAACAGAAGGACTAAATAATGTAAGGCCAGATATTGTTTAATGTTATGCAGTCATTACATTACATTATGGGCATTTGGCAGACGCTCTTATCCAGAGCGACGTACAGTTGATTAGATTAAGCAGGAGACAATCCTCCCCTGGAGCAATGCAGGGTTAAGAGCCTTGCTCAAGGGTCCAACAGCTGTGTAGATCTTATTGTGGCTACACCGGGATTAGAACCACCGACCTTCCGTGTCCCAGTTATTTACCTTAACCACCTCGCTACAGGCCGTCATCTTTGAAAAAGATTGTGAGAAGGTGGTGGTGCAGCCAGGCAGTGACTATTCTGAGAGGAAATTGCAGGATGTTGGGTCGTTTGCAATTTACAAAAAAAAAATAGGAAAGAGGAACACACATTGTGACTCATGTCAGGGGATACGGTTTAAGTATTTGTTTTTTATTTTGTGCTTGACCTGCCATTACTCGGTTGTCTTAAGTGGATACAACCTAACAAAAACTTTAATTTCCTGTTGTTCAACTCTGTATGCCTTTAGCGCCTGCACGGTAAATGTCACAGGCTCACATTATTTCAACAGTTGGCTACCATAAATGGCAGAAAGGCTATCTTAACCCTCCTATTATGTTAAGAGTTTATGACCACTTTTATGTTTGTGGCCAAATTGACCCCAACAGTTATAAACGCAAAATTATTGCAAAAGAAACATCTTGTTAATTTTGTGTGTTATACAGTTACAGAGGGTTAAAATAAGCCCATACAACACATACAAATTTGGTACAGGACTTCTGAAAACTAAAGCATTATGTTTATTTATGTTATTAGTATTTACTATTTAATCCCACCAAAATAGAAAATCTAAAAAATCATGCAGTATCATGATAAAAAAAAAGGTTGAACTGATTTTTAAGAGATGAACACTAAATGGGGATGAACATTGAATGGGGTCAAATTCACCCCAAACATAATAGGAAGTTAATTTAGGTAAACCAAACAGAGATTAATAACTGCCACTATTTACTTGCATTAATTCCCCTGTTAGCTACAAAAATAGATACAAACAATCAAAAGGAAAATGGCAATTTACGACAAAGGTTTACTAATGACTACTTGCTGGACAATGTGAAAATCCTTTACAATGTAACTAAATTTCAGGCACAAACAAAGAAAGAAATAGGTGGGAAGGAGTTGTCAGTTGAAATAATAATTTAACTTCAACTAAAACTGTACAGTAAATGTGTCATAACCTTTTATGTACAGTTTAATGTCATGATGGTTGTTCTAACAGTTGGGCTTCAACTAGCACAGTGCTAGATATGGCAAGCAACATAAGCTGTCATGTCAAAACATGTTAAGACATGTTATGGCTTCTGCAGCTTTATGGATAATAGCATTGTAACACTGTTTGAAATGCACTGTCAAGACTTTTTATGTGTGGCATTTTCTTATGCTTAAGACAGCTATCATAACACTTTGGTTACAGCAAGCACAAGTATCTAAATTTGGCTTTTAATGACATCTAGACAGAACAGGGTCGAACCCGTGTTTGATATCTCATGTATATCCAAGGTATTGTGTGAGAAAGGGGTATTTGTTCTAATTTCTAATTTCATACATGATTTATTGTAAACCTCCGTCAGTAAGAAGAGACAAGACATTTCCTAGTGCCTGCTATTCCCATCTCCCACCTAAACAAATAAAATTTTTCAAACATTGTGTTCTGTGTCAATTTGAGGGTTGTACAACATTGTTATTATCATAGCCATATACCGCAGCCTTGTAAAATGTAGCAGTAATGGTTTGTGCTTTCTGGGCTGTTATAACCTTCCAGTGTGGGCATTAAAACCACAGAGTGGCTGTGTAGTACTCTATCATTTGCTCAGGGTATAGTATAAAATTGGGAGGGGGAGAAATGAGACTGGGCAAATTAGAAATATTCACCATTAAATATAACAAGGGTGCAGCACAGCATGTACTTCACTTACTAAATTGGACTTGGTCATGAAAACCTTGTTCTCTGCCACAGCAGAAATATCACAGAAACACAATTGTTATAGCTATTAGTAGCTAAGACTGTAATTTTCTCTTTTGGCCAGCTACTAGAAGGTCCTTTGAGAAACCTTTGAGCTTTTGAAACATGCTGAATTGGCATTGACATTGGTCAAATAACTGCCTAAACTTATACATTGCTTTTTTGCCTGCTGTCTGGTTAAGTGCTTTCCGGAGAATGGAACCGCATGAATCTGGTGGAGTGGACACAAGAAAAGAATAATATGTTTGTAACACCTCGCGGGCAAAGTTAGTGTTTTACCAAGGTGGTGCTAATTACCATTGACTTCTGCATAAAATCCTGTTATGTAATTAAATTCATTAAAATCATAGCCATCCAAAATTAATATATATACATTTAATCTACACACAGAAAGCAGGTCCTGGTCAAGTACACACAAGGTCTTTATCTTTAGAGATATCTGTAGAATTCACCTTTTGAGAGAGAGGATGCTAATGTATTGTTCTTTAATGCAAACTGTATGTACTATCTCCTGTCATTGTCATCACCTTGACCAGTGCCCCCTTCCTGAATTAATCTATTCTTAGATATTTGTCACACTGAATGGTTTAAGATGTAATATTAGACAGATGGAAAATGAGTATACACAAGATACATTTTTGAGAATATTATTTAATTTATTCAATGAAAATGGTTATCATTTGTTGGTCAGTCAAATGACCCATGTGAATATGTCATTTCCCCGGTCATTATTCAACCAAATAACTGATAATTAAATTCAGCTGATCAAGCCAGGCTTGATTGCAGCCAGCCCTGTTGAATGTAAACCTCACTCACACACATATTGAACCTTTCCATCAGAGTGGTACCATGAAAAAATTTGAAAATCACATGTGAACGCCTAACATATTGAGACAACATATGTCAACTGAAAAAACATGTTTCTTCAGATGTGCTTTTTATGTTTTTATGTTATGTTTTCCACTTGAACAGCCAAATGTGAAAAATGCATTCGATAAATGCATGAAGTGCTTTGGTGTCGCATGCATCTTCCACATAAGATTCCCAAAAATGGGGACATGAACCTTCAAGTACTCGGATGTGCCGTGGTGGTCTGCATCTTCGCATCGCATTGGTAATTTAAAAACTGTGTTGGACAGCTGAATGTGAATGTGATATTTTCAGTTGAAAAAGTGTTGCACAATACTTTTTCCAATATTGCACACCTGTGGAGGACATAACAAAAGTATAGAGGTTTCGCTTTTTTTTGTTTTTACTGGTGTTGACAAACATGGATGGGACAGAGGAAATAATATCAGAAGAAATAAAAAAGTATTGTTTGTACAATTTAGGGACATATGAATTTAATAAATAGAACATACTCTCCCTGTTTTTCCCTCATTTGGTTTATGCGATGGATGGACAACGTTCATTTGTTCCTTTTCACAAATGTCAGAAGTTCAGGAGTTTGGTGTCTCCTTCCCATTAAAACAACAGAACCCCTCCCACAGGCCTTTGCTGAAGGAACCACACTACTAAGGATAAGGCTAAGGATATGGTGTGCCAAATTGGCAAAACATCACCAGGTACCCTAAAGGACCTATTTCTCCCACGTTACCTTCTCTAGAATGAACGATGACTGTCCAAGATTGGGAAGTAAGCAGAATTCTTTGCTACAACAACATAAATTTGTGGAAGGTTATTTTTGGAAAGATTGCGCTGAATCTACAGAAGATTGGACTTATACCGGATCATGATATACTGTATATATAGATTATTCAATAAATAAAAAATAAGCTTATTTGATTTTATTACACAGTAGACATATGCTTTTCATTTTCATCACACTGAAATGGTACACTTAAATATTTGTCTCATCCATTGCAATATTCAACATGTTAGTATTACATTGCACATTTTGCTACACAGTGCGGCCGTACTTAATATTAAAACTATTCCTTAAAAATAAAATGTGATCCTTTTCATGTGGAGACAGTTGCCTTGGCACAGTTGCTGTGGCACCCAGTCAGAGCACATTGCTTCTGCTGACAGTTGCTGGTGTCAGTGTTGCCTGATCATCACTGTCACACCTCTGTCTCCTTCTGGACTACCTGTCACCCTGACAACATCTAAACCTCCACCCACAGCTGCACACTTCAGTATGACAGAGGTTTAGTTCAAATGTCAGTTCTGTAATTCACAGTTTCTTTTGCTAGACTGGTATCTATAGGTTGAAGTGACATATAGACATGTGTGATAATGGCTGAACAGTTGAGTTTATTGCCATGGGATTGTAGGACACTATCTGAAGGTTGTCCTTGTCAATGTAGGTTCCAGAAAATGTAATACTAAATTGGCTTATTGCTGAGAATAAAAAGTTCCAGTAATGAAAATTATGAGATGTTTTTCCAAAAGATGAAATGGGTTATCAATCATTTGTATGTGCTGTCATTTCAGAAGGTGTCATAGACTATTCCATGGTTGCACCACAAGGGCTGATCCATTGCGGGATTTCACACTAACTTCTAGTCGTAATTATTCAACTAACAGTTACCATTTATTTGCTCTGACGTTTTAAAAGGCATGAGCTATACTTACAGACTGCACGTCATGTTTTTTTCCTTTTTTTCTATACAGGAAAGAATAAGCATTAGTCTATAAAGCTTCTTAGAAAATGAAGCCTGAAAAATTGGTTAAAAAAACTGCATACACAAACCATTCCTCCAGGAAAAGAGCTGTGCACTCCTGGCTTTTATCAGCAACATCATCAAATACCCTGCATCATGTTCAGCATTAGTATTACTGAAGGAAATTTCAATGTGACTTGTGCTTGTTATATTCTTAGCCTGCGCCTCTGTGGTATTCTCAGTGTCCTTGAAAAATTTGCAGAAAAAAATGATCTCGGGGCTGTGCATCTGCTTCTGTGACTAACGGCTCTCCGCCGTAACAATGAGTGAGAGGCTGTCCCGGAGAATCCCATCTCCTGGCGTGTCTGAAACTGGGCCTTTTGCTGTAGACCGCGGGGGCATTTCTCCCAAGCCGGTATAATGGATGCTTTATATCACAGGCTCTACATAAGAAGAGCCTCTGTCTGGCGTAGTCGCAGAGCCGAGGCACCATCTGGAGAAGTTAGTGTCAGGTGCAATGGATCATATACTTTCGTGCATCTTTCAGTTCCAAGGTCACTGCGGGGGAAACAAAAAACCCATGGGATCTCTGTCCAAAAAAGGACAAGATCCATCAAAATCAAAACAAATACCCACCAGAACCGGGAAATGGAACAAAAACGGGGGCATGGTGCCTCTTTGGTGTTCCCAGCTTTGACCTTTTCTGACACGGATAAAAGCTGAATTGCCATTGGTTGTTCACTTTGCAATCTGTGACTATAACTCAAAGTGGTGTTTTGGCATTTTATTAAAATCATTTCAGCTTTATAAAAACATAAATTCTGATGAAATCTGACTGGTGAAGTATCAAGATCTGTGTTCATGCACCATATCTGTCGTGCTGGAATGACACGTGTAAAAAAAGCAAGTTGGCTGTTGACCTTTTGAAATAAAAAAAAAAAAAAGCTTTTTGAAGGCTTTTTATTTTAGACGCATATAATGACTTTTAGAGACAGATTCTGTTTGTATTGAATCAACATTCATTTTGACAAAATAAAAGCATAGTTTTCTCCCTTCAGAGAGTTGGTGCCCAACAATAACCACAATTAACTTGCCAAAGTGTGTTTGTGAAAAAGAAATGCAGCGCAGTAACTGTGAATCAGAGTTAAGGACTGATTGATATTTGATTGAATTGTTAATTGAACCTGGGCCTTTGTCAGCTTGGCATGGGATTTTGGGCTCATGTCAGAGTCCTGCTGTGGCAAGTGTACGCATGATGTGTCTGTTATGCCCCCCATGTGCGGCCATTTTGTATATTATGCACCACACTGCTGCTGTAAACCTGTGACAATTTTGCTCATTTAAAAGTGTTATACATGTTGTCCTGGTTACTGGATTACTACTGGTTTTCCCCATTTTGTTCACCTGACTGTACATTCTATGACGGGGTTTGCAGCCATTTTGGAGAGTCACAGGTTGTGCTATTTTTCCACTCGTGATATCCAGACTGCCAGTTGCAACTATGGCCTGCAGCATTGCAGGGTCAGTCATAATTGGCACTAGCAGTGCCCGGGGAAAGTTTCAGTGCTTCTCCCCCTGGTTGCATGGGTGCCTGACTTGAAGACTGCTCCTGTGTGAAAACAAGCAATTGGCGTCACATGCTACAGAGGAGAGCACAAGCTTCTCATTGGGCTCTTGGACCGACAGGAGAGATTGCAGAACTAGCTGATAGGGAAAACTAGAATTGGGCTTTCATTCCAAAGTGGGGTGAAAATAGGGGGAAAAGTGTAAAAACTGCTTTAATTGACTAAGTGCTGAGTAATAATGCAATGTGGTATATCCCGTGGCTTTCCGGGACCAGGTTTCGGGGGCCAATTTTCTACAGTGTTTTGCTGAAGTATGATTTCAGTATGCTAATGCTGAATTCATTTACACTAATACAGCCAAACTATGTGGGAGAATTATCGTAAGTCAGCACATATATTGGTATTTGGAAGGAGTGCAAGTTTGAAAAAAATGGTTGTGCCGAGATTGCAAAATTGCTTGTGCTGAATGCGAGGCGGAATTTGGGCAGGGTCATTTTAGGTGTATGTGTTTGTGATAGTGCACAATGATTTACATTCAAACATGTATGCTTAATAATTAGAATAACTGATGGTCATAACCACTACTAAAAGTAAATATTTACAGTTTAAGGGCATACACCATCTGACCAGACTTTTGTTGCTTTGGATTTAATAAAACAATCTTTTTTTAACCCTACGAGGATGGAAGTATCTTCAAGTAGCAAGAGTCTGTTTTACCATTTTGCCATGGGTTGATGTCTTCCTGTGTGTGGAGAACACTGAACAGAATTAGCATGCTTGAATATGTGTGACTCAAACAGAGATTTTAGCATGAAATGGTGGCCATTATAAAGATTGACATATAAATTGCATCCACGAGAGTCAATCTCTCCATGAAAACTAATTTTCATTAGTATGAACCTCCTTCACTCTTTTGCCTTATTGAGTTAGTGTGAGCAAAGTAGTCATTATTGAAATACGCCACAGCATTAATGCAGTGGGTATTGATTGAATTGCACATGCCCATAAACAGTCTTAAGTATATTTGATTGAACCCTCTTGATAAATAATATCTGGCTTTTTCTTTTCATTCACAGACTTTTTTATAAAACAAAAATATAAAAATATGTACCTGTTGTGTCATTAGGTAAGTAATAAATCCCCCCTCCCTCAGAAATGAAAGATGCAATCATGTAGTCCTGTAATCATATGATTAAATGTATACATTCACTGAGCACTTTATTAACAACACCTGCACACCTACATATTCATGCGATTATCTAATCAGCCAATCCTGTGGCAGCAGTGCAATGCATAAAATCATGCAGAAACAGGTCAGGAGCTTCAGTTAATTTTCACAACAACCATCATAATTGGGAAAAATGTGATCTCAATAATTTTGACCGTGGCATGATTGTTGGTGGCAGACGGGCTGGTTTGAGTATTTCTGTAACTGCTGATCTCTTGGGATTTTCATGCACAACAGTTTAGAGTTTACTTAGCATGGTGGAAAAAGTGCCTTGTTAATGAGAAAGGTCAGAGTAATGTAAATGTGGTATGCAGAAGAGCATCTCTGAATGCGTCAAACCTCGATGTAGATAGGCTACAGCAGCAGAAGACGTAATAAGTCTTTAAAAAAAAGTCTAATATATACCTAATAAAGTGCTCACTCAGTGAATTATATACTGACTGTATATATATACACAATAAGGTCCAGAATTATTGGCATCCTTGACAAATATGTACAAAAAGTACTGTAAACTAAAACCAACAATACATAAACTTTCTTTTCCAAGTAGTGCTTTATTAATGACTCAGAGGAATCAATCAAAAATAAAAATGTATTTCCCAAAAAAAACAGGTTTCACAACCGGGACCCCAAGTTTAAAACTTTCTGCATCCACCACTGCAAACCTGGAGTTTTTTCCTATAATTTGTTATAATGTTAGAGAACACATTTGGACAGATTCCTAGCAGCAGATCAATTTTCTGCCAACATTTCCTGGTACTTTGTTGAATTAATTATGCCACTGATCTTAAATAGCACCCCTGGACGACTAGCAGCAAAACATTTCCAAAACATCAATGACCCACTGCCATATTTGACAGCAGGTATGAGGTGCTTCTCTTTGTTTGCTGCCAAACAGGTTAATGCTGTGTATGGCCAAAAAGTCTCATCTGACCATAGCACTCTCTTCCAGTTATAATTACAGAGGCATTTGGCAAACTCCAGATGTTTGGTTTTGTTTATTGTGCTCAGTAAGGGCTTTCTTTGTGCTACTCCTCCACAGAGGAAGCATTTTACGGTTCTTTTTGAGACCCAGGTGACCCCAAGATGCAACCAATCTCTGCAATTCTTAAACCACGATCTTTGGGATCTTTATGGCCTCCCTCACCATCTTCTCTTTTGAACTGTTATTTCGCTTTGTTTTGTTGATGGATGAGAAAGGGATTTTGCATGCTTGTTACCTCATGTCTATATGCTTAACTGAAACAGGAAATGATGGAATGACTAATATAGCTCCTTTAGACTGGGATTAGAGTGGGAAATTCACAATTAAAAAATTGCGAATTTCACTTTGTTTTATTTTATTTTCAATATTTTTTTGGGGTGCATATAATTTTCAGAAAAAAAAGATTACTTACAAACATTGAAACATGGGAGTGAATTGAAACAAAAGTATTTACTGTAGTTTTCCCATATTTTTAAAAATAACTTACATTAGAACTGGAGAGCCATGGGATAGATTATTATCCATGTTGTTTATTGCATGCAGCCTTTTTTTTTCTGCAATACTATCAAGGGTGCCAATAATTCTGGAGCTGACTGTATGCATAGGTTGTGTACATTAAGCCTTAATACAGGTATTAAACAAAAAAGTGTAAATGAACCAGATTGAACGAGGCACAACATGCATGTCAAAGCAGAGGTATAATGTGACCTGATTGATTATAACTATGGCTAGCATGGCTGCAAGAGGTGACTTTTAAAAAGTTGTTGGGGAACATTTTGGTGGAGCTTCGATGACAAGTACTGTTTGACTATATGACATTCAAACAGAAATTCTATCTAAGGTGATGTCAGCATGGCACTCTGAAATAAAGACCAGACAAGGGTATTGGTGGGAAGAAGCTTATACTCCAGGATTGTGATGCATGCTTACAAATCAAATCATCTCTCATCAGTTGGCATGAGTAGACCTGCAGTTCTGTTAAAAATGGTGGTGGATCTTCTTAAGTAAGAACAGCCACATACACAGTTGTTAATCCTCAACAAGAGCTCTTTGATAATGATAGACTTGAACAATTAAAAAATATTTAATATAATGCAATGTTTAAAACAATATGGCACCATTTTTGTTCTAAGATCTACAATACAAGGGGTTTAGGGGGGTAAGCGAAAGGCTTTTATACAGTACAATGGACAACATATCTGTGTTGGCCACACAGATTATCAACATCTATTCAAATGCAAAGCATTCAGTTACAATATTCACTGTTTGTGATTTCATTATTTTGTTGTTAAACAAAGAAAAAAGATAAATTGAATTTCAGCCATGCATATTTCCATAAAATACTGGCTGTCCCACCTAACAAAATAATGTTTTGTATCCAGTTTTATTGAGTACATTCCTGCATAATTGCATCCCACATAAGCAATTTAACATATTATCTGACACCCTCATTTAACTGTTAATGTCATTTTCTAACCAAGATTGACAACCTGATAAAGTACCAGTAAAGTAAGTTTATGCAACTTTAGTTATATTAACGATATAACGACACCGTACCTTGGTGCAAGTTAGGACAACTGGACAACTCTTGTATGTGATGACTTATAAACCTTTTAAAAATGGTTTGTTGAATGAATTCATTTTTCTCTTTCTCACATTTTGAAATAGCATGACCTGTCAGGCATTTCGGGCGTTTTCACACTTGTGGTTTGGTTGCTTTATTCTGAATCATGGACTATTATGTTACAATGTTACACTTTCCCTTTGGTTCGTGTTGTGTTCAAACGGCATTATTTAACAGTAGACCATAACTTGTAAACAGAATCTGAATCTTGGTTTGGGAAAATGGTCGTTTTAAAAAAGCAAAATATTGAAAATGGAGCAGCTGCGTGTATGGATAATTGTATGAGTTTCGATTCTCTGGATGGTATACCAGTGTAATATTCAGTTTGAATGTGAATCAAGGCTATGTCTCAAAACAACGTTTTGATGCATTTGATAAGACTACGGGCTGCCTCCAGACACCTCCGTAGGATGTGTTGTCTTTCTCACTGTTTACAGCTACCTAGGTACCTAATGCAAATGCTACAAGCAGAATGTCCTGCCCCACAATTCAATGTGAAAGCATCCCATCATGCATAGAGTTTTGCGCTGTGGTTGAGTTGTTTTTGGTTTGTTGAGTTGATTGCTAAGGAACCGCTCCAGAGTTTGATTGGAAGCACTCTGAGACCACCCTCTCTAGGCAGTCTGGATCCAGTGTGATTACTGTGTTAACATCTACCCAAACAAACCTATAAACTAATATATATATATATATATATATATATATATATATATATATATATATATATATATATATATATATATATATATATTTATTTCCCTCGATTTTTAATGTCTGGTCCCATGAAGGTCATTAAATGAGGGAATTTACTGTACTTGTTTTGTGAGCCTTGATATTTCATAATCTTCCATGTCAAGTTTTAATTTATAATAATTTTAAGAATTATGTATAAAGCAGCAACTGAAAGTACACTGCACTGCTTTCATTTGCTGTTCTCCAACATGTGAACAGAAGTCAAAAGAAATGTCACTTTTTTACATGCAATTACACTTCCATTTTCAGTATGAGTAATCACTTCACTCATTTGAAATCCTCCAAAGTAATACATTCAAATGTTTCACAAATATGAGATGCACTTTGGCAGTTATGCATCTCTTTCAATCAAGTAGCAGCCCTTCAATGAGTAATATCTTTGCAAGCTTGATTTGAGTAATATAATGGAAAGAAGGATTGCAGTGGTAAAATATGGAATCATGGAAAATATATACAGTAAATAGTGCATTGATATGCAGTGATGTAATTACATAATATGATTTATGTAAGTGCGTCTGCATATTTGGATGCATTTCCATATCATATCATGGACTTCAAAACCCTGACAAATGAGTGTCAGTAATAGAGAATTTTCAGTGATACCCAGGCCAGGCATAAACCCACTCAACTGATAGAAAGGTAAAACTGACTGTGTATCTCACGTCCGACAGAGCAGTTACCTCACCTCGTTCATCTCATCAAAATTCCACTGATAATTTTCCTCTGGAAATGCTGTGGCTTATCTTTCTGCCGTTATGAATATAAAATGCAACATGTTAACGATCTATACAGAACATATTCTCCATATGTAGGTGTTATGATGATAAAGTTAAGTTTAAACAAAAACTTACTGTATCTTAAACTTATTATTTATTATTGATAAGCAAATGATTATAATCTGTTTTTATGCATTATAAAATACAGTGATATATTGTGTGGTTGACTGTTGGGCATCTAGTTTTAGATTATGGCATACAACAGAGCAGAAATATGCCTTGATACGGGTAACTTTGTTACAGACATTTTTGCAAAGTGGCCCTGTCCCCAAGCATCTCTGGCAATTAAGACACGCTGAGGTCTTTGTGGATAAACAAATGGGCTGGTTGTCCTGGCAATCACAACGACTGAGAGGAAGCTATGATACACAACCTAATCCGATAAGGAGGGCCCAGCATCACCATAGAGCACCACAGAATCCTGACAATTATTTGGAGTTAGATTTGTATGCCCTGGCATTAAATAAAATCAGAATAATGTGTTGCATTGAATTGAAATATCAACTGAAAATTTTATTTTCCCTGTGTGTAATAGATATTGACATCAGACAAGTTTGAATCTTTGAGAAGAGGTGTTGCATGTTTATTCCATATTAACTATATTAACTCTCTATTGTTTTTTTGTTCATTATTCACTAAAGCTGGACGAAGGTTCTATTCTGGCTGTTGTTATCAAAATGTCATCAAACACCCATATCACCCCTGTGAAAAAGTAATTGGCCCTTAAATTTAATTACTGGTTTCACCACCTTTAGCAGCAATAACTGCAATCAAACACTTCCTATAATTTGATATCAGTCTTTCACACTGCTGTTGAGGAATTTTAATGCACTCTACTTTAATGATAATAATGGTAGGTAGGTTTCTGAGCATGAACTGCTCTTTTCACATCCTGCCAAAACATCCCTATTGGACTCAAGTCAAGAATAGACCTCTCCAAAACTTAAAAAAAATAAAAAATCAGTATTGGATGTGGAATTTTGAGTTTTGTATTATTGTCTTGCTACATAACCCAATTACGCTTCAACTTCAGCTTGTAGAACCTGCACAGCTAGACCAATGAGGGAATAGCTGGAGGTGAAGGGACGACGTGTTCTTTCCTGGCTGTTGAATGAAAGATTTTAATTAACAAACTCCGCACACGAACAGAGCACAATTATGTTTAGGAATATACTGGGTCTGTTGCCACGGGTCGGATATGGATTGACCTGCCCCATATCCCGCTTACAACTGGCCTGAAACAGATCAGTAATATTCCTAATATTCTCCGTTCGTAAACGGGGCCGTTTTGAAAGCTTAGTGGTTACTCTCGTTCCACTCGTTGATCTGACTCCATTTAAGATATATAATTTAGAAATTTGGGTGTGCAACTTACGCGAACCTCGGGAGTGATTACACTCGACTCGTACCTGCGCCACTATTACTCAATATATGTTCTCGCGATTTAACATTATTGCTGAATATTTCAGTTCGGTGTAGAACTCAGAGGCTGAGGGTCCAGTCAACACAATACATGCAACACTGTCATGATAGTTGCGAGCCCAGGTCGGCGCAGCATTAACTGGGCTCCTTAGAGCTAATTAGACAGAAACCGGCGTATTAACGCCCATGGGTTCCCTTCGCGTCCAATCACAAGAGCCATGCCTAACCGACCCTTTACGTTGGCCGAAACTTGCTGGCCTCACAGCTTAGAACTATCACAGGGGTACCAAGCTCTCAGTTCGGTGTAGAACTCAGAGGCTGAGGGTCCAGTCAACACAATACATGCAACACAGTCATGATAGTTGTGAGCCCAGGTCGGCGTAGCATTAACTGGGCTCCTTAGAGATAGTTCGACAGAAACCGGCGCATTAACGCCCATGGGTTCCCTTCACATCAAACCACAAAAGCCTTGCATAGCCGACCCTTTACGGTGGCAGAAACTTGCTGGCCTCACAGCTTAGAACTATCACCTGTACCACGGGACTGCCGATCGGTCAGTCCTTGGTCCCCATTGTCCCCCTCAATATTCAGTTGTAATTTAGGCTGAAAAGGTACAAGATGAATTAGAGTCATGGAGATCACGCAAGTTACAAACAAAATAATTTATTTCCAGACGGGTAGGCAGTTAGCGTAGAATAAAACAGTCAATTACAGTCAATAGACAAATTAAAGATAAATAGAATAGAGTGAAATCTTACCCAGCCTGCTTTCGCTACACACATATACAAAGTATGCACAGTGTGGGAAATCGAGTGCGATCTTCCCGATACTTACATACACGCATACCTACATAAGACATGTTGTGTGGGAAGTCGAATACGATCTTCCCCGATTGGTCTGTCTCCCTTGCTTTTATGCCAAATCACACGTTTGAAACCAGGCGGCAGTGCCATAAATCAACCTGGAGGGGTGGTCAAATCTGGAATTTAGACCCCCACCGTTGGGGGTTGTTGAGTAGGGAAAATGAGATGATTACCAGGAGAGGACGTGTAGGTTTTCCCTTGAGTTATTGAAACTATGGTTAATTAAAATCCATTTGGTATGAAATGTATCTCATCTGATTCGTTGACTTTACTGGATCACATCCATACCAAACAGATTATCCTAATGTTTTGTTATGGTGCAGTTATCATGAAACTTCCCTCCTGATTATCCATTTTACATGCAATTCCTGTTACCATTACATAAGACTTAATGCAATAATACAAGGATCACATGGGCAATGTTTTCAAGGTGTTACCGGGTCTATTTACCATCTAAACAACAGTTTTGAGGTTTTCATTCAAGAGAGTAGTCCCTGGGGTAATGACAGCAGTGCCCAAAGGAGGGCACTGTGGTACTGCCCGGAGTCTTTCCCCCTGGAAGTGACCAGGTGTGGGGCCATAAGATGTTAGGCACATTCCTTTCCCGGGAGTTTTAATGGCCCACATGGCCTAATTGCCCGGGAACCGCTCATCCACCCACCATATATCTCTCCTTTATCATCTTGGTGTCACTGGTCTGGAACTCCTCAAAAGGTACTACAAACAGTATTGTCCTTTGTCCCTTTTGACACGCCCCAGAACCCCCACCTCACAAATGGCAGAGTCAACCCCCAGCTCACAGGCTCTTCACAGATGGCAGCCCCATCATATCTATGAATGCTGTAGTTGGGAGTTTTCATGATAACTGCATTATGCTGTAAATATGTCTTTGTGCCTCTCATGGTAATATACCTTTTGGATAAACCTGATTTGGGTGAATGAAAGGAAAGGAGACATCCCAGACTGTTTGGTTTCTTCTCCTTATCTCCGAAATCCAGTTCTAAACAGTGAGTCACCCATCTATAATTTACAGCCAGGCCCACCCGGCAGGGGGCTAAAACACCTGGCTTCTACAGAGACTTTTTGTCCAGTTTCCCCTCGGCTCCTGAATGGTTGTGATATCAAAAGGTAGACTGTTACAAAAACTAGACCATTACACCAGTCGCACTGAACCAATCAGAATAACACCAAACATCACTATATTCTGACCTGGGATTATCATGAAACATCTTTATACCATCTCCAATATTCCTGTTCTGGAATGTGAGAAAATCCTTCTCTAGCTCTCCCCCACAGGCATGTGTGCCAATGGTGGGGGCTAACAATGTAGGAGGGGGGGGAAGTCAGCAAGCTGACCAGCGCATGAGACCAAATGTTCCTTATGACCGGCTTACAAGCTCATGGACAGATGACTAGACATTCCTCTTGAGGATTTTCTGGGAGAGAGCACAATTCACGGTTCCTGCAATAATGGCAAGTTGTAGAGGTCTCGAGGCAGCAAAGCATCCCCAGACCTCCACATTGCCACCACCATGTTTGACATTTGGTATGATGTTCTAACTGCAAATTGCTGTATTTGTTTTACATCATACATAATGGGACCCTTATCGTTCAAAATGTTCCACTTTTGACTCAGCTGTCCATAGAATATTATTCCTAAAGGCTTGTGGATCATCCAAGTGCTTTTTTGCAATCGTGAGAGAAGCATTGATGTTTCTCTTGGTTACAGTGGTTTTCACCTTGCTACTCTTTCATGAATCCATTCTTTGCCCAGCCCAGTCTCTTTCTTATTGGAGTCATGACCACTGACATTAGCAGAGGCTAGAGAGGCCTGCAGGTCTTTGGATGTTCTTCTGTGATCATTTGTGAATTCCTGGATGAGTTGTCACTGTGCCCTTGGAGGAATTTGGCAGACTAGCCACTCCTGGCAAGATTCACTACTGTTCCAAACATTCCATTTGGAGATAATGACTCTCGCTGTGGTTTGGTGGAGTTCCAGAGGCTCAGGAATGGCTTTGCAACCCTTTCCTACAACTTTTTTCTCATGTCTTCTAGAATTTCCTTTGATCATGTCATACCAAAATACACATTTGTCTGAATTAAAGCAGTTAAGCAAATAACTGTGCTTTTGTACAGAACACATTCAACTGCTGTCAGAGGATATATCAATTATTTCTTTGCTGCTGCATGAAACTGTGTACTTACAATACTTTGACATTCCCATTCCAATTTGGCACAGCAAGGGTTTGCCATTTGTATGTGCAAATGAGAAATTTAATGAAAATAAAAGATGTTGATTTTCTTGGCACTAATATTAACTCATGATGTCTGAGTTTGATTAAATATAACAGGCCTTTTGGCCTTCGATAATTACTGAGGACCTGGCTGAAAACCCAATGAAGCATTCAATCTCTGTAATTTCACTGATCAAAACTTGGACCTGCTGATATCAGCCTGACGCTTGTCATAATAATTATCTATTATGTGGGGAGCTTTGTTCTCAGGCAACCAAGCCAAGGTGCTATTGTAAGTAATAATACTGCATGAAAAATAACTCATGGAAACTGTATGTTTACTTACAATTCATTGTCACGACTGCAATTTAATGTACAGGAAGAGTAATACCTCACACAAGGATTGTGCGGAAAGCAGTCTTATAATTCAGATAGTTTTTCTGTCAGTTAGAATAGTGGATGTTTAGAAGGCATTCCGATTATGTTACTGTCCAACACAATAGCAGTAACAGCTTTATAAGGTAGCAAGGAGCCACGGTCGGTGGCTGAGACCGGGGAACCGCTGTACGGGAAGCAGATCAGTGTGCGCTAAAGACCGGAGAATCTACAGAGCTGAAACAGCTAGAGTTTTGTTTGGTTTGCCTTTATTATTTTAGTTTGTTGTTTTGGACCCCGATCCCGTGAGGGTGAAGGGAGAATAATTATAATTAATTTTTAGTAAAGTCTCACTCCTGCTTCCTTCCTCGCTCCAGCATTGTGAATAAAACAGCGATGAAAACCGACTTTTTGCACAACCAAGAAGATATCCGTGTTACATTTAAACATTCTGAACTGGTACCGTCTCTTCAAGCACTCATTTTCAGCGCAACTAAAACAGTCAAAAATTAAAATAGTTTTATGCAGAGGAGTACTTTAAAAGGGCAGCAATATAGCATAATAGTTAGTGAACTGATCTTGTTTCTTGTTTCAATTCCTCTGTAAGACACTGTCCTTGAGCAGTTCCTTATCCTAAGCTGCTTCATCAACCATCCAGCTGTATTAATGGATTGTCAGTATACTGTGTATGTTGCTCTGGATAAGAGTATCTGCTATATGCCTGTAACCTAATGAGGTTTCTGTTGGAAACACTTTTTCTGAAAAGCAGTGGGAATTATACTGGTGAAGGGGAAGATGTAATGATGTAATTAAATTGCACCATGAAAAGGAAATGTCCTTGATCAGCAGTGTACATCTCTGGAACTTCACATGCATAATGGTTTCCATTAAACCCCTTAAGTCACACCGGCCCATATTCAGGCCAGAGTGGGATTTTTTGCATTCATTTTGCATTAATTTATCCTTTCTTAAAAAACTCACGGTTATATCTGTATTAGCTTTTTTACAATGCCATTGTGTTAGGGACAACAGTTGTTTTGTAATGTGGGATGGACCTCACTTTCTCTGCATTTTTGGAACCCACAAGCTACACAAATCTGGGTAATGTCAGTGTTCTTTTCACAGATCCAGTGAACGAAATCCACGATAGTTTATCATTCCAAAAACATGCTAACTCGGAATACCATCGATAGAATATGTCAGGCACCAGAACACTGAACCCAAGAGTGAGAACACAGAAGTTAATATTAAAGTCTTTAATAACTTCAAACCAGTTGAGACAGACAGGGGTCGATAACCAGCAAACAGTAATGGTAGAGATTAGGCAGTTCATAAACGAGAGTTCAGGCAAAGGTTTGTTTCCAGACAAATGGGTACAACAAGGATAATCCAGAAAATGGTCAAGGTCACAGGCAAAGGTTTGAAAACAGACAATCCAAACAGAAACTAAGTCCAAAATCTAAATCCGAAAAGCCGAAGGGAGTCCAAACACAGTGGGTCAAATCGGAACAAAAAGGAAATCCAAAAAACAGAAGTCAAAAACAAAACAGGTTGCACAGGAGCTCAGACAGAAAGCTGGAGAATACGACGATAGCACATGCCTATCTGGCAAAGAGTGAGATAAATAGAGGGGTTTAAATACACAGGTAACAAGTGGGAATGACAATCAATGCAATTATCTACATTTTGTATTGGCTCTCTGGAACAGGGTCCGCGCAACTACAAGGTTCTCTGACCAGTCCCAGTAACGTAGTCATATGGAATAGCCAATGTCCCTCTGCGTAAGCAATCACCAACAGTATAAATTTTGCTAATCGTACAGTCAATTAGGATTATGGTATTAGAGTGATGACTGAGTAGCATTTTAGCTAATTAAATTATGGTTCCAGTGGTGTACTGTTTGTTTGGCTTGCAAAAAATAACTAAGATTTTATTGCCATCAATTTCCTTTCATTTTCAGTATGCATACTGAGACAGTTACATGCTGGAAAACAAATGCCTAAAAATGTTGATGTTTTACAACAAAAAATATGTTTTGTGATGACTAAGTCTAAATGGAAGACATACGCAATCTATAGTATTTTACACCTCATACACGACCCATAACAGCATTTAGTCTATACTTGTCCTTTTGGAGTCTCCAGAAACCTGCCTAGACAAAGTTTAGAAAAAAAACTATGCAGAATGCTCATTTTTGGTGATATTGTCATTAAATTTGAAAGGGATATTGTTCTATTGTGTTTCAAAGCCCACCAGACACAGCCATGAGCATCTGTATCCACTGAAATACAAAATAAATTTTCAGTAAGAAAAAAAGTTTCCACTTCCACTGTGTTTGCGCACCTGTAACTTAGTTTTTCTAATATGTAGAATAATTCTGGCTTTTGGAAAGCAAACCCCCAAGGGTTACTGTAATAAACATGTTATTTTGTGTATGTCATTTTCAAGCTTGTATTAAGGAAATGGGTGATCCTTAAGGGGTTAAAAGGTCCTATATTTAATTTTTCTTGTGAATTTGCACAGTTCCAGTGTATTTAAAAAAAGTGTTACTATGCTGTAATGACTAAACCCTTAAATTTTCTGTAAATAATCCATACACATCTAAAGTATTTTACATTGGACCTTGAGATATTTTTGGAAAGGCAGTACATTACCTATATTATTCCCCTCTCAATTAATCAAATTCCTCTGCTAAAACAGTAGACCATGTTCAAGTGCAAACTTGGTCGTCATTCATTAACTTCTCCAGTTGATTTATTGTTCTGTTTTTATCTCTCAATTTCCTAACCCAGGAAAGAGTGTACAATTACAACACTATTCTTTAAAGGAGCTGTTATTATACTGATCCATCACTAGCTGCTTAAACTAATGGAGACTGTCCTGTAATCTTTTAAACAGATGAGTAGCAATGCTCTAGAACCTTCAGAGAAGCATCATTTCAATCAGTGCAAATGGCCACCATGCCACGTATAGTTCATATGTTATTGTCTCTCTAACAGCAGAGCTGTCTTTTCCATAACTAATAGGTGACCTACATTTTGCCAGAAGCTACCGCAGATCCTCTATTAATATTGTGCTCAGCAAGATAAGTCCTTCTTAGTACCATGTGAATGCACTGCAGATGGTCCTCTTTGACTGATTCATTAGGAACATAGACATTTTGCAGTGCAAAGAGGAAATGACATGAGCTTTAATACAATTGCGTAACAGAAATGATACAGTTATTATGCTATGGGTTATTTGAATCTATACAGATGTCAGGTTTCGATACAGATTACCATCAAATAGTTTCAGGAGGAATCAAAAGATTGGAAGGTATCTCTGTGCATTAATGCAGGTGAAAATGTACCAAATTTACTGCACAAAATGTCTCACTACATGATCAGACTGCTCACCTTAGTTGAACCTTTCTTCTTATCATTAATAGATGAAAAATATAAACAGATTGAACACCTTCAGCATATTCCCTAGGTAAATCCGTCATTTTTATATCATTAGAAATTAATTCTGACATGCCGCTTTTTGATCAGTGCCAGCATTTGCTGACAACATCTGCGCCGTCAAAATAGGTCACCTCATTTTTGTCTTTCTTTTTGGTTTTTAATTTATTTTTTAAGTCTTGACTCATTGATGATGACATGGTTTTTGATCAAATTCATAGAACATTCACACAAAACTGACCATCTAATCTGCCCACATAATCATCTCCCACATCTGAGCTGGTTTTAACAAAGGTAGAAAATAAACAGATACTAATTACCATAGTGTCTGTTCGAAAGGGTCCCGAGTCATTTTCTCCTTGCAGACACCTGACGTGCCTGGGGTTTGTCTCTCATTCTCCACTGTGCCCATGTGAGCTGGCCGTGTGCTGCAAAGGGTCTGTAATCTCCTAGCCAGCTGCCTCCTCTAGCCCTCCATGACAAAATGGATCTGTTAAATATAAGTACCAAGGGCCACGCTCCTCTTCATCCACTTTGCCCTCACAAGCTCATCCCGGGAAGAGGCAGCTGAGGTGCCAGGGGCAAGACAAGGCTGTCTTCTGATCTCTTGTGCTGTCTGGGTTCCAAGGAAACCCGCATGCCTACAGGTTTGCATTTGTCCTTACTGAGAGAGCCACCTCTCCTCCGATTGGCCCAAGCTCTCCTATGGTACACTGCGTGGCATTCAGTGCATTAAAAAGTGACTCACAGGCTCACTTACTGTATATTGGGGTTCTCATGCTGAGCTGCTTTGATCTGCATGGGTGTAGCTGACGTAATCGGGACACAAGAACACGGTGCAGTTACTGCGTCATAATTTATTTTACCCCAGTTTGGAATGCTGAGTGGTGTTCACCAGCCGTACTCATTGCCGCAACCTCTGCTATCAATTAAGGGAAGCATAGACAAGCACCATGCTTCATGTGCAGCTTCAGCAAGCAGACAGTGGGCACCGGCTGAGGTCACTGATGAGCGATTACACAGCCATCCAACTGAATCCTTCCCTCCCTGGCTGACACCATGGCCAATTATGCACAGCCCCATGAGACACCCAGCAGGCCCCCAGTCTCAAGACTCTCCCGCCTTACTCTCTGGATAGCGACAGATTCTCAGTGGGTGCTTACCAGAAGCATGATGCATTTCACACTCTCGTGTCTCGTATCTTTTGCTACCCAGTCTCATGGCAAATACGTACCTCTGAGCACTTTTTTGCAGAACACAGATTACGTTTTTACTGGTGGGCTTCGCTGCAGTTTTTTTAACATATTCAGACTAGTTTGTTAACAAATTCTTGATGCATGCACAGGTTGACTTGAGTCCTAGATTATCAGAGGGCTGTGGAAAGTGTCCACTTTTTTTTTTCCAGAATTGAACTGGCCTTGTGTGCTGCAGCCAGATTAATCTCTGAATACACTAACATAAATAAATAAATACCAGTGACTGATCCTTCCAAAAGAGCAATGGCCTAGTTCAGTATGTAAATGGGTGGAGAGCAATGGAAATCACAAAATTATGCAAAGTGTAATATCACCATATTAACATAATGCTTTGGAAATGCATTTTGTTTTTGAAAGAAATGTAGTTGCAGAACTATGTCAGACACTAATCTATGAAGATAAAATGGTCAGTATGCTTCAGATTTGGGAGTTTATTTTGGCAATTGCTGAAATATTGCACTATTTGTGATGAAATAGACAAGTTATTGTGTTTAATTGTGAGTTTGTGAGGGCCAAATGTTGATTGAATTCAGGCCCTGTGTGAATAACACCATCAATATACCCAGTTTGTTTTAACTTGGTTGAGATTCAACTGTCAGAAGGAAAATGGAAGGTGATGACAGCAGACTGGTTTCTGCGCAAGTTATTAGAAGTGCATCAGCACTTCAGCACTAATGCTAGTTCATATACAATTTACTAATATATTTTATGTTTGATTAAATATTCCCCTCAAGTATTCCTATGACCAATAAAGATCAAAATCAAATATATCCAACAGAGTTGACCAAAGTTCTATTGCTGGGTTTGATTCGTCTTCCCTTTAGCAAGGCGATGGCAACATTTTCTTCTGCAAGGCTAATTTACTTAAACTCCCTGGAATACAGATTGTCTATCTATACATAATTCTTGGAAAAAGTTTCGTTGAACAATTCTATTTAACAAGCTTTGAAATACAAACTGAAAAAGGTCTCATCTCATAGGTAATTGCAAATGAGAGAGGTTGAGTAGTACTGTGGGTGAGTTGTTACAATGTTTTTTCATGCATTTGTAGATACATAGAGGTCATGGGCTTACAGGGGAATTGGGAAGCTCAGCAATGTGTATTTATGGATCCTATTTACAGCACAATAAATACTGTAAATACTGGGGGTTAAATTGTGTGTTAACAAAGCCTTACAATAAAACAGCAGGTGGTGCTCCTTTTAGCCAGCTTATACACGCAGATGAATTTATTGAGCTACTTCTGGAGTATTTTGGTTTATACTTAATGCAGATATGCGAAGGTCAGGATTTATTTCTATTTGTGGTTTTCCTTCCAAGGCATTGGAAAATGCATAATTCTTTTTTTTTTTTTCATTCTTAATAAGCTTTAATGTTATAGAACTGGTAAACTACTGTGTGAATTGTTCAGTCACACAATTTTGAATCTCATTGCATATACGGAACAGAGCCTGGATTAATTTAAGACTTGAAAACACTGAGGGACAAGGACGCTAAGGAAATAGTTTCAGCACAAAAACATTCAATATATTGCAGCTCTGTTGCAGTTGCAGAGAATGACAAATTACCAATTCACTAGACCAGGTCCTACTTACACAATAAAAGCAACAAAACAACCTCATTTGTAATTATGTGGAGGGAGACACCCAGAACAATATGGTATGCTTACAGATCCAGAATACAAGGTGCCAAGAAATGGATATGAAGCAAACAGACACAAGTAGCGAAGAAACATTCATTTACGGATTCGTAAAAATAGTTAATAGTCTGCAAGGTACAGCATCACAATGACATTACAGCATAGGAAAACACCAGAGATGAGAATTAGTTGTAGCCAAGCAACACCACCGTAGATTATGAAATGAAAAGACACGCAATGCACAAATTATTTCACACAACATAATGCTGGTAAAAGACGAAGGGAGTGGTCCGACCAAGGAAATAATATTCATCCCGATAGAAAAATCCATGTATGACAGCAAATTGTGAGAATAGATATGGCTGAACTTGTGGCAGGAAGAGTGCAGATTGCAGAGTGTTAGGACTTGCAGATAAGGACCCAGGTGCAGACCAAATGCAGTTGGCAAAAAAAAGAATTTATTATTTCTCTCCAGAGCAGACAGGTCAAAAAAGGCCAAACTTAGGAATCAAAAATGTAAGCACAAAAAATCCAAACACAGAAAGTCACTTTAAACAGAGAAATAAAAATATTCTCAAATCCAAACTCAGAAAATTACTTTAAATAGAGAACCAAAAATATTCAGGCAGAGCACAAGAGGGCAGAGCAAAAACAGGCAGCGCAAAAACAGGCATAATATCTCACCAGACTCTTGGGTACGATCTGACAAGATCTGAACTTAAGGGATGAACTTAAATAGCAGAGGGGAACAACTCATTGGCAGGGAGAAAACAAGGGACAGGGAGCAATCAATCAGAACAACGAGCAGGCTAATGAACAGAGCAGGTGTGGCAGACAGAGGCAGGTGAGGGCGGGGTTCAGGACAAAAGAAACAAAAGCACATGGCAAATGCAAACAAAAACACAGACAATACTACAACAGTCCAGTAGGGCGGCCAGAGTCCATACAGAATACTAACAGCAGAGTATGCAAAGCCAAAACTGCATCGAAACGTCATTTCATAACTTTTTCCATTCAGAAGAGTGTAAAATAAGGATATATTTCAAAATGAATGAAAAATGGCGAGTATTAAAAAAACTATATACAGTCTATGTAAAACACTGGGATAAAGCAATCAGCACCTTAAACAACGTTAAGGGTTCGAATCCTGACAGGGGGTCTTTCTGTGTGAATTTTTCATCTCTTATCCCCTCTACTGACCTCCCAGTCTCTCACCTTCTCCAATACAATTCACTTGTAGGTGGTACATTTTGGGAGGAGTTTAAGAGGGAGGTGGGGTGGTGAGGCAGTTCAGACCACACCCATATAATCCTGACATCCAGAATTTATGTCTGACTTGAAATGAGTGTTATTAGAGTCAATTACAATACTTTGAATGGATATTTAAGAGTCAGCTTAATTACCTTATTGCTTACCTGTTTAGTGATGTGCAAATCACATCCAAGTTGTAACTTTGACTCATTGTGACTGTGTAGTTAATCGGATGTAGATATTTACTACCTAGCACAGACAGAATTTCAAGTGCAATTCTATAGTAAATCTGGCCCTGAATGTCAAAATTTACAGTTTACAATTTGAATTACAAGGTTTGGTCCTTGGTACACTGCAGTAATAAAAAGCTAATTTCTAGACTATATACTGTACAATTCATATAAATTAACCAAAGGGCTTCTAGCATTTGCAATAACATGTAGTAATAGCATAAGTATGCAAAATTTTGTTAAACATACATTGGGGTCCAAGAGACCACGAGTGAAATGCTTCTATTTTTGCATTCTTTTGTAATTGAATACAAATGTTTCCATCACTAATTATATTATCAGTATGAAAGTTTGAGTGATAAGTTGAATCTTTGAAAAAATTATATTAATTTGGTATGTCGACCTTGTGCTTTAATGGCAACGTGCAAAGCCTGATGAGTCATGTTATGCCAACATTATTTGACAATGTTCCAAAGAGCATCTTATGATGTTACTGAATGCTTGGCTTTTGTCAGTCTTGAAGTGCCCCCATGAATGTTCAGTGGGGATGAGGTCAGGTGATTTTGGATTGTCCAGCATGCTTTTCTTTGGTCTTCGAGTAGTTCTTGCAAAGCTTTGAAGTGATTTTCATTTGAAAGTTACATGAAAAATAACCCCAGATTTTCTATGTGGTCTCAGACCTTTTGGACCTCTGAATATGTTATATAAGGGCCATGTAAAATATATTTGGTAGAATGTACTTTATTAAAAGGGAAGTTCACTCATAAAAAAATAACAAAAAATGTGAATGTTCTTGTTTTTAATTTGTACATTTACTACAGGCATACAGTATTTAAAAAAATGCATGATGAGGCAGGATTATGACACATATCATTAATCAGTAAGCCAATCATTTTTAAAGAGCTGCGCTTGTCCTTGATTAGTGGCTCAGCTATGTTTATTCACTGTCGCAGAACATCTAATTAAATGTATTTTTTCCTTTTTATCAGGTTTTCTGAGCACAGGGGACCAGGCTGCAAAAGGCAACTACGGGCTGCTTGACCAAATTCAAGCACTGCGATGGATCAAAGAAAACATCCAGGCTTTCAAAGGGGATCCCAAGAGGGTCACCATATTTGGGTCTGGTGCTGGAGCCTCCTGTGTGAGCTTATTGACACTCTCCCACTACTCAGAAGGTATGCATGAAGAATTTAGCATTAAAGAGCTTCTGGAGCCAGTAATAGCACCCACTGTAATGTATTACCTCCTTGTAGTAACCAGTAACTATGTAGTAATCCTTCCAGACAATCTGTGCATCTTGACTGTCATTGGCACAACGTTGGGCCTCATGTTGACAAACGCCAATAACAGACTCCAAAGGCAATCAAAAGCCTAGAATCAAGACTAGATACTGAAAGCTTTATTAAACCTGCACCAAGGAAACTATTGAATCATGCCTGACTACTCAGAAGCATGTGAGACGCCAACTGTCCAATTACTTTTGGTCCCCTTAGTAGGTTCCAGAATTATTAGAATCCTTAATGAAAATGGAGAAATAAGACTTCACTCCACCTCGCATCGTGCCGAACCACCCTGCTAGCAGTGGCGATATCCACAATACACCACTGGTGTTCTCCATCAAGGTATCAGCACAGATCGTTGACTACATGCTACAGCCCTGTAGTTTATATTCAGTTTGCAATTGCTCATTCAATTATTTGCATAGCATTAACATGGTACCATATTATTATTAACAGATACAAAATGAATTGTATATATTACATACAGCATTATAAAATGTATTCCTATCATTGAGTGACTGTGAATCCACAGTAGTTAGCCATAACTTTGTTTAATTTGTCAATTACTTTTGGGCAAATGTTAATAATTATCTATAGGCCCATATACGTACATGCTGGAGGCTATATATCTGTTGCTACACCAGAAGGACATGCAGTAGGCCTATATGAATGACATCACAGCAATATACACTATACTCTACAACATACATTTTATTGCACAATCTATCAATTAATCACACTAGTTAATCATAAAAATTGTATGTTATGTACTGACAGTTTGTGGGGAAGCTATGTTGAAACAGTGATACAAGATACGTGGTCCCAAAGAGGACACATTGGACTTGTTGGTAATAAATCATGCTTTAGAAAAGTGTAAAATAAGTTTATATGCAAAATTTCCAATACATGTTACAGTGCGCTACTATAAGATTTGAATTGATTGAGATGTTTGAATCTTGAACAATCTGCCCAGTGGTCAGCACATGTTGTTTGAAGTAGAAATTGTACATGGCTGTGGCATATTGTCAGAGATCTGTGCTGATGGAGAGCAGGCCGATGTTAGCGTTAGGGGTGATTCATTTCATTTCCTGTCTTTTGAGGCTTTCATCAAATGCAAACATTTAATTTAAAACATAGTTTTTGTGATTAATAATCTGTATGTTATGTTCAAACATATAGGGAAACAATTTTGAATGGCACTCACCAAGCACTTGGTTAGATTTATTTAGACTTCTACTACTGTAGCCTATCCACTTAGTTACTGTCACCTTCCAGTCAGCTTTGACTAGTCTGGTCATCTCTCATTAGCAAGGCGTTTCTGTCTGCAGAACTGCTGCTCACTGGATTTTTTTTTATTTTTGTTTAATAGAGAGGGAGAGAAAGAGAGAGAGAAAGAGAGAAAGAGAGAGAGAGAATGATTTCAGGAGGCAATGTCTCCCTTTCAGTGTTGAGTGAGTCAACTTCAGTGTGCCGATTGGAAGTCCGATGGAAGTCCAATGTAACAATTCATGACAAAGTACATGACACAAATTTGATTCTAAGAGATAATAACAACATGTGTATACAATTTCACTGAAGCATGAAATACTGTTACAGTCACTGGATTTTGATATGATTTGGTGGGTGGAGCGTGCATGTGCAGATAGCAGTAAGTGCCTGGCATTATATGACCCATTTTTATAAAAATGTCCTAAAGCTTTCTGGAATCTGTGTATCATTGGTTATGGTGTTATGTTTGAGTGATTTGCTGCCCTTCAGTTCAATAAACAGGGCAATGTTCTGATAACAGCAACAGTATCTCTAAAGTGATGAAAGAATGTTTGCTCGCTAGCTACTTTTGAAATAGAAAAGAAAAAAAACATTGCATATTGCTCACTAAAATTAACAGACCTTCTTTGTTGCTTTAGTAATCTTATCCCCATGAATGTATGCACACACTATGATTCAGCTTTAACTAGGTGTCAACAATATTGTGAATGTGATATATTTTCTTAAAAATGACTGAACTGTGCATTTCTGTAATCATAATGTGCATGAATGGGGCGACATGGCTCAGGCAGTAAGAGCAGTCATCTGGCAGTCGGAGGGTTGTCCGTTCGATCCCCCGCCCGGGCTGTGTCAAAGCGTCCCTGAGCAAGACACCTAACCCCTAAATGCTCCTGACGAGCTGGTTGGGTCCTTGCATGGCAGCCAATCGCCGTTGGTGTGTGAGTGTGTGTATGAATGGGTGAATGAGAAGCATCAATTGTACAGTGCTTTGGATAAAGGCGCTATATAAATGCCAACCATTTACCATTTACCATGAAAGACTGTATAGTGTAGCTAGCCTAATCGCTGGCTTACGGAGTAGCTGGTCTACAGAATCATTCCCCTCATTTAAAAGTAAAAGATGCCTTTAGTAACATAGCCTATTTAATTCACACTGGCACGGTTGGTTCTGTAGCTAGTTTGTGAGATTGATTTGCTAGTTTAGCCCCTGTTTTGAATATGATTCAGTAGTTGGCTAGATAGCTTTCGATGATAACAGATCTGCTATGTAGGACTAGATGTTAATATCCCTTACTTGCACATGTGAGACATACTGCTGCCTAAACCCTGCAGGGTGGTCAAGTGAGAGAAGGCATCTTCTGGGTCATCAAGTGCCCTCTTTCCTCGATGTTTCGCCCACGACACCTCCAGAGGGTCCAGCAGTGAATCCCGGGCTCACCCCCTAGATGTCATCTACTCACTTGAGGGCCCAGGTGGAGTCTCTTCATCCAGAGCCACTGACTACTCTTTTCAGCAGTTCTGGAGAGGTCTTTGACTGCTTGCTGGTGGGCCTTCCCTCGCAAGGTCTGGTCTGAGTTTGGTTGACACAATCTCAGCTGAGAAGCAGAGCCTCTGGCCTAAGTCTACCACCATCTTCCAATCGTGTGCCCCGCCTAGCCGCCTGGTGTCTGGTCTTGATGCAGCGAGTCTGGCTTGCCCCTCACCTTCCCGGACAAATGCTGTTGCCAGCCAGCAGGATGAAGGGGGAGGAAGGGCATTGACACCGCCCTGCTGCGGGACAGCGTAGCACCTGGTTGTACCACCAGGTATATCGGCCTTGAGTGAGGCTGGTCTTGCAGCCCACCAGGATGTGTTTTAGTGTTGCTGGAGTTGGGCAAAGGGAGCATGTGGTGTTTCCTCCATACAACTGGCTGATATTCTTGGTGCAGCCTTGCTGGTGAAGCTTGCTCTGAATGTGTCCATTTCTCACAGCTCTTTCCAGGAGGTCTTCATCTTCTCCACTTCCTCCCATCTTAACCATTGCCCTTGCCTTGCCTGAGTGATGGCCTTTTCGCACCTTGCTGCCTCCTCCAGCTGGTGTATAGTAGCCTTGTTCCAGGCCTTGTTCCAGGCTGGTGTGCTGGTCCCAAGGCCAAGACCACTCCTCCTTGCTGCACTCGGCCCATGATGTCCTTGTGCTTGAGCGCTGCCTTTGCCTCCTTGGTTGCTTCTGATGGGGTCCATTTCCTCCAAGTAGCCAGGATGGGGGCAGCTTGGGCAACAAATGGATCACTCGACTCATTAGCATTATCTCCAGTCTTACTTTGGTGCACTTGTACTCCTCTGAGAGACTGGAAATGGGTAGCTCTAGGACTCCTTTGCCATAGAGTGCTGCTGAGGCATCTGGGAAGACCAAGCCGCTTCCTTGTGTATGAGCTGATCATTCTCTCCAGCTTTTCCATCTTCAAGATTGGAGCTTCATATAGGGTTAGTGGCCACATGAGGCGTGGAAGGAGCCAAAATTGCATACAACAGAGCTTCAACTTGCCAGGAAGTGTGGTTCTAACAAACATGCTATGAGCCCATTTGACCTAAAATCAAACTGAATCTTAATGCTAACTAGGTAACTTGAGTGACAGGGAATCATAGTTACACCCTTGTCTTAATCAGGTAGTCACAGTAACATCTGAAACAAATGTTTATATAAGAATTGTCCTTTTTGTTGGTAAGCCGTTGTATAAGTGGCATAATGACCTTGGGTCTGGCTGTAATGTAAAACTTGCGGGACATTTCTGCCAACTCATAGGTGTCAGGGAGCAGGTAACAAATTCCGGGAGACTACCAGACCTTCCGGGTGAGATGGGATGCCTGAAGTAGGCTTGTGGCAGTATTCGGTTTAACCGGTGGCATACGGTGCTATTGACCCACCGCCAATACTGGTATTTTGGAATTGCGATTTAAAAATAAAATAAAAATACAATTAAATCAACATTGAAGTTATTATAAGAATTATGTGAATATGTGAATTATATTCACAAAATGCCCAATACCATATGAATAAAATATTTTTTGCATCACAAAATTGTGCATTTTTTATCATCATTATTTAAAATTGTGGATGTAGTTTACTCTTAGTTCTCAGCACTGACACTTGGAGAATATTCCTGGAAAAGGATGCGGCAATTGTGTCATTTAAACAATGCTGAAGCACATGTTTTGATAAAGGTAGGTTGTGCTAAAAGCGCACATGGTAGTTAAGAATGGTGCATACTTTTCTTTGTTATTTGAAGCAACTAGGGGTTAAAACCGCAAGATTTTGCCACTCTATCTCTCTCTCTCTCACCCACACGCAGACACACTTTATTCAGGTTAGTTAGCTGAGCAGTTGCAGTACATGCAATGGCATTGTCCAATCACCTCTTTTTTTGGGAGGGGGGGTGGGGTATTGACCAAGAAATTTATGTCAAGCCCTGTATTTCGCCTGAGCTATTCCCTCTGTAATTTGGACTGTCCAATTCAATTTGTATTTACAGCTGTAGCAATCTCTGCAACCGATTTCAGTCCAGCAGGGAGAGTTTCAGATTTCACGTGTGTAGACATCCATCCACACCGCAGCCCACAGGCACAGCTTGAATTGACCTGGGAAGTTAATGGGCAGCTTTGACAAGCAAACTCTCAGCACCCAAAAGACCAGCGGGGACTGCTGGCGGATTGAACTCTCCTGTCCATGGATGACACTATCTCCAATTGTGCACCACCCCTGCAGGGCTGCCAGCCACGGTTGGCACTGGCACAGTCCAGATTAAATCCATGACAATTGAATACACGGAATACATCGATGTATACCTTAATAAGGACATTAATCATTGTATTGAATTATTTCAACAGAATAATAATTTTGGACCCATGCTTTATATGTCATTTCTACTGTTTAAAGTAGCTTTTGAATTTGAATGTTTCATAATTGTATTTGTGTACAGGTGATTAAGAATATAATTTATCGCTCCAACAATATGCAGAACCCAGAGATGATTCAGGCGGTAATGCTCAGTGTAATATCACGTGTGTCACAAATCACTAAAGTGTATGTCTGTTTATGGGTGTGGATGAGTGAATACAAATGATGTTAAACTTGTGTCATCTGCTTGTTAATTAATTACCGCTTGTTTTTCTCAGATCTTTTCCAGAAAGCCATCATTCAGAGTGGAACAGCACTTTCCAGTTGGGCAGTTAACTACCAGCCCGCCAAATACACGCGGATGCTGGCGGAGAAGGTTGGCTGCAACATGCTGGACACCAGCGACTTGGTTGAATGCCTTCAGAACAAGAACTACAAGGAGCTCATCGAACAGAATATCACACCTGCCAAGTACCACATTGCTTTTGGGCCTGTCATCGATGGAGACGTAATACCGGACGACCCGCAGATCCTGATGGAGCAGGGGGAGTTTCTGAATTACGATATCATGCTTGGCGTCAACCAGGGGGAGGGATTTAAATTTGTGGATGGCATTGTTGACAGCGAAGATGGTGTTTCAGCCAACGATTTTGATTTTGCTGTGTCTGATTTTGTCGATCACTTGTACGGGTACCCAGAGGGGAAGGACACCCTTCGAGAGACCATCAAGTTCATGTATACAGACTGGGCCGACAAGGAGAACCCCGAGACTCGCAGGAAGACACTGGTGGCGCTTTTCACTGACCACCAGTGGGTGGCACCAGCGGTAGCCACCGCAGACCTTCATGCTCAGTATGGCTCACCCACTTACTTCTATGCCTTTTACCATCACTGCCAAAGTGACATGAAGCCCAGCTGGGCAGACTCGGCCCATGGAGATGAGGTCCCTTATGTGTTTGGCATCCCAATGATTGGGCCCACAGATCTCTTCAACTGCAATTTCTCCAAGAATGATGTTATGCTGAGTGCTGTAGTCATGACGTATTGGACTAACTTTGCCAAAACTGGGTAAGTGCAATTATATTTTACTTACTGTGAATTCTGATGTGAGAACATACCAGGTACAAGGAAAAAAATAAAATAAAATCGAGTAAATAAATTTGTTTCAAGTTATGGCATGACATTGTATATAAAGAACGATGAGTCATCATCATAATATTCCACGTCTATATTGAACACACCTATTAAACATTCACAGTGCTGGTTGAAAAAGTAAGTGATTTACCAACTGGTCAAACCACCTTTGGCAGCAGTAACCTCAAACAAGGATCTGCGGCTCAGACCTGCAGAACTTTCAGGAGGAATTGTGGACAATTCTGCCTTACAGAACTGTTTCAGCTCAGCTATATTCTTAGGATTTCTGGTATGAACGGCACTCTTCAGTAGTAGATTTACTTCAGGTTAGGGTCATTGTCCTGCTGCATCACCCAACTTCTACTGAGCTTCAACTGGCAGACCGCCACCCTTCCCGAACAATTCAACCTTAGTTGCATCAGTCCACAAAACATTTTCCTAGTAGCACTGTGGAGTGTCAAGGTGCGCATCGCTGTTATTTTTTCAGTGTCTTCCTCTGTGGTGTCTTGCCATGGACACCATGCATGTTCAATATTTTTCATATGGTAGACTCATGAACATGAGATGTTAACCAGTTCAAATGATTCCTTCAATCCTTTAGCTGTTACTCTAGGGTTCTTTTTTACCTGATTGAACATTCTGCATTGTGCCTTTGGAGTCATCTTGGCTGGGTGCCCACTTCAAGGGAGTAGCTATAGTACTGAATCATCTCCATTTATAGTCAATTTGTCTAACTGTGGACTGATGAATATTTAAACACTTTGAGATAACTTTGCAACCAAAACAACAATTCTTGATTGTAGGTCTGAGATTTTTTGTTGTTTGTTTGTGCTAAGTCATTAGCCTAGGGGTTCACATACTTTGTCCAACCTACACTGTGAATGTTTGAATTATGTATTTAATATGGACAAGAACAATATGATCATTTGTGTTGTAAACATATTGTTCATTATTGTAACTTAGATGAATATCACACTATATTTTTTCTTGCCACTGTATTTACTGTGCATATGAGTGAATGAGTCCATAACAAAATATATAGAAACCCTACCCCTGTCCCCTACCCCTTGGTTGCAATGAGGGCTGGTTGAAATGCCTCTATGAACTGTGCACAATTCTGATCATGATGCAGTAGGGAAGATATGGAAGGAGCCAAGCAGCTGCCCAGAAAATGGGAGAAACTCTATAAAATTAACCAATTAGCTGCACAAGTAGCGGGGTGCAGATCAACACAGGAAACCTCATGATGTGTACCGTATGACAAAATAAGTGTAAAAGTCTGAAAACATCCAAAAATTTGAGGGGGCACATGCCCCTTCAGCTTGAATGGGCACAATGCTTTTGTATCTCAAACAAGTGGCACATGTCCAATTGATTCAAGCACAGCAGACAATGTATTGACAGCTTGCATTGGTGTGCAGACTGGTAGTAACATTTGTAGTGCTTCTTCTGCCAAGATATTTGACAGACGTGCAGCCAAAATGATTTCACCTCTTGAAGTCGGTGCTTTTTTTGAAAACCATCCAGAGCTCAAAATTCCAATGTGATCCACACCATTGAACACTACAAAACAGATTAGAAAGTCAAGAACCGTTTAACTGCCAATGTCTGCAGTGTTTAGAAGGAAGCAGACATGTTAATAAGCAGGATGTTAAAGCAGTGTCCATCAAATTATGATAATTCCTAAGACTTGTTGTACATGCAAAATACATCTGTTTTAAATATGGCTTTTTTCATTATCTTACAAATTACATAACATCTCTGAATGTTTAGAATTTATGTTCCTTTATGTCACATTCTTTACATCATTCTTAGTGGAAAACAGCATCTGAGTTCTGGGACACAGAGGTAACAGTCATATGTATTGTCAATAGAAACAAGAAAAGCAATCACAAATGAATGGTGCAAAACAGCTCAGAAATCTGTTCATTGTGAATGTACATTCAAATTAGACTGTTTGCATAGCTTGATGCCATTCTGATAACTGCAATGTTCTCTGTTGTGGCTGAGTATCATCCTAGGCTATATGTTTGGTATAGTACAGTGAAGCATTCTCGTGGTCTGGAATGAAATCCTGATTGAGTCTGTGATAATTTGCTGGGATAATGCACAATTGGCCGTAGCATACCCGGGGGAGGGGCTGATTTCAGCCAGCAGTGTTGGACGCCACATTGTGCAAGTCTGTCTGCACCAGCTGTGCATTAAATGTAGTCCACCACCAATTAAATGGCTTCATATCTCAGCTGAAGGAGCTTGTATGTCTTCATTAGATTCTCAACTATTGATTTGTGATTTGAAATTTTACATTAACATGGAATACATACACATGGCTATTTACTGAGATGAAGGTGTATGTAATTTTGCTGAAAATTCAAGAAGGTGTACTGAGCAGCAGTATTAAATATTAACATTTCTCAGACATTTTAGACATTCAGACAGCCTTGTTACTTGTAACTTGCTGATGATCTCTTACAATAACTAGAATTGTAACTGATTTGGTTGGCCAGCTTTATGGTATTAAAGGTACAATAGGTCATTTCGGACTTCGTTCAAGAGAAGAATTGCAGCAACAAACACCCTCAAACCAAAACACTGTTCCATCCACCCCCCCTTCTCTGCAAACATGCTGATGTTGAAACCCCATTGGCTGTGGCAAATGGAACCAATTTTCAGCCAATGAGCTTGAATTATTGTACAGCGGTACAATGTTATGGAACAGTGTTGGTGCGTCGACTGTATATTTTGAAACCCAAATTTAAACATATATATTATTATATATTATATACATATATATAAACACAGGACAGGCAGAGGGCGAGTCAACAACTTTTTCAATGATGGGAAGGGATTTACAATGGTCTTGTAACAATGTATTAACACAAGAATATATCCATCAAAAAAGATATAGTTTGATTAAATATATTTCACTATAACTTTATTCAAGAAGGTTGATGTATGTATCTTCCATCCCAAATTATCTCAATACATGCTGTGCATACTGTATATCGGCTATTGCATAAATACAGTTTTCCCCATCATGCTGACAAAGCAATCACAATGGTTCCCTTTACCATTCTCTGTACATTTAGCCATTGACAAATCTTCTGATGTGACTTGATGTCTGTTGTTAGAGAAACAGAAGGACTCTCCTGCTGTGTGGGAGAATGTTCTCAGCTGATGTCTGTTTTGCGCACAGGCTAATGGTAAAAATGGTTAAAGACGTCACAGTGGACATGGTGAAGTAGAAGCCACTGCCTTCAGCGTGAGAACAAAGAACGGCGTGAGACAGGCACTGGTGTCTCTGAGCGACACGGTGATGATGCCTATTAGAGCATTCACTGGGACCATTTATATTGTATTTCTGATGTCAAGAACAGAACTCCAGTTCAAGCTAGTACTGTGTGGCTCAATCAGATTCTTTCGGGAGGTTTTTCTTTGGTACACCCTGCATGCAGACACAATCATGGAAAGATGAAAATATCATTTTGGAAAGATAATAAGAGGCAGCATCATAATAATCAGTATGTGACTAAAAATTGTATGATAAAATGCTACACATCATCTGCTTTTGAAAATTAAAGCATCTCAAACTAAGTAAATGGCATAAAAGATAAAGTTTTTGTGTTTCAATTACAGAGAAAGCAAAAGCTATTTACCATGAAAAAAGCTAAAAGGATACACAAACTGAACTGTGAGGTTAAAGTTTGGTAGGGATGTTTCTTGTTGTGACACAAAAGACACGAGAGGCTTTGAATTGGAGCAGCTGTCTGAGATGCATAGACAGCTTCTGAATACCCAGATCAACAGACTCCACTGCTTGTTTATGAAGAAATTATCTGTCAGTGTTTTTGAAATGCATGTTTGTGAGTGAGTCTCATTATGCTACTCCCTCATAAACTTTCTCCAAAGTCATTCAATATTAGATCAACCCAACTTAGATAGAGGGAGACGTGTGAGTTTATTAATTTATACATGGAGAAAATGACTTATTTTTGTTTAATTCCCACCCTTTGTGCGAGTGGTAATAATAAAGGGAATCTATGTATCGTACAATAAAGAAGAGCGTATCAGAAGCTACTTTTGGGTTCATACCTGTTTGGTTGACCAGTCAGTCCATAATTTTGTATCTCTGCGGTTCTATTGTAGATTCTTTTTCATAAATTATACCTGTTGACCATCGTACCCAAATCACCTCACCTGTTGGGAAAAAGAATAACGACTCTCAATAAAAAAGGCTGTGTGTAATAATGCAGTCTAAAAGTATAAATCCACCCTCTCACATTGGCAAGTGTAACACTGCTTATCAGCTTTACCCAATGTGGCCTGTCACAAAAAAACAGCAGTGTCCATTGCAAATGTTCAATTATTGTTGGTGGGGATAGTGGCGTCTTTGGTTTAATTAACATTAGTTAGCTGGCCAGCAGAATTTGTCAGCAGCATTAATACCCATTACTAGCAATGTATGTAAAATATTACAGTAAGTAACATTTGGAGATTACATTTTCTTTACTATACCTTTGTCCTCCCTCCTGATTTCAAAACATTAATCAATAAATAAATAAATAAAATAAATTGCACCTACGATGACTGTATTGTTGTTTAGAACAGCCCTTCATGTGTATTTTACTAGTTATGGATGTGATGCTTTAACTTGTGGAAGAACCTATGCACTTGTCGCTTTGGATTAAAAGTGTCTGCCAAATGACTAAAATGTAAATATAAATGACATTTACTTTAATATTGTCTGTAGAGTTCTCAGGCACAGAGAATGCCCTCCTTATGGAAGATTCTCAATTACGTCAGAAGTGGACTGTTGCTTGAGTGTGCCTGGAAGTGTGAAATAGGCTAATTGCTATCTTTTGTCTCAGTGATAATTGGAAAAACACTTGTCACTGTTAACAGGAAATGATTAATTACAAATGTTCTTAAGACAACAGTATACATTTTATACGCACAATTTCAATACATATTTACGAGATATGGTTATGCAGTTATGCATTTTTTAGAATATTATTTAGAATATATCAACAATATCACATTCACGATTCTCTTGTACATTTATTAAAATCTCCCTCTTCACCTAAAATAAATCTGAAGGTTGGAGTTTACCCACCAAGAAAGCATTGTGTTTGTTTTTTGTCCCCTGTTAGCCTATTATATAATAATAATAATAATAATAATAATAATAATAATAATAATAATAATAATAATAGTAATAATAATAATAATAATAATAATGTACTTTAAACTCGATAGCATCATAGGTCAAGCCATTAAAATGATTTGTGACTCTTTGCGTGATGGTCAAGTGACTTAGCTGTAGATCCTCTTGAAGTCCAGTTCCAGGTTTGTGATGCTACACTATGGCTTTTTTTTCTTTTTCTTTTTTTTATATCTGAGCTGCTCTTGTCATATATTAAAACCTTCACAGGCATCATCTGCTCATTGGGAATTAACATTCCTGTCAGAGCAGAGCTTGACTGTAGAAAAGGTTTGATTAAGAATACAGGAAAAGGAGTGGAGCACTGCAATGTAAGCATTATGATAAAGCAGCTGAATATGTTAAATTAATGTAGAACCAAACCAAATGCATTACAAGCAGCGAATATATACTTTTATGTGCAATCTATGTGCTCTATCTAAGGACTTCTCCTCATCTAAATAATTACACTATATCAGAAATGGAGGAAGCTATTAAATCTAAGAAGAACAATATTGGACTTATCTGGAACACAGTATGTTTGCGCAGTGTACATCCCCGAATACTATATGTTTGGCAAAGATTTTTCCTGGGACATGTAATCTGAACATAAAAGGCTAGTCTGTTGTTTTACATACATCTCCTTTCTTGAGCAGCATGTCAGAACCGTCCAGTAACAGCGTAGGGATAGTCGTGCTTTACTTGAAAACTCTGAGTCTAGAAGGTAATTTGAGACAGCCCGGCAGTCCCCTGTCATGTTCCTGTGTTAAGCCCATGAAGAGCTTCAGACAGCTACTGCAGGGTGAGCTTTTCATTCAGTAGCTTCTTTACTACTTCTTCAAGCGGATGAAGCTGATGAAGCCACGGAAGGAAATCTGGCGTCTCCACCAGCTCCTCCACAGCTGCTCTCTATAGATAGCAAAGGAGTCTGCTTTATGCAGATCATTTTTTGCGTAGCCAAAACTTCTGCAGGCATTTACTTTTTTCCGGTTCAGGTCTTCATACAACCGATCACTGTATTGATATTTGAATTGATTAAATTATTATATACAGAGGTAGACACACAGATACAGAGGTTTTCCCCATGGATAAGCTTGTTTCACAGCAGAAGTGTAATATATAGTAAAATAAATGTTAGACTATGCAGAAAATTATGTAAATCAGAGTTAGGAAAAATAAAAAAATTGGAAAAATACATTATTGGTTTGTAACCATGCGGTAGATATGGTAGGCAAATGAAAAGTATTTTTAGCATGAGAAAAGATCGTCTCTGGATTCATCCGTACTCAGCAGTCTTCCTGTCACTGACACACAAACTCCAGCACGGGCCCCTCCCCACGATCGCACTGCCAGTGCCGCCCCAGGAGTGAACAATATCAATCCACACATTATTGACATTCTGCTTCTATCTACAGGGCAGGGCTCCAGTCCAGCATGTGTGTTATGTTACAGCAGGTTGCTTCCACCTTCAGTAATGGTTTAAAGGATGTTTTTGTCATGCACTTGTCTCTCTGATGGTCAATGAAATTGCATCATAAAAATCAAGTGACTGCAATTTTGTTTTCACAGTGATACTTACAATATCATTGCCGGTATTGAGTGATGATATGTGGCAGAATTTATCCATCATTTCAATTTGAAATGGTTTTCATTATATGGAGTATTATCTTGTGTATTTCTTTTCCATTTTATTTTTAACAGCCTAATTTTAGCCTGAATAGGGTAGGCACAACCTTCCTTGAATCAATGATCAACCTTTGTTTGATGTCCTGTTATTTTTCTTGTTGCAAAACTAAAGTCTGATGTAACTACAGTACAGTTTCTCACTGAATTATTATACTGTAAATTATGCTTCTTATACTGTATGCCTTTTAATGTTAACCTTGGGGATTTAAACTCTTTAAAAATGAATATTTGTCCAAGCAGTGAAATGTTTCTCATTAAAATATTATTCAACATTTACATTAATGGTAATGTTAATTAATCAATTCATTCATTTATAAAAATAAGTTTCATTAAAGGGCTCTGGAGGCAATTGTGCTCATGGTGTGTGAAGGAAAATGCGCTGCACATGCACATTTTGCATGTATTTTGTTTCGGTTACTGGATTTCAGAACATTTATTATTTTGTATAAAGTAAAAAAAAAAAAAGTATAAATGAAAAAAAAAGTTCTAAATACTTAATACAAAACAACAAGGGCTATATTGATGTCATATTGGTTGCATACTGTTTGTCTAAAACATATTCTGCATCTGTATCTATTACTAAATATATATTTATTTTTCATTTTAGAGACCCAAACCAGCCAGTACCCCAGGACACAAAATTCATCCACACAAAACCAAACCGTTTTGAAGAGGTGGCCTGGTCCAAGTACAACCCGAAGGACCAGCTTTACCTGCACATCGGCCTGAAGCCAAGGGTCCGAGATCATTACAGGGCTACCAAGGTGGCCTTCTGGCTGGAGCTGGTGCCACACTTGCACAATATAAACGAACTGTTCCAGTACGTATCGACCACCACCAAGATCCCTCCTCAGGATACCACTCCCTTCTCATACACCAAGCGTTTCCAGGGGAAGACATGGCCGTCTACCACCCGTCACCCCGTGGTCCCTCCGGCTAATACCAAGCAGGTGACCGACCAGCAGAAGACGGTGGACCCAGCCGACTCTGCGGTCGTCATTGAGAACAAGCGCGACTACTCCACCGAGCTGAGCGTCACCATCGCGGTGGGGGCCTCCCTGCTTTTCCTCAACATCCTGGCCTTCGCTGCCCTCTACTACAAGAAGGACAAGCGTCGGCACGAGTCCAACCGCCGGCCCAGCCCGCAGAGGAACGCCACTGCCAACGACATCGCCCACATCCAGAACGACGAGATCATGTCCATGCAGATGAAGCAGCTGGAGCACGATCACGAGTGTGAGTCCCTGCAGGTGCACGACACGCTCCGCCTGACGTGCCCGCCAGACTACGCCCTCACGCTGCGACGCTCCCCTGACGACATCCCGCTCATGACGCCCAACACCATCACCATGATCCCCAACTCTCTCGCCACCATGCAGCCCCTACACTCCTTCAACACCTTTAGCGGCAGCCAGAACAGCACCAACCTCCCCCACGGACACTCCACTACACGTGTATAGCTTTGCACAGAGCTACTGCTAAGGCCACAATAAAAAAAGTATAAAAAATCAACAATTTACAATAACAAAATCGTTTGAAGAAGAGAAGAAAAACTTTCCAGTGGAGACTGATTACAGAAGATATTATTTTGTTACCAAGCATTCTTAAAAATTAAATACTGGCATCTGAACTTGACTAAACCTGTCAAATGTGAAAAGTGAATGTCACAATAGTAATACCACATAACTTTCTAGAAGGGTCAAACAAGCAGAACAACAACCACAATACAAATATTTGACTTTAAAGTGTTTTGTTCCACAACACTGATGTACTGAGAATACATATGATGTGTATTTTTCTTTGGAGCAAGTGACCATTAGGTCATGCTCAAGGCTGAAAAGAAAGGTTTTCCAAATAAAAGCAAGGGAGCCTTGGGCTAATTAGTGAAATGTTGGTGATCAGAGTCAAATATCCCAGCCTGAATTGTAAATAAAAAAACTTTGTAAAAAAAAAAAGATAATTAAAAAAATGTAAATAGTTGTGAGTACAACAAATACAAAAAAATGCTTTTACTGGTGTTTCAGTTGAAATATGGCTTTTAAGGAACTTGTGCTTTTCCCTTAAAATTAAATATTGATTTTTATTTTAAATATAAAAATAGCATAATTCATTGTTTTGAAAGAAAATAAGCTAATTATTTAAATTTGTTTAAAAGCATATATCCTACAAAACATTTTTTATTTCATTTTATTGTTTTTACATCCATAGCTTTATAAGCTGCATTTCCAGAAATACAGTGGGCTCCAGATTTATTGGCACCCTTACTAAAAATGGAGAAAAAAGGCTGCATATAATAAACAACATAGATTTAAAATACAAGAACTATATAATTTTATTTCACTACATTTACATATTACTAATTTTAGTACTATACCTTTTTCTGAAAACCACAGGTGCCATCATTTTTGGCACCCCTAACAATTATTGCAAATAAAATCAAAACCAAGTGAAATTGGAAATACAATTGTACTTAATTTAGATAAACTCTTTATAATTTATACCTTTAGAATTTAGTATAAAGGAACTATATTGTGTCATCCCATCACTTCCTGTTTCAAATGAGGATAAGAAGCATGCAAACTCCCTGTCAGCCATTAGCATGGGAAAAGCAAGAGAACTGTCAATTCAGGTGGTAATTGACAGTCACTTGTTGGGTTTGGATTACAAAAAACATACCATTTAGCACTGTAAGGGCAATAATAAAAAGGTGTAAAACATAAGAAATGGCTGCAAACTTGCCATGGAGAGGATGCAAATGCACACTGTCCTCACGGACGGGAGAGATTGTTGAGGTTGTGTCTTGGGTCACTAAGTCTAAGAAAATCTAAATGGCACCTCTGTACCAAAAAAATATTTGGAAGAGTGGCATGAAGACAGCCCTTACTGAGCACAATAAACAAAACCAAGCATCTTGAAACCTCCTTGGAATTATGACTGGAAGAAAGTGTTATGGTCAGATGAATGTTTTGGCCATACACACATGTTGACATGTTTGGCGCCAAAATGGAATGCATTCAAAGAAAAGCATAGGGCGCCCTGTAGCATAGTGGTTAGGGTAAATGACTGGGACACGCAAGGTTGGTGGTTCTAATCCCGGTGTAGCCACAATAAGATCTGCACAGCTGTTGGCTCCTTGAGCAAGGCCCTTAACCCTGCAATGCTCCAGGGGAGGATTGTCTCCTGCTTAGTCTAATCAACTGTACGTCGCTCTGGATAAGAGCGTCTGCCAAATGCCAATAATGTAATGTAATCTCATATCTACTGTCAAATATGGAGGTGGGTCATTGATGTTTTGCTGCCAGTGGTCCAGGAGCATTATTTAAGATCAATGGCACAATTAATTCAACAAAGTACCAGAAAATCTAGGCAGAAAATCTGAGACTTGGTCATACTGTAGGTAGATTGTCCAGCAGAACAATGACTCCAAACATTCATCAAAAATGGTTAAGTAAAAACAATAACCATGCAATGGCCAGTCTCCAGACTTAAATATCCATGAAAATCCTGTGGCCTGAACTAAAGAGTGAGTCTCCAAAAGATAGCAATGATTCTGAAATGTTCTGCATGGAGGAATGGTCAAAAATCCCTCCAAATGTGTCTCTAACCTTATCACAACTTATCTTTGCCAGGGGTATTTGCACAAAGTATTAAACCAGTGGTGCCAATAATAATGGAACCGGTTTTTTGGAAATGTTTTTTGTTTTGTTTTTATTTGAAAATTGTAAGACTTTGGCTGATTCCATTGAATCATTAATAAAGCACACTGCTTTACACATGTTGGAAAATAAAGCTTATGTCAATAACTATTATTTTTTTTGTTTACATAATTTTTTGTGCATATTTATCAAGGGTGCCAATAATTCTGGAGCCCACTGTTGTGTTCACCTTCTTTTCAGATTCTTCATACAGTATTTTTATAGTTCTTTTTTCTTTAGCAACCAAAACACTGCCTCAGCTTCAAAAGTGACCAGCATTGTATCATTTAGAAAGAGGCAGTGGTTATTGTTATCAATATTAGATTGATATATTCGTAAATGAATATGTGTTTGATATTTCAAATCATCATATGCTAGCAATATGTATTGTGCCAAGCTTGTGATATTTTGGGGTTAAAAGCAAGTAAATTGCTTTGAATGAGGTGAAATATTATTGGAAATGACCATTAATCGTAATTATTTCATGTATGCATCTACTTCAAAATTAAATGAAAAAAATCCCAGTGGAGGATTATACTGCTAGATATGTACATTTCAGCAAAGGAACCCCTCCTGATTACTGACCCTTCAACACACCCAGGGTCTTAATGTAGGATTTTAGATTTTACTGTTTGTCTCATATTTTTTGCAGTTTTTGCCTTAAGTGATAGATGATATTTCTGGCTGGACACATGTATAAAGTTTTTTCTGCTGCATTTTTAATAAAATATTAAAATATTTTCTAACATGGTGCTTATGTATATATACTGCATAAATATGAGGACTGCCGAGATAGTTTTTGCATGGACATTTCTTTCAGATGTCACAGGAAGAGATGGGAGAACTGCAATAAGTGATGGAAGACTGGTCCAATATGTTCTGTGTATATATCTGTATATAACCCTTCATATGTAAATTATTGTTTATTATAGTGTAAATTTGTCTTTGCTTAAACTGTCATAGCTTTCCCCTTCCTTGGAATAGCACCTTGAACAATAAAATCCTACAAACTGATGATATTCAACTGATAACATATATCTGAGATTTGCCTAGAATATAATTTATTCCACACAAATTTCCTAGTTTTCAGGGTATCCATGAATTCCACATTACTGTAAAATTTTAGAATATTCTAGGACTTAAGGGCTGGTAACAATTTGGTTTCAATGCAGTCCATTTGAGGAATTTATTTAAATTCAGCTCATTCATTGTAGATGCCTTGAAGAACAGTATGGGCTGTGAATAAGTTATGAGTCACTCAGAGTGACCCAAGTACAGATTCAAATGGCTGAATGATCTATTTAGCAATCAATTTTATGGGATTTTATGGAAGTTTTGAAAAAGAGGCGAGAGGCCCAGGTATAAGGGCAATAGTCTGGGGAAAGTCTCTTGTGCAAATATTGTATGCACACCAGTGTTCATCACAGCATATCACAGTATAAACTTCATTAAATATTATACACAAAAATGTTCAGTAAACCCTGTCCTTGTAAGCATATTTCAAGGTAATGTATTATGTGAACCTATTTTCTTTCCATTTTTGGTTGTCTCATCCTGTTAAAACATTGGGTTTCAGTGCAGTCATAAGCCAGATGATCCAGTGTCACTATTGACTCTGGTTGTAAGCCCTAAACAGAGGCACATAGCCACAGTATTGAACGTTTGGGAGGGTTTTGTGTGGAACATTATTGTGAAAAGAGCAATACCACGAGGGAGGCCTATCTGTCAGTTTTCTGCTCGTAGTAGCAAATTCCGCTTCCTCAAAGTCCTGTAAGAACACTGAATATGTTAAATGATGGTCTTTTCTAGTACATGTCAAGTTATCTCTGTTAGCATGTCTGTAAACTTTAGAAACACTGGTAAAGTTTGCTAGAAATTCACCAGAGAGGGAAGGGTTTTGTTGATAGGTATTCCTTTCTGGGCCAAATCATTCCACCTGAGCCAGCTATATATCATTGGCATCATAACACGCCATTTTACCTTTTTTTTCCTAGAACACCATGAGAGTAAATGCAATATAATAAAACAGAACACCTCATTACCTGAAAAACAGCATTTCTGGAGACAAAATTACTGCAGCTCAGCTGGAGGGCCACAAAAACATGATGACAGGCAGCTGGTAGTGTGCTTCAGAGATATTTGTGGGGCAAGATGCAGTGAAGATCAGGGGCTCCTTTCACAAAAGCGATTTGCGAAGATTTGAACGTCTGTATACTTTAATAATTTGAAAATAATTTACTTCTGGGAAGTAAAAAAGAACTTACTCTCTGCTCTCTACTAGCATCTACTTTCTGGGATTTAGTTCAGAGCTTCATGGCACTGTCAGCTTTCTTGGGTCTGTCAGGCAATGGAATAAGCAAAACTTCTGTCCACATGAAGTGAAGACAAATAAATAAAATTTAATTTAGTTTTTCTAGCCCTAACAAAGTGAAACTTATACATACTATTGGTCGCCCAAAAGTACTTGGTGCAAGTTTACAAATTCACATCATCAAGGCTGAGAACGAACACACTTTTGTGTAGAATGGGTAGGCTTCCACTCTGTAAACATCAGCCAACAAGTTGTTGTGATGGCAGTTACGAAGTAGGCTCGGCTTATTATCTACATTTGGAGTAACTGTGATTTGTGTCACTGCTTCATCACTGGCGACATTATGGATGGCTGATGGATGGCTTCTAGGTGGCAGGTAGGTTACATTTGAATATTTCAAAGAGCAAAATACCAAGTGTAGGTTAGGCTGCTAGATGTACCAGGGAGATATAATAGGATTCTTAATTTTGAATTTCATTTTGCATCTAAATACCATCAACAGAACAGCATGTTTGAGAACTCATGAGGAAACTACAGATATCTAGAAATATTTATTTTAAGACAGAATATGTAGTCGCAGCATTTCAAGACATGACTGGATATTAATGAAATAAAAATAAATATATCACTGCCGTCAACATTCAGACATCCATGGCTTTTTAAGCAGTCACTAATTTGCTATATTGATTGCTGCACTGGCAAAAGACTAGCCAGGGATGGAAATAATACAGAAATAATGCATAAAACCTTTTATTTAGTGTCCTTTAGTGTCCTTTAGAGCAGTGACTGATACAAATCTTCACTTAAGAGCAGAGAAACTCAGGTTCCCTATTTATAAACCTGAATGTAAGTAAATACCACCACAGTTTATTAAATCCCCTTCTCTGACACCAATCAATGAATATTAAATTATGAAAATTAATACAGTATATGTAATTAGACTACAGAACATATTTTAGGCAACAGTAAAGTGTCCATGCTTGGAATGAACGTTAACTATTTACAGCCTACTGCTGCCATAGGCAAGGGCCATGCTTATAAAGAATGTAATTGCTGAATAGAAATGTGCATTTTAATATGTTAGGCCTGAAGTCTTCACTCATCAAACCTGTAATGCTTAAATGTGATAAGCTTCTTCACCCATTCAAATTTAACAAGTACAACAGCCTCTTTAATATGCGCACTCATTTATACATTACCTTTTGCAGACCAGTCAGAAGATAATTATATATGTTTGTCATAGAAACATATTGAAGAGTCACAAACACTTGAAAACACTTTAAAAGGACCATGTTAGACACATACAGTTCCCTCCAATAGGTGAATTCCTTTGTTTTTGCTCTACACTGAAGACAATTGACCTTGAGGTCAAAATATGTACATGAATGGAATTTCAGCTTTCATTTCCTGGAATTTTTATAGAGATTTGTTAAACAACTTAGAACATATCACCTTTTGTATCAGACCACCCAATTTTTAGGTGAGCAAAAGTATTGGAACATGTGACTGACAGGTGTTTCTTGTTGCCCAGATGTGGCCTGTTAGATTTATTGGCTAAACAATAAATATTTCTGAATGTATATTTTTGGTTTTAGCCTTTGGTTTTGCCTGTGAAGACTGCGTTTGACCAACATGAAGACCAGAGATCAGTCTTTGGGAGAAAAGCAAGCCATTTTGAGGCTTAGAAAAGAGGGGAAACCATTACATAAGCATTGGGGAGAGCTTGAAAAACAACTTGGAATGTTCTGGAAAAGAAAGAAACTGCTGGCATACTGAGCCACAGACATCAAACAGGTCGACCAAGGAAAACAAAAGCAGTTGATGACAGAAACGTTGTGAGACCAGTGAAGAAAAACCCAAAACATCAGTGATTCAGAAATCACAAACAATCTCCACTGGGCAGGTATCTCAATCAACTGAAGACGACTTGAGAGCAACAATATAGAGGCTATACCACAAGATGCAAACCAATCATGAGTAGTAAGAATCAGAACAAATGCCAAAGTGTGGAGAAAGAAGGGATCTACTCATGATCGAGAACATATGAGCTCATCTGTGAAGCACAGTGGAGGAAGTGTCATGGCTTGGGCTTGCATGGCTGCTTCTGGAGTGGGCTCACTAGTCTTTATTGATGATGCAACTGATGATGGTAGCAGCAGCACATCTAGGTGTAAATACCAGGAAATACAAGCTGAAATTTTGAATTGGCCTTGCTGTTCCAGTACTTTTGGAGGGGATTTTATTCAGCAAATTAGTTTAGGTTTTATTCATATTTTTTTCACATTAATGTGATCAGCAAAGTAATTCAGGAGATAGAGAGTGACATCTTGATGGATTCATCAAGTGTATTTTATGTGGGGGTGTTGTTGGTAATGACGTTCTGCCATTAAAATACTTCAGCAATACAAATGATCTAGTCTTGGAAATAAAGTCTGTTAGAGAGAGAGAGAGAGAGAGAGAGAGAGAGAGAGAGAGAGAGAGAGAGAGAGAGAGAGAGAGAGAGAGAGAGAGAGAGAGAGAGAGAGAGAGAGAGAGAGAGAGAGAGAGAGAGAGAGAGAGAGATAATATATGTTATATAATAACACGGTGATTGTGCAGTGCATTTGCACAGAATAATTGTAATGATAAATGCAGTTGTGCTTTAGGCCCTGGTAAATTACTGAAGATGTATGTGTCTGACTTTCTGAATCTTCAAGGCAAACATAGATTAGTGCCATGAGACCAGAGTTATGACAGAATATAAAACAGCTATTGATGTGAAGGGCTGACATATTTCAAGTGGTAAGGTCCATTTTACAATTCTAAACATGAATTGACCTCCAGTGGACCTTGTCATTTTTAATGGATTAGACCATTATTCAATCTTGGTATTGTTAGTATTTCTAATATTCCCCAAATTTTAAATAATGAGTATAACATTTACAGCTAATTTTGTTTAGTAGATTGAGTTTCTTCTTGATGTATTTTTTATGCAAAAAGCCACATAAGAACAGAAGAAATGAAATACGAGCTTTTAAACATTAAATGGATCCCAGTGAGCAATGTATTAGGTAGTCCTGTACAACAGCTTGTTAATGCAAATATTTAATCAGCCAACCACGTGGCAGCAACTAAATGCATAAAAGCAAGCAGGTGTTTTTTTTTTTTTTTGGGGGGGGGGGTTCCAGGAAGAAATGTGATCTAAGTGACTTTGACTGTTGGTGCCAGACAGGGTGGTTTGAGTATCTCAGAAACTGCTGATCTCCTGGGATTTTCATGAGTAATAGTCTCTAGAGTTTGCAGAGGATGGTGTGGAAATTAAAGAAACATTCAGTGAGTAGCAGTTTTGTGGGCAGAAATGCATTGTTAATGACATATATCAGAGGAGGTCAGAGGAGAAGGGCCAGACTGGTCGAAGCTGACAGGAAGGTCACAGTAACGCAAATATCCACACAACCAGCAGTGGTATGCAGAAGAGCATTTCTGAACATACAACGCATCAAAGTGGATAGGCTACAGCAGCAGAAGGCTTAAGCCTAAAATTAAGTCTAATATATACCTAATAAAGTGCTCAATGCATTACATTACATTATTGGAATTTAGCAGACACTCTTATCCAGAGCATCATACAATGCAGGGTTAAGTTCCTTGCTCAAGGGCCCAACGGCTGTGCAGATCTTATTGTGGCTACACCGGGATTCGAACGACCAACCTTGCGTGTCCCAGTCATTTACATCACCCACTAGGCTACAGGCCACCCCAACTAGTATACAGAGTGCATTTTAGGCCTAAACAAGTGTAACTCAGTGTTCTATGGATTCATGATCAATTGTGAAATGGTATTTCCCACCAGATATTATAATTTTTGTTTTCTTAATTACTTGCCGTCAAGGGCCAGACCTGATAGAATTTCTGCAGCTGATCCAGGCTCTGCTGCAGCTCTTATGCTGTGGATGACAGCAGGACCAGGTCATCAGCACAGGGAGGGTTTCAGTCACCGTAATGACTCCACTCCTCAAAACAAGCCTATAACTCTGATCAAGTGACCATCTGAAATCTTGAGTTCCTTGAGTCCACAGCCTAATGTCAGGTACCATTGGTCTGTGAGATGAGCATGGGGCCTCAGCGATAGATCTCAGATGAAAAGAACATGCCATGGTTGTTTTAAGGAGAATGATACAGAGTATGTGGTAGGAATGTATTCTGGCAGTGACTGAATGAATCCCTCCACACGGAAAAGCTTACAGTGGATCATATGGACATTTCAAATAGCAATGTGTCAGGACTGAATTTGCCCAATTGGTGTTGGTCCCATGAGTTTTACAAGCTTTCTGCAATCAGAAAGAATCAATTGTAACAACATAGTAGAAACAATATCCCTGACTTCTCATTTTGCAAGAATCAATTTAAGATTGATCGCAAGGTTGAGAGCAATAAAGTTAAGCATTTGCTACATTTAGAGTTAAAAAATAACAATATAGTTGGACTGCTGAAAACAAGACGACATCCAAAGCTGAGGTTTTCATTGTGTATTTACTTATATTTTAAATTGATTTGCGGTATCAATTTAGTATTATACTTGGATTTAGTATTATGCATGGAAATATGGTAAACAAATTTGACATTTATCCAATTATTAATGATTGACATTACAAATGCAAAGACAAAGAAAAAGGCATCATGGGTGACAGTATTACTCCTCAGCATCTACCATCTTCTCTTGAGTATATTCCTCTCTTAAATGGAACCTTGCAGGATGCACATCCCTGCAAGAAGCTGTTAAACCTGCCAGAAACTACTGGAGTGCTTTTTAAAAGTGAAAATCCCCAGAATTTTTCTTCTTTTGCAGCAGTTCAATTAAATTCTGCTTTGCTAATTTCTTCATGTCAATTTCCAATTTTACAAATGAGAAATTCTTCCGAGTCCAATGTCTTATTTTTCACACACTCAGCTCAAATAATTGCCTTGTGGAAATAGACAGAAGACCATCGACTATATTTAACACAAATACATATTTTAAAGGGTGGCTGTGAAACGTGGTGGTCAGTAGAGCAGCCAACTCTCAAGCCAACAAATATGTGCCAACTCTTCCCTTGATTAGGCAAGGGTTTGATCCTTTTTCAGCTGGGGTTCTTTCTCTTTCTGTTACCTACTCTACGTTCTACCTGTCTGAATTAAGTCAAAATACAATATGATAATATTTTAAAAAGGTGACCAGGACTGTCTATAATGCTCATTATAAATAACCAATTATCCCACATACAAGCTTAGACAATGTTTTTTTACTTTTTGTTTTGTTTGTTAATATTTGTTTTGAATCTTTAGTAATATTTGGTGTGACTACCAGAATTTTGTGGGGTGTACAGTAACTGTCCAAATTAGCATCACATCTGGATTCATTTGTTAATGAAAGGACACAAGTATGATAACCACTAATATAATCTAGGGTTCTCCTCAGTATAATCTAAGGAAACCACTAGAGGAAAAAGGGGAAAACAGAAAACAGAAAACTCCCCAGCGTAACGGCAACTAAAATAGTACCGAAAACCTGGTATTTTGATTTAATAGGTGAAAGAAAATACGAAAGAAAAACTGATACGGTTACTAAATACGGGGTAACATGCCTTCAGATATCTCATGAGAAAACCAGCCTTGCAGGCTACCTCTACCTGGCTCAGTGACTGAAACACAATGTAACACTCAAGCACAGAGCGGAGGGACAATGAGTCTTAAATAGCGTATAGCCCGCCAACCAATAACAGATAATTAGTTAGTAATTAGACTGCACCTGGATACCAATTAACTAAGGCAGCAATATGCTTGCATGACCCCGAAAAACGATACTGCCCGGAAAATGAGTAGGAAACCCTGACAAGAAGACAATATATTGGACCTGAATCTTTTTGTGACAATTCTCCACCACTCATATTAGACACTGTGCGTCTGTTCCTATTACTATCGAATATTTGAAGGATAATAGACGGAATTTGCTCTTGCGTGTGTTTGACGAGCCTGCATAAGACAGCGGGGCAGGTATTTGAATGTATTTTCATTAATACAAGATGACAACAACAGAGGAGGTGTTGGGGACAAATGATCTGTGTCCAACATTGGGTGGCTCGTTAATCAGTCTGCCTCGGAACCAAACCTTGGCCTTCCTCTGTGCGTGGCTCATCCATTGATGTCTGCCTTTTAAAATGAGCCGGGGGCACAGGAGTGAATGTGGGACACCGGCCACAATACAAAATGCAGCACTAAAGTATAAGCCACTGTGCCTGGCAAGCACAAATTCATCTTAGTACCAATGGGTATGAAGGTCACGTGTTTCATGTGACAGACCAAAAGTTTGTTTACACCATGGTACCTATTAAATATGTATGACATAGTGTAAGGAAAACAACGTTTTACAGAAGGTTTGCCCTATGAGCTGTGATAGAAGAGAAGTAGCATAAGGCAGGAAGGTTCATTCTGGCTTGATTGAATTGCACTGAAATGTATTTCCTGATTTATTCTATTATTGCATATTTTTCACACTGAATGGTTTTAGATCTTTAGACAAAATGTTATATTTGAAAAAAGGGAACCTGAGTAAACACACATCATAGTTTATAAATGACTATTTCATTTTTTATGAAAAGTCGTTAACAAAGTTCTCAAACCCTGAAATCACCCATGTGAAAAAGTAATTTCCCCCTTAAACTTAATAACAGGTACAATAATTGCAACTAAACACTTCCTACAATGATTTAAGTCCGTCACACTGATGTGGAAGAATTTTAGCCCACTCTTCTTTGTAGAACAAATTTATAATTCATAATTTATTATTTAGCCTGGCCCATTAGAGTTTCATGAAGCTTTATTCTCCCTTTCCTACTGGACTGAAACAGGAAGCCATTTTTCACTGTAGTTATGACATTAAAATGTTATATTTGTTAAGACAAATATAAGCAAGCTCAGTGACATGACCCTGAGCCCATACACTTCCTGACAAACAGCCAAAAAACAGTATTGGTGAGGGAACAGTTGAATTGCCTGAGTGAGAAGAAGCAAATCAAGAGGAATTTTGTTCAATCCATTGAAGTGAAATAATGTATCATTTGTATAAGAGCATCAGAAATAATATATACATATATATGTAATTTATTTATTACTGTACAGTATATACAGCATGTTCTCAAACATTTATCTTTGTTAATTGAATGAAATAGCAGTATATTGTCCTATGCTAGCGTGTTTGCTATTGTAAATCTTATTAGCCAAAGCAATGGTAAGAGAACAAAGTGAACATGAAGGTTGACCTGAAAGTTGGTCAATATATTATTCTCAGGAAATACTAAAGCCAATATAATTTGTTGCATGTTTACTATGTACAATTTCTGGGATCTATATTATGTACAGTGCAGTCTTTGTATTTGGGCAGAAGATTTGTTCTCTTGACTCTGTATTCCAGCACATTGGATGTGAAATGAAACAAGGAATGAGGTCAAAATGCAGACCTTTCAACCTTTAAGTTGAAGGTATTTACTTCCATATTCGGTGATCTTCATCAGAATTACTTGCTTCCTTAGTAAAGGTATAAGAAAGCTTTCAGTATCTAGTCTTTTTCTTTTACTTATAATATTACAAAAATAACCATGTTCTTACATAACATGCATAAACAAATGGTAAGTCGTTTACAGTTTGTTCTTCTGTCAACTTTTTTTCAGTGAGATTGAGAAAAAGATGACTTCTGACTTAAACTCGTCATATAAATTACCCATGTATTTTTTAAAGAAAAAAAAAAGATAAGATTTCTGACTTTTACCAAGTTGTTCTATTTAGATGGCACATCCGCCTTTGACATTTTAAAGCTTGTTACAGTGGGCTACAATTCTACATTCCGCAAGTGTTTATAAAATGTGAACTTTTTTGTGACACTATTTGGAAGGGATTCACAGATAAAAAGCAGCACCTTTTATGAGCTGGCCAAGTGCCCTCTTGTCACATCTCTGTGAAGTGCTTGACAGGCCTGTTGTTTTGGTGGCTGCCCTGACTGGACGCAGAGACCCTCAGAGGTGAATTAAAGGAAAGGAGAGCCACACTCTGTAATCTTTTCTGCCCCCAGTGTCATTTTCACATTTTAAACAGGCTTTGATTTTACCTGTCAAATTCTTGTGGGTAACAACATGTGGATGCTAGTTTCTCTTTAAATTTGCATATTCAATTAAATGATAAAATAAAGTTGTAAGAGTGTATGAGTTTGCATTTAGGTCAAAACAGATGACTTTAACAATGTGCTTGTGTAGAAGAAAGGTCAGCTAATATTATATGCTTTTTGCCCAATCAGTTCCACCATCGGATGGAACAGAATGCGTTTATGATTTATGGAAGGCCGTAAGTTGACAGTATGCAGCGAGCAACATTCCCAAGGTGGAGCAGATGCAGTGGAAAGTGGGTTAGTCACAAAATGCAAGGTTCTGTCCCCTGCATACAAATTTAAACAGTCATCCATTCCCTGGAGGTCATACTAATAACACAGGTTTTATTGACACTAATTCTACATGTAAATTTAGCATATAACTTCCATCCATCCATCCATTATCTGAACCCGCTTATCCTGATCAGGGTCGCAGGGGGGCTGGAGCCTATCCCAGCATACATTGGGCGAAAGGCAGGAATACACCCTGGATAGGTCGCCAGTCTATCTCAGGGCACACACACCATTCACTCACACACTCATACCTACGGGCAATTTAGACTCTCCAATCAGCCTAACGTGCATGTCTTTGGACTGTGGAAGGAAACCGGAGTACCTGGAGGAAACCCACGCAGACACGGGGAGAACATGCAAACTCACAGAGAGGCCCCGGCCGACGGGGATTCGAACCCAGGACCTCCTTGCTGTGAGGCGGCAGTGCTACCCACTGCACCATCCGTGCCGCCAGCATATAACTTATTTCTAATATTTTGTTGAAAATGCAAGGAATTACATAAAACAAGGCCAGTGTTTATCTGCTGAAAGAGGAAAAATAACGTTTTTAAAATATATGACCATGTATATACAGTAACTGTGACTTCATTCTGGATGATTATTTCAGATCACACTTCATTTCAGCAACAAAAAAAAGCAAGAAAAAAAAAAGCTGAACCTCACTTTCCTTATGTAAAAAACTAGGCTTTTAAAGATAAGTATACCTCCTCATGCAGAATAGTATTATTATTATTATTATTATTATTATTATTATGATTATTATTATTATAACAACAAGCAACACCCGTAATTCCCTGCTGAAGGACTGCATTGCAAATAAAGTCTAAATATAACAGCACATAACTCAACATTGTGTTAGCCAATTGACAGTTACTATTATTTAAAAATGACCACTAGGCACACTTTTTAGGAAGTCTAATTCAAGTAAAAAGTACAGTGGAACATAACCCCTAAAAAAATATATTGCTTTAGCTGAAATGTCAGAATGTATATATGTCTCATCTAGCCAAGCAAGGGAAATAAGTGATGGGATTTAAAGACATTAATCTTGAATCTTAAAGGGTATGACCATGCATCATGTTCGAACAAGGCTGAAGGGAGTGCTGACAGATGGAGACTGCAATGATTTTCAGTTCACTGCCCCCATTATGCGTTTAATGTACACAAGGCTCTGCATTAGACATCATAAATAATGTGTCTGATCATGGAAAGAATTAATCAGGCAATAAGGTAAAAACAAACTGCTGAACCAACAGGAAGTCTGACTCAACTACAAAGTTTGTGAGACACACATACACACTCCTCCTCAAAAACTAGCTTCTGCCATTACAATGTAGTAAGTAGCTTGGTGAAAATGCTTATCCTTTTCAAATTAACTATTTTGCACTGTGATTTTTTTAATGGAAGGCAATATCAGTATATATGGAATAAAGATGACAATGCTGATGAATTGAAATTAATAATTTAAGATTCATTCGGTAGACGCATCACTAGGCAGGTGAACTTTATCTGATCATGCGCTGCAAAAATATATCCCGTAATGAAATGGTGGTTTTTAATGTTGCCATTGAAGAAACCTGTTATTTTATCGGATGGCTGTTAAATAATGAGTTAGGCCTGTTGCCGTATTTTACATGACTTTGGTTGTGCTTTGAAGATGAGGTTGAGCTTTTAGGAGACAGAATAACAAATGAAGCACTCCCCCCACCCGTGTGGAATCATAGCTTACAAACACAGGTCCGCCAGCTCATTGTCTATTTCGCCAACTGCCACCATGCAGTTCCCCGGGTGATCACGCTGTGTGGCCTACATAACCCAGTGTTATATTTCATATCGGTCAACACGGCACCATATGGATCAACTGAAGTTACAGATTAGTCAGGAGGGGAACATAGCGGGGGGGCCCCCAAGGGAGTCTCGGTCTACCATTTCTCAGGAAACAAATAACAAATATGTCATACGCCGATCTGAGGGAAAAATCCCAGAAATGAAGGGTAAAATACCAAACACAGCCACCAGGCGAGAACACCCTGACGCGCACCAAAAAATAAGTGCTCTGAGGAATAATCAAAGGGGCTCTGCTCTTACAGAGCAGAGACTGCCACAGATGATGCCATGTTGAAGATGAAGCCCAACCAGCCACTGCAAACTTCCAAGGAAGCATCTCTGAACACTGCCCAAGAGGCTGCTGCTCTGGTTGAGTGGCCCCCCACTCCTGTGGGTGGAGGCAACAAGGCCCTGCTGTAGGCCAACGCTACTGCCCTGATCACCAAGTGAGCCAGTTGTTTCTTAGAAACAGCCTGGCCTCGCACTGAATTCTCAAAACAGAAAAGAAACTGATCCATCCGTCTAATCACGCAGGTGCGAGCAATGCAACTCAGGGTGATCTCAGTGCCCGGCTTGGGCAGAGAACTGGCAGAGAACTGGATGGTCCCTGTCCAGGGGCCAACACTCGTCTGAGTAACCCCGGGTTTGGGTGCCAGAGCAGCCCCCGCACCCAAGAAGGAATGGTCTGGCTGGGGGATCCCCTCAGAATCCAACCAGCTCAGCTATACAGGAATGATAAGGCCAGTCTGGGCTACATGCAGCACCCTGCCCATTCTTCACTTTGGCCTGAACAACTGGCAAAAAAGGGAAGGGGCAAAAGACATACAGAAGGGCCTGAGCCTCCGAAAGAGGTGCCGTTCGACAGCCGTAGCTGAGATGCTCGGGGGAAGCTCTACCTGAGTCCAAATCACTTATAGTCACTTATATATAACCAAAAACGAAGGGAGCTAACTTTCCAAACAATCCAACAATGCTACCGAAGAGCACACACTGTCTCACAAGCCACATCAGGAGGATAAAAGAGAATGAGCCGGCGGACTCACACTCGTATTTGTAAGGTATGATTCCACGCAGGTGGGGGGGGGGTTATTCTGTCTCACAACCTCAGCAAGGCTTGACCCATATGGTGGCTTGTTGACCAATATGAAATAGAACTGATTCACTATAACACGTCTCAGTAGCCAGGCTTATGCTAACATGTATAGTGAATATAGTAATATTTTTGAATTACAAATTATATTAGCGGCATAACAATTTGAGTGAAAAGTTTAATCTGGAAATAAAGCATCTCCAGTAGAGAATAAGAGGTTCCCAGCACATGGCCAAAAGATCTGCAGGAACGAGTCAGCATGGACTGAAATTAATGAATGGACCCCAGTTCCTTGTGTAGCGGGCAGAACTGTACATGCGTGGTAGAGTTAGTGAGTCCAGGCTTCTCCAGATGGCTGGAAAGTCAAGGATCTGGGTCCTGACCCCCAAACACAATTTGTTTCTAACTGTTTCTAAGCTGCACTAAACAGGGGTAGAGGAATGGGGCTTTAGGATTTTGCAATGTCGCAGCCCTAACCTGAAGTGTTACTTTAAGGAAATGTGTAGCCTAGTGGGGGTGTGTGTGTGTCAGTGTGCATATATATAACCCACCTAGCGGCCGCCCGCACTCCCTCCCCCGGCAGTCAAGAAAGAAGACATGCAGACATATCAAGTGAATCAAAAACAAAATGATTAAGAGATGAAATAGGAACACATTTATTGACAGAGACTGGCTTAGCTGGCTAACTTAAATCAGGAGCGCTCGAATAACTGACTACTTATACAAGTCATTAACTGACTTTGACCCACTGTCACACAAACAGAATTATTATTATTTTTTCTTTTTAATCGAACCTTACTTCCACATCTCAGTGGATGTTCCCTTTAATGTGAAATATTATAGCAATGCTCAAACCGGAAGTTCACCTTGGTTTCTGTATTGGAAAATGATCCCTTTAGTTTCCCCATTCAATGGCTAGTATTTTTACTACCGTGAACCACGGTAACTGCGTCACAGATTAGAACACGATACAACTGTTTTCGCCAGGAATCGAACCGATTACTTGGCTAATAAATTGCTAAAATTAGCACATCAACATTCAATGTTTGCACGTCGCTAAACGTCCATTCACAAGGGTTCATGTAAGTACTGGTTCCTCTGTACAGTTCGCAAGTTTAAAAGGCACGACTGCATTGCAGTTTCAAAATCGGAGGGTCCATTTCACTCGGCTGAAGTTAATCAGTGCATATGTTAGGTTGCGATGCTATTATCGTACCCCAGCACTTCTCATTAAAACTATTACAATAACGTTTCTCCAGCGAACAGCATAAGTTCTTCTCAGAGCCCAGTGCTAGCTGCGGAGGAAGTCTTGTGGCAGGGAATACTCACAAGGGGAGGGGGAGATACGAATCGAGGCGTTTGTACACTCGCTAACAAAATTAATGAGAAAAAGGATATTAAAACTTGATCTCAGCCAAACTGTTCCCCCCTGATCCCTTTAGAGCTCTCATAGCAGCTCCCAACATGCAGCCTCTTCAAAAATTGATCCAGGCAAACGGCTGAAATATACCCTGCGATAAGTCTCACTTTGTTGTTAGCTAGCTAGTGAGATTCTTCTTACTTGTCTAATAGCGTAACACTGTTTTCCGGTGATACTTCAGCGAAATAGGCAGGTTCGTAGTTCAAACAATATGAGTGTTCCAATATTCTTCAGTCATCGAGAATAACCCGACACCGTCACGTAACTACGACGACTGCCTACACTTCTTCCATCACCCTAGAAACGTGCCGCCATACATTCTTCCATTTTACTTGTCTTCCCGCTTCTTCTTCCTCTGTCTCCTGATTGGCTGACTCGCCACAGACTGGCTAAAGACATGGTCAGGCTGCCCATGCATGGACTCTAAAGCTCCAAAATATAAATACAAAACATCTTTAGCTGTCTTAACGTCCATATGGCTTGTTCAATCCATGCTGTGAAGAATTCAGGTTACTCTGGACGCAGGACTCTGGGGTCGACCTGGTCTTAGGTAGGTTTACCTAATCAAGTCGCCACTTAGCCTATATATTCAGTGTTCTGTTTTCAAACATCAATCTCAGACCTAGTCAGACCTCCTGCAATACATTTGCTTAATAATTCAAGGATATTAACATCAGATCTAGCATTACACTCCAAACAATATAACATTGGATTCTCCGTTTGCTCCGCACCAAGTTAAGATGGACAGATTCACATTGGCAGATGAAACCATCCACATGCTCCCTTGACCCAATTCCATCTACCATTTTCAAAAGTCTCTCTCTCTAAATACATTACATATTATAAATTCTTCTTTAGAGTCTTGGGTTTTCTCAAATGCTTTCAAGACATTTTATCTTTTGTATTCTTATCTTATTATGCATTTTATTTGCTTTACTTTTATTATTTTATTGCTGCATCCATCATGATATTTATACTTATCTTATATTTATCTTCTATTTTGTGTTCCATTACACTGATGGCTTTTGTATGTTTTTTTTTTTTTTTTTGTAAAGCACTTTGAGCTGCCCTTTGCATGAAAGGTGCTATAGCTAAATAGGTGCTATATATAAAGCTTGTTATTATGAACACTGTTATGTTTTATTTACAGGTAGCCCTACACAGTATGTCTGTTTGAACTGCAAAATTTCCCCAAAAGTATACATTTAGCTATTCCTACCAGAAGGGACAGTTTATCATTTTCATCTTAGATTAAAGCAGCGGTTCTCAACTTTGGTCCTGGGGGACCACTGGGTATGTGGGTTTTTGTTCTAAGCACAATCACAACCCCAGTTGTGTTAATTTTTCTAAATTAGGTCATGTTTAGAGGGATTATTTACACTCTTAAGCCCCATTATGTCTGAAATGGTTATTTGTGCCATGAGGAATAAAATACCTGTGTAGCCTACATATTGTGCTTATTCTGCTATATTCCAAACAATTGCATAAAATGATGTAATACATCTTTTAACTAATCAAATTAAAGAATCAATAGGACCTTGCTTTGGTTGCTGTTATTTCAAGTTCAGTTCAGTTATTTCATAATGCAATACTTCATTATACATTAGTTTTCAAAGAAATTCATCACATGACTGTGCTTTATGCACACATCCAGATAATCACCACTCCCACCTCTGTAAAACCAGGGAGAAACTACAAGGATTCCAATCGGTACATGACACGACAGATGTCCTTATATGTAATAATTATAAGATGGCATTCGGGAAACAAACCCATATGGCTTAAGTGTTCACACTTAGGTACCTCTTGATTCACTTCAGTCCTTATTTTAGTCTGTTACCTGTTTTTAAACCAACAGTTATGTAATTGTTTGCAGAATAGCACAATGTTAATATGGGACCTTTATTCTTCATGCCAGACAAGGCAATTTCTGACATAATGTGATCTAAGAGGGTAAAGCACCATATTAGGAAAAATCAACAGCTCAAAATGTTGGGATTGCAATTGTGGTTGAAATGTAAATCAGCATACAGTGGTCCCCCAGGAGCGATATTGAGATGCACTGATTTAAAGGCATGCTGTTCCCTCCGTAGAGTGCACTGATCATACTGATAACTTGGATATATGATTTGTAATACAGTCTCATACTATGCCTTTGGTCTGAGTTCCAAATGCTGGAGGACACACTTGGGTCATTCCAGTGGGAAAATACCACTCCTTTCATCATTGTCTGCCCCGACGGAGTTGACTGTGGAGATGCTAGCAGTCTTGCGATTGAATTGTTCATTATGACTCACTGTAACCCCGGCTTCACTGATTATGATGAGAACTTGGATCAGTGAACTTCACAAATGTCACTCTGAAAAATGAAATAATGAAGTGGTGAAAAAGGCCTTTCAGGATCACAAAAGCAGACAGAGCCCAATGAGATTCAAGCATATTTCTGATTACATTTGATAGTTTGAATAGCAACCACACAAAGAACAAAATAAGGCTCTATTTATGATTAGAGGCTCAAGCAAAATAATCTGTATGCTAATTGATCAAAATCTCCTAGGCATATCTAAAATATTTGAAAAACTATTTTGTCAGTCTACATTGTCCTTTGAAGTGTTATGGACGTACTAGATGTACATAGTTTAGTACATAATTTGGCTTCCTTGAAATATTAAATTACTTTTAAAGGTCCTATATTGTAGAAGATGATATTTCCCTTGCTATGTGGATTATAAAGGATATAAGGTGCTATAAAACACTGAAAGTATCAAAAATCCGCACAATCCCAATTAAAGTCCAGTTCCATTGGAAAACAAGATTAGTTTGTTTTTATGATTATGTGGCATTTAGGCTGTGAAGTGACACTGTGGAATATAAAAAATGGGGGTTGGCTATTTATCACACAAACTTCATATGACCAAACTACCAAGCTGTAGCTCACTGTTTCCTAAACAGTTAAGAATGGGGTGAAATTGTTGATGTATTTTATGTAAGGAATTGCAATAAAAATGACTGTTTGATATATTTTGTCCCGCCCTTCCTTGTCCCACCCTCACACATGCAGGTGTTCAGTTACAGTGATTGTACGTTCACTGGCTGGCTGTTATTGGCCTTACATTTTTCAATCAAAGCATGGTTTGAATGTCAATAACACACATTACATTACATTACATTACATTATTGGCATTTGGCAGACGCTCTTATCCAGAGCGACGTACAACAAAGTACATACCAAATTATCTAGACAGGCGCTTAGTGTAGCACAGAGGTGGCTGATAAAACAAGTATTTTCTTTGTAAATATTAAGCTAAAGATGCTTTCAGCAGACTTATTGCACTGATAAGGTGATTTGCCAACAATGCAAATTGGATTTTAAGCCACCAATATGGCCTTTAAGAAACTGTGCCAACTGTGCTTTAAGTTTAAACAAGCCGTTTGGACTTCCGTGACTGTGTGGCCTCCCTACGATACATTCATTTGATTCTGCATGGTCCCACCATTGGAACAAATCCAAGCCTCTGCACAGACAGTGCTTAGCTTGGTGTAGTGAGCCAGCCAATCAGAACATGATATCAATTAGGCTAGCCTTAAAGACACAGTCACTAAAACAGCCTGTTCTTGGTAAATCTCATGAGAGTTGCTGGAGAATGGGCATGTAAAACCGGATTGAGATGAATAAGAAATGGATATCAGGATCTAAAATAAAACACTGGAAAGGTGTACAATATGGGACCTTTAAAGATCTCATGATCTTAGTGCAGAGGGGATGAGGAGGGCACGCAAATAGGCCTACATTTTGTGTAAGGTTTTGTTTATTTTATTAATCCTGGCGAGGCCTGTCACCAGGGGAGGCCCTGGGCTGCAGCCCATGTTGCTCATTGGTTTAACATAGCCGTGCGTTCACCCAATGCTCGCAGGGATTGGCTCCAGTATCCCCCAATAATGGATGTATAGATGGATTTCTTAAAAGCAAATCCCCACTCGCTGTGTTTCAGTAGAGAGATGAAGCAATGTAATGAAGGTTTTGCTTTTCATTTTGGCACGTTTTCCCCACATCAGTACTGAAAACTAGTGTCTTGTGTTCATTCCACTGTAATGATTGCATTGTATGTGGCACAATTTCCTTGCCATATAAAACATGCTACTGAATACCAATGTGCCATGAAAGACACAGGGCCCACCAATGTAATTTAATAAAATGGTTGCACAATTGTAAGAAAGAAAATAATAGATACTTTATTTCACTGGAATGTTAATTGCATATTGATTTTGCAACTGGAGGTATTCAGAGTACTGCACACATATTACTATAGCAACAACATCTCATATCTACGTTTCCTCATTACAGCACACATAATGACACAATTTACCTTCCACAACAGTGACGCAAAAAGTGTAATACAAAGAAATGGCTATTGATTGCATATGCACATCCTCATAAAAGCAGCTATTGTGCATTATCATGGCATGCTTTGGGTCAAATATAATTCAGCACAGATGAAGGACAAAAGGAAATAATAATACTCAAAGACTGTAATTTGCAAACCATATTAGATGTTAATTGGACTATTGCAGACTTGCCTGGTGCTTTAATCAACACTTATCAGACATGTTACACAATAATTGCAAGAGATTATTTGCATTGCTTTCAGAGCTATAGTTGTTTATTCCCAGCTCTCTACTTTAACATAATTTCCCTTGTGGATCCCTTTTGTAGACATGCAACAAAGTAGGTATTGTATATTTGTGTTAATTTCTTACACTTTCATTTCAGAGTGGTCTCATTCCATGTATTATCCAACTAAACACGATTTACTCGTTTCCTTTCTTGCTCCCGTTTCTGAGAATCGGGATCTACATTCTTCACATAAACCAACAACAGCAAGAAATGTGTTGAGTGTTAATTGACATGGTAACAAAGAGATTGTACTCCCAACAATGCAGGATTATTATTATTTTCTACTGCTTTTTAATTCGGATTAAAATGAATATAAACTGCATAAAGCGTTTGCACTGTTCAACTGTATAATAAGAGATCACATTGATATTCAGCATTAAGCCTATGCCAGCAACCAATAAATTGATAGGTTTCTTAACCTTAATAGTTTCTTAAGCTACAGTATGTGATTTCCATTAAGGAATTATGTTATTGATAATTTTATTGACATTATATGGGTGTTGATTTCAGATACAGCAATTTTGTAGACCAGTATGAATGACAAGGAAAAGGTGCAGGGCTTTGTGGATTTAGTTCACCTCACATACAGTCATACACTCACCGAGCACTTCATTAGGAACATTTTTACTTTATTACACATACTTATTCATGTGAGGCAATTGTGTGCCAGCAGTGTAATGCATACAATCATGTAGATACGGGTCAGGAGCTTCAGTTAATGTTCACATCAACCATTGGAATAATTGTTGGTGGCAGACAGGGTGGTTTGAGTATCTCAGAAACTGCTGATCTCCTGAGATTTTCACGCACATTAGCCTCTTGCGTTTGCAAAGAATGGTGCAAAAAACAAAAACAAATCCAGTGAGCAGCAGCAATCTATTCCACCAACCATTTCTAGAGACATTTTTCATTTTGTAAAACTTTTATTGCATTCCTCCCTCCCCCTATTCTCCCACCCAGCAACAGTGGCAGAAGCAAAACTGGCGATTACAAATGGGTAGGAAGGATTAGCATTTAGAGCTTAATGAGAATTGATAAACTTGTTTATTCACTTACAAGATATGTATTCCTTGCATAGTTCAGTGCATTTACATTTAATCACAATTATTGGAACCATATTGAGCAGCCAGTCTCATCCCATGATGAAGGAAATAGAGATATTGTTTCCAACTTATTTCTGATACACATGAATTTATACGAATCAATACTACAAATACCATTAAATTAAAGTAACCAGTACATTTAAAATTGATGATTTAGGACCTACAACAATGGACTGAAAAAAGGGGTTAAATGTTCATACAGATAAATGTTACACATTGATTTAAGTATTAATGCAAAGGCAGGTCCAACAGATTCCCTTTCACAATGGATTTACAAAAGATTATCTCTCAAGAAACATTAAACATGGGTCAGTATTCAGTTAACAGTTCAATCAAGCCTTTGTAATTAAAAGAAGTTCAAACACAAATCAGCATGCACAACGTGGGCCCAGAATCAGAGGTGAAAATCTGTAAAGCTTTTTCTGAAAATCACCATGCATCACATCACCTAGGTAGAGCTGGGAAGTACGCATAAATGCATGCAGCATTGTCTTTGAATACCCTGGTATTTAAAGGTGCGCATTTCAGTGCGCAATATATTGACATCTAACCGTATGACCAGAGCCGGGTGGCCCTATACACTCATTACACAAGTTGCGTAGGTCCCCTCAAAAACACAAAAAAACACCACAAGAGTGAATTGTGGGAATAGCAAAAGGTAAACTTGTGTTCTCTCCTCTCCAAGTTTGATGTCAGCAAATAACAGTAACATTAAGTAGATGTGCTAGCTTCCACTGCATCTCTCGCTAGTCTGTCTTGCTAACCTAGCTGAGCAGAGCATCTCTTGGTCTGTCGGCATTTTGATTGCTTACCAGCCACTTCCAGGGCTGTGTTCTGTGTTTCTACAGGCTTATATTTACATTGTCTAGCCAGGCAGCAGAGCCAAAGCTCAGTGTTATATTTTATTATTTTCTACATTTTATATTTTCTACAATTTGTTATTTATGTTAATGTTACTATTAGCTTATATTGAGATTCTGTAGAAAATACTAACTGTTTTAACCCTCTATGGCATTAATTTTTATCTTGGGGGGGGGGGGGGGGGTATTTCACCCCATTTTTTGGGAGTTTGGGTGTCCCTGATAATATATCCATCATAGAATTTGTGCCCCCCCATCTTTCGCTTGCGATCCCGCCTGTCACCCCCGGTGATTGGGTGGGCTCCAGCGTAATCACTCAGAGTGGTTATCGTACCACTTCACAACGTGCAAGGTGGTTTCTCCAACCATGGCCATCTTGTGTTCAAAACATCCACATCCTGCTCTCTTCAGCTCAGCATCACGAACAGTACCAGGGCAGTGAATTCTCTGCTGAGCCAGTGTGAGCGCAAGAGGGACACTCATAAACCAGTTGTTGAAGAGCTTGTAGTTCTCTTGCTTGGGTATAGGCTGGGCCAGGCGCAGGACAACGTTACCCCTGCTAGCTCAGGAGGTAGCACAGCTCTTCCTGTGTAGATTTCTAAGTTGTGTGGAAGACCATCAGAGCCAGTGTAGATGAGTATCTTGTAGCCTCTTTTCTTTGGTTTGGATGGCAGGTATTGCTTCAATCTATTACTTGTCTTGAATCCGCTCATCAACAGCCAGCTTCTCACCCAATGTGTCAGGGTTGGGAGGTAGTACCGGTTGTGGCCACCAGGGGTTTATTATTTTCACCTGGTGCTCATTAATGCCAACTCTACCTCCTACCTCCAGAAGGTATTTAAAGCCCTCTTTGACCATCGGTCGACGCTTTGGTGTCACTGTTCGCTCTGCCACCAAGCTGGTAAGCACACGGTAGACTCACTGTCAAAGGAGTCAGGTATTGTGCTGGTTGTGGGTTTTGAATTTAAAAGAAAAAATAAAAGAATAAGGTAAGGAAGGTGTTCTGCTCGTTGTGTGTACACTGCGAACACCTTCCTGTAGGTTCTTTAGTTTTTTTTCTCTTTTGTTTTCGGCTCGTGTGAGTCTGTGGGTGAGGGACGTTGTCCCCGGTATGTTTTTTGGTTTGTGCATTTTCTGGAGCTGCGACTCACGGTTGTTTATTTTGTTTACCCAGTTTTATGCTAGGTTGTACTTTTATTTTGGGGATCCCCGGTCCGGGGTTACAGGGCTCGCTTTTTAGTCCTCATTATGGTTGTGTTATTCGCCCTGGTTTTTAAGGGTTGCTTTATTTTCATTAGCCGTTTTTTGGGGCTATTTTCTTTATTTGATCGGAGCTGTCTCCGAGTTGTTTTTTGTTTCCTCAACCTCCCGGGGTTCAGTGGCGGACACGTTCGCGTGCCCGCTTACTAGGGATTACCCATAGTCGCGCCTGGCTCTCCACCATTCCTCAACCTCATACAATGAGGATTGACGTCAGTTTTGAGGTTAGATGAGAGACCGGCGGTCGGATGTTGCGGAGTGGATCGTCTCTCTTTATTGTTCATCCGTTCACTTTTTAAGGGCCTCTGATCTATTCAGTGTCATGGTGTAAGCTACTTGGGACACTCTGCAGGCTTTGTTCCAAAACATACGGATGCCTGGCAAACCAAACAATGACATGTGCACCACAGTACCCAGGAACTGCTCCAATTCTTTTGAAATGAGGTTAAGGGGCTTGTTTGTGTTACATTGTATCGCATATAGATTTGACTGCCCTACAATAACTCCCAGAATGTCTTCAGAGAAAAATAGCTTGAAGTCCTGGAGGTGGGGGGGACACAATATAATCAGATCTTGAAAGCAGGCCATTCTGGGTAAGTATGGAAGTATGCATTGGGGGCTGTTCTCCACATCCTCTGCTACATCTTCATCTTCATCCTCAGACTCAGCTTCAAATTTGAATGTGTCATATACCCTTCTGCATCCACTGACACGCATGCAAACAAACACACACACACACACACGTTACTTTTCTGACTGGCCCATAACTGACCCCTGACCTCCTGTCGGGGATCCACTCTTCCTGACTCTATTCAAGCTCGCTGTAGTCATTGTCACTCACCTCAAGTTCACTGTCCTCACTGTCAGAGGGAATAACCCTAACCGCTCCATCATGTTCCTTCTGCCCATAAACTGTCCTTGTGTCCATTTCCAGTAAGTATCAGTAGATAGGAAAGTAAAAACATTGACTATGGTCATAATTATGCACCCGTTAGCATGATATTCTCTGAACAAAAGTGGTCTAACTGCACAATGTTGCCCTGAAGCAACACACCAGAAAACACTGTTTTAGTATATAAATAAAAACAAAGGAAGTCTTTAAACAGTCAAACATACTTCTTTCTGACTCAAATAGCAGGTGTACAGTCAAAGGCCTGTTCAAGTATTTACAGGCAAAGAACTGTTCACTGAATCTATAGCATGTGTACTGAGGTTATTGTGAAGGTCATGTCAAGCTGGCAGGTAAGACATTGGAAGTCCAGGAAGTAAATTCCAGATAAAACTGCTGCTTCTTTCAGATTCTGGAACTTTATGCATGAAATGACGCCAGCAAAACAAAAAATGTTCCAAAATGACTAAATTTAATGAATACCAGAATCGCTTTTCTGAATATCAAATTTACCATTTACCTAAATTTCGAAAATGTTACATTTTGACCATGCGGACCAAGCGCAACCCTAAAGGGGAGCTGGCACTCCCTAGTAAATAAAGTGCTAACTAAATAGTAGTAACTAAATAGGGAAAAGGTTCCCCGGCAAACTGCCAACATAAAGCTACCCTGAAGGAAGGGAGTGAGAATAAAAAAACTGAAATAAAGACTTCCGATACACGACCAAGGTCACCAAAGTAACCCTCTGCCTTGTGCTCTTCTAGTAATCCCAGGAGCTCACATCCGAGGCAAGGAACAACAGGTAGGTAACGCGACTGCCTAACTCAAGAGCGGCCTATCCTGGAGCGGAAACCACACCTCCGGCTAAGATCTGCCTACCTTGGTGATGTGACAGGTCATGACAAAAGCTGTACACCCAGCAAACTTCTCCTCTAGCCCTATTAGCAGTGAGAGAGCTACAGGCTGTTCCTACATTGCTAACAGTATGGCACACAGCATTAGACAGTGCAACGCTGTGTGGCTTAAAATCCTACACACAGCACAGAGTTAAGTAGGATGGTCTAACTGATAGTGCTACCATAGCTTTGTAACTAACAGAAAAGGGGAACAGTAATTGCATAAAACCAACTGTATATGTGGCTTTGTGAACAACAGAAAAGTGATACAACAAACTCAGACCAACTAAAGCTCTTGCCTCCAGCGCTCTTTATAATGACAGAGCAACCCAACAAGGCAAGCACAGAAAGCACACCATGTCACTGCAGTAATAAGAGCAGGGACCATCACAGAGAAATAACCCCAGCCTAGGGTGAAAACTCTAGCCAAAATTAAAGTGTCTCGGAGTCTCTATTTGAATAAGAGGAAAACAGCTCTCCAGCTAACATGTACTTTATTTGGGTAAATGAAATTGAAAGCAAAAAGATAACCTAAAAGGTACATAGCTGAGGTGAGTGAGAATTTCAGGTAGAGAGACCAAGTGGCCGAAATGTCAGGCGGTGAATCTCCAGTCTAGTAACTTGACCAAATGTGCCAAGGGAAGCCACTCCATAAACTTGGTTCCCTAGCTACAGGAAGATCCGGGATTCGTTTTACTTTGAAAACATTCCTGTCTTTCCACTACCGTATACCTTGCATATTGCTTAACTACAGAGTGTGACGGACAACATTCACAAGCTGCCTCCAGCTATACTAACACTGAACAAGCTGATAACGAGATTTCAGGTAGAGATATCAAACTGCCAAAATGTCAGGCAGCTAGACGCTAAACTAGGAGCCCAACCAGAGTGTCAACAGGTTCCCCACAACCTACGCTAGCCTGAAAGCCAAGTACTGTAAGTTTTTGGAGCCCAAAACGAACTTTTGCATGTTCATACAAGTTTGTCATTGATATGGTTTGAAAAATGGATATCACCCAATTGACTTCAATTCTACAGTGGGACTATTGCTTAATTTCTGAAATTTAATGAAAATACTAAGAAACATAAACCATATGTTATTGACAATTGAATACCTTTCAATTGTCAATAACCAGACTTATTGGTCTTCTGCTGCTGTAGCCTTAAGAGATTTGATGTGTTGGTATGTTCAATCTTCTGCATAACAGTCGGAATGTTCCTGTTAGAGTGTGGCCCTTCTCCACTGGCCTCTCTTATTAACAAGGTGTTATTACCTGCAGAACTGCTGCTCACTGGATGTTTTTTGTTTTTTGCTCCATTCTCTGCAAACTCTAGAGACTGTTGTCCATGAACATCCCAGGAGATCAGCAGTTTCTGAGAACAGTCTTACCATGGTCAGTCACGTAGGTCACATTTCTTCCCCATTCTGATATTTGGTTTGAAAAACAGCTGAACCTTTGACTATGTCTGCATTTATCTATTTAGTTGCTGTCACATGATTGGCTGATTAAATATTTGCATTACCAAGCTGGTGTACAGTTCTACCTAATAAAAGTGCTCAGTGACTTTATTAGATTTAGAAAATCTTCTGCTGCTGTAGCCTGTCCACTTAGAGGTTTTCTCTTATGCATACCACAGTTGTAATGCGTGGTTATTTGCATTACTGTCACCTTCCTGTCAGCTTCGACCAGTCAGGCCCTTCTCCTCTGACCTCTGTCATTAACAACGCGTTTCTGCCAGCAGAACTGCGGCTCACTTGATGCTTTTAGTTTTTCACAAAGACTGTTGTGCGTAAACATTTGTTACGTTTGACATTCATTTGTAGTAAAAAAAATCAGGATTTCTCGTACTAATATTGCCATAAGTACAAAATAAATAAGCTCAGTTTTGTGATTAAGTTGCCTTTTGTTTGCGATGAGAGGTGGAGAATTATGGTAATAGATTATGCACCAGTGGCTCTTGTCTGCGGTTTTGCTTACAAATATGTTCGTAGTGGGAGTGCTGCAGGATCAGCTTAAACTGTTGGATGTATTCCACCAAAACTCTAACAATCCTTTAATCAATTCAACTTTGTAAAACACTCAAACAGTGTGCCTTGAATGCAGTTATTTTGTCTTTGTGCTCATTACTGAATATGAGAATATTAAGCATCCATACTTTTCTTGCATCACTGCTAGGGCAGGAATTTCACCGGTGGCCCTATTCGTTGTTCTTAATGCCCTTTTAAAAATGTGATGCCCTGTGGCCATGGTGGCCTTGCTGACCCGCCCTCACCTCCTTCACTGTTTTTGCAGATCCTCCATATCTGCCTTCTAAAGTCCCTCACCATCTAGGGTAATTTGAATTAATTGATCTTTGTCCAAGAAACTTCATACTCCCAAGACTGAAACTTATTAAATGTTTCAAGGGGAGATGATGTCATATGAAGTAAAAAATTTTTTTTGTGGAATCATTTGTATTACGTACTACCAATATCGGGCATCAAGTAGGCTAATTAGAAGAACGTTTACCATTTTCATTGTTCTATTAACCCTATATACTGTATTAAGATTGTCAACTACATACCAAAACATTTTTTTTTACAATATTGGCATTTATTTGTGTTTCCTTTGTAATTATAGAGTTTGAAGGTGAGTACTGGTGTGTGTGTGTGTGTGTGTGTGTGTGTGTATGGCACCCAACCCAGGTACATGGCCACCAGCCACCATTGTTAGTTATCATGCCCCATTGTTCTGGAACCAGCTCCAGAAGGAGATAAAACTGGACTATTTCATGCCTCTGGATGATTTTAAAAGATTACGGCTAACCTTAAAACATAATGTCTGTAATTGGTTTACTTGAATTTAATAATCTGTGGGTTTCATAGATTTTTCGGTATATGTTTTATGTACTGCTCGCATTTCTTGGCCAGCTCCCTAGAAAAAGGGATTGAAATCTCAATGGGACTCAACTGGTAAAATAGAGGATAATAAATAGAAAATAAATAAGTAAAATCATGTGAGAGAATCCTAGCATTCAGAACCATGTCTTCATTGAGTGGCAGCTGTAGGTTTTAAAATAAAATCATTTATTCAGCAGTGGCACAGTGGGGAGTATCTCCTGGTTGGTACACTCGGAAGATGCAGCTGTCAATACTATGCAATTAAATTTAATGGAGAAACATACCTCTTACTCAATATTAAAAGATTAGGTATAAGAAATGTCAGAGCATTTTCATATCTTGCGAGTGTCTCTTTTAAACATACTGCAGATTGTAGTATCCCCATTTTGAAATGTGGTTTAGTGTAATGCACGGATTAAATGCACATTTCAGACATATACTGTGAATAATGAAATATGAACTGAAATATTTAATTAATATAAATATTCAGACATTTTAGTTCAGTACTTTATAGGAGCCCCTAATTACAGCTTCAAGTCTTCTTGAGTAACTAACTGTACAAGCTTTGCTCACCTGGATTTTGGCAGCTTATCCCATTCTCCCTGGCGAATCCTCTCAAGCGCCATCAGATTGGATGGAAAGTGTTGGTGAACTGCCATCTTCAGGTCTCTCCACAGTCTAGGTTTTGGCTGGGCCAGTCAGACTGGAGCAGGTTTTCTTCAAAGATCTCTCTGTATTTAGCTGCATTCAGCCTTCCCTCAATTCTAACCAGTCTCCCTGTCCCTGCTGCTGAGAACCCCCCCATAGCATGTTGCTGCCATCACCATGCTTCACTGTCAGGATGGTATTAGCCAGGTAATGAGCAGTGCCTGGAGTGTTTGCCTAAAGAGTTACATTTTTGCCTCATCAGACCAAATAATCTTTTTTTGCCTTCTTGGCAAACTCCATGCCTTTTAAAGGACTTCCCAAGCTCTGAGTGACCATTGGGTTCTTAGTCACCTCTCTGAACAAGCCCCTTTTTTCGCGATTACTGAGTTTGGCCGGACGACCAACTCTTGGAAAAGTCCTGGGGGTTCCAAATTTCATCCATTTCACAATTATTTAGGCCACTGTGCTCCTGGGCTAAGCTTTCCAAACTAATTTATAGCCTTGCCTTGGTCTGTCTCGTCACATACGTACTGGACTTCATGGCTTGGTTTTTATCCTGACATGCAGTGTGAATTCTGAGACCTTATATAGACAGATATGTACCTTTTTAATCTACGTACAATCTGCAAACTATGTCCAATTTGCCACAGGTAGACTCCAATCAAGTTCTAGACAAGCAAGCATCTCAAGCAAACTGGATGCACGTCATTTGCTATTGTAAATCCAATACAAAATGTTTTCATTGAGGCTTAAGCTTAAGATATTGGTCACAAAACCACAAATGGCTACACCATTTTAAAAACAGTCCTCCGCAGAACCTGTGTGACAAATCTGTTAATATGCACAGTTGAATTACCCCAGTCTCCAAGTCACTGTTATCATGCTTATTATTTTTTACATCATTCCTGCTTGAACCATTAATTTTTAAAGAACCTACATGATATCATCATCATGGCAGGTAGATGGGCAAATAGAGGAGTTTATTTGATAGCTTTTGGTTATACATTATAGTTACATTAAGTGTAATGCTTTCTGACATAACACAGAATGTAATGCTGTAATTGTAAATGTAAAAGCTGTAGGGTGTACCATTCATTCTGACAACGCATTTGTTACACACGAGTATAGTACCAGGAGGCACAACAGCTTGGAATTAACTAACACAATCAGAGTGAGAGTAAATCCACACATCGTCTGACAAAATCGCCTGGCATTGCTCTCACCCATATTTGCATATTCAACAAGAGAGGAAGGCATACCTTCAACTGAAATAAGTGTTTGAAGCCCCAGAAGCAAGCCTATATCATGAGTGCAAAACGCTGGAACTCCCATTAATGTCAATGGGGAATATCAGACTTTAAGGCAATATAAAACTTCCCCCAATTGCATATGCAAACACATATGAAAAGCAGATTGTGAAAATATGTCATATACAGGCTTAATTGTATATGTATTTTTTGATGTGAACATTTCCCAAAATGTCTGGACCAAAATAACCATTGTTTCACAAACTGATAGACATAATTAAATGTATGATCATGGTTGTTAAATCCCACTGGTTTTCTATATTGAATTGAATGGCTAACACATTTTTTTGCACTGAACATACGCAAGTTGAGGCTAGTTTCCCATTACTTCCTAGGCTTTGCCCCCTGGCACCTCCTGTCCTCTCCAGGTCTTTACCACTGCAAAGAGCCACATCATAGGCTATGTATACATGCAGGCAGACATGCTCACACACAAACGTCCAATAACCATGCATGTGACCGCTTTTTTTTGCTGGGATGCCAAAAGCAACTCGTTCACGCGTGTGCCAGGGAGAACAGATCGAAGATTTGATTTCATGTTTCACAGTAGAAAAGATTCACAGACATAAATTGACCCAAACATTGACAGTAGTTTTGGTGCAGCCTGGTGTAACATTGGCATATTTCTCGATTGGCACAGTTTTCCAAAACTCCAGGCTTTCTTACTTCAGAACAGATTTGAGATTGTCATCAACAGAAAGTTCAATCATCTATTGCCTCGTCTGTAAATACTGCCTTTCAGACAGTCTGATTCAACATTGAAAGGGTCGATCAGGCCTTTTCAGCTATAGAAGAGTGGAATCTGTCTTCAAAACCCTCCTGGATATTTTTGAGGAGTGTTGCATACCATGCTGTGTTATGTCTCAGGGCTTCAGCAGCTTATTTGACAGAGGGAAAATGTGTTAGTTCTCCATTTTGCAGACGTGCGTTGAACAGCCCCAGTTTATTGATGAAGGCGAATAATCAGTCAGGCAGTATCTTTAGCTTCCCTTGTGGGACCAGGTTAACCCTCTGGGGTCAGAGGGCAAAATGAGGAAAACTGTTGACTGCCATGCTCTGACATTTAACTGACATTAATTTTAATCAACTTCATACACAGTAATTCCAAAGTGTTTCATATCTTTGTTTTCAGCCCAAACTCACCTACATTAATATGGCAACAGTCAGTAGTTCATAATCATGTTGGTTGTAAAGTACTCTATGATCGTAAGATCGCTATGATCGCTCTTGGAGTTGGTGTGTTTAGCTAAGTTTTTTTCCTCGAACATAGATACAGTATGCTAATATCGATTGTGTGAGGACACCCAGTTTTAGAATTCTGGCTACGCCAATACACATCACGTATGTGTTATTTTGAGATGCAGTGGTTAGAGTGTGGGAATTTACAAACGCGCATATTGCGGAATATTGAAACAAAGCTGGAGAAGTTGCAGTACACAGGGAAGAAATGCCCTTACTCATGACGTCCAGTCATCCGTGCCATTTTCCGTAATGAAACGTGTTCCGTGATGAAAAATGTTTACCTCAAAAGAAGTGAATAGCCTATGCTTCTGTATGTCACTGTATCGTGCTTTACAGTTGCCATTCTTGCACATGGCATCGCTCCTCCCCTGCCAGAGAAGAATTATCACCACGTTTCAATTTGAATGAGATGGGCTGGAATTCACGCCGAGTGAAACTCACATATTAATGAGTAAAGATTAAGAAATCGCAATGGTCTTATTCATCTAATTTAAAACGTTTTAAAACTATTTTATGTGTCAATAGGTGCATTGCGAAGTCAAGATTCTAAGGTTTCTGTCAATATGTTTGTTGCATCTGTATGACAAAATCTCACAAAGTGAACCATCCAAATAATAGGAAAGATGATCTGATCTTGTCGGTGTCGCCAACGACAACACCAACCCCAGAGGGCTAAATCTGTGTAAATGATGCAGCGTGTCCACCAAAAATGGCAAATCTAAAATCCACCAGGGAGCTCATGGAACTCAGGATAGTCTCTTTGCTTCTCTTTCAAGAATGGCTTCACAACATCCAACAAAAAAAAGAAACATGAAAATACTTTACCTTTTGAAAGCCACCTCACAGTGCAATGGGGCAGCAGATCACAGGGAACCAGGCTGGGCATGGCCACTGGTCACGAGGCGGACAGACAAAACAAAACCAAAAAGAGCAGTTTGCATACTGCCTTTTATCAGAAAAAATGCAACAGAATACTTTCTTCAACAAAAACAAAGCCAATCTGGCAACCGAAAACAAGGGGAAAAGAAAGAAAAAATATAAATTACAGGTACTCTTAAGGTACCCTTACCGCTTCCAAAACCCAACTGTCACCCAACTGAACAACCAAGGACTCTTTTGAACCCCTGATAACGAGGTAATTGGCCACAGCTACCGTGATTGCAATGAATCAGAGCTGTGGCCATACCTGCATGAAGGGCTGGTGCTGCCACCTGGTGGACAACACCCTATTTTCCCTTCCCAGCGCCACACTATCTGTCTATCATCAGTGTCTCTGTCAAAGCAATGCCACAGGTTCTGTCTTTTAATGGTACAATATCAAGTATTTATTTTTTCATTGTACAATCGTTTGACACCGACTATAAAAATACTGCCAACTGAGGCTTTTCTTATACATCAGAGACCTGCTGAAATGCAGGCATTTCTGAATATACAAATATAATTGTGATGCAACAACCTCAGAGGTACTTTTTAACATGCATTAATTTAATGGATGGATGGTGCAGTGGGTAGCACTGCCGCTTCACAGCAAGGAGGTCCTGGGTACGAATCTCCGTCGGCCGGGGCCTCTCTGTGCGGAGTTTGCATGTTCTCCCCGTGTTTGCGTGGGTTTCCTCCGGGTACTCCGGTTTCCTCCCACAGTCCAAAGACATGCATGTTAGGCTGATTGGAGAGTCTAAATTGCCCGTAGGTATGAGTGAGTGAGTGAATGGTATGTGTGCCCTGCGATGGACTGGTGACCTGTCCAGGGTGTATTCCTGCCTTTCGCCCAATGTATGCTGGGATAGGCTCCAGCCCCCCTGCGACCCTGTTCAGGATAAGCGGGTTCAGATAATGGATGGATGGATGAATGCATTCATTTAAGCACAGGCAATGTTCCATTCCAGTTGATATGATTCAAGTTTTACAGTCCAAATGTTTGGCAAATTTTCAGAATAACTGGGTCTGTTTCTCTTACTGTCTTTTCAGCGTGTTTTGCTTGTGCTTCTGAAGTTCAGTGCCCTTTGTGAATTTGTGATCCGCATTAGCATGGACTGAGGTTAAATTCATTTTTAGATTTGATGTCTTGAAATGCAATGAAATCTGGCGTATCAAGCGGAATTGTTTCCCATTGTGCTCAACAACAACAAAAAAAAGCGTTCTGATAAAAAAAACATTTGCTCATTTTCGGGAGCTGCAGATTTGCCACCTTTGCTCTATGCCCTTGCCTCTCACAATCGGGCATTTGTGGCCATAATAATCTGGAATGGGAGACAATTTACATATCAGATTAGTAATCTGATTGCCTATCACACCATGTTTCCCGCCCTTCCGACTTCACCAACTTGCCTCGGGGGAGGGTCTCTGCCCTCGTGTCACCTGCTATCCTAATATGCCTAGTGGACGTAAAAAAAAATTTTTTTAAATGAAAGAGGCTTTACCCTGAAGCACTAAATTAAACACATGGTTTCCAATCAGTCAAAATTACACTGTCCATGCTAAATAGATGAATTGTTTTCAACAATAAAACAATTTCAATTTGTTTCCATCTTGAATGCTGGTAGTCAGCTCAGAAGAGTTGTAGAGCAATACTGTTGTTTATACAGACAAAGGTTTATACATAGAGACCTCTGGGGATATTTGGCAGGAAAGCTGTGAAATTAATTATTCAAAGTCAATACTGCCAAGTATCTGCTTCCGCTTCGGAAGGTGAATATATTTGACATTTAAAATCTGCTATTAAATAGGATTACAAAAAATTATATGACAAATATGCTTAATCAAATTAATTTCTGAATAACTGTGGCTTCTTTGAGCTCAGCTCTTAACTACCAGTTACAAAATGCAAAGGCTATTGATGCACCAGGCTGGTTCACACCAGGCTCAGTCAATCTAAGGTTCTGAGAGGATTTCCCGAGTAGATAGACCCAATCTGAATGTATGGAACCTTAAGCATTGTACTGTTCAAGAAAACACAACTGCCTGTGTGTTTTCTTGAACAATACAATCAAACAAAACCAGAGTAACCTGCCATGGCTCACTTCCTGCTGAGTCTATGTAATAATTCCCATAGTCCTAGAATGAAATTCAAGTGCGCTAAACCATCATGAGCCACCCTCAATATGCAGATACTTCTCAACATGGATATACGAATACTTAATTGACTGGAAGATACACAAATTGTATCTGTTATACAGTATTATAGTGGCCCCTAACCCCAAGAGCCATGACATTGTATAGTCTGCTACAGCAACAACAAAAGAACAGACCAATGGTCAACATAAGATCAAACTGAGTTCAAATTCATATATATTAAAAGTGGCAATTGTATAAGAAAAATCCAGTCAACTGAGAGTTACGTTCATGCCTCCAGAACAGATCTTCACAGATAAATCCAGCAGTGCATGAGGTACATTCATTCATTCATTCATTCATTCATTATCCTAACCCGCTTATCCTGAACAGGGTCGCGGGGGGGGCTGGAGCCTATCCCAGCATACATTGGGCGAAAGGCAGGAATACACCCTGGACAGTTCGCCAGTCTATCGCAGGGCACACACACCATTCACTCACACATTCATACCTACGGGCAATTTAGACTCTCCAATCAGCCTAACATGCATGTCTTTGGACTGTGGGAGGAAACCGGAGTACCCGGAGGAAACCCACGCAGATACGGGGAGAACATGCAAACTCCGCACAGAGGGGCCCCAGATTTGATCCCAGGTCCTCCTTGCTGTGAGGCGGCAGTGCTACCCACTGCACCATCCGTGCTGCCGCATGAGGTACAGTGCCATGAAAAAGTATTTGATCCCTTTCCTCTATTGCTTATTTGACACTGAATAGGTATTTATCTAAAATATTAGACAAAGGGAACCCGAGTAAATGAAAAACAGTATTATTTTAATAATAATAATTTGGGGAAAAAAATAAATAAATAAATAAAAAATAAAAAATCCCAAAGGAAGTCTTCTATTTAGATGGAGGCATTGCAAATTTGTTGTAAAATTAGTTTTTTGGCCATTAAATCTCTATAACAGTCTTTACTGAAGCGTAATAGTCTCAGCGTGCTTGAAAATGCTACGGCTTCGTTACACAGGCAAAAAAAGGCTGTGTTTTTATATGAAAGTCTAACAAACTATGCACCGTTGGAAACATAATGTCATTAGCAAAAATGCTTCTCAGTCATTACTTCAATACCACCAGCTGGTATCGACGGTTCTCAGAGTTAACACGTTTTTATAATTGTATTATTATGCATTTGGTTTGCTGGCATAAAAAGGACATTGCATGCATGTGGTCTTTGCATTTCCAATGGCTATGCTTCTCCTTAATTGTTTAAGTAAAATCCAAATTAATTCAAATAACATTAGCCTAGAAATATGGGGAAACTTATATTCAAACCAGCCTGTTCGTCCAAAGTGGAAATCAAGCACTCAAATTGCAAAAACATGTTGGATACAGTAAAGGAAGGGTGGCCAAAAAGAGACCTGTTTGTTCAGCATCTATAAACAGAAAACCTACAGCTAAATTGGCGGCTATTCTAGCCAGTTTATTAGGCTATTTTGAAATTCACCAACAAAATGAATTTACTAGGCTAGCCAACAAGCTCTAGCTACACAGAAGAATGGCAGTGACAATGTTAAGGCCAGCTAGTTTTCTAGGTAGCTAGCCTATAGTTAGGCTTTTAAAAGTAGATATACCTTGCTAGCTAGCTAACTGGCCAACTGGGGATATGGGATATTCTCAGTACATGAGAGAACTTGCAATCTAACAAGCAAGATGGAACTTAATAAGCAACTGTTCACCCAATATGGATATAAGAACCCTCAATAATGCTAAGCCTGCATTTTAACTTCATAGTTATTTCAAATTTAATGTACTAGAGTCCAGAGCCAAAACAACAACAAAAAATGTGTCACTGTCCAAATACTTACGGACTGCACAGTAAATATGTCCACTGTCTTGTCATACTCCCAGATAAGAGGAATTTAACTTGACTTGACAGTGTTTTTATAAAAAACTGTTTATTTTACCAGAATGTTTCTACCTTAACTTTCTGCATGACCTTAGTTCAGTAATTGAAGCAGCGGTTTCGAAGAGGCTATCTCTCATGTAAAAGACAAGTAGAGGGCCTGTCAGACTCCTTCGGGTGATTTAGCAGGCAATTTGTCCCTCTGCCTCCACTGAAATCAGACAGGCTGGCTTAGTTTGGAATTGGATTTCAGGACAGTTTAGTGCCTTTTATTTTGTGCTGTTGCTGAAGGCAAGCTCTGTGTCCTGTTTTAGATGGTTGTTATGGTATGTGGCCTTCCTTTGTTTTTTTGGAAACCAGTTTAAAGAAAAAGCCTTTTTTGTACATCTGCATCAATTAATTAATATGCATATACTTTCACCATAATCAACTTAATGTTGTCACTGAGAACTCCCAAAATGTGTTCCACCATCTGCCCAGAGACACTTCTGACTCTATTTATAATTTTATAGATTACTTAATTTGCATGTATCATGGAGTAGCTTGTTAATCACTATGAAGATGCTACATTTTGATTTTTTATAATCTGTTCTTCTCCAATGTACATGTTCATTTCCAGCTAGTTCTGTGGATAATACAAGAAAGTTCCTTAAAGGCAGCTATTGGTGATCCTGTAATGGATTGAGAGAAGATTATTATATGTTTACACATAGAAGGAAGAATAATTTTTTGTAGGGGGGTGCTGAAAATGAGAGAGACATTTATGATCAAATCGTGTCATTCTGCGGGACAACATTCTGTGACAAAAAAGAAGCAGTCCCTCATATTTGTAAATGTATGTTCCTTAAACTGAATGGAGGTATGAGCAAATTTCTAATTGCTCCAGTTCATACAACTGGCTGTTCTATGAAGGCTTGCTATTGGCTGATTCCTGGGCACCATCATTGTAGTTACTCTTTAAGGCACCTGAGTGTGCTGTGAATTAAACTGAGATCAGCACCAAAGAATGCCGCTTAAATTCTTAGCGTTGTTATTCATAGCAGTTTGGTCCTACTTTTTGTTTCCTAAGTCAAAGTTTGAGACCATTTTTAGGAGTAATTCTGAGTGGCTTTATACATACAGCCGAGCGTCTCTAAATTTCTTCCTTTACCTGGCTCTCTTTTAGGCAATATTTTTAAGGTCAGCTGAGCTGTACCCAAGTAAAAACCACCACATGATCTTCAGACCCAACTTTCCATATCTGTTATAATTATTTTCATTCTTGTCCATTGCTGGCATAATCAATAAGGACTGGGATAGTACCACTACATGTTAAGCTAGCCAGCATTACCACTTCCCTGAGAAAACTACAATGATCAAAAGATTTCCCTCAGCACGAATCTCTCTCACCTTTTTTGAACAGTTCATTCTCCAATCCTGTCTATTGTAACCATCTATGCTATTTTAATGCAGTCAACTGAGTCTCAAATGGTTTCCCTTCACCATTACATCCTTCAGGAGATAAAACATCAAAAACTAAATAAAAACATAGTGGCTGCATACAACTAATTTTAAACAAAATGTTTTGATAGAAATAGTATCAAGGATTTTGTTATATTAGTCTGTGGCAAGGTGAGGGTTGTAAACCGTGAGTGTGGTGAGGGGGAGGCTGGAGTTGCATTGTTGTTCTTGCTAGTGGATAGTCTTTTTTAAAATCTGGCATCACTGTTTTATTATGTCACAGTTTTTTGTATTATATAAATATGAACACAACAATAATTTGGGACATCGGCGACTCAACCACAATGGGCCAGAGTTGACAGGGTTAAGCATTTCAATCATACTTTTACTATGAAATCATTTCATTATCCATGTACGTTTCACAAACACACAGCAGGAAAATATTTATTGTCTATGATGGGAAGAATTCTTCAATTGTATTTTGGCATTAGTAGCATTTGTTAAAACTGAATATATTGGGTAAATTAGTAAAGAGAGTGGTCAAAGTGAAACAAAAACAAAAACAACACACCTGGCATGGGATATCACATAATATTGTAGAATTGAAATGCAGGTTCACAGTCCACCAGGTTGCCACTGGACTGTGCCTCGCCTGCCACAAATTCTGGAATTTCTCTGAAGAACAAGGGAAATGGCTTGGATTATTCAGGCCTGTTTTGGAATGAAATGCGCTTAACTGGTGATGAAGTCAGCATGTCTGATAATTGATTCACTGTGTCAGCAAAAAAGCGGTGACAGGTAAGTACACCCCGGAATTCGGTTGTTTTGTCATGACACCCTTTAACACTGCTTATTTAATACTGAGAATCTCACCTTGTCAGTGTTCAGTTTGAGGTCCAGAATGTTATGGTATGAGCAAAATATTTATATATTTTTGTCATTTAAAAATAATTATATACATTATTCTTTAATTAGATTATTAGTTCCTTATATGTACAGAAAAACAAAAAGTGCCAGGACATTGAGGAGTTTTTTTTTTCATTACAAACACATCACAACATTAAATACCACAAGCCTATGTGTAACTGATCTATTGCACTGATGTATACATCTTTATTTGCTTTATTTATCTAAAAGGGAGCGCTCTTCCTTATTTCCTGATCATAGTATTTTCAAAGCTTATGATTAACTAATGTATTTGAAAGTTTCACTGATTAAACTCTTCAGGGCCCTGTGTATGCGCTTAAGCTTAATGTAATGTGTTTTAGGTCTTTAACATCAGGGGTCAGTAGCCATTTTCAAAATGATAGAAGCTTGAGGTCCCATATGATGTGTTTGCTTAATTCTGAACACTCCGGTCTCGAAGATGCCACTTCTTGTTCTACCCGTCAGTGACATCAGCACTAACCCCATCCTTATCTCACCATGAGAGAGAAAGGTTCTTAAAACATCAGCATTTGATCTCATTAGACTCTGACTTCCTTCATTCCTTGGCAATAGCTCCTTGTTCCGTGACTGGAATGACATGAATTAATGATGGGCCTTCGTTTTTTTTCTTTTCTTTTTCAGTAATTACCATGCAAAGAGGCAGTCTTTGAATCAGCTTCAGTGAGAATGCCTATACTGTTTGAACATTTATTTTTGAGTGCTTAATTTATGGAGGCTGAGTATTATCTCGTGTATGCATTTGTAATTGTTCTTTTTACATAAATGATGTATCAACATTTCAGTATATAATACATTCACTATACTCTTTTGGCTCTTTGCATTGCTTTTTACAACCATTGTAATTTAATGTTTAATATAGCATACAGTTAAATATGCATTCAATTATTATTTTTTTATCATAAAAAGTTATTTATTCAATATTTCTCTGCCCATCTCTGCAGTCTTGCATACAAACAGAATACCAAGTGTAATTGACTTATATAGAAATAAACAGCTGGAAGGCAGTTCTTGGACATTTGAATCTGTTTTTAGGAATTGGTAAAGAAGAAAGGTTTGATTAGCTTGTCAAATGTATGACAACACGCAGGCATCTTATTTATAGCATGTTCATAGCTTACACAACAGCTATTTGTTTTAGCTCAAAGGGGAGGGATTATACTGTGCCTGGAGGCATGTTAAAAAAACAGTAGCTGTGTTGGCTATAGATCATGAAACAAAGCTGCGTATAGCTGATGTCACTGCTCTGTGCCTGGGGCTTGGGTGGGAGATGGAATTCAGATTTCATATCATACAAATGAAATATATGGGATTCTGTCCAATGTCAAATATTAATTCCAGAAAATTTCACAAAGGGTCCTGTTGAAGGATGCATGTCCTGTTGCTAATACTGCAACATAATTATTGAGCAGTCGTTTAATTGGAACAGATGCATGTTAACTTGTTTGCTTTGGGCAAAGCAATAACCACTGCATTTCACCATATTATGTGTTGTTAACTTCTATAACCATGCTAATTTTCTACTATAAACCTATTTGTTTATAAACAATATTATGAAAGGACCAATTGCCATAGTGGATAGATCGAATGCTACTAGTATGTTCAATAATTATAATCACCTTTTGTGGATTTCACAAAGTTGGCATCTGTTATGCACAAATATTAATTATGTAAGATTAACTGCATTTTGGGATAATAAATATAATTAGTGTGAAAAGATAAACCCTAAGACTGTGCAGATATGTTATCTTCTTGCCATATCTTTGTGCATGAAGACAATACTGTGACACAGCATCATGTGCGCCTGATTAAGAAACCCCTCCCCATTTGTTTAGACCACTTTGCTTTTCTCCTAAAAATACCTCCAGGACTCCTTACATTCCCTAGTCTCCCTGATAAGGTCCATAAATAAACCAGAACATGCAAAGATAAGTATTTACAGTTCACACGGGACACTTTAGATTCAAACATATTGCCCTTAAAGCAGAAGCATGCTTTGGGTATGTTGCTCAAGGCAAAATTGATAAGACATTTTGCAAGACATTACAGTGTGTCATGGCTTTTCCTTTTCAAGCTAGATTTATAATTTGTTTAATTGACTATTAAATCAAATGTTAGATACTGTACATCAGCGTGTGGCATTTTTTTCTGACAAGGGGAACATTTCTTATCAATTGCTGTGAAGGTTCAGCTTCTTTAGATATGTTTGTTTTTGTGTTCTCATGAGCTTCAGCTTGACTTGGCAATAATTACATTTAGGTTTAACATTTATTTTTTCCTACTTTGAGAACAGGATTGACTCAATAGTATTTGGTAAGTTCTATGAACAAAAAAACATTGGTTTGTGATTATGTCACAGGGATTACTTTGTACATTAGTTGTAGTTACAAAACAAGAGTTAGTAGTTATTTGCTTAGTTGTTTGCAGGTGGAATACAATTCTGTCTCAGGACAAAAAAATAAAAAAACAGACACAAAAGCCCTGGCTGCTGATACAGTAAGAGCAGTATCTAGAGAGCAGGCTCAGCATGTTATGATGGCTTGACTCATAACATCATATCCACACTTCAAGTCAGTTCCTCATGCAATAATAACATAACATTAGCATATTAGCATAATAGTTAAAATCATGAAACTTCTTTTTAACACCTTCTGTAGCAGCCCCGTTTCTTAAAACATGCTTGAAAATGACATGCCCAAAATAACATGGTTATAATTGAACCATTTTGAGTACAGGCATAATCCTGGTCTTACCTGAAAGGTAACCATTGTGTTTGTTTTCCAGACAGTACTACTGAAACAAAGTAATAGGGGCTCAAACACAGTGGAAGTAGAAGCTTTTTTTCCTACCTCAAAGATTAGTCTTTTTATGTTGAGTGGATACCAAGCCTAATGGGCTTAGAAATGCATAATACACCATGCTGGGCACATTTTGTGGCAATAAAAAAAAAAAAAACTAAAATAATAACATTGAGTATACAAAGTGATTGAGGTCCATTGATGGATGTTTTTGTAAAATAGCCAACCAACCCACATCAACCCATCCACATGTCAAATGCACCCTACAATTATGCATTCTATTTATTTCTCAAAAGCAGGCATACTCCTTATTTATAAGCATACTGAATAACAATAGATTATTTTGAGAATGTATTTACATACTCATCAACATAAAATGGGGTCAAGTCACTGAAAATGCCCTTTGTGGTGGAGTCAAAGCAGTTTTCACTGTGTTTTGTTCTAAAACCTCCACATGCAGAATCTTCTATTTAGACTTACCATGGGCATCGCAAAATTTATACATTTTGAGTTATAACATTTCAGGAACAGCTTTTGCCAGTGTGTAACTTTCTCAGCGTGCAGGGTTACACATGCAAAAAAATGTGTGTTGTCATATAAAGGCCTAACAAACTAAACCATTAAAAACTACCTACCTCACAGGATGAAGTACAGGACCTAGCAAAAAAACTATTTCCCATCATCCCAGCCCTGCATCATTATTTTTAGAGCATTGCGCATATTCCTCAAACTCTGACTGGAAGTAGGGAGGGATTATTTTGCGGCTGTTACACACTATCTTTGAAGCAGTGTTATCAGTGACAGAGTTCATCAATGTGTTTTGCAGATAAAAAGAAAAAGAAGAGAAAAATGAATATTTACAACAATAAAATAACAAAACAATCTGAAATATACTTGATTTTGCTCTTGGCTCATAGTAAAATAAATATAAAATGTATGAAAATGAAACAATAAAAATCTAATCCACATTCTCCCAGTATATCCAGGACAATCAAGTAGCACAGAACAAAAATACACTGAAAAAGATAAGCAGGTGACAAGTTCTACAATAGTGTAGTGTTTCAAAATGTCTGACATGCATTTATTGATATGGAAATGGTAATTATTGTACATTGTTTTGTCTTTCCTTTGTAATTATAGAGGTTGGAGGTGAGTACTGGTGTGTGTGCGCGTGTGCATGCGTGTGTGTATGTTGCCCCACCCAGGTAAATGGCCACCAGCTGCCACTGGTAAGAGTCCATTAACTTTAAAACCCAAGTGCACATTTCACACTTACTGATTTAATAGTAATGTCCCTTCCTCAAATCAAATGGCACTGAGTTGATAAAGTGCAAAAAATTTAAAGCCCTGGAGTTACTGAAACATGCTAGGACCATTTTTTTTTTTTTAAACACTCACAGCCCTGTAAGGCTCATGTCCAGGCAGAAGATTGGCTCTTAGTTCAGTATTGCATGGAAATGTACTAAAAGGTACAATCTAGGTAAACATTTTAATAAAGCCATGGACAGCTGCCATTGTATACCCCTGCCACAGTACATGGAGTCTAGCCTATACAGAGAGTTCTGAGTTGAATGAAACTTGGCCAGAGTTAAACGGCAGTATGACAGGAAAGGCAGCGAGTGTGTGGTGTATGCGTGTGTGTGCATGCATAGAAAAACCACATTCATCATGTATGACCAAACCATTTCATTACTCTGGTGGAGAAATAACACATGGCACAAAAAAAGAAATTTAGAAAGGGTGGCCAAAACTTTTTTCAAACTTTTTTGTCAAATGTATCTCTCTCTTCAACAAAATAGCACAAAGAAATAACCTTGGAGCCACCTGTATCATCAGAAACAATCTGACCCTACAATGCACTACTGCCAATCACTTTTAGCTATAGTGTTTTGTATTTCATAGATTATTGCTGTTTTTATTATGGCTGTACTGTATTTAGCAATGTGTATGTTTATGTATAGATATTTTTGTAGTGCAATGTTTATGATATTTATGTTGCATGGCATTGTTGCTCTGAGTAGGCCTGTAGTAAGTATAATAAATCTAAAAACATACATGAAGTAAAATAAGACTAAAAAGCCCTTTTCAAAGGAAGGTCCTCTGGGACTTCTATACCTGTATGCTTGATCAGTTACTTGATATAACTTCTTCTGAACCCATGACATAATGATTCAAAAGAATCATTCCCTGAGCCACCAGGTGTCTAAATCACACAGAATGAATAATTTTGCATCTCTCTCTGAGTACTTTGTCTTGTATCCTTTGGGTGCCTTGATGATATGAAGCACAATGATATTGTATGCACAGACCACTCTATTTTGATATTGCATGCATATGATATTATATGTAGGCCTTCTGGACAAGTCTGATGCTTAACTGGGGTTTTATGTACACAGAAGAATAATAGATTCCTTAATTACTTAATGAGTAAACTGTTTCAGGTGATTGGTAAAGTTCATTAATCTTGGGCCAAGAATCTGACAATTAAGCCTTGCACAGAATAATAATGAATGCGCACATAACTATACATGTAACAAGTGCAAACATGGCGCTCTCCAATGCTGTTCTGGAAGATTCTGTAGATCAGGGGTGTCAAACTCCAATCCTGGAGGGCCGCAGTGTCTGCTGGTTTTTGGTGTGTTTCAGCACGAGAGATACATTTCCAAGTCGTTAATTGGCTAAGGAGTCCACACACCTTGTTGTCAAGGCCATAATTGGCTGCTGATTGAAAGGAAACCACAAATACCTGTAGACACTGCGGCCCTCCAGGACTGGAGTTCGACACCCCTGCTGTAGATATTCATTCCAGCCCTAACAAAACACAATTCATTCAACAGCTAGGGTTAATTTCAATCACTTATTTTTCTTCTGTTCTGCAGGTCTTTTGCTCAATGGAAAGTTTAGGAGTTCCCAACTTCTAGTTCTAGCTCCTAGAAGGAACATTTAATGGGTTGGAATGTCCTTAAAGATGGCGGACCTTGAACAATTTCCAAGTCAGGAGAAAATAAAATAAAAAAGAGGAAAAAAACAAGTGATTGGAATGAGCCCCTAGAGATCTCGTTGAGCTGCTAATTAGTCTAATCAGGTGTGCCAAATTAGGGTTGGAGTGAAGTCCTACAGGACAGTTGATCCACAGGAACAGGGTTTGGCAGCCCTGTGCTAACAATACTTACAGAAATTTTCCCACAAAGATATTATAATATTGTTTCCCCCTGATGGGAGACAGTGATATTCAGTGTCATTTCAGCATTTCCAGTCCATTAGAAAATGCTTCCAAATTCCATTGAGGCATAATTAATAACTGCTTATTATTGAGTAAACATTTCTGACTATTACTCAGCAGAGCTTATCATAACCATTCATAACTAAGACTGTACGGTTGGAAAGATATACATTTATTTTCACATGCATGTGGGGGAATAGAACACTTGGGGAATGTGAAAATGAATATCCTAAAATTCAGTTCATTTTTGTTGGCACAATTTCACATGCAACACAACTTTGTTATTGGACTTGTTATATCAAATATACGTTGTATCAAAAGGTATATTTTAACATATTATGAATGTAACCCTCTTGGATTTAAAGTTGGAATCAATGCAAGGGGTTAACTTATTTTCTTATTTTGTTTAGTTTATCTGTCTGATCACACCTGTTTTTCTGTTTTGCGGTTTGGTTAATTAGTAGTGATCAGGCTTATTTTTTCAAATGTGACCTTTAATGTGATTAGCTATGCATATGAGTTTGTTACTTTGTTTTAAAACTAATGTCTGGGGTTTCATTTTTGGGGCCGTGAAGAGAGTTGGAGAACTCTCTGCGAAAGTCAGTATGCCAACTACTGCGCTGCAACAAAATAAGCTCTTTGTTCTCTATTCTTTCTCATATTTTGACCATTTTGCACATTTTCTTTTTTCTGTGTAGTTGTCTAGAAAAGTTAAAATAATTCTTAATTCAACCACTGGGTTAACTGTGTGCTGTGTGTTAATGTATGTGTATGGGGGTTTGGGATATTGTTTTGATATCACATGGTTTACTTACCACTGAATAGTAGCTAGCTAACCGCAAATTTTACCATCTACATTGCTGGCCCAGGTCCCTAGATCTGAGTGTCAGTTTGGATGTCACTGTCTTGGTTTGGTATTCAGCAAGAATTAAATGTAATACTCATTAAAATGTATTCTTTCCTCAGCTGGTTCAGAGTTTTGTTGAGACAGCTGTTACATTAAAATGATATGAAAGTTGTTGACTGGTCATCATATTTTATTTCAGTATATGGCTGTAGAATAGGGAGATCCCATTCTTTCATTTTAATATAATTCTTGGTTAAGTTCTTTGACAAGACAAAATTAGTTAATTTCCCTATAGGTTTTATTATGGATATATCCTTTTGTTTGTTCATTATGCTACATGGCTTAGAAATGCATGCATTCCTTTTGAACAAGCATCATAATAACCTTTGAAGTGTAATATTTTTATATATTATCTACTGTGAACATAATGGGCACAGTTATAGCTTTTATATATATATATATATATATATATATATATATATATATATATATATATATACACTCATCAGTATGTATTGTATTGTGAATGCTTTTCACTGGGGAGCTTGCATTGTATGAATCAAGCCAGTGAACACAAAATGTAAAGTAATTATTTGCCTTACACAGCCAAATTGCAGTCCTGTGGCAAACAGCCTTATTTGCATGTTACAAGGTGAACCAGAACTCCATATATTGACCTTTTCAGGCAAACAACTGATGTGTATAAATTGGATCTGTATCAGGAGTGGACATTTGCTTTCAAGGCTGGTTACCGACTGAATTTGTTAGAACTAATGTAGCACAGATCGATCATACATTCATTTCATCATTTAACTGGGGTCTCTTTCTATTATATTATTGTAATGAAAATGGCTTTCTGACAGGTTAATTTAAGGTTAGCTAAGCACAGGTGAAAGTTAAATAATAATAAAAAAAATTACTCAAGAGAAGGACACAAATAAAGACAGATTGTTAAGACTTCAAATCAGTAATAAGACTTTTTTCTCAAAAATAAATAAATAAATATATATATATATATGTATATATATTGAATATCATACACACAAAAATGTAATTGTTTTCTTGCCAGTGGTTTTCCTTCTCCCATATACATATGTATATACCAATATTACAACTCTGATAAAATGCAATGCTCCCCAGTTTGGTCATCCTACCACCTCTCTATTTCATTGATACGCAAGAAATATATGCTTAAAAATACAGAAAATGGAACTGATGGAAAACTGTTTGAAGGAATAAAATGTCAAAAGAGAAGCAACTCTCAGTCCAAAGGGTCCAAACTTAATTTGGTCTATGCCAACCACATCTGTCTTACACCTGCCTTGTCCACTTGTGCCTTGTCCACTTGTGACAAAGTCATGTTATCGGTTTCCCTCATTTCCACTGGCAGAGGCAGATCATTGATGTCAGCACTCTGCATATGCCCCTTTTCATGTGAAGCCCAGCAGGAAGAGACCTTCTTCTGCTTTCATGAGCTAGCAAACCAAAAACCAGCCGACTTCAATACCCCCAAGGACTAATTTGGCCTGGAAAAACTGTACGTTGGAAGGAAAATGTAGCAAAAATAATTCCTGTGCAATTGCAAGTCTCTCCTGGTCAATTGCTGTCCAGCAGTCTGTTACAATTATCATTCAGCAGAAGAGAACTGCAGTGTTTGATATCTGTCCAGGTAATTTATTGGGAGAGATTGCAGTGTCTTTCCAAGGAATTTTCCTGACCTTTCTTTCAATAGAATGCCTGCCTCATCCAGTTATCATCCAGACATCCTGTGGCCAGGGCTCCCACTGCTGGAGGCTGTTCATTTATACCAGGCATCAGTGACTTAAAATCAAGCACCATGAATAAACTGCTTTTCCCATGGAACTACCGCTGAGTGCCTCCCAATTATTCTTCACTTAAAGAGCCCCCATAACAGATGTACAGTGAACAGGGTAAACCTTCCTGGTGAACAACATTCAGATACTGCTGAACAATTTCAAATAAATGGCATAATTTTATTTTCACCAGTGACGTTGACTTGGAAACCAGGGAGTTGATGCTGCGCTTGACTTTGGCTTTCTAATTATATTTCAATTATACCCACATGACGTAACTATGCTAAACACTGTAAGGTTTGTACAAATGCAAATGCAATAATGCACAAACACAATAGTGAGCAGCTGCCCACTAATCGCCAACCCTCCTTACCACAGTGCAAAAACGGTTCAAAATGAAAATGCATATGTTCAACAAAAGTTCACATGATAGGTTTCAACAGGCATTTACAGGTTTTCAAGAGAATTGCTGACTTTTAAGAGAATTGTAGCTCTCCGATTGTTATTTTTTCCACAAAATGCGACTATATCAAAATAAATCCATCTAGGAAATTGTTGTTGTTGTTGTTGTTGATAGCTTGGATGTCATGTCTGGTGATGGTGTTCACTGGACTGTGGAGAACACATTATGAATTAAATTCAGTATTATTTGTCCCACAAAGACACCTGGGGTAATGCTTCTGGGTTGAGAGAGTGTATCATGACAGAATTAAACAGAAGTATGTCATCTTTTGTTTAGCCCAAATATGAATTCACAACACTAAAACTTCAGCTTTTTAAGCCTTTGTACATGTCACTGGCTCAATTATAAGCAAATCTGGCATTTACTGATAGCAAGAAAAAAACATTAGCTAGCTTGGCACACAGGGAAAAAAAGCCTTTAAAGTATGCTCACAGTTGGCTGTCGTGCTTAACCCTTTGTGAAAATTCCTAATCTGGCAACCCTAGCCAATTTTACAGTGCTCTATTTTAAAGCTTTTTAACTCCAGATGTCAGCATCACAGAGATTTGAAAAATGTCTTAAATGAAGGAACATAGTCGTACAATTTAAACTACTAACTTAATTGACTTTTCATAATTTAGGTATAAATAAATGCTACAAGTACATATAGTATATATTTCCTGAGCATGCAAAATAAATGAAGTGAAATGTACCCTGGTGTCCCTTCATGTCTCGTAATTTGTCCAAAATTGAGAAATTGTGCGTTGCCGTAATTCATGAAATATGAATATATTTTACTACAAATCAACTCTTTTGACTTGTGAAACTCACTTCAGCATCATTTCCAAGTGGGAATTACTACCTTCTCATCAGAATAGGGACTAAGATACCAAGAGGTCCAAAAACCGAAAATATGATATGAAAGATGAATAAAAAGTATAATTTTCCATTAAAAGAATATATTTGACAATGCAGTAAATCTAAGTGCAGATCTAATTTTCTATTTTTATTTGATTTGACTCGAAGTTCAGAGCTACAAAATGAACTATCACATGTCAAAATTGGCCAATCTGTGTTGGAGATATGTATGTCTGCCAGTAGTGGTTTTATAAAATCAGCCTTCAGAGTTGTTTGAGGGATTGTCACAGTTTCTCACCTAGAATTGACCTAGGTATCAAAACTGGCCCACCAGTTGGGTTTTCGCCTGAAAGCTAAGATGGGATTTCACCGATTTTTCACCACAACAAATGTTCTGTGGCTAATGTTAGCTATAGTTGTACCGTAATTGTAGGGAGGGCAAAATAGAGCTTTAGCACGCTGTGTGCACGTGAGCTTGACATTTCTCACAGAAAACCTAGTTTTTCGATTTGTCTTGCCCTCTGTGAGTGAAACATGCAATCTGAATGTACATTTGCTCTGTAAATTGCATCAGATAATCAGTTGGGACTTTTAAATGATAAGGTGGGGTATAGCCAATTGCATCAGATACAGCAAATTGCATCAGATAATCAGTTGGGACTTTTAAATAATAAGGCGGGATATAGCCAGTATTGTCAAATTACTGTATTACAACAGCCAGTGTCCTGCGAAAATATGGATCAGTCAGAATTTTGAGAGTTTGAACTGGCACTCAATCAAAACACTGAGAATTTAAATGACTAAAAGGTTATTATTCTGGGTGAGCCAAGCATTCGTTTCAGACGAATACTTGTAACCAGTATTTACTTTTTTCCGAATACGAATGTTGTAAGTAATTGGATTCATTATCTATGGTTGGAGAATTGGCCTGCTTTATTTTTTTTATTTTTTACATTGGCTGCAGTAGCTGTACATCAGTGACGAATGTGTAACATAAAGTTAACACTGTTTTGTGATCGGCCAGTTCCTCCCTGGTTTCTCCTCCTTAGATGAGTAAAACTAATGCCTGCTGTTATTTTCCTCAGTTCTCTCTTCGTGCCTTCAAGTTCTCAAACATTAGAGAACATTTTTTTTTTCTTTGAAAAGGTAGTGCATTGTTAACAGAAATGGCAGCTGGACATGAACTCGCTGTAAACACATAGCCATGTGCTTCAAACAAGCTACGGTACAGAGCTAACTTTAGACATAAATGATCCAGGATTAAAAATGCCTGGGTTAATTGTAAGGACGAAGGATGCGGTCATGAATTTGTGGACATTATTTTAGCTAGAGTTAAGGTAGTACATTTTGTCAATTTCGCTTTTTTCTGGTGGTGATCCTTGTTTAGTTCACTTTTAAACGTGTTTACTAGCCAGCTAGCTAGGTACTGTGACGCATTTGGGTGATGGCCATGTGCTTTTATTGTTTATTGTTGGTGGTGAAGTTGCTTCCGGTGGATTGTTGCAATTTTAATGTAGCTAACTAACTAATGAGCTTGCTGGTTATGTCCTACATATTTTTCAGATCAGATTACCTGTGATCTGAATTGGTCTGAACACACTTTAATGTGTGAGGATGGCTGAAAATCAAAGTCTAGCCAGTGTACGCCTATGTTTAACTACTCAGTGCCTCCATTTCTGGTTCTTCGTGTTAGTTAAGCTAACAGTTGGTCTACTATAACGTTAAACGGACCATTGCCTCTGTGTGTGGTTGCTGGTCACACGACTGTTTGTGATTTACGGTATGCTTGAGTGATTTTTATCTGCTTTTTTTATTTAAGTTACAAAATGTGACGGATGTGTTGCTTGGTATGATTACACAAATTCATCTTTCTTCTTTTGCTATTTAGTGAGCTGTGTTTTTGATCTTCAGACAATAGTTGGCTTCGCTTCTTGGTTTCTTCAGTAATAACAAGTCATCCAGGTCCCAATGCAGCAAAGCACCCCCTCACCTTCACTACCACTACCACTACCACCTTGTTTGACTGTTGCTATGATGTGATTACTATGACCTGCTGTATTTGCTAGAAAAGATAGGACAGTTTTTTTTTAAAGTAAAAGTTCTAATTTTGTCTCATCTGACTGTAGAACATTATTCCCAAAGGCATGGAGATCATCCAGGTGGAGATCATTCTGGAAATTGTGATCAAAGTAATGAACACTGCAATTAGCTGAGGGTAGAGAGGCCTGCGGTTCTTTGGCTGTTCTTCTGGGATGTTCTTTAGAGTGGCCTATTGACGTCTTTACTTGAACCCAATAGATATGCTGTGGCAGGACCTGAAATGTGCAGTTCATGCTCAAAAACCTAGCAATTTGTCTGAATTAAAGCAGTTCTGCAAAGGTGAGTCTACACAATTATTCCGAAAGACTGATATAAAATTATTGGAAGCATTTGGTTGGAATTATTTCTTCTGAAGTTGGTTAACTTCTTTCATTGAGTAAATTAAATAATGTATACAATTTTTTCTGTTTTTCTCGGGTTCCTTTTGTCTCATATTACTCTTTGTCTGAAGATCTGAAACTGTTCAGTTTGACAAATACTGTTTGCAATGAGGGAATCAGGAAGGGGGCAAATGCTTTTTCACGGCACTGTATTTGTACATTTTCTTCCTGGTATTAGCAGGCCTACACCCTCTAGATGAGAATGCTGGCATGAAGAATTTAGTCTCTTTGTTCCATCGCCGTTTAGGGTTATTACATGAAGTAAATATTATAAGTAAAACTTCTATCAATTTTTTTGAATGCTCATTTGTCATATTTCTCTAATGTGCCACTGTACATCACTGTGATGTGAAATGACTGCCAGCTATTTGAGATATAGATCAATGTAGGACGACATGTTCAGGAGATGACTGACTGTGCATCAGACAATTTGAGCTTCTTGTCACGAACAGTGACCCCCACAGGATGATGTCATCAGCACAAATCTGATCTGTCGTGGAGCACTTGAAAGCATTGAGTTGGCAGTATGAATCAGTGGAATGCATGCATTGAAATAGCAGCTATGCCCAAGAGACATTAATTAAATGCCAGATAATGGCACAGGGTAGGAGGTAATGTGTCAGTCACAGAGTATGAACAAATCAGATTTACAAATGAATTCCCTTGATGCAGATGAGTAACATCATCTGGATAAGAGGAAATGTATTTATTTTTGTGTAGCAGTCTACCTTTTCCCCTGCTATTGAACAGAAGCTACAGTACATGCACAATAGGTTTCAGTGTCAGGACCATTAAAGGAGTATCTTTTCCAGAAAACTTTTTCATTGTCTCTCCATCAATTACCCTTATTTCTTCCTGTCTGAAAAAAGACAGAAGCTAGATATTTCCACTGTGTTTTCTGCGTGCTGTGAGAACAACCAGTAGTTATTGCAGAAAAAAATAGAAATAGAAGCAAATTTGACGCTGCCCGGCTGAATATCTTATTGTTTGACCAATCATACAGGACTGATCTGATATACGTATTCAAAAGGTTGCTGCAGAGACCTCCTGCCCAGCTGTCACTGCAGACCTTGTTTTTATCTTCTTTTTTGCCTCAGTGCAAACCGTATATGTAAAGCTCAACAGTTTTCTGTGATTTCATTATGGGAATAGAAGGCTGCCCAATTTCTTCAGCAAGAATATGTGTAGTTTTTCATATTGTCACAGTCAAAGACATGAAATTTCACATTACCTTCATTCGGGGCTCCTACTTTACAACAAACAAATTAAACGGATGCATGTTTTGTCACCAGAGGAAAATTTGTTTGATGCCATATTGTATAAAATAAATATAATGGATGAATATATTAATAAATAGCTGTACCAAATGTGTACCTGGTGAATGCCACATTGCCTGGTGCTATTTTCTTGTAATGTAATGTACTGTAATGTACTTCAAAGTATCAGTTATTTAAACTCTCTTTTTTCATCGCAGTCACTGAATTGAATTGCATTGCCGATCTTGATGAGTACGCGTTGTGGTACAATGTACATGATACATTGATTTGGCAAATTAATATTCTATGGCACAATGATGATAGATATAGGCATAGCAGAAAAGCCTCTTGACTAATCAGTATGCAGGACCAGAACTACCAATTTTGTAATCTAAATTATAATCCAATTTTCAATATGAACTCTAATTAATTACTGAGTTATAATTTGAATCACACAATTGATTTATTCTGATATTTTATATGACCAGGCTTTGATTGAATTTTGATTGAATTTGGACATGTTAATCCCAAATGTTATATTTAAAAACACCACTGGTTGGATATGTATATTAAATTAAGATTATTTAAAAATGAATTCCGACAAAGAAATAAATGCCACAATCAATAAGATGAGATGCGAGTTACTACTCTGGCATCTGTGGTTACACCATGCTATAGCTAGCACATACTCTGCTTTGAGAATGCAGTCTAAAATCCACCCAGGTCCTGCAGTAGAAGAGAATCCTGAAACTTCACAGTATGAAATGGAAAAGCTGTATCCACATGCAGGGAGGGGGGATTCAGATGACTTCATCAATCAGAGATGAAGAATTAGTACTTATTAGTCACTTTAATACATGACTGGTGAGAGCCGCTGCAGTGGATAGCACTATTGCTTCATAGCAAGAAGGTCCTGGGTTGAATCCCATTCTGTTTAGACCACAGGTTTTTCATGGGAATTTCATGGAGACTGAGATGGCCATTGCAGAACATTGGTTGTTGTTTTTACTTCACCATTTCTGTGTGGACTGATGCATGTTTGGAGTCATTGTCCTCTTGGACAATCTACCTACAACCAATTCTCAGCTTCCTAGCAGAGGCAACCAGATTTTCTGCCAAGATTTCCTGGTACATGTTGAATTCATTGTGTCATTGATCTTAGATAGTGCCCCTAGATCTCCAGAACATCAATGACCCACCGCCATATTTGACAGTAGGTATGAGGTGCTTCTCCTCCATTTTGCTGCCAAACATGTTGATGGTGTGTATGGCCAGAACGTAAAATTTTGGTCTCCGACTATAGCACTCTTCCATTGGCAAACTCAAGATGCTTGCTTTTGTTTACGGTGCTCAATAAGGGCAGTCTTCGTGCCACCCCTCCAAAGAGTTTGTTGTTATGGAGGTGCCATTTTATGTTTTTCTTTTGGGACTGGGTGACCCCAAGACACAAGCAATCTCTACAATTCTTAAACTGTCATCTTAAGTTTGCAACCATTCCATATGTTTCACTCATTTTTATTACTGCCCGTACAGTGCTAAGTGGTATGTTTATCTGTTCAATTCATGTTTAAATATAGACCAGTCTTGATTTTGTAACTTAGAAAGCAGATTAGAAAAAAACTAGACTTACACTAACAAAACAACAGCAAATAGGAGAAAAAGCAGTTTTGTGCGTTAATTATTGATTACTGAGTTCAACATATTAAGGGTGACATGGACCAATGGCAGTGAACAAAAAAGTGCTGACCAGCAAAAGAGCAGGTCCCAAAGAGCTCTTCAGTGCTGCTGCATAAACACCATCAGTTATAGCACGAGGCCTTACCACAGCTGTGGTCATTAAATTTGCAATCCATGAGACAGCAGGGATAACACATTGATTAGCATGATACGAATGGTGATATGTAATTTCATTACTCAGCTACAGAACAAAAAAATTGTTTTTACATAGACGACTTTCAGCAATGGTTTGTAAACATTGCTAAAAGGTTTGCAGTGCTTCACTGATGTGTGCTTGCAATGACTATGTACTACACTTCTTCTGGAGCAAAGAGGTCTGTATCAGACTCAAAATGAGGCTCGAGCCCACCAAAGATTATTTGCAGCAAAATAGAAAATAATGCAGTTTTCTAATAATGTAGTTTCCTCGAGGAAAACAGTTGCGGTCCAAAATGATGTCTGTGAGTGTGAATGTGACTGCCTTATACTGTGCGTTGTAATCAGTCATCAACTTTACAATCTCAGTTGCAGATGCTCTGTCACTCATCTGCAGTAGCACTGGTGCTGCCACTTGCATTCGCACTGGCTCTCACTTTTGCACTGGTACTCTCATTCAGACTGGTACTCACATTCACATTCACATTGGCACTGGCATTCACACTAGCACTCACATTCACACAAGCACTCACATTCACACTGGTACAGGCAATCACACTGGTACTGCTATTCATACTAGCACTCACATTCACACTAGCACTCACATTGATTTTTAAATCACCATAGGTCTCCAAGGATTAATAGGGAGGAGTATACCAGAAGTATCGTTCCTGAAACTTCCGCTTTACCTCCTCATTGGGTTAACTTTTCTGACGAGCAGGCCCCATGTTTGTGACCAGTGCTAGACTTTATGTGCAGTATCTGGGTTGCCTGTACATTTGTTTTTTTGTTGAAACTATTTTTTATATACTGTGTGTATTTCAGCTCAGATCTTTTAACCTTTAGGTTGTCTGAAGCTATGGCCAGCTTAAAAAAGGCTTTGATCAACCTCCAAGTTTCAAACAAGAATCCCTTTGAATAATTGGCCTGATTCAGATACAGTATATTAAATACAGGTACTGAAAGGTAGTTGTCAAAGGAGAGTAACACTGGGTCAACAAATCCTAATATGCGTATGTACTGTATATTACATTTTGACAGCTTGACAAAGAAAATTGTTCTCTCTCTCTTCTACTGTACTGTACAAATGTACATTGTAAAATCACGACACACTTTTCATTGATAGCCTTTATTTATACTGTGATTGTTTTGTGTGTACATTCAGTTGTGTTTGTTCTCAAGGGCTAAATGAATCTTTGAGTGAGAACGCTGGGAAAGCTGGGAGTCTGGCATGTCTCTTCTCTTGCTGTGAATGTATATCAGTATGCAGAACACCACCTTTAAATTCCATAAATAAAGTCTGAGAGCAGTAAATTCCCCTCTTTAATCTGAGCTGCCAGGGTGATTGACAGTACTGTGGTAGGGTTTACTAATGAGTTTCAAAAGGAAACATACATACAAATGAATGTTCCCTTATCAAAACAAAATATGCAGTACATACTGCAATATATTGAAATAAAAGATATTTTCAAGAACAGAAATGATATTAAAATCTAAGCATTGTGAAACTATGTAATATACTGTATGTCTAAATACACAAATGATTGCATACTTTCAAACACACGCAAACACACACTCACATACTCACAATACGTTTGTATTTTGTCATTTTATTTTATTGTGTTTTTATACTTTACATTAACATCAATGCAAACAGATTATACATTTGAAATACCCTGCCTTATTCTTTAACTTTTACAATTGTGTTAATAAACACAGCATGACTGCACAACCTGCAGCTGAGTATTATTGGAATCGTATTGGGTTTCATTGACTCATTGCCATCATCTATTCACAGGGAAGGGATTTCTGAGCCAAAGAATAATTAATTATTGCATTTAGTCATTATATGTACTGATTGCTTTGAATTTCAGAAAATATTTTGTGTGTCCAATAATTTACATGAAACAGTATTGTGATTAAAATTCTGAGATGGAGGGATTTGATTGATATGAACTGCCAACTGTGTGACATCACTGTATGCCTATGCTTGAAATGTACTGTACATGCAGTCAATCATTACCTATCACTTTTGAGAATTGTAAACATTAAGAGCAATAAATTGAAACAAATGAATTATGAAATGGGATTATAAAATGATAATATGCAATATGCAAATTTCTCCTGATTCAGTGTCAGGAGAAATAATGCTGGTTCCTAGCTAGTAAACTTTTACATTATGTTGTTTCAGGCACAGATTAACATATGCAAAATTAATTATCCTGTAATCTACTATCATGTTTAAATTTGACAAGTAGAAGAATGGCATCGTCTCCTGGTCTGAATCTGGTTCAGTTTTAGTGCTTGATAGATGGAGCCTTCCAGAAATTACTATGCCTTGCCAAAGGTGTAGGGGAGACCGGGGAACAACCAAACACTTTTAGGTTTTTTTTAAATATATGCATATATTACAGCAAATATTTTTCATCCAGAAAAGATGCATGTCTTTACTATGACTTTAGATCATAGGTACAGTTCTAGGACATTACAGCCAATTACAGTTCAGTCAAAAGTTGCGGGAGTGAAACAAGTTGAAACTGCTCTGGGGCACATTTAAACAGTCTAAAATGTCAGAAAAGGGACCTGCATTTATTTATTTATTTTTAATAGTCAAAGTCAAATGAATCCAACAGTTTACATATTTCATCTGATAATTGTCCAGTTGAAATAGTTGATATTTTTTCTGTACTAACAGCACATGATAGCATTTATATGTAATCAATTAACTTATTATAATTGTTTGACAGCTTGTTTGAATTGTTTGTTTGCAAACAAAGAAAACATATAATCAGACAAACTGACCCCAAACTTTTGAATGATAATGTATGTTTTTACAGATTAGATGATCATTTTTGCATTGATTTTGGATTCTTTTCTCCTGTGTTCCATGGCAATATAGTTCTAGTAAATATAAATTAAATTAGGCATGATTTCTGTGGGTAGCAAGCTAGGCAACAATGATATTGCATTTGGCTGTTTACAAGATTAATCCAGACTTATATGAAATCACTTTCTAAGAGAGATGTTACTAGTTGGGATATGCATTGACAACCTGAATCAATATCTAATTACCACCACTATATTACAATGGTTCAGCAGAGACCAAAATCAGGGCCTAGGTTCTGAGAAGCCAGGGCTCAATGACGTCTTGCAGATTATTACTTCACCAGTCATTAGAATGCCCCCCATTGTAATGATTCTCACTTTAAGAATCTATTTCCATTTTCCCTGAAAGTCAGCACCTTTCATTCAGTATTTATCTTGCTCTGGTCTTTCAAGCTTAAGCTTCACTAGATTTACTTTGCATGTTAATGACATTTCTGCTGCATGTATGTGAATTTGTATGTTAAACAAATGAAGAAATAACAGCATTATTTATTTATTTATAGGTTAAAAGGTCATATATTGGTAGTTTGCTTACTACTGGTTAATTGCACAAAATATTTTTTTATCAAGAACTAGGTTTGCTTACCAGTAATACATTTATGAATTCCACATATGCAATACATTTGATTCTGTTTCTATAAGAGTCCCCTTGTGGTAGAGTCGTAGGCGTCTCGAATTGTTGTTGCATTCATAGTTATAGAATAATAAAAACAAAAAACAGCAATGATAGATTGCTAAAAAGGGTCTCCGCTAGCATGTTAGATTCTTATCAGCCTCTTATTTGTAAAGCAGGGCAATAAAACCCCAGCCTCCCCCTCGGCACTAGCACGGTTTACCACCCTGACCTCGCCACAGTCTCAGACAATAAAAGGCATATTCTAACAATCCTTGATACCATTTCTCGACATCCAAAAATCATGTTCCAGTATAAGATAAAAAATATACAGTACTGTGCAAAAGTTTTAGGCAGGTGTGAAAAAATGCTGTAAAATAATAAAAAATAAAATAAAAAATAGAAATGTTAATCGTTTATTATCAATTAACAAAACACATGAACAGAAGAAGTGAATGAACAGAAGAAAAAGGTTGGTTGTTCCAAACATCTTGGAGAACTAGCCACAGTTCTTCTGTGGATTTAGGCAGCCTCAAATGCTTCTGTCATGTAATCCCATGATGTTGACATCAGAGCTCTGTGGGGGCCATACCATCACTTCCAGGACTCCTTGTTCTTCTTTACGCAGAAGATCTTAAGTTCAGTTCTTAATGACATTGGCTGTATGTTTGGGGTCATTGTCCTGCTGCAGAATGAATTTGGGGTCAATCAGATGCCTCTCTGATGGTATTGGATGATGGATAAGTATCTGCCTGTACTTCTCAGCATTGAGGAGACCATTCATTTTGACCAAATCCCCAACTCCATTTGCAGAAATGCAGCCCCAAACTTTCAAGGAACCTCCACCAGTCAGTCCAGCAACCTCACCTTGGAGTTTGGCTGTTCCTCACCCAGTTTTAACCCAGTTTCTGTTTGTGTTTCAACCTTTATATTAAATTGATGATCATTAGCTCCGTTTTGGTATAATTGGTTAATCACACACCTGACTATATGCCTACAAAATCCCTGACTTTGTGCAAGTGTACCTAGAAGAATTGATGCTGGTTTGAAGGCAAATTAACTATTAGCATTTCTATTTTTGAAAGCATTCTTACTTAACAGCATTTTTTCACACCTGCCTAAAACATTTGCCCAATACTGCGCAATTCAGAAGTTGCATGAATATACACACATAGCTCTTAGCTAATTTATGTCTGCTCTTTCGGCAGACAAACTTCCAGTTAAGTTTGTTTTGAAAATTATTCGATACAGACATATAAATGGAACCACATATCCCACCTGGTTATGAAACTACTATTTTTTCAAGAACATTGAAGGTTATTTCATAACCTTTCAGCCATTCTTGAGAAAACTACGCTTTTATCGGGACACTGAACCGAACGGCATCTTGAACTGCTTGTTGGTGTGGCATAACTGCATTGCTAGGTAATTTCTGTACCAAACTAATGTAAAACATGGTAAGCTTCTTGTACAGGGTTTCCTACCCTTCCCAATGAGGTATAATGTGTCATATTCTGGAGATTCAGAATATTGCGGTGTTCACATAGCAGAATGAATAAACAAGTGTGTAAACATGCAACTAGCTATAAATAAATCTGTAATGTTAATTGTACAGACTAACAGGCTATCAGGGCTCTGGGTAACCTAATTTTAAAATAAAGTTCCTTTGGAAATGTGATGCAGCTTAGTTAGAAAGCATTTAGGGTGAGTTATCATTTTTAGAGAGCTTTTTGGACACTTTGGGCATGCTTTATAAAAACATAGTCTGATATATGTGAATAAAACACATGTGAAGGTTAATTTGAGCTGCAGTTATACAGAATTTTCTTATGCACGGATGGGGGTAACATTTTTTCTGCAACTATGTTACAAATACTCATCAGAGAAGGTTGTATTTGGGCTCATCATGTTCGAGACAGCCAAAATGTAGATAAAAGCAATTAGTACTTTTGTAAGTTTTGCAGGCTGAATAAAATGAATGAATGCAAAAAAACTCATTCAGCCCTGGGCCGCTGAGAGTGAGACTTAAGGCGTTAAAAAGCAGACTGTCCCATTTAATTTGAGTGTATTTACATCCATATTGGGTGATGGACGTATTCAATTCACATCACATCCAATTTTTTGGGTGCCAAAATGTCGGTTCGTACGCGCACATACTTTCACTCCGGTACTCAAGGAACAGAGAACCGTGACAATGAGCTGAATGATTTTCAGTGCCAGCAGCATCAGCACAATGAGAAGCCTGGCTGGGAGATGGCCTTGCTAATGGATCCGCTGCTGTGATAGTCCCAAAACCGGAGACAACATGGCCGTTCCAAAGCTCCAGTGCGCCTGTCTTCCTTCAGCCTGTGGTACTTAGCTGCCAATCTTTAACACATCCTTCACTTCCTGTCACCTCATCCCTGCTGTGTCTGCTGCATGACCAGAAAACCCTCCAGGACTGGGCTACCATATGGATAGAAGGCTCATACCTTTCACTCGCTGTGAAAAACCATTATGGGGTTGTAAATCAAAACCTCATGTAATTAAAAAACTATCCTCCAATGGATTATTTTATCTCCAAAGCATCCGGATGATCACTTTAGATAAATTCACTCACTGTGAATTCAGAATTGCAAATTGTAGATACAATCCATCCGGAATTGACACCTGCACTGAGCCAGGCATGGTCTGCAGCCATTCAGAAATCAAATCAAGTGCAAATTTTATGTTTCCCAAATGCCATATTGCTATTATTGTCGTTCACTATTGTGCTTGGGAAGAGTGATGGGCGGTGGTTATAAATAATATTTTACCAAACTAGCATAATGTAATTTTCTGCTATTGATTTTCCTATGTGATGCAATGTGATAAATGGCATATCTTCCTGCAGTTCTACTTTTTAAGTTTAGGTGAAACTAGAAGATCAGAGCTACAAAATGAGGTATCACTTGTTAGGATTGGCCAATCTGTCAGTATGGTCGTATTTCCCATTTGTCCAGCTCCGAATTCGCTCCCATTAATTTTTGAGACCTTGCCCAAATTAAAAGTTTTAAAGCACACACTACTACTGAGGATAATCAGTGAATAAAAGTTATGATAAGGGTAGTCTGGGATTCAACCAGCCTTGGTACGATCCCACCCTGGGTGTGTCGAAGTGTCTCTGAGTAAGAACTCCACAAAATGCTCCTGACGAGCTGGTTGGTGCCTTGCATGGCAGCCAATCACCATTGGTGTGTGAGTGTGTGTATGAATGATGAATGAAAATCTGCAATTGTACAGTGCTTTGGATAAAGGTGCTATATTATGCCAACTATTTACCAAAAGGGTACTAACATCAAATTGTCCATTATTTGAGCTGATGAGCAGTTTTCAGGTTTAGGTTAGCTCTGCCCTACAAAGCCAAAGTGCAGTATCTGCATTTTTTGCAAAAAAATTTGCACCAATCGAAAGTGCAGTATCTGCTCTTCAATCTACTAGAGTTTCGTAGTTGTACTGCTGAATTTCCCGGAGATACTCAGGTTTTTTACTTTGCAGTATCTGCAAAAATGCACTGTGAAACCAAGGCAGAGTGCAGTAACTGTGCTTACTGCAGTTTGCCTTGGTTTCACCATGATTAATGTGAGATACTGCAGTTTCCCTTTGTTTTAGGACCAACTTTGAAAATAAGGCTGCTAGTTACTGCTTCTTTCTAGGTGACATGTCAAGGTCATTGACATTGTTGAAAAGCTCTGAAAGAAGAATAAAAACTGAATGAAAATTTCTCAAAGATGGCACTTTCCCGTGGCCAAAAGTTAGTAGAACTTGCATTAAACCGTGGGACACACAAAAGTGGTAAGTTTTAACCACCTGGATAAAAAATAGATACGTTTTGTCTGTTTTGTTTGTCTGGTATAACAGCCCCTCTAGCTAGCCAGCTGCTGCTACTGGCCAGATGACTGGTCTGTTCGCAGTGCTGATTTGCAGAAGGTAGTGATGCTACCAAGAATGCCTGGCAACAAAACAGCAATATTCACGAAACGCCTAGTGGCATTTCATGAGACTTTTGCTACAGTCGGCACGCAAGCAAAGAGGAGGACCCAAAACACTACCAAAAAGACGCTGTCAGTTGTATGGCATGAGGGTATTGCAGGACGCAATGCAGAAGAAGTCACCTCCGCCTTTACAACAGCACTGACACACCGCACAGAACGAGATGTCAGACATGCAGTTATTTGGGGCTGATAACTGCGCAGCCCAGAACAAGAACTGGACTTTGTTGACAAGCTTAGTCACTATTGTCAATAGTGACCAGGCAGCAGTGGAGGACATAACACTAAAATTTTTCGAACCCGGCCACAGTTTCATGAGTGCACCATGGGGTGGAGCTGGGAATGAAGAAGCGTCCTGGTGGAAAACTGTATGACTTTGATGACTTTGTTGATGTTGTCAGCAACTCCAACCACACCATTGAAGTCACTGAACTCAAGAACGAGGAAGTCTTGGCTTGGAAGGGTGGCCAAAGTCAGGCGAAGCTCAAGCAGACTGGGGTGAAGCTGGCTAGCATGACAGAGATTCAGGCCAGGAAAGGCTCCAAGAATCTCTTCTACAAGATCTCTCATGACCAGGAAGAATACTGTGAGCTTGACTTCCTGAAGAAGAACTTGAAGAAGAACCAGCCAGGGCTACCACCACGCCTCCGTGAGGAGGACAGAGGAGTACCTCTCAGGAAGAAGACAGACATCCTCAACAAGCTCACCCCTCTTATGCCAGAGACAAGGAGACGCTTCTGGCAGGAATTGAACGTTTCTGAGGAGGCTTGAGGGTGCCATGGCCAATTAAACTAAAACTGTTACACAATTACACATGTAGGCCTATCTGCCATCAAAGTGAAGTTAAAAGTTAAAAGTTATAAATACCTTTTTAGAATAATTATACATACCTGTTCATTTGTAATAACATTAAAATACATTTTCATGTGATAACTCTAATACCTCTGTTTAAAATAAACTGTGTTCATTTTTTGTTGTACTTCATTAAAGATTCAAGGATTCAAGAAGGTTTTATTGTCACGTCTGTTATCACTTTACAGGTATAATGAGTAAATTTCTTATGTCTTGGTTCCTCGAATCGCAGCAGCAATGGTAATAAATACAAGATATACAACATAGTATAATAGAATGTCAATCTACAATATGCTTGAAGTTCACTTCACTCTCATCTAATCAATCAAACAATTGGTAGTTAAATATAATTGTATGCTTAAACTTGGCGAAAGAAAAACACAAAAAGCAGTTTTTCTCATTTTGGCATTTTTGCAGATACTGCACTTTGACTTTGTAGGGCAGAGCTATAAGAACTACTTTCAGATTTTCTGATTAAAACAATGTGTTTGTTGAGTTTAGAGCACTACGTATATAATTTGCAGTAGGCTACATCATGAATTGTATTGCAATTCTCATATTGCCACATTGCACGATGTTGGCCAGAAATATCTGCTAGTCTTCCGTCGGAGGCTAAGATTCACTAAATTGCCTGTCTATGAGTGTGTCACACAGAGAGACCAGTTTCATGTCAATTTCATGCTCAGAAAACATTGTGTAACAATCGTGACACAACGGACCCCAACCTCCCGTAATACATGAATAAACATTTAACATGTTTACTGTAGCAATGAATGATATAAAGTGAATCAATATATGGACATGGACATGCTTGCCAAGGCTTTTTGGAATAGAAAGTTTTCTTTGTCTGTCACAAAAAAGTCAGGCAGAATTGGTCAATTAGGCCTTCCCATTGTACAAATGGAGCCTCACCCTCGGAACAGCCGTGACAGTGCTCATGTGCCAGAACAAAAGCTAACACCTGCTTACCATGGGTTTTAAAATGCCTTTTTCTTTGTAAAGGTTGCTCTCACACAATCTATATGCGAACAACCAAAATTCTGCAGCTTTATACTGTCATTGCCAAAATTACGTAAAAATAACCCAAAAAAGTAGTGATCCTCACCCTTCCCAAATGCAATAATGCAATAAGGTGCTTAACTTAGAGGTAACAGTTTTCTGGGTCTTAAACCCCTCTACAAAAACAAAATAGCAAGTCTTGCCCTACCTATTTTCCCTCTCAGAATTTGTTCACTACTGATGAAAATGTAAGGCATTATCAATTAATGAATTTATATGACATGAAATGCATCTTGTTTAGTTTGTGAATATTGTGGCACCAGGGCAAAAGTTACTTCACTCTTTATTCAACCCCTGAAATCTGAACACCTTTTGAGATTCAACCTCAATTAAGATTCTTCTGGCAAAAAAAGGGAGCTATTAAGACACCAGTTATCTCCAAGTCACATATCTCAGTGACAGAATTATTCAAAGCCACTGCTTTATTTTATAACAGAACTATATTGAACTGGTTTCATGGGACAAAGTAATTGAAAAAAATAATCTTGTGTCAGTGTTTGTATTTTTATGCCAATTAATGAATGTAATGCGTGCATTTGGATAATATGTAATACTGCAAATTGCCTGTATAATATTTACACCACAAAATACAGTCAACGGTATGCCTAAAGTGTTTAAAACCATGGCTTTAAAATGTTAGTTCATTGCCTTTGGGCTAGAGAGTGATTTTTCTGTTCTGAGCTTCTGTTAATGTGGAACAACTCCAAGTTCTAACACATCAGGAAAAACATTCAGCTGGAGCTGCCAACAGCAATGAACCTTGAAAGCATGAGTGTGATATCATAGATTTCATTGAGTAGCTAAATCTGTTCAAACACAGCAGTTCGGCAACAAATATTCTGCCAAATATTCTACTGCAAACACTCTTTGTGATCATAAAATCACTTTTAAAAGCGCATGGCTGCTTCGCATTAGAATCCATGCTGTTTTTAATTGAAATGGTTGCACTTATGTTTATTCCTGACTATTCTTGATTCTTATTCACTTCTCATTTTCACGTTTTTCTAGTAATTTTACACAAACATATTATATAAATTGGATATCCAATTCTATTTCTGACAGAATGTATTAAATATTAAAGGTTATCCCTTTAATCACTTTCTGTTTTTGAAATTACTTCATCTTTTGTGTATTAAAAAGAAAAACCTTGAAAGTGAGCTACCCTTTATAAATTAAGTATCATCCTTATGCAAAATATGTGTTTGTACTGTACATACTGTATTTGTTCAGACAATACAGACAGTTTGGTGGCTCAGCTTGATTCAGAGTCTTAATAGCAATACATCAATAGACAAGGTACATTTACCATATGTAAAATAACCTGAAACAATGAGGTGTTTCTCTACAGAACAGTTCTTCCCTTTTGTGCTCAATGCCATGAATATTTTCTTGATTAAGATCCCTTCTACACATCATTGTCTCTAAAGTGGAAGGTTTGCCTTAATGTCACTTTGACATTAGTGTAGGTATAAATAATAATTTTAAAAAAATTAACAATCTTAAATCTCTTCATTGTAATCAATGCATAAACTGATTATCTATGATATAATTTCCCTTCTTTAACATAAAGAACATTAACATGTAGAACACACAACATATATAGCAAAATTATGTAAATAACAAATTAACTTTTCCATTAATACCGTTTCTTCTGAGTTGCAGTCCTTTTCTGAGCATGTAATTTCATACACTATCATTGGGAATACATTCCCAGTTCCTTTTGCAAGATAAATGTTTTCGATATTTGCTTTATTCATTTACAGGCATCAAAGTCCACCCTTGAAACTCCCAGATCTTGTGTTCCACACCTTTAATAAGATCCCACGACTCTGTACTTTGGTGTACTGTTCAGTCTAATTCAAGCTTGGTTTCACCACATTTAAAAACAAGAGAACTGTCACATGAAATCTCAACTTCAGAATGAAGATAAATGATTCTACTTGCAACTGATTTGAGGAGCGGGTAGATTTGAATGTTAAATTCTCTCAGGAAAGAGATGGTAGCTGGCTGTCAGTTCTAAATTAAGCAAGCAATACATTCTGTTTCAGATTTTCTTGCTATGAACTTATAAATAAAGGGGAAGTCTAAGCAAAGGTTTACCAAGGAAATAGATTAATATACTATCTTTATAAGAGGTACTGTAACAACAACTGGAATTTATAGGTTTATTTTTATTACATTACATTATATTTTATTTAGTAGACACTTTTATCCAAAGTGACATACAAAACAGTGCATATCAAGGTCATAGAACAAACAACTAAACAGGTCAGATAAGGTACAATTCATATATGATTGGTTGCAAGGCCATGAACATATGTCCACTACACAAGGTAGATGGGCCAAGTCTGTAACTACCATACCTACAACCTCAGGAACTATAGTACCGAGACAAATGCACATTCAAAAGTCCAAGATTAAGGTTCAAAATACAAGGGGCTGAAGACTTGTGAAAAACAAGTGGCAATGATTAGGGGACTCCTGCAAAGGGGGAAAGGTACAGTATGAAGAGTCTTCAGACTGCGGCAGAAAATTGGCAGCAAATGAACAGTTCTTATGGGAATGGGGATTTTTAAATATGTTATGTATAGGACTGTTTTGTGGGTTCAGAAACCATTGTGTCTCTGAAGAGAAAGCTAGCAATTTTATTTACAAATCACAGTTAAGGAAAAATTATGATTTAAGCCAGGATAAGGGCAGAAAATGAAGTTCAGTTATCATCAGCCAAATGTAACACAGATAGTCATTGATTAGCCAAAATGCATTACCCCCATCCGTGCGTAAGAAAATTCTTTATAACTTCAGCTCATGAAAGAACCATGTTATTGATGTGACGACTGAGAAGCATTTTAGCTAATGACATTAAGTTTCCAACGGTGTATATTTTGTTAGGCTTTCATTAAACAACACAGTATGTTTTCACCTGCGTAACAAAACAGTCATAAGACTCATAATATAATTCCATGTGTCTTGTTTTTTATTTTTTTTATCAAAGAGAGTATTAATAATCTGTCTACTGCAGATTTGATAAACTCCACACCAGTCCAGCCGCCATCTTCACATAAATGGCCATCAACATCCCCCACAACCCCCACCCCTCTTCTTCCTGCCACTGAACTGTGTCTTCCACAGACAGAAGCCTAGGAAAGCACCCACCAGGCCCAGACGGTGTCTCTTACTCCAGCCTGAAAGCCTTGAGACTGGTGTTGGCCCACCTGAAAGATATGACTGGCCCCCTGCTGGACCCCCTTCAGTTTGCCTACTGGGCAAACACGTCAGTGGAGGACACAGTCAATATGGGACTGGACAACATCTAGCAACACTTTGACAGTCCATCAGTCATCGGGCTTATCAAAGACACTGATGAGTCTGCTTAGAGAAAGGGAGGTGGAACAGCAGATGGTCTGGTGCTGTCATAGCAACCTGGCAGTGAACACGCTTAAAATGGTTGAGCTGATAGTGGATTTCAGTCTTTCAGTCTTATCACCAAAGTGTACTGAAGCATTGTATCAGTTCAAGTTCAACCAAATACCCCACCAAACTCATTGGATGGTGTTTCATCCCACAGCAACATGCAATGATCACAAACATACACCAGTGCGCTCTTTCTTCTTAATTATGTTCAAAGCTGTTTATTTTTGGTAAGCTTGTTGTCTGACCTGGAAAATTCAGAAAATTGGAATAGTAAGTATAGAGATTGATTACTGATATTTCATCAATTGTTACACATCATAGTTTCAGGTACATTTTCATAAACATTTATTATTCAAATGACTAGAAAATGTCCTTTATACTAGCATAGAAATATAAACTATAACCCACTTTTTGGAGAACAAGTAACTGACTTTAAATAAGTCCATCATTGCCATTGTGACTCCACCCAACTTTTGCTTTGACGGTCATCTAAAATGAAAGCGTTTCTATCATATTAATTGATTTAGACCAGCGCTGGCTAATCCTAAATTGAAAAGTGAATAGGGAATTTAGAAAAGTAAAAGAAGAATTGCAATAATATTCACAGAAACATGGGTTTTGAACCATGGCCATATGATTAATACACCAAGTTAGTGGAGGAGTTAGCCATGCCCTACATAGGAGAAGTTTCCTAAATCTATTGGCTTTAATTAATCACATCAGAAGAAAACAGTTTTCATTGGATTACAAAGACCTCTATGCCACAGATTAACCCCTTAGCTATTACCCCTTTTCTTGACAGTTTAAAGATGACATCCCCAAAATAATATTGTTACTATTCTCAATCCTGGTCTCTTCTGAATGGTAGCCCTTTGGGGATTGTCAGAATTATTCAAAATATTACTGAAACAGAGTTAGAGAAGCTGAAACACAATGAAAGTGGAAGTTTTTTTTTCTCACTGAAAAGATTTTCTGTTTTTGACTGGATACAGATTATTATAGCTGTGACTTGTGTGCTTAGAAACACAATTGAGCAAATTCACTGGAAAAATAAATGTTCTTTCAAATTTCAGGACAATATCATAAAAATGAACATTCTGCATTTGTCTAGGCAGTTTTCCAAAAAGGACATTTGGAGACACACATGGAAACTAAATGATATTATGGGTGTTATGAGGTGTAAAATGCTGCATTTTGCTTACTAAACTACACAACCCTTTTATCCTGAAAAAATAATGTTTGCACTTCCCCCTGCCTGTCACCCTCCCCTACCTCTCTGTGCCAAACTCCCTCTCCTTGCAGCTATCCTCAGACAGTAAACGGTCGGGAAGATCATAAATAATAAGTACAACAAGTAAAACACCATATTCCATAATTTCACGTGCTATTAATATGAAAGAGGAGGCTGTATACTGAATAATATTAACATATTTTGAGAATGTATTCAAATGCTCACCAATATAAAATGGTTCACGTTACTGAAAATTTCACAATTTCAATAACTATTTTTGTTCTAACAGACACCATGTGCATATTCAAAATGCTACAGTTTCATTATGCAGGCACAAAAATGCAGTATTGTTTCATACAAGCCAATCAAATGATACACTGTTGCAAACATAATGTGAATAGCTAAAATAGTTTTTGGTAATCACTTCAATAATATGCCCATAATACTGAATATTCTTACTCATGGATGGGGGTGACGCATTGTCTCTGCAACTAAATTACAAATACCATTGTACTTGAGCTCATTTTGTTTGACAAAAAAAAACGTAGATAATAGCATTTCTATGAACAAGTACTTTTGTAGAAGTATACAATGTTGAAATGGACAACAATGATAATTCTTCCAGAGAAGTAAACAATGGACATTCTATCAACATTTCTCTGAGTTTTTAGAATGAGAAACTATTATTTATGTGTTCCACTTGTCTTGAAAAGGACACTGACATTAGCTTTTTTCTTCTAAAAAAGTGTGGATTTCCAAAATGGAGAGGTGAGGTCTCCCCACATTTGTTTTACCACCCACGTTACAAAAAAAGGAACTTGTCGCTAAAGCAATGGCATGTTATAATAGGTTACGCAGATAGAAAGAGTTTTAATGCTTTCAAGCAGTATATCCTGTTACCATAGTGATTGAAAATTGCATGCTGTCACTTAGCAATCATGCTGCATTTCATTGACTGTTCACTGGTGAAAATAAGCACCAGGTATTCCTTTTGTTATGTGAATTCAAGAACGTACTCTCCATCCATCCATCCATTATCTGAACCCGCTTATCCTGAACAGGGTCGCAGGGGGCTGGAGCCTATCCCAGCATACATTGGGCGAAAGGTAGGAATACACCCTGGACAGGTCGCCAGTCCATCACAGGGCACACACACCATTCACTCACACACTCATACCTATGGGCAATTTAGACTCTCCAATCAGCCTAACATGCATGTCTTTGGACTGTGGGAGGAAACCGGAGTACCCGGAGGAAACCCACGCAGACACGGGGAGAACATGCAAACTCCGCACAGAGAGGCCCCGGCCAACAGGGATTTGAACCCAGGACCTCCTTGCTGTGAGGCGGCAGTGCTACCCACTGCACCATCCGTGCCGCCCAGAACGTACTCTCTTAGAGTTAAATGTAATCTATCAAGAGTTGTTTTTGTGCTGACCCTCCCAGTATATGGGGTGTAAATAATTACACCCCATATCCTGGGTCGAGGACAAAGTGTCCCAAAGTGTCTTCCCTCGTCATTGCAGCAGAGGTGGGTAGATCAAGACTAGATACTGAAAGGTTTCTTATAAGAGCACCAAGGAAGCGATTGAGTACACTTGACAGAAACAGCTGAGAAGCCAACTATCCAATTACTTTTAGCCTTTTACATCTCTTTACTAAAGAGATGTCATTTTTACATGGACCACCCGATATAGGTGCAAATACTATACAAATACAAATGCATATATATTCTATACATGTAATATACAGTTAAAAAGTTTTAAGACTCTTCCAGGTGCAGCCAATTAGGACTCTATAGTAAGCAAATTGTATCCCCCATGATTTGCATTTTTTTCAGAAATTACACAACTGCTGCTTTGTGTCAAATTATACATTTCAAAACATACAATATATATTTTACTTTCATATTTTACAAACATTTCAAGATTCACTGCAAAAATATAACGCCTCTATATATTCAATAGCATAATTGACGAAAGGGAATTACTTGTAGCGCGACTCACAAACCAAATAATTGCATATCAAAAAAATTAATATACAGTTATTGTATAATGATAAAGATGTAAGGCTTTTGAAAAGCAGGAGAATGGCCTATATTTAGGAGCACATATCAACAGATTAAAAATAAGTGTCTCATGGCATATAATGTTGCTTCATGAAAGTTTGAGATAGACCTGCAATGCCACAAGAATATAACAACATAATTAAAGGGTTAGAACCGTGTGTCATATTTGTGGTAATATTGTTTTGACATTAGTCCTATTTTCTATTAGATTAATTTAATAGAGATTACATTGGTTTCAAAATACCATGACTGTTCATTTGAGAAATGATAGATACAATCTAGTGAATTGCTTTTACAGTTAGCTCCCTCTTCTTGTAGCCATTTTATTTGGCATCTCACTTTGTCTTAGGGAGTGTCCCTGTGGGAGACTGAAAATAGCACTGCACTCTACAAGACTGTATGATACATACCAGAATAATTCCATAATAGCTGGTTTCTGACAGGAAAAAACAGGCCATTGAAAACTGAAAAGTTCTCTTCTGCCGTTCGTACTTTAACAACTTGAACAATAAAGTCACAGTTAAAATGTGTATTTTTCATGAATTCCAAAAATTTCTTCCCAATTTGCAGCTCTCAACTTTGCCCTTTATGTGTTTACAGTGGGCCTCTGTGGCAAGGGCATGGTTTGCAGGAATTAAGAAGGCCAATCCAAGGACCACACTTACTGGTTAAGGGAGCTGTGTACAAGACAGTTGTGTTTGTGTGAACTGCAAGCAACACTGAAAAGCTGCCTTTAAGGTTTTGCATTTCTTTTCCTTTGTTATTTTAGTTTGTTGTTTTTACCCAGATCTCATGAAGGGGGAAGGGAGAAGACTTTATAAGCTATGTGCTTTCTCACTCTCTCTCCTTCCTGGCCCTGGAAAAATATAAATAAAACACCAGTGCAATCCAGACTTTTGATATCTCCCTGTGCCCAGACTTGTCTATCCTCTCAGGGGTGTCACGGCATGTGACAACCTCATTTATCAAACAAATTTAATTGTAGATCATTCGAATATGCCTTTGCACAAATAATGTGGATTTATGAACGTTTTCGGATGTCAGTTTTTTAGTGGGATCGGGACAGACTAAGTGCCCTCCGCTGTTGTTATTGTGTGTGGGAACGAAAGAACACGGTTGTAAAGCTTGTTTTATGCTTTTAATCATATTTCATTTTGATTTAGTGTCTACATTATTTTAATTCATAAGCCAATTGAATATATTAATTCACATATCATATAAAATTATAGCCTACTTTGGAAATTTGTTTGACTCTCAAGTTGGTTCCAATCGCCCAGATACATCCTATTGAGTCAGAACTCAAAAGATCCACACGCCGTTCCTGTCCAATTCCAGAACATGTTCTGGTGCTTTCCGTCCTCAGCTTCATATCGATGTCACCCTCCTGGGTAATTCCAGGCAGCTCTTTCTCTTTCTATAATTTTATAACTTTGCCTCCAGTTTAATGTCAAGACCATTTTTGTCTACCTACTCCATTGTACGTGGAACTTGAGGCAGAGTTTACAATATATTTATCAATATCTTCCCAGCCTTTCGTCTTCCCCAACCCTGACATTCCACTGCTTACCCCTATTTTACTCCACACACAGCATGGCTCTGATGTGCATACAGCATGCTACACCACATTTTACAGCGACTCCGTTCGTTTTTATTCCAGTCCTATGTGGCACATACATAGTTCAGCCTATATTAACAAAATTAATCACCAAATTATGTATAGATGTTAGTTTGGGCCATTGATGCTCCAACAGTGGCGGGCTCCAAATAGCATATTTTCCAGTGTTGTCTCTATACAGGCGGTTCTGTGGGTAATGGCTATCTATGTTTCTGTACAAGGACAATCAGCTTACCTGTACATATTTAAACTAAGTTTTAAAAAGTAGCTATAGCACACATTTAAACACAAAGTTTTTTCATCTTTTCTCGGGCATTACTTTAAATTGTGTGAAATTGAAGCGTCTATTTATACTAATCATAAGTTCTGTGCACATGCTTTTTGTATACGATCGATTGGTATTCATCAACATATACATGTGGATACGAAAAGAAGCTGAGTCTACACGTGTTTGTTAAACCTTAGCGGGAATGTAAAGCTCAGATTTAACTCCCCAGGTCACTGGTTCTGAACCTCCATCCTGGGGCCCCCCTGCGTACGATGGTTATTCGTCCAACCACAACTGCAATCCAATAATTTTAAGATGATATTTTCTAGATTAGGTGTTTTTAATTCTTAGATTAATTATTTACCATCTAAATCACAGAATGTCAGAAATAGCTGAGCAATCCCCGGAAGAATAAAAATCCCATCTTCACATTGTTCTCGTTATTCTATACTGCAAACAACTACAAAGATGTAACACAATTATTTAACTGATAAAATTACAGACAACAGTTAATAGTCTGTAATTTTAGGCCCCCAATTAAAGAAAGTGTGCACATATGGGCACTATGATTGGTTGGATACATTTTGGAAGGATGGCTAGTCCTGGGATGATTCACCACTGTTTCAAGTATTTTCCATTTGGACATAATGGCTTTCTCTGTGGTTTGAGTCTCAGAGCCTTAGAAATGGCTTTGGAGTGGCCAAATCAAAGTCTTTACTTTAACCCAATAGAGATGCTGTTGTAGGACCTGAAAAGTACAGTTCTCGAATAGCCTAAAGTGGGCTAAAATTCCTCCACAGCAATATGAAAGACTGATATGAAATTATGTGTTTGGTTGCAATTCAAAGTGCGAACTAAAACATACTAGCATGTTTGTTGATTGGCTGTGGATAAACATTAATGCTGGTCTGTGTATATTGGAGTCATTTACATTTATTTTCCCATGTTATACACCATCTGCCCTGCTGTGGTTTGTTAATCCATCTGTCAGATATTTCTTGAAACAGCAGTTTGCCTCCTCAAATATGGGAGGCTCTGTCCAGTTGATGGTACATTATTTCTCTAGCAGCCTGATGGCATAGAGCCAGAGATCTGAAAGAGGCCATTTCATCCTTACTTCAAAGAAGATTGTGAGGCTGTACATAGGTAGCAAGGTCGATTTGTGTAGCTTGCTACCCTCAAGCTATAATTAGTTACAAATTACATGATTAATTTATTATGGTAAACAAATAGTATATTGAGTATATTACTTTAAATTCATGAAATTACATAATGATTGAGTAATAAACAAATAATGAGGTTCATCTGAGTGATGAAAAATCCTATAATGGGTCTTTGGAATTGATAAAAAGGGGGGCTAAATGCATTAAATATACTTGCAGGGGTAACCATTCTTCATCAAAAAAGCTAAGTCATTTCTTTTCCTCTACACCAAAGGCTTGGTGGGAGGGTTCAAATATTGTAATTAAGGGTTTTAACAGCGGCCCTAGAGATGTGCATTAATTGAAGTAAAAATGCAGAGTATGGTCTTTTTAAGCCAATGCAGCAAAATGTGATAACTTCAAAAGATTGATTTGAATGCTTTCAAATGTGCACATATATTTCCGTGCATGGGAAACTCCAAGCCCGTTTTTAGCACTAAATGATGATCTACTGCAGATATACACACACACACACACACACACAATTACACACATACTCATATTGCAGTCCGTAAGTATTTGGACAGTGGAACAATTTATGTAGTTTTGGCTCTGTACTCCACCATATTGGATTTGAAATTAAACAATGAAAATGAGGTTAGGTACAGACTATCACTGTTGATTTGAGAGTATTTAGTTTGGAATCACCTTTTGTGCCTCAATTTCACCTTGATGCTACCCAGACCCACAGACTAGAACCACTGCTAAAGTGGATGCACTTCCACAGTTCTCTTGTCTGCAAGCCACTGATGGGTGATATGTTGCCACATGTTACATATTACATAAACATAGTAAATAACTAATGTTCAAATAATAATGCCAACATCATCTGAAAGGGAGCCATTGAATCAAACAATCAGTGGTGTTGCATATTCCATCAGAGATGATGCAAAATATTTTCCCTTTTCTTGTCTAATTTGTAATTGCCAGTTCAGCCTCTTGAATCATAGTGCCACCTACAACCAAGAGCACTACAGCTAAAGTGTGTGCACTCCTCCAGCTAAGTCACCCTTGAGCCATCGGCTCTTCCAAACTCTCCAGTCCATACAGATGATAATAGAGGCAGACGCTATTCTACAATGTCAATGTAGTACAGTGAGTGGGAGTTCAAGTTTGGCAACTGGTAGCCTGTGGGACCCTACCTGACTCAAACCCTACCTAGTCCATATGGGATGAACCAGTTACTCATTGGGGTCTGCTGTTACAGTCAGCTGAGGATGTATCCAGGACCATTGCTTGTTCTGAAGCATCCTTTTGCAAGAATGGTCAATACTGGGAGTTGGTTTCTTGGATATATATCCCTTTCTTCCATAATTATTTCCAGTTCCTTGGGAAGCAGTTTATAGTGTCTGGCATGCCTGTTAGTTGTGGTGAAAGGCAGGATTGCTTCTTTGCACTCCAATTAATGTGTTGTCATCACACTTTTTCAGGGTCATTCTCCGGGGTGGGTGTTTGTTCCTTGCTTATAAATAACAGTAGATTAATTCAACGCTGGTATTCATAATGTTTGATGATGAACCTAGAGCTCCTTTCTTTTGTCAATTATTTTTTCCACATTTACTATTTTCCAGTTACTTTTACAATAAATTATTCCATTAGTCTCCATGTTCGACTACATCTTCAGAGGATGGAAATGAACATGCCCCATATGATCCTGCCGTTATGCTGACACACATTTTTGTTTACAGTTTAAAAGCTTATGTGTTGGTATGAACATTCCAGTTAATTATTTATTTCTGAATAATGAAGAGAAAATACAAAAATAAAGCAGTTTATTGTGGAATATAAGATTGTTTTATCTAACTCAAAAACAATTTTCAAGAGGGTACAATAAGTATAAATAAAACAGATTGTGGGCATCGGTTAAAGTAGCATTCCCATGGCCCTTGCATTAATGCTGACACCCCAGCTGATGTAGTTTCTCTGCCTGCACAATAATGGAGCAGTCTTTCTATTTTCTTCTCACCCATCTAAGGTAGCCTTTCAGGATAATAATTTATGTCATCCAATAGGTTGTATTGTACAGTACATGGATGCTGAATGGGAATATAACATGTCTTGTCAGCTCAGCTTAAATAATAGAAGCAGTAAGGCTTTTTTTTCTTTGTAGCAGTATGACAGGCACCTCTCATTTCCAAGGCATTTATGCCAGCAGAACTGCTACTCACTGGATGTTTTTTGTTTTTCGCACCATTCTCTGAGGCTTCTATTTGCAACTCTAGAGGCTGTTGTTTGCGAAAATCCCAGGAGATCAGCAGTTTTCTGAGATATTCAAACCACACTGTCTGGCACCAACAATCATTCCATGGTCAAAGTCACTAAGATCACATTTATTCCCCATTCTGACATTTAGTCTGAAAAAAGCTGAACCTCTTGACCATGTCAGCATGCTTGTATGCATTTAATTGCTGCCACATGATTGGTTGATACAATATTAGTATATATTAATACATAACAACACTTTTATACTTTACTTTCTCACTGTAGGAATAAATGTTATAATGTTGTATGTAATATATACAAATCATGTTGTATGTGTTGAATTTATCAAAAGAATAATATGCTGCCATGTTAATGCTATGCAAATAATTGGGTATAAATGAGAAAAAGTCTGCACAAACTGAGTATAAACTACAGGGCTCCAGCATATTGTGAAAGATCTGTGCTGATACCTTGATGGAGAGCAGGCTGATGTTCGTGTTAGGGCTGATCAATTTAAATTCCTGTCATTTGAGGCTTTCGGCAAACGCAAACATTTCACTTAAAACATCCTTTCTTGTGATTAATTTCCTTAGTTTTTACTCCGGGAGGTTCAATGAATATTTGATAAGTCATTGTAAATATGCATTAAAAATAAAATCCTGGTTGAGAACTTGCCTGACATTAAAGAATCCATTCGGCCCACTTGCCCGTGTTCAATAGAGTTACAGTTTTTCTCAATCGCTTTGGCCCAATTGTCGAATGACAATTAACATTTGCAAAACAATATGTGAAAAGCTCCACACTATAACATCAGTTAGAACACCATTTATCATTGCTACAAATTGCAAATGTGAATCACATTTATGCAAGTGATAAAGTACAATTGTCTACAATTGGCCTAATTATCAATTGCATAAGTCTTGCTGATCAGAATATATTATGTTGCTTTCTGTTGAATCTCTTTCTTGTTAACTCTCAAACACATCTGTGTAACAACTCTTTATGTATGTCATCATATGCAGATTGGTCCATCCAACCATTGTAATATGTCAAGTAGATACACCCTAAATTTTAGTAACATGGTTGTCACGTTTCAGGTCTGTCTCACCATGTTTTATGTTGATTTATGTTTATTCATGTTGTCTTAGTCTCGTAGTGTCTTATCATGTATTATGTTAGTCTAGGTTCGTCATGTTGTTTAGTTTATTTCTTGTTACGATTTATTTTCTCGTCATGTCTAGTTATGTTTCGTTACCATTATATTACCTGGTTTTGTTGAGTGATTATCGTCTTAGTTCCGCTTTGTGTTATGTTTTCGATGTATGTTTATTGTTACGTTAACTGGTCGTTGTTATGCATACACTTTTACATGTTTTTCCGCAAACCTTGCGTTCCGCCTTTTCTCTCTCTCTCTCTCTCTCGTTCTGTCCTTCACTCCCCTAATGTTCTATTTGTCTATTTACTAAAACTACTAACGCTAGATCAGGATTGGGTAGAAACTAACAAGACTAATCATGTGTTCATGTTACCTTATGTTTCTCGTGCATGTCATTTACTAATTTACTAATGCTAGGGCAGGATAGGTTTATTACTAACGATTACTAATCTCCTTGTTAAACTTGTCATCCATCGCACCTGTTTTCCATTTCCTTGCTACGCCTGTCTACACCTGCATTTATAGCCCAGTCGCGCAACTGTTCACTGCGAAATTGTCTGCCTCTGTCTTTTCACGCAACTCTTGAGCATTACTTACAGTTTGATTACACGTTACGATCCACGCCTGTTTACTGACCATCGACTATTGATTTCTGTTTTGTGACCTTCGTTTTGTTTCTCGACTACGTCCCCGCCTACCGTTTTTGTACTTTTGCCCCTCTGATTGTTTCATGGTTTCGACTCCCGCTTCGCCCACGACTACGCCTCTGCCTGCCGTCCGCCTGTTCATCTGCCCCGCTGACTGCTCTCCTGCTACCGGACCTCCCTGCACGCCTACCGACTACGAGATTGCCTCTTCCCTCGGCACCGTGCTTTTTGTTTGTTTTGTATTTGTTTGGCTGGATCTTCGTGTATGGACTTTGCTTGTATTGACTACGCTCCCGGGACTCGTCCCGAATAAAGCCCTAACGGGACTTTATTTTACTATTGTTTCTGAGTGCATTTTGGGTCCAACCCCCACGCACCCGTCTCAGAACAATTTCGCCACTATGGACCCTGCTGACTCAACTGCCATGTTCCACGCCCTCCAGGAACAAGGAGCCATCGTCCGGCAGCATTCACAAGGAATCTCCGAGCTTCACCTAGAGATTCGTGAACTGTGTGCAGAGATGAGGAGGCTCGCCGTTGCGGTCCTGCCACAACCACGGGAGGAACCCACCCACCCACCCACTTCCCCGGCGGTCAACCCCTCGGGAGCCTGGCAATTCCGGGAGCCCCAACAACCCCCCCCCGGAGAGGTTCGGTGGAGAACCTGAGAGGTGCAAGGCGTTCCTACTCCAGTGCGAGTTTGTATTCAGACAACAGCCCCAGACCTACAACAGCGACGACCGTCGGATTGGCTATGTGATGGGACTACTCAAGGGGAGGGCGTTGGATTGGGCTACGGCGGTGTGGTCCGGGGGTTCTTTCCCTCCCCGTTACCCAGCCTTCGCCGACGAGATTCGTAAGGTGTTCCAACACGCATCCAGTGACCAGGAGCCATCCCAGAGACTGATTGCTCTGCGCCAGGGACGGAAGACCGCAGCAGACCACTCCATCGACTTCCGCACCCTCGCAGCAGCTACTAGTTGGAACGATGCAGCTTTGGCGAATCTCTTCCTGGCCAGCCTGAGCGAGACGCTCCAGGACGAGTTGGCGCGACTGGACCCCATCACCCAGCTCGACCAACTCGTGCGCACCACAATCCGCCTGGACAACCGCGCCAGACAACGCCGGTCGGAGAGACCGATCCTTCCCGGCAACCCGTACCCCAGGCAGGGCCCAAGTCCTCGACGTGAGGAGCAGCAGTCGGAGGGACCCGAACCCATGGACCTGTCCCGGGCCGGTACCAGGGTCTCGACCGAGGAACGAGCACGCCGCAGAACCACCGGTTCGTGCTTCTACTGTGGGAGGCCGGGTCACACCCAGGCTTGGTGCTCCTTCAGGACCAGGCGACCAGTAGAGGTGAGAGCAGTCGACAGGCATGAGGGTGTTGACAGAGAGAACCATCGTCCCACGCTCACCACGCTGTTGATTCTTCCCGACAGAACAACCCGGATTAACGCGTTGGTGGATTCTGGAGCGGACGCCAATCTCATCGACGAAGTGTTGGTGTCCGAACTGAACATTCCCACCCTCCCTCTACCCCACCCTGAGAATGCGCGGTCGCTGGATGGAAGGACTTTCTGCCGCATGACGCACATTACCATTCCCTGTCAACTGGTCATTTCTGGGAACCATCGGGAGATGATCCAGTTCCGCGTCATCCAGTCCCCCAATGACCAACTCATTTTGGGATTACCCTGGCTCCAGAAACACAACCCCACGATCAACTGGAGTTCCAATCAAGTTCAAGCCTGGGATTCTAGATGTCATCTGTCCTGCTTGCGTTCCGCTCCACCACCAGCAGAGGGAGCACCAGCTCCACCACAGACTCCCAAGCCCTCCCTGGAAAGGGTTCCCACACCTTACCATGACCTGGGCGCAGTATTCTCCAAGATACAAGCTCAGTCTCTGCCGCCTCATCGACCCTACGACTGCGCCATCGAGCTCCTTCCTGGTTCGTCACTTCCCTCAAGTCGCCTTTACAACGTCTCCAGACCTGAAAGGGAGGCTATGGAGACATACATCCGTGACTGCCTGGCTAACGGACTAATTCGCCCTTCTTCCTCTCCCGTCGGTGCGGGATTCTTCTTCGTCCAGAAGAAGGATGGCTCCCTACGCCCGTGCATCGACTACAGGGAGCTGAACAACATCACGGTGAGGAACAAGTATCCTCTGCCCCTGATGGACTCCGCGTTCTACCCACTTCACGAGGCCACCATCTTCACCAAGCTGGATCTTCGCAACGCGTACCACCTGGTCCGGATCCGTGAGGGTGATGAATGGAAGACCGCCTTCAATACCTCTCTCGGACACTTTGAATACCTGGTCATGCCATTCGGCCTCACCAATGCTCCTGCTGTGTTCCAGGCCCTGGTGAATGACGTTCTTCGGGACTTGTTGGGTCGCCATGTGTTCGTCTACCTGGATGACATCTTGATCTACTCCACTAATGCCAAGGATCATGAAAACCACGTCAGGCAAGTTCTACAAAGGCTTCTAGAGAACAAATTGTTTGTCAAGGCAGAGAAGTGCGTCTTCCACTCCGACACAGTTGAGTTCCTTGGGTTTATCCTGGAGAGGGGACAGATCAGGGCGGATCCCAAGAAGATTCTGGCGGTCACCGACTGGCCCACACCCACCTCACGCAAGCAACTCCAGCGCTTCTTGGGATTCGCCAATTTCTACCGTAGGTTCATCCGTTCCTATAGTCAAGTGGTCTCTCCCCTAACCAAGCTCACGTCCCCAGCGGTGCCATTCCGGTGGAGCCCCGAAGCTGAGACGGCCTTCACCAAGGTCAAGAGACTGTTCGCTTCCGCTCCCATCCTGGTACACCCCGACCCCACCCGCCAGTTTGTGGTCGAGACGGATGCTTCCGACACAGGGGTGGGAGCAGTGCTCTCTCAGGTGGCGGCCGCTGACCACCGACTACACCCCTGCGCCTTCTTCTCCAAGAAGCTGTCCCCGGCGGAGAGGAACTACGACGTTGGAAACCGTGAGCTGCTGGCAGTCAAACTGGCGCTGGAGGAGTGGAGACATTGGCTGGAGGGGGCCGAGAAGCCGTTCATCGTTTGGACCGACCACAAGAACCTGGCATACCTCCAGACAGCCAAAAGGCTGAATTCTCGACAGGCAAGATGGGCGCTGTTCTTCGGGAGGTTCAACTTCTCTCTCACCTACCGTCCAGGTTCGAAGAACGTTAAGCCCGATGCCCTGTCCCGTCAATTCAACACCTGTTCTGAGCGTGAGATCCCCGAAAACATCCTTCCTACCTCCTGCACCATCGGATCCGTCACATGGAAGATCGAGGCGGTGATCCAGAGGGCTCTACGGGAGGAGCCCGATCCCAGGTCCAACCCCGGATTACGCCTATACGTCCCCTCAGCCGCTCGGACACAGGTGCTGCAATGGGCCCATTCATCCCTCCTTTCCTGCCATCCCGGCTTTACCCGCACCTTGGCGGTGCTGAAGCGGAGATTCTGGTGGAGTGCCATGATCCCCGACACCAGACGCTTCATCAAGGCCTGTACCACCTGTGCCAGAAGCAAGGCCTCCCACCAAGCCCCTGCTGGCTTACTCCAACCTCTGCCTGTGCCCAGCCGACCCTGGAGCCACATCGGCGTGGACTTTGTTACCGGACTTCCCCCTTCCGAAGGTAACACCACCATCCTCACTGTGGTGGACCGATTCAGCAAAGCGGCACACTTCATCCCCCTGGCTGGATTGCCCACCGCCCAAGAGACCGCAGAGGTTCTGGTGAGAGAAGTATTCCGCATTCACGGACTTCCCTCGGACATCGTTTCTGACCGCGGCCCCCAATTCATCTCCCAAGTTTGGAAGGCATTCTGCGTGGCCCTCGGGGCCACAGCTAGCCTCTCTTCGGGCTACCACCCTCAGTCCAATGGCCAAACGGAGAGGGCCAATCAGGACCTGGGGGCCGCTCTACGCTGCGTATCGGCAAAAAATCCAGCCGGCTGGAGCAAGATGCTAACCTGGGTGGAATACGCACACAACACCTTACCCTGCGCTGCCACCGGAAAATCACCTTTTGAGGTCTCCCTGGGCTACCAACCTCCACTGTTCCCTGACCAAGAAGCCAAGATCGCTGTTCCCTCCCTCGCCATCCACATGAAACGGTGCGCCAAGGTTTGGAGGGATGCCACGGCCGCGCTGCTAAGCACGGCAGACCGTAATCGGCGTTTTGCTGATCGCCACCGCACTCCAGCTCCGGCCTACAAACCAGGTGACTCCGTCTGGCTGTCCACTAAGGACATTCCCCTCCAAGCCACTTCCCACAAACTGCAACCCCGCTTTATTGGTCCCTTTAAAATCCACAAAATCATCAATCCTTCCTCTGTTAAACTGTCACTCCCTGCTTCCCTTAAGATTCACCCCACATTCCATGTTTCATGTATTAAGCCCGTATCCTCTCACCCCATATGTCCCCCGGATCCCCCACCACCTCCCCCCCGCATTATTGACAACCACCCCGCATTCACGGTTAAGAAACTCTTGAACATTCGTAAGAGGGGCCGTGGGGTGCAATACTTGGTTGACTGGGAGGGCTATGGCCCTGAGGAGCGTTCCTGGGTCGCTCCCAGTCTCATTCTGGACAAATCGCTTATTAGAGACTTCCATAGTGACCACCCTGATAAATTCCAAGGACCGCCAGGAGTCGGTCGTTAAGGGGGGGGTCCTGTCACGTTTCAGGTCTGTCTCACCATGTTTTATGTTGATTTATGTTTATTCATGTTGTCTTAGTCTCGTAGTGTCTTATCATGTATTATGTTAGTCTAGGTTCGTCATGTTGTTTAGTTTATTTCTTGTTACGATTTATTTTCTCGTCATGTCTAGTTATGTTTCGTTACGATTATATTACCTGGTTTTGTTGAGTGATTATCGTCTTAGTTCCGCTTTGTGTTATGTTTTCGATGTATGTTTATTGTTACGTTAACTGGTCGTTGTTATGCATACACTTTTACATGTTTTTCCGCAAACCTTGCGTTCCGCCTTTTCTCTCTCTCTCTCTCTCTCGTTCTGTCCTTCACTCCCCTAATGTTCTATTTGTCTATTTACTAAAACTACTAACGCTAGATCAGGATTGGGTAGAAACTAACAAGACTAATCATGTGTTCATGTTACCTTATGTTTCTCGTGCATGTCATTTACTAATTTACTAATGCTAGGGCAGGATAGGTTTATTACTAACGATTACTAATCTCCTTGTTAAACTTGTCATCCATCGCACCTGTTTTGCTGACTTGCTACGCCTGTCTACAACTGCATTTATAGCCCAGTCGCGCAACTGTTCACTGCGAAATTGTCTGCCTCTGTCTTTTCACGCAACTCTTGAGCATTACTTACAGTTTGATTACACGTTACGATCCACGCCTGTTTACTGACCATCGACTATTGATTTCTGTTTTGTGACCTTCGTTTTGTTTCTCGACTACGTCCCCGCCTACCGTTTTTGTACTTTTGCCCCGCTGATTGTTTCATGGTTTCGACTCCCGCTTCGCCCACGACTACGCCTCTGCCTGCCGTCCGCCTGTTCATCTGCCCCGCTGACTGCTCTCCTGCTACCGGACCTCCCTGCACGCCTACCGACTACGAGATTGCCTCTTCCCTCGGCACCGTGCTTTTTGTTTGTTTACTTTTTGTTTGGCTGGATCTTCGTGTATGGACTTTGCTTGTATTGACTACGCTCCCGGGACTCGTCCCGAATAAAGCCCTAACGGGACTTTATTTTACTATTGTTTCTGAGTCGTGCATTTTGGGTCCAACCCCCACGCACCCGTCTCAATGGTATTGATGTAATGTCAGGTAAATTGAAAAAATGCTTGCCAGGTGAATCTTGCCAGGTGAATCTTTACTTACGAAGGGAAGTTCCCCACATCTGAGATCACCCAGTCGAGAATGACCGTCAAATTACTGTAGGGCACAGGTGCAACACAATTACTGTACTACACTTTATGATCATAGAGGAACCTGCTCAGGCAAATATTGAACAGGGGCAAGTGTTCAAGGAAGAAGAGTAAGGATGCGTGGTGGTATGGTTAGAAGACCACAAAACAGTGGAAGAGGCAGAAGAGGGCAAATGCACATAGTTGTGGATCACCATTGAGGATCACCATTGTGGACCATGTAATCAACCATGGTCGAAGAGTGCAACCTAATGTCGGCCAGTCTACAGTGTCATCAATCATAAATATTCTGAAGGGAAAACAGTTGCACAGTTGAGCAATAGTGTAATTCTTCATGCTATTTCAGTTAGTTTATAGTAAATGTATGTTTGAATTTCATAAAGAATCTTATCAAGGACAATACACATTAATCAACATTTTCAGTTTCCACATCAGTGTAAATGTGCCAGTGAGCTCATTTTCATCTGTAGTCCCTAACCTGCACGTCTTTGGACTGTGGGAGGAAACCCATGCATACACGGGGAGAACATGCAAACTCCACACAGAAAGGCCCAGACAGGGCTTGAACCCTGGACTTTCTTGTTGGGAGGCAACAGTGCTACCCACTGCGCCACCGTGAACTATACTGTGGTCTATTGGTGATTTCCAATTGATTCCCCTGCATTGTTGTGTTTTCTGTTTACTGTATTGCACTGTCATAGTATCAATAAAATTAATTCTCAACAATTTTACAGGAGACTTGATTTGAAGTTACTGTGACTAACATTCTTCCAGAGTGCACTGTCCTAATGAAAATACCATTTTGACTGTCTTGATATTGAATAATGATAAAGGGACTTTGATTTTGATGACACTGACTAATTCATTGACACAATTATTTAATTTTGAAACATGTGTTAAAGATTTTGAGTGAGGTACACGCTTTTTGGAGTGAACTGAATTGGGCCAAAAAGTGGCAAAAAGTGGAATTTGCTGTTCATTGAATGATAAATTCTTGGTTCATTTGAGAGTTCTCAACCAAAGTTTTTGTTTTTTAGGTTTTGCATGCATAACGATGCATGAATTAATAGCATAGCTAGTTAGCATAATCTTTTTCCAATTTCAACTATAATTACGCCACCTGCATTTCTTCAGTCAAATCTTAAGGGGATGCCAACAGCATGCTATCAACACGGTATTTGCATATTAAAGGTACAGTTGGTCAATTTGTTTATCCCTCTGTGAATTTGCTGACATTGAAACATCACTGGCTGTGGAAATTAGAACCAATATTCAACCAATGAGCTTGAATTATTGTGCAGCTGTACAGTGTTTTGCTACAGAGCATCGGTGCGTCAACTATATTTTGAAAGGGAAAATTTAAGAACTATAAATTTAAGGATTTAAGGATTTAATTTAAGGATTGTACCTATTATACCTTAGGTTCTTGTGTTAGACCATTTAAATCCCTTCCGATTGTTGAAAAAGGCTCTGATATGTTGACTCACCGTCTGTCTGTGTTTATAGTCCTTAAATTCAGTTGCATTGTTTGTGGTACACTATCATATCTTGGTTATATAGCCCGCTAGTTCCATAGCCAAAAAAGTTGCTTGCTCATAATATTGTTGGTTAGCTAAAGTGAAAACTTCAAAAAGACAAAACATATAAATAGTCGTGCAGCACACTAAAGTCAACATTTCATAAAGTCACCATTTTCTTACCAGAAGACGGCTGTCGCATTTGCTCTGTCAACTTTCCAGAACAGTGCATGTTGTGGTTTGAGGGTGATTGTTGATTAAATTCCTCTCTTGACCATTAGGAGTCCTATTGTACCTTTAAACTTCCATCTTGCTTGCAAGATTGCATATTCTCACATTTGTCATGAAAAATATTCCATATCAGCCAGTTGGCTCGCAAGATAACTAACTGTAGGCTAGTTAGCTAGTTAACTAGCTGGCATTAACATTGTCAGCTAGTTGGCTAGCCTAGGGAACTCACTTTGTTGGTGTTTATGACTAGACTATAGCATTATAGCTGGCTATTTAGCTGTAGGTTTTCTGTTTATGTACGCCAATCAAGTTGGTGTCTTTTTGGCCGCCCTTGCTTTACTGTATCCGACACTTATCCAGAGCGACATACAACAAAGTGCAAAGTGCATACCCATAACGAGGTATAAGTGCGCTGAAAGACCCTAGAGGGAAGTACAATTTCAACTGCTAACAGCACAACAAAGATATCGACTAGGGCCTATTTCATTAATACCGCACCACGCAAATGTGTGAATAAACAGCTTACCAAGCCAAACAAAACTATCAAAGGTATCATCCCAGCGTAATAACACAAGGAAAGACAACAACAGGTAAGGTTTACAGGGTGATAGGGAGGGGCAGGGAGAGGTGCAGCTTGAAGAGATGTGTCTTCAGTCTGCACTTGAAGATGGTAAGAGATTCTGCTGTTCTGACCTCCACATGGGAGTGCGTTCCACCACTGTGGAGCAAGAACAGAGTAGTCGTGAGCGGGAGGTGGAAGTGTGGAGAGGGGGAGGCGCCAGGCGTCCTGTGGTGGCCTTACGAAGAGGTCTGGCAGCCAGGTAGAGTCTGATGAGGTAAGCTTGGGCTGACCCCTTAACTGCTTGGAAAGCTAGCACCAATGTTTTGAATTTGATGTGAGCCATGACAGAGGGAGGGAGGTGACATGAGAATGTTTGGGAAGGTTGAAGGCCAGAGGAGCTGATGCATTCTGGATGATTGGAGTGGTCTGATAGCGGATGCTTGAAGGCCAGCCAGGAGAGAGTTGTAGTAGTCCAGGTGGTCCATTGTTTGAACCAGGAGCTAGGTCAAGTAAGGGGTGAGAAATAGCGCATTTCCACCGGTGGAACTTTACCCCGGAACTAAGGTATTTCGCCGGAAGTCGACGCGTTTTCATACCACGTGCCTGCCAAATCTCATCGTTCAGGGGCCGTTATTCAGCCCTAAAAAAGCCCCTGCTCAGGAGGTAGAGCTTTCTGATGGCCAGGAACTAGCGTGGGTGTGGCTGGCTCTTTGTTCCCGATGCCACAACTCCAGCTACACCATCGTTTGGTCTATCTCCAAAATAGCAAGTAAACATGCCTGTCTGCGTGCTCTAGTTTGGCGTAGCCTAGCCCTTCTAGCATTTCGGACACTTTCTAATCGTGTTGATTCACGCATCCGTTGTGCAAACCAAGAAATCGCGAGCAGCAGCAGCGTAACCTGGACTTCCTCCATGCTTAGAAACGGCGCCGACCTCAGCTGTGGCTTTTTATATGACGCCATCATTGTTGTTGGATAGTCTTCTGCTTTACCGCCATCTACTGCATTACCGCCATCTACTGGCCTGGAGTGGAACGTTTTCACTTTTTTTCTTCAGACTAATTTGCGTAAACTCCCCGGGGTCTTTAGCCCCCGGTGGAAATGCAGGCTGAAGGAACCTTTTGTTCATTGCGTACTTGTTCCTGGGAGTTAAATTCCCAGGAACTCCCGGTCGAAATGAAGCTAGAGGGACAGATTCTCTGCATGTTGTATAGGAGGAATCTGCATGACCGGGTCACCAATGCAATGTTCTCAGAGAGGGACAGTCTGTTGTCCATCACCATGCCGAGTTTCCTTGCACAGGGTGATGCCGTTACTGAGGTATCCCCAAGGGAAATGGACAGATCCAGATGGGCAGTGGTTAGAGCAGGAGTGAAGATCATTTCAGTCTTAACTGGGTTGAGCTTTAGATGGTGGTTGTCCATCTAGCTCTGGATGTCACTCAGGCAAGCAGAGATGCGGGCTGAAACCTGTGTGTCAGATTGTGGGATTGAGAAAAAGAGTTGGGTATCATCAGTGTTGCAGTGGAAGGACAATTGGATAGGCAGTGAGACTCCTGTTAGCCTGTCCATGCCAAGCTGCTGAAAATATGTTAACGTAACATAACTTTCTTTCCAATTTAGAATGTTCAATTAGTGACTTTCAAGTTAGCATTGTGTTTTGCTATGTTAAATCTATGGATAGTTAATCGTCGAAATTTAGAATTTTGAAAAAGCACATATATTTCAGAATTTCCCACAGAATGAGTGGTCTTGTGTTGGGATCTGTTGGATTTAAATTGAGTTCTTTTTGCATTATCAATACCAAACTCAGGAGTTGGTGAGCCTGTCGCAATTGTAGTAGACCTGCATTAGCTGGCTAAGTAATGCAGTCAATAAATCTTCTTGTAGTGGATACCTGTTCTGAAATTTTGTGGTAATTAAAATATATTTTGTGTCTCTGTAAACAAATGCTCTTAGCTATCGCACGTCAATGACACAGCATAATACAAAATGAGTCTAAAGGCCACTACAGATACTTATACTATTTCATGGTATTACTGCACATTTATTGTTGCCGTTTTACATTTATTAGTAAGAAAAATGAAAAATTGAAAAATTGTTTTTCAATCTTGTGAAGTGAAAGATTTCAGTATTATACAAAACTTATATTTGTCTAAGACCCCAAAAAGGGTCAGTATATTTTTGTTTTGTGTTTTACCTTTCAAATAAGGTTTGTAAAACACTTCAGAAAGCTATGTAAATCATATTTAGGTTTTGGTATGGGCCTGGTTTGCCCCTGTTTTGTCTGCATAATGTATTGGAGCAGCAGGGCAGAGTAATTACCTCAATCAGTCAAGGAGAGCATTAATCTCAGGTAAACCACAGGGAGTAAATGAAGCACAGAGACACCCCTCTGAGAATTATGAGTTTTGTTTGTTGCCTTCTTAGATTTAGTTTAAAAGCTTCCAAAGTGTTATCTACATAATTATTCCCTGGGGTCACAAACACTGCTTTGAAAAGGAAACATGCTGCCAATTGCAGTCTGTCCATGATTTCAGCTTACTATTATAGCAGTTTGCTAATTACTCCTATACCTGCAGTTTTCTTATTTGTTTACTTATCTTCACATATTTCATCACTGCACTTTCGTAAAATTCCCTTAAAGGAAACGCCAACATTTTGGGAAACATACCTTTTTTCCAACTTACCCAGAGTTAGACGAGATGTTCGATTTCATTTTCATTTTTGTGCATTCACTGGGTCAATTTCCATGTTTCCATGCAAAACTTAGCATAAAGACTTGTAGCCTAATGGAGTCAATAGCCTACCTTCTTCAAAATTAAGAAATACGCCTTACAGAAGCTCCAAAGCTGTCTTTACACAAGGCATCATGTGTATTTGAAATACATGTGTGAGAAATAAAATTAAAACAAGGGACATTGTTTTTGGAGAAGATAGACGGTTGGAGGCGGCACGGATGGTGCAGTGGGTAGCACTGCCGCCTCACAGCAAGGAGGTCCTGGGTTTGAATGTGGAGTTTGCATGTTCTCCCCGTGTCTGCGTGGGTTTCCTCCGGGTACTCCAGTTTCCTCCCACAGTCCAAAGACATGCAGGTTAGGCTGATTGGAGAGTCTAAATTGCCCATGGGTATGAGTGTGTGAGTGAATAGTGTGTGTGCCCTGCGATGGACTGGCGACCAGTCCAGGGTGTATTCCTGCCTTTCGCCCAATGTATGCTGGGATAGGCTCCAGCCCCCCTACGACCCTGTTCAAGATAAGCGGGTTAGGATAATGGATGGATGGATAGACGGTTGGAACTATAACCGCTGAACACACATGTATCCTCTTCTGTCTACAGCTGGTTGAGCGCAGTGATCCGCACACCTTTTGAAGGTAGCTTTAAAAGGTAGAACTTTTCCGAAAACAATGTCTCTCATTTTTACAATGGGGTGGCGTAGTGGTTAAGGTAAATGACTGGGACACGCAAAGTCGGTGGTTCTAATCCCGGTGTAGCCACAATAAGATCCGCACAGCCGTTGGGCCCTTGAGCAAGGCCCTTAACCCTGCATTGCTCCAGGGGAGGATTGTCTCCTGCTTAGTCTAATCAATTGTACGTCTCTCTGGATAAGAGTGTCTGCCAAATGCCAATAATGTAATGTAATGTTAGAATTTCTTCCCCACACGTGTATCTCAAATACACATGATACCACATGTATTTCTTCACTTTGAAGGAGGTAGGTTACTGACTCTGATAGGCTTCAAGTCTTTATGCTAAGTGAACATGTTTTGCTAACATGGAAATTGAGCGAGTGAATGCACAAAAATTAAAATGAAATTGAACATCTCGTCTAAGTCTGGGTAAGTCCAGGGTAAGGTATATGTCCAAAAATCTGAACTGCATACTCTACATGGACTTTCTTGCTCATAATTTAAAAAAAGTTACAGAAAGAAAATGCTGTGTGTTGGGCGAATTCAACACTATGAGGAGTAGAATTAATTGTGATACATCTTGTGCAGCCTTTGGCCTTTACCATAATAACTCCCAGTCTTGGTTTGTGCTGAGCATGCTTGCAATTAGTGACTCAGGGGCAAGAGAATTCATATCATTGTGATCATGGCCTTTATTTCTGTATGGCTTTTATTTTCATGATGGAAAACCCCCTTGGAGATAAACAACAACCTCTTGGAGAAAACAAGTGCCAATCTGGGGCAGCAGTATACTGCTGTAAGGCAAGAAACGACCAGAGGTTTGATTTTTAACAACAGCAGCACAATAATTTTGGGTGACATTGGGAGGATCATCTGATTAAGATTCAGCCAAGTCTCACAGATTTATTGCTGCTGGCATAAATATCTAAACAATAATATGTATAGATTACAAAAATACAAGAAAAAACAAATCACCCCCATTATGACAGAGGGAATATGGTGAAATAAGGTTGCTGCTGCTCCAATTGCAGTTTCAAAAAGTATGCCACAGCAAGAATACACCATTCTCATTGCATATACCTGTGAGCTAAGTATGCCATTGCCCCACAGCATACACCCAGTGAAGATGAAAGTAAAACAGCTTATTTTGCCATGCTGAATTATTATTATGGAAGGTGTACTTGTGGGCTGATCTGAAAGGAGACCAGTTCTGTCGGTTGCAAGGTGAGGTACTGACATTGTTCATATTGTGGAGTAGGTGGTTTTATATTACATTCAGTCAAGTCAGTGAAAAGTAAAACTGAATGTTCTTCAAATCCTGATTTAAATTTTCCTTCTGTTGCATTGTATTGCATATCTTTACAATTTCATTAAAAAATAATTGGGAAAATGACTAGACATTTTGTCTGAACTTTAACCTTATATTGATTGTTTTACTTAAAATCCAATGTGCTGGATTACATAGCCAAAATAATAAATATTGTTCCAGTGTCCTTACTGCTTTTACATTGAAATGTATATGTCTCGCTGTAATAGCACCCATCCTGGTGCCAATTAATTTGACTTGAGTTTCCAAAGGGAATGGCTTTCTATAGATTGTTGGTTTGTGCCAATTACAATTCTCAATCCTATGAATCATAATCATTATTCTTGAACATAAAAACTTACCTTTGCCCAATTTGCCAAGCAATTAAAAAATATTCGACCCAGTTGATATAAAAATGAATAAAGTTCAGGCTAACCCCATTACCCAGTTTCACAGAACAAAATAGCAGTTAGTTGCCATGGAACAAATTGAAGGCTCATGGATTTAATCACACACTTTGTTTCTCCCAGCATTTGGCAATAGCCCATGCTTAAAATACTTATAGTAGGCATGTAGTTGGCTGTACAATTCCCAATGTAGGCTATGACTGATTTCTTTTAGTGCATGAAATGTCACTCAACATATTACAAATCAGCATGAATCATAGGTTATAAATAATTCAAACAAAACTAACCATAATAAGGAGGGAAAATCATCTAGGTGAACAGAAATTATGTACAATTTATTTATTTGTGCAGAGTCATCCATTAAGTTGTGTGGAACATACAGTACCTATTTTCTGAAATGCAGTCAGCTGACCACAGTCACTCCATATTCCATTAGGAGAAATTTGCAGCCATTGTATGACTGAGCAACATCCGGCATGTATCAGCAAGGGAGGATCTCCTGAAACCTTGAAGTATCACCTGAAGAGCACTGAAGGCAATCAAAAATCTAGAATCAAGACAAGATACTGAAAGCTCTCTTATACCTGCACTAAGGAATAAATTGAATACACGTGACTAAACAGGAACAGCTCAGAAGTAATTTGTCCCATTACTTTTCATCCAATAAAATGGGGGGACTATGTATAAAAATGGATGTAATTCATACATGGTTTATCCAAAATGGTTGTTAAAGGTGTCAAATTAAAGGTGACAGTTTGCACTGTAACCTTCATTCATTGTTTCATTTCAAATCCAATGTGCCGGAGCACAGAGCAAATACAACAAAAATTGTACCACTGTCCAAGTACTGTAATTATGAATTGCACTATACATTATACAGTATATCCAAGTATGAGAGGATAATAACATTTAATAAGATAATATTTATGTATATTTTCATTCCATAAACAATACGAAGTACAGAGGCCCTCAAGAGTTTGACAATAATTTGCTACATTCCTCATAAACAGCAGAATTGGCTCCACAAACAGCATGTAACATTTTTAGTTATTCTTAATATATTAGAGCAAAGTATAGATTTAAATGGGGCACATACATTGAATAGATTAAGTTATTGATACTTTTGTAGGACATGATGAAACATTGCCTACGATACTGCAAATCAATAATAATGCTAATCAATATAGTAGACAATAGAGCTTGATTGCCAGTAATTATTTTGGTTATGCTGGGGAAGGCAGGGTTTCCCCATTGTATCAAGTACTCTCCATCAATCTAAGTAAAATAACATAACATAATGTAATTCAGACCAGCAATGCTTGACTTTTCCTACCCTTAAGTGTACTGCTTAGTTTCCCCAAAAGCTAGATAGTATCGAGCACTGTATCAAGTCTGGTCTTGAAAATCTCCAGTATTTCTGCCTCCACTACATGTCCTGGCAAGCTATTCCATACAGTCCCCACTCACTGTGTGAAAAAATACTTCGTAATAACGCTACAGAATTTCTCCTCTTTCCATTTGTGCCCTCTTGTTCTGCAAAGCGAAGTCACCCTGAATAATTGCCTTTAGTTCCCTTTGTTAATCCCTTAAATTAATTTAAAAGTCCCCCCATAAGTCTCCTTTTACTAAGTTTAAAGAGATCAAGCATCTTAAGTCTGTCCTCATAACGCTTATCTTTTATACATGGAATCAATCTGGTTGCCCTTCTCTGAACCTTTTCAAGTGTCTCTATATCTTTCTCATAGAGTGGTCCCCAGACCTGCAAACAGTACTCCAAGTTATTTATGCCAGGAAAAAAATACACCCAAAATGTTTTCTGGAATCTGTTTATAATTACCTACAGTTAACATTAACCATAACTCTCTAACCCAGAAAACCACTTCACTTCAAGGTCCACTGCTGGAACACAGTCCTAGTGTCTTCCCAACCATCTCCAGCATTGACTGCCATATTAGCTCTACTTCCTGAATATGACATAGGGGAGACCGGGGAATAGCCTTTTAGGTTTTTGCTTAATTAAAAAATATATACATATATCTTTTATATGAAATATATTAGAGCAAATATTTTTAATACAGAAAGAAGATGCCTATCCATTAGTTCTAGAATATTCATGGCGATTGCAGTTGAAATGTAGCGGGAGTGAAACTGTTCCAACATGCCCTGACTACAGGACAGCTCTGGGGCACATTTAAACAGTGTCCAAAATGTCAGAAAACGGACTGGAAAAATGTTTTGTTTTAATACAAGTCAAAAGCTTACTGTTTACATTTTTCTTCTGTTAATTGTCCTGTAGACATGGTCTATATTTTGTCTATACTAACCGCATATGACAACAGTAATTTGTAATGAATGTCTCTGAATAAATGGAGAAGAGCGAGTGGAAAATAGGACCGAATAAGTGCATGGTATACATGGAATATACAATGTTACATTAAAAGTTAAAATGACTGATGCACTTATAATAGGCACAGGAATGCCGGAACACAGCGTTCCGACATGCCCCGGCTGTACTAATTGTACTCCTGCAAGGTTTATGGTTTCTGCCTCAAAAGTCTCAAAACATACACAGTGATTTAAATTATGTATATTTGGAGTCTGAGGCTTTCACACAGATTTGTCTTTTAAAATCTGACAAAATATCTAGAAAAATATGACATTAAAAAAAAAAAACACAGCCACACAGCCAGAGTGCATTTATTTCCATTCAATAATTTTTTACAGTGAAAGCAATAAAACTAAAGGTTCTATTTGTAAACACTATTTTATGATACCATTGTTTTAGCAACAACTGTTCCTTATTGTATAACATGTGCAGTTACAAACCAAGCTTGCAACTTCTATGCATTTTAGAATTTCAGGCTAAAATTGAAATTCTTCTCACGGTGTTACTTTTTCCTGTTTCTGTCTCCAAACCGTAGTTGGGAAACATAGGGGAACCAAACTACTATTCCTTCTCAATTCCAGGGCTGAAGCTGCTGTGATCCAGTGAACCAAATCCATAATAATTTTTGACTCCAAAAACTTTTCAAAGGTGGTTTAATCTGAACTGTCCTTTTTTAAAAATTTGGGAAACTGTCAATGATGAGCCTTGATTAAGACTAACACTCATTCCGCCTTTCAGTGCTACAAGTATTTTTTGATGCCTTGTGGTGCAACAATTGCAAGAATGTTGATATATGTTCATGCTGTGAAGAGAACATAGAATGTTCCATGCTTGATAAAGTACAACCCAAGCATAGTTTCTGCTATGAAAAGGGAAGGCAGGTGTTTTAAAATTGGTTTGACAAATAAATTAGTACCAGTGTCAGTCATTTGATGAAAACTCACTTTAATTGTCTGGAACCTCTTATTTCTGTTTGCCGTAACTCAATTAAGATACAGTGATTGAGATACAGTGCTAGATTAATCTGGAGGATTTGACTGTATTACATGTGATTGTACACAGTAAAAGGGTGTTTGATTGAATCAGGTTCTTTATATGTTGCTTTTTAAACGATATAAAATATATATATATATATTAGGTGGGACAAGTCAACTTCAGAAACAAAATAACAGGGAATAGAACCGGTTCTAAAGGAACCTTCTCTCCTTTCTCAGCCTGCCCCAGTCTATATTATGCCACCAGCTTAGCATGTGCCAAAGCACACTGTCTGTATTTAACCAGTTTCATAAAACATGATCAGGTTGCTGGCAAATTCTTAATATGGCTGAGGTGCAGTACTTGACATTGAAGTAACAACAGGCTTGTCAGGGAACTAATTCCTAATTCACCATTTTGCCATAGGAGCCAGCTCACAGTGGTCTGTTGATAAGAAATGGAGCTGGAACTGGGGGGTCGGCCATCAAGCAAACAAGGAATCACAAACCATCGCAAATGTTTCTCATTCTGAACACATTAACAACAACTATATGTCTACAGAGAGTAGTCCATTGCAGTCATCTAGATGCAAAGTCATGAAAGCATGGACTAGCTTTTTGGCATCTTGCAATGGCATCATATTTTTATCCGTTGAAGGTGAAAGAAAGCCACAGTAGATATGTTTTTAATATAGGCATTGAACGAGAGATCTAGATCAATGATGATCCCTAGGTTCTTAATAGCTATTGAAACATTCAATATTAAATTCCACATTCACATTGCCCCATTTGAAAACTTAACACCACCAATACTCCCCACAGTTTCAAATACCTGCAGTTTCCATGTCAGCTTATCAATTAGAGCTTTACTTTCATTTATTTTCAAATTCCCAGAACAGAAGCAGTCTACTTTTAGAAATCAATGTGCAAGACACTTTTGAGGTCAAAATCTGTTTTGCAAGGGGGACCTGACATAAACACTTAGTTACAAAGAAAAAGACAGTGAACAATCAAAATGACCATAACAGACAGGGATGTTGTGTGAACAGGAATGAACTGCCAAAAGCCAGAGCACACTTCAATCTCTGAGCCCAGAAACATCATTATCAATTACATACATAGCACCTTAATGATTTCCCTCTATATAGGTCTGTCATTGCTTAAGCAGACCCTGTCATAACGTATATCGTGACAAACACCCATGCATTTCCTTTTTTGACAACTAAAGGCGTCACCCATTATCATAATTCACTGGCTTTGCAGACAGCAAAGAGAAGCATTGCTATATTTTTAACATTTAAGTTTCATATATTGATTTGTATTGAAACTCAGCAGGGCATAGATTGTTCATGCTGATTGGTATCATTTTGCTTTTGAAAATGGGAAGGTGTTGCAATGAGACTGAAATCAATTTCACTGGTACTTGTCTGTTAGAAAAAATGCACATAGATTAACCAGCATTGATCTGGAATTCTGATTCTGAATTTCAGAACATTGTTGAATCTTTTCATGTGGACTGCAGCATAACAGGTATTTGAATAAGAAGCATTGTTCTGTATTTTGTTAGTATTCTATGCATTTAAAAAAAATTGTATTGAATAGTTTTTGCCCACTATTCCATATTTCTCCAGTGATTGCTGACATCCCAAAAACAACTGATTGAGCTCCTCAATTATAGAAATCTTTGCAAATGTATAAAAAATCTGCATATGCCCCTTTGGCAGCAATTACAGCTTCAAGTCTTCTTAGGTAAGTCTCAACAAGCTTTGTACACCTGGATTTGAGCAGTTTATCCCAGATCTCTTCTTCCAGCTAGATGTCAAGCTCCATCAGATTGGATGGGAACTGCCATCTTCAGGTCACAGACTGGGAGGAGACAAGTGGGCATCGAGAGGACAGAGAGAGTCAAGTGCTGAGGAGAGAGAGGAAAGCAGAGTGGAAGATGCTGAGTCAGTGGGGAGATTGGAGGATTATTCAAGAGAGGGGAGAGAAGCAGCGATTCTGGGAGTGAGAGGAGGAGGGTGACAGAGAGCACAGGTTACAGTGGGCTGTAATAGTGAGGGTTGGGGGCAGGGGAGGAAGAGGGAGTGAGAAGGAAATGAAGTGGTGATCAGACATATGCAGAGGGGTAACCGTGGGGTCAGAGGAGGAGCAGTTCCTCATGAAGATCAGGTCTAGGAGGTCGTCAGCCGTGGGCTGGGGGAGAGTGCTGCCGGGAGAGGTCGAAGGAGTGGGGGAGTGGTAGGAAGGCAGCAGACTGGGTGGTTTCCAGGTGGATGTTGAAGTCTCCCAGGAGGATGCAGAGCTGAACACAACTAGGTAAATTAAAACTGATACCTATTCTGCTCTAGTGGGACGGACTTCAGCAGCACTTATGCACCTGGTGGAAATATGCACTTTTCCTGCATGTGATGATAGCGGCTCAAAATATTGTTCATAGATAACCCAGGAAAGTCATTGGCCTGAGGCTGATTAAATATATAAAGTTAAAGTATTGTGACGGTGATACAATTTAGGTTGTTTTGGCTCTGTGCTCCAGCACATTGGATTTGAAATAAAACAATAAACATGAGGTTAAAGTGCAGACTGTCAGCTTTAACTTGAGGGTGTTTATCTACATCCATATTGGGCAATCCATGTACTGGCCAAAGCTAACAGGAATGTGATGGTAACGCAAATATCCACACATTACAACAGCAGAAGAGCATCTCTGAACACACAATGCATCAAACCTCTTAAGTAGATAGGCTACTGCAGCAGAATAAATAAGTCAAATAAATACCAAATAAAGTGCTCACTGAGTGTATGTAAATCATGTGTACTCTATTAGAGTTGTTTTAACACCAAACACAGATTGTGTAGAACAGGGGTGCCCAATCAATCCCCAGAAGTGGTGCAGTATCACTGACATTTGATCTACCCTGTCTTCTAGCGGCCTGCAGCCAGAGAACCATGGTTACACTGTAATCAATAAAGACACACCGCAAAGAGATTAAGCAGTCGCGTCCGGCAAAGTACATCACCAACTAACTGTTTACACCCAAAACAGGTAAAAAAGGATAAACACTGAGATGTCGAAGGCTGCTGAGCCTGCTGGATTCAAAGCTGATTTTAGTGACACTAGTATGGGGTTGCGATGAGCATAACTCTCTAAGGATGTGCCAGCTTCTACAATAAGATATTAGAATCTAGAACTTTGTTGGAGCTTCTCACTTTGGGGGCAACTGCACCTGACAGTGACACATTTTTTGTTTTGGCTCTGTTCACATTGGATTGTAAATGAAACAGCCTAGTCTAGACTAGGTTTCATACCAAGCTTTTTATTCCTTTTGTAGTTTATTACTGCTCTCTGTCAACATGAGGACCAGAGTTGTCCCAATGAAAGTCAAGGAAGCCATTATGATGCTGAGAAATAAGAGAAAAACAGTCAGACATATACCAAACAGTAGACTTAACAAAACAAACTGTTTGGAACATCATGAAGAAAGAACAACTTGCAGTTCTAGTGCTGTTTTTCAAATAACTTACAAGTGAACACACTACTGGATGTATGAACTTACGGCAAGGTGGGAAGTAATCCACCACAGCTGCCCACCCAGTAGGTTATAAGAATGCCGGTTTGAACGCTTTGCATCAGTTTCAAAGCTATGCTTAGTGACGGGATACCCTACGGCATCTCGCTAAAGCCGACACGGCATCACATCATAGAGCTCTTGAATGTGTTAGCTACGCTATCGCATGCAATACATTCAATGGAATACCAGTTAAGCTCAAAAGATATCTAAGCAACGACCGCCCTGGGAGGCTGCTCAAAGGACACACGTCCTAACATTAAAGCTTGGTGAATGGACAGTAAGTCTTTGCAGCAAAAGTTTCCTTTGTACTTTCTCTGTCACAGGTTCTAGAACACAGGCTGGAGAGCAAATGATCAGTGATAACACTAATTATGGCGTGGGCAGCAGGGCAGGTGTGACATAAAGATTATCCACGTCTAATAACCAGGGGGGATCATTCCCTGTACGTATGGAATACAAATACCCCTCCATGGCACGATTGGGCACCCTTGGTGTAGAATGTGATTTTTACCCTGGCTATGTTACTAAACATTCCAAATGTTATGGTCATTTATTCAATAAAATAAATAAAAATCATCGTGAAACAAGTTCAATGTGTATATTTCCTCCCTGTGGCAGGGCTTTTGTAAATAGCAGGGCATATTCCAGCTTCAGGAAATTTTGGAAGGAAATGACTGCTTTTGTAAGGTGATTACCATGTCACCAATGGGCTCATCTTGGGGGTTGTCAGAAGTAAAGGCTACATAAGATTGAAGAAGACAAAACCTCCAATTCTCTATGATTTGCATCTGATAACTCCTAATCCTCCCATGGAAATCAAACTCATTTTTCACTGTCATTTTTTCCCCTGACATTGCAGTCACAGTCTCTCGCAGCTCTCAGTCCTCGGCAACCATTCATACTGTAATTATCTGTGCTGGCGACACCACAATGATTTATTGTCATCATTCTACCTAAGGATGAAATGTAAATCTGGATAATGGCTGTCATTTTCAGGTTCAGTGTGAGGAGTCTGTATACACAGATTCATTTTAAGATGTCCATTTCTTGGACTCAGGAAATTAAGCAGTGACTCATATTTCTATCCTATGGAAGGTAAATATTCTACATCGAACATCCTGAACAGGGTCGCAGGGGGGCTGGAGCCTATCCCAGCATACATTGGGCGAAAGGCAGGAATACACCCTGGACAGGTCGCCAGTCCATCGCAGGGCGCACACACACCATTCACTCACACACTCATACCCATGGGCAATTTAGACTCTCCAATCAGCCTAACCTGCATGTCTTTGGACTGTGGGAGGAAACCGGAATACCCGGAGGAAACCCACGCAGACACGGGGAGAACATGCAAACTCCACACAGAGAGGCCCCGGTCGACCGGGATTCGAACCCAGGACCTCCTTGCTGTGAGGCGGCAGTGCTACCCACTGCACCATCCGTGCCACCAAAATTGCATTATGCTATTACAAATTCTCTCATCTCAACAGTTGTCTTTGTTGGTAAATGCCAGTTAAAAACAGACATGCTGGTCCTTTCCTTCAACCTGATCACCTGTTTTGTCTTTCATTTCATGCCAGTAGTCTTATTGTCATGTCATGTTTTGTAATTTTTGATTGTTTTGTTTCAAACTGGGTAACTACTGTTGCAGTAGTGATCAGGCCCATTTGCACCAAACAAGTAAATCTAGCTATATTAAGCAATCTAGAGTATTAAGCAACATGTCTGTAGGTGCCAGGTATAGTTTGTTATTTGTGTTATTGTCCGTTATTTATTGTTGGTCACATACGGGGATTTGGGTCACGTGGGTTTGGTGGTTACGTCAGCAGTAGTAGGAGATTTCAGCTGTTCACTTGGCGGGATTTGTAAAAGCATGAATGAATGGAGAGGGGGTGAGCCAGGGGGAAGTCTTACTTTTTGCTGACCGCTTTTAACACCGCTGTACTCGAGTCGCTGTTCCGTGATGCCGTTTTCAATGTTTGTTTTATGTCCAATAAATCAACAAAATGCAGTACGTCGCAGCAGCGAGTCATTGACAGCCAGCGCGTCCGGCAGGTGTACGTTTCCCCACCTTAGCCTCTCGGCGACTAAGTTTTGTTTTTGATAGTCGCCTATAATGTGTATTTATAGAGGTCATCTTCCTAAGCAATGTGAATACCACAGTGAGAAGAGCTGAGAACGCACAAACAAATGCAGGAATTCAATATACTGACATATATTTCAAAAATTAAGAACCATTTTAATGTATGTGTGAAAAGCAGAAGTGCTTTATCTAAATAGAGGAAACATTACATTCTGTGGCAGTAAAGCATCTATATCTGTGAAGGGGATGGCTATGAACAATTCCTTCCTGCTGTGTAATCAATTATATTTACCAATATGACATTTTTAGGATGTCCTTGTCTTCCCCTGTATGAAATACAATGGTAACAAATAATCACATAACCAGTATGACATTGCATACTGCACAGCGGGGACAGAGCCATTTGGAATAGTTGCACATGCAAGAAATCAAAGAGGACTACTATAGCTGCAATAGATATTCATGGAAGAAAATAAATCTTGGAAGACTACAAAAACTCTATTATTGTTCAAAAACTATTTTTTAATTGTCTTGTCAGTTTGGAAGTTTAGTAAGCAAACATGGACAAACACATTCCTAAAAGAGGGGAAACCAAAAAGAAATATATGTTGAAAAGATCTTGACCTTTCCAGAGCCTCTGTTGTCAGGTCTTTCTGACTGCAGTGAAAACAAAGACTCATACCCACCAGCACCTGAGCCAATGTCACCCGCTGGATTCAGAAAATAAACATATTATTCTTAATCCTCGCTTCCTTGACAACACAAATGAAATTTTATTATTATAAAAATGTTTATGCAAGCATGTCAGTGAATTTATCAAATTGACTTTACTACTCTCATCATTAGATTAGATTTCAAATATGTGCTGTCTTCTGACATCAGACACTCCTCTTTGCTTGAGTTGAACTTAATGTTAATTGTTTTATACCATTTAGCTTTCAGGGTATTTGGATATTACACAAATCCAAGGACTTAAAATGTTCATGAACAAACTTAATTGAGTGTGGGCCTAGACCTCAGTGCAAAAAGAAATAGTGTATTAACAGATGGTGTACACACACTGAGCAAAATAAACTTTCCTCTCCATTGAAATTTTAAATGAAGAAAATCCAGCACTCCAAACAAAAGATCCATTGAATTCTTTATTTTTTATTATGGTCTCCTATAAAATTGAGGCTCAGCTATGTACTCACAAACCATTAGATTTTTGCAAGTGAGAATTCTTTTCTCTGACCCCAACAGCAATTTTGGTCTAATATTAACATCTCTTTATGGAGTAGCAAGGAAAAAAAGCCAATTAATCCACATTTATGGTTCCGTCAACACTTGAGAAAAAAAAGCCATTACTCATTCCAATCAATCCAAGCTGTTTTGCTCACTTTCTGCCCAAATGGTGGTAGGGCTTTTTTCTACAGGACGTATGGAATAACGTGCTGGGATCACAAACTCTTGTTACATTTTACATCCAGATTCAATCTCTTTTGGTTTCTTTAGAGGTTAATAAAATGCTCTTCTCTGCTGTGTACTGATTTTATCTGTGGCTATGCTGCCATAGTTTAACCACTGGCAGGTTTTTACATGTCAGCTTGGAGTGGGTTGAAATATATGACACTGCAAAGCCGCCACAATCCTGCTATCTTCCGCCTACTTAAATGGGACCTGCAGGCTTATTTTTCTTTCTTATATTCCTCTCTTCCTCGTGCCTCACATTTCTAGATGCCACTGAAGTCCCACATTCAATAGCTAATTTGGTCTGGATCTACCTAAGGCCACACCAGTGTTCTGGTCACTGTTGATGCACTGTTTTTTTCCAACTGTTTGTGCTCTTATTGCAGATATATTGGATTATTTTCTGGTTCCTTAATTCAACCCAGAATGAGAATGACCATAACAACACCCTCCAACCACTAATATCGGTTAAATATTTAAAGAAATGAACAATTCACCTTTCATATTGAAATAGAATAAGTTGATTACGTGCTGGTTTTATGGAGGTACTGCTACTATGAGGGCTGTGCACAAATCCTCAAACTGGCTTGTGTCTGTGCTTTAATATTTAACTGATAATCAATGTTAGGCCTGCAGAGTGCAAGAAATGGAGAAATGCAACCTTTTCTGAGGACAATGTTTGTTACTGGTCACACTCACAACATAGGTCAATTGTAAAGCATGTTCACATGAGTTCAAATTGAAGTTCATTTGAGATTTACATATATGTACTGTATATAAGTGCATACCACATAGATATGCCACTTTAAACCAATGTAAGAAACTTTATTAATATCTGTTTTTTAATGGTAAATGTTCTTCAGATTATGTTTAGTTTTTTTTTGTTTTTGTTTTTATTTCATAACTGAGGCCCCCAGTCCACAAGAAAGTGAGATTAGCCTTGAGGTGTTCTATCTCTCCAGGACCATTTTAATTTGTATGCACATACCACATATTTATAGGTGTCAGGTAAATGAGGTAAATTGCGAGAATAAATAATTGCACACTGATTATGCTCCAAAAATGTATGACACTATTATGCAATCTCATGGATAATGTTTTCACCACCCTAGTCTTTTTGGGTCATATTTAGTGCAAAAGCATGTGGGAAATACTGACAGCGGGATAGAAAATAGCTTCCGTGATTGGTAAATATAAAGTAAACATTGGCTGCAAAAACTTAAGTCACATCCTGTCTTCACCTAATCTATTGAGCATGGATGGGAGAACGAAACGGGGCAGAAAGCTCACCTTGCCAATCAGTAGTCAGTTCAGGTCAGTGAAAGAAAGAAGGAAAAGAATGAGGAGAGGAGGGAAGACTGCTTCAGAGTCAGATTACGATTCACCTCCTTAATTTTGTTGTTGCATCATATGCTCATAAATTGAATATTTATGTGTCGGATGTGTCGGAAATTGATGCGCCAATCAGGCTACGCTTTTCATTGCCGAAGCCACTCTCTTAAAAGGTAATAATACTTGTCGCTGCAATATAGCAATATATAATGGACTTTACCTTATTTGCTTGGAAAACATATTAATTTGTACCCAAAGAGAACATTACTGTAGTTGCAGGGTACATTTGGGAAATTTGATCCACAATGTACCTCCACTGTCACTTCATTTCTGAGATTGCAGCCATACTGCACCTATTGCAAAGGCATTGAACCATTTGGGCTCATGTCTGATGGAGAGACTAATTTTGTAGAAACAGTATTATTGGGTTATTTCTTTTTGTTGTTTCTCCTCGCCAGACAAACCTTGTCCCTCTCCATACTGGATTGAAACCACTCCTCTAACTTTATTCACAGTACACTGTGCTATCACATATCTGAAATAACTGCAAAAATTTGTTATTGGAATATTTCTTTCAAATGGCTGTTAAAGGTCAGGGGTAAAGGGAAAGAACATGAACAAATAAGACAGGTGCTTATATTGACAGAGTAATTCAACCAAATCCTCCAATTTGATCCTCACGATTTCAAAACTAGTTGTGACCGCTATGATCCTTTGATGATGGTTATTTTATTGGGAAGTCATTTGCTCATATTTTCAAAAGGGATTTATTGATAAGGTGAGGAAACATTTCAGGAATACCCAGGTAAGTTTTTTTTTATTACCAGCCTTTGTGAGATTGATCTGTCAATGTGGTAATGAAGCAACACACTTCTCTGGAATCTGCCGTTTGTTGTTAGAGAAGTCAAATGGCAAAGAAACCCATTAATAAAGTAATTCTCTCAGAAAAAAGGCAAGGATTTGCTTCTGAATATTTTCTCTTGATCGTCTCCTGTTGCCAACAGACTTCTTCTTTTTTTTTTCAAAAACGAGTAGATGAAGGAACATCAAAGGAAAATATCAGACACTGGAGTCGGATCAAAGACGGTCCGAGACAACAGCCTGCTCGTTACACAATGCACATCAAGGTGTGAGAGCCACGGTTTGTGAAAACACCAAAGAGGTTGACGCTGTTGTGCCTTGAAATATTAAAATGTCACTCGAGACTAAAACATTCACAGCCCAGGAATGTGAGAGGACATGAGGACACATTCATTTGCATTGACTGCTTCTGTGTCTATACTGACAGAACGCTCCCTAAATAATACCATCAATTACTAATTAGTCTGGCCTGTAGCGTAGTGGTTAAGGCACATGACTGGGACCTGCAAGGTCAGTGGTTTGATCCCCGGTGTAGCCACAATAAATTTGCACAGCCGTTGAGCCCTTGAGCAAGGCCCTTAACCCTGCATTTGCTCCAGGGGAGGATTGTCTCCTGCTTAGTCTAATCAACTGTATGTCGCTCTGAATAAGAGCATCTGCCAAATTAATGTAAATTATTATTAGATTTATCCTTTTTATCGTTTTTATGCAAGAAGCTATTCATGAAGGAAATTTAAAATAAGCATTTAAAGAGGCAGAGAAATTGCTTTTAGCTGAGGCATGTGAGCAGGAAGCTGCAGATAAAACAGTGCTTCAGGGCTACTAGTTGCTAAGTGATCCAGCCTCCAAGCAATCATGTGTCAAGGATTATTATTATACTGCCATGGAGTTATTTAAGATTAGTCTGTTTTTGGTCCAGCTCATATAAGCTTTTTTGGCTTGATTGTTTCATTGTTAACCATAGTACATTGAAACCGCAATGTTCCTGTTGTGGAATGTTAAAAATATAATTGGAGATGAACTACTATAGGATTTATACAGTATTCTGTCAGGAATGTGGGGACAGAGGAACCAAGAGCAGACTCAGGGGTAACATGAAAGGCAGGTTTTATTAACGGGGCAGATCCAAAACACAATCCAAAAACAGGCAACAGTCGAATTCAAGGCAGACGGCTACATACTGGATAATCCAAAGAGTAATCGAAAATACAGGCAGAGTTCAAAGACCAGGAGAAAGTCCAAACAGGGTAGAGGGACAGATATCACAATCCAAAGAGAGGGTCCAAAGAGCCAGGCAGGAGTCATAAAACAGAAATCCAAAAACCGAAACAGAACAGAACAGAGCAGAATATTCATGGATGAACCCACAGGGAAGAGGAAGCTAGAACCAGGGTAGGGAACACATGGGCAGAACTTGGGAACAGAGAGAGACGAACTAGGAACAAGAACTGAAAAAGACAGGCTTAAATATACTAACAAATTAACTAAATGATAAACAGGTGTAAGTGCTGAGGAACAGATAATGAGAAACAGCTGGGGAGAGACAGGAAGGAAATGCATATAAGAAGTGTGGGGGGGGGGTGGAGACATGAAATGGAGCACAGGTGAAACAAATAACTGAGGAGACTGGAAACTACGGTGGTCACAGAGGAACAAAAATGCTAACAACTTCGACAAAAACCAGATACAGAAAAACACAGAACCTGACAGTATTCTATGGTATTTTTCCAAGAACACAGAGAACCTCCTATAAAAGCATGTAAGTGTCTAGAAGTTATATTTTCCTTTCAGATGCATCTAAGAGCATATATAATTCCAGCTACATCAACCACCAGATGGGACCTTGGTGACCAGATGGGACCTTGGAAACATATTGACACAAGTCCTCCCATCTGTTCTAAAGGCTGTTACCTACAAGGAAGAGAGAGACATCCACACACGCTTCCACAGTGCTGTGTGTTGCAAAATGTATCTGCTTGTAAACTACACTATCGCGTGGAATATTAAAAGCTGTGACCAAGCAAAGAGCACAACATTTATTCAGATTTTACCAAATTTGTGTACATTTACCACACATTCCCATGTAATGCATGTGAAAAAGATCAGCATGAGATCAGCATAATTCAGCAACACAGGTTTACTGTGGTGTTGCAATAGAATAAGCTGTGTTTTTCTACAGCTGTGACAGTAATTGTCAATGTCATGGATTGTTAGCTAAAGTAGTATAACGACAGAATGCAACTGTGAGTGCACATTGAAAACACATCATATTATAGACAAATACTTTTGAAGATGAGGGGCTACCTTCTGATATAGTAAATGTCAGCTGTGAGCGAATGGGCCTATGAAGAAAAACCTTCAAATAAGGAACACTGGCAGTGGCTGCCTTTTGTCTCTGTGCTATGAAAAGGTACCAAGGTCAGATTGTCACCTTCCTCACTGCTCCAGGCCACCTCTGTCAGCCGCTGATGCTTCTCACAGCAAAGCTACAGTTAAAGACTTCAATCAATTTCAGAATGTTCTGGAACCGCTCTTATATGGTGCCCCTGAGTGATGATGCTGAACAAGATATGACTAACCAAGCACTTTTGGGAAGAAGTTTCAAATACCAGTGCTTTTGGACAAAAGGACATCCCCCCACACCACTGGGACCAGGTGTACCAGCTGTCTATCTGCAGCAATGACATAATGCATATCCATCCCTGGTGTTCCCTTGACCTTTTGGGGTAAAGGAATTTAGCATAGTTCTGGGCTTCACTGTCACAGAGCTAAACCTGACCTTTATCATTAACATCCAACAGATTCAAATGAGCACATTTAAAAAAAAAAAAAAAACACTCTTCTGTAGCTTGGAAAAATAAATGCCGTTTGTTGTGTGTATATACCATTATCCAGTTATAAGACCGCATGAAGAGTAGGCAGAAAAATCAAACATTCTGACAATAATTCTGGAAATCCCATCCCACATGAAATATTATATTGCTCTTGATTCTAGGATTTCCTGACAGTCCCCTTATGCTATGTATTAATTGTAATATCATGAGACACATTGTGCCACAATGTTTGCTATGATAAAGTGGTTATGGGTGCTATATTGTGCAAGCTTTAACAATGTCAGCAGGGTTTCAGTAGGTTTCACATTTCATGAACTTGTCAAATAAATATGTAAGTGCATGCATAAATGGATACGTACATCAGTGTTTGTGTAAACATTGCATTCCTGAAGAGCAAGTTACAGCCGGGTGTCCACATACCAAAATAGTTAAGAATTAAGTGACAGTTCCACTTGCTTCTGTGGCAAAAATCAAGATCAACAGATGCCATAGGCAGACTAATTGCATTGCTTCAATAAGGCTGCCTTTTTCTGGGCCAGTAGCTATAGCCTTGATGGCTGTCTTATTAATCTAGCGCTGTCATTTACCACCAATCTTGATTGGTTGAAACATGAGTTACAGACAGGCTGCAGATGGACACAGTCTGTACAAGGCTGACTCCACCACCAGGATTTTCATTTTCAGTATTGGGTTAGACCCCTGCCATGTCACATTGTAGAGCATCATATCCTATAGTTAATTCCCCTGACTGGCGGATGCTCTGCTACTACTCTATCTTCTGTCCTTGAGTTCTCAGGGGGGACAGCTTCTCTTGAGCTCGCACCGCCCCGGCTCCATCACTGCACATAAGGAAGCAACCATTATCACCTCGAATGATGTACGACTCCTTCTCCTGTGATCTATGCAATGGAGCCACCACACGATCCTACATCACTGGCCCTTACGCCGTGGGCCCCAGCTGAACACACCTCGCAGTTCCCTCAGCCGTCCAGGGATGCACAATCTCTTGGCGGTGGGAGGGTCTTGAAAGAAGGAAAGAAAGGTATTTGATGGCTGGGATGAAGGGAGGGTGTTGGAGTTTGTTCTTGAGGGCACCTCACTGCCATGAGGTCTGAGTCTGGTCCTCTGCTCAGCTACATCTCCAGGGCAGACATGGAAGCGCAGGCACTTAGTGAGTCCATCTGCACATCTGAGGTGGTGCATGCCTGTTCCCTGATGCCAGCATCAATGGTCCCTTTGCTTAGTGATGTTAACTTGAGCATTCACTTTTTCATTGCACCAAAATAAAATGACAATATAGCTCCACTCGGCTACCTGCTTTGCCCTGAGACCATTTTTTAAATGCCAACAACAAACTTCCCCTTGACGGACTAACCATTCTCAGCAGCCTTACACCCCACGGACACTCAAAAGATACAAAAATACCCATGATCCCTACTCGTAAAGCTGCATACCAGCATTTACCAACATAATGCACCCAAAAATAAAATGAATAATAAAATGGTACCGGATACTCCTTTGGACCGAGTATTCGGCGCACCCCTACTGTATGGGCCCCCTTGCAGTGATCGGGCCCTAGGCAGCTGCCTAGTTTGCCTGGGCAAAGATATGCCTCCTGCCCACATAAATTGCAGACCCACCTCGTTTTTAAAAGCTTCCTGACAGAGTGCCATTTGAGAATGATGCATTAGGAGTTTCATTCTCAATTGTTCTGTGTAATGCAATCAAAATGTCATTTAATTTTGCCAATATGAAAATGTTCCAAGATATAACTATATATGCCAAACACTGTTACATGTTTATTCTTTATATTATAACTAATACTGAAAGAGATTTCAGAATATAGGTCAGATTATCAGATGATCTTGTAGAAGATCAAAAGGATCTTCAAAAGAATAATCAATTATTGTTTTTCCGGGGAATTTTGAAGCTCTGAGAAGTATCACAAAGTATCACATAATATGAATAGCTTGGAACAAGAAGCATGATATGACATGGAACTATGATGCTTAACCATGCTATAAAAGATAAAACAACGACGCTCCAATGCATACGCGCTAATTAGGGCCACCAGTTTGTTTTCTTTTTTTACATGCACAGCAGAGTTCAGCAACCCTTTGTCAAAGCAAGTGTCAAACAATTGCTTTGACTGCTCCGCCTAAATCATCAATATTGATAAAGTAATTATCATTAATTAAGTGCAGATGTTGATTGACAGCAATGTTTACAAGCGCTCTTGCATGTTAAATTCAGCCCAATTATTTAGGACCGCAGATGTGCCAGTATTTTGAAATGTTGTACAGGCGATATTCATTTTGTTTAAAACAGTATAAAATAATCACATAAAATTGAGAGCAGTTATATAACCTGCAGAGAAGAAGTTAAATAAAAATAAGAATAATATAGTTTACAGCAGAAGTATATTGAAAAGATTCATTCAATAACAGTGGTGAACATCATGTACAATTCACATGAAAATGTATGTTTCTAAATTGTATTATCATGCTCAGTTTAACAGTATCTGTCATTTGGTGATGATTCATGGTGAAATGCAGTCGTGGAATGGTGGGGGTCAGCCTGAGATTTGGTGGTGGACACAATTGCGAGAAATGACTGTAAACCAGGGAACAAATCGCTGCAGATACAAAAATAACTGTGACTAAAATGTCTTACAAAAAATTAAATTTAACCTTGAATTCTGTGGCCAAGCGATGGTTGTGACGATCATGTCTGAGTGTTGACGTCAGCAGCCAACTGAGCGTAATGCACAATTGGTGGTATTATTAACCAGGGTTTTGGAGGGCTTCAATAGTTTGGATGTCTGTCTCATCATTCTCTAGGGACCCCAGATGGTAAAATGGGTGCTTGTGTTTTGCTTTGCCTTCCTCCGATTCATGAATGCAAAAAATTGGAACATTGCAGGTTGTTGCGCAAAAAGAAGAAGCATGCTTTTAACCCTATGCACGCTGCCCCCTTGTGGTGGAGTCGTCGACGTCCCAAATTATTGTTGCTTTCGTATTTCTATAATAATATTAGCTGCAACATAATAAAACTGCAAAATGGCGGTGCTAGATTGTTAAAAAGACTAAAAAGAGAACAGCAGTTTAGATGCTTATCTGCAAACAGGGCAATAAAACTCCAGCCTCCCTCTCGCCATGGTCATGCTTTACCACTCTCACCTCACCACAGACAATAATGTCCTGATATAAGAACAAAAATATACAAGTTAGAAGTTGCATGAATAAACACATAGTTTTTTTTTTCTTAGCTCACTTTTATTGCATTTTCGGCCAACATATTTCCGGTTTAGTGGAAATGATTCAATACAGACTTATTTAGGGAACCAAATATCCCACCTGGCCATGAACCTACGACTGTTTTCTAACTAACGTTGAACTTTATTTTGTAATCCCTTCAGCCATTTTTGAGAAAACAATCTACTTGCCGGGAGTATACCTAAGTGAATACTCTTTCTTGTTGCTGCTTAATGCATAGCTAGGTCATTTCAATACCTAACTAATGTAAAACATTGCAATCAATAGTTTATATTCATTTGATTTGATTTACCTCCTAAAATCGAACCCCACATCCATGTCGAGGTGGTAACAGAAAATTACAGGATTTGGACTTGTTCCACTCTGCCCTGTGTTCTTACATATACAATGTGTGTTCTGATTCATATCTTTCATAATATGTTTGTGTTCATGTAATATTTATTTTACTTATACATTTCTGGATTTCACATTATGAAATGGTATGAAATGGCAAAAAACAAATGGGTTTTGACTTGTAATTCAGTACAAAGAGAAGGATAGTAATGGGAAATTTGCTCATGCGTTAAAGCTCCAAAAAGATTTTAATACCATTCAAATAGGCTTATTACAACCCATCTGATACAGATTGGCATGACCTATACCTTAATCTGAGTACGCCAGCTAGGTTCACTTGCACAGTTCATTATATATTTGATAAGCTAAGGTCTACTGACATTCTGTTTACTCAGCAAATTAGTTGTAGGTTTATCATGTGGCTGTTGAAAGGCTATACTTTAAAACACGACAAGTGAAACATTCTGAAACAATATTGGGAAGAATTCCAATATCTTGATTATATAAATTGTGGTGGCCCAATCGAGGATCGGTACCCCACTAGAGTAGAACGGCCAGTGCGCCGGCGCCAGGAGCTAGGGACGGAAGAGGAGATACGCAGAGCCAGTGTGGGTGAACGCCTTGACCGAGCCACGACTGAACTCCACTGAAATGAGACGTGGAATACTTTCGGGAAGGACACCGGGAGAACCCCATGATTACGGAAGAAACCCCGTGGAAGAAACATTAACTTCCCGGGATTCACGTGAGCCAATCCTTCCAGCTAACAACGACTCTCTCTCTCTCTCTCTCTCTCTCTCTCTCTCTCTCTCTCTCTCTCTCTCTCTCTCTCTCTCTCTCTCTCTCTCTCTCTCTCTCTCTCTCTCTCTCTCTCTCTCTCTCTCTCTCTCTCTCTCTCTCATGCTGGGAGTTTGGGGTGTGGTGAGTGAGTGAGTGTTTGTTGGTGAGCTGAGTGAGTGCTGCTGGTAAGCTAACTTTTTCTACTTTTCTAAAAAACTTTCACGTGTATTTCAACCTGTTTTCTGTTTCATAATGTGTCGTTGTGCTTAAGTTTAAGAAATTAGTTTGACGTTAGTTGGTGTCGGTGTTTTGGATCGGGATGGTGTCTCGGGAGACATCATCCCTGTCTCTCCGTCATGGAGTGCGGATTATGTCGGACCAAGCGGTCACGGTGGAATGTGTTCTCGTTGCCGTGGGGGAATCCACAGGTTATGAGATTATTGCGTATGCATCTAGGATGAATAAAGCTGTGGTTGTATTTATGAAAGAGGAACGATATGTAGCGAGGTTAATTGAGAACGGTGTGTTTCTCAATGACGTGTACACGCAGGTATCGCCGCTAGCGGTACCGTCCACCAGGGTTACGGTGTCGGGGGTTCCCCATTCATCCCCAACGAGGTGTTGGAGCGGGAGCTCCAGCGTTTCGGGAAGCTAGCTAGCACGTTCAAAAATGTTGGCTTGGGGTGTAGGAATGAAAAACTCCAGCATGTCCAGTCTTTCAGACGGCATGTATTTATGTTTTTAGCCTGCCCCACACAGTCCCTGGATGTGTCATTCAGGGTTAAACATGATAATGGATACTACATGGTATATGCAAGCTCTGGCTCCATGAAATGTTTTGAGTGTGGGGATGTCGGCCACAAACGTTTTGCCTGCCCTCATAGACAGTGGGGGGAGGACATAGAGGCAGGGGGTCCGCTAGCTGAAGCTGGGGGTCCGTTGGCTGAAGCTGGGGGTCCGCTGGCTAAGGCTGGGGGGCTGCTGGCTAAGGCTGGGGGTCCGCTAGCTGAAGCTGGGGGTCCGCTGGCTGAAGCTGGGGGTCCGTTGGCTAAGGCTGGGGGTCCGCTGGCTAAGGCCGGGGGTCCGCTGGCTAAGGCTGGGGGTCCACTGGCTAAGGCCGAGGGTCCGCTGGCTAAGGCTGGGGGTCCGCTGGCTGAGGCTGGGGGTTCGCTGGCTAAGGCTGGGGGTCCGCTGGCTAAGGCTGGGGGTCCGCTAGCTGAAGCTTGGGGTACGGTAGCTGACGCAGGAGAAGGAACCAGTGGGCAGAGAGGAAACAAGGCAGCTCTACCACCTGCTAATAAAACTAGCAGTGGAACTCTAGAGAAGCAGGGGGAGAACACTCAAGGGGAGGTGAATGAGACAGCAGTGGTGGGTGACAGTCAAGCTACCACTGGTGACATGGCAGGAAGCGAGACTGTTGCTGCAGACGTGCCGGTAGTGGAGACAGGTGAGCTGGGTCAAGGTGAGCAGGTTGGCAGGGAGGAGATGGAGGCTGAAGGGGAGCAGGTCAGTGGGAAGCAGGTGCTGCTTTTTGTCCAGGGACAGGGGAATGAGGAAGACATGGAGGAGGATTCTGAGTCTGACGGCATGTCAGTGACAGACTCACAACAGAGAAGTGATCTGTACACATTGGGGGAGATAAACATGTTTTTAGACGAAACCTATGGAAAATCAATTAAAATAACTGATCATTTTCCTGACACAGAGAAATTCATTAAAACTGTGTCTATGTTGCAAAAGATAGTTGGGTTGGATCTGCTGGAGAAAAAAAAATGTTTTAGGCTGAGAAAGTTTGTCACTGATTTGAGGAAGGGGGTCGAGACGAAGAAAGCAAAAGAGATTAAAAAAAGGCAGAAAATAATGAGTAAATAATGACTGGTCTTCACATGGTGGTTTTCTTTACTTGTCTGTTCTGTCTATCTGTTCTGTCTCTATTTTTACTTTTTCCTATGCATAGTTTAAGGGTTGGGTCTCTGAACATGAATGGTGGGAGGGACAGGCAGAGGAGGGCATTGGTTTCTGAACTTTTTCAACAAAAAGGACTGGACGTTATTTTTCTTCAAGAAACACACAGTGACACAGCAAATGAGATTGATTGGGGCTTATGGTGGAGGGGTCAACACTTTCTTTCATGGGACCAATTTTAGTGCAGGGACAGCCATTCTTTTTTCACCAGGGTTAGGGGCAAATGTAATATCCACCACTGAGATAGTGAAAGGTAGGGCACAGATGGTCAGGGCTGAAATAAATGAAATTAGTTTTTGTTTTGTTAACATTTATGCCTCGAATCAGGGTACAGAACGGCTTGACATTTTTAAGAAAGTGCAAGCATCATTGCAACAGAGTGGGCAGAGGGAATGTTATGTTATAGGGGGGGATTGGAACTGCACAGTGGATTTTACATTGGATAGGACAGGTGAGGAACCACATTTACAATCATCCACTACTTTATCACAGCTAATCACTCAACTAGGTTTAGTAGATGCATGGAGAATTAGACATCCACAGGTTAGGCAGTACACATGGGTTAGGGTAGCAAACAGCAGGGTCAGTGCAGCCAGGTTAGATAGGGTTTATATTTCACAATCTTTTAGCAATAGGCTACTAAATAGTTTCATCCACCCCGTTGGTTTTTCTGATCACCATTTAGTCACTGTAGATTTACACCTCTCACCTAGCACAAAGTCCAGTTCTTACTGGCATTTTAATGTAAAATTGTTACAGGACAATATGTTCTGTGAGAATTTTGCATTTTTTTGGAATTTATGGGGGGCTAGGAAAAGGGATTTTGAATCCTTAAGCCAATGGTGGGAGGTAGGAAAGACGATTTTCTGACGTATTTTCTGTCAGCAGTACACTGCTCAGTCCACCATCAAGGTAAGGACAGCTATACAGGCTCTAGAGCAGGAGATCAGGGACATTGAGGGTAGTCTCTTGGCACAGGATAACCCTGATGGGGAAACACTACAAAGGAAAAAGAAGGAGCTGAGTCTGTTTTTAAGTGAGAGGGTGAAGGGAGCCATGATTAGGGCATGGTTCATAAGTATCAAGGACATGGATGCACCAAGCTCCTTTTTTTTCAACTTGGAGAAGTCTGTCTCTCAGAATAAGCAGATGTTATGTCTACGGTGTCCCGATGGCGGAGTGACCACAGACCCAGCAGAGATGAGGAAGCACACGTTGTCCTTCTACACTGCCCTCTACAAAGCAGAGACCTGTGATGATGAGTGTGCTGCTGAGCTTCTTCAGGGACTGCCTCAGCTGGGGGCTGATGATCGTGCTGCCTTGGACATGGACATCAGCTTGGAGGAGCTTACAACAGCTGTCCATCAGCTAGCATCCGGTCGAGCTCCTGGAGTAGATGGGTTATCTGCAGATTTTTATAAGCATTTCTGGAGACATTCAGGAGCGGACCAACTGGAGGTGCTGCAGGAATGTGTCCAGAGAGGCTCACTACCGACCTCTTGTCGGAGAGCAGCTCTCTCTCTCCTTCCAAAGAAGGGGGATCTTGCCTCCCTCAAGAACTGGAGACCTGTGGCCCTGCTATGCACGGATTACAAGCTGCTCTCCAAGGTTCTGGCCAATAGGCTTAAAGACTATCTGGAAATATTAGTCGAAAAAGACCAGACATACTGCATCCCAGATAGGTCTATTATGGACAATTTGTTCTTAATGAGAGACTTATTGGACATGTGCAAAGTATATAAGATTGATCTTGGTATTTTGTCTCTCGATCAGGAGAAGGCTTTTGATCGCGTGGACCATGGGTATTTATTTTCTACTTTGAGGGCTTTTGGTTTTGGGGAGGGATTTAGGTCACGGGTGGGGTTGCTATATGAGGATGTCTCATGTATGGTAAAGGTGGGTGGGGGGCTATTGTGACTATTGTGGACTTCTTCTGGTCTGGTCAGCACTGGGTGAGGGCGCCTGCACTTTACCTGCCAATACAGGAGGGGGGACAAGGCCTCATTGACATTCCCTCCAGGATAGTGGCCTTTAGAATACAGGCTGCACAGAGGCTACTGTATACCTTTGGACTGAGCTGGCAGGATACAGCTAGGCTGCTGCTGAGGAGGGCTGGTCGCCTTGGTTACGACAAACAGCTGTTCCTGCTCCAGCCTGAGGCAGTGGACCTGGCTGGTTTGACACCCTTCTACCGCTCAGTCCTGGAATCATGGCAGGTTTTCAAAGTCCATCGGAAACCTGATGCAACACCAGGGATGTGGCTGTTTGAGGAGCCACTGTTCGGGAACGCCCTCATCGACTCACAGGTCCTGTCCTCCACCAGCCTGCGGTCCAGTCTGCAGGAGGCTGGGTGTGTCAAGCTGGGTCATCTAATCAAGACATCTGTTGGAGGGCTTGGGGAGACAACGGGTATCCGGTCCCGTAGACTGCTGGAAAGGTTGGTGGAGGAGGTCTGTGCGTCCCTGCCAGGGCCCCTCAGGACGTTCATAGAGGATCCAACGCTCTCTGACCAGTGGGACAATGAGTCTGTGTATGTCTTCCCCTCCCTGACTGTTTCTCCTGCGTTTGGGGAGTGGCAGGAGGAGGAGGGAGGTGTTCTCTCCTTTAAAACACCAGAGCTGGGGGAGTGTGAGGCTGTGGGGAAGAAGGCGGTTTATCATACCTGTGTCAAAGTGTCCCACCTACGTTCTCTGGCAGGAATGGAGGTGTCGAGGTGGACTGGGTTCTTTGGTCCGGGGTCTTCCCCGAAAGGCTGTTGGCGGTCCCTGTACAAATCCCCCGTTGAGAAACGGACGGGTGACCTCCAGTGGAGGATTGTGCACGGGGCGATAGCTACAAACAGGTCCTTTTTGTTTAGAGAGGGAAACATTACATCATCTTTTTGTAGAGTGTTCTAGGCTTCAGGGCTTATTCATGGTGCTAGAGCAGCTGTTTCAGGGTTTAGGGCAAGATTTTTCTTTTTAACTTTTCATTTATGGTCCAAAGTACTCAGCTGCAAAAATGTCTCTGCATGTCCTGCTCAATGTGGTGTCAGGAATAGCTAAACTGGCTATATGGAAGAATCTCTCTCTCTCTCTCTCTCTCTCTCTCTCAATTGACAACAGCATCACACCGTTCACTACCTACATTGTGAATAAACACATTTCCAATTCAAGATGTTACAATATGTAGAAAACAATGGCATGACTGCCTTTTACTCAAAACAAACATTTGTGGCCTGGGTCTAGTTGCGGGTGAAAATATTCATGAGAAATAACTATAATGCATGCCTCAGTATAGAGCTTTAAAATTCATGTAGCAACATGGGAGCAACAATCAGAACAAAAACTGAATATCTTTTATTCAATTGGTTAGCCTTCAGAGCCCTTTATAAAAGGCGCAGTACATCTTAATGCACAAGCAGGTTACCTTGGGAATTACTGCAAGCATCGATTTTCTCTATTTGAGGATAAGTTCTCAAGGTGGGTTTGCTGTTACATGCACTATATGGATCGTGTCAGTGCCTTAATCATCCTCATATGAAAGACTCACAGATGTAAGGCCTTATGCACTGCTGCTATTCACTATATTGCCATTTCAATAAATCAGTTCAGCACAGCATTTTACCATAATTCACTTAATATCTGTAGCTGAAGACAATTATAGTCATTTTCCCAGATGCGGTAGCATACACAATTGTCAGTGTATAATCCAACGGTGTAAATTTAATGTACATTACAGCTACACCAAAAAGGTTACATGTTATGTAATATAGGCTTACTGGTTAATTACAGAAATACTTCTTTGAAAACAGGCTACATATAACTTAAGTTGATTTCGTAACATCGCCATCATATGAATAGGTTTTACAAAATCAATTTTGTGTTTACAGATATACGCTTCCATTAATGAGATTGTGCAACCAAGCCCAGGATTTGAGCTGTGCTGAAACAGGTTGCATTAATCCAATTAATGAGGTAAACCACCTTAAGCTATTTTGGTTTATTTTACTTGTGACTTATTTAAGCACTCAATAGACCATATCAGACTGCGTTCAACCAACAGTTAGGGTAATAATACAATACTCATGCCAAAAAGAAATCCTAAATTCATCCAAGGTGAAACCCTGGGGCAGTGGCTATGCTGTACTACTGTATTGATCATAACTGCTGGGATTCAGAGTTTAAAATAACATTCCAAAGTACAGAATATGAACACAGTAGAGAAAAAGGCTGACTTTGGATTTTCTCCACAGTAATACTACTGTAATCCTAGAGCAGCTTGAATAGTTTTCCATTTCTCAAACATTACTTGTGCAAAATATTAACACATTAATGGGATAGGAGAACTCAGGACTGCGAACCATTTCAGATACTGTACAACACCATTCACACTGCTAAATACAATAATACATTTTACAAAAGCCAAAGTGTTGGTACAGTATGTATACATGCATTCTGAGGTGATCAGAACATTTATAAAAGGAGTTACAAAAGGAAACGATTACAAAAATGTCCATTTATGTTGGGTGTGGCCAATCTTGGTGCTCAAGGGTCTGTTTTTGTCCTACCTCATGTACACTGCTTTAACTGAGGATGAAATGTAACTGACTCATACAGAACATACTGTACCAAGGGAAAACATTAGTGAAACATGAATTACAAAACAAGCAAAATGGCTCCCGCCCCGCCTCCTGCCCTCTGCAATTCTTTCTGACAGTTGTCTTCAGCAAACCTTTATCATTACAATAAATAAAGTGAAAACTGTCAAATGCCATGACTGCTCTCTTTTTTCCTTATTTCTATCTACAACTTAATTTGAATAGGCTATAGGCTATTCTTGACTCCAAACATGTATATAAATATAGTTAGCCACATACTGTTTTTTAATCATAGAATGCTATAAAGTATAGAAACTGAAATGTTATAAATTGTAATTTGTTTCATTGAGTTTGTTTCCCAAAAGAAGGTGTTCATTTCAAATTTAGACTGGCACTGAACTTGATGCTTTCCATTTTGTAGAGGTTCTAGCCAAAGTATAGCAATAGGATTAGATATAACTCTATTTAGTGTGCTTAATGTAAAATAAAACATGAAATAAGATTACAGAGAGTGAGAGTGATACTGTGATCAGATTATGCATCTGTGTGCCTCAGAAAACAGGATGAATGCCGGGAAAAGCTTTTAGAAAAACACTGGCTGCTATCAAAAGTCATCTCAAATACAGGATGACTTTAAATCTCCAGTGAGACCATAAATCAAACCTAGCTTTTAGAGAGATATAAAGACCTTGCCTCAAGACCTTTCAAAGAGGCTAAATAACAAAATTCCTTACTTTTTAAAATTCCCATGATAACCAATGTCTGGATGCAATGATAAAAGTAATGATTTAGAACCCGGCCATGCTTAGCATTTACCCTAAATTGCACTTGTGGCAATCATAGGTTCCAACATTAACTTGTCACAGTGCTGGGTCTCAACTGGTGTCTTTCAGGGGTCGATTGTTGATTCTGAATTTAATAGAGAAAGGGGGGTAACATGGTGGAACCAACTTATTTTCTTCATTCCTTATAAGGACGTAGTCTCTCCAAGGTATATGATTCTCTGCATGTGAAAGGAAGGACTCTCTCTAAGAGGATTTAAAATGGGGACTCTCTCCAGTGGTCTGAGGAGACTTTCTGATCAGTGAATGAGTGAGCAGCTGGCAGGCTGTCTGACTCCCTGACTCCCCACGCTCATTCCATTCACTTATTATATTGGTTGGCCTTAGAATGGATCGGTGTGCAGGACAACGTATTGTGTCACACACGCGAGCATCATGAATATTCATTATTAGTCCCTCTGCTGCCCTGTAGATATTAGCTTATCGCTAATTACTATTGACAAAAGTAACCTTAATCAAGTCACAAGTCACTGAATGCCTGTTATTTTCACTTTACAGAACAAATGACCAATGACCGGAAGTCAGCCATTTTGTATGGCAGGTCGCATTTATCCCTTATCCCTGGTTATGGGTATGCACTTTGTTGTACGTCGCTCTGGATAAGAGCGTCTGCCAAATGCCAATAATGTAATGTAATGTAATGTAATGTCAGCTGACATTTTTGGGTCCGACCGAGGCTACAGATGCGTTAAAATTGCTTATCTGGCTTAATTTATTTCAGACATTCAACCAGAAATTATGAAATGATGTTGCGGTTGGCTAAATGTCAATGGGGACTGATTGCAATGACATAAAAAAGGAATCTACACATTTTAGAATGCAAGGAAGCGTGAAATTGACCTTGCGCAGCTGGAAGTGTCGGCTTTACCGTATTGCGTAGGCTATTTCCGGCTTAATTCCTGGCCCATGTAATTCCTCATCCTGCAAACCGATCCATTCTAATGCTGCGTTCCAGACAACTCAGAAATCACAATTTTCCGACTTCCATTCATCTACCCCGCAGTTATCTGATGTTACCCAACAATGGCAGCACCCATGGAGGTGCACGTCATAAATAGTGAAGCATGAACTAAAAGGCAATGTAAAACATTTTTTTCATGTATGAAATTAAAACTATCATAGTAACCGGCAATGGCCCAGAAATAGATCAAAGTACTGGTACTTTATTAGACAGACAACTGGCGCTCACAGAATGAATGGAGGTCAATGGTGTTTTTCCGAAACAGTTTGCTAAACAGGTCATTTCTATAAAATAATTTTAAAAAATAAATAAACATTTTTCTTGCAGATTATGCATGCTTATGTTGTCAGGACCCAGTACAATTGGACACAACACAAATGTTTAGATAATCCAAAGAAAATCAACTTTTAATCAGACTAGTGCCTGTTTGTTGCACAATAGATTGACACTATTATCTTTTGTCAGATTCAGTAATGTAGCATAGTAAACTGCATGAGGAATTAAGATTTTGTACCTAAGGCAAAATTCTGAAGGAAGCTTTCAAAACTCAGGGTGCAAAATGTGACAACTATCACCAGGCAAAGTGCACATCACTCACTGTCAGATTGATTTTCAAATTGAAGCACTCAATGCTTCAAAGATGTGTTTTTATTTTTAGAATTTAAAGAACCACATTTGAATCAAAAAGTGAAGAGAACTTTCAGATAATATATTTGAGAGACCGACAGTTGATTCAGAAAAAAATATAAAATTGTCATTTTTGCCCATCAATCTACACTCGATAACCCATAATCACAAAGTGAAAACATTGTTTCCATATTATTTATTTTTCTTTGATGCAATATTATTTTCTATTTTATGAGTGTGATTTGTATTCAGCTAAATAAATAACAAAGCAAGCAATTTTTAGCATATACAATATGACATATTATATTCTTTGAAGGCTAGTCACACTCTCATATGTTACCTGTTTGCTATGGCAATTTGAATGGCAATTTAGATAAAATCATTTATGCTTTTATGTTTAGTAAAAGCTGACTAACTGTGTACAGATTGAGTTGCAATGATGGCAGACAGGCATGTCTCTTTGGTGATTGCACCACCAGTTGAAAGGTTAGTCTGGAGCTCTATCCATTATAGATCACGTTTCCATTTTTGGGTTGTAATCAGCCTCAAGACTCATTCATTCTGTTTTTCCACATTTTCTTCCTGGGGTGGCATGCCCCCGGACCCCTCTAGAATGGAGGTGTCCCTTATTTTGGTTTGTAAAAATTGGCAGCCCTATCCTAGTGGTTCCTAACTTCCATTTCACAATTATTGAGGCCACTGTGAACTCCTGGGAACACTCAAAGCTTTAGAAATAGTTTTGTACCCTTTGTGCCCTGATCTATGCCTCTCCACAATTTTGTCACGGAGGTCTACAGAGAGTTCTTCATGGTTTGGTTTTTGTACTGACATGCAGTGTGAATAGTGGAACCTTATAGACAGGTGTGTGCCTTTCTAAACTATGTGCAGTCAATTCAATTTGCCAGAGGTGGACTCCAATCAAGTTCTAGACACATCTCAAAGATAATTAAAGCAAACAGGACGCACCTGACCACAATGTGGAGTGCCATAGCAAAGGGTCTGAATACTTATGTAATAGGGAGATTTCAGTTTTTGATTATTAATAGATTTGCAAAAAAATGTCTAAACATGTTTTCACTTTGTCATTATGGGTTATTGAGTACAGATTGATGAACAAAATGTCAATTTTTATCAATGTAAACAATTATAAAGTGTGCAAAAATGTCTGAATACTTTCGGAAACCACTGTATAAGCAATTAGAGTGCCATAGGCATGGGTAATGAACTTAATTTCCTGTATTTGCTTTCTATAAAAATGAAGTTAAAAAGAATGTGTTGACGGAAAGCTTGAATTCTTGCAATCAACAATCTGTCACAACAATCAAACATTACAATGGTGGTTCATGATTCATATGCCTTGTTTTCAAATTAGACTGCGTGTTTCCCTGTCATAGCTTTTCAATTATGGAATAACTTACCTATAGATATTAGAGGCAGGGTCTGTTCACATTTTTAAATGACACCTAAAAACATATATTACCTTGCTTTAACATTTTACCATTTTAAACTTATTCCTCCGTAGGTTTCTGTCATTTCTTGCTGTACAAGTTTTTAATGGTTTGCATTCTCTTTAATGCAAAGCACTATGTTTTTCTGTTTTGTTGTCTTTTTCATTTTTGCTTCTTGTTAAGCACTTTAAGCTGCATGTTTAGTATGAAAGATGCTATACAAATAAAGTTTCATTACAGCCTTGATAGCCATTAATATGTGAAAAGTGTATCAGACAGAGGAGAACATCCATACAAATGTCCTTTTATCTGAGCATCTGCCTTTATAAGGCATTTTTGTTGTTTGTAAATCTAGTTTATAAGAATTTGGTCTCTCGATAAAAATTAAAAAATTAAAAAATTAAAAAATCGTAACATTCATTATCCACAGATGTCCTTGATGTGTATGCAAGTTGAGAGGAATGAGGTCAAAATTTAAATGAAAAAGTGGATGTAGGACTTGACAGTTGTTTAAAAACTTTTAAAAACTGAAAGCGATATTTGAACAAAAGGTCAGAAATTGTTCAGTCCTTTTGGATCATTGCTCTTGGCAATATGAATGATTGCTGATGTCTTCCCTAAGGTGGTGATGTGTCAATGCATGTGTTGAATGATGATTGAGTGAAAGCTAAATGCTGCTTTGTTTATCACAGCTATATTTCAAGGTTCTGCTGCATATTTGGTCAGGACCATGGGACTTTTTTGTACTTTTAATGAACCTTCTGCATTGTTAATGTTGATTGCAGTGATATTTTATGACACCCCAAAATTATTTTTTTGGCAAAGATAAATTAGATTTCATGAAACAGATGACAAAGTTGTTTTGTTGAAATTAGTAGAACATCACTCATCTGTGCACATACTGGTCTCTTCCAGTCCGAGTTCATTTTGACATCTGCTATGCCATGTGTTTGATACCCTACCTGACAGACAAAGGTCTGTTTAAGATTATACTGTCATCGTGTTTTTTAATAGCGTTTTATTGTATACTTAAGTTCTATATTTCAAGTTAGTTGTTGCATTACGATCAGTAAATTGAATGGGGTAATACCAGGATAGTACAGGAGATCTCCATCCAGCTTATTTTCGGTTGAATAAATAGAGACAAAGTATATTCCACAAGGTTTGATTTACCTGCTCTTTGCACTAAGTAAAACAATTTGAGGGGAATACATTGTGGAAACTGCAAACAATACACTGATGACACTTTTGCTTATGCAGATTATCATACATTTGCACAATAAGGGACACATTTATTCAAAGGAGCCTTGAGAATATGATATTCAATGTTCTGTGACAAATAATGTTCAAGAGGCCTCCAGAAACCTGAACAAGCATCCTGTATGTGTTGGAAACATTTATTATAATAGTAACAGGTTATTAATGTTCTGGGAATGTTCTGAGAACCAAAACATGTTACCGTAGCCGATGATCCATCACAAGTCACAGCAGGCAGAAATTGGTAAAATACCTTGTTGTTTTAAAAGACTAATGCGTAACTAATAAGCAACAAGCAGCCATGTACCTATTGAACTTTTGATCACATGGCGCTTCTGAAAGGAAGCAGCTGTTGGAACAAGGCAAAAGATAAAGACTGTCAGCAGTCCCAGATGAATCTGAGACATTCCCTGAATATCAACGTTGTACTAGAAATAACATCTGAAGGTAATTCCATGCCAAGGTCCAAGGGTGACTGAGGCTGAGTAATTTAATTAGCCCAGATAATGTGAATGATTAAATGAAAAGCCTAATGCAGGAAATCTGTGGGTTCTCTGAATAGACTAAATTTATTGCCATTTTTACAGCTGTGTTTCTGGAATTGCTAAACAGGTAGCAGGGTCAAGTACATCTATTTTGCTGATTTTCCTTAATTGCAGCATACTTGAGGAGGCAAACTTCTAACTATGACATTTTGCTGTGGGTATAAAAAAAGGGGACATTCTACATTCCGAAGAACAACAGTATAAAATAAATATAAATACTGTAACATTCAAAAAAAAGCTCCAGTAAGCTAAACATTTATTTTTCTTGGCCAAGGGAAGATCACCCTTCATATTATTTTAAAATATATAACCACAAGCTATAATCAGCTATATGAGCTAATTGTTTTGAAAACCATACCATATACAGTAGGTTATTGTATCACATCATTAAATGTAGAGGAACAACCAGGGCTTCCTCAGAAGTTCATTAGGCTAACTCTGTGATCAGGCGAGACCTAATATACACATTAGAGCAAATATTTTCAGCCAGAAAGAACATACTTGTCTTTGCCATGACTATACACCATTGGTACAGTTCTAGAACATTCCTGTCAAAAGTAGCAGGAGTGACATGACAATTTAAAACCAAACTGCCTGGAAATGCAATGATTGAGAGAAGAGGCATAGGTGGACAACATATTAAAGTCTCATAATTGTATAATATATAAATCTAAATAATATATAAATAATCATAATATAAATTCAAAGGCAGTGCAATACAGTTAGCAAGCAACACGCTGGTTAGCCAAGGGATGTGTCAAAAAGCTAGCTAGTTGTTTTCACTAATCCATGGTATTTATTTACTATATTCTTTTCCAATATAGGTCGGCATGCAATGCATATACAGCAAATTGATGCATGCACATTGTTTCCTAGTCACCATAAATCACTGTTTTATCTTTATGGTGCTAATGGGAATACATGCATTCAATGACCAGGATTTGTTTGGAACTATTTGAAGCCTACATGCACCAGCTGACTGTCCAGGGCCAGGTTAGCTGTGCAGCTAACGTTGCCCAGGTGATTTAACCCAATTTAAAGTAACTGAGGTTTGTATTACATAAAACCCAAGGTTAGTGCTTAGGTTAGCTCGACAACCTCGTAATCTCACTTCATAGTACACCCCCCAGTTCCATACTCTTACCATAGTTTGACCAGCTCAAGATATATTTTGATACAGATAATAGCTTATCATTTCGGTCAAACCTGGATTTTCCACCAGGATTATCCGCATTCTGAGAAAGAGACATACATTGTACCCCTTACAAATAAATCCATGACCATTATTCAAATGATTCATTACATTACATTATTGGCATTTGGCAGACGCTCTTATCCAGATAACAAAGCTCTTATCTTATAACAAAGTGCATACCCATAACCAGGGATGGGCTGAAAGACCCTAGAGGGAAGTACAATTTCAACTGCTTCCTGTACAAAGATAAGGACGAGGGCCAATTTTTTTTTTTGTTTTTTGTTTTTTTGACACAGAAACAAACAAACAACAGAGCAAAAGTGACCAAAGTTAGCTATTCAAACACTGCTTACCTAGCCAACTAAAAATACCGATACACAAAGCAAGTCACAGAGACAACAATTAAGGTTCACAGGGAGGTAGGGAGGGATGGGGAGAGGTGCTGCTTGAAGAGGTGTGTCTTCAGCTTGCGCTTGAAGGTGGGGAGAGATTCTACAGTTCTGACCTCAACGGGGAGTTCGTTCCACCACCGTGGAGCCAGAACAGACAGTAGTCGTGAGCGTGAAGTGGAGGTTCGGAGAGGGGGAGGTGCCAAGCGGCCTGTGGAGGCTGAACGAAGAGGTCTGGCAGGGGTGTAGGGTCTGATGATTTTTTGTAGATAAGCTGGGGAAGACCCTTTAACTGCTTGGAAGGCTAGCACCAATGTTTTGAATTTGATGTGAGCCATGACAGGCAGCCAGCGGAGGGAAGTAAGCAGGGGGATGACGTGTGAGTATTTGGGAAGGTTGAAGACCAGACGAGCTGCTGCATTCTGGATAAGTTGGAAAGGGTCTGATGGCGGACGCTGGGAGGCCAGCCAAGAGGGAATTGCAGTAGTCCAGGCGGGACAGAACCATCGCTTGGACCAGGAGCTGGGTCGAGTAGGGGGTGAGAAAGGGGCGGATTCTCCGTATGTTGTATAGGAAGAACCTGCAAGACCGGGTCACCGCCGCAATGTTCTTGGAAAGGGACAGTCTGCTGTCCATCACCACACCGAGGTTCCTTGCACTGGGTGACGGCGTGAGTGTGGTATCCCCGAGGGAAAAGGAGAGATCCAGATGAGGAGAGGTATTAGCAGGGATGAATATCATTTCAGTCTTGCCTGGGTTGAGCTTTAGATGGTGGTTGTCCATCCAGCTCTGGATGTCCCTCAGGCAAGCAGAGATACGGGCTGAAACCTGCATATCAGACGGCGGGAACGAGACGAAGAGTTGGGTATCGTCCGCGTAGCAGTGGTAGGATAGCCCATGTGCGGTAGGACTCAATCCAGTCCAGGGCTGTGCCACAGATGCCCGTTGCTGACAGGGCAGACAGGAGGATGGAGTGATCCACAGTGTCGAAGGCAGCAGAGAGATCTAAAAGAATGAGGACAGAGGAGAGGGAGTCTGCTCGTGCGGCATGGAGTGACTCGCTGACGGAGAGGAGCGCAGTCTCTGTCGAGTGGCCCGATCTGAAGCCAGACTGATGGCAGGTTGTTGTTAGAAAAGAAAGAAGAAAGTTGAGTAGAAGCGGCTCGTTCTATAGTTTTAGAAAGGAAAGGAAGAAGAGATACCGGGCGGTAGTTCTGGATGATGGAGGGATCCAGAGTAGGCTTTTTTAGCAGCGGAGTGATGTGGGCCCTCTTGGAGGATGCCGGAAAACAGCCGGAAGACAGGGAGGAGTTGACAAGGGAGGTGACAAATGGGAGAATGTGAGGTGTGAAAGTTTGGAGAAGAGAAGAGGGGATAGGGTCAAGGGCACAGGTTGTAGGGCGGTGGGAGAGCAGGAGTTGAGAAACATCAGAGTCTGTAAGGGGGGAGAAAGTGGAAAAGGAAGGGATAGGCCTAGAGGGGGGGAAGGGCACAGTGAGGGGGCGGTGGTTGTAAAGGATCTGCGGATGACTGTGACCTTCTCATCGAAGAAATCAGCAAAGTCATCAGCAGCGAAGGAGGACTGACTCGATACAAAACATCAGGCTGCTTATGTTAGGTTCGCTGTAACTCACCTTACCTAACATTCCATGGTTTTAGGTCTAATTGTCTCACAGCACATTTGCTATCCTGGATAGTCTAGCCAACCACCAAATTATATTTAAAACATGGGCTACACTATAAACCTAGCTAATCGTTCTCAAAGATAAGCTATGAAACCTATGAATTAATTGGTAACGTGGTAGAGTATGTCTTTTACTTTCAAATGACTGGATGATTTCATCTTTTACTGGACTACATCCTGTAAATACTAAATCAAACTAGGATTAGCGCTGTACATTCATGAAGTTGACAATGCAATATTGCTCAATTGCATATGCTTATACATTATACAAATTCTGCCTATGTCCCTTAATTAGCCTAGCACAAAAATACAATACTTTAGAAATAAGAATGTTGCATATGATTTCACAATATTTGTGATAGGTTGTTATGGGTGCAGAAACCAGAAAGCTGTGATCTTAGTGCTGAATTTAAAGCACGTTGAGCTATATTTTAGGTATGAAGTGTGCTATATAAATGTGGTATAAAACAAAGCTTATAATTATTATTTATAAACACTGTCTTTTAAGTGCTATGCTTCCCACCTAAAGCTCACACCTACATTATGCAGCTTGTTGACGCCCCAAGACCTATGTCCTGCCCCCAATCTCTCCAAACCCTCCAAAGCAGTGGCTAGTTTTTACACCTAGGTCACTTCTAGCTCGGAAACTATGACAACCGCTCAAAAAAACCTTGAAGGCTGATTTCAAAAAACCACTTCTGTCAGACTGTGGTATGTTTTTCCTTTTACCGTGTCACGTCACAATTAAGTTACAGTGCTTAAAAAGGAAAACAAATATCTGAGTCAGATTTGCATGAATAGTGAATTAACATTGCAAATGCACCATGAGACACTGGGAAATGTGTTTAACGACTTCCCTGGCCCAGATCTGTGCTTTGTAAATGTGATAGATGTCACAGGGCCCTTGGCAGTATGGGAAATTGTGCCAAAGGTGATGGAGGCATTGTCAAAAGAAATGTCTTTTCATCTGCCAAGGACAATTTGGGAAGATTGCATAAACATTTGTTTTAGATGTGACAGCTCCAGTGATGTGTTCCAACCACACACACAGTGGAATATTCATAGACAAAGATGCACACACAAATTTGTTCCAATGGATCCAATCCCAGACAGTCACATGGGTGACAAACTCCCATTGTGAGAAATAAGCAGTTTGAATAATTGGAGAAAGAATAGGTAAAGTCATGCTTCATGCTGAGGGATTCCAACTGATCATCGTCAACAAGCTCATGACCAGTTTAATGGAAGTAGTGTCCAGGAGTTAGTGAGAAGTTGTTTTGCCCTTCATTTATAATATAAATAATTAATGCATGTAATATACCATGTCATGTATTCTGTATGGTCTGTCTAATATGCAGGACCTGTGTCATCCTTATTATATGACTAAATTATATCTTTAAAAATTTATTTTTATGATATCAGATATTTGAGCTTGCACTTTGAGAGTATTTCATAGCTTGCAATACTCCAGACTCCAGGCTCAGTAAAGTACAGAAAATTCTTTGAATCCAAAAGAATTATGTATTTGACCCAGGTCTGATCACACGTCAGAGTCCATGTAACCAGTACTTGTAATATGTATGTGTAATATATATCATAAATACATTAATATGCTATAACTGGTTCTTCTGGCGCTGAACCTGTAAGTTATCACCTTTCTGCAGTGAACACATACTGTAGGTCATTATTTCTCACACATTGTCATAATGATGTGTAATCACTGCTTAGTTCAGACTTCCCCTTCCTTATCTGTCCAGTGCCCCGGGCACACAGAACAGAAGGAGCAGCTATCCCAGCATGCCCCTGTGCACACTTGGACAGAGATGGATGTAACTGTGTCTCGTTCATTCCTGCCATCTAAGACTCAACTTGGTCAGTCAATCCTCTCAGAGTGTAACAGTGTAATATTAATTTTTAAAAATATCTTTGTGCAGTGATGGAAATTTGTGTTGGGATGTCAAGAGCAGGGCGCCAAAACCCTTCTCATAGAGGGCTACTGCTACTGTCTGCTGGGTTTTTCTTATAGTTCAGATCTAAGAAACAAGGGTAAGTGCTCCAGGACCAAGGCTGTGGATCTCTAGTCGAGAGTGTACTTATATCACTGTGTTCAGTCTGCTTATTTTTCTCTCCATTTTTTACTGCCTTTCATCCACATGAATAAATCACATTTTCCTCATCCGTCCATTTCCTAAAATGATCTGGTAAGTCTGAATTTAAGAGCCTAAACAAGATTCATCTACATACACAAGTTGTTCTTCTATCGCCTGCCAAGTTTGCTGCATGCCAAAGATGCCTTTAACTCCACAATCAATAAATCTTCAAATACATCAAGGCGCTGGATGTTGTCCATATCTTGTGAATTCAGTGTCCTGGGGCCAATTTGAGTGATGCTGTTTTGATTTGCCTCACAGATGTTTTCTAGAGTGAAAAGCAAATTTTGGCTATGGCTTGAAGCCTGAAATGTCAGAATTGTAAAAGGGCAGCTGAGGATTCACACAATTAGGCCCCTCTATTTTAAAACTTAATCTAAATAATGAAATCTCCATCACTTTACTCTGGCATATTGAATTTCACTTTTTACGTTGACAATTTTGCCTATTTAAAAACCCTGCTATTGGTTTGGTGCAATGACCTCAATCCCTGAGCTGAATATGGCAGTCTTCATCTCTAGAGGGTAGTTGATGAAATCAGATGATCAAAAAACCTCCCTTTGATTGCCTGCAGTGTGACAGCTCCCTTGCAATGTGAAAATGCAGCATCAAACATGCTCAAGTTGAGTTATTGTAAAGAGGTATAATCTAGTGCCCAGGCCAACTCTCCCTTCACTGGGTCACTGGGCTTTACTATTTTCAATGCACAGAGTAAATTATTGAACACATTCTGGTGCACAGAACTCCCCTGCCTTTCGTTTTGAGTCCTCCCCAAAGTGTTCTAAAACAAATGCCTCACCTCACCAGACATTACTAAAATATACTGTAGAAAATGTGTGTAAAGTTCTAGTACCTAAATTAGTCATTTTATTTTTCCTGGAATATCACATGGTTATCTGCACCTAGTGCCTATGACACATTAGCCAGGTAACTTCAATAAAGATGGACCCAGTGAATGATACAGCAACAGCATGAAATACATTGGACAAACAATATTTCAATATGTACGACATCTGATTAGAAATTACCTCTGTGTGTTATACTGTAGCTGTCATCATTCTATGGATCTTCCCGGAAATTACCCAGTAATGATTCTTCCTGTATGCTGTTTATGTGGCAGTTTAATCATGGGAGGAAAGCTTGCGGTCACTTTGATCAGACTGCCCTGGCATGGCAAGCTATTACTGCAATGTCTGCAGTGTCATTGGGGTGCTGAGGTCATGAAGAACAAAACAATGTATTTGTCTTTGACTCACATGAAATAGTATTTTTGTAATTCAGTTTTTCTGAAATTGGAAGTTCTCACCCAGCTCTTTGTACTGTCAATATTTCATAACTAAAGAACAAATAAAGTTGTTTATCAAAACCCTATGTGAGAAACCAACGCTCTGTTGGTAAGTGGAAAATAATAGAATATATTTTTTTGCCATTCATGAGCATTCAGCTTTTTGAATAAGAAAGGATTATGTGAAACACAGACAATATGTTAGATATTCTGTTAGATTTGCTGTTCCACTGACTGGGGTATAAAACTGCCTAACTTGAATGAAATACACATAGCGTAGCATGTTGACTCAACAAACTACTTGAAAGGTAGTTTAGTGCACTAAAAGTGCTAAAGTTTGTATGAGTGTATTTGGGATCAACTTGTATTCCAGCCCAGTTGATTTAGTACTGATATGTTGCTGTGCCACTTCATCCTGAAGTGAGCACTGTGCATTGTGGCATTTGTATTGGTATTGCATGCTGTCCTTTTAGTCTTATCATTGAGAAGAGCTAGTGCATCTTTGCTATGTGTGTCTTTGCATTATGTTGAGAAATAATTTTATAATGATAACATTATGCAATGAAACAGTGCATAGCATCTGAAAATGTAATTTGTTGAGTAATTATTCACCTAATTGAATTCCTTTGACAGAACTGTGTGATAATGATTGGAACAAAAATTACGGAATATGTGATAAGATTTTACGGAATTGTTAATTTATCTATTGAAGCTAATGTCAGGGAGGAAAAAATGATTAATTAATTTATTACAACTGTGGGTGCGCTGAATACTGAATACTTAAATTGTGGAAACTGAATGGGTTTAGTCAGAAGGATAGCATTCTATACATGCTAGTATTAAAGTACCGTTTGAAAAAAAACAAATGTGCTTCAAAATTGCATGTTTATTTGAATAAACATCAAACAGAATGATACAAACCATGTCTGCTCCATTTCATGTACACAGCTGACTTGCTCCTAGTCTCACATATTATTTTGCATGGGACTCATGCTTTCAAGATCAATCTCGCACTCATATACACCTAGGTCTGAAAATGATATTAATGATTATGAAAGCTACCATGCTGAGTTTGCAGTGTCTCAGGCATCAACGTTAGCATGAATTTACAGGGGAAATAGGCAAAATTGTTATACTGCAGAGCACAATAGATGACCTGGATATGCAGGTATACCATGGGGGAGTTGAGATTGTGGAACAGAGGGTCTGGTAGGTGTGAAGGGTCTGATCATGTTTGGAAGATATAACAGAGCTGTCCCTTTAGTTGCCCAATAGGCTAGCACACAATTTTGAATATTATTCAAGAAAGAAATAGGCAGGGAGATGAACAGGGACTTGACATGACTGAGTCTAGGGAGTTTGTAGGTGAGCAGCAACATTCTGGGAGAGCTGCAGAGGTCTGATGGCAGAGGTAGGGAGGCCAGCAAGGAGGGAGTTGCAGTGGTATAGGCGGGAGATGATCAGCACCTGAACTAAGAGCTGGGTTGAGTAGGTGGTGAGGAAGGGGCAGATTCTTCTTGTTGTGCAGGTTGAATCTACATGCCAAACAAGCTGCCATGATGTTCTCAGAGAGGGAGAGTTTGATATTGAGTACCACACTACGATTCCTGGGAGATGAAGAGGAGTGCCGCCATCCAGGATGAAGGATAGGTCTAACAGGAGGAGGATAGGCGATATGACACATTACATTTTCATTACAATAAGTGAACAAAGTCTGGCATTTTATACTTGTTTTTGTCTTTAGGCAGCCGTATGTTTTGGTACCACTTTACAACAAGGTTCCATATATTGGCATGAACTTGTAATGTTTCTGTATTTGTTCTGTATGTTTTCATGTTTATTCTTGTTTATTATTCATTTTCATTATTATTCATAGTTACCTGGTTTATGTTTTCCATTACAGTTCTCTATTGTCCTCCCCTGTTATGGCTGCGTCTGAATGTTTGCCAGTCTAGTCACCCCTCTGTCTGCGTGCCCCACTATTCAGGTGTTTACGGTATTTTCAGGTTTCCAATTATTTTCGCTCACGTTTTCTTACTTCCTGCTTTGTCTTGGTAGTTAAATGTTGTAAAGCACTATTCTTACTAACTACTACTAATCTAGGTTTTGTACAGTACTAATACGATTAATACACTTACTGCCTGTCTAACAAACTAACTAACAATCACTTTTATTGGGTAGTTTAGAAATATTCACGTTACTAACTCACTAACGTAATCTCTTCTGTTCTATAACTCCGCCTTCCTATGCTATCCCTTATTACTCATTTGTTTCAGCGAAGTGTTTGCACCTGTCTCTTAACTATCACTACGTCTTCAACCTGTGCAATGTCTACTCCCTAATCCGGAGCCGTATGTTTTCTACATGTTGGTTTTGTGCATCCAGTCTGCGTTTTCGTCTCCCCTCTGTTATAATGTTATTAACCCATTATGTTTTCCCACCTGTTGTCAATTTGTTTAGCCCACCTTTTTCTCTGCCCCGCCTAGATTGTCACCTTCCCTCTTGTATTTAAACCCCATTCTCAGTATGCTTCTTTGTCAGAACGTTGATCGTAGTAAGTGCCGATTTTGTGTAAGCCTTATTATTGAGATTCATGATAGACACCCCTTTGCCTTGACTTCTGTACCTGCCTTGCCCTCTTGTTTTGTTTGCTCATCTGATCTTCTGGTTTTTCAACGTGTTGTTTTGTATTTTTGACTACGAGTTTGTTTTTGCCCTTTTGTACCTCCGCCTTGTGATTTCCTGGATTTTGACCTCTCGCTTATTTTTCAACTATTCTTTTGCTTTTCGTTCTTGGCTTTGTACTGGATCTCTTAGCTTTTGACCACTGAACATTAAACTATGATTTTTGGATTATCCTGTGGTCTGCGTCTGGGTTCTCTGCACAGTACATAACAGAACTAATTACTAATGTAGTTGTTAACTAATTATTACTGAGAAGTTAATCTGTACAGCTCTGTTAACGTATTTGTACATCATTAATTCATGCTTAGATTCAAGAAAAACATTAGTTTGTAAAACCCCACAGCTAACCCAATGACGGAATTTAGCGGGGGCCGAAGGGGGTTTTGCGTGCTTGTCCTTCTGGCGTTGCTGGGAGAACATTAGTTGGGTTAATTATTATCCTCCGTACAAGAACAGAGCACAATTATGTTTAAGAATATACTGGGTCCGTTGCCATGGGTCGGATATGGATTGACCTGCCCCATATCCCGCTTATAGCTGGCCAGAAACGGATCAGTACAATTCTGAATATTCTCCGTTCTCAAACGGGGCCGTATTGTACGCTTAGTGGTTACTATAGTTTTACTCGTTTATCTGACTCCATTTAAAATATAATTTAGAAATTTGGGTTTGCAACTTACGTGGACCTCGGGAGTGATTACATTCGACTTGTACCTGCGCCACCATTACTCAATAGATGCTCCCGGGATTAGCATTACTGCTGAAATCTCAGTTCGGTGGAGAACTCAGAGGCTGCGGGTCCAGTCAACACAATACATGCAAACCTGCCATGATAGTTGCGAGCCCAGGTCGGCGTAGCATTAACTGGGCTCCTTAGAGCTAATTTGGCAAGAACCAGCGCTGTAACGCCCATGGGTTCCCTTCGCACCAGATTACAAGAGCCGTGCGTCCCCCGACCCTTAAGGGACAGAAATTGCTGGTCGCACAGCTTAGAACTACCACAGGTGTACCGCCCCGCCGATCGGTCGGTCTTCGGCCACCATTTCCCCCTGAGTATTCAGTTGTAACTTAGGCTGAAAAGGTACAAGATGAATTAGAGTCATGGAGATCACGCAAGTTACAAACAAAATAGTTTATTCGCAGACAGGTAGGTTATTAGCTTTAGAATATCACAATCAAGTATAAAATACACAAATTAAGAATAGAGATAGAGTAAATAATCATACCTAGCCTGCTTGGACTACACACAAACACAGAGTATAGAATATGCCGTATGGAAAGTCGAATACGATCTTCCTGATACTTACATACACGTACAAGATGCTGTGTGGGAAGTCGAATACGATCTTCCACTGCTACACATACATACATACATACATACAAAAGACATGTTGTGTGGGAAGTCGAATACGATCTTCCCAGATTGGTCTGTCTCCCTTGCTTTTATGCCAAATCATACGTTTGAAACCAGGCGGCAGTGCCATAAATCAACCTGGAGGGGTGGTCAAATCTGGAATTTAGACCCCCACCCTTGGGGGTTGTTGAGTAGGGAAAATGAGATGATTACCAAGAGAGGACGTGTAGGTTTTCCCTTGGGATACTGAAACTATAGTTTATTAAATTCCATTTGGTATGAAATGTATCTCATCCGATTCCTTGATTTTATCAGATCACATCCATACCAAACAGATTACCCTTATGTTTTATTATGTTGCAGTTATCATGAAACTTCCCTCCTGATTATCCATTTTACATGCAATTCCTGTTACCATTACATAAGACTTAATGCAATAATACAAGGATCACATGGGCAATGTTTTCAAGGTGTTACCGGGTCTATTTACTATCTTAATAGCAGTTTTGAATATTTAATCTAGGAGAACAGTCACCGGTGTAATGGCAGCAGTGCCCAAATGAGGGCACTGTGGCATTGTCCGGAGTCTTCCCCCTTGGAAGTGACCAGGTATGGGGTCACACCGAGGTCACCAATGTTCGGGAGGATTCTTTTCCCATGACCCAACTGGCCTTGGACCACTCATACATCTTAACTCCCCAACAGGTAGTCTAAACAACATTGAAACCCCAGCTCTCAGGCCCCTCACACATGGCAGCCCTTCCTGACCTTAACCACTATGCTACAGGCCGCCCCATCATATCTATGAATGCTGTAGTTGGGAGTTTTCATGATAACTGCATTATGCTGTAAATATGTCTTTGTGCCTCTCATGGTAATATACCTTTGGGATAAACCTGATTTGGGTGAATGAAAGGAAAGGAGACATCCCAGACTGTTTGGTTTCTTCTCCTTATCTCCGAAATCCAGGCCTTAGTTCTTGACCCTAAAAGTGAGTCACCCATCTATAATTTACAGCCAGGCCCACCAGGCAGGGGGCTAAAACACATGGCTTCTACAGAGACAACTTTTGCCCAGTTTCCCCTCGGCTCCTGAATGGTTATGCTATCAAAGGTAGACTGTTACAAAAACTAGACCATTACACCAGTCACACTGAACCAATCAGAATAACACCAAACATCACTATATTCTGACCTGGGATTATCATGAAACATCTTTATACCATCTCCAATATTCCTGTTCTGGAATGTGAGAAAGGAAGGTGCCTCTAAGAATCCTTCTCTAGCTCTCCCCCACAGACATGTGTGCCAACGGTGGGGGCTAACAATGTATGCTCCAGGAGGGGGAAGTCAGCAAACTGACCAGCGCATGAGACCAAATGTTACTTATGACTGGCTTACAAGTTATTGCCATATTGGAATGAAAAAGTCAGTGAATGTATTTGTTAATGGGTAACTAATTATAAATTCCACCTTTACTAATGTATAAATGCCACAACAGCCAATTTCACGTAAATCAATGTTTATGTTAAATTGTTAAAAATACAACTGATTTTGCCGGTCACAAATATCATATAAGAAATGTATTAGTTAGTTGTTAAGAAATGCATCAACTAATGAAAAGTCAATGTCATGCTTAATTAATGTATTTATCCATCATTAATTAATGTTAACAACCTCTAGTAGTTAATGCCAATTAATTAAGCTTATTGTAAAGTGTTGCCTATGTTTTATTTCTTCTGTTTTTTTTCTTCACAATCAGATTCATGAGCTTTCATGAGTTATTATGTGGGTGAATTCTAACTGAACCCATATCACTGAACCTGCAAGCGATGGCAGTGAACAGCAACACACCATTTGCAAACCATGATAAAAATTGCAGGAATGAAAAATGCCTGCAGATATAGAATCCCCCATTCCCCCACCCCCCGTGCCAAACCGCCACTGTTTTTCTCTACCAAAAAATAAACAAATCCCCATTTTATGAGACAATAAAATGCATTCACATTTGCAGGATTCACAAACTGCGAAGATAATGAATTCCTGCAATGCAAGGATAAGAGCGTGGTATTCCCTTCCCTAAGAGAGAGCCGACTGTAAAATGTATGAATCATTTGCAATGTAAAACAAGTGTAATTTGATATTCAACATGGAAGAGCATGCAGTCTCTCAAACAACGCTATTTTAAAACAGTCACAAAACAAGATTACCCCACAGAACACAGTGCAGTGTATTGGAATTACAGCACGCACTCGGATGAAATGGCGATGATTTATTGTAATTTATTTCAGAACAACTGTTATATTACATACGGTACTTACATTTGTTGGAAACTGTCATTACTCTTCTTTTTGTGCTATTCTGATACAATGTCACTTGAGAATCATTTGAGATTATGTATGAAGTAAACCTTGAGACAAAACGGATACCAGGTGCAGGCAGCTGGTACCATTTATCATCAGGGAACAAAACTATTCTAGCTCAACCAAAGCATGTAAGTTCAACCAAAATGATGTTCAGTTCACATTTTAGGTGAAGGGGGTTCAAGAGGTTTCTGCTCTTGGTTACTGTAGTCCTCCTGATCCCCTGGCAGCTAAATAATTTTGTTATAGCGTTAAAATTAAAACAATAAAACATGGCAATTAAGTGTTAAAATACCATAGGAAAATCTCTCACAATGGGAAATGTGGCCATGCCAACTAGTAATAATAAAATACCTTGTAGCTATGGCTATAGCTGCTGTCTCCAACCGGTTCAAGGTTGTGTCTTTGTCAATCTTTGGCTCGACCCAATCCTTGGGTCCCAGGCTTTCCTAGAATAGGTCCCAATCCTTGCGTCAACCTATTCTAGGAAAGCCTGGGTTTTGTCATCCTTTCATTTCAAAAGAACAAGACAGAAGCAAGACGCATAGTTACAAATAGTCAGGAAATGTGTGATTGAATGTGAAATAATACATAACTAAAATCATATGTTCCAAAAAATATTTTAGTATACCTGGTAACATTCAGGATCAAAATCAGTCCAAAACTTTTTATTGATGCTGGTTATAAACAGTGTGTCAGCACACTGGAGTGTAAAGTGTTCTTCAAGTTTTTTCAAGTTCGAGAGGTGGGACTTTGGCTACTGGACACAAAGTGTAGATGTGTACATTACAGGCATCAACTCCACAAATTCCTCAGCCTTCCTGCTGTCTTCATCAGAGATTTGGTCAAGTCTGAAATTTCAGGCGTTGTATTGTAATGCACAGCATACTGTTGTATTGTTGCTACAATCTACAATTTCTTAAGTTTATATACCAGAAATTCACCGTCCCACTCAGTTACTCGTCCTTCAACACTGACTAGATCGTTTGACCATAAGGAACAGAGAACTGACATCATGTATCACTGCATGTTGGGGAAGGTCTGAAACAAAAACATCAAAATTACACAATTGATTTATGAACAAATTATATGTTATCATTTAACCCTTTAAGTCTTACCAGCCCAGGGATGAGCCAGTGAGGGTTTTTTGCCTTCATTCCTTTTTACAGGGTGCAATTTTCAATCACGATGGTAACAGTATATACGGCTTGAAAGTGTTAAAGCTCACAGTTCTATCTGTCTAACATATTTTAAGATGCCATTGCTTTAGCAACAACAGTTCCTGATTTTGAAACATGTGCGTGGTGGGGACAAACAAGTGTGGTGGGACCTCACCTTCTCTGGAAATCCACATACTGCAAGAATCGGCTTTCAATACCCCTCCCTCCTTACAATTAATTTAAAATATTGTTAACGGTATAAATTCCAAATTCATATTAGTAAAAACTTTCAGAAAATTTGTGAAAATGCTTATACCCCAAATAGTACCCTTATATGAGCCAAAAATCACCAAAACCCACCGGTATCATAATCTCTCTTTAGGAAACCTGCCATTTTCAGAAGAGAAAAGTGTTCTCTTTAAGTGAATTAAACGGTATCATAATGCATTCAAGAAAGCTGAGAATTGAAGGTCGGAAGCCATGAATAAATGTGTGGTTATAAGTGGAAGCAGTTGAGGCATAACAGAGATATGGGAAAGTGATAGTCTTGAAGACTCTCATTATGCAGCCATCCCAAGGCCACAGGCTGTAAATATGGACTCACTTCCTTTCGAGGAAAAATGAAGATGCTCTCTTCACCCCTCACTAAATCTGCCTTCCAATCTCCAATGTCTGGTATTCTCCATCAGGTTATTGTGAGTCTTATTTATCTCATCAGTGGTCTGGTGCTTTTTACATACTTGAAAGAAAAATTGAAATCAAATGCATTGAGAGACAAGGCTAAAATGGCAAAAATGTCATTTGAGTGAGAAGTTCCACTGTTTAAGTAAAAAAATTATAAAGCAATGTAACATTGTGAAGTGCTATATAGCCATATACATGATGTATTGTATATAGCATCATTCTAGGCACATACAGTAGCCTGACAGAGCACTTCAACATCCAGTAATTACAGTAATCCAGAAGCCAGCTATTGTTCACCATATATCTGCCTTCCATTATTAGTCATCAGTTGCATCCACACAGAGAATAACCTGCGTTCTTAGGGATTTGTTTTAGTTAAAATAGACCCGGGAGTACTGTCTCTTTGTCAGATGAAACCCTGCTGAAGCACTATTGTGACATAAACACAGTTCCATACATATACACGCACATACTGTATTCAGAAAATGTGTGTGTGTGGATGTGTACACCCATGCCCTGTTTCTCCAGCCTTTATATGCAGGCCTGCAACTATTGAACCTCTACTGTAACATGGTTCCCTAACACAAATCCTTTCAAAAAAATAAATAAAGAATGTTATTCACCGGCAATGGATCTGAACCATCAAGCCACAGTTACCTGTGTCATTAGGAAAATCATGAGAAAATACTTTGGTAATACATGCCATTTTACATTGTTGGCCAATTTGAGGGAACTCCAGGCCTACACACATTTCCAGACAACCTGGCTTTTCATCCCTGGTTTGACGTGGGCTTTGCTGAAATAAACTCCAGCAGAAATGAGAGTAGAGCAGATGAAAGCTGCCTTACCAATCACCATTCGTTTGATGTTAGAGGAATGAAGGAAGCAATTAAAACAAAGTGAGACTGAGCTTTCCTATCATGTTATTAATTCATTTGGCAAGTCATACCTTTGCTTTTCACTGTCCATACAAGTCTTAATTTTTCATATTTATCAGTGCAGGTGAGATGCCTGTATAGCTGAATATTATAGCTACTTCCAAATAAATACATTAAAAAAAAATTCCAAATCTATACAGATAAAAATGGCAAACATGGTAATAGCAGAATTCTCTTTTTTTTTTTAAAATAGGTTTCATTCTGTTGAAGTAAATCATTTTGGGGAATGCACATTATAGCATTTTTTTCCCCATTTTTGTGGCTTTTAAATTATTCTACTAATTAGAAACAGCAGAATTCAGGTTTGCACATAACTTCATCATCAATTAGGCATGGTTCACCTACATAGTTCATAAAGAAATGAACAAAGCAGGCATACTTGACAAACATGTATTTTTCTGAAATTTAGAACAATCCCTGTGAAAGCTTTCTAGAGTAATTGGTACAATAATGCATTCCACATAGTTATAAGGCAAGAATTGCCTTGCCTTGATCAAAGACTTGATCCAGTGACAGTAAGCTTGTTATGCTTCCCCTGAATGAATGGCAGACGCAGTGTTCTCTTTTGTAATGCACCGGAGAGTGATGAGCACAAAAGTCCACATTTCACCCTGATCAGGCTGCTGAGTGAATAGGGGAAATCACTTAAAACCCTTGAAGAATGTATGTCAACACTGTGAAAATCTCCTCCAAGGCTGTAGGTAGTACATGGAGGTTCTTTTTCTACAAATGTCCAGCGCGCCATAGGGAATTTTCTCAGAATAATTTGCAGTTGTGTATCTGAAGGACGAAAGGTAAGAGTAAAATATGCTCGCAATAAATTTTTGTTGAGTCTCTGAATCATAATGACATGAAAGTCGCAGAACTGTCAAAGAAATGTGATTGAATTTGTCTAATGTAGCTTAATAGCGAGTTCAGACAATCCTTCTCTGTTATACTCAAAGAAGGGATTTGGCACCATAATTATATTATGGCATAAAAATGTTTATAGTTTAGTGGTGCGAGCCACAGTGGTGCAACAAGCTAAAATGCAGTGAAGCTCGCTGTTGCAGTTCAGTTCGTTGCAGTTACACACCAAGGACCAGGGTTCGGCATAGTGGCTCGCCAATCCGAGGGAGGGGGGAGAAAAAGGGAAAACTGAGAAATAAATAAATGTATAAATAGTTTAGTGGGTTTGTAAAAATCAATGGCGTTTCTACCATTAGTCCATCGTTCAATACATTTTTGACAGTGTAATTTGCACAGCCAAAGAATTGTCAATTCAGAAGACACAGCTGATAATTGACCACCACAAGTCAGGTGATGGGTATGGAAAATATGTAAATGGTTAAACATACCACTTAGCACAGTAAGGGCAATAATTAAAAGGCGTAAAACATATGCAATGGTTGCAAACTTGCCAGGAAGAGTATGCAAGTGCATATAATCCCCACAGACAGTAAGGAAGATGGTGCGGGAGGTAAGTAACCCAAGGATCACAGTTTAAGAATTGCAGAGATTGGTTTCATTTAATAAATAAACATAATAAACTCTTTGGAAAGGTGGAATGAAGACAGCCCTTTCTGAGCACAATAAACAAAACCAAGCATCTGAAGTTTGTAAAACCTCATTGGAATTATGACTGGAAGAGAGTGGTATGGTCAGATGGAACCAAAATAGAGCATTTTGGCCATACACACTATGGACATGTTTGATGGCAAAAAAGGAATGCATACAGGGAATCCATGTTGGAACCTGCTGTCAAACAGGGAGGTGGGTCATTGATGTTTTTGAGTTGTTTTGCTGTTACATTACATCAATTGCATTTGGCAGATGCTTGTATACAGAGCGACATCCCATTGATTAGACTAAGCAGGAGACAATCCTCCCCTGAAACAACGCAGGGTTAAGGGCCTTGCTGAAGGACCCAATGGCTGTGTAGATCTTATTGTGGCTACACCGGGGATCGAACCACCAACCTTGCGGGTCCCAGTCATGTGCCTTAACCACTACGCTACAGGCTGTGACCCAGGGTCTTGGTAGAAAATCTGGTTGCCTCTGCCAGGAAGCTGAGACTTTTGGTAGATTGTCCATCATTGGTAGATTGTCCAGCAGGACAATGACATATATCATATATCAAAATCACAGAAATAATTAAGTAAAAACAACATCCAAGTTCTGCAAATCACAAATTACAGGAAAGACTCATGACATGATCTTTGCCATGGAGTGTTTGCTAGTATTAACCCAGATGTGCCAATAATTGTGGAACCTGTTTCTTGGGAAAATGTAAGACTTTGATTCCATTGAATCGGTATTAAAATTCACTACTTTGCGCATGTTGGAGAATAGAGCTTATGTCAATAACTTTTGTTTACAGCACTTTTTGTACATATTTTTTAATGGTGCTAATAATTCTGGATCCTACTGTAAGTACATCTTGGGGTGCATGCCAATGCTCCCATCCTGGGGGAAGAGATGATTTTGGTAAGCCTATTGATTGGCCTACGTCTCTGATATTGATAAACGCCAATAACAGACTCCAAAGGAGTTCACAACTGAATTAGGAAAAACTGCCTTTAAAGTATATGCACCACACATGTGGAATAAATGTCAGGAGTCACCTAAACTATACACTTTGGTGGCTAATCTGATCATTAAATAAAGTGTATGCAATTGCTTGGTATTGTGTTTTCATTACTTGTACTGTGTGTATATGTGTATTTGTGTTTGTTCATATGCATAACCACTTCTATATTTAATATGTAAACGATTGCAATGTATAATTCTCTCATGCATAAACTCTGTTCAGACACTGAGATCGTGTACATGATCTTTGTACAAACAGCAATCAAAAACCCAGAATGAAGACTACATACTGAAAGCTCTCTTAATCATGCACCAAAGAAGCAATATGATGCCCTGAAATGTGAGGACTATGTAAAACAAAAAGGGTAAAAATATCATGTAATCAATTCAGGGAATCTGCATTTTAACCAATTTAACCACATGTGAATTGTTTGAATTCAGATCTAAAATTGAGCCAAATCAAGAAAATGTTTGTCCCAAACATTACGGACTGCACTGTATTCCTTAATCACAGTTGCCTTCACAGGGTCATCAGGAATCAAGCATAATTACTCTTTATAGGATTGCTACTGAAACCATTTATAGTATATTCACTGTTGATGGGCATTGAAACGGTAAAGATGAAATCATTAAAAGTATTGCCTTTGACTATTCTCGGTGTAAAGGCTGATTTGCATTCTTGAATTGTATCTGGTAGTGTTTGTCTGTAACAGTTTGTTGGCATTTGTGTCCCTTAAAACATACAAAGAAAACAGCACAAGTAGGGAATTAAATGTATATTGTTTTTGTGTTTGCGCTGTCCCTGTGCACCTTATCTGAGTAATGATTTTAAAGGAAAGTTTCAGGAAGTACTGGTGGAAAGTAGAACAGCTAGACTTACAAAGCACAGCCGCTTTTCTTTATATAGCCCATGAGCTGTCCAGAATATTGATCAGGTTGCTGTGTAGAATAGTCTGTGCTGTTCTGTCCTTGGGAAGGAGCGAAATGAAGGCATGTTTGCAATGAAATCAGACTCTGGGTATAAACCTTTATTCAGCTAGAGGGGAAACTGTCTCTTCCCAATGTTTTTGTCCTTGGAACCAATTATTGTCACATTAAGATTGTAATATACATATGCACTCAGTGAGCACTTCTTTAGGTATTTATTAGACTTATTATTTAGACTTATTGGTCTTCTGCTGCTGTAGCCTATCCACTGCATACCACTGTTGCATGATATAATGCATGATTGTTTGAATTACTGTCACCTTCCTGTCAGCTTCGAACAGTCTTGCCCTTTGACCTCTGTCATTAACAACATGTTTTTGCCCACTGGATGACTTTTGTTTTTCGCACCTATCTCTGCAAACTCAAATACTCAAACCACCCAGTCTGGCACCAACAAAAATTCCATGTTCACTTCGATCACATTTCTTCCCCATTCTGACATTTGGTCAGAACAACAGATGAACCTCTTGACCATATCTGCATGCTTTTATGCATTTAGTTGCTGCCACATGATTGGCTGATTAATTGGCTTTGTATTAACACACTGGTGTACAGGTCAACCTAATAAATCGCTCAATGAGTGTACATTTCATACAAAGAGATTATATAAAAATTGGCATTTTTCTCATGCTGGAAAGTAGATGCTGATGTATTTAATTTCATAAAAAGTTGAAAGTCCTTCCACTCATAATGTTTTGTACTCATGTCCACAAAGATAGACATTTAACTGTAACTATAGCAAAATATAGCAACTGTGTAGGTTGTGTCAATTTTTTTTTTTTGGTGTGTGCTCATGTGCATGTTAATGGCTTCAAATAGAGAATAGCAAGAAAATAAATCTGATATTAAGTATATTGCATATTTTTGGTATGAATCATTTATGTATTGCAGTATGAGCAGATTGTAAAAAGGATTGTTAACGTCATTTCACTTTTGCATATAGCTGTGTTTAGTTATAATTTAAGTAGTGGTGTCTGTTCCCACCAAAATATTGTTTTGCACAATGGTGATTGCTTCAAATGTATAGCTTGGTCAGCTGCGTGTGTAATTTTAGCCTTTGTTGAAGAAATAGGCCCCTTGACACTCAATGGAAGTTTCTGAGGCCACCTGATAAAATTCTGTATTCACTTTATGAGAAAATTCTTGCCTAGTTATAAATAATAAATAATGCTGCAGGATCAGAAGAAAATACACAAAAATGAGCTCACTTGAATTTTCATGGTCGGAGAAGTGGATGATGAATCACCTACAGCAGTGGTTCCCAAACTCAGCCCTGAGGGCTCCCTGTATATGCCGGTTTTCCTTCCAACCATAATTGCAATCTCACAATTTTAACAAGCAGTTAATTTGGCTTAATTAGGTGCTTCATGTTTCGAGGGATTGTGTAAGTCACATTATGTCAGAAATAGCTATGCATGCTATTTCCAGAAGATTCTGGAAAATTCCAGAAAATGATGTCATGGCTTAAGAAACTTCTGATAGGCTAATTGTCATTATTTGAGTCAATTGGAGGTAGATGTATTTGAAGGGCTACCTATGTTAATCTGTGCAAACAAGAGTATGCAAGTTGAAACACCTTGGGACCATGCAGCCGTCATGCCTTACAGAAAGGAGTCTCTTTTGGTGCGAAAAGTGCAAATCAATCCCAGAACAACAGCAAAGGACCTTGTGAAGATGCTGGAGGGAACAGGTACAAAAGTGTATATATCCTCAGTAAAATGAGTACTATATTGACCTAACCTGAAAGGCTGCTCAGCAAGGAAGAAGCCACTACTCCTCTGGTCTGATGACCATCGTTATGTTTGGAGAAAAAAGGGTGAGGCTTGCAAGCAAAAGACCACCATCCCAACCGTGAAACACAGGGGTGGCAGCATCATGTTGGCAGATGGCATCATGAGGAAAAAAAATTATGTGGAGGTATTGAAACAACAGCTCAAGACATCGGCCAGGAAGTTAAAGCTTGGACGTAAATGGTTATTCCAAATGACCCAAAACATACTTCCAAAGTTGTGGCAAAATGGCTTAAGGACAACAAACCCAAAATGTTGGAGTCCTGACCTCAATCCAATTGAAAATTTGTGGCCAGAACTGAAAAAGCATGTGCAAGTAAGTTAATTACTTAATTAATAAAAAAATAAAAAAACATTAAAACATGAGGCTAAATGTATTAAAGGATCCGTGTATACCACATCACTAATCACAATGCCAAAAGAATAATATTATTTTCCAAACCATACCATATTTGCATCCTTGGTATCTGTACAGCTTTTAAGGTTTCTTTTATAAGTTAATCTTCACATCATATTTTGTGACTAATTTTTGGTACAATTCCTGTCAGTCAGCCTAATTTCTGTTTAAATTATGAGTCTGAATAAAATCTCCTACCCCACCGTGCTATGGATATTGATCTGTCCATTTGTCAAGGGTGTGCATCCAATAGGACTGTTCAGGGATTAGATGTCCCCTGGAATGGCAATGTTGGAACATTAGACTTAGATCCGAATCAGTTCAAATCCTGGCAGATAATAGGACATGATCTAAAGGGCTCTGTGAATTTTATCCAGCTTTACCATCCATCTTCATGCTTGATCTCTTTTGCAGTCAAATTGGCCTGAAGGATACCAGTCCGTTACGCTTGGAGCTAATGAATGGACAACCTTTAGTGCTGTCCAACTGAAAGTAATTTCTTAAAACGATTAACCTTGCTTGTCCCATGTAAGATAGACTGACTTGTTGAAGCGCTGTTAATCTGCAATATGTGAGATGTTAGCTCACATCAGGGTCTGACTTCTGATCCCTCCTCCAGCCATGAAATGTAATAAATAAGACTGAGGCTGGAGGTCCATCAGCTGTGAACAGTGGGGCTCTTGCTAAATGATTGACCCCCACATCTTGTCATGGTAGCCATCTGTGGTCGACAGCTGCCTCCAACTATGGATTAAAGGAAGAGGCAACTGTGCCTGCAAAAATGCTTCTCACTTTGCGATTTACCTACCATTCATAATACTCGAATCATTGTGTGGGGTTCACTAAAATTTTAGTTTTATCCAATGAAGCAATGTGTCCATGAACAATAAGCAGCAAATAACTGATTATAATATAGTAGTATAGTATAATTTTGTATAATATGTGCCTTCAATAAAGCAATTTGTTGTTTGTATTTAATTGATTTGTCTTTCAGTCATTAGTCTGTCATGCTATATTATTATATATCTTTTCTAATAAGCTGACACACTTATTCATTCATTAAAAAGTAATGTAGACTTTTCTGTTGCTTCCTGTGCAGTTACAAATAAAACATACTCTTTTTGCCTTATTTTTTAATCTAAGATACTTTTCTTGGATTACATAAAAACAGCTGGTGTTTTCAGTGGCAGAGACCTCTGAATTCCATGGCAGAGACAGGCAATTTGGTTCTTTTCACAGAATGAAGTCATTTGATTCAGATCAGTCTGTGATAAATTATGAGTCTTCTGATCCATACAAGATGACTGCCTCAGCTACTGTGGCATGTATTCAGACAGAAAATTATGAGCAGAACAGAAGACTGCTGTCCCACTGAGACACAGTTAGGATCCTGTTGAGAATATTTGAAAGAACTCAGTATCAACTTTATTTTAGCATTTGAGCAAAATGAAATTAGTTGAAAATTCAGACAGAATTTTTTTATTAAAATTTCTAACCTTACACACCCAGCAAGGTTTGAGGAAGTTCCTATTGCCTGTCATTTTCTTTCGTTTGGCAAATTATCTGCCATTCCTTGAACAAGTTCTCGAGGAATGATATCACTCATTGGATTTCATGGATTTCTATGCACATCAAAGCAAAGACTAAGGAATTTGCTGAACTGAACATGTTGAGCTAAGTATAGCGTCTATGACATTAAATTCATTGATTTAGTAAGGCTGGTCATTTTAATGGTTTGTTCAAAAGGAATTAATCATTCTGTATTACACTCCAGGACTCACACTGACACATCTCATTACCATTTTTGGTGGGTTACCAAATTGCTCTCCGTAGCATTTCCAGGTAATACATTATCTTGACCACTGCTGCTCTTTCTCCCTCTGTCACAACAATCTCTCCATCCAGTTTCTAACAGTTGGAGTGGAGCCTGTTAATCTTTCAGGTTGTCCATTCTTTCACAGTCTGAAGATACTCTATCAGGGGAAAACCAGGGGGGACATCTGCTCTGAGCTCTGCAAGGTGTTGACATCTGATCTTCAGTGTCAAACAAGCTGCAGTGGAAAGGGAGAGAGCATGGTAGGGTTATAACACCTTTTAGTATCACGTCAGTCAACTTCAATCAGAATCTTTCAATCAATACATTGATACCACTGTCATTTACCTGTCATTCAGAATGATAGCAGCAAGAACATAAACTCAGGTACGCTCACATTATTAGGTACACCTGTACACCACCTCGTTAATGCAAATATCTAAGCAGCCAATGAAGTGGCGGCAACTCAATGCATAAAAGCGTGCAGACATTGTGAAGAGGCTAGGTTCTTGTTCAGAACAAACATCTGAATGAGGGAGAAATGTGGTCCAATTGACTGTGGAATGATAGTTGATGCCAGACAGGGTGGTTTGAGTATATCACAAATGGCTAATCTCCTGGGATTTTCAGGATTTTCATTTTCATTCACAACAGAGGTCAGAGGAGAATGGCCAGACCTGTTTAAGCTGACAGAAAGACGACAGAAACTCAAATAACCGTGCATTACAACAGTGGCCTGCAGATGGGCATTTCTGAACACACAACACCTTCAATCTTGAAGTGGGTGGGGAAACGGAGCAAAAGTCCACACCAGGTTCTACTCCTGTCACCTTAGAAGAGGAAAGTGAGGCTACAGTGGGCACAGGCTCACCAAAACTGGACAGTTGAAGATTGGAAAAAATGTTGCAGATGGTCGGGTTGGAATTTGACGGAAACGACATGAATCCTACTTCCAGAAGAATAATGTGTCATGGCTCAAATGACACGTAATGTCAAGCTGGTTCCATGGACATGACAATAAATTCAATGTACTCCACTGGCCTCTTTTATGTGGACCATTTGTTTATAGCCAAATGGGCATGAAACAATGTCTGTCCACCATGCCTATCCACAATGAAAGAATCAGGTTTTCATCAGCAGCAAATCTCGAAGCAGTCTCTATTCTCTCCATTCAGTTTTTAGTTGAAGCAGACATTCACGGAAAGATGAGTAATTACACCCAACAGATCTTCATTCAGAATGCTACAGCCTTCATATAAGCACATTAAAATCCCTCTCATAGCACCAGGGCTTGACAGGAACTTTTCTGCTCACCAGCCACTGTGGCTAGAGGTTCTCCACAGCCCTTCCCCCAAAACCAAAATGTGAAAAATATACAGTCAGATCCAGAATTATTGGCAATTAATTAATTGAAAATGAAGGAAAAATAAGAAAATAAGAAAAAGCACAGATAATGACTTATATATTTTTTTATTTTAACCCTCAAGCAACCAACATAATTCACACACACTAATGACCAACTGGGGTCAGATATGACCCCACTGTCAAAGTCATAAAAAAGACGCCACAATCAATTACAAAACAGTTTTTTTATTAAAATCTAAACATTAAACATCTAAAAGACACTTCATTTTCATGAAAAATATATATTTTATTACAATTACAGCACATTTAGTAATCATTAATTTCACCCATATTGGCTTTATATAGGGGAATAAGGGGAATTGTAAGCCATAACACATGTAACATTAATGCCACGTTTCATGTTTGTCATGTTATGTTTCATGTTTAGTTCTTGTTACCATTTATTTCTTAGTCTTGCCATGTCATGTTATATAGTTTATTGTCATAATTTCGCAAACTTATGTCATGATTTATGTTTGTTTCATGTTATGTGGTTCTGTTCATTGCTTAGCATACACTTTTTCGTGTCTTTCTGCAAACCTTGCATTCCTGCTTTCTGTCACTCACACCCTAATTGTTTCAATTTCCCTTGTCTACTTACTAATCTACTAACTTTAGATCAGGATTGGGTAATACTAACATTCTAACCATGAGTTCATGTTACCTTACGTTTCGTGTGCATGTAATTTACTAATTTACTAACGCTAGGGCAGGATAGGTTTATTACTAACGATTACTAATTACCTTGTTAACTTGTCACTCCTCCACACCTGATTTCCATTCTCATGGTGCTCTCAAGCTAATGGTCTACACCTGTCTACACCTGCATATAAAGCTCAGTTTCATGTCATGTCTTTGCAAAATTGTTGCCCCCTGTTTGTCAGTGCACTTTTGAGCATGTTTGTCAAGCCATTGTCTGCCTGTTATGATCCAAGCCTGTTTATTGAGATTATTGACTTCTGTTTTGTTGCCTGCCTGTACCACGACTTTGCCTGCTGTCTTTGTGCTTTTGCCCCGCGGAGCAGACTTCGGTCTTGACTCTTGCACTGTCATCGACCCTGAGCCTGCTTACCGTCCGCCTGTACTTCTGCCCTGCTGACAGCTTTCCTGACTTCTGGACTTTTTGCATGGTGTACCGATTATGAGACTGCCTTCTCCCTTGGTACTGTACTTTGGTTTTGGCTGGATTTTACGTGTTTGAACATTGCCTGTTTTTTTGGGGTTTTTTTACTACGCTCACTGGACATTCCCTGAATAAAGCCCTGACGGGCCTTTATTTCACCCCTTTTGTCTGAGTCGTGCATTTTGGATCTGACCCCCGCCCCCCCAATCACCCATCTCAATTAATATATGTTATTTATGTAACATTGTGATAAATTGCATATATACTTTTATATGTGATATGACACTATTCTGAGATTTATTTGTGAACTCATTCAGGAGAGTCAGTGATACAATTCACAAGCTCTGTATTTGCTGCTGCTAAACGTGTCATACTATGTGCTGTTTTCGGTTTTGGCATTTTCTGTTTCTTGTCCTTTATTCGTGTCTTTTGACCGCTCTCTTTCCACAGTCCTATTATTCATTAATTTGTTTCACCTGTTTGCTATTTCAGTTAATTTTACCTGTCTCTGGCGTGCTAGTCAGATGCCAATCCCCTAGACCACCAAGCACTGAGGATGACCCAATTGCAGAGTACTGCAGGTATAGTCCAAATATTTATTAGAACAAAAAACAAAGTTCCAAAAGCATAGAAGATTTACGAAACAAAAACAAAACAGGATTTTCCAAAATTCCATAAGGTCAAAAAACAAAGAACTTCCAAAAAGGGTTAACTAAAAAACTCCAAAAGGTAGCCAAAAACACAAAGGGCAATCCAGTCTCGTAGTGAATAAACAATCCAGGGTCAAACACAGAATATCCAAACAAGGTATAGGTAGACAGAATCAGACAGGGTTACTCACGGAGGGTTAAGGTGAAGGCTCAACAAAGACTAAGTGAAAAGGACCGGGCTATATACAGGAGACAATGGGCAACACTAATCACAAGACTAACAACAGGTGCGTACAACAAGACAATTAAGCAGTGAGACAAAAAACAATTTAGTGACACCTAGTGGCTAGCAACACAAAGTACAACACTGTGACAGCAACCTTATAAGCAAGCTAATCTAGCCTACTTAAGTAACATACTTATTACCTTGAGACAGCTGCATATAATTTATAGCTTTCAGATCGCCATTCAAGTAGAAACTATCCTATATGGACTTCAGTGGGTGTCCTAACAATAGCTTGCATTTCAACTAGTTCCAACCAGAGTAGCAGCATAGGTTCCTGCTTGCGCATTGCCTGGTTGCAAGCAAACGCCAGCTCATCTAATACACATCATTAGTACTTTAGCTAGTTAGAAAAGTATACCATTTTGCGCAACAAATTGTCATACTAAAGAGTGTTTTGGCATTGTTTACTTTTGCCGCTAATCTATTTGTCCCATTTTTATTTAAGGAAGATTATGATTGTTTCAGATGAACTTGGTCTTGGTTGATAAGGTAACCCCTTAACTAGGAAGCATTGTACATTGGCAGCAAGCAATACTTGCAGAATACAATACTGAATCTGATAAAAGGTGATCCATTTGTGCTGTTCCTAGTAGTACATTTTTGTGGAGCATTGTTTAATGGGAAGCATATTTGTGAGATCGGGTGCCATTTATACAATTCCAATGTAAAGTCCTTTGATACTTGATTGGCATTCTCCAAACAGTTTAATAATCCTCAATGCTGTGTAATCCTCAATGCTTTACTCGACTCAACCTTCAACATTAAAAATTGAGGTTATCCTCATCTGGTGTTATCTTCTAATACCAGGGAAGCTGGGAACCTTGTGTTAGTCCAGAGACCCAGAAGAATATACTGTATCTATGCATAGATACATACATATATTCTTGTGGGTCTGTCCATCACATAAAATCCATGTCATTCAGTTGGATGACTTCTGAAAAATGAATACATTTGCACTGTATTTCTCGATGCAATTTTCCTATGGAAACTCACAGGCAGTTCACCTTAAGAAATCTAAAAATAGAAATTATTTAATGGCTTGGCAATATAGGCTAGAAAGAAGTGAGCGGAATATTATGCAATGAACTGGGTGTCAATTAAATAATTATTTTATGTGTAGTACTGGGAACATTTGATTAATGGCAGTACATTAGATTGATGGTGTTTTTTCCCCTTTCAGAATCCGAGTGTGAAATCTTGCCAGGGCTGCCCACGCAAACAGTGCTCTACTTGCTGTGAGTTAGAGCAAGGAGAGATGGCGAAACAGATTTTCATCCTTGTCCTCCCCCAAGTGCCATATTGCAAAGAAGCCTTCAATTACCTTAATTGTCAACCTCAGCAGAATTAAGGTACATAAATAAGATGGCAATAAATATTCTGCTTCTGCTCCTCTGCAGCACTATCTAGTCCCTGCCGTTTGTACCTACTCAGATGGGAGGGGTGAGGATGATAAGTAATCAGCAGAACTGCAGACAGCTAGCCGATGATATCTGCTCGCTGATGGAGACAAGCTGGAGTTGCTTCAAGGCTGACAGACAAGCATTCATGCAGGGATTTCAGCTACTCTGGGCATTCAGCTGTCAAACTGCCTCCTTTGTCATTGACTGAGATTGCGTCATTAATGATGTTGTTTTTTTTGGTGAGTGTCCACTGTAATTGATGGACTCCTTGTTTATTCTAGAAGATATTATGATAATAAGAACCTTGTTAGAGATGGTGGCCCTTCTGGCTTAGTCTATTGGTAAAAATGGAAATGACAGGCGTATTATATATTCATAGGTTTTACTTGATTACATGATTAGCCTTGATATGGTTAGCCTTAGCTATATCTAAGTCCTTGCTCTGCTGTTAATAAACGCCTGGTCACTTTTCACTCAACTGGGTCTTATTTCCGGTGATGGTTATAGTTTAAGTGGTTTTGTGTTATGGCCACTAGAGTACACCAGGTTTTTGTAACACAGGTGGATTTTGGGTCATAACAGTGAGGATCAGAATATGTGTGCACTCTGTCTTTCAGATGAAGTGTCCATTTTTCAGATGAGTGGTTAAACTGAGGTCCTGACTCGCGGTCATTAAAGATCCTATGACACGCATCACCAGGAGTGCCCCAGTGTCCTGGCTAAATTCCCAACCTGGTTCTCTCAACCTGCCACCTCACCATCCTATGATTTATTTGGCAAAAAAAGGTTCTTTTCCTCTCCACAGCTGATGTGTGGTAGCGTTCTGGTACAAAATGACTGCCATGCATCACCCAGGTAGCCGTTACAAATTGGTGGTGGTTGAGCCGAGTTTCCCCCTCATCACTGTAAAGTGCTTTGAGTGTGAAAAGGTGCTATATGAAATTGATGATCTACAGTATCTATACTTCTACTTTAAGGTTAAAAGGTTTAGAGTTACCTTTTGTTTGTTCTCTAATGACTCACCATTGAGCTGTGATTTCATAGTGCACAAGTATGGCAATATGCTCTGTGTTGGTAATCTACCACCTGAGGCAAATGCTAAACTTGGCCCCCTGCCAGTGACTCCAAATGTGGCACTCTATTCTTGCCCTTATTAAGGCAGTCAGAAATCACAGCTCGATTCATAAAGCATGAGACCTTCCTTCAATGAAGAAATCATTCATAAACATGAATTATACAGTCAACGTATTTTGACTTTCTGCAAGTCATTACCCAAAATTGTTTCTGTATCTTAAATTTAATAGGATTGTCCAAGACTCTTGATTTACCAAAATATAAACTGCATGTTGTTTTACAAATATCAACAGCAGAACACCAGGTGTGAAAGTAGTTATTATGATGTAATGCAGTATAAAACTAGTTCAAAGGAATTAAAATTCCTTGAAATGAATTTGTATTTGTAATCGTGTCCATTACTAGTGAAAATATGAGCATACAGAGACATGTTTGTAGTATAAGTAATTGTTTTGTAAAACCATTTCCAGCAATTTCTCCGATCATTCATCTTGTCTTCTACTTGTTTTCTTTGAAAACCAATAATGTATCCATCTGAAAGTTTGCATTGCTCACAGAAAAATACACACAAGATTCATACAGAATGAGACAGTATGTGTATATAGTTGTTATTGTTGGGCCCCATTATTGGAACTACCAAGCTGTGACAATATTTTCTGTAACACATGCCCTTGGACACATTGCTTTCTTCCATTACACAATGTAAAAAACACAAGTATATCACCTCCACAGGAGCTACATGAGCAACAATAACAGACTTGGCCAAGAGCAATCCCAGACCAGAGTATACATACGAGCTTAGCGCAGGTTGCAGGGTCTCTTGATGGGTAATCGGTGGGAGATGGAAACCCACACCAGAGATGGAAATGGCCCTTGGTTTAAAAGTCCATCCTCCAATCCCTTGTAGATGGGCCGACATTGGAATTGGGGTGATATTTTATCGTCCTTACAACCTGCACTCTTACCCTAAATAGTTTCCAATAAATAAGTAACATGTAGGCTACAATTATCAAGCAAGCTATAGAAGACAGTGGCCAGTAGCGTAGTGGTTAAGGTAAATGACTGGGACCCGCAAAGTTGGTGGTTCGATCACCGGTGTAGCCACAGTAAGATCCGCACAGCCCTTGAGCAAGGCCCTTACTCCAAGGGAGGATTCTCTCCTGCTTTGTCAAATCAACTGTAAGTCACTTTAGATAAAGGCGTCAGCCAAATGACATGTAATGTAGCAGTAAAAGTTAGGCCTAAACTGGGGCAGGTTAGCCGCAGGTTTGCGCAGTTGGTGGTAGACTGACGTAAAAAGATGCACTTCAATATTTATAGTTCTGCATCTTTTTAAAAACGGTGCTCCGTGACAGTCCCCACATCCTCAAAACAGGCATCATTTGAAGACTGGATTCTGCACGGCGTCCTTAACGACTTGCGTCTCCAGCAAAGAGCTGAGATACAGCTGCGTGCGTCGGGAGTGTGTTCTCCAACGTAGATCACATGAACAGAACCGTGACGTCATACTCTCCACCTACAGGTGAGACAGAAACAAGCATGGTATCACACAAAGTCCTACAATACACAGACAGGACGTAACACTCACACAGGCAGTTTGACCAATTTAGTTCATGGCAAGGCTAAAAATATGCATACTGTATAATTTCCAAAATATTTTTGAAAGAAAAAGTCTAAAATGATACTTTGATCTGTTAAGTGATGAAAATTATATTTTTGTTGTAAATTCCTTATTTTGTTGCAAATTCCCAACAGAAAATTCCCCACAGGCATACCCGTTTAACAGCCTTTTGGTCAGCCATATTCCATAAGAAATTGTTTTGAAAACAGTGTTCTACTGCATAGCTATACAATTACAACCTGTGACCTACTGGCATGTATACAGATCAATTTCTTTATTTGATAGAGGATTATGTTCCCATAACCTTGTTTTGTTGATAGTGATAGGAAATTGTAGGCTTTTATGATACTACCCTCCCTATGTCCTTTTTTTCCAAGTTTTGCCTTCATCTAAAATGAAGTAACAAAATATTTTGACCTATCTGTTGGGAGGAAATGGCCTAGAGCACTCTATTACAGGAGAGTGCAGATGCCAGATTGTGGAACAGAGAGAAGGTCATATTAAGTCTTCTGCTCAGAGCATTCCCCGCATTCTCTAAACTTTCTAAAATGACTGATGAAGCCAATATTATAAAATACAGAACAGAGAAGTTTAACAAAATGTCGGGCTTCATTATAATTACCCTTTAGTTATAAATGTACTGCTTGCATACTTACTATTGCAATGATAAAATATATGGATAATAAAAGGAAATACCAACCATTGCATCCCACTCTGTAATGTTCTAGCCAGACTGTTTGATTAAACTGTCTGCTCATGCCCTACATTGATATTTGCAGTCAATTGATTCAGAGTTACTCATCTGTCGTACCTTGCTCCAATGCACGGACATCGAAGAGTGTGTGTTTTCGATCACAGTTGCCTCTAGGTGATGTCTTTCCCTGAAACGACTTTAGTGCCAATATCACCTTAGAAACTGTTTCTCATGAAATATCAGCAAGTCCAGCCGTCTTAAGTCACTGAAGCTCCTGCCAAATGTGTCCCAATAGCTATCGACGCCACTTAGATCTCTTCTTCTAGCCGTGGAGCCAGAATAAAAGGCAACTGTGTCTGCCCACATTAATATACACAACTGTGAGAATGCTGGGATGTTAATTGCTTAATAAACTGAAACACCGTGCCTGTAAGCATCTGCCTTCAATTTTCTTTTGCATCCCACATTGTTTCAACTGTTTCCTTTATTTTGGCACATACCTGTACCATCATTTGTCAGTACCAATATAAAACATATACAAAAGAGTAGCATTATGACGTTCAGGAACTATATGTATGCTACTACACTTAGGCCACTAAAATACATTATTTTAAAATGACAAAAATCCTCAGTGTTGTGTTGTTCTAGCATAACATTCTGTGGAGCTTATGATGTTGATAATTCATTACATTAAACCGGCACTTGAGTACAGCTATGTCACAAACACGATCACCTTATGTTCACCTCTTTTATAAAAGCAAATGAAAGCGTAGTAAAGTGCTACTGGTAGCCTAATGCATGCAAGAGATTCATAAACTTGGCTTTCATTGTTTGAGGGATTTACAGCCCTTGGGAAGAAAGCCAGTAATGTCCAGTATACTTATACATAAATCAGCTTAAGATCAAACAATTTACAGCATATCAAAGTAACTGCCAAATTCTTAATAGCTTGAGGTAGCCAATGCATCTGCCCCAACAACTGCTCAATAGTTTTCCCCAGAGAGGAAATCGGCTTCAGAGAAATGTTCTACTCCCAGTTTTTTTTCCTGTTTCTTTCTTTATGAAACAACCAGAACTTTTTTGAAGCAACAGCATCTTTTATAAAAAGAGTACAATTGCACTTCAGGGCGACCATAAGGGTCTCATTAAAGTGAAATTTTTGTTAATTTCCCAAATTATTATTCATAAACTCATTGTGTTTCCAAAATAATAGAATAGAGCAATTTGTGTAAAACAGAATTTGGTGTATCAAATTGATGTACATCATATTCAAGAGTGTGGACAAGTTATGCTTCTTGATGAATTTGTTATAAGAACTATATACGTATGTATTAGATTGTTGTATATTCTGGGGAAATTTTCTCTAATTAATCTGTACACTCTCGTTTTTGTCATAGCCACACAGTATTTATTTTTTTGTCACATTAAAGCAGTGTATCCATACAAGCAAGCATAAGTGTGTGATGCTCTCCTTACATGTTAGGACACAGAAATGGTGGACTATGGCTATAGGATTGAGGAAAATGCTACAACGCATGGTACAGGAGTGTGTGGGACATTTTACAGATTATTTATGCATGACGGGTGATTTCGAGAGATCCAGATGGCTGAGTGAGTGAGTGAAATTCCACTAAAGCTCCCATTATAAATAAATATATGTAGTAATGAGGAACCAATCGCAGCCCGGAAATAAGTTGACTAAGTGTCTATTAAAGAACTGAGAGGTCAGGCAGGCAAAGGTCAAACACCGGCAGATTTGTACGGCAGAGACTACGTTCGTAATCATGGTCACTAGCAATGGATCAATCACTGGGCAAACAGGTATGACAAGGGTAATCCAAATCTTGGCTGTGGTCACAGGCAAGTTTAAACATAGAAAAGCAGGCAGAACAGGCAAAGGTACAGACCGTGATCCAAGAATCGAAATCCAATACACAAAGTCCGGTAACCAGTGATCAAAAATCAAACAGAAGGATAATCCAATAAGCAGAGGTCGGGGTACTTGAAACACAGAACAGACAGTCAGACAGGCAGACAGACAGGCAGGAACCTGCTGGAGAGAATGGTTTGCAGACATTACCAGAGAACTGAGGGAAAACAAGGTGGTTAAATACACAGAGTGATTAAGCATAAATTACAAATAGGTGTGAATGAGGGAAACAGGTAACGAGACATAGGTGAACTGAATATTAGAATAAATGAAGGCTACGGAAAGCGAGACAGGACAAGAGGTACAAAAACAACACAAGGAAAACAGAAACGCTAAAAGAGGGGAATGTAGAGCATGACAGGGTACAAAAAATACATAAACGATTCAACATACCACTTTAAGGGCAATAGTAAAAAGGTATAAAACATACGGTTCCATTCTTGACAGGAAGAGGACGCAAGTGCATATTATTTGGTTGCATCTTGGGATCACCAAGTCTCAAATAAAATGGCACCTCCATACCACACCCATGGATGGGTGGCACTGTAAAACCCCGCGCTAACCCAACAACAGAATTTAGTGAGGGCGAAGGTATCTGTGCACTTGTCCTTCTGGTGTTCCTGGAAGAAAGTTAATAGGGTTAAATGTTACTGACCGCTATGCAGAGAGACTCGATTAGCCAATAAATAAACCAAGTTACAAAGACAGTAATACCACTCTGCCTTCTGCTTTCTACTGGTCCGGGCTGACCAAGAATCTCCGCAATAGGGCCAATAAATCTACTTCATTCCAGTGACTAAGTCCTGAGAATACCGAGACAGAGTGATTGACAAGAGAACAGATGTTCCTCCCCGGTCAGCCCTTCATGCTCCCTAACAAGGCCTAAAGAAGGGACTATGGCCTACTGGAATAGAATTGTGTGTTGTTGTGGAAGGTTGTAAACTTTCATGGCACCCCCACCAAAGTGAAGTGGCGTTTATCCCTTGTCCCTCCCCTTTCTCTGTAAACGCGCTGACGTTTATCCCTCCCCTGATCCCTCCCTTTTCTCTGTAAACACACTGTCATTGAAACACCATTGCCGGTGGCAATTAGAACAAATTTTCAACCAATGACCTTGAATTATTGTACAGTTATACAATATACAATGTTTTGGTACAGAGTGTCAGGCGTCAACTATATATTTTGAAACCCAAATTTCTGGACTATAAACATAAGCAGAGGGTGAGTCAACATGTCAGTGAGCCTTTTTCAATGATAGTCTTGTAAAACCCCATGCTAACCCAACGACGGAATTTAGCACGGGCTGAAGGTATCTGCGTACTTGTCCTTCTGGTGTTGCTGAAAGAATGTTAGGAGGGTTAAATAATAATGCGGAGAGTCTAGATCAGCCAATAAATAAACCATGTTACATAGACAGTAGTACCACTCTGCCTTCCGCTCTCTACTGATCCGGGCTGACCAATAATCTCCACAATAGAGCCAATACATTTACCTTCGTTATCTGACTCCATTTTAAACTAGAATTTAGAATGAGCTTATAAACATGCGCAAAACCTCGGGAGTGATTACACTCTACTCTTACCTGCGCCACCATTACTCAATATATGCTCCCAGGATTAGCACTATTGCTAAATCTCAGTTAGGTGGAGAACACAGAGGTTGGGGGTCTAGCCAACACAATACATGCATTATACACTGCTCAAAAAATTAAAGAGAATGCTTAAACAACACATCCTAGATCTCGATGAATTAAATATTCCAGTTAAAAATCTTTATTCATTACATAGTGGGATGCATTGAGAACAAAATAACATAAGAATGATCAATGGAAATCAAAATCATTAACCCATGGAGGTCTGGATTCAGAATCATACTCAAAATAAAAGTGGAAAAATCAGATCACAGGCTGATCCAACTTCTGTGGAAATTCCTCAAGACAATTCAAAATGAGGCTCAGTAGTGTGTGTGGCCTCCTACAACGTCTGGGCATGCTCCTGATGAAACGACGGATGTTCTCCTGAGGGATCTCCTCCCAGACCTGGATCAGGGCATCAGTCAACTCCTGGACAGTCTGTGGTCCGACGTGGCGTCGGTGGATGGAACGAGACATGATGTCCCAGAGGTGCTCGATTGGATTCAGGTCTGGGGAACAGGCAGGCCAGTCCATAGCATTAATGCCTTCATCATGCAGGAACTGCTGACACACTCCAGCCACATGAGGCCTAGCGGTGTCAGGCATCAGAAGGAAGCCAGGGCCCACTGCACCAGCATATAGTCTGACAATGGGTCTGAGGATCTCATCCCGGTACCTAATGGCAGTCAGGGTGCCTCTGGCTAGCACATGGAGGTCTGTGTGGCCCTCCAAGGATATGCCTCCCCAGACCATCACTGACCCACCGCCAAACCGGTCATGCTGGAGGATGTTGCAGGCAGCAGAACATTCTCCACGGCATCTCCAGACTCTGTCACATCTATCACATGTGCTCAGTGTGAACCTGCTCTCATCCATGAAGAGCACAGGGTGCCAATGGCGAATCTGACAATCCTGGTGTTCTCTGGCAAATGCCAATCGGGCTACACGGTGTTGGGCTGTGAGCACAGGCCCCACTTGTGGACGTCGGGCCCTCATACCACCCTCATGGAGTCTCACAGTTTGAGCAGAAACATGCACATTAGTGGCCTGCAGCAGGTCATTTTGTAAGGCACTGGCAGTGCTCCTCCTGTTCCACCTTGCACAAAGGAGCAGATAGCGGTCCTGCTGCTGGGTTGTTGTCCTCCTATGGCCCCCTCCATGTCTCCTGGTGGACTGGCCTGTCTCCTGGTATCTCCTCCATGCTCTTGACATTGTGCTGGGAGACACAGCAAACCTTCTTGCCACAGCGCGCATTGATGTGCCATCCTGGATGAGCTGCACTACCTGAGCAACTTCTGTGGGTTGCAGACACCGCCTCATGCTACCTCTAGTTGTGAGGGCACTGGCAAAATGCAAAAGTGACCAAAAATCTGCCAGAAAGGATGTGGACAGGGAAATGGTCTGTGGCCACCACCTGCAGAACCATTCCTTTATAGGGGTTGTCTTGCTAATTGCCTCTCATTTCCACCTGTTGTCTGTTCCATTTGCACATTTGTGTTGCTTCCTGACTGGACAGGTTGATATCCCAGAAGTGTGATTGACTTGGAGTTACATTGTAATGATTATGTGTTCCCTTTATTTTTTTTGAGCAGTGTATTTTGCATAGATAGTTTGCGAGCCCAGGTTGGCATGCATTTAGAGGGCTCCTTAAAGTTAACGTGACAACATTACATTACATTACATTACATTATTGGCATTTGGCAGACGCTCTTATCCAGAGCGACGTACAACAAAGTGCATATCCATAACCAGGGATAAGTTCGCTGAAAGACCCTAGAGGGAAGTACAATTTGAACTGCTACCTGTACAACAAAGGACGAGGGCCAATTTTTTTTATTTTTTTTATTTATTTATTTATTTTTTTAAACAAGAAACAAACAAATAGAGCAAAAGTGACCAAAGTTAACTATCAAAACACTGCTTACCTAGCCAACTAAAAAATACCGATACACAAAGCAAGTCACAGAGACAACAATTAAGGTTCACAGGGAGGTAGGGAGGGATGGGGAGAGGTGCTGCTTGAAGAGGTGTGTCTTCAGCTTGCGTTTGAAGGTGGGGAGAGATTCTACAGTTCTGACCTCAACGGGGAGTTCGTTCCACCACCGTGGAGCCAGAACAGACAGCAGTCGTGAGCGTGAGGTGGAGGTTCGGAGAGGGGGAGGTGCCAAGCGGCCTGTGGAGGCTGAACGAAGAGGTCTGGCAGGGGTGTAGGTTTGATGATTTTTTGTAGATAAGCTGGGGAAGACCCCTTAACTGCTTGGAAGGCTAGCACCAATGTTTTGAATTTGATGCGAGCCATGACAGGCAGCCAGTGGAGGGTAGTAAGCAGGGGGGTGACGTGTGAGTATTTGGGAAGGTTGAAGACCAGACGAGCTGCTGCATTCTGGATAAGTTGGAGGGGTCTGATGGCGGATGCTGGGAGGCCAGCCAAGAGGGAATTGCAGTAGTCCAGGCGGGACAGAACCATCGCTTGGACCAGGAGCTGGGTCGAGTAGGGGGTGAGAAAGGGGCGGATTCTCCGTATGTTGCATAGGAAGAACCTGCAAGATCGGGTCACCGCCACAATGTTCTCGGAAAGGGACAGTCTGCTGTCCATCACCACGCCGAGGTTCCTTGCACTGGGTGACGGCGTGAGTGTGGTATCCCCGAGGGAAATGGAGAGATCCAGATGGGGAGAGGTATTAGCAGGGATGAATATCATTTCAGTCTTGCCTGGGTTGAGCTTTAGATGGTGGTTGTCCATCCAGCTCTGGATGTCCCTCAGGCAAGCAGAGATACGGGCTGAAACCTGCGTATCAGACGGCGGGAACGAGACGAAGAGTTGGGTATCGTCCGCGTAGCAGTGATAGGATAGCCCATGTGCAGTGATCACAGGGCCAAGGGAGCGAGTGTAAAGAGAAAAAAGAAGCGGGCCTAGGACTGAGCCCTGGGGAACTCCTGTGGCGAGGGGCCGAGGTGTCGATACCGAACCAGCCCAGGCAACCTGGAAGGAGCGACCAGAGAGGTAGGACTCAATCCAGTCCAGGGCTGTGCCACAGATGCCCGTTGCTGACAGGGCAGACAGGAGGACAGAGGAGAGGGAGGCTGCTCGTGCGGCATGGAGTGACTCACTGACGGAGAGGAGCGCAGTCTCTGTCGAGTGGCCCGATCTGAAGCCAGACTGATGGGGGTCTAGCAGGTTGTTGTTAGAAAAGAAAGAAGAAAGTTGAGTAGAAGCGGCTCGTTCTATAGTTTTAGAAAGGAAAGGAAGAAGAGATACCGGGCGGTAGTTCTGGATGATGGAAGGATCCAGAGTAGGCTTTTTTAGCAGCGGAGTGATGTGGGCCCTCTTGGAAGATGCCGGAAAACAGCCGGAAGACAGGGAGGAGTTGACAAGGGAGGTGACAAATGGGAGAATGTCAGGTGTGATAGTTTGGAGAAGAGAAGAGGGGATAGGGTCAAGGGCACAGGTTGTGGGGCGGTGGGAGAGCAGGAGTTGAGAAACATCAGAGTCTGTAAGGGGGGAGAAAGTGGAAAAGGAAGGGATGGGCCTAGAGGGGGGGAAGGGCACAGTGAGGGGGGCAGTGGTTGTAAAGGATCTGTGGATGACTGTGACCTTCTCATCGAAGAAATCAGCAAAGTCATCAGCAGTGAAGGAGGACTGAGGAGGAGGAGCCGGTGCGTTGAGGAGAGAGGAGAAAATAGAGAAAAGAACCAACGTAGAAACTTCCATGGGTTCTCTTCACATTAAATTACAAGAACTATGCACCACCAATCCTATTTTACTGGCCGAACTTGACTGCCTTTCCCAACTTGGGAACTCCACTAAAGTACCAAGTCACTGATCAGTTGGTCTCTGGTCAATATTGTCCCCCTGAGTATTCAGTCGTAACTTAGGCCGAAAAGGTATAAGATGAATTAGAGTCATGGAGATCATGCAAGTTAAAAATAAAATAATTTATTCACAGGCAGGTGGGTCAAAATCTTACAAATTCAACAGTCAATCACATAATACACAAATTAAGAATAGAAATATAGAGTAAATAATCTTACCTAGCCTGCTTCAGCTACACATAGACTCACACAGAATATGCAGTGTGGGAAGTCGAATATGCTTTTCCGCTATACACACACAGAATATGCAGGGTGGGAAGTCGATTGCGATCTTGGTTTGTCTACCTCTCTTTTATCCCAAATCACATGTTTGAACCAGGCGGTAGTGCCATAAATGAACCTGGTGGGGTGGTGAAATCTGGAATTTAGACCCCCACATTTGGGGGGTGTTAGAAGGGAAAAAACAGATGATTACCAGAGAGGACATGTAGTTTTTCCCTTGAGTTACTGCAACTATGGTTTATTAAACTCCATTTGATGTATCTCATCCGATTCCTTGATTTTACCGGATCACATCCATATCAAACAGATTATCCTTATGTCATATTATGTTGCAGTTGTCACGAAAAGTCCATCATTAACCCAGGAGAGAGGTGAAGAGTGTAATGATAGAAGTGGGGCACTGTGGGAGTGTCCTGAGTCTTTCCCATAGGAGGTGACCAGGTGGTGGGTCACAGAGACATTCCTCTCCCATGGATTGGCTAGGGGCTGAATGACCTGTCCGACCTAAAGGCCCCATGAACACATCTAAAACCATGCCAATTTCCCTTTATCCCAGTCTTTCTAGATGCAGACATTCTTGGGAGCCAATGGTCTAAAGGAAGTCCGAATCATAGAGCTCACTGAACCAATCAGAATAACACCAATCATTACTATATTCTGATCTGGGATTGTCATAAGACATCTTTATGCCATATACAGTACTGTGCAAAACCTGAAAGGAATGTGAGAGAAAGGGGGCTCCACAGGGGGCCCAGGAAGACAACCAGGAACCACAGTCTCATGGGTGCCAGAAGGTGGGGGCTAACGATGTATGCTCCAGAAAGCTGACCAGTGCACTGAGTGATGACACCAGATGTTAATTATTTCTGGCTTACAGTCTTGTAACAATGTTTTACCTATTGTGCCTTTAAGATCAAAGTGATGTTTTTTTATGTTAATGCAGTAGCTAAACAGGGAAACAGAACAACACCATCATAATTACACCTGTCAACTTAGAAGGAAAACAAATCTCCCACTGGAGGTGAACTGCATGTTTTCTTGTCCTCGGTTCTGACTGCTAAGCAGTTATCTGACCAAACAATGAGGGTTGGATGTATGCATAATTTGTGATGTATATTACGCTACAGCTGGAAATGCTATTCTCGTCATCAATTACCGATTCACTAAATTATAGGTTATTGGAGTTGTCTAAATATGTTTATGTACAATGGAATAGCACACTTAAATTATACCAGAAAACAAATTACAGGCAGGTTCAATCTAATCTTTTTTGTTGAGCATTACATAACCAAGCTTAAAAAGATATTATTCTGTCTCATTTAACCCAAACAGGGAACTTTTATGGAAGAGTTGCATTACTGCCAAGTTTCAGATCATCATAAAATATCTATGTTTTTTTGCGAGTGCAAATTTCTGAATTGGACACCCCCTGTTTTGAGCCCAATTTTTATAAAGAAATGAAATTTTAGTAGGTAACAATTTGAATATGCATGACCCAGATATTTCCACTATTTCCCTGGTATTGCAGCAAGTGTTTTCCTCCCATTGTGGGTGCATTGTGATTTGTATTTTTTCTAGCAATGGTTTATAAAGTTTATAAAGGTGCACAATAATAGTTTCCTCTCAGAATTAAATTTCATAATAAAGTCAAGTCTTTGTAAGAAGAGCCATACAGGGTTAAGTTGCACATGACAATCCAAATGTGTTCAAATACTGCACTAGACTCTTTTCCAGTGCCTCCTTAGTAGGCACACTGTTCAGCAGTCTAATAAGACAGACCTAGGGAAAAAGAAGACACGGTGACACAGTGGATTCTTTCTGTCTCTCCTGAAGCTCTTTTCCCAACTTTCTTTGAGAGAGCTTTCCCGATCCTTGCTTTCAACAACACCACAGCTATCTCTCATTTTGAACATTAAGGAGATTTAGGCCAATGTTTCATGAAGTTGCCCTGATAACTCATATTCGGTCTCTGGATATACAATGTATGGTGATTACTTACACACTGTTGCATTGTACTTGTAAAAACTTATACTGCAACATTTGAATGTTGAACTTTGTATGTGTTGAGTTTGTGCTTGAAGCACAGTTACGGAAGAAAAATAATTAGTGATCTAGCACTAAAAGTAACAAAATATGTCTGTGTAGTGTATATGACAAAGATGCTACTGGTGATAGATAGGACACATTTTCTTGGACAGAACACACCATGGCACCATAATGTTCAATTGTTCATCCTTCATCAGCTTATTCCAGGGTGAGATAAGACTGTCAGACTTCAGACTGGAGCTGAGAAGAGTCTGCTTGTTCTTGGAGGGCACCCAAGTCCTCCTTTGTGCACAACTACCATAAGAAGTCCAAACCAATTTTGGCATGCTGCCAGGTCCCAGAGGCAGAAATGCTGCGAATTAGAGCCTTGAATGTCAATGGTGTCTTGTCTGTGTTCAGATGAGATCTATCATGGAGTGTATCATGCTAATAGTTTCTTATCAACATGATATACCATGGCTTGGATAAATACTCAATTCTGATTGGTTGACAGTGAAACATTAAATTCCTGTATAGTCACATTCATCTGGGTATTTAAATATATTGGCATGGTAATTTGCATCATTACAGTTCGAAATCACACAAGAAACACAGCATTTGAATCACTATTAAAATGCTGTGTTTCTTGTGAACTTGGAGCTTTCCTGTGTACCATCCGTTAGTAACATGGCAACTGGCAAGAAGCTGTCATTGGCTCTGACTATTTTTCTGAGCACCATAAACTTCAGAGCTACTTTGTAACATACAATGTTTGTTTGAAACAGTAAAGTAGATTTAACAATGTTTTAAGAGTTAACTGTTGTTTACAGTTTTTGTGTACTCTGACATTTAATCCAGTGGGAGATTTAGGTTGTACTAACCTTATTTGTCATGAGATCCCGTTGCTTGATAAAGCCCCTGTCTGACAGAGGTACCGCCAAATCCCTCTCACAGAGTATGAGGTTGTCAAGGAGCACATTCAGCAGCTGCTGGATAACCAGGTAATCTGTGAAAGTAGCAGCCCCTATGCTTCCCCTAATGCCCTGGTGAAGAGGAAAGATGGCAGTCTGCACATGGGTGTGGGTTACTGACAACCGAATGCCAAGTCACGTAAGGATGCTTTTCTCCTTCCTCGCATAGAGGGGCATGCTGCTTGTGGGTACAACCAGGACTCAGTAGCTGAAAGTGGAATGGCCAAAGCAGCTTTTTGTGCACCCTTTGGGCTATTTGAGTTTAATCAAGTGCAATACTCCTAGCTCCTTTCAAAAGTTAATGGAGCACATATTTGGGGATCAGTGATTTCAGTTATACCTTGATGATGTGGTGGTATTTTCTTCAACAGCGGTTGAGGTGCAGAGCCTGGAGCTGGTCTTGGGTTTCCTCCAGCAGGAAGGTCTCAAAGCAAAGCTGAAGAAGTGCTTTTGCTTAGAGCAGAGCAGGTGACTCCATGGATGCAGAGGCGTCTCTGCCATCTCCATCTCCAGCTACTGCAGATTTGCAGAACTGGCTGCCCCCCTGCACGGCCGGTGGACTAGCTGACAGGACTGAAGACAAGCATGCAGAGGACCCTGGAGAGCAGCTGGACAGAAGAATGTGAGCAGGGGTTTTAGGACCAGAAGTCAAGGTTGTTGACTGCACCACTGTTAGTTAAAATTTGAGAAAGCCTGTCCTTTTCCAGCCACCTTTTCAATTTTAGTTCTGCTGCTTCACACCAATATCTGTATGCTTTTAATATTTGATTATTATTATTATTATTATTATTATTATTATTATTATTATTATTATTATTATTATTATTATTATTATTATTATTATTAGGGGCGGCACGGATGGTGCAGTGGGTAGCACTGCCACTTCACAGCAAGGAGGTCCTGGGTTCGAATCCCAGTCAGTCGGGGCCTCTCTGTGTGGAGTTTGCATGTTCTCCCCGTGTTCGTGTGGGTTTCCTCTGGGTACTCAGGTTTCCTCCCACAGTCCAAAGACATGCAGGTTAGGCTGATTGGAGAGTCTAAATTGCCCATAGGTATGAGTGTATGAGTGAATGGTGTGTGTGCCCTGCGATGGACTGGCGACCTGTCCAGGGTGTATTCCTGCCTTTCGCCCAATGTATGCTGCGATAGGCTCCAGCCTCCCTGCGACCCTGTTCAGGATAAGCGGGTTAAGATAATGGATGGATGGATGGATATTATTATTATAGGCATTTCCTATAACTACTTGGTCCATACTGGAAAGACAACCATACAATTAAGCATAGATAGATATAGATAGATAACATAGATAGATAATAGATAATAGCATTCTGTAAGGAATAATATTTTCCAAGGTCGCAAAATACACTAAAGGATTCATATTTTGTGGGGTCACCAACCTGTAAGGTTCGCCTCAAGAAAAAAAACACATATCTGATTTGTTTTAAAACCTGTAACCTAAGGACTTGGGATTTATTTTAACGTGTTACTTAGTACTCAGAGGTTTATTTTAAGGACTTGGAACTCAATCTTAAACTTGTTACCTCGGTACACAGGGCTTTATTAACGGACTTAGAGTCATATATTTATGGGAAACCCAATCCTGAAACTTGTGACCTAGTATTCAGTGCTTTCTTAGACTTTCTTAGAATCTGTTGGCTCTGTCTCTGAGATTTAATTATACATACCATGCCGGGGACACCATAGCACTTTAGAACATACACACCATTTCTAGTGGGTTCTTATAACTAGGTTTTAAATGGTAAATGGTTGGCAGTTATATAGCGCCTTTGTCCAAAGTGCTGTACAAATGATGATAGAACCGCTAACCCTCCCAACTGCTCTTACCGCCTGAGTCAATGTCGCCCCATTAGCCAATGTCGCCCCATTGTTTTAGGTATGTGTGAGCCGTCAAAATAGTTGGAAAGGAAGACAGAGATGACATGAAATATGATGGTTAATTAATGAAGAGTAGTCATGGGTTAGGTCAGTGAGAGCAGATATGAGCATATTTAATACCTATAGCTAAAAAAAAATAACATGCTGGCTAAGGAAAATATACACAAACATGTTCACTAACACAGTATATAACCACTCCATGCTTGGTGAGGCCAATAACATCTGCCTCTCACTACTCCAGGAAGAGAGAAACTGCACTTCCCCCTTCTCTGTAGACACAGGAGTGTCTACAAATCAAATCCACTGACATTTATGATACCTTGTATGATGGCACATGATCTTATGATGTTAACTATCAATTCTTTCTATGGTAGCCCATGTGATCCAAACATTTATGTAGTAAGTCTGTAAGTATTTAAGCAGTGGTATTTAAACAGTGGTACCATTTCTGTTCTTTGGGCTCTTTCTCCAGCACATTGGATTTGGAATGGAACATAATGCATTTGCTGTCATTTTTTATTTGAGGGTATTTGCATCCATATTGGGTGATACGTGTTGGAATTACTTTTTATACATAGTCCCCATTTTAGGGGACCAAAAGTAATTGAACACTGTGCTCCCCAGCTATTTCAGTATCTAATCATATTATAATGTATGCACACACTGGTCAGAAGTGGGATAAAGTGATACCAGAAAGAAGCAGGATAGCACACTAACTTAGTAACTGACCCAATTGAAAAGCAAGGTCTTCTGAATTGTAAGCAGCAATTGCCCTTGAGACCTGCATGAATTAAGCCTTTTTCACTGCAATTATGTCAGTATTTTTGAATGAGTTCTTCCCCATACCCAATTTTCCGCTAGTTTTTGCATGTTTCTGGCAATAGGAAAAATAATTAGAGGAGTCTGTAGTTTCAGAAAACTGAACTGGAAGTTTCATTGAAAAGTAGCTTTTCATTCCTTGTAATTCCTACATCTGCAAAGAAATATGAATATGCCCGGCAATAAGCCACGGCAATATCACGGCAATAAGCCTACGGGCAACTTAAGGGCATACAAAATTAATATTCAGTGTCTTTTTCATATTTTGTCCTTTACCTTAATATTTTAATGCAGCTACATGTAAATTTTTGTTTTAGTGCTGTACCAAAGCCTATTAGAATTGAAATAAAACCATTAATATGCAGTTAAAGTGCAGACTGTCAGCTTGGTACTGAAATCCATATCAGGTGATACATGTAGGAATTACATCCCTTTCTAGACACCACATTTTAGGGGAGCCAGAATAATATTGACTGAAAGGAAGTCATCATATTTAGTATCAAGTAACCCTGCTGCAAAATCCAGCTATGCCAGCTTGACTAGCTTGATAATTGAGCAGGCCAAGCTGGTCATAAACTGATCTAACTGGGTATGAGCTGGTCAACCAGCATAGTCAAGCTGGTCATAAACTGATCTAACTGGGTATGAGCTGATCAACCAGCATAGCCAAGCTGGTCATAAAGCTGGTTTAGCTGGGTATAAGCTGGTCAACCAGCAAGAGCTGATAGTTTGTCTGAGGTGGTAGCTGGTAAACCACTGACTAGCTGTTTCAAAACATAGCTTGAGGTGGTCAAATCATGTTGAGCTGGGAGCTGGTCTGAATTGGCCTACCAGCTAGCAGCTGTTTCAGAACATAGCTCGAGCTGTTCTTTTAAGCATTTAATCCTTTTCATTTGATGACTGCCTGAAGTGACCCATAGACATCACCAGATGCTGGTTATGTTTCCTGGTGATGCTCTACCATGCCTTTACTCCAGCCAAGTGAAAAACTTGGCTACATGGCTAAAAACATTGGACGTCTCTGGTTATGAGGAGTGTTTATCTTTGGGTTTGGTGTCTTCAGTGCCTACAGCAGATGTTGCTAGGAAACAGCTGGAGATTGTATGCTCCTTTATGGCAGTGGCAGAATTTTGTCAAGAAACTGTTAGCTCAGATGTGTGGTAAACCAATTTTAGTTAGTTTAGTTTAATTACCTGGAAATATGAAATATAAAGTCTATGCAATGTTGGCTTCAAAAATAGAAAGGGTGGTTGATGCCACAACCTACTCAGAATTTCCAAAAATGTTAGAATCCTGTGTCATATTTTTGCATTAGGTTGTGATGTAAAAACTAGCCAATTTCAAAAACATAATCTCCAGAGGAAAGTCTTTGCCCATGTCATATAGATATGACTTTGCAAATGTAAGGCCTTCACTACATCGGTCTTACATCCAGAAACCTGTCTGCATCTCAAACACATTTGAATAAAGATGTGACATAAGTTAAAATACAGTGATTACAAAAAAAATGAATGCATAATGTTGACTAACAAAAAAAAAAACCCTGATAAATAATGTCTGGAACTGGAAAACATAAAAATGGAAAGATAAGCTATCAAAAATGCTTCCATCTATGAAATTCAATTAAGTGCTAGGAAGAAATGAAAGCGAAGTATAGGGAGATGGGAAAAGTTCATATGAGACAGCACAGTCCTAATGCTGTCAGGAAATAGTCCCCCTGAAAGTTACTACAGGCAAGAGATGGGCATAAAAGGTTTAAGACTAGAGGAACCAGGAGTTTAGTTTGTTGTGCCAGTAGATGAGCATTAACATTCTGCACTAAATACTAAACAGAAGAAGAAAGGGCAGAAAGGTTAGCACAGTGGTCTGCAGTGCTAAAAAAGCAGAAGGTGCTATTGGTTGAGAATGATGTTGAGCAGTGTTCATCTACTGCTCTCAATTCTCAAAAAATGGTGCCATGTTGAATGCACTTCTGTTATTTGCTGTGGCTAAAAGCGTCTGTCAATTCACAAAATTGTACATTGTACATATTGTCCAATTTTCCATGAGCTGCTCATAAAATAGAGCATGGATAAGCAGTAGTCTCATTTGTATTTGCACAGCTACAAATTATTATTCTGTCACTGGTGGGAGGTACAGCCATAGGCCTGGACATTGTTCCAATATTTGTTGGATATAGATGATATTTATTTTATTCTGATTAAAGGTTGAAATGTAAGTACTGTATATAGTGGGGTGCATTTAATAGCCCTGGTGTACCACACACAGTGGGAGCAGCAGGGAACAAATTATCACAGCAAAGAGGAGAAAACTAAAGAAGGTAAAGGCTGGCACAGAAACTAAGACTTTTGATCAGTGGCAAAGAGCCGATTACTATTTTGTGTCTTTTAGTTATTTATGCAATATGGCTTCATCCAGGATCATTGTGCATAAGGCATAGCCTTATGTTTGCCATGCACAGGGTTTTCTCCACTGACCTCTCTCATTAACAGTGCATTTCTGCCCGCTGCTGCTCACTGGATGTTTGCAAACTCTAGAGACTGTTGTGAATATCAGCAGTTTATGCGATACTCAATCCACCCTGTCTGGCACCAGCAATCATTCTATGGTCAAATTCACTTAAATCTATTTTTTTTCCCCATTTGCACATTTGGTTTGAAAAGCAGCTGAACCTCTTGACCACATCTGCATGCTTTTATGCATTTAGTTGCTGCCACATGATTGACTGTTTTAATATTTTCATACCCAATACCCTACCCAATAAACTGATCACTGATCACATTTTGTCATTTTCTTATTTTTTTCAGTGAAAAGGTCTGACTTCATTTGGCTCAAATCAGTGGTGTCAGGACCACATGTTTCGTGTGCTGCGCCCTGGTCCTGCTTCTGATCTTAATTACTTCATTAGCCCAGACATTTAATCAGCTTGACATTTAAAAAAAAGAAAGGTAATCTGAAAGCCATCAAAGCCATAATTATTATTTGGAGCATATTCCCAAGTAATATTCTGAGGGATACATAGGTGTAATTAACTAAATTGATCAATTAAACCAGGGAAACTAGTCTGATTGAATGCCAGCACATATGTTATATATGCCCCCCAGGACTCAGCATTAATGCTTTCCTGGAAGGCTTCCTCTATTTGAAGGACATACAAACTAAAAATAACGTCTTTTGTGGATGCTGCACAATGAGAAAGTGGTGCACTCATCTGTATGATCCAAGCACACCCTCAGTGTTGCATATTTTCTGAAAAATCAGGATATGCTAAACTTAAACCTTGCATGTCCATGCGGTGACTCTATAAGCTTGTATGGATTTGGCAGGCAGTGCTGGAAGGTCACTTGGCACAGAGGTCCTCTACTTTCCAAGGATGAAACATTGCAGGCACTCATGCTCTCACTCTTCCCCTGACCGGTCTGCCTTTTAAAACTTTACCGGTTGTAATGCTGTGACCTCCCAGGGTTAACTAACAAAAGATGTGTTTATCAAGGCGAACTGCAAGATTTGCTTCCATTGTGTCTGTTGCTTTAGTCTGTCTCACTCTCTTGCTCTCTCTCTCTCTTTCTCTCACACTCCCTCTTACACACACACACACACTCTCTCTCTCTCTCTCTCTCTCCCTCTCTCTCTCTCTCTCTCTCTGTTTGATTTAACAAATCACTGCAGAGCAAAGTGCAGAGAGAAGTTGTTGATGTGTGAAAGTTCCACAGCTCCCCCTGCAGGCTGTCAGCGCAAAATGGCCTGAATACCTGACATGTCAAGAATGGTATTTAAGGCAGTATGAATCAACTATAGCCAGTGGCCTTTTCCATGTTCTTTAGCTGACAGTGGCTATTATGTGCTACTTAATTGTGTCTTTCTGCTTTTTCCTTCATCTGCCAGATAGCATGAAAGGATGCTGTCGCACGCAGCTTAGGCCAAATAATGAGGACCAGCATGAGGGATTGTTGGTATACTTCATTTTACCTTTATTGTGGAAGTTTGGGCTCTAACCCACCAGAATACAGAACTACAGGCACTGCACACTGCCCTGGGAGCACCCTTACCAGGCCCGGTTTCTGTGAGCATCACTCCGAAAGCATTTCTGCACTGCAGGTTCATCTGTCCTGGTTTTTGAATTAACACCAAGGGAGCTGAGAAACCCCCGCAGTCACGGGGTGTAAATATTAAGACTCACTCTTATAAATATTCATAAACAAACGTGAAGACAGATTGTGAAGGTTGCTGAAGCACGAGCTGGGGGCTTCCCTAATGACGGCAGGCAGTGATGTATAACGCGCCGGCGTTGGTGTTTTCCCGACTGCCGCGGTCTCTGCACGGAGGGGGTTCAACACGCGGTGTGCTTGTGCCTCAGCCTGCCATGAAGAAGAGATGGTGTACGGGAAGCCCGAAGAATCAAAGGAGAAGGCGTGACTTTGCTACTGAGTGCATTGTGGGTCCCTCCGGTAAAGACTATACTGCCTTTGGTGCTTTTTCTTTCATCTCAGCTAGGAGCTCTTATGAACATCACACCAGCAAGGAGGATGGGCTCTGTTTATATCGCCTGCACCTTCTGAAAATGCTCTCATTATGCATGCTTCTTTCTGCTCTTTAGCTCTTTTAAAAGCTCCTTTTTGCCTGCTGGAAGGTGAGCCAGTGGATAAGCCCCCACACCGCACAGATCTGCTTTACATGCACATTGCAAAGATGGGCTTACTGTAAGAAGTACCACAAATACAAGGCTGGAATCAACAAATCAGATGGCGTGCGCAAGTGAAAACAAAGATACACGTGGAAGGGCAAGAGCGTGTCTCGCCCTGCCCATGGCAGCTGAATGAACTCATGCTAATCCCCTCACAGCGGGGGGTGATGGCATTTTCCGTACTGAGATCCTATCTCTATCTGTAAGCGTCCCCCCATCTGAATAAGGTCGGGGAAAAAACCAGGACGGACTCTCTGTTCTCTTTTAAATGAAAAGCACTGTGCATGGTAAATTTGAGAGCGATGCGTCCTTCCTGCAACCTTGAGGACATCTCCTGCCGGCGAATTCAAATCAAACAGGCAGCCGAGGTTGTCGACGCGTTTGTATTCCGGACTCTTCTCACGAAAAGAGCCCCAATGTCACATTCGTCTGCGATTTCCGGCTGATTGCATCCGACAAATAAAAGATGAGCTGAATGCTTTTCAAGTGCTGTATAGCGTTCGAGAATGCAAACACGAACTAGTCTTATCCCGCTAGACCAGGCAGAAAATACATTTTTGGACATAATACCAGTGTCCTGGATAACCAAGGACGTTACAGTGGGTGGAAAATATCATCATAAATACTACTTAATTTTTCTTGAATGTCCCTCATAATGTAGGTTTCAGCATAGTAGAACGTATGAGATTAAGACCAGATACTCATGTCCCCTACACAGTACAAAAATGATTTGGCAGGTCTTTTAGTGTCTTCCTATGTGATTTAGTTAATGCCTGTACCTCAAACAATACACAGTTAAGACCCTGGTTTCTGTGAATTTATAATGCCTCATAAAAGATTTTAAAAATACATGTGTATGCAATATACTTAGATTTGCAAGTGATAATGAGCTGATAATGGAAATTTTAATCAAATGGTCAAAGATCAAGAGGCACAAACACCTCAGATGGCCTTTATATAAGGTTGTCCTCCAAAGAAATGTATCATTGTGAGTAAAAAATAAAAAAGTGACAACCTTCTGGTCGAGATTGATAAAACCCAGAAGGCCGCAGCCAAATAGTTTTCCTTATCAGCAATGCCAGTCTAGGGTGCATGCTTGCACAGTGACACTCTGAAGAATAGGCCTGTCTCAAAAATGATCCCAGCACTTAATTCTGTTTCTGACATACAAGTATCTCAGAAATTTCATTAAACGATGAAGGGTAGCTCCTGTTCAACACAACATTCCTGAAACCTAAGCTAATTCCAGACAAAATGTCGTCACACCTCAGCAGGTCCGTGGGTTGGGTTTCTTAAATTCTATCTTGAAAATGTCTAAACCAGTTTTTTTTACAGTACGTTCTTCATCTAACCATGGCCACTATCACATCTGTTGTATCTAAATGTGCACAACAAATTTTTAAAAGAATGGCTTACTTTAGTTTGTTTATCAGGAAACTATGTATCATTTAGATAATAATTTAATAAAATAATTTGTTATTTACCATGAGCACACACTGATGGTCTTAAGAGATGGGTATGATTAAATCTGTGAGTGAGTGCTGCATCTCTTTGTGCTCTTGTGATATATCTTGCTTTGTAGCATCTGAAAAAATACATGGTAGATGGGCATTTTTACCTGTTAAGAATTTCCTTAAAAAAAAGTGTAGTGATTTGGGTTTAAAATTACCAAGGAGTGTGTATTTGGAAATATTTACACAGACACTTTTGACTTCCATAGACAACCAGCAATTTTCAACTCACAGTCCTGAATATTAGTCTTGAAAAATAAATCCTAAAATATTAAGTTCAATTTAGGTAAAGCTATGGAGTTTATTCTTCAGTGGCTTATTGGTTTGAATATTGCTTTAGACAATCATTTTAACTCCGAGAGTAATATTATTTCATTAAATAATCTTATTCATTATGACTTTCCATTATTTTTCACCAACAACTTCATTTGTACAACGTTTCTATTTCGCTGTTCCACATTGACATTGCCTCTAAAATGCAATCTCTACAGCCATGTCATGGCACATTTAGAGAATCGTTTGCCACAAATCCATATAGCGTGACTGTGTAATGTACTAAAAAACTAGTCCTTAGTGGAAATGACACTGTGGAAATGAGAGGACAGTGGGACAGACTCACAGGGACAGCGACTGTCACACCATTCTTTACCTGTCTCCAACGCACACATACAGTCACTCACATAGCTTCCCCCTCACATATGTGCACACGATTAGGTTTGTAATGTTACAGAAGCATAAAAGATGAGAAGCAGACACAACATAGCCCGCATGGCGGAGACAGAGGCCATTCATCACATAACCCAGATGTAAACAGTTCTGAATACACTTTCCCACCCTTTGGAAGACAACGGAATGAGAACAGTTTTTCATTACATTACATTAAAGGCATTTTGCAGACACTCTCATCCAGAGCGACGTACAATGAAGTGCAAATCAAACCCAGGAATAAGTACGTTCAGGACCCTAATGGAAGGTACAGTTCCTCTTGGGTAAGTACAATTTTGGCTCATCAGAGGCTGTTCAGTTGACAATGCAAACCCTTTGAGGCAGCTGTGCATGTAAGCTATGCTAGATTGTATCACTGTCACTCTTTGACTACTTGTATACTTTTAAAAGCTCCATCAACTCTTCATCAAGATCAGAACTGTCAGAATTGCTTACAGAGCAATTCTTAGTGTTTTTTAAGAATATAGCCAAAATCTGTGAAAATTCTTGTGGTGAAGTTATGAATGTGTGCATGAATGTGTGAGTGTGGGAAATGTGTGGGCCCTGTGATGGGTTGGTGACTTATGGTGAGTTCCTGCCTCTCACCAAATGCCTGCTGGGATAGGCTGCAGCCCCCGTGCAACCCTGACCAGGAGTATGCGGTTTAGAAAATGGAAATGGAAAGCGGAGTTATGGCATCGTTAAGCGAGTTTGAACAAAGGGTTGTCATTGTAAAAGGCAGTGCGTGAAGCTTGAAGCTACATGGCTTGCATGGGATTTTTGTTTGTGTTTTGTTTTTGAGTGCTGAGTTGAAGTGACAGTATGATTTGCTAAATGGAATACCCATTTTGTTTGAATGTTAAAGGTGACATCGGGGGACAACATTAGGAGACAAGAGTGACTTTTACCCTTATATACAGTAGTTACAGGGTAGACTTTCAAGCCTTGTACCCACCAGCTCTCAAAACCTCACCACCAGATGTTTCCGTGCCCTTACTAATGCAGTGTAATTTTATCATCAACATGTTTGCAAAAAAGCTTAGAGTGTAGAGTTAGACAGCGAATAAGCAGGCTGAAGGAAACAAGTCTGTAACTTGTTGATATTCAGAGCACAATCAGGCAAGGTAAGTGTCTTATTAAACACGCAATGTGCCATATGGACCACTTCCTGTTAAACATATGTCGTTATTGACATTGATGAGCAACTTTGCCCATTCTTTCGTTCCTACTGCTGTTAAAACAGCAATTAAATTATGGAGCAACTTGCATTTCACAAGCATTCAAACACAACACACTCTTTGTGTCTAATTGGATCTAACTGCAGTTTTATGTCATGGGGTGAACACAGTTGTAATTGTAATATCAGTAGCCTGCTGTTCCTACATTTGCTGTAAGGCAGGCCTGGAACATTATTCTTGGAGGAGGAACACAAGCTAATTTACACAGAGACAGATTGCGAGCAAATGATGCTTCCGTAAACAGAAAGACAAATACAGACTAAGTTCCTCAGCTCGATATCTGCAGAGTGAGGAGATTTGTGCCAGTAGACTGGTACACCTGCTTGTTAATGCAAATATTTAATCGGCCAATCATTTGGCATCAACTAAATTAATAAAACCAAGCAGATGTGGTCAGGACGTTCAGCTGTTTTTTAGACCAAATGTCAGAATGGGGAAGTAATAAGCTGTCTTTTAAACTTTACATTGAACAGCTCACTAAAAATCTTAAACTTAAGATGGGTTTTTATTTTAGAATCAGGTTTTTCATTTAAAGCTAGAAAAAAACTTGTGGCAGCTACATTTGCTGGATTGTGGTGATACTTTGTATGTGAATTCACCAGTGTCTTACCTGCATACACTGGATGCACTTTACCATGCTGCTTTAAGATTTGTCACCATCACAAGATCCCCCACTCACCGCTGTACACTGTATCAGTTAGCAGGATGGACATTTTCGACTGTAAGGTGACAGACTCATTGGTGCATGTTTGTGTATAAAGCCATTTTAGGGCAACTGCCAACTGACCTACTGATTGTAATATCAACTTTAGTTGTTGTGTGTGGTCAGCATGGCACCTTTAGTTTAATGTTGTATTATAAAATGGAAAAACAACAACCTGGCCTTGAATACAAACATTACAATGGATGCTAACATGAGTTTTGTAATTCAATTATGATTCGCCTGTGGATAGGTTGAAGCAATGCGATACATTGAACATCTGTATTCATACATTTTCATCACCTGTCATTCATTATGGTTCGCTGTGCCATGGTCACCCCACACTAGCTCTGTGTCCCATCTTGGCCACGCCAGTGAAAATGTACTGGATACGACACTGCCCACTGCATATTACTTGGTATCATGTGAGCAATGTATGCTGTTCTTATACAACTATGTGTAGTTATATCGGTTATGTAGTTATATGGCATGTCTTAGAACGTATATAGGCACTAATCCCTTTTCTGTGTTTGCATGTATCGAAATATTTAAGACAAGTAACAAATAATTAGTACCGTATGTACTCCGCTTGGTGTTGGGCCTTAGCACCACCCGTCCAGGCTGTTATTTCAGGCTGGTTCATCGGGTATTATCCCGCTTATACCACGGCTACCTTGCCAAAGGTATGAACAATTTATTTTTAATTTAGAATCAAATGTATTTGTTGAAACACATTGGTAACGGGCTAAATAGTCCCTGTTGGTGAGAAGAATTGCTTTGTCAGCCTACCGCAACTAAAAGCTAAATTAATCATCGCCGAAAAAAGTTCACCATCTGCGAAAGGAAATATTAGGGTTAGTGTAGCCTATTAAATAATCTTAGCTCGCAAAATTATTTTATTTAATGGAAAGCAATTTATAGAATTCAGTGCCATGCAACTGAAGGAGTCTGGTTGGCCCTGAAGCATAGAAATACCTCAATATTGTGTTCAGTTTTACAGCGCTGTAGCTGTCACAATCAGCTGGTCTCGTTCTAGCAGCCAGTCCCACCAAACAGCAATGGCCCATGTAGTATTTTTTTGTATTCTTGCGTGTATGTCATTTAGTCGACCTGTTCCTCGTTCAGTTGTTCGTGCCTATTTCTCCATTATTTTCCTTTTTTCGGACGGTCTGGCCATTCTGCTGCGATCCATACATCACAATCGCCATAATTTCCAAAATATTAAATTTACGCTATATGGAGTTTAAAGAGACTATCAATGTACTTAATATATTTTAGCCTCTCGGGGTTTTCCGTGTCCGTGTTGAGTGAATACAACCAGTCTTGCAATGTTACAGATTTGTGTCAGATTGAGTTTATTTACGATTGCACATGTGCATGATATTGAATAATGCTTGTTCGTCAGTATATAAAATGAATTAAGCATAATACAATTACAAGCCTGAACCCTGTGATCTCTCAGTTCCGAATACCTTTGCGTGTGTGACTGAAACATGAAACAGCAAAACAGCGTGGCTGTATTTCACAGGAGGCATGACTCATGACCCAGTTCTTCAAAAAGAACACATGCATCACAGCCTCCAAGGAGCATGCATCGCATAGGCTCCATACAGAGGGATAAGTTGACATTCTGTCAGAGAAGAATGACACGGGATACGGAAGTGGCCGTCTGGTCGACCAGGAGATTAGAATGTACAGATACACCGAGTCTTGGGAGATCATGCCTCCCCGATCTTGGTAGATCTCCGGAACGGAAAGGTATCCAGTAGCATAGTGAATTAGAGGACACGTCAATTAATGTTTAGTTCGCCCTGCCGCAGAGGAAGCAGTGCGATTCCGAGCGGCACCACAAACGAGCAGAGAGCTAACAGTCTAGACTTGCAACGGTGTATAATGATCCCTTAGGAGACGCAGAACAAAGACAAAGATGCCCACGCGGGGTGCAGGCAAGACAGACACAATCGGCGCTCATCAAAAGCAAAGCATTGATCGGAGGGGTGTGATCTCGGACAACAAGCTCTTTTTATATCAACAGTCGTCTTGATCCAATGCGTCACCCCGGGCATGTCATGTCAGATGTGTTTGGCCGCTCTGAACACTTCTCGGTCCAAGCCACTGCTGGTACTATGAAAGTCAAATCTATGATTAATGGCATGGTCTGAAGTGTGCTTTGATCTGCCTTCGATTTGAACTCAAATATTTTTTTGCATCACATGTGATTCCGATGTTATTTCAAATAAAAAATATTTAGTTTTTCATCAAATACCGTGCTGCGCCTTTTCCCAATATTTTCCCAGGCTACAGGACCGACTGTATGACCAAAAGTTGCAGAGTTGTATTATAAATCAGTCGAACTAAAAACAGCCTCTTGGCAAAAAAAAAGAGGTAAAAACTGCAGGTAGAGTCCAGAGGCAGGGATATCACGTCACCATGGCAACAGCGAGGCAGCAGCAGCCAATTAACACTGCGTTTGAATACAGTGTAGGAGCAACAGGCCTTAATATAGGCCTTGGGCTGTGCACTGCAAGCAGAGATCCATCTGTGCTGCTATGCTGTCCTGTGCCAACACTTGAGTAGTCTCCACTGCTACGTTTTATAAGAGTTCAAAGGTGGAATCTGTCAAAAGTAGCATGTCACAACCTGCTTAAGAAGCAGGGCAGTTGTGAGGATTCATGGGATGGCCTCAACTCTCGCAAAAGCCCATTTATTGGAAGGACAGCTGGGGCCACTTCAGATGAAACAATTCACTTCAGCCTTCACTTTGAGAGACAAATGTACGCAATTGTAGTATTTTTGCAATACTAAATGCTGTTGATCACTGACATTTAAATTATTTGCGGAATAATAATAATAATAATAATAATAATAATAATAATAATAATAATAATGCCTGATTTTTTAGTCCAAGCGGAATCAGTTATTCTCACTATAACACTGAACATCTCAACGTGTATGGTCAAAAATAAAAAGTTGTCTCTCTTCAGAGCATACATTCCTTTTGTAAAGTGAGAATAGGATATGCCAGTATGTTGTGTTGATACGATATGCCAGGAAGGTCTTTGCTGTAAAGTGTAGTGTTATTGACAGTTGTTTGTGTTGTGTTGTGACAGGACTTTTGTCACTTGTCACTGTGACAGGTCTGTGTTAACAGGACTTTGTTGTGACATGCTCTTGTACATTGATGGAGCTCTGCTCTGTGTTGTGACATATGGCTTTAATGTGATAAGCTCCCATCTCTGTGTAGCTTAGTGGCATCAATACTCTGTTTAGGATCTTATTTACATAGTAATTAAGGTATGTATTTCTTTTCATATTATTCTACATATCTGTTCTCTTTGGAAGGTGATTAGGTAGATCCATACATCAACTTGTTAATGCAAATATATAATCAGCCTATCATGTAGCAGTAACTCAGTCCATAAAATAATATCAGACACGGACAGTTGTTCAGTTGTTGTTCAGACCAAACACCAGAACGGGGAAGAAATGTGATCTTAGTAACTTTGACTGTGGCTGTATCTCAGAAACTGCTGATCCCCTGGGATTTTCACATACAACAGTCTATAGAGTTTACAGAGAATGGTGCAAGAAAAAACATCCAGTCAGTGGCAGTTCTATGGGTGGCAACCCCTTGTTAATAAGAGAGGTCAGAGGAGAATGGCCAGACTGGTCAAAGCTGACAGGAAGGTGACAATAACTCAAATAACCATGCACTGCAACAGTGGCGTGCAGAAGATCTGAACCTCGAAGTGGGCTCCAGCAGCAGAAGACCAATAAGTCTACAAAATAAGTCTAATACATACCTAAAAGTGGTCACTGAGTGTATGCATTTGACTTTTTGCCTAGAAATATAGAGTAAGCCAGAATTTTCTGCAAAGAAATCTTCTGCTAATGGGCACTTTATGTTTTCAGGGTCCTGTAACAGTGTAAGAGTAGTGGTGCCCCACTGTGTAATGATTTGTTCAACTACTATCATGTGTGTGCTAAATTAAGTCAATCAAAGAGATCCATCTATTGTGGATATTGCAGGCAATTATAGCTTAGTGGTTTACATTTTTTAATTAATATTAGTATTAATATTAAAAAGTGGTGTCTTTTTCGAGACTTCTTAGGGGTGTTTTCCCATTTCCTTTCAAATAAATTATGACATTTGGATGTTTATTTCATAATCATCACTGTCTGGAGGCATTTTTGTGTGTTTTTAAGGGTCAGAAAGTTTATATGGTGGTATAAAAATACAAGAATCCGCCCGTGCTCAAGCCCCACCCCCCAGGGGTCTGAGTCTGAGTACCACTCTGTTAAAAGTAGTTTTATATGACAATACACATTTTTTATGTTTTCATTTATTTGCATGTTTGTGTACTTTGGCTCATATGGTTGAATCTTGTTTTTGTACCAACTCCTTTCAGAGTGAAAAAACACAGTTCTATCCTTCCTGCAGTGGTCCTCCCAGTAGTATTACATTCACACTTAATTCACAACATGGTGCCATTTTCTGGAATTCAGGATGTCAAAGTGAGAATTTCTTGGTGGCAGTGAACACAAAATGCCCAAAGGAAAACTAGAGTTGTTCAGTAAATTCTTAAAACTTTGCTATCACTTGATGGTGTCAAAGGTGGAATTAATGTTTGTTGAGTGTGGATGTGTGTTTTTTGCCTTAAATGAGGAAAAGGTATTTTTAAAAACTTACCATTATGAAGTGAATTTTATTCTTGAAAAAGAATTACGCCTAAACAAATCTCAGATGTCTAAAACGAAATATAAAGAATACACTTCTAAATTTTACTATATTTAGCAAATACAGTTCAAACATTTAATTAATGTAGCCTTGAGATATCAACTTTAATATAGTTTTAACAAGCCGTTGAAGAAAGATATTCTATGGACCACAGAGCTAAAAGACACAAAAACCATGCAGCATAACAATATGAAGTTGTATTATAAGGAAACAGTGTCACCCTGTGGCAATGTGATTCATAACAAAATGGGCTATCATGGAATGGGGAGGGATTCCTTTACCCATTTTGTATATGAGGCTGCCTTTTAGCCTGAAGCTTGAATTGAATAAATTTAGTTTTCCAATGGCCACAAACCCAAATTTTCAAAGGAAATATTAAAGTTTGAGAGATTAACCTTAAACTGACCTTGCTCATGGAAATGAGCAAGGAATGTGTGTCTGATCATGCACATTTTTGGCCTTTAGCAGATATGTGTATCCAGATGAGCTTATATTTTACATACAATCCATTTATACATCTTGATATTTACAGAAGCAATTCAGGATGAGAATATTGCTCAAGGGTACAAGGGCACCGCCCTACCTAGAAACCAAACATACAACCTAAGTTACAAGTCCATCTACCAAAACTTTATGCTACAACTGCTGCTGCTCTGTGGCTCTTCATAATGTGTGACCTAGCATGGTGAACACAAGCATCGGGATTAAAATGCCTACGCACAGATTTTTGCTTCTGAATAGTGACCAACGTCTGCATAATCTTAAAATCAACATCCAATAAACGAAATCCAAATATATTGCAGTTCAAATCTAGATCACTTCAAAATTCTAAAGGGTATTCAGAATGTTGTCTTTTCTTGATCACGTCATGAAGAAGAAATACAGACAGTAAATTCAAACAGAAGTAACAAGTGCATCAGTTGTGTTTTTGGTTGGTGTTAACTGCAGTCTGCAATGTTCGCTAGCAAATTTATCAAGGATGGCTACATCATGAAAAAAGTGGATCAACAAAGTGAAAATATAGTATTTCCAATGTTGACTTTACAATGATGGTTATTTGTGGGTTTACATACACTGGGGATTCATCTTGCTGAGGTGTAAGCCAATTCAACATCAGCGGGGTCACAGAGAAGGGGGAAGGATAAACAGTGTTGTGGTTTGAGGGTGTTTGTTGCTGCAATTCCTCTCTTGACCGTGATAAGTCCAAAATGACCTATTGTACCTTTAATTGGAGGGAAAAAATTGATGTGCCCTTTTATTCATTCACAAATTCAGAATGCCAGTCAGGTTGTGTCAGTCTTATAACTGGTCCACCTGCTGTTCATTAGACCATCCATACATATAAAGTAGGTTTGTGTCAAAGAAGTTTCTGTCAACTTAGACATGTCTGTGACTGCAAGTCATATTCCAGGGTAGCATGTTCATTTTTTCATATAAACACACAGATTACCTTTGAGTAAGTTAAGAGAACACTGTTTAAACCATTACATGCAATTTGACATTTTGTTTCTGAAACAAAAGAGAAAATCCCCTTCACAAAGACAGTTATAAATAAATGAGTCCAGAAAGATATAAAAAAGATTTTAATAGGAATGTAGTACTTCTTCAATGTGGATTAGTCAAAAGTTAAGATTTCTTTTCAACATGAAGTGATATATATATATATATATATATATATATATATATATATATATATATATATATATATATATCCATCCATCCATCCATTATCTGAACCTGCTTATCCTGAACAGGGTTGCAGGGGGGCTGGAGCCTATCCCAGCATACATTGGGCGAAAGGCAGGAATACACCCTGGACAGGTCGCCAGTCCATCGCAGGGCACACACACCATTCACTCACACACTCATACCTACGGGCAATTTAGACTCTCCAGTCAGCCTAAACTGCATGTCTTTGGACTGTGGGAGGAAACCGGAGTACCCGGAGGAAACCCACGCAGACACGGGGAGAACATGCAAACTCCGCACAGAGAGGCCCCGGCCGACGGGGATTCGAACCCGGGACCTCCTCGCTGTGAGGCGCCAGTGCTACCCACTGCACCATATATATATATATATAAACAATTGCACCTGTAGTGCAACATATGTCTTAGAGACCAATTTCTTTACATTTCTAGTTAGAAATTTTAATAGAAAACAAGCACATACCTTCCACCACATGAATACTGTACACATGAGTTATCATTATTTACAATGCATGAAGAGTTAGCATTAGAGTTAGTTTCATAAAATAAATATCCCATAATGTGCCATGGTACAAGAGCATATTTGGTCCTGTCAGTAAGAAACTAAAAATATCTGGACTCACAATAACACAAGGAAACACAATAATTCATGTAAACCACTTGTAAAAACAACCAAGTCCAACCAATCCTATTCAAAAATGCAAGTGCAAAACAACAAGTATTGTAAGTTGTAAGGTTAATCATTTTTGGCAATAAATCTCATAAATCCGTTATACTAGTTCCGAATACAGCATTTACACCAGAAAATGTGGTCTAAATGAACCATGTGAAATACATACAGGCACAGATGGTCAGTTAATATTCAGCAAAGTCACGCCTTGCAGTTTACATGTTGATCGCAAGAATTAAATGATAGTAGTTTAAAAGCATACAGTGGGGTCCAAAGGTCTGAGGCCACATTGAATATTTGGGGGGGGGGGGTGGGGGGGGGGGAGTTTTAGGATTTTGAAGAGATTTTAACAAATGAAAGTTACTTCAAAGCTTTGCAGGAACTACTTGAAGACCAAAAAAGAGCAAGGAGTGCTGGATAATCCACAGTCACCTGACCTCAACCCCGCTGAGCATTTATGGGGGCACTTGAAGATTGACAAAAGCCAAGCATTCAGTAACATCAAAAATTGCTCTTTGGAACATTGTCAAATAATGCTGGGATAACATGAAACATCAGGTTTTGGAGTCCATGCCAGCTCGAGTGCATGTTGCCATTAAAGCAAAAGGTGGACATACCAAACACTAATAAATTCCAAAATGAATGTAATTGTTATGGCGATAATATAATTAGTGATGAAAATGTTTGTACTAAATGAGAAAAGAATGCAAAATATAAGCAATAGAAGTGGTCTCAGAATTTTCAACCCCACTGTATATCATCTACATACACAACATCTGCAGCTGTACAAAAAAAGATGGGCAACCCAGTAAAATCTGCATTGTAAAAACTTGGAATTTCTGCAAAATCCCTAGTTATAGATCACCCCTATCATTGGTTTGATTGCAGTTACACCATCCGGAGAAGATTGCTGATGACTGAAATTAGACAGAAGAAATTAAGATATCAAACACAGTCATGTAAAACAATTTAACATACACAGAAAACAGAGATTGTAACAAACAATTCCTTCAGATTGTTACACAAGTCTCAATATGTTCAACATGTTGATCAGTATGATCAATATACAGTGGGATCCAGAATTATTGGCACCCTTGATACGTATGCGCAAAAAGTGCTCTAAACTAAAACATAATAGTTATTGACATAAGCTTTATTTTCTAACATGCGTGAAGTAGTGCGCTTTATTAATGATTCAATGGAATCAACCAAAGTCTTACATTTCCACAATTATTGGCATTTCAACAATTAACACCCCTGGCAAAGATGTTGTTTGCTGTTGTTTTTACTTAACCATTAATGTGTGGATTCTGATGTATGCTTGGTGTCATTGTCCTGCTGGACAATCTACCTACGACCAAGATTTCCGGGTACTTTGTTGAATTCATTGTGCCACTGATCTTAAATAGTGCCCCTGGACCACTGGCAGCAAAAAATCTCCAAAACATCAATGACCCACCACCATATTTGACAGTAGATATGGGGTGCTTCTTCTTATATGCATTCCATTTTGCCACCAAACATGTTGATGGTGTATATGATCAAAACATTCCATTTTGGTCTCATCTGACCATAGCACTCATACAATAAGTCTTAATTCCAATGAAGTTTGGCAAGTTTGGCCAGATGTTTTCACTTTCAATTTCACTTTGTTTGATTTTATTTCCAATAACTGTTAGGAGTGCCAACAATTTTCATGTTGTTTATTATTATTTTTCTCCATTTTTATTAAGGGTGCCAATAAATCTAGAGCCCATTGGCTGGTTAATTACACAACACTGAAAACAAAAAAAAGCATGCCTTTATTTGAAGCAACCAAAGAACTTCACAGCCTACCTCCTGCTGCTCCTCCTCCTCTTCCTCCTCCTCCTCCTCCTGCTGGGTGGTGTCCTCGACCTCCATATCCATCTCCACCCCCAAATCCACCTTGACCCCCGAATCCACCTTGTCCCCCATTTCCACCTCGACCGCCAAATCCACGTCGACCCCCAAATCCACCTATGTTCAATCCACCTCCTCTTCCCTGATTACCTGGGGAGACAATTATAAAAACAAAAAATCAGAAATGACAGTACAGGCACAACTGTTAACTCTGGAGTGCATATTGTTAATACCTTGATTTTCCACTTTGTGCATGACAGTAGCTTATGCATTACACTGTTCACCAACTTCACATATGTTATGTGCCCAATATTCATATAAAAGGCTTACCTCCTTGTCCCAAGCAGCGCTGCCTCTTCCTGTAGACAAAGTAACTGACTACGGCTCCAAGGAGTGTCCCACCCACACCCAAAATGGTTTTCATGCTAATGGACCCAGCATCTACAAATTGGAATGAAAACAGGTCACGCTAGCCTTTATCTTTAAACGGATAGGTTGCAGTAAATGTGCTGTATCAAATGCAAAACATTGAACAACATTGAAACAACAGTCCTCCACAAGATGGCAGTGTACAACTGTTTTATTTATCAGGACAATCTTGAAGAGGAAGAGGAAAACATTTTTTTGAAATATGTAACATTTTATAAACTGAGCCGCCAAAATTTAATCTGGAAATTCTGTAAATATAGCGCCTTTCTTACTTATTTCCACAATATGTATTTTTCCAACAGAAAATTAATTGAGATCCTTGAAAAATGTCTGTGGATTCAATCAAAATGTGTCCGTAACTTCACAAACACAGTTTGGTAAGTTTGGTCTCACCAAACAACTCACCAAAATCATATGTACCAGTATTAAAAATCACTTTTTCAAATATTGATTGAATCCAGTCCAAGGTCTAGACTGCCACATGAAAGCGACGCACATGTACAGTACATTTTATTCTTATTGATCCTTACAAAGCTTTTCAGCCAATATTCTGCTCAGTAATGCAGATAACAACAAATGCCATCTTAACTTGAATTTAATATTGCCTTACACTTCTCATTTACAGTACAAACTATATCCAACACATTAAATGTATTATTCAGCAATTGGATTTTTGACAGTAAGCCACATGTACTCTACATTTTTGTTAAAAAAACAAGATCCTTCAATTAAAATCAAGACAAAGGATGGTGACACAACTCAAATAAGCCTTTCTTTAAAACAAAGACAAATAGTGGCAAAGTAGCATGTACTTTCTTTGTTAAATACAATGGAATTGAACAGCACAGATTTAATCAATTTGGCATTTAATAATGGACAAAAAGAATTGGGAAGTGAGGAAATAAAATAAAACATTTAAAAACAAGAAACCTGAATGCATTTTTAAAATGACTTTTCTTGGTACTTCTAATCTTATTTCACATGAAGTGTTACAGCACATGAAGAGCATTTATATCACAACCTCCCAAATCCTCAAAACCTGCTATCAAAGCTGTATCGAAATATTTAAAATATCCTTCCTTGCACACAAAAACTGTCTAAAACAGAAATTGAACTAACCTTTTAACTAATAAAAATAAATGCACATTATCTATCATTTGTGTAACTACAAACATGTCCTTAACATGTCACCATTTACTAGTTTTTATTACAAAATTATTTATCTCAAATTTGAATACCCTTTCTGGTTTTAATAATTTACCCATTACACACCACCTATAGAATAATATTTCCTTGCAGAACAACATCACATTTTAGGTTTTAGTCTCAAAACAAAAAAAAAAGTTCTGATTCAAGTCATGTGAACTGCATACAGAATACACAGACATCTTAAGTAGCATTTCCACAAATCCACCAGAATTAAATAGGTCTGTTCAGATTCATATTGTGCTTTACATTATGCCAGCAGAATACAATCAAACTTAGAAACAAATATTAAATTTATAGTGCAAGAAACCATTCTCAAGGAGGCAATAGCAACCTGTCACAAAAGAAGACCACACTATGTATTTTGTGACTAGCAGGTAAGGTAATGTTTCATTAGCAGTTCATTTGTGGACAGGAGTAGGGAAAAATCTATTGGAAACTAACTGTATGGTTCTGAAATCAAACTTCTCAGAGTACCAACACATTTACACTTTTCAGAACACACTACAAGCACAGATTACATATTCGAAAACTTTCTGAGTTTTTAAGCATTTCTAATAAGAGCCAGACAGCCCACCCTCTCTTCCAGAAAAAAGAAATGAAAAATGTTGTTCTTCAAGAATCGCAGATGATTAAACCATCGTGCAGCACTTTCAGTTCAGAGTCACATCGATGAGCTCCATTAATTTCTCTAACAGTGGTAGTACTACCCCTTTTAGGTTGGATATCCAAATATGGACGCTCTCTGGCATGTTAGCACTTAGTTGCTTCAGGATCAGGGCCCAGGGCAGCTCTAAATCTGCAATGAAAGACAATTGCAGTGTTTTAGAAGGGGAAAATGTATGGCTAAAACCTGAAGCAGCTGCCTGGCCCAAACATGCCCTCTACCTTCCTGCAAAATATATTCTCCACTGATCGATGCATATTCTGCTCGCTGCCTTGTCCCAAATCTTAAACTGTAATATATTTGCATTTCAGGCATTTAGCAGAATTTGAGCAACGTGCACCATGATGCTCGATCCGGCCTGGGTTGGAGTGGTCTTTGCCATGCCCACTAACGGAATAACATGCACTCAGGTTGTGTTAACGAATCAGCCCAGGCACCTGAACGTGTGCTTCTGACGACAGTAGCCGGCTGAGACTGGGAAACCCAAAACAAATGTGAAACATTATTGCTGTGGTCTAATTTTGTCTTTCTTATTTTGGTTTATTATTTTTAATGAAATAAACTAAATAAAACACTGGCAAAAAAACAGAATTCCCACCACTCCCTGTGTACAGCCCTTCTGTTCTTCCCAGCATGAGATAATTGGTGCTGAAACCTGAGAAATAACTGTATTTTGGCCTGAATTCCATTCTTAACATGTTGAGAGCAAGTGTGGAATTCTTAAAATGAGTGGAATCTAGCCTGCGATGAAGTGTAAAAAAGGTAAGGCAAAAATGGAGCAGCTCTGGCCAGCAGTATGAGTGACTCTTCGTGAAAAAACAGGTTCCATAAATATTGGCACCCCTAGTTTAATACTTTGTGCAAACACCCCTGGCAAAGGTGACAGCCACAAGTTGTTTCCTATAATTTGTGAGAAGATATCATTGATATCCTTGGGATACCCCCCTCTTCAATTCAGACCACAGGTTTTTAATGGGATTTAAGTCTGGAAACTGAGATGGCCATTGTAGAACATGGTTGTTGAGTGTGGATTTTGATGTTTGGAGTCATTGTCCTGCTGGACAATCTATCTACGACCAAGACTCAGCTTCCTAGCAGAGGCAACCGGAATTGCCAATCAGCCAAGATTTCCTAGTACTCCATATTTGACAGTAGATATGAGGTGCTTCTTCTTATATGCATTCCATTTTGCCACCAAACATGTTGATGGTGAGTATGGCCAAAATGTTATTCCAGTCATAATTCCAATGAGGTTTGGTGAACTCAATTAGTACATTGTATATAAAGTATATAGTTTTCCTTATTCCTTATTTCCATATTGTTGATTGGATTATTTATTTTCTTGATTTGGCTTTGTAATTTTAGATTTGTAATCATGCAATTCATCACATATGGTCAAAGAGCAGCAGTGTTTGCAGTCAGTCACTGATCATCACTTATAATTACAGATATCACTCTAACGTCATATTTTTGTTTCAGAACTGTAATTTACAGTCTGATTATTACATAATAGCGTTAACAGCCAGATGACAAGAACAGAAAGTTTGTGCCATGGCGCTTGATAGATAAGACTATGTTGCAAAATGCAATGGCTATCAATGTTTCTTAATGTAAGTTTAAGCCAAATTTACTTGAGAGCAAATACCTGCATTAAAAATTTGATTTGGTAATGTTTATGAACTAATTTAAGTTTCTATGATTACACATGAAAACGTATATAATAAACTGAAGGACAATTACCATACTAGCGAGATATGACAATAAACTGATACCAAGTTATACAGCACAGAGACTATTAACTACCAGTACTGAGCACTAGCCACTTAGCACAATATTTACTGATTCGAAATCCTTATCATTGAATTAAAAAATCTTGCTAGCCACCACTCTGTAGTTCTCATGTACACAGGATATGATCGGAGCTCATCCATGTGGAATATAGATATGATTGCCCAAGGATACAGCTTGGGTCAAATTACGCCAAATCTATTTGAGTACTCAAACCAGTGCAGCAAGAAAACGTCTACTTTCATATTGAAAACATTTTGCGCTCAACTTTTCAAAGCTGGTTGGACCACAATTGTGGATCGCTTGTGAAACTCAATTCAGCTGCTCCTCGGCCAGGATTGTAATATAAATGTATTACTGCATTTCACACTGTGTGTCATAGTATGGCCAAAGTCGACTATGAAATTTGTGTGCACTCTTTGAAGCCAAAATGTTGTCTGCAAAGACATATTTTCATGGTATTAGAATTTATGGAATAATGTGCACATAAAAGTAGTCTGAAGGTTATTTTTTGTCATTTATCTGTTTCGGGGACTAGCATTCACAGAAGAAAATATTGTACATTTTTATATTAGTTTACAGTACACTGTTTGATTTAGTTTTATTAAATGGGAGCAGACCGTATCCCTCCTTTCATATTTTTTCATTCTGACAAGTAGAATGAAAAGCAGTAGATACTGAGAAGAAATCACAGCTTTGAAGGTTCCAGGACAGGGGCCGTCCCCACCCATGCGCTGGGACTTGCATATAGCTCATATATATATAGTGAGCCATCCTATGGACTGCACTACACTTCACCAAGAAGACATTTCTAATCATTCTTGCCAATAAACCATGACAAGATGATTCACATTCACCTTTTTCCACTCAAACTTAATGCAGGAATAATTTACAATAGGAAGGATTTTAACAGTGACAAATGTATTTTAAAACATTATATTGTAGTAATTTGGCTCATAATGATGATACTGTGTTCCTAAGCACACGTTCCTGACCAATATGACACAGCATTCAGTAAGAATGTGAATGAATGTAAACAGTATTTACCTTTCTTCGGTACATTGTCATAGTCCTTCCCTCCTATGAAAAGAAACAAGAGATTACACATCCAAAACCTTGTAAAATAATTATAAGTGAGAGGAAGTCTCACAAAAATGCTAATAGAATTAATTAATTCATTCATTATCCTAACCCGCTTATCCTGAATAGGGTCGCAGGGGGCTGGAGCCTATCCCAGCATACATTGGGCGAAAGGCAGGAATACACCCTGGACAGGTCGTCAGTCCATCGCAGGGCACACACACCATTCACTCATACCTACGGGCAATTTAGACTCTCCAATCAGCCTAATCGGCATGTCTTTGGACTGTGGGTGGAAACCGGAGTACCCGGAGGAAACCCACACAGACACGGGGAGAACATGCAAACTCCGCACAGAGAGGCCCTGGCCGACAGGCATTTGAACCCTGGACCTCCTTGCTGTGAGGCGGCAGTGCTACCCACTGCACCATCCGTGCCGTCGCTAATAGAATTGGATGTTACAAATTATAATAACACTAAAATAAACTTTTGATAATTGATAGAAGACATGAATCAAGTTTGGATTATTTTCTTTATTTGTAAGTCCTAAAATCCTTATATTTAAACAGGGAAAGCACACTGAGACCAAAGTCTCTTTTGCAAGTAGTGTGTCATGCATATTATCAAATCATACTATTCAGACTATTGCAGAAACAGCATTTGGAGAATGCTGTGTTTCTAATTTATCCAAATATCTCCCCTCCTCTGCCTACATCCAGTCCCTGCACTCTCTCACCTAATGGGGCTGCTGTTTCTGCTGAGTTACAGACAGCATTTCTTAACTGCAATGAAAGGCTTTTACTTAGTTGGCTTGTGTATTAGCTGTCTTGTGCAATAGTTGGTTCTTCCCAATAGTTCATATCTGCTCATTCTCGGCTACTACATTCATCTATATGAAATCTAATGCTATGATTTTTCAACAGTTAGCCACTGATGACAATCTTTTTCCCAATCATATAGCCTTTTAGCGACACATCAATATTAACAGCAAGTATACGATTCCAGTCCCTTAACTAACAAAAATGCTTGGATTTCCTGCTTTATTTTCTGCAATTTTGGTGGTTTTCCCATCACAACAGTCTACATACTAAAACCTTATCTGATAACAGCAGCGGGTTTACTTGACAACTGATAATAACTAATAGTTATAGTATAGTGCTAATAGTTATACCATAGCACAAGCAACAAAAACAGCCGTCTGTAAAAGCACAGGGGACCTGTCCCCCTGTAAATGACCCTTATCAGCGTGAATTTGAGAGGTGCTAAATGACATCCACCCTCCCCCCTCAGGCTCCTAGCAGGTGAGGAGAAGACAGCAGCAGAAGTGGAATGGGTAAGTATCACAGCATAGGGGCGCCATGTTCTGTACACGTCAGATGCCCCAACACGAGCGTCGCGTAGATTCCAGAGATAGGTAAGTGTGCGTGCATGTGTGCACATGTCAGCACTTGTCGGCCTAGGCAACTGCCTATGTCACCTATGCCAGAAACAGTAACTGGTTACACACAAAATGTAAGAGCAATCCCAAGTCATTGTGAAGTACAGGAAAGGCATAAATACCGTCATAATCAGGAGGAGGAGGACGAATATGACCTGGAACAAAAAGAGAGACAGAAGAAGCAAATACATGTGTAAATGGCAAGCAATGTTTAATTTTAACCGAAAGTAACGTTAATATCTGAAGCCCTTAATAACAGGTTACTAACTATAGTTCGCTTTCAATCTGTTTTGTCTGGAAAATGGTGTCATTAGAGAAAGCAGCATATGGTACCAATGACACTGGTGACAGCAGGCTTCCATCCTAAACTAGTACACAAATTTCAGACAAAACATGACACCTTATGAAAAATATGGTGGTGTTCTGAGGGTTGAACATTGGAGCATCATATAAATATTAGTATTTTAATTGGAATAATAAGCAGAACTTGAGCAGTATAAACAACAGATCATTTTATTTGTTAATGTACATTAAGGATTAACCTTTTTAGATGGAACATTTAATTTTCAAGTGTGTGTTTTACAATTACAATTGCACTGAGACTTAAATATACAGATGGTAATGACAAGTAACGGCAATGTATAATAAAAATAACATAATCATAGAAACATGCAGTACTGTGGAGATGTCTTAGGCACCCTAGACTTTATTATATATATGTTTATATTTGAGATTTCCAAATATTCATTTTCCAAAAGATTTAATTTTGCAGAGACATTTTTGTATTTAATTAAAATTAATAACAAATTGTGCCAAATAGGCAAAATAAATAAATGAGTGAGTGAGTGAGAGAGTGAAGTTAAGCAATGATGGTAGCCAAGAAGGCCATCTACCTAGCTAGCTAGGTACAACCTTGAGAGATGCTAAAATCATGTTGAATTTGGTTCAATTCATACTTCAAAACTGTTGACTCTTGGTGCAGATTGCTGATTTGCATTAGATTTCTGACCACTCGCAGGGATCAGGGAGTGGGTTATGATTTTTGGGAGGCTCCTGGACCTCTCCGAGTGAGGTTGGATGCCTCATGTTGCTCTGTGAACCAAACTGGGACCTGATCATGTAGAATCGGCAGGCACACCCTTCTCATTAAAGGTACAATAGGTATTTTTGTGTTAAACCATTGTTACAAGACAATTGTAAATCCCTTCCTATCATTGAAAAAGGCTCACTGACATGGTGACTCACCCTCTGCTTGTGTTTAAAGTCCTTAAACTCGGGGTTTCAAAATAAGATAAGATAAGGATAAGATATACTTTATTGAACCCTGTGGGTAAATATGCAGTTGACAGGATGACACTTGGTACCAAAACATCGTATAGCTGTGCAATAATTCAAGCTCATTTCTTGAAAACTGGTTCTAATTGCCACCGCCAATAGCGTTTCAACTTCAGCAAGTTCACAGAGAAGGGCTGTTGTGTGTTTGAGCATGTTTGTTACTGCAATTCCTCTCCCGACCATTAGAAGTCCAAAACTTCTTTAGGTAAGCGGTATTTATTTTGGTATTTTTAAGGCTTGCATGTATGGTTATGTGGGTCGCATTAAGAATCTAGGAAAATAAATATTGGTTGCCTAACATACCAATATGCACAATATGTTGGACAGTAAAATACTCACCTCCACCTCCATATCCATCTTTGCCCTTATCCGGTTTGTACGAATCGCCACCTCCAAGCAAATCGGTCAAATCTGAGTCATCAAATGAACCACCACCTTCGGGGAAAAAAGACATGCATAAAATTATTTAAATAAATTTTATGGAAGGATTTTCATGGTCGCATGGATGATATTTGAACGCTGAAGTACCGGAGATATTATACTTGTTTTCCCCCATGGCAATGTAAAGATAATTCAAACTCTCATACTGTGGGACATTTACACAGAAAAAGAAAGACCAAGAATTGGGGCTCACCTGTTCCAGCATTTGGGTTTACTGCTGGCTTTTTAGGGTCAGGTTCTGCTGGGTCTGGGACAGTTTAATGACAGAAGACAGTTGTCCTGCTATTTTTTGTTCTCAAGGTTAAGAGTCAAGAGAAACAAACCAGCATGCTCAATAAACACAGACAGATGGAGAGGAATGCTGCCGAGAGTAGCTCCAGACACAAGCTCATCTTCCCTGCTTTATCCTTTTGTACGTTTTGTATGTTTACAACAAACCTGCAGTGTGCCCTTGTTTTGACACACGCGGTGCTGCTTGCCTCTAAAATCATTAGGTCTTTCAGTTTTATATTTGCGGCTTTGTATAGTACTCTGACGTTTCTTTATGCTGTATGACTGTTTAGGCTGCAACCTCTGCGTCTGTCTGAAGGACCATCTCAAGCAGATCCACACCGGTGGTAAATAAGGGACAAATAAAAGAAACAATATATCAAGGAAGAGGTTCAACCCAGAGGCCTAATTAGCAAAATATCTGATTTTCCAAGAACGAATCTTCCATCCATCCATCCATTATCTAACCTGCTTAGTCCTGGTCAGGGTTGTGGTGGCCTGGAGCTCATTCCAGCACGCATTGGGCAAGAGCTAGGAATGCACCCGTCCCAGGTCACCAGTCCACTGCAGAGCACACACCCACTCATTCACTCACACACACATACCAACAGACAATTTACAGCAAATGCTCCTATTAGCCCAACCTGCACGTCTTTTGACTGTGGAAGCAAACCAGAGTACCAGGAGAAAACCCAAGCAGACGCAGGGAGAAATTGCAAACTCTACACAGTGCCCGGCAGGGATATGAATCTTCCAATATTCACATATTCTACGAGATTAAAACTTTTGATAAATTTATAAAAAATGTTAATTGGATGTAAAGTTTCAATATGATGCAATGATATGTAGCAACTGATTAATGCATGAATGCTATGGTTTAAAGTAGTGGCTATTAGCAAGGCAAGGAATGGTGGCAATAACATGACTACCAGACTAGACCAGGGTTTTTCTCTCAAAGCCACATTATGCCACATTATGCAAAAAATAGCTATGCCTGCCATTAAGACTAAATATTCACATCCTGAGGCTCGGACACTCTGTGGAGTCCTAGAGAGCAAGGCCAATGCCAATCACCACACAACAACTCAGAGCAAGCACCCCATCACACAATGAAGCGTCTTCCCACAATGAGAATAATGTCACCCAGAATGACAATAGCCCTCACGAAGAGCACCAGCAACTACCAACAGCCCCACATACATAACCACATGACCACCAATATACCTGGCAGAAGAGCATCATTAAGATCGAATCCATCTGTGGAGGAAGAACATGCAACAATCCAGTTCTTCTATTGTGGTCAGAGGTGTCATTGTCAGTACCAAGCCCATTTTCATTTCTGTTCCCTTCCCTGGGACTTTCTGTCCCTCGCCCCCACCCTGAGTTCACACAACTCCAGCCCCAGCACTCTTCTGGCTGAAGCTCATACCATGGTGGAACCTGGAGACCTCGATGCATCACCTCACTCCTCTCAACTGCATGTTAATATATACATCTTTACTTTAAATATACAGTTCTTTGCTTTGCTCCAATAGATTCCCAGTTATGTCCCAGCCTGTCTTTAACTATGGACACTGTGCCAGCCAGCGAAGGATGGGTCCCACCCATGTTTTTTTCTCACCATTGTTTGAGTGTTTTTATTTTCTTCCCGCTGATTTTTCCCATTTGCTGTTTTGTGTGAGATTCAGGCTCAGTTTTCCACAATATCCTATTCTGTTTTTCCGGAAAGCATCTTTGTGACAGGGTCTGTTTAAAATGTGCTCTACAAATGAAGTGAATTTAAAGCATTAAGGTTTGATGAAAGTATTTTGGGAAATAGTATTTTTTCTTACCTCCAGACTTTGGTTTTGATGGTGGAGCAGGGTTGTTTCGGTCTTTAAGAATAAAATAATATTGTATCCAAATATGGTAATAGCCATCAAATGCATTGTAAATGAAGGCTAACTTTTTACATAAAAACAAGGGGCAGGGGTTATGATTAAGAAAGTGAAGGTTTTGGCTAGCATATATGGTGGCAGTATAGTGTATTGTTAGAGGGCTGGGCTTACAATTCCCAGGGGGGGGTGGGAGCAATGTTTATTCAGAAAGCATATGTACCTTCTTTGACTGGGATCAAGTCATCTAAAAGATCTAGGTCACCTCCTGCAATGAATTATTATAATGAAAACTTTATCAGACAGGAAAACGTTATCAGATGGGAAAAGTATATCAGCCTTTGTACATTTAATGCTTTAATTCTATAAATATTGTCACAGAATGACTTGACAAACATGATGTGATCCCAGAAGTAGCATGTACAATACAATGCATTTATTATGGCTGGGGTCAGCATTAAACCAAAGAAAATAAAGACACTCAAGTGCAGGGGTCTCGCACACCAGTCCTAGATGGCTAAGGTTTCTGTTGGTTTTCGTGATTTCCTTTCAATTAGCAACTAATCTTGGACTTGCCAACAAGGTATGCAGACTCTTTACCAAATCAATGATCGAATTAAGCAGAGAATTGTGGGACAACAGACAACACTAGCAGACACAATGTACCTTCAGGATTTGAGTTTGAGACCAGTGCTCTAAAGATTATAAAACCCAAAATGTAGTAAAAATGAGACAAATGGGCATATTTTTGTGACATTTTTGTGATGAGTAATTAAATGTAAGAAAATAAAGTGTTTCATTTCAAGAAGGACAAGTAAAAAAATGAAATAGTTCACAAAAAAGACCACGGTGCAAAGGAGAAGTATAATTTGGGAAACTGAGAATGTATCTAATGGTCTAATGTATGTTTTAATACTCTAATGTATGGTTGACACAAAGGTGTATTGCTATACAATCAGAATAGCCAATTAAACAGTAAAGGTCACAATAATGTAAAATAGCAATTACAATCAATACAACATTCTAATTTTCAAAATGCATGCATCTTGGACTACTTGTCAAAACTATGAACACAAACAACATCCATCCCCAATTCATTCACATCTCAAAGGTTCAACTGAACTGTGTGATGAAGCTGATTGAATGCCAAAAATACAGGTATTATGGAAATATGGAAAATATTTCTCAAGATTGAACTGTACCGTCATTGGATTTCTTTTTGTCCTTCGGAATGGGAGCCTTGGTCGGAACTGAGGAGAATATTGTTGAGATATTTATAAAAATACCATATTGCACAAGTGCAATACATTCTAAATCCATTATACAAAATTAGTGGTACAACAGTTCTAAAGGGTTTTTCTGTGATACTTTCTTTTGGTGATTTTCCTTTTTGAAAGAAATTGTTAGTTCAACTCATTTCATGCATTGTACTCATTGCTGATTGTCTTGGGTTTGAGGGTAAAATAAAAAATATAGCTGCCGGAAGTAACATGCTTTCAATTTCCCACAGGGGAATATTACAGCTGGAGCACATATTAAACATAGGTGTAGCAAATGTATGTATATGCATACCACTGTAGGCTAAAATATAGAATCAGATTCTACAGAAGATAAATACACATTGCAAAGCCAACCAACAAAACAGGTTAAAACTTACCATCATCATCCACAGCATCAGCAAGGTCAAAGCCTGAGAATGAAGTGAGAGAGAGATAAAAAGAGAGATAAAAGAAGCTTGAGGAAGGCAAGTATTTCACTGAGGCCATTTGAGCAAAATCAAGGGTGCAGATAAAACCATATGTTTTATCAGGTAAAATAATATTAATGCAACAGTATAACAATACGGCTAACATGTAAAGCACATCATTTTTTCTTGCTATTGATTACTACATCAAGCTAGGCATTTGCAAGTTAATTGCAGGTTATTGATCATATGAATAGGTGCACAAATCGTGTACATATACCACTGACCATTTGAAGTTTATGTTAGCACCCAATTGTATGTTACATGGATTATTTAGTGAGATTGCGTATGAAAGAAACAGACAGAAATGGTTTACTCAGGGTTTTGAAATCATCCAAAGGAGTAGGCAGGATAATTTTATACAAATTTCTGTGCACTGGTGACATGATTTAGTTCTCACATGTCTTCAAGCTGCAAATGGAGTTCTTTGTCAATTTTCACTTTCGACGGTTTCATGATGGTTTCTGTACGACACAGCATTTTCTTCACCCAGTTTGACAACATGCTTGCACATGCTGCACACTGGGGTGTTTCTCTGTATGGCCTGCAAGTATAATCTAAAATGCTAATAACTGGGGTGGGTGTACTTGTTTATCACTCATATATCATTTACCATATATTAAATATGCTAAAGCTTTGTCTTCAACATCTCTTTAAAACACCTCCCTAAATGCTCAGAAGTCTAAAAGTAAATCTAAATTATAGTGGGAGATTTATTGTAAGTGTTCTTCAAGATAGTCAGTCTCATTCTGACATAACTGGAAAAGCAAGTTTAACAGACAATGCTGTTCAATGCTGTTTCACGTTGCTTCATTAGTGTGCACCACTAATCTAGACAGCCCTTATATTTTTGGGATGAAAGTCTGAGTTTATATGGTTAGACTTGTGAATCTTTAGCTCATGCTTGTGAATCTTTGTGAATTGTGACTTGTAAATATTCAGCCCATGCTTGTGAATCTTTAGCTCACGCTTGTTTCGGGGGCTAGTCCCCTTAACTTCAGCATACGATAGGCATGCTCAATTGGGTTCAGATCGGGTGATTGAACTGACCGCTCAAGAATTGACAGTTTTTTAGCTTTGAAAAACTGCTTTGTTGCTTTTTTTGCAGTATAGGGATCATTGTCTTGCTGTAGAATGAACCACCAGCCAATGAGTTTTGAAGCAATCGCTTGAACTTGTGCAGATGTGATGTGTCTATGCACTTCAGATTTACCAGTGCTCTTTCTTCTTAATTATGTTGCAAACAGTTGATTTTGGTAAGCCTGAGGTTTGGCAGGTGTCTCTAACCATTTTATTCTTGATTCTCAGTCTCATGGCTTCTTTGACTTTCATTAGCATAAATTTGGTCCTCATGCTGCTAAAGAGCAAAAATAGTTTCCAAAAGTGACCTAAAGACTAGAGGAAAGACAAGGTGCTGAGAGTTCTGTTATGCCTGCTTTAAGGAGGCAATTACAACCACCAGTGAAGCCATGTGTCCCAAACATTATGGCGCCCTGAAATGGGGGGACTATGTATAAACACTGCTGTAATTTCTACATGGTGAAACCAAAATGTATAAATATACCTGTTAAAAAATCTGAGAATATGCACATTGACCACATGTTAATTGTATGATTCAAAATCTAAAATTGTGGCAAATCAGAGGCAAATCAAGACATAATGGATCCAAACATTATGGAGGGCACTGTAAGTGTACTGCAGTAATTAAAATTCCAAAATTAAATAATGGATTCAGTTTTTGTCTCAAAGTCAGGACTAGGAAGTTTAGTCAAAAACTTGACTTCAATCAGTTAGCATATTTGTTGCACCAGCAAAGGTGGTTTCAACAATGTTAAGCCAGACCCTTTTGAGATGTAATCTATTACTACAACCTTCTGCCGATGAATATATGGAGCAGTTACGAACAGAGTCACAGTCACTGTAAGTTTTTACAGTAAAGCAAAGTTATCATCAATGACAATGCAGAGAAACATTTTTGATTTAGCTAACAAATCTCACTCTCTGTCTCTCTCCGTCTCTCTCTGTTTCTCTCTGTCTCTCTCTGTCTCTCTCTCTGTTTCTCGGTCTCTCTGTCTCTCTCACTCATACATACAAATACAAACAACCATGCAGAGTGAGTCATACATTCATACTTTCCCTTGAAGGGTGGGGTCTGAAGCTGGGTCTGGTATGAGTTAGTCTAATTCAAGCCTCGTTCCTCCCTTGGATATTTCGGCACTCTGTTATAGTATCCCAGGCCCCAGACAATATGGAATTTTCCAAGTTGATTGCACCAAACGGAATCCCTATGTGTTTATTTGCATTATTTAATTCTGATAAATGTTACTCAATGTAATACGATAGTTAATGTTCAGTGAGACCTTTAGAAGAAATCAAATTACAGTATATGGAGCAAGCAGACACGTTAACGTGGATGAGTTGCTTGTTATTGAGGGTAATTAAGCTCAGTTGTACATCATCCTGTTATTAACCTGTTCATAGACCCCCAACCACACAATGCGTACTTGTGGATACGTACTTGGGCTTATGAAAGCCAAAGATACAGTAAATATTATTTTTGAATTAGTATTTACTTCATGCTCAGGCGCGTTAATGTGAGTCACAAACGCGTTAAGGGGAACCGCCCAGCAGTTATGTGATCCGCATTCATCTCAATTCGTTACTTCGCGTCAATTTTTGGCTACAAGAGACTAAGTATTCACAAAGGCAGCTTTTTGCTCAAGCAAACTGAAGGGCCATTGGCAAGTCTTCCATCACGTTCGTGCCAGTTCACTTCAGAAAATTATTCTTGCCACGAAAGTCAACCCGTTCTCTCATGAAACGGCACCATACCACGGAAATGCCACTCCGACATGGCAGACTACGAATCCGTCAAAACTTTTGTGGCACACAAGTGAAGTCACTTTTTCACGTCGCTTCTACTGCTTAATTTTCATTACATACAATCAATGGACAGGACATACGTTTCTAAACTATTTTTGGTTTTATAACACATGATCATTTTAAACCGTTATTTTCAGGCAAAAAAACTAACAAACAACCTCACCTCAACCTCACACACAACAAAAAAAGATGAGACTGCTTACCTTGCGCTTTAGCTTGAATTGCTAGACTCGCAAATAAGAAAATCCACAAGTATGACATCACAGCGGTGGATTGACTTGTACAAAGATAAGGAAGCGATAACTCGCTGATATATTTGTAGATTTTTCAAGTAGATATCCTTTGTAGTAAGCGCACCAACCTCACTTCCTCGCTGTTTGTCTGTCAACGAAGTTTTATGGACTTTAAGCAACGCCCAAAATATGACTGACTGGTACGACATCCAATTGCCACTCACTTTCAAACTTTGGGGGCCAAGACGTCTATATTTACAGTGATTGGGCGGGGTGATATAAATTGGGTGTGTCAGTCAATTGTCCCATGATGACTTACTGCACAAAGATTGCGGTAGTGTTACATTGTGTGCAGTGCATCTTCATTGTTCAATGTTGTAGTAGTGTTACATTGTGTTCAATGCACCTTTATTGTTCAATGTACATTCGGACAATTTTAAATGTTTTATTCGTTTTTTGTTACTTTAATTGTGTATTTACCTTTGTAAAATATGAAAACGATTATTAAAATGGTTGTATTCAGGCTTTTTAGATAAACAAGCCACACATACCTCTGAAGTGTGCAATCATATGTACAAAAGTGTCTTTTCTGGAGCTCAGCCATCTCACATTTTGAAATCAGGCCATCAAATATTACAGCTTAAAGTTATTTTAATAGGCTACCAAAAGTGACAAAATTGATATTTACCTGCATTATTTGCGCAGTTTGTTTAATTCAATAGCAACATTTTAGTGCAAAAAAAACTTGAAACTTGGTATGGAACGCAAAACATTAAATTTGGATTTGGGAAGTGGGGGAACCCTAAGATCCAGTGTATCATAATAAGTAATATTATAAGAAACATGGGCAAATTCTAGGTGGGCCATTAAACCTTGTGTGTCCCATGGATAACACATCTAATATATGCATCTTTAATGCAGTATGCATATTTGTTATTAATATTGTTTTAAAAACAATGTATTCTGTTGATGCTTTTGCAATGCAAAAAGTGTACTGGTGTCACTAATGCTTTTACACTTGAACATGTTGGCTTCTTCTATTGTCCTTCTTTCTTCAATCATATTTCTGATACAGATTATTTAAAATGCAAAGCAATTGTGAGGGCCTATAACATGGCACTGTGCTCCTGGTTTAGATATGATCAGGACCACAGTGCTGTGCAATATTGAATTGTGAAATAAACTATTCTCAAAGAAGTTTGAATGTTATGATCAGGCTTGCACTCCATGACTGCATACTTACATTAGAGTGCAGTTATCACTGACATTAAATAATGCCTATTGCATATTGACAAGTCATATCCTTGTGTTTTTTAAGATTCTCATTGTCAGAACTTTATACCTATTTGACAAAACATACGGTATAGGCACAAAGTTTACATTAATTAATGTAATGTGGATTTTATTATTCAATAACTTAGGTCATTTCAAATTAATAGCTCCCAATGTTATTGCTAATTCGTCAGCAAACTTTTTAACAAAACAGTCAAAATAAATTACAATCTGACACCATGAAATGTGTTGCTCTTAGGACAGTTTTACAAACACTATCGATCGACTAATGAAATAGCGAACAGTTTAATTACAAACAAAATAAGACTGCCATCTAGTGGATGCAAAAGCCCAGTACATGCAGTTTGAGCGCGTGCAGGTAAGGTCGCATTGCATTACATCAAGTATAGTTGTTGTATTCTGAACTGTTGATGGAAGAGATGCTGCTTGGTCTACACTAATACAACACAATAGAGCGCATAGTTCACACAGAGGTTAGTCTAGATATTTTCTGTCTACCAGATATTATATTTACTATTCTTCCATTCTAGCATGACGTGTCATTATTAAAATATATAGGCCTATCAGCCGACACTGTCATTGACAGATAAACCATGTGCAAAATTAATTTTTCATTTTCTATATTTTTGCGGCTAGTAGCAGTATTAGAAGGAGGAGAACGAGTTTTTCATTTAAAAGGATAAATTGAATTGTAAGGCATTCAGTCGGCAAGATATAGATATACGTAACTATTCGACGTGTTTCTCTTTTCTATAAAATCCAGTTTTCTGGTAGCATTTTCTGTACTGTTTTGTCAACCTGAACGCACACGATCTACTCCAACAGTTTGTACTCACCTCAGGTATGTTTGGAGAAACCCGTCACGTGAGCGAAGCGTTTGGGAAACCCTCTGAATACTAATCAAGCTTCAGCGGGAACGCACAAATGATTCACACAACCAAGCTCAACAACAGTGGATCTTAACTTTCTATTCGCTTCTTAACGTTTAACGGATTTTCGTCAAAGCTTTGCCTGTTATGCCACTCGTAGAAAACAGATTAATTGATAATCTCTGGATTCGCTTGAAAAAAGTGAATGTGCATTTTGAATTGCACAGAGATCCTTGGGATTTTTGGTAACGTTTTCTAGGAACCCTGGGTGTAACATTTCAACTTGACACGAACCAATGTCGACCCAAAAGGATCCAATCTAATGCAGACTGACAGTGTCGTTCATTGCGCTCAGAAGTGCTCGTGTTAATAGCACCCCTGTCCTCCGGCTGGCTGATGACATGCAGTCTTTCATATCTCCAATTGCCAAGGCTATTTTAGTAGCTTTATTTATTTTTGCGATCTTACTCATCCTTTATGTAATTTTATGGTACATATGCCGAGACGTGGATTGTGATCACGGAATCTGATCTGAGGAACTGGACACAGATTTGAAGATAGCCTTCAGGCAACATAAACTGACATTGAGAAGCTGGTAAGTCGACCGGCTCTTCTGGTGCATATGAACCACACGAAGACAGTCTGAGAATGTAAAATCCTGTCCTCTTATAAATTGCTCGATGCAAATTTAACGTGAAAATGTTGTATATTGTCTGTGTATTGATGATCCGTGTCAGTCCTTGTTTGCAGCTTCTACCCACTTAATTTTCACATTAAGTGTCAGGAGCAACGCAACACACACGTCTGTTTAAATCCGTTTCTATAACGGTGTCAGTGGTAAAGGTGAATTAATTCCAAATGGCCTTTTTGTCATGCATTAAAATAACACTATCAGCATTGACCATTATACGTTAAATTTCAATAAGGAGAAAACTGCAAGGTTGAAGGAAAACGGAGCGGGACTTGCTTCCCATGTAACACAATTTATAAACATAAAAGGCGTGATTGTTTCTGTTTACATGAATCATGCCAAAGAAAGTTGAATTGAGACGCAGGTGCTCACTCAGCGCCTGCCGAGTGCACTCATTCATTGTACTGCATTTGCTGCTGGAATGTTTTCTCACTTTGGTGCGCGTTTTGCTCAGTTCAGTGTTAGTTTTATTTGTAGCCTCTTCCTGTAGAGCCAACGGTCAACGCGCCGCAAGGTTATTCAGTCACATTACATATGCCTGGTATTTATATGCGTTTATGTTACGTCTATTTGACATATTCAGAGTGTATATCATGTAATTGGCGGTGTATTTTGTTTCTGAAACGTTCAACCATGTTACAGAATACGCTACACATTTTCTCAGTTGCTGTTTGGCGTTTTGGCTGTTTTTGCTGTTTTTTGTTGTTGCCAGAAACGGATAACTAAATATTTCACGCAATGTGTGTCGCGCTGTACCAGTAGTAATCAATGCCGACGTGAAAAGCATCCAAAACGGCAACTACTCACTCAGTCTTATGCAAGCGGAGGCACACAATGCATCAACATGGCAAATGCTCTGTTTGAAAGTGCTGTGATTCCATGCATAGGCTACCTGTGGAGCACCGCAGTGAAATACATAGGCCACGAGTCAACATTCGCTCATAACACGATAAATTAAATATATAGACAGGACGAGGTTTTGAAGGACACATGAAGGACAGTAATACCGAAACCATCCGTGGACACAGTAGCTCGGTTTGTTTAGGTGCCAAATGTGTATAGGCTAAATGCGTATTTGGTTACGTTATGACGATGTTAAAATGCTCCCTGTTCACGTGTTCATAAGTCGTGTAATGGTTTCAAGATGTCAAGGCAAAGTGTTTTTAACCTTAAATACACAGTGCAGTCTGTAAGTATTTGGACAGTGATTTGTGTTGTGTTGGCTCTACTGTCGTACATTGAATTTGCAATAAAACAGTGACGATGACGTTAAAGTGCAGACTTTTAGCTTTAATTTGAAGGTGTTTACATCCATATTGGGTGACCCCCCCCCCCAATTTAAAGGACCAAAAGTAATTGGATTGTTGACCGCTGTTTCTTGGGCAGGTGTGTTACGTTTCACCATTGATTCATGCATAAAGAACGAGTAAAATGTCTACAATTGATTCTGGGAGTGCCATCTGCATTTCGAGTCTGTTGTTGTCTCAACATGAACACCAAATAAGTGTCAATGCCAGTAAAACAGGCCATCATTAGAATAAAATGGCCAGATGAGTTTGCAGAACGTACATTACAAAACCTGAGTTCTGAAACAAAATGTAATGGACAGATGAGATGAAGATAAACCTTTAACAGAGTGATGGAAAGCAGCAGCTCATGATCCGAGGCATACCACCTCATCTGTCAAACATGGTGGAGGTACAGTAGTTTTATGGCTTGGGCATGTGTGGCTGCCACTGGAACTGGCTCACTTGTGTTCATTGATGCCCCTGCTGACAGCAGCAGCAGGATGAATCCTGAAGTGTACAAAAACAACTTGTCAGCTCAGATCCAAGCAAATGTATCAAAACTGATTGGGCGGTGCTTCATCATGCAGCAGGAAAATGATGATCCAAAACATACAGGCAAAGCAACCAAGTGGTTTTATTCAGGCCAAATATTGGAATGTTTGTTGACTGGTGAAGTCAATCACCAGACCTCAATCCAATTGAGCATGCATTTCACTTGCTGAAGACCATACTGAAACAAGCAGGAGCTGAAGAGGATGGCAGTTCAGGCCTGGCAGAGCATCACCAGGCTCTATGGGTTTGTGTTAATTTGTCACAAAATTTGTTTTGGTCCTCCAATATTTGGGGGACTATGTAAAAAAGGGGCTGTACTTCCTACAGGGCTCACCCAATATGGATATAAAAACCCTGAAATTAAAGCTGAAACTTTAACCAAATAGTGATTGTTTTATTTCAACTGTTTGTTTACTGGAGTACAGAGCGGAAACAACAAAAAATGTCCCACTGTCCAAATATGGATGCACTGTATGTCATATTAAACAGCTCTTCAAAACAATCTCATCAGGGGTTATCTGTCAAAATCTTAGGAGCACTCTTATGTTCAGTGGACCATTACACATAACATGCTCTGGGTGTTGGTCATTTCTGCTTCTGATGGTAATATACTTATTTTATAAATTCTTCCTTTAATGTGTATGTCATACCCGGCCTGCAAAAATGATTGTTCTTATATGAATATGATTATATATGAACACTAAGACCAAATTATCCTCCGTGTCCACTGCTCCCAGTTGTCATAACCATTTTCTTTTCTTTATTTCAGCAGACTTTTAAACATGGGTTACATGTACAAGTTATAATCATATTCCCAAGTGCAGTTTTTGTTCCCAGAAATCATGTACAGTATAATCATAAAATGTACTGTATGTTATTAAATCTCTATCAAGAAACAGTTCTTGTGCTCAACTGAGGTGCAATATGCAAGTAAGCCACATTTATCTATGCCACTATTTCAGTCAGAGGAGGAAATGAGAACCTGCCTACACTTGCCCCCCACCCCCCAGTAAACATGACGGCACCATATTTATCTTAATCACATTTACAACTGCTGTTTGAAATTTCAAAAAAGGAAAAGTGGTACATAGTGTGTGTACACACGTTGTCTATGCATTTGTTTGATTTGATTAACAACTAATTCCATAATATAGTGTAAGAAATGAAAGTGATTTGAGCATAATACTGTCAAGGACATTCTGTATTATCTTTTCATGAGAGTTTTCAGTGAAAACCCAGGTTAGTGAGACCTCCCTAGAGAGACTATTTATTGGCCTTTGTGTAACTACAACAAACACTTCTATTCCACCTTGATGGAACCATTGAGAATCTGACTGCAATACCACAGTATGGGATTAGGGATCTGAGCTTGCTGCCAGTCAACACTGTAATCTTCGCAGAAATGGAGGCATACACACAGATGACTCTTATCTGGCCTTTCCAATGTCTGTGTGCCTGGCAAGACAGAGGTATAAAAGCCATAATCATATTACTTTTCTTCTTCTACCATTGCTGCAGATTGATGAGGGCTATGCTTTTATCTGCCTTTCAGAACTAATACATTTGATTCATATTACAGTACTGATTACTGGCTGTGCTCTATTGTAGTGAGCGCGGTAGATTTAAATCCAACGGATCCTAACACAAGACCACTCATTCTGTTGGTAATTCACAGGCATGCATGCTTTTTCATGACTATTACATTTGAATTAGACCTAAAAATTCCACATTTTGATGATGAATTGTCTGTAGACCAAGTACAAAAGGTGCTGTAATTTCTAAATGGTTAATCTGATATGAATATGAATTATTTGAGAGGTTTGAATCTTAAATAATCTGCCCAGTGGTGAGCACATGTTGTTGGACGTACAGTAGACATTATACATGGCTGTTACAGTTGTCAGTGATCTGCGCTGATACTTTGATGGAGAGCGTTAGGGCTGATCCATTTCCTGTCCTTTGAGGCAAATGCAAACATTTCACTTAAAACATACTTTTTTGTTATTAATTGTGCTTTATTTTGATAATGGACAGCATAATCTTGTTCCATACCATGCACATATCTCAACACATGTTGTACAGTACAATTGTCTCAGTTCTGCTGGAACAAAAAGGAATTCGGCACATGATGACATTTCTTCCTTGCAGAGAGGGTTATCTCTCAATATGATAATGTCTCCATCCATAAACCTTGACTTGACAAGTTTGGTGGTGGATTTTTGATGCTATGGGGTTGTTTTGCATCTCATTTGGCTCTTAATAAAATCATTAAAGTCATGAAACGCTGTTCTTCAATGGCCATCTCAGTCCTGACTCGAGTTAGACTTACCTAGTAAAAATGTAAAGGCTTTGAATTGAAGTGAACAGTTTGCAAGCACAGACCAAAGGATTTGAAGGATCTTTAAAGAGTATATGAAGGAATGGTCAAAGCACCTCCCCAGTATATTCACCAATCTCCTGGAATACTATAGAAGACAACCCATTAGTGCTATCCTTGTGAGGGTGCACAAAGCACTGAAAACAGTGGTGTGAAAAAAGCTGATATCAAATTAAAGGAATTGTTTGGTTGCAGTTATTGCTGCTAATGGTGGTTTAAGTTTAAGGGGGCAATTAATTTGATAACTCATTTCATGAAATACATGAAATTATAATTTAAAAAATGTGTTTTGTTCTGAAACTATTCATTATGGCAAATATGCAATAAGTCAGGAAGGGGGAAAATACTTTTTCACAGTAGGGTATGGGAAGTTACAAATACACATTCATGCTTTAGACTTTCTCATTGTGTGTGAAACACTAATAGCATATTCATATTAAATAATATTAAATATTATTTTAGATATTAAACAATATCCACATTTTTATAAATGCAAGCACTTCTTTCAAATGCAAGTATTACAAGTGTAAATAGTAACTAAAATCTTCTTGTCCGAAATAAAGATATAGTCAGATTGGTAGGATTATTGAATTTACTTCCTTATTTTTGGGTGTACAAGTTAAATGAATGCACATTCCCTTCTTCCATAGTTAAGGGCCCCCCTGTTGAAATCAATTTCATTAAATAGTTTGTGGCGGATGCAGTAATTGTTATCTTCTGTTCAGTATACACAAAGGCACAGTATTATCAGGAGGTACTGAATGGGTGTTTTCCTAAATTTCAATCATTGGCAATAATTGCATTTCTCATGTATTGCTTTTGTGCTTGTAGTCTGTCTTTATACTTTTTGTAGTCAAAACCGTAACCCATTTAAAAAGGTATCTCCAATTTAAAAGTAGACCTAAAGATGACCCTTGGGATGCTTTATTGTTAAACCATATTTTGCTCAATTAAAAAATATATATATATTTGTAACTTATTCATCAAATCTGGGTATTTTAAGAAACGCTTTTAATGTATTTATTTTATTGAAACTCTTTTTTATCTTTTTGTTGTGACATTTGTGATAAGACAAATTAGGGCATCGCTGTTCTCTGGGAAATACAAGTAAAATAGAACACTGTACCTAAAGGTATATGTACACTCTGAATTTTACAGTCAGAATGGGGAATAGCAGTTCATTAGCACTATTAGGACCGATTAGTTTAATGAGAAGTAGTCAAATACCTTATCAATGCATTAAAAGACTGTGAATTCCTTCATGAACCTTAAATCTTATGTGGCAATTGCAATTCATATGCATTCATGCCATACATTTGCCAAGCATATGAATTAGCTCAAGACATTCATAAATATGAATGAGTACTTTATGATATTAATCAAGGCAAGCATTATGCCATATAACTGATGCATAATAGCACTGCAGGGTTTCTCCCAGGAAAATAGTTAGTAGAGTGCCTCAGAGGATATGCAATGGTGTCATGAAGCGGCAAGCAGTGATGCTTGCGTGGTACAGCCTATACGATGACACTATGCCAATTCTGTTAAATAGCACAGATTTATACAATGTTTCAATATAAGATTATGGAGAACTGACTTGGAGTCTGATGTTTTCTAGATTTTTCTCTGATATTTGCGGAGTGAATTCACAGTGCCTACAATATTAATACCTGCGGGAATACCTTGCACTCTTAACAGCAATTATTAGGCTCTCAGAAATAGGTTTTGAAATGATTCACTTACAAATGTCTCTGTGTGTTGTTCAGCAATACATTTCACAGCTCATAATATCTGCTCATAATAAATTATACTTTATAGGAAAGTATAATTTATAATTAAGTGGGGATGTGTCAAGGCATGTTTTTCCTAAAAATGTTTTTCATATTTCAAATCGGTGCATTTTATTCAAGTCAAGGAAGCCTGTTTCTTTGTAAAGGGGTGCAATGTTCTAGCATAATGGTGTGAGAGAATAACCCAGGAGATATCCCGAAGGTGAATGCTATGCTTCTATGATGTGTGTATCTGGATGTCAGCTCTGTTTGCACAAATAAGATGATGGGGGTATACTATTATGTAATCCCAAAAAAGGGGAAATCCACCTAAATAGCATGATATGCTATGTTCTGTCTTCCCCTCAGAGTAATTAGTGTCACCAAGTTTAGTTGGTATGTGCAAGACCATTTGAAGTGATGATGTCATGTGGATATTACTTCTCTACTTATCATTTAAATCATATAATTCAAATCATATAATAAATGGAGATCTCTTTTGAATCTTTTTGAGCAGGGGCGCCCAATCTTTGGTATGGTACACTCAGTTCATCATTCAATGTCATTGGGGTGCTCTGCCTTTTTTCAGACTAGTGTAGGTGCATGCTTTAGCTCGGTCTGAACACCTGATTCAAACCTGATTCAACTTCACGATAACACGATTCAATGCGCCGCTTAAATGAGCAACGGCAAGCCCCAAATGTCTCCGTAAATAGCTTGTGCGGTAATGCGATAATGACATTAATTGTTGACAGTGTTGTGGGGGAACACCTGTGAGCACTTGGCAGTATACTCGGCTGCGATCACACAGTTGCCATCCTCGGTCCCTGCATGAGCCGCATTACATAACATTCTCCTGGCACTGCGTGGCCCCACACGTACGTACACACGCGGATACTCACAGACCCAAACATACTGTACGGTCATCACAGAGCGGACTCCCCCTTGGTCTTCCTGTGGATGATAAGTAATGGATACTGAAGGTAAAGGTTGTACAATGTGGAGATTCTTGCCATGAGACCCGGTTCTGTGCAATCAATGAATGATAACCCTGAATTCTGCCACAAAAAAAGCTTTTAAGGTGACATCTGTGTTCTCCCTGTCAGCAGTATGTCTATGGAAACAGGTCTTCCCTCCATTATTTTCATTTAGCACATACTATTATGCAAATCTTTTTAACTGCTCTTATAGTTACTTTGGCTCTGCAGTGTTGTGTAATACTCAGGAGTTGGAAATATAGCCGGATATATTCATGACACTCAACCTAAGATTTTTGTATATATTTTTCTATTTTAATACAGAAAGGTGTGAGTGAAAACCAAGGATTCTTATTTGATGTTTACGATTATAGTTTAAGTTTAAATAAATGTACGTTTATTTCTTTAAATTTAAAAATAAAGTTCAACAAATAAGACAAATGATATAAAGCAAGATCAAAATTATAGCAAATAAAATGCAAAATAAAAATGAATAAGAGAGATTGATTTCAGTTCTGAGCATGAAAATGTGTTAAAATTGAGGAGAAAGGTAACATGACTAAAGTATTTTGCACTTCTTCCCACTAATGCCTGCTAGCTTTTTGTGACATTCTAAGTACTCCGTCTCTGGTCTGTCCCTCGAGGCAAGGTTTTAACGAGTCTCTTTAGTATGATGAGTCAATGACACAACAGTGGACTGGCACATGAAAAGAAGCGCTGGAGTGAGACAGAGTGAATAAACGCCCGGCACAAACAAAATCAAATACATAAACTACTGGTAACTATGCAGTAAATTCTCTTATTGAGTCATCACTGAATGCTTTTTGCAGTGCCCATTTTGTATGTCCATTGTGTAAACAATTAGCCTCAAAAATGGACAGACAGAAAAACGAATTATGCACAACTTCACGCCACCCTTGTTAAACCATGATTTATGATTATGGAGGAATTAAACTGGAACAAATGTCTGTTATTTTCAACATTATTTGTGTTTCTCTGTGGAATTAAACCATTTTCCCCATAGCCATTCCTCCTGTGTTTTACATTTGCAGAATCTGCTCACAATCTAATGGTGCCAGGGTGTTTTGTAAAACAATTAAGATAAAATATACTGCTCAAAGGTTGTCCAGGACAGACCTTGAACCCACAAAAGTACAGGAGTCCTGTACTTTCATAGCTCCCTGGTCTGAAGAAGAAGAGATGGAAGCTTACTACAGAGAGATGCTTTTTCATGGTCCTATACACAGACACACACACAAACTTCAGTATCCACCACAAATAACATACATGGCAACATTACTGATGTCACAGTGCTGCCTATTCTTTCTACGCTATCTACCCTTTCCTACGGAAATAGGCTGCAGATAAATGAGTGATTAAAGGTGTAATATCTTGCTTTGTAAACTTGCTTTCTTAATGTAGGCAAGCTACCAATTACTCTACAAGATTCATAGCTCAGCTCCATCAAAACCATCCCTCAGTGTAGCGTAGCCAGCTAAGCTACAGGCCAGATGTTAGAAGGATGCAATTCTGAGGTCAAGTTGTCAACAAAACAGTTGACAAGTAGTCCTAGAAAACATGAAAAACATTGAAATAACGTTTTGTCTTAAAATCTTATGGATCAGCACCATAAATAGAATCAAAATATGTGTATGTGTAAAATAGTGTGTACATTAAGAATCATATTGAGCTTGAATCATTCAGCTATGTATTCCTTGGATTACTTCAACAAAAAGTGTGACAAACAAAATATGGGTTTATGCATACAGAATTTGTCAGAATATAGGACAGAATATATTGAAGATTAGCGGTTAGCTGAAGCTGTGTGATGAGAATGACAATGTGTGAAGACTCCATCAATCTATTGGACTGGTAGACTTAACAGACAATGAAAATGTTAATAGAAATAAAACTCAATGTACATCAAACTGAATATGGGCACAGCTGTATGACAAGGGTTTAGGCGCAACTGATCATTTTCATATAAAACAGTAGTCCACCCCAAGAGTCTGTGATATGAAAATGTCTGCGGCTATTTGCACTGAAAACCACATGTGACAGGGTGAGAACTGCTGTCAATCATCATTTCTGCTTAATTGCTGGAACTTGATGTGAGATACTTGGGATGGGCAATGTAATAATTGACCTTGTTGGTGTATGGTAAATCGTAATTTATAATAGAAATATGATTGAGCATGAAAAATAGAAAAGGAGAGTTTTAAAGAAGTAATTCCATATGAACTGATGGAAGACAGCATAAAATTAGTCTCCACTTCATTGTTGCTACATACATTTCATTGCATAAATATGTGGGGCAAGTACTGGAAATTAGCCCACATTTGCTTTGTATGCTTTAATGTGCATTTTCTTGAAAGCTGGAAAATGGGAACTAAATCCAAATACCTTTGACTTTACACATTTCTTTAATTAACATGAATTCAAAGCGGAAATGTTGCATATGGAGCATATGTCAGAGGAGTGATTTGCCTTTTTGTCTAACCAAGACATACTGTAAGTTGCAAATTTCAACGTGTACTAGATGTAACATTCCAAAATAAATATGAAATGTGGGGTAAGTAGGAATGTCTTGTTTTTGTGTACTGACATTTTTTAATAATTCCAGAGCTGACCCAGACCAAAACATGCTTTTCCTGTCATGTCTTTTAAAGTGTTTATTTTTACCAACAGACCTTGAGAGAGGGAGCCTCCAGTGTCGCCTGCCCAGAGTTTAGAGCAGTCATAAGGAGCTCCAGGCCAGGCTGTGAACACAGAGCGGGGCCTGTCTGAGGCTGCAGAATGTGGGACACCAGAAGGACTGAGGGTCCCTCTACCTCCTCCTGATAACCTTCCCAACCTCATCTCTGCAATCGTTGTGAAAGAATTGATAATCCTTCTAAGAACATTTGCACAAATACGAAATGCACACAGACACACATACACATACATACACAAAGAGGTGTGCCAGGAATTTGTGCCTCATATGCAGAACCACCTGAACCTTTTACACTATATAATGCGCACATACCCATCCACACGCAAATAAAAATAGTTTGATAACTTTAATATTTTTGTCAAACAATGTAAGTCTCTGCTAAGGTTCGACGTTGCTCTCATTGAGTTCGTTGAATGGAACTGGTCAGCTGAGAACCAGCAAGGAAAATTCTGGGTTATAATGAAGGGATACAATTCTGCTGCAATCATGAATTTCAATTTTTAGGTGAAGAGATGAAGATAATGTCAAAGATTAATATAAAGTCAAGCCATTTCCCTCTGTTGCACTGCCAACATGCACAGCTGCTTTTGAATCTTCTAGTATAAATGTAATTGGCTTCTCATCTTATTTTTGGGTGATATTTAATTGAAATCATGTTGATTTACAGGAGAGTGGGGCATATTGTCACACTTTTTACTCTTTATTACATTTATTGGGCTCAAAATACCACAATAGAATAAATGTCATACCAAATGCAAGAAATAAAGTCTCAGGCACATATTTTGATTCAATTTCATATCTTATGGCATTACATTATAGACCGTTAAGTAGAGGGTGTGCTCTTCTGACAATTTGCCCCATCAGTGGGTAAGTTGACACATGTCAGGTAAGTAGGATTTTTTCAACAAATAACGCAAACGAGTCATTTTAAATATAGATTTTCTTTTTCATTTAAAATTCAAAATCAAATATAACTTCATCAAAGGACCAGTGGGGTAAGTTCTGGGAGGGGTGGGGCTCCATTGCCCCCCAAACATTTGTTTTGCTCCCAAACGCAATTGCTGGTTCCCCGTTAATGTCAGCAGCAAACCTCTGGGACCATCAACAGTCTCTGTGACGAACAACTGCAGAGCATTCGCCTTTACTCCCCAGCCCCATTAATAATCTCTGCAAGGAACAACAGCAGAACACTGTATGTCTGGCAAATCAAACTCTTCAGAGTCAGATTCACAGTTCTGGCACACATACCTTTGCAAGTATCACTCAGTATAGACTCAGCTAAAAGCCTATCTTGAATAGCCCAGGGAACTGTCTGCTGCTCTAAACTATTTGTTTATTCACTCAGAGAGTACTTTATTAGGTATTTATTAGACGTATTTTTCAGACTTCTGCTTCTGTAGCCTATCCACTTAGAGGTTTGATGCATTGTGTGTTCAGAGATGCTCTTCTGCATACCACTGTTGTAAAGTGTGGTTTTTTGCGTTAATGTCACCTTCCAGTCTGGCCCTTCTCCACTGTTTTTGCACACAGAACTGCTGCTCACTGGATGTTTTTTTGGGGGGTTTTTGCGCACCATTTTCTGCAAACTGTAGGGACAGTTCTGCGTGAACATCCCAGGGGATCAGCAGTTTCTGAGATACTCAAACCACCCTGTCTGCCTCCAAAAATCATTCCACGGTCAAAGTCCCTTAGATCACATTTCCTCCCCATTCTGACATTTGATCTGAAAAACAGCTGAACCTCTTGAGCATGTCTACGTGCTTCTATGCATTTAGTTGCTGCCACATGATTGGCTGATTAAATAATTGCATTAACAAGCATGATGTCACACAAAATGGCTATTACATTTTTGAGGTAGTGCCTCTTGTTTTGGAGAAATTAACAAAACAAAAGAACATTAACAACAGTGACAGCTTACCCATGTGACAAATTACCCCACTCTCCCCTACATTACTGTGAGAATCTGTGTGTTTTAGAATCTTCACTGTGAGAACCTTCATGTGATCTGTAATAACATTTTATTTGACATTTCTTTCTTTTATTTATTTTAAAGGAATACACCAACATTTTGGGAAATATACCTTTTTTCCAACTTACCCAGAGGAGATGTTTGATTTCATTGTAATTTTTGTGCATTCACTGGCTCAATGTCCGTGTTAGCATAACCTGTTAGTTTAGCATGAAGACTTGAAGCCTATAGCAATCAGTAGCCTGCCTCCTTCAAAGTGAAGAGATATACCTTACAGCAACTCTGAAGCTGTCTAATTTACACAATGTATCGTGTATTTAAAATATGTATTGGGGAAAAAAATTTAAAAACCAGAGAAGTTAGTTGGTTGGAACTATAACTGCTGAACACACATGTATCCTTCTGTCTTCCTCTGGTTGAGCGCAGTGATCCACACACCTTCTGAAGGTAGAGCTAGATGCGGCACATGAGTGTCAGTGGTTGTAGTCTTAACTTCTCCAAAAACAACGTCTCTCGTTTTTACTATTTTATTCCTGCACGTGTATTTCAAATACACGATACCTCTTGTGAATAAGACAGCTTCAGAGTTGCTGTGAGGTGTATTTCTTCACTTTGAAGGTAGGCTACTATAGACTTCAAGTCTTTATGCTAAGCTAACATGTTATGCTAACAAGGAAACCGAGCCAGTGAATACACAAATTGTCTTTTTAAAAATGTGTAACATTGATTATGCTGAAATGCTGCTGTGCTATTATCATCAAAGTTCAAAGGAAGTGGGCATCTGTTCTTTCCTGGATTCCTGGAGTCGGACACATTGCATTTAAAGCACCTTGTGTGCGTGTGTGTGTGTGTGTGTGTGTATGTGCATGCCTGCGCATATACATCCATTGTGGAGAATTGTCCAAGAAAGATTTACTACCATAGGAAAAGAAAAACACAAAAAGAGAATCAATTAAACAATATTTGTATATGAAATGCTAAATCATTTCCACTGTAAATTATTATTATTTTTTTAATTTTACCATGTGTAATGGATATATAATATATGATGACCATTGATACTGTAAGTGAGATATTTTGATTGGAGAGAGATATCTGGCATGTGTGACAATGGAGAACGATCAGAAATTAAAATCAATCTTTATCTTTAGCTGGTCTTTGCTCCAAGACTGCACTGCAGTGCCATTCTGATGACACAAAAATATTCCTTGTAAAATGAACTACTTTGTTCATATCGAAACACAGTTAATTTAGCACAAAGACCTTTGCTATTAGCCATTCATAATTACAGTGGATGTTTACACTACACTCAGACGCAGATGTCTTGTGTTCAGGATGTCCATATATGAGTAAGATAAGGAAGAAATCATTTTGAAATAGAATGATGCATTTTATCAATTTGTTTTGATGGACTGTTTTTGATATGTAATGTTTTCTTTATAATATTACACAGAAAGACCTTTGTGTGGCAAAACTGTTGCTGTTGTTCGAACATAAATTGAAGCTAACTTGTTTCATACTAGTATCTATGAATAGGTAACAGATGTATAGTAACACTAATACAACACAAAGAGGTAATGATGTTAAATCAATTCTTGACATTGACTGGAGTTATCTTTTTTTTATTGTCACAATCATTCCTTAATCAATAATCAGACAATACTTTTAATTGGATAATATTTCATAATTTCTCCACAGATCTATAACATATTTTTTCATAATCTGAATGGTGAATATAGACTTAGAACAGAAATGTTCAATAATTCAATTTCTGCATAAATGGGTTTATTGTTTTAATTTTTTATCTGCAGGGAGATTGAGGAATAGCTGTTTCTATAATTATGAGGGCGGCTGATTTCCATTGTCACTGGTGTTGGAAAATACTGCTCATATGACTAATTAAAGCACTACATCCGGTGTTTATTGGAAGTGTTTGGTTATTTTTCAATGACGTGTGACAGTGCTATGTCATTACCATTATTTGTCAAATTGTAATGTTTAATTAAAATCCCCATGTGAAACAGTAACCTTTCACTTCTCTTATCTTGTTCTTTATTGAACTAGAGTTACACATCAAAGGGTAAAGTTACATCAAAACTAATGCTGTGATGGAATGGGCTGTCTCAAATGTCGTTAAGTAGCTGGCTGAAACATACGTCATCAATTGTGTCTTCATATTATAGGCAATGTATATTATAGGAATAGTGTGTATCCATTTTCAGAAATAATAATAATAGTAATATGAATTAACATTTTCATTCATATTCATATTAATTTTCAAATAGTTGGATGCTAACATTAACTAAGATTCTAGAGACCAGGGCCCTATGTTGCTTGAACAATATAGGATAAGTTGATGTGCCTCGGGTCAATTACTCCTTTTCATAAACGTGAACTACGATTTAATCTAGTATTGAATCATCTCGGATAGCTGTGTGCATCCACTGTGCTATAATGGGCCAAAAGCAGGATCATACAGACAAAGGGAAGCGGGGCTCTACCCACATAAAAAAATGGACTTATATACATATACTTATATACATGTCAGATAAGATATGATTCACTCAATTAAATAATTAAGACCAGAAGTTGGCACAAAATTATGAAATAGACCAGAAGAAATTTTGAAGGTGCCTTGCTATGTTTGTTGTTATGGCCTACAGCGCCTTCCAGAATGGGAGCTTTGGAAAAAGCCATTTTGCGGGGTGGGAAGTATCAGGGAGTTTCCAGCTCGCTTCCTTTTCCTTGACACATACAGGTCCTGCAGCATTGGTAGGCTGCAGCCAATGGCCCTCTCTGCTGACCTGACAGTTTGCTGCAGTTTCTCTCTGTCCAGAGAGGATGCTGCACCAAGACAGACAGTAATGGCCCATGTGAAGCTGCTCTGTATGGCAGTTGTGTAAAATACAAGTATGTTCTGAGGGAGGTGGAATTTTACCGGCTGCTGCAAGAAGTACATCTTCTGTCAAGCTTTTTATTTAGGGGGGATATCCTGTTCCCATGTGAGGTCAGGTGAAATAATGGTGTCAAGGAACTTGACCGGAGTGTTGATGATGAGTGGGTGAAGAGGAGATGTATTCCTTCTGAAGTCGATGTGCATCTCCATGGTTTTGAGGGCATTCAGCTCTAGGTCAGTGCTGGCCTGTTCACTTCCAGGTGCTACTTTGATTCGCTAAGATCGGTGGTCAGACCAATGACTGGTATGGTCAGCAAACTTCATCAGTTTAAATGATGGATCACAGGAGACACAGTCATTGGTGTATAGCAGGGGTGCACAGCAAGGGCCGATCCGTTTCAGGATTTTATGGCAACTTCTGCTATTAATGATTTAATTAGCTCAATCCTACTGCATCTTGTTAATTTGTATAAGCACCAGCTACAGTCACAGACTGCAGATTTTACTGATCCAGTACATGTGATTCACCTGCAGGTGGGACCTGGTACATCGAGCTGAGTGAGTTTCTCCTGCAGGAGCTCAGAGACAATGGTACCAAAAAAGGCTGAACTGAAATCCTGACATATGTACCAGGGTTCGAGGTGCTGTAGTGTGAAGAGAAGGCTGATGTTAACTGCACCATCTACAGATCTGTAGGCGAACTGCAGCGGGTCTAGAAAATCTCGAGTTATGGATTTTAGGAATGGCAAGATTAGTCTTCATAATGACTGAAGTGCATCTGGCCTGTAGTCATTGAGTCTGGAGATCTTTGTTTTTTTGGCTACTGGAATAATAGTTGAAATAATATATAATTTGTTAAACCATGCTGGAACAGTGCATAGTTTACGAGACTGATTAAAAATGTTTGTGAAGACTGTGGGCAGCTGTGTTTAAGGGTGGCAGGGGCCAGCAGGTGGCAGGGGCCAGGCTTCCAAAACAGATCCTTCACTTGCCCACAATGTTGAGCTCCTGTGCTAGCATTAGTAGAGGTAGCTGATGCTTGCACATTGTAGGCTGACCTTAGATGCCCCAACACTGAAGTGGTTCATTTGCTAAATGGCAGTTGTTGTGGGTGAAGTAGACCTACAGCAGTTTGTCTCAATAATAAACTCCCATACTACAGAGTGCTTTCTTTTGTTTTCATCCATTTAAATATTTTAAATGTTTTTTTTTATTTTTACATTTTTGAAAGCAAGAGAACAGTAAATCATGCACATGTCAAGCTTGGTCACGACACAGCCTACAACAAACAGAAGAATGTTATAAATCACACAAAATAAACATTCATATAATCTTCAAAAGGATCATTACATTTTAGTTACATTTTACATTCTCTGACTAATGTAAAATTGGTTTGTTAATATTACATTGTTGAAAAAAAAAAAAGATATTTAAAACCACTAACCTATTTGCAGCTGTGGGTAGGGTGGACTTCATTTATTCAGGTGTTTACTCTACCTAGTTACGACTGAATGTTACCCCTAACCACTCCCTGGATACTCAGAGGTTACCATTCTTGGGATATTTGTACTGTCACTCTGCTCTGATACACAGTAGTACACCTTGAGTAAAAAATAAAAAATTGTTGAGAAACTCCTCCAATTCCATAAGGCAAATAATAAGGTGGACATTTCTGAACCAGCTTGAAAAATGATATAACGGAGAGGCTGGATGATTAGCAGGCGAGGTCAGTATTTTGTCAGTTTCACCTGCCACTAGCCTGCTGGAGGACATAGATAAGGCCTGATCCACCTACAACTCAACTAGCTAATCACAGCATATCAAGGTTGGAACTAGAATCCACACTTGCCCTAGGGAACAGTGCTGTTCGCTTGACTGTGTAAGATGCTTACCACTGGTATTTTATCATTGCAGAGGCAGCTTTCAAGAGGGATGGATTTATTCTTAATAAACCCTGCTGTATATGGCCTATGGTTAGAACTTTGCAGAGATAATTTTATTGAACAGACATTGTACTTCATCACTCAGTGAAAGACTAAAACAGCATATTATTGTGCATTTTTTGTGCAAATAGAGCAATTCTCCAACTGTGAAAATGTAAAGCTTGAAAACAGGAATCAAGGAATCAAATCAACAGGAACAAGTCCTCAATCATGAAATGTGCCAGTGTCTGGTAATTCACAGCGATGGAACATGAAACATTAACTGAAGTACAAAGGTGAAGGATTTCTCTCTTGGCAGTGCCTAAACTGTCCTTATTTTGTTTTAGCATCTGTTATTATATAACACATTTACAGTGCCTGCTTTATATCCACCCTGGGTTCACTTTAGTTAAATTGAGCGCATTTTCAATTACACACACACAGACAGACACACAAAAACACACATACACACACACATGCAAACACGCATATACACATACACACACAGACACACATACATACACAAATATCTCTTCTTGTCATTTTTTATTAAATTTATTTTTTTATGCCCCAAGACTTAGTTGTCATCGCTATATTATCTCAAGACCAAATGATAATGTAACTAATATTCTTAACGTTTTGGGCCCTATTTTCACAATCACGATACAATTGTAAGACTATTGATGAGATATTGTGCTGATGATTACCTATCTGGCCCATGATGATTACCATGTTCAGCATTCATTGTTGGGTGGACCAAAATAACAGAATATACCAGTTTTAGAGATAAAAGATGGCCTGGGTTGGTTAAAATGGCATATGCATGAACCCCAAACTTGCCCAAAGTTTTTATTGACACACCCACTTGCTGCATTGCCCAAACCACATTGTCCAACAGGTTTACTGCAGATGACAAAACTATGAAAGCAGGAAGAGAGGATAAATATTATGTTTTCCCTGGATAAAATTTGCAATTATTCTAGTGCCCAGGTGCCTTTTTTGACTATTGTCACCATAATAGGGCCCTTAGACTTAGCTGAGTACATATGTGACTGTGTCTTGTTTTGCTGTCTTTGTCAGGACCCATGCATATGCAATAAACACAATATCATTCCAGGAATTTTGTCACTGTTGTCCACTGGATACATTTAAACTTAAAATGGGGGGGCTTACATTAGATCACAATGCCCAAGCCTCTTATCTAGTAATGCTCACAATGCTCAGTGTATAATGTCATTTTATGCAATATACATCTTTAATGTACCCCACATCAAGCCTTTTATATAAGATAGCATCATTTATTGTTTATATATTGGACTTTCCTCTTATCACATCTCTGAGTTCTTGTAGGCAATATTCCCATAAGCATTGTACCCTGAAACAAATTTCCGCTTTATTGTATTTACAAAGGGAAAAAGGCATCAAATGAAATTTACCAAATTAAAATGTTTTTCTTCCGTCTTTCATAATAACTGACATTTGAGAGGCTTGACCAGATAATGTGAAGATGAAATACAATGGATATCATCCAATCAGAGTCAACAGAAAAGTGGTCCAGCTCTGGTCCTGGACACCCAAATAATATCTGTTTATTGTAACATCCAGCTTAATTAGCTCGTTAAATCCATTGTGAAATTGTGAGACAAATTGTGAGCCTGTCTGATTGCACACAAATCATAAATACAAAGACAATATACACTCAGTGAACACTTTGTTAGATATATATTAAGCTTATTTATTAAGTCTTCTGCTGGTGTAGCCTATCCACTTAAGAGGTTTGACATGTTATGAAATGCTCTTCTGCTGTTGTTATGTGTGGTTACTGTCACCTTCCTGTCAGCCTCAACCAGGCCCTTTTCCTCTGACCTCTCTCATTAACAAGGCTTTCCAACCTATGTGAATTGTATCTTATCCCACCTGTTCTGTAGTTTGTTCTATGACCTTGGTATGCACTGTTTTGTATGTTACTTTGGATAAAAGCATCTGCTAAATAAAATGTAATGTAATGTTAAACAATCAAAACCTTTGTGGTCCATTCATCATTGGGGCCCAAAATGACCGCAGCTGGCTCTGGGCCTGCTCTTTGCCTTTCCCTCCCTGAGCCTCCTTGACTCAGTCTTGCTAGGGATCCTTCAGAATAAGGACTAGAATGGGTAGCTCCCCATAGCCACTCCCACAAAGTTAGAACTTGTTTTCTAATTACGAAAAACAATGTTGTGACACAGGTTGTGGAACTTGCGATTCTGGTAGTCCTACAGGAAGCTTAGAAGCAGAGTGCTTTCACAAGATGACTTCACCACCGTGGTAAAAAACTAGAGCTCGACCTACAGTACTGTGCAGAAGTCTTAGGCATCCTAGACTTTATTATATATATATATGCTTATTTTTGTGTGGGTTAGTATAAAAGAACACATTTGAGTAAAACAGTAACATATTACTGTAAGCAATTGATTACTTTTTACATAAAAACGTGATCAAGGCTGTCTGAGATCAGAAGCAGGGAGCCAATCAAAGTCTGCAGAAGAACTGTGGCAAGTTCTCCAACATGCTTGGAAAACCTCCCTGCTGATTGTCTTATAGAACTGCAGGACAGCGTTGGCTCGCTCAGAGAAGTGATGCAGTTTTAACGCCGTTTTAACGGGTGGTCACAAAAAATATCGATTTTATTCAGTTTTTCACTATTCTGCCAAATTACTGAAATGTGATGTAGAATGTACAGTATGTTTATTTACGATCTTTCACTGAATTATTTTTGAAAGAATCTTTTCTGTACAGAATGTTATACAGGTGCCTAAGACTTTAGCACAGTACTGTACATGTAGTCTATGCCATACAATGCCGTGTTTATGAATAGCATTGTATTGAGAAAAGGCTTAACTATTACTTGTCCAGTTGTGACTACTGTATCTTTCTGTTCTTGCAGCAGGAATAATGGGAGAGCTCCATCAACATTGAAGGTGGATTTGGCAGTTACAGTGCTCAGCGTAAATGAGTACACCCCCTTTGAAAAGTAACATTTTAAAATAAAATCAATTTAAAAATGAACACAAAAACAATTTCCAAAATGTTGACAAGACCAAGTTTAATATAACATCTGTTTAACTTATAACATGAAAGTAAGGTTAATAATATAACTTAGATTCCACATTTTTCAGTTTTACTCAAATAAGGGCGATGCAAAAATGAGTACACCCCACAACAAAAACTACTACATCTAGAACTTTGTATGGCCCCCATGATTTTTCATGATAGCACCAAGTCTTCTAGGCATGGAATGAACAAGTTGACAACATTTTGCTACATCGAGCTTTTCCCATTCTTCAAGAATGACCTCTTTTAGAGACTGGATACTGGATGGAGAGTGATGCTCAACATGTCTCTTCAGAATTCCCCACAGGTGTTCAATTGGGTTCAGATCAGGAGACATACTTGGCCACTGAATCACTTTCACCCTGTTCTTCTTCAGAAATCCAACAGTGGCCTTAGATGTGCGTTTAGGATCATTGTCATGTTGTGCATGATGACCAAGGGCACGGAGTGATGGTAGCATCTTCTCTTTCAGTATAGAGCAATACATCTGTGAATTCATGATGCCATGAATGAAATGCAGCTCCCCGACACCAGCAGCACTCATGCAACCCCACATAAGGACACTGCCACCACCATGTTTCACTGTAGGCACCATGCATTGTATTCCTCACCTTTGCGACGCCATACAGTTTTGAAGCCATCAGTTCCAAAAACATTTATCTTGGTCTCATCACTCCAGAGTATAGAGTCCCAGTAGTCTTCATCTTTGTCAGCATGGGCCCTGGCAAACTCTAGGCGGGCTTTTTTGTGCCTGGGCTTTAGGAGAGGCTTCCTTCGTGGACGGCACCCATGCATGCCATTCCTCTGCAGTGTACGCCGTATTGTGTCACGAGAAATAGTCACCCCAGTTTGGCTTTCTACTTCCTTAGATAACTGCAGTGAATTTGAATGCCGATTTTCTTCGACCCTTCTCATCAGAAGACGCTGCTGTCTCTGTGAGATGGTTGCAGTTCCATCTTTTAAAAATTTTTGTATCACTTTTGCTATAGTATTCTGACTGATAAGTAAAGCTTTGCTGATCTTCTTGTAGCCTTCACCTTTGCAGTGTAAAGAAATTATTTTCTTTCTCAGGTCTCTCGACATTTCTCTTCCATGTGGTGCCATTGCTAACAACATGAAATAGGAAGGGAAGTAACACCCTTTTATAGTCAACAATCTGCTGGACACCTGTGTAATGAATAATTAGACTCACCTGTGGTTGATTATTGTTAAATTAGACATTTGTAGTCTAAAATTTAGCTTTGCTCCAGAGACTTTCAGTGCGGTGTATTCATTTTTGCATCACCCTAATTTGAGTAAAACTGAAAATGTTGTATTATTAACCTTAGTTTCATGTTATAAGTTAAACAGATGTTAAATAAAACTTAGTCTTGTTAACATTTTGTTAATTGTTTTTGTGTTCATTGAGATATTGTTTAAAATGTTACTTTTCGAAGGGGGTGTACTCATTTACGCTGAGCACTGTATATCAACAGCTCATACAGGAATTGGTGGCAGGCCTCCAAGTAGCCATACACTTTCTATATGCAAAAGCACAAAATCATATGTGCATGAGTTGGTTGGTATTTCTACCAGCATTTGCTTTCACCATTGTTGTCTGCGATGAAACAGAGCCAATATTGATGCAGAGACTGAATTAAGGCAGGTGATGCATTGCATTGTTGCTCCACCCAGCATACAACTGATAGGTCATACAAGCAGGTAATACAAAGATGACCCTGATTCTGTTCACAACCTACATGTTAAAGGTACAAAAGCTTAGATTTTTAGGTTAAAACATTTTAAAGACCATTGTAAATCCCTTCCTATTATTGAAAAAGGCTCACTGACATGTTGACTCACCCTCTACCTGTGTTTATGGTCCTTAAATTCGGGTTTCAAAATATGCAGTTGATGGGCCGGCATTCTGTACCAAAACATTGTATAGCTGTACAATAATTCAAGCTCATTAGTTGAAAATTGGTCCTGCCACAACCAATGGCGTTTGAATGTCAGCGCGTTCACAGAGAAGGGGTGGGATGAACTGTGTTCAGCTGCATTTCCTCTCTTTGACTGTTAGAAATCCAATATTACCTATTGTACCTTTAAAGGTGAATGCAACGCCTTTGGCTGATCAGATAATTGAACTAAGCTTCATCCATCATCCCCTTTTATAAATGATAAAGATTGATGTTTGAACTCATTGTGTCCATTACCATCATTATGTGGATTAAACATGACTGATCAGAACCTATATCCTAGCTACTTCTGTGGTATTGATTTGGTTGTGTAGGCATGCCCTCATTCAGAGGCTGTCGTTGCTTTATAGATGTTGTTTCACATGTGCAATGTGGGAGCACTGGCTGCACGTCCCTGGAGCTGTTGAATGCACACGCCACCTGGGCCCTTATACAGGGGGTATCTGTGGAGTTCTGTGCAAGGGCAACATGTGCATCACCGCATACATTGGTTAGAATCTACTGTATTCATTTGATGTTGCAAGGCAAAATTCTGTGGCTCAGTATTAGTGAAGCCAGCCAGCAGGACCTCTTTTTAATATCCTGTGAGCTGCGTGTTATTGCTTGATGCAATCGTAATAATGGTTACATCAATGTTTTCATGGAATCTGAATGTGCTCAAACAGCATATCATTTCACTTGAGCCAAACTATGCAAACACTTGACGTCATGATGAATCCATGAAGCATGTTCACCTCAGTGACATCGAACAAAGTAATGTGAATAAGATTAAATTTGCAGCTGGAATTTGTGTGTAATAATTATAATACATGACCTTTATGAAGGGGTTTCATGTTTGAAATTTTAATAATTGCAAATGCTTTCATTAATTGGATATTAATATATTTTATAATATATTTTATATTATATATTAATATACAGAATAACAATATGTTTGAACAGAAGATAGACCGCCAGTTTGAAATTCAACCACTTCAGTGGTTAAGGTATCTGAGCTCAGTCCACAATGTGCAAGCATCAGCTACCTCACACTTCACTCTACCTACAAATGCTACCAAGGAGTTCACAGGAGTTCATAATTGTCGGCAAAGGCTCCATTAATGTGCACAAAGACAACATTTTACAAAGCTTGGACCCATTAGAATGTCAGCATATTCTTAATATTTTATTATGGTATGATTCATTTACAACTGAAGATAGAGTATACTCCAGAACATTAGTAGACTACAGCTAAAGGTTATACATATTTCCCAATAAAAGGGATTCAGATAGCCTATTCATTAGATATGACTGGTAGCTCAATTGTCTCTTTTCAGGATATTTTGGATGAAAATGAATATAAAATGCAGGGACACCTGGATATGATTTTTAATGAGCAGCATTTCCCTGCCTGATTATAATGATATTGCTGGAATTCTAAGGAATGATGTCACTTCCTGCAGCTCATTCACGTTCCTCCCGGTGATGTTGTTTCATTCATGTTCTGCCTTTCTATTAGTACCTGAGGTAATATGTACATGCATCATATTTCAGCTCCAGAGAACCATTGGTTCGAACAGACAGCAGTGATGGTGGTCAAGTGCTCTAATGGTTATGTTTAATCACAGGGTCCTTCTTCTACTCTGGCCTTTGAAGAGGGCAAAATGTCAGGCAAGAATGGGGGTGGCACACCTTCAATCCTACCCAGGGTAATGAGAAACCTCACAGCCTGACCTTTGGCTAAGCTCGTTCAGTTTCTCTATCGGAAATAATGTGTGTTCCTCAGTGTATACATTTAATGGTATTATTAATAATAGTCGTAGAGTACGCAGGACTATTCTGCAGTAGACTGAGACTCTATGCTCGGTTGCTTTCCGTGACCTTTCATTGCATCGTAACAGGGTCACTGCAGGGTTACTGCACCTAGCTTTTCAGTGGTAGGAGATGATGAGCAAATGTATTTAAACAGATTTTTAAATCCCCAGTAATAAAATTCTAAATGTAAATAAATGTAAATAAAATGCTACAAATTCAAAAGTGATTGGGGGGAATGGTCATTCAACCAGCAAGTTTTAACCAGCACCCTTTTGGAGGGGTTTATACATCTTTGCCACCTGTAAAGTAATGTAATGTTTTATCTATTTTGTAATGAAATATGTTTTAGTGTATTTTTCCTATCACTGGGTGTACTTTCAAAATATTCCTGTGCTGTCCAGATGTTTTGTGAAGCCATACTGTCACTTTGGCATGAGGGGGTAGTAGCCTCCCTGAATTATGCAGTGACCCCCTAACTTGTTGACTATTTCAGTTTTTTGTGACAGCTTGAATTTATGATCCTGTGAAACACTGGAGTTTGAACATAAATTTTAAGAAGACACATTGGAGTCATACAGTATATCAACTGAATGAATTGATTTTTTTTTCAGTGAAATACAGAAGGAGTCATCATCTTGATTGTTTGTAGTTTTCTCAGCTTTTCACCCTTAATCGATACCACAACCTTGCGATAAGCAGACTGTAAAAAAATACCATCGCTGCAACTCAGATCTGATTATAAACCATTTAAAGTAAGCTCAGTTCAAGCATTTTAATGGCTTAACATTAGTATGCTGAGCAACACCAAGTCCTTCAATCTCAAGCGGGGTCACAGTTGCGCAGTCTGGCCTAGTGCAGTCTGGTTTGATCCTTCACAGGAAGGATCAAACAGGGAAAGGCAAGGTTGAGTTTATTTGGAACATATTTGCTCTGTGATGGAAATTAATTGTGACATTTGCAGCCCACTGAGAGCCATCCTGTGAACAGTTAACAGTGCTGATATGCTAATTAGTTCCACTCCACCTCTCATAGAGTAAGCCAAAAGCGCTTTTCCAAAGGCCAGCAGCCATAATGAGTAATTACAAAAGGCAACAGAATACATTTAACTTTAACCTTTGAATCAAACGAGATCACAACGTAACACAATAACTGCCTCTTTTATGGAGGCTTGAGAATGATCTATACTATGTTAATATCGTTGTAGAATGGCAATATGTCGATTACTGTATTCTTTAACCAAGAATAGAGTGACCCTCTTCTTTTACAAATAAGGTAATATTAGGACTATGACTCAAAATACAACATACCGTAATGATTTGTTTTGTTTTTTTGCTCTGTACACCAGCACATTGGATTTGAAATGAAACAATGAAAATGAGATTAAAGTACAGACCTTTACAGTTACCTTTAATTTGAGGGTATTTACATCGGGGGACTATGTGATCCATGTTGGGATTACATCCCTTTTTATACATAGTCCCCCAATTGTATGCAGCCGTAAAGTACTTGGACAGTTGGCTTCTCAGCTGGCTCCGATTAGACAGGTGTATCCAATCACTTCCTTAGTGTTGGTATAAGAAAGTTTTCAGTATCTAGTCTTGATTCCAGGCTTTTGATTGCCTTTAGAGTCTATTATTGGCATATGTCAACATGAGTTAACTGTACTAATAGTTGTGCCAAGGACAGTCAAGGCAGCCTTTTGCTATTGTCTAATTTAGAAATATTATGACCGTCCATTCTGACAAGTTGCATTGTTGTGTATTTCTGATATACACAATACAATAATGTGCATCCTGTGATTAACATACAGGAGGGTGTATGCGCATTGAGTTGGACTGGGCAGTCTAATATGGATGCAGTGTCTTCTTTTTGTTCTTTTACTGTAAGATATTTCTGTTGTTTTCATTTCGAGTTCTGCATAGATTTTTGTCATCCACATTCTCCCATATTTGCTATAAAGCTACAGTAGTTATATGCGTATGCTGACGTGTTCTCTTTTAATATTTTCCGCCTGGGAAGAGGATTTGCACTCTCATGGGCAGTGTTGTGTGGATGCTGAGGGTTTAGCTCAGTAGGGAAGAAACATATATTAGGTCACTTAAGAACAATATTAGAACTGCTTTCTGGAAGACCATAAAACATGTTCTCTTTAAAGTCTGTAAGGTAAACTGTCAATGCTCATGTTTTATAGCATGGCTTTACACAACCTTTTATACAAACAAATGTCCATGAAATCTGTGTCAGGATGAACGACCATGGGGAAAGTGGTTTTGCTGCACGGCTCTCAGGTTCCAGTGCATCAGTGCACAGTTTGACCAAGCGTTCTGTTTCCTGCTGAGCAGACCTGATACGGAACAAAAAAGGACAGTCCCTCGTCCCTGCGTATGGCTGCATCTCATGGCAGCACAGGCCCATGTGTACGTGAGGAGAACATCAATGCGGGGGGAGGGGTGCATCGATGCCCCCCTCAGTTTGTCCTTCTTGCCTTTGTTGTTTCTCCTCATCTGGCTGCAGATTTGACAGCCAGCCTACGCAATACCAAACCGTGTATGTAAATCGTACTTGGTGAGGATGTTTTGCCCACCAATGTATAGTAAATGCAAGTTCTGTGAAATAATTGTAGTTTAGTTTAAGTTCTAAACGCAGCAATTTTATTGCTATCTATTGAAACAATATAGCTGTGCTTGTAGATAATTTGGAAAACATTGTGTGTTTGTGTGTGTATTAGACGTTTGATGACTGTAAATAACATGTCTTGAAAATCAGTTACATAAGTAAAATTTCAGTGGTTAGCTGGTGCGGCGTACTTTGATAGCAGCGGTTGCTGAGCCAGGTGCTAAACATTTGGAGATGCTGCCACAAGCATCAAGCTTATAAGATGCAAAATCAAACATTTCATGATCACTTCATAGCTTCATACTCATCCGATATTCCCGTGACAAGGGTTACGTATCTAGAAAGCAGCTTTTTCAAATTTGTATTATGATAACCTGCCGATTTAATAACATAACGAATCAAAGGTTCATAGCTCATTGGTGCTCACAATGTAGGTACAAAATGGGCTAGATTAGGCTGAATATATTACCCGTGGGTGTGTTGCAGCTGAATTCAATCATAGTCAATCAAATTATCTCTTTTCCCTTCAAGAGCCATGCACTTGTGATGGGCAGAGCAAAGCTTTCTCCAGCAATAACACAGTTGAAGCAATTGCATTGGTTGAAGTGTCAGTATCATGATGCATTTGACACCTGCCTATCTATTACATTACATTACATTATTGGCATTTGGCAGATGCTCTTATCCAGAGCGACGTACAACAAAGTGCATACCCATAACCAGGGGTAAGTGCACTGAAAGACCCTAGAGGGAAGTACAATTTCAATTGCTACCCGTAGATTTTTTTTTAAATCAACAAATAAACAAACAACAAAGCAAAAGTGACCAAACTTAACTATCCAAATACTGCTTACCTAGCCAACTAAAAATACTGAAACACTACTTAAATCACAAGGATTTAGGTTCACAGGGAGGTAGGGAGGGATGGGGAGAGGTGCTGCTTGAAGAGGTGCGTCTTCAGTTTGCGCTTGAAGGTGGGGAGAGATTCTACAGTTCTGACCTCAACTGGGAGTTCATTCCACCACCGTGGAGCCAGAACAGACAGTAGTTGTGAGCGTGAGGTGGAGGTTCTGAGAGGGGGAGGTGCCAAGCGGCCTGTGGAGGCTGAACGAAGAGGTCTGGCAGGGGTGTAGGGTCGGATGATTGTTTGTAGGTAAGCTGGGGAAGACCCCTTAACTGCTTGGAAGGCTAGCACCAATGTTTTGAATTTGATGCGCGCCATGACAGGCAGCCAGTGGAGGGAAGTAAGCAGGGGGGTGACGTGTGAGTATTTGGGAAGGTTGAAGACCAGACGAGCTGCTGCATTCTGGATAAGTTGGAGGGGTCTGATGGCGGACGCTGGGAGGCCAGCCAAGAGGGAATTGCAGTAGTCCAGGCGGGACAGAACCATCGCTTGGACCAGGAGCTGGGTCGAGTAGGGGGTGAGAAAGGGGCGGATTCTCCGTATGTTGTATAGGAAGCACCGCCGCAATGTTCTCGGAGAGCTCCTGGTCAATAAACATGCCTTTTATTACTCTTCACAGTCATGATACATTTAGATTTGTGAAGTACTACCACCAGAGGTTCATTATGCAAGTGTGAAAGAACCTCTGATCCTCTGAGTTAATGTGTGAGCAGATACTGGTATGAAACACCACCCAAAATGACAGGCATGCCTGTGATGTAACAAAGCTTCGGTTTCTGTGATCGCGTGACTTGAAGCCTTGGAGCAGTACTTAAAAACAGCAGCAATTGGAAAGCTCCACACTGGGTGTGTCCCAGTACTGTTTTGACAGCACACTGCTTTAACCTTCAAAGACTTCAAAGCAGCTCTTGCCAAGAGAAACAGCAAGGAACAAACTTCCCCCAGGAGAAGGGCAAAATGTGTGCTGAAATTGCAGCCACCAATTATTTTAAATGTTCTAGTAGTCCTGCTCGTATTTCAAACTATACAGTATTAATGCATAATAGTTTTGTGATGAGCTGTAAATGGGGGAACATTCAGATCAGATTCAGATCATCCCTGTTTGGAAAACTGCCCATCATTTCTACAGTACAAACCAACATATATACTTAAAACACCTATGGCATTAATGGAATGCTGGTAATGAGGTACGTCAGTCACACCCACCACTGCAGTTGTCTGTAATCCCCAGTGAAACAGTTCCTGAAATCACTTCATACAAACAGTGGCAGTCAAAGCTTCTGCCACTTCCACACCTCTCTGACCACCATCATCACTGTCAATCATCAGTGGCTGAGATGAATACCTCTGACTTGTCAGTGTATGTCAGAGATGATACCACTACTGGCAGTTTCTCAGTTTTCATTATTGAATTCAGTATTCCCACTGGAAAGTTCTGATTCAACTTCAACCTTCTTCCCCTCTCTTTCATATAATCCTCCGTCCACCCCCACCATCTTGTATCTTCACCCAACTCCCACCAATGAGATGACTACTGCATCCGCCATCAGAGAGGATCAAAATGGACAGCACCCTTGTTTCCTAAATAATGGAAAAGAACATTCCTGTGCTGAGCAGAGCTAGGTCTGACAGAACATTTTACATGCTATTCGCTCCACCTGACTGTAATCCTCTCTGATCTAGAGGCTTATCAGCTGTTTCTCCGGAGGCAGCTGAGAGGAGAAGAGAGAAGATCTTATTATTACGCACCCTCTTCATGGCGATTATTCTTACACTGTTTTCACTAGCGTCTCCGGTGAGATGGTAACCAAAAAGCAAAGAAAATAAAAAATGAAATTGCTATTTTACATTACACAAGCTATGATGCTAAAACAGTATGTTTCTAAATTAGGATAACACATATTCAGCTATAAATATTAAAAACTCTGCCATAAGCAGGACATCACACCAGTCATGACAGTATTTTACAGATTGTGACCAACTGTATTATAACACCATGGCAAGTTATGGTATTACTTTTGCTTGATATGTTCAAATGGTGTTATGACATTTGATTTGCATTGTAATACAACACAGCAGCTAGTGGAAAGCAATTTATTTGTTGCTAGTATGAAACTAGTTTTGTATGCATCATAAGCACAAGTACTGCCTCTGAAAGAAAGATTTGCTCGTTCTTCTCTGGTGTACTGGGTAAATGTCAATATTCAAACTACATTCAAATCCACTGAAATGAGTTGAACTTGTCTCATTGACCTGGACATCAAAAGTGTTTGACATTCATAGCAAGTTCCAAACACTCCCCACATAATGACATGAGGGATGAACAAGAGAAGGCCCCTGCTGGCTGTTACCTGAACGTGCACAGTCAGGGATCTATCCCGGCAAGCTGGGTGCCATCTGGTTACTGTATATGCCCTGACACGCAGATGGTGTTTCTCAATACCAAGAAAGTCTGGACTTGTGAAATATGTTCTTACCAAGTTTTATAGCCTACTTAAAATATGAATGTAACAAAATGTGTCTTTCAACCACTGTTCTCTAGCTAGATGACGCATTTATTTTGCTTCATTAACAATCGCTTTCTATACTACTGTTAGTAGAGTATTATCCCAATATACTGTATGTTGTATGCTTAAAATGAGCTTGTATTCAGTGAATATAACGTTCCTGGTCTCATTTTTATTCGAACATTGCAAAGCAGCTGTGAAAAAAAGGTGGAGGGTGATTTTGACTGTATTCATTCAAATAAACTGTTTAATATGTTTATTAGGCAATAGATGAATAGACCGTCTTTAAAATACACACGCCATGACCCACACCTGGGAGGACAGAAGATCCGGACACAGGGATCTATGAAAACTCTGGATTGCACCAACGTTTTATTTTCTATTAGCCAAACCTGAAGGGAGGGAGAGTGCATGCCCCAACAGGAAAAATAAGGTCTTCAGCCATCACCCTCAAGAGATCAGGACTAAAGAATAATAAAAGTAAAATAACGAATGCACACGGAATAACCCAACTCACGTAGCTTTTTTTCAGCTCGCTCGTTTCCCGGTCTCAGCTGCCTACTGTGGAAGGAAGTAGCATTTTAATTAAGTATTTTTTTTCACACAAAACTCAGCAATAAAGTGCTCAGTGAGTATATGTGTAAACCTATATAGGCAACATACTAAAATCCCCATTACAGGATCCACACTTCCACAAATGCATAGACATGTATGTAAATATATTTTCTGATGAATATGGGTGATAAGTTTACAGGCGGCTATCTGTAAATCTGTCAGGAAACTGTACAGGTAGTCGGTATGATATAAAAGATCTTTGTTTTCCAGCAGGGGCATCAGTTCTAACTCCCATCAGAATATATGTCCCATCCCATACAGGGTCCCTACTGTACCTCTTACCTCAAATAACATTGGGGCTCTATAAATACAAGTGCACAAGGAAAATATGTCACTGTTTAACGACTATTGTCTGGTAGAGGAAAACAACACACTGCTTATCGTTCATCTTATATCTATTTTCTAATTTTATTTGGTGCAAATAAAGTCATTACAGGTCACGGTGAAGTCTTCATGTGCTGTTAGGGAGAAAAAACCAGTAGTGGAACTTTAATATCTTCTTTCTGCAGAAAGTAGAACAGACCTGAATTTTTTTTTTCTCTTGCCAGTGCAGTACTTGAAACAAAGGTAGATCAAGCTTGTATCACTTGCTTTGTCATTCCAAGTTTTCCTCTAATTATAATACAACATCCATGTTTTCCCTCTTATGGTGTTGAATCGCGTTTCCCATTAACATACCTCCTCAGTTGAGAAACTCAAGCAACTAATCTGATCTTCTCAGTCAGAACAAGCAGGATAGCAGAATATTGTCTCTTATGATAGTATTATGTGGTCCAATTCTGTTTACTAGGAGTGTATTTTTGCTTCACTCAGTGGAGTATTACTTTAGGCATCGACCATTGTCTTTACAGTGATTGCCCTGCCACAACCATATAATTCTTGTAAATACAATATATAATAAAATACGATATATACTTTGTAATAATTCTGATTCTGAGCCATAGTCTATAGCAAAATGTAAAACTGTTATTACACCCATAGCTCCAGAAAGATAATATTTTTCTTTGCGGACCTCGACCTAGCGCGACAGACACACTTCCGGACTTGGTGGGAAAGAAAATGGTACATACCACTGGCGCACTGGGGGTGAACAGTAAAGCTATTTGTGATATCCACTGAATAGATCATAGTTGTCTTTAACTATTTGTTTACGGTTTGTTGTATAAGACCAGTTTTTATTCATAAAACTTACAATAGTCCGTAGTTTTTATATTATGCATAGTTCAGTGTGATCGTAAATATTGAGCACCCACACGGTCCACAGCATGGATAAGGAATCAAAGAAACCCGAATTCCTAGAGCGGTATGGGCTTGCCGGATTTCAACAGCTGGAAACTAATTTATTGGTGGAAGTCTGGTAGAATTTATAGTAGCTAGACTATTTACTTTTCTTTAGTCATCTGTTAATAAGAAATATCATTTGAAAGTATGGCGTCATCTGATGTTGCTCGGCAGTTGGTACGTGTTTTCTTATATTCAAGACCAATGATTAGTTTGAAAGAACGCCTAAGTAAAAGTTTTCTCGCAACCGGGTTCATCTTGTGTATCCGCCTGCTGGCTAAGTAGCTAGCAGGCTAACGAGCATCTTTTCACGAGTGTCAAGTTAGCGATCTTAGCTAACAAACGCAGCAAACGTCCCCAATTTTCTTCAGGTTTACTAGGCTATAAGTTGAGAGACCGCGAATGTTTGAAAGTTAACGTTTGACCAGCTTGGTAACAATTAGACTATGTTACCGGGCAAGCCTGTAATAAAAACCGTACTGGCACGGATTAGCAACAATAAGTTAGACGTTAGTATATCGATACACCTAAAGTGCTAGCTAGCTAGGTTAGCCTGGTTTGATAGCTAAGTAGCCTAACTTAACATACCAAAGGTGATTTGTTTTCTTTAGCTAGCAAGCTAGCTAGAAGTTTATTTACTGGCTACGTATGTAGACGTTTTACACATAGCCTACGTAGTAGCGCAAATAGTGAGCATTTTATCTGATTAACACTTGAACATAATGGCTAGCAATATTTCACGATTTAATTAATTAGTGATGTGTTAGCTTGCTACTTGTTTCAACCGAACGTATAATGGCTAAGTTAGTTAGCTTCGTAACTTAGTTGTCCGTCAGCAAGACTACATACCATTCGGATTCTTGGAAGACAGGACGGAACCGTTTCTTCAGCTATGAAATTGTGAATAGAGTTGTGTCCTTAATATTTAAAAATCGAACTCTTCCTGTAACGTTATTGCGGGAATTAAATGATTTCCTATTTGTTTAGCTAACCATGTGCAGGATATGATTTGTGGGAACGACTTTGAGGTTCTAGCGATTACATTTTACATATACATAAATCTGATTGAAATTGAAAGGTGTGTCTGTAAAGCACATAGTATAATTTTGCATTACGCTAATTACTTATTTGGGTTGCCCTTTTAATCATATGAAAATAATGAGATTCTTATTCAGATTTTTCACAGAGATACACACATATGAAAATGATACCGCATTTTGGCTGGTTAATGATAATTTATATCCCAATAACCTTTGGGTATCTGGAGCTCTAGCTTCAGTTTTAGTCTTTACATATATGTATTTTTAAAATGAGGGGGTTCTGAGGAACATGCCTGTCAGCCTAGTCCGTTTTCCGCGGAATGACTTATTGTCTCTTTTTAGCAGGACACAAATGCACGACCTCTGTCATTGTCGGGTCATGTTGGTTTTGACAGCTTGCCTGATCAACTCGTCAGCAAGTCAACCAACCAGGGTTTCTGTTTCAACATCCTCTGCATTGGTAAGTGTATAATAATCTCCAAATGCATTGCCTTAGCTATTGACCAGAGTTACACTTGTGTTTGTTTTGTTTTGTTTTGTAAAGTGCTAAATGCCTCCACAATCAACCGAAAGTTTCTATGAACTAGTCAAAATGGTAAAGGAACACTTTGCAGATGGCACATTGCTATTGACTATGCGAAAGAAAGGCAAGCAATCCAGTATATTTGAAATGCATGCATTTGAAACACTGCCAATCCTTGGTTGTAGGTATACCCATAGATGTTTTAGTAAACTGATCAATTAGCAATACAACCGTTATCTGATTATTCTACAAGGGTTCAAGTTTTTATCTATGTGTTCACTCTAGCACTTGGAACCGTACTTCCCTCTAGGGTTTTCAGCGCACTTGTCCCTGGTTATGATTTGCACTATGATTTATTGTACACCTCTCTGGATAGGAGCATCTACCAAATGACTATAATGTAATCTAATAAGTGGTTGTAAGTGATTGATAGGTCTGTATCCTTCCAGGTGAAACGGGTATTGGCAAGTCGACCCTGATGGACACGCTGTTCAACACCAACTTTGAGAACTTTGAGTCCTCTCACTTTGAGCCCAAGGTGAAGCTCCGGGCACAGACGTATGACGTTCAGGAGAGTAATGTTGAGCTAAAGCTCACAATCGTTAATACCGTGGGCTTTGGTGACCAGATGAACAAACAGGAAAGGCAAGCACATAGCACCCTTTTATTCCCTTCCTTCTCATTTTTATGCTCCATTGAAATACTAATAAGGTCAAAGGTTGGCTTAATTTGACTTCTCTTAAAATAGGCAGTAAGTGTAGAATAGATTCTGCCTTGTGTGCTGCAGTTGTTCTGCAAAGCATGGATACTGTGCTTTCTATTTGAGAATTTTCAATAATTTGACGGCTGAGGTACTTAAAAGTAAAAATCACTGTCTGCAGAAACTTAGTGCAGAATACGTGAATGTAATGTCTTGCTTTATTAGATTGTGTATCTAGAAGTTAGACACATTACTTCTGATGATGTAGTTGGGAAGCACTAATTTCCTGTGGATTGCATACATAATTCAAATATATCTGTAAAAAATACAAGTGCATATACTTGTCCTCTTTCATTTGAGTATGTGGCTGTGTCAAAATATTGTTGTTTTTCTGTGTTTTAAACTCAATCTTGAAAGATCGGGTACACAGCCATTTCTGTGTTTCACTTACTGTAAGCTCCTGTAGTTCTTATCTCTGAGATGTTGGTAGAATGCTTAATGTGAATTGCATTACAGTGCCGAATTGGAAGATTGATTTTGCAGCATACAGCACATTTGTAAAAAAAAACCCAACCTTGATGTAACACTGAAAACAAATACAGCCTTATATTTGTATCTATTACTATCATAATAAATGTAAGTAGCATGGCCACATATGCATTTCATGAAATGGGGTGAATTTCCATTTAAATGTAATCTATTCAACCACAAAAATTAAGTCATTACAACTAGGTATTGTTACACGGCTGGCTCAGAGAGCTGGTCATGCTGCTTATAAAGGTTAGGCCTCTACCCCCCTTACTGACCAGCTGTCCTACTGTTTTGTAGCTACCAGCACGTGGTGGACTACATCGACACCCAGTTTGAGTCTTACCTGCAGGAGGAGCTGAAGATCAAGCGATCGCTGCATGACTTCCACGACTCCCGCATCCACGCGTGCCTCTACTTCATCGCCCCTTCTGGTCACTCACTCAAGTCACTGGACCTGGTCACCATGAAGAAGCTGGACAGCAAGGTCAGGGTCTCGGCTGGAATCCCAGGCGTCTAGCCAAGTACAAACGTACACTGCACAGCCAAGTACGGACGTAGGCCGTCCGTGATGTTCTGTGATTTGGTGATCAAACCTAGCTAATCGGTGTTCCTGAAATTCAGTATCCATCACGATCATAGCAAGAAGCAAGGGTGTTCTGTCTTTTGACTTCTCATTTCCAAACCAATGTGCAGTGTTTACTGGTCATTTCAATCCTATGGTTCTGTCCCCATATATGGAGTTACTTGGGGGCTCTGGGTCAAGTCGGCTGCATATCTGCCTTTTCTGGTATTTGAACTCGTGACACGTTACTTCCCTTCGCTGCTGCTTTTTTACAGTTTATTTTTATATACACTGCTGAAATGTGTGTACTACACGTATGAAAGCCATAGAGTAAGTGACTTTCTGTAACCTACAACCAGGATTGTTTGAAATATACATTCTTTCATTTCATATGTAATGGGGTGGGTTGCTTCTTTTGTATGTTTTTTTTTTATTGTTTTTGTCATTTTGTTAAAAAATGCAGTTTCATGCATATTTGTCTACTGTTTGGGAAGGTACATTTGAACCATAGTACTTCTGAATCGGCAACATCTTTGGCTTCTCTGGGTCAACATTGTCTTTGGCTTCATTAGTGTGAGTTTGGCAGGATATATAATGTCAGAAATAGCTGTGTGCGCACAAGCAGAGTTTGGCATCTTGGGCTAGTATTTCCGGATCTGTTCTTGGATACATGGTTCACTGTTCATCTGGCAACATTTCATTCAGGATCAGTTTGAATATTTGGCAAATGAATTTACTGTGTGATCAGTTCAAAGGGAGGCTGCAACTAACTGTTGTGTGGAACCCTGCATCACCATAGAGCTAACATTAACCTGAGTGGACAGTATTTTTTTAAAGTAGTTTGCAAAAATGCTCATTGGTATCTATACCTGTGTGATGGGGCAAAAATAGCAATAACAACTTAAACATAGTGTCAGTTGACCTTGATTCTCTGCAAAATGTTTGTGGAAAAAAATGTCTTAATGTCTTAAATCTCAGGTTGGAGAGACTGTGTGATGCAGGTTGTAGGGTAATCAACTCTCAACCCAGACTCCTGTGGCCAGATAGGCAACCCAGCTCTATCTGTTACCATCCTTTAAAAAAATAAATGCAAAACAAAAAAAGATTATTCCAAATTTCTGTCAGCGCATTTAGTGTTAGAATAAACAACATTTATGAATGAATGCATAAATGCACTGAAGAAACATTTGTGGGAAACAGCTAAGCTTTCACTAAACAATGAATAATGGGTAACAACTGGATAGCTTAACACTGTGAGCTAAGCCCATTAATCCTTTCGACAGTTCAGCTGTACGGCCTGTCTTTGCGTATGGCCAGGGAGTAGGAACACCAATGTTTTTTTTATTTATTATTATGCACCCTGTAAAATGCATAATTAATAGCTTTTTTTAAAGGACAGTCTTCCCTCCTTTGATATATACAGTGAACCCCATAATGTTTGGGACAAAGTTTTTTTTTTTTTCTTGGTTTGAATCTGTACTCCACAATTTTTCATTCACATGTGCTTAACACTAGAAAGGACAGAGTTTTTCCAACCTAAAACCATTGGTATCAGGTTCATCCAGCATTGACTTCTGCACCCACAGCAGCCTAATTTCATAAAGATTATGAAACCAAATGTTGCAAAACTATTTTATATGTGCATTTCTGTCATTTTACTTCTAAAGGTCAACATTATTCCAGTCATTGCCAAAGCAGACACCATCTCTAAGAGTGAACTCCACAAGTTCAAGATAAAAATAATGAGTGAGCTGGTTAGCAATGGTGTCCAGATCTACCAGTTCCCCGCTGATGATGACACGGTTGCTAAGATCAACACTGCTATGAATGTGAGTACTACCTGTACTTTGAAACCTGAGAAAGCCCTGCTGATTTGCCTGTATTAGAGATGATGCTAAATGTCGTTGGAAAGTATTTACCGTGCCATTGTTTTCTATGATAGGGATGTTAGTGGATGACGTAGACCATGTTAGTCCCTCAAAGCAACCCTCCATTGTCCACTGAAAGCTCAGTTGAATTAAACATTTAACACACTGCAGTCTGACAGTGCATCAGCCAATGAGAGCTGAAAGTATGCTGTAATGCATGCACATTACAAAGCACTCTCTATAGCCTGTGGAACAGCTGGACTCCACTAGCATGGGCTCCACAACACATCCATTAAATGTTCTGCATCTGGTGCAATTCCAGCCTAAATGACTCATGTGGCTGACTAGCTAGTTTCGGCAGTTAGTCCACTAGCATATAGCAAAAGTGATCATTACTGTAATGTAGGTCATGACTGTCCCCCTAGGAATGTACTGTATAATATTTTTAAATGTGACCATGTAAGAAATACTTGGTTGAACTTGTTTTGCCTATGAAACTTAATGCTCACAGTACCCACAAAGGACATACCTGTATATGACAAAGCATGTGTATCTGTGTTCCGGATCGAACACACCCAGTTTTTGATGTGCGGCAGCGTTTGGAGTTATCTGCAAATAACAGCCTGCACTCATGTCGTTAATGATGGCATGTACTCTCTACCAGGGTCACCTCCCCTTCGCTGTGGTGGGCAGCACAGAGGAAGTGAAAATTGGGAGCAAAATGGTGAAAGCTCGACAGTACCCCTGGGGTGTGGTGCAAGGTGAGACGCCGCTCTGCAAGCTGAGAGTGGTGCTGATGTCTTATCACCAGAGTCATGAAAATACCTTCATGCAAAAAAGTGAACAAAAGAAGGGGTCTACAAGGTCACGTCACTTGTATTTAAATTTGGTGTGCCACCATTTCCGTAGTTTTATACCATGGAATATTTTCTCACTGATTTGATATTTTTTTTGTGGTAGAGTGACCAGCCAGAAGGCATTGTGAGGAGTGCACCTGTTATTATTCATATTTAATGCTGAAATCGTATTGCTAGTAAATGATTTGTGGCGGAGAATGCAAATCACTGTGATGTTCCTGAACTGGCCACTCCGCTAATGTATATGGTATGGAAATGCTATGGAAATGCTAATGTGTATGTGAATGACCGGTTTGATTTCCAGTGGAGAATGAGAATCACTGTGACTTCATGAAGCTGAGGGAGATGCTGATCTGTGTGAACATGGAGGATCTGCGGGAACAGACGCACACGCGACACTATGAGCTCTATCGCCGCTGCAAACTGGAAGAGATGGGCTTCAAAGACACGGATCCTGAGTGCAAGCCAGTCAGGTACATTTTGCTACACTTTGGATGGAATGAATGCGGGTTCAGCTGGTTCAGTGGAAATCTACCCAAAAACTGTTATTTTGTATGTTCTGTCTTGCCTTCCCCCTCTCATTAAATGAATGAAGTTGTTTTGCCAGAAAATCAAAAGTGAGATGCCACCCTCTAGCTAGCTGCTCAATTTCAGTAAATTAAAACAACTGAATATATATATTTTTTAACACAATTCCAAGACAGTATTTGCAATATATTTAATCTACATAGATTTATTGTCTTCTTATTGTGAGTTGGCATATTATGGCAAAAGGTATTTTACTAATGATGCATGATCATGAGCGTTTCTGTTGATAAAAGTTTAAGCACAGCATGAGGAATTCCATCTCATCTTGATGATGTGCCAATACATATGATTAAATACCTGCCTCTCATGCACACATAGTGAGCACAATTATTTTAAAATTACATTTTTACTTTGTTTTATTTTCTTTCGTGAAAAACAAATCTGGTCTGTAGAGCTTTTGTATACCTTAAAATACACAAACACTACCGTAATTCATTTTCCCTCACAAAACCTCCCCCAAATGGCTGGGCTTTCTTTGGGTTTTTATGAAGAGTACACAGGCACTAACATTTCCATTCAATATTCTACTGTTTGGAGCTTCGGGCTTTAGGCCATTCTAAATTATGGAAGGAGGATGCATTTATTGAATAACCTGTTGTATCCCCGCGCCACCTTCAGGATGAATTGTGTTTCGGCATTGTCACAGATATTTTTGGCATTTCTGAGTGTGTCCAAACCTGAATATCCTACGGAGAAATGGTGTATAGAAATGTTTTATTTTGAAGTTAAACAATGGCATTCAGAAGAATCTGTCATAGAAATCCCATGCTACTACAGAAAATAAGTTTTGCACACAAAAAGGAAGCATTACTTGGGCAGCCTGTAGCGTAGTGGTTAAGGTAAATGACTGGGAGACACAAGGTCGGTGGTTCTAATCCCAGTGTAGCCACAATAAGATCCGCACAGCTGTTGGGCCCTTGAGCAAGGCCCTTAACCCTGCATTGCTCCAGGGGAGGATTGTCTCCTGCTTAGTCTAATCAACTGTACGTCGCTCTGGATAAGAGCGTCTGCCAAATGCCAATAATGTAATGTAATGTAATGTAATTACTTTGAAACGAGTAACATTTTCCAATGAGGAACTGGAAATGCAATCTTTATTTAAAGTCAGCTAGTTCCAAAGATGCAGCTTAATGAAAAGAAAAGAAAAGAAAGAACACACCATAAAACACTACTGCATTTCTTGACATGTATTTCTCCATGCATTTACAGATGAATTTATCCCAATGTACTCCAGTTCCCAGGAAAAAACCCTATTTAGTGTTCAGTGCCGTGGGATCTTCCATGATTATAGCAAGCTGGGAACTCTCCCAAAGCCCAGTGTCTAAAAGAAACACTGCCCTCTGCTGGACCTACCAACCTTCAAATCCTGCACTCAGAATTTCACAATTCACATACGCAAAATCATAAATATGATCAATAACTGTATTTGCTATGCTGTTAATCCCTTGAATCGGCATCTGCATTCTTACACACAGACACTTGGCAAACTGAGTGCCAGTCAGCTCAAAAACTCCCACACAGACCTTTAATTCCTTATGTCTGCCTTGAGTGTATATATACCTGTGAGGCTCTATGCTGGCCTGACAGCAGTGTGCCGGCCCTGCCTGTGTCTCCAGCCTGCAGGAGACCTACGAGGCCAAGCGGCAGGAGTTCCTGGGCGATCTGCAGAAGAGGGAGGAAGAGATGAGGCAGATGTTTGTTCAGAGGGTGAAGGAGAAGGAGTGTGAGCTGAAGGAGGCTGAGAGAGAGGTACGTTTCTCTCCCGCCTTCTCTGTCCTGAGTTCAACAGTGATAACAGAGCCTCAGTTTTAGTGACTGTCTTTAAATTACCATATTGTAAGCTTTTCTAGTGTTTTATTTTGGATCCTGATATCCATAAGAAGATGTTTGTGTGGTTTTAAGTACCAAAAACAATCTCTGTTCAGTTTTACATATGCATTCTCCTCATGTGTTTTACCAAGAACGGCTGTTTTAGGGACTGTGTCTTTAAGGCTCATTGATATCAATGAACCTCTGTTCTGATTGGCTGGCTAGCTCCAACGCTTGGACCTTTTCCGGCTACGAAATGGGCCACGCTGAAGCAAATGAGCATAACATTGTGATGGCACAACTTCACAGAATTCCAAAACAGCTTGTTTAAATCCAGTTTCTCAATATGGATTGTTTATCCTTAATTGGGGGACTATGCGTTTTGATACTCTTTGTTCTTTTAGTGCCTACAAGTACAACTCCTTTCTAATCCGCGTAGCAAGGGAAATGTTTCCCACAATGCGAGACCTTTAAAACGAACATCCCTACTGAGCTTAGCCCAGCGTGTAAATGGACTGTGACTGGCGGTGAAAGTCTGTGTGCTCTCCTGGGGCCGGTATGCGTTTCTGAAGTATTTGGCCCCACCCTGTGGCCGCGGCGGGCGGTGCACTCACTCCTCTGTGCGGCGATCAGTTGCAGAGCAGGTTCGAGCAGATGAAGAGGCTGCACCACGAGGAGAAGTGCAAGCTGGACGAGAAGAAGAGGATGCTGGAGGACGAGATCAACACCTTCAGCAAGAAGAAGGCTGCCACGGAGCTGTTGCAGGCGCAGTCCTTCAACACCAACATCAAAAAAGACAAAGACCGCAAGAAGTAAGACCTTCCAGTTTACCGCCTCAAGTATTAGTCGTTTTCTTCCACACAGTTTTAAGGATGATGATCAGGTCCACGATCGTCTCATATTTTACATTTGCCATGTGGGACTGGGTACTTTTGACACTGATGAGACCCTTTCCACCACAGGAGCCCCTGTAAAGGAGAGTCAGGAAGCGAGTGGGGCAGACTTTAATCATACGTTTTATTAATTTGCAGTCAAATGTCACTGACTAGGTTTGATTTGTATTGTGTTGCTACATTAAGAATTTGATCAACTCAAACCATTCTGATAGCCGGGGTGCTTATGTGAGGGGAAAAGAGAACACATTTTTCTTAAGGATAATTAATGCAATGTTGACATTTGAGTCAATCATAACTGACAAGTAAAGTCCTGAAAGGAAACATACGGTAGATAACCCACACTCATCCGAATTCTTACTTTTACAATCCTTTGAGATGTAATATCTGTGTAATTATAATTGTCTACAGAACCTCTTCTGTTAAATGTTAATTGCATGTTATTTCATGTTGAAATGGGTCTTATGTGAGACCTGAATTGAATCCTTTACATATGGTAAAGAATGTATTTGTGTTAAATGTTATCCAACTTATGAATTCTTTGCTTTTTTTGTTATTTTTTAAAGCTCTGGCTTCATGTGAAGAAAGCTCGACACGGACCTCTGCATTCTGGTGGAGACCAACAAATTCCTCATTTTCATCCTTTATTGCTCTTCTATATGCTGACCGCTATCCCTGTCTACTGCCTGGGCAGTCTCGTGCCAAACTATTTATGTACAGTATTTACCATCCTGTATTTTATACACTACACTGCGGTGGTATTCTGTAACTTTTTAAAACCAATGCTCCTTTGTGTTGCATTCTTGTTCTTTTGACATGTTCTCTTCAGTCATTTTAATAGGACTAGAATCATTGTTAAGACTTATTCCCACATACATGGATAATGTGCCATTTTTGTACAGAACAGATATATATAAAAAAAAAAAAAGCCCAGTCCTTTTTTTTAATTTTTTTAATTTAGAGTATGGAAACCATCATCCATTAATTAAGAAAACAGCCATCACTGGGGTTCCACTACATTGGGCAGGATGCCCATTCCTACCATTTTGAAGAAAGCTTATTAAAAATGAATCTTATTAACTATACTATGCAAATGTTGATATGAAACTACTTGCGCTCACACACTGCCTTGAAACTACTATGTGCCTTATCTTTATGTGTTCGTATTTGGAAGTACTTATTGGCAGCTGCTACTAAAAGGGAGATCTGTTGGATGCGAAGCATTTTTGTCCAGTAAGTTAAGTTGCATGTATTTTGGTGATGTGTGGACTCCACTAATGCAGCAATGATTCACCAAACTCATGTTTTGGAACTTTCACACAAAGTAATGTGGGCTAATTATGGAAACAGCCATGTTGTGAGATATGGTGTGTATTAGCAAAAATAAAATGATAGTTCTCAAAATCTGCTTAAACTGTTTTCTGTTTCACTAGATGTGTGAGGTATGCCCCTGGAGATGACCTTTGTGAGTATGTTAGGGAAACCGTTGTAAAAAAATGTAAATAATAATAATTTCCAGACACACATGGATATTCATTGATCTGGGAAATGCAGGTTTAATTTTTTAATATGACATAACTCCCCACAAGTTTTAAATGGGGTTTAGGTCAGGGGATTGAGCTGGCCACTATTACCTCAATCCTTTTTGTCTGGAACCAATATTTTGCTTGCTTATTCGTGTTACACTAACACTAATTTCAGGGGCATTTCCTCTTCGGCATGCGGCAACATAATCTCTTCAAGTATTTTGATGTATTCAAACTGATCCATGATCCCTGGTATACGAACCTGACACTGAAAAACATCCCCATACCATGATTTTTGTGCCACCATGCTTCACTGTCTTCACAGCTTGAATTCATTACCTGGGGGTCGTCTGACGTACTGTCGACAACCACTAGACCCAAAAAGAACAATTTTACTCTCATCAGTCCACAGAATGTCACGCCATTTTTCTTTGGGCCAATCAATGTGTTGTTCCCTGGCTAATTTTAACCGATTCTGCACATGCCCTTTTTTTAACATTGGTGCTTTACTGGGGCCTCTTGCTGATAGCTTAGCTTCGATCAAACGTCTTCTGACTGTATCAGCACTTACAGGTAATTATAGATCATCTTTGATCTTTCTGGAGCTGATGAATGGCTGAATCTTTGCCATTCTGACTATTCTTCGATCTGTTTTAACAGTAGTTGCCAATTTTCTTCCGCTTGTTTCTGGTTTTTGTTGCCATTTTAAAGCATTTGAGATCATTTTAGCTGAGCATCCTATAATTTGCTGCACTTTATACGTTTTCCCCTCATCAACTTTTTTATAAAATGACATTCCTCCAAACAATTCTCTAATTAAACTCCACACTGCTATTATTTTGAACACGCCCCTTTCAATGAATGAGTCAATTACTCATGCATGAACAAGCAGCATGCATGTCATGATAGTTGGGTCTGTTGCTTTTCTATTACACTACTACATCTACAAGTAAAGTATTTGCCATGCAGAAATATCACTACTACTAATAACAGTGGTTCATCAGGTTACTGATGTTGTACTGCTATTTTCTTGAACACAACTGTAATTCTTACAATTGTAATTCATTTTATCAAATGATTTTTGCATTTTGAGTGCAGTCTTAATATATGGACCGTAGTGCAATTAATGTTCTTTGAGTTGGCACGTTGGATTTGAAATTAATCTATGAATTTGAGGTTAACTTGCAGACATTTACTTTGATGGTATTTACATCCATAAAGGGAGATCGTTTTTATACATAGTCCCCCCATTTTAGGGGACAAAAAGTAACTGGACAGTTGCCTTTTCAGCTGTTTGTTTCTGTAAGCCTATTTTTTTGTTTGTTTTTTTTCTCAGCCTCATAATGGCTTCCTTGACTTTCATTGGCACAACTCTGCTCCTCATGTTGACTAATGCCAATAACAGACTCCAAAGGCAATCAAAAGCTTACAATCAAGACTAGATACTCAAAGCTTTCTTATACCTTCACGAAGGAAGTGACTGAATACACCTGACTAATCAGAAACTGCGGAGAAGCCAACTGTCCAATTACTTTAGGTCCCCTGAAATGGGGGGACTGTAAAAAGGTATGCAATTCCTACACAATATAAAGGTGCCAGTCTGCACTTTAACCTCGTAGTCATTGTTTAATTTGTATTTGAAATATTTAAACATTTGTATTTGTATTTTGATGCATTTTAAACGGCTCTAAATACAACTTGAAAAAGTATTTGGTTTCCCAGTAAAGTTAAATATTTACTTAAATTAATGTATTTTCTCAATACTGTGTAGTTAAAAGTATTAAAATATATCAAATACAAAGTATAAATGTCTTTGAAAATATGTCAAATATGTTTTTACATACAGTGAAAATGCTTCTATTTTACTTTATTTTTACTTTACTTTTTAATTACAAATGATATTATCGGCATAACAATTTGTGTGAAAAGTTAAATCTTTGAAAACATTTTTAGTAGCAAGCCAGCAAGGACTCGCAAAACCTGATAATTCAGCATTATTTGACAATATTCCAAAGAGCATCTTGTGATGTTACTAAGTGCCCCCATAAATGTTCAATGGGGTTTAGGTCAGGTGGATTCTCCAGTGTGGTCTCAGACTTTTGGACCCCACTGTACATTTTTAAATACAAATACTAGAGAAGAAACCAGAGATTTAAAGACTGACAAAATTCAAGCATCCTTCTATTCATCTGTAAGAACATCTATGGAAAACAAGCTCAGTACTGCAGTTACAACAGAATTAAATGAAACACCAGGTGGTGCTAGCAGTCCACTTCCTAGCTTCTCAAGAAAACCACCCACATCCTTGTTTCTGTTATGGCAGCAAAGAAGTCACCACTCCACATAAAGTCATTTTATTTTCATCTAAAGTCCTTGAAATTCTTTCAATTTTCATTGTGAAAGCGTATTGTACTCCAAGTCTTTCCTTCGAGCAAGAAAACATCAGTGTATCCTTTGTGGAGGTATTTTTTCGAAAAGCCTGACTTACAAATGATCGACCTGTGGGTCTCCCCATCTGCCACGTGTCTGCCAAGTCTGTAACTGACATGGCCTTGAACTGATGTTTGCCTAATTCACATTTTCACAATTTCCCCATCTTCATTTCTTTTTCTTGCCACTTTTCGTAGCCTTTCCCAATGGGTGGATCTAGGAGTAGAAAGAAGAGCAATAAAAGAAAAAAGATGAGAAAAATGCGATTGGAATGAGCCCCTTGTCTCCTAGTTCCTGGACTTACCCACAAATCCATCAAGATCCACCATTTAAGGACTTTCCAACCCGCATTAAGTATGTCCCTTGAAGCAGCTAGGAGCCAGGAGCTAGGAAACACAAGTACATCCTTTGCTGAAAGGAAGCGATTGGAAAGAGCCCTTTATAATCTCTTTGGTGTACAAAGTAAAGGCCACATTTTCAAAGAAATTTCAGACAGGCCAAAGTCATGCCAAAGGTGATTCTAGTTCAAGGATTTGGTTCCTTAAACAAGATTTTTGTAACTTTATAAAGAGGGAGGTTGATGCGAGGCAGTGACACAACCTGCAGAAATGCAATCCATTCAGAGTTGTTCAAAAGTAGCTCCAACACAAGTTCAGCAACTGTCAGTCTGTCAGGTTTCACCATAGCTACATCAGATTCAGGTCAACAGAAAGAGGCCTCCTATTGAAGCAGACCGGTTACCAAGGTAACAGACTAAGGTGGAAGAGACTGGGGTTAGAGAGCAGTACTTAGATCAAAAACCCAAAGTCTTGTATGGTACGGTCATATTGCCTCCTCATTCTTGTACTCTGTCATGGGTTTTGGGAAATTCTGGCCGTAAAAATGCATTGCTTAGATTTGAAATATTCCTACACCAGATGTAGCACATTGTTGGTTGAGGCACTTTGAATAAACTGAAATTTTACATTGACCTCATCTATATTTCCTGTGCCATTTTTTAAATTTTTTAAGAGGTTTTGAAGTACATTTTCAATTTGTGGTGAAGAGTATTTGTACAGGGCGGCACGGATGGTGCAGTGGGTAGCACTGCTGCCTCACAGCAAGGAGGTCCTGGGTTCGAATCCCCGTCGGCCGGGGCCTCTCTGAGTGGAGTTTGCATGTTCTCCCCGTGTTTGCGTGGGTTTCCTCTGGGTTTCGTCCCACAGTCCAAAGACATGCAGGTTAGGCTGATTGGAGAGTCTAAATTGCCCGTTGGTATGAGTGTGTGTGTGTGAGTGAATGGTGTGTGTGCCCTGCGATGGACTGGCGACCTGTCCAGGGTGTATTCCTGCTTTTCGCCCAATGTATGCTGGGATAGGCTCCAGCCCCCCTGCGGCCCTATTCAGGATAAGCGGGTTAAGATAATGGATGGATGGATGGATGGATGGATGGAGTATTTGTAATATGATTATGACAGTTTTCTCTTCAGTTGAATCGAGAGTTCACAATCTTGAATTCAGGCAAGAAATATTGTGTTTTAATGTACTCCAGACAATGTCCACACCGTTATCCCAGTATTGCAGAAAAAAATGTTTAAATCCGCAGGTACTGGTAACTCTCATACATGTACATACATTTGTGGCAAATGATACTGAAATGGAACTGTTGGCATAGAAAAGGATGGCTCTATGAAACTGTAGCAGCAGGAGTTGTGTGAACTGGTTTCTGGGACACTGGTTGGAAAAAATGGCTCAACTCCTACTTTCCACTCAGGGTCCTGTGGATGTACACTTGAGCATGGCTCTGTACTTCAGCACAGTTGCTCCAATGCCAAAACAACAAAATTAGATTTCAATTTGCTGACTTTCCAGTACCGTAAATCCTCAAATTGTGGCCAGGGTCTTTTATTTACTTAGGCTGCACAAAGCACAGGCCTTTATTTGGGGCAGGCTTCTATTTGAGGCAGGCCTTTATTTCTTTGTAGGCCTCTGTTGTAAAAGGCTACACTTAAAGTGGGCCAACACTGTTCAACACATCCTGTAACCGTTCAGAAATCAATTACTGTAGGCTAATCAGGAACACCGTTTGGTAAGTCATAGTGTCAGTCTTAACAGACGTAGTTTATTGCAAATATTCTCAAACACAGTAAATCACATGCAAGTCCAGAATCCATAAAATAACAACTTGCCAGACACACCTTCATAAACAATAACAAATTAGCGTAGATAACAGCAAGTTAAGGATCTTTTTTTCCTAAAGTGCGTTTTATTGTGAGACATGCGTTTCATTTGGAGCAGCATACCGGTAGGCTATCAAAAGATTTTAGCTTTGGTTTTGGATTTAATTTACTTTTGGACTGTTTGATTCTATTGCAAAATTTTGGGACTGATGGGCACTGAAATCATGTGCTGTGCTGTAAATACATGGAAACCTTATTGCGTAGCCAAGTAGCCTAAATTGAGTTAATTTTTTATTTTGCCTGATTTACTTTTTATTAAATTCGTAGGCTGGAATGCCTCGCGGCAAAAATTGTTTTTAAATGTATACTGCTTCAGCCTTTGGCAAGCTACTCAGAAGGGGGCGACAAGTGACTGGTAGCTTGAGAGCAACGTGTTGGAGACCCCTGGTGTAGGACAACGACTTTTCATTGGCAACAGTATTAAACCAACCAACAATATAAAATATTAAGAAGAGCTCTTTTATTTCATTGAGTTAAATCAAAACAATGTCTTCTAGTGCTCATGGACTGATAGCCCTACTGGTAGGCAATATTACCCCGGCTTGTATTTGGGGGCCGGCCTTTATTTGTCCAAATCGACCACGCCCCTGGCTATTATCCCAGGCCCGGCTTCAAATAGAATCCCGGACACAATTTGAGGATTTACGGTATTATTGTTTGACCTGTTCAAGAACTTTGTAAAAGTACATGCAGTTGTGTCCTAATTTCTAACTTTAATGGTTAGGACCACTATTACATATCCTGAGGAACAATCTCTCTCTGGGGAGTTGGTTGCCTCGATGTTGCTCACCCAACAAGCTCAAGTTTATTAAATATATAGGCTAGGTTTTCTAATATCAAAACCAAATAACTTTTAGTACAGGCTATTATACAGTGCCAGTGCCTGTTCTGCATGGTACAGTGGCTTGTCACAAAAACAGAATGCAGGTCAAACAAAATAACACCATCAGGTACCCTTAGAAGGCATATTAGTTTTGAGGAATGGGAACAGGTTGATATGTTACCAGTTAAATGTACAGCTGACCAATTAAAGGATGTGCACATGCAGTATGTACATAAACTCGGGTCCAAAAGTCTGAGACCATTGCAAATCTGGGATTCTTTTTTCAGGTAATCCGGGAAATAAACAGAAGGTTTTAAACAAATTAAAGCTTTGTATGAACTACTTGAAGACCAAAGAAGACCAAGGAGTGCTGCACAATCCAAATCACCTGACCTCAACCCCAACAAACATTTATGGGGACACTTGAAGACGGCAAAGCCAAGAATTCAGTAACATCATAAGATGCTCTTTGGAACATTGTCTAATAATGCTGGGATACCATGGATCATCAGGTTTTGCACAAGTTTCTGAAGTTCATGGCGTTCACATTGCCATTAAAGCAGTAGGGGACATGCCAAATATTACGAAACTCTGAAATCCATGCAGACTTTTCAAAAATTCTACTTTTCACTCAAATTGTTATGCTGATAATATAATTTGTATTGACCTGTATAGAATTTCACTGGTGGTATCTCGTGCAAAGAGACTTTTGGACCCCATTGTATATGTTTGAAAATAGAGATTCACAAGATTAACATACATCTGCTGACATTACTTCAATGATGGTAGTTGTTTTCATTTCCTCATTGGTGTCTTGTGATTTTTAATTTGACACCTTGTGTTTTTCTCCAAAAGTTGAATGTTCTGAAAAGCTTTGCCCTTGGCCAAACAGCTTGCTTTTCAACATTCTGGAGGGCAGCCAGATACCTGAATAGTCTGTGAGAGACATGGTGAAATCTTGATCAATATCTGCTGTAGCTACTGACTTAATTTATTTATGACGGTGGTAACAGGCTGGAGGTTAGCCATTTTACAGCCGTAGCCAAAATATTTCCGAAACATTGGGGAATAGATCATGACCAGGGTGACTTTCACTGCCTCTGTCAATGGCCTCTTGGGGAAAACAGATATTCTAGAAGACTTTATTATTATTATCTGAGTGCTACTGCAGCTTTCAAAACACAACATTATGTGATGGTATTTTTGAACAGTAAAATGAGGCAAACCTAATACTGTCGTCTTTGGGTTCCATTAGGAAACAAACAGTAAGGTTTTTTTCACCTTGAGTTTTATTTAGCAGACCTACATGTAAGCCAATAGTCATTTCAACCCCCTTAACTCTGTGATGCAATTCATATGAACAGAATGACAAATCCTATAGCAATGCGCACATCCAAACAAATCCAATGGCCATCAGGACAAGAAAATAATGAACTGCATTTGCATTTAGATTGTATATACCAGACAGCCATTTCCACTGATTCTCCCCAAGTAATCTGCAGCAAGGAAATGGCTTTGTCATTTAAGTTTTCTGCAAGGAGGACATTGCATTTCCAATTACTCATCTTCTTATGTCGGAGACTGCACCATCAATGCCTCTCAAGGAGGCAACTTACCAGTTTGAAAGAATACCCATTACCCCTTCCAGATGTTTCCCAGGGTCAATTGAAAGCAACCTTGCTTCTACCCCCTTACCTGGTCACAACATCCACAGCAGCATTGAGAGATGAAAACATTATGTCGATAACTGGGCATGTTTAGCCTAGCCTGTAACTGTCAGAGGGTTGGTGGCAGCATGTTAGCAGTGACAGATTTGTGATTTGATTGGCCAAGGGAATAGGGGTCACCGACAATTACATAATTTACGGCCCTACCTCCTAACAGGCAGAGTGAACAGTGATGAGAGGGGAGAGCCAAATGGCACAAGGGAAAGGTCACATGCTAGTCTGCTCTAATGAGAATTGATAGAGATCTGGAGAAATGGGGATTGGATCTGACAGGAGTTTTTTTTGCTGGAGATTAACTGGACATTTTCCAGATTTCTTGAAATTCTGGTGCAAAAATCAAATTAGACTTTATTATCACAATATAATGGTTCTAAATAGAATTCTTGATATGACATTTTGTGTTATTTAAAAAGTCCACTGTGGTGCAAATCTACAAGCAATTAAAGTGTTCTTCTTATGAAAATGGTCAATAATTAAAACTGCAGTCATGGCAGGGAGCATGTATTGTGATGAACATTTTCACAAACTTGGTTTTCACACTTGGAAAATCTAACCTTTTATAATGGATATATCAATTTATATTTGTCAGTGACATGGCCCTAAGACAGCTAAGAAATTGTGCAGTAAATGATCACCCATTAAATTTAAAACAAAAGGCATTTATTGCTAAAATGCACTTCACTGAAAAAAACAAACAAACAAACAAACCACAGGTTGTTCATATAAAATGGCAGGTAAATGATCACAAGGTCAAATGCAATATTACCAGATTTGAAAATCCATTCCTTAAACTCTTGCCAGAATACGTTGCAACAATATATCTTTTATACATTCATATACTTCTTTTCAAGAACGTAAAAGTACTACCAATAATTAAGCATGTGCTTTTGTGTTGATTTGACCCCTTCTCTGGAACACACAAGTTCAACACAAGTGTGGAGCAGTAGGAATGGGGCACAGACACATATAATTGCTAGACAATGGTAATACCAAAATGGCTGACTGCTGCAGTGTTCTGCCCCCCTGCCTGGGTCAGTGTGAAAATGGCACTATTAGATTCAAGACAAATCTACCTCCTAATCATCATCTTAACAGAGAAATATCCAATGTGAAAAATAACACAATGCAACATCACTTCAGTCAAAAGAAGTGTTTTGAATAAGTCAAGGCCTTTGATTCATCTTGTGTGTGTGCTTAATATTAACGCATTAAGGTTCAGAACCGAAGAGGATGTAACCTCAGAACAGCCACAAAAATCTGTGGTTGTGGACACAGACATTGAAAGGAGCAGCAATACCAAAAAGGGTTGAGACCCATGAATAGTTTTTTCATCACCTACACGCATTCCCATGTCATAACAACCAAGGGTCCATGAAGCCTTGTAGCTCTCTCCCTTCTAAGGACTCATTAAGAAAAATTATCATGGGACGACAGTTTCACTATAGACCCATATCCCAGGACAAGATTATCAATCATAATGTCCCTGGTTAAGGTGTTCCTGGAGTGGGAACTACTGGGCCAGAGCTCAGATACTCCTATGAGTCCATAACTCAAACAAGGCCAGACTGCGGTTGAAGGATCCAATCTCAATTCACTACCCTATTTGTAACTACCAGTTCATTTTCACAATCAAAATGACCCTTTCTGCTAGCCCAAACCATTCCTTGTGAATATCACCCTGATGACATATAGAAGTCTCTTTCTGTTTTCATAAGAGGTCATTGTCATTAGAACATAACAGCATAATACCTAATAACAGGAGCATACCATTCAGCCCATCTAATCCCCTTATCTACTGCACCGATAGATAAGAAAGTATCCAGCACCGAGTCGAGCCTGGACTCAAACAACCTGAGGGCCTCTGCCTCTGCTACAGGACTTGTAAAGCCATTCAACACATGTACAACTCGTAAAAACATTAATTCTTGATAAACCCTTAACCTAAATTCCACCTATATTCCCCTACCCATTCTACGGATAAAACTCGACCTAGTCAATCTTACGATAATCTATACATGTGCTTGTAAGTGTTTAAATCAAAATGTGATTCATTTATATATCTGTTATTGTCATTGTACCAGGTCTTTGCCACTCATATAATGAGCAAGGGCTAAATAACAGTGGAATCCTATACCTACGATGGCATGTGCATTCCCATCAGGAGAACAGCCACTTCATTACTTTAGGCAACATGCTGGTATAAGAAACAAGGAACTGTTCATCATTTCATACACTGGTCATTAGCTATTCAACAGTTACTCTGTCACGGCTCCTAGTCACTCAGTCTGGGGGTGGTATCTGACTGCCTGGAACGGTACCAGCATGCTGTCAGACACTCTGTGCCTTGGCAGCGAAACACACATCACACCTTCCTGGCCCACAAGGAAAAAAATATCCCCCTCATATACAGTAGACTGAGAAGAAAAGAACAAAACATCCAGGAGTATTCCTGCTCCTCTTAGGGTGGACCTCCCTGCTTCTTCAACACGCATTACAAAGAACAAAATAACTCCAGAATGTCCAACCAATTAATCATACTCATAATGAATCATAATCACAAGACACATACAAAGACATTCATATAGACAAAATGAATGACATGCAGTTAAAATGCAGAATGCAATAACTAGTTTGTGCAAATATACAAACTTCAAAATCAATTATTAGTACAGTACCACAATGTTCCATCTTTTTCCATTTAAAAAATGCCTACCAATTATGCCTTTTATACTCCGGACATGGGACAAGGAACTGTTTCTCAACATACCAGGCTGGCCTGATGAAATTTGGGGATGTGCTGGGAATTGCTGAGGATTTGTGCTTGAGACAAAAACTGTGCTGTGTAAAGACTCGAGCACTGAGGAGCCACGCACTCTGCTCGGAAGTCCCTGGAGAATGGCTGTCATCTCTGCAAGTCATTCTTCCTAAATTAGAGAAATGCTTTTATACTACACCAACTTTTATTTATTGATTCATTCATTTTATAATTTCATTTTGTTCTTTATCAGTGCTGGCTTGGCTGTTCTCTTGCAGTACATGTTATTGGTTGTGGCCATTCTCAGTGTTTGTGAGTACACGCTGTTACCACAGATTTCCACACCAGGTGTCTATCCCAGTAATGAGGAGCTGGCTGAGCAGGGAATGGTGGCCGGACCTGTGAATACACTGTGTGAATGTGCATTCCAACAAAGCAGTCATCGGCTCCTCTCCTCTGTCTATTGAGGAGGAAGTCAGGGGGGTAGCACTACAGTGTAGTGCAGCTTATAGAGTGTAGTTTATATATCTGCTTATTTTAGAGGTATTTTGTATCACAGGATACACCCAAAGTGTCCTTGTCTTTCTAACCCAAGCAGGGGGACTCTTTCCAGGTTACTGCAGCTGTTTCATAATAACATAATAACTAAAGTACAGATGGGGAAAACACTACATTTGCAAAAGCTTTCAGCTGTCCCATGTGACAGTAGAGTTCCGGTCCCCTATGCCCTGGAGGGGGGCTGATCCTTGTGTTGGCGTGCCCAGGTTCGAAGTTTCTGTGAGAGGAGGGCCACTTTATGGCTGGAGGGCTCTGAGGAGGGTGGGAGGGGGGTGGTGGTTTTTGTATTCCCGGTCTCTCTGTATCGGCCTGTGCTTGTACAGTACATATGAGTCTCTCACCAACGGTCAGGGATAAACAGTATATGCATGTATGCATTTCATATGTAATACATGTTGTTTTTCAGGTACGGTCTATACCTCTGCGCCACCTGTAAAGCAAAGTATACCTCCACCATTTTGACTGTTGCTAAATATACAATTACTTGGGAGGTATTCTGGGACAAAATACATTTTAGTGTTTTTGCTCATCCCTCCCAGGGGTGTATTTGACTACAATCACACCTGAAGAGCTACCTGTGCTTTCTTATTTTGAGGGAGAGAACAACATTACTCCTAATAACGGCAGTGAAGTCTTGGGATTTTATCTCGGAACTCTTATCTATCATTTTCTATTATCTTTGTGCTCGAATGTTTGGAGGTCAGAAAAGGGGTGCTATTACACGGCCTATGGGTGCACCCTCCATCTGGGCTTTCTCCTCACATGCTCTCAAACCAATGGTCCGTTCCATGATGTTCTAAGTGAGAAGCTGAAAGGACCCAACCTGGGGCTGTCCTGTTGCTGCCTGTGTGTAAGGGTCTCCCTCTCAGAAGCTTTCCACAAAGCTGCCCGGGAAGAGGCCGGTTCGGCCCGTGCGCTGCAGGGTGCCCTTGTACCAGCCGTCCTCGCGCTTTTTGTGCACAAAGACGATGTCGCCTTCCTTCAACTCGATCTCTGCCTCGCTCTGAGGAGGATAGGAAACCACCACGCGGTACCTGAGGAGAGACGGCAGATTGACAGCCTGAACATCACCAGCAAGATCTGAACTACTGTATCTACCAACAGCAATTAAGGGAAAAAGTCACCCAAAAACATAATGTTATACTTATTTTGAATGCTATTTTTTTAGATGTGGAAACAATAATACATCCCAACCCAAATCCATGTTTTGACACAAAAAATGATCAATGTAAAACCCTACTTGAGAAGATAATATTGCTTTGAGTGTTCCGTTTAACAAATTTCTCCTTATGATGTTGGTGTCACAAAAAATATACAGCTTTTAGGACATATCAATACAAGTACATGTACATCACATTCATGCTCAACTAATTGCCTTCAACATTGCAAAATCATTCATTCATATTCAGGACCTTGTCCTCTGTCTAGAGAACAGTGCTTTCTGTTGTGAATCCGCACTTAACTAATAAATGATCTCACCTCACCTTGTTTCCTAGGTCAGAATAGGAATTTTGATTTTATAATGAAAATCAAAATAAAAACCCTCAGACCCTGTAGCTCTGCCAACCCCTAGCTTAGAATTAAATTATTATTCAATTTCTTGTTTTAATGTGGACAATGTTACTTAAACATTCCAGAGCAGGGATACTGAAATCTGACCCTCAATGCCAGTAATGCTGCTGGTTTTCATCCAGCCCCCTAATCAGTAACTCATTTAAATCTATGACACTAACTGAGTGGAATCAGGCCAATGAGTGACATTAATCAATCTCTCAGGGCAGCCTGTAGTGTACAGGTACATGACTGGGGCTGCGATAAGATCTGCATAGTTGTTGGGCCCTTGAGCAAGGCTCTAAACCCTACATTGCTCCAGGGAGGATTGTCTCCTACTTAATGTAATGAACTCTATGTCGCTTTGGATAAAAGCGTCAGCTAGATAACATGTAATATAATGTAAAGGTAGAAAAGTAAAGCAGGCACTACTGGCCTGATTTCAGTATCCATATTCAGTATTCCAAATCTTAGTTATGCCACAATACTACACTAACTGCACATACAGCCCTATAATTACTAATTCATGTAACTTCCAAAAAGATGTGGAGTTCTTCAATTTCATTGTTCATAGCAAACACAAAAAATGTGCGTAAGCGAGATATGATTTCACAATGGTAGCCACCTTTTGTAATGTCTGGTGGAACAACAGAATTGTTTAAAGACTGGCCTCACATGAAAGCACATGGATATTTAATCTTGTTCCCTTGTGTATGAGAATGTAATATGGTGTTACTCCAGCATGGGGTTTTGTCACATTGTAAGCCAGAACAGAGTAAATCTCACAAGTGTCACCATCTGCTTCTCACATCTTTACTTTCATACAGACAGCAGTGGTAGCCAATAATGCAGCACTCAGGCAAACACAAATGCCCAGGATTCCTGCTACAGTCTGATCACACTCATCACCCACACCCAGATTTAAAACCAGATATGCCCCGATTGTGGCATTTCTACAAATGCTTTTCAGCCATAACAAGACACCTCATTTTTAAAACCATTTCAGCTACAACTGCATCAATATTATTCCATTTTCAAGCTCTTTTTACATCAAAGGCTATCATTAGGGATATACAGAACTGTCATGTGCGTCAGAGGAAGCTAATAATAGATATCAGAAGAAAGAATTGCATTTCATTCCTGAATTGATTTTCCGATGGTGGAGCTATGGATTTAGTCTGTGTAATTACACAGTAAAGCTTATATTAGCACTTCCAAGATTGCAGCCCTGTTACTGCTGTTCTGCCTGGTTATACGGAACCTGACACAGGTATTCAGGCAAAAAGGAAAATCAATTGATCGTTTTACTCATCACAGACATGAATGATCAGAGGAGTTCAGCTCAAAGTGAAGCCTTTTTGCAAGGTCTGAGATATTCAAACAGATTCTGAAACTCACACATCTGTTTATCTGATCCTGCTGCAGACACATCTTCGATGATACAGCAGATACAATCTGCTCTGAAAATTCATATTCATGTCCAGTGATTTGGTCTGTCCTGGAGTACGGAATTTCAAAGTATTGAATCTGTGTAACACTTAGAGGCGATGGCAGCACTAGAAGGACACCTAATTTGTTGTTCATAAGGCCTTCCTCCCCCATCACTGCTCTACAGCCTTCTGACAACGTATCATTGGTTCTTATATCATGGCTTGGATACATACTCAAATCTGACTGGTCCAAAGGGTATTCAAATACTTTCCAGTAACCTGCATGGAGAAAGAGTGGTATAAATCATCGCTGATGTAAGCTAATTCCAGATGGGTGGTAGTAAACTGTGGACAAGTACAGAAGTGAACCAGCATAGCTTATAGAGCTGTCAGATAACAAAAATTAAGGTAATTGTTTGAAACAACAAAACGGCATACAGACTGAACCAGACCTGGGTGAAATATGTTGTTCTGAACTCAGATATCTTTTTGTAGGCAGGGTTTGCACTTTTTGAGAGTAGTTCATAGGTTCCAGTACACTCAGTAAAGCATAGAAAAGTATTTGAATCCCCCGCAAAAAATTGACTGAACCTCCAGAACCTCCTGGACTGAAGTTACACACCCCTGCTTTATAAGTAATTGTTTAATAATAAGTTCCACTAATGATAGTATATTACAGTACATCTTTCTCTGAAGGACTGCGCATCACCTCCACTGTAAAGTGTTCAGCATTAAATGTGACAGAGTGTATATAAGCTAACACTGAACTTTTTACTGTGTGTGCATGCAAACATCTCACGTGAAACACCCAGTCAGCAGCCTCCTCCCCTGCTGACAAACATATTTTTTGGAGCTGCTGTGGTATGAAGTCATCAAAGCGTGTCACATAAAATGACGATACACATTTTGTATTGTTCATGATTGTCCAAACAATTTGGTCGGGGTTGGGGGGTCAATTCCATTAAAATTTCAGCCAACTCAGGAAATTAACTGAAATACAATTAATCAAATTGAAAAATGGAAATCTTACAATACCGTACTGACTGAAGTAACTGAATTAAAATGAAATTGACCCAGCAACCCTAGAATTAAATCTCTGGTGAGCTGCACCCAGGAATGGGCAGTATTTAAAATGCATATATCTGAAATATGTACAGTATTTGTTTGCATGTATTTCACAGGTAATACAGGTTGCGATGGTTTACACCTTTGGGCTACCTGCAAAGCATGCACACTATTTTCAATGCAGTTTATAAACACATTTATTTGGGAGGTATTTTGCATGAAAAAAAACAAAAAACACTTTTGCCCATGCCTAGCTATGCTGCAGTGAAAGAGAGTCCTGCCATCAGCATCTGGGAGTAGGGTTAACACACTGAGAGGATAAGGACTGCAATGATTCCTCTTCATTAGAGACACAGACAGCAGTGGTCAGCCAAGAGAACCCAGGACGGCTACACCTCAACAGCCCGACCAATGTTATCCATCACTGAACAAGATTGCTGAGCCCAGAGACGCCTTCTCCTCTGGGTCCAAACCGACAGCTCCATTAAGGAAATGAGCTCAGACCAGCCATTCTGCCAATCACACTCCTTCACACTATCAATAAGAGATAAGATAAGTGCCATCAGCAGTTAAACAAATCAGCAAGTACAGTGGGCTCTACAATTATTAGCTCCCTTAATAAACATGGAGAAAAAAGGCTGTGTATAATAAACAACAATGATAATGATCTATATTTTATGTTCAAACATACAGGAAACCTATATACTTTTATTTCTATACATTTACTCTCAAGTTTCAATGTTAATTGCATACAATTATTGTAGATAAAATGAAACAAAGTGAAAGTGGCAGTTAATCCCTTTGTCAACCATTAGCATGGGAAAAGCTAAAGAATTGTCAATTCAGAAGACCCAGATGGTAATTGACCATCAGAAGTCAGATAATGGGTACAAAAAAATACATAAACAGTTAAACAGACCATTTAGCACTATAAGGGAAATAACAAAAAGGCGAAAAACATATGGGATTTTTCAGCATAGGTTCACCATTTACCAACAAACGAGAGAGCATCGAGCACTATAGCAAGCCTGAATTTCAACACCTCAGATTCATAATTCAAGTACCATCAATTAATGTACCAATAATTCATAATATTGACTATTTTCCAGCTGCAAACCCTGTCAAATCACTTGCTAGTTACTTTCATGAATTTAAAACCAAATAAAAAACTTTTTGCCAAGTCTAAAATTACGACAAACATTTCCTCATAACACATTTTGTGACTTTACTTTCTCCTTAATGAAAGTCAGCAAAGATGTATGGTGTGTGAATCTGTATTTGACATATGTATTTGTGAGTATATTTCATACTATTTTCAATATAGATCGGTCACCCATGTGTGGTTTATACCTCTCTTCAAACATCTGACACTTCTACCATTTTGAACTTATTTGGGATGTGTTTTATGGTTTTTTAGCCTATCCCCTGTGAGGGCGTGACTGTGACCCACCTCTCCCGGGACAGAGGCTTCGGCTCAGGGCGGAGGGCAAGTAGCGCAGAGCAAGGCTGGCGGGAGGGTGGGGAGACGGAGAAGTTGAGGTCCAAGGAGCCGGATTTCCTGTGCAGGGGCTCCATTCCCATGGCCCCCTGCATCTCGCTTTCGATGGGGCAGGACCCCGCACGGCCGTGGCCTGAAGCTGGGTGCAGCGCGGGCCCCATGGCACCCCCGTGCGAGGAGTCGCAAGGCCCCTGGGGTTCGTGTGTGGGGGACACTGAGGGGGGCGAACGAGACTTCTTCTTCGCTGCTGCCCCTGACAGAAGCTTCAGGAGGCCTCCGCTCTTCTTCTCTTTCTGCAGAAAGAAGGACCACATGCTTGAACACAGCTTAGAAACATAGAAAGCACATTAACTCAATTGCTTGAGGCTTCTTTATCATACTGGCATTCTGTAGCATATGACAGATGGAGAACATCCAATTTACTTAAAGAGTGAAGAGGTTGCAGAACCAGCGCTCGTTCATCACCATGCACCTTCTGATAGTCTATGTGCTTCATTTTAGCTACCTACTGCAATTTGGGATCGCTATTGTCAGAACATCCTATCTCTCGAATGCAGTACACCGACTGACCACTGGGTGGCCTGATACACACGTACAGACCAATCCCAGTGAAAATAGTTCTCTTGGCTGAAATTGGTAGCATGGAATAATGTGAAATAATATGTAGCTAACTGTAGCTTAATAACGTTTTAGAGAAAACATTTTCATTTTGGTTATACTGACGTTTTTGGAGGGCAGCTGAAAAAAAGAGTCACATCAAAAATAAAAAACGATAAATGATAAAAAAGCGGACAATCATGGATAGTTTTATTTATTGTATTGTATTTATTTTATTTAACGTAGCGGACGGTGTGCACAATCTTTTTCTCAGGCAAATGTATAGGATTCCTCTCCTTTCTGCAGTCACTTAATGAAAATAATTATGGTATACAATCATGTCCAAGCATCTTTGCAGTCCAGAAGTGTGGAATTTATGGATTTCTGTTGTCATTGGCGTTGTTTACAAAAGAGGAATACATTTTACTTTTAGCTAATGCCTAATCTAGTTGCTGCTTGTTTAATTTTGCATTGCAAATATTTGTGAAATACAGAAAGAGTAAGTATTTCTTGCCTGAGTGGAACATTGATAACGTTCCAACCAGACTATAACCTGCTACAGCCAGATGAGAAATATAAAATGATGGTTTTTAAAGATAAGTATTGCACATCGGGGTGACATTGGCTCAGGCCCTGTGTGTGTCGAAGTGTCCCTGAGCAAGACACCTAACCCCCAAATGCTCCTGACAAGCTGGTTGGTGACTTGCATGGCAGCCAATCACTGTGAGTGTGTGTATGAATGGGTGAATGAGGATTAAGGCACTATCCATCCATCCATTATCTGAACCCGCTTATCCTGAACAGGGTCGCAGGGGGGCTGGAGCCTATCCCAGCATACATTGGGCGAAAGGCAGGAATACACCCTGGACGGGTCGCCAGTCCATCACAGGGCACACACACCATTCACTCACACACTCATACACTCATACACTCATACACTCATACCTACGGGCGATTTAGACTCTCCAATCAGCCTAACATGCATGTCTTTGGACTGTGGGAGGAAACCGGAGTACCCGGAGGAAACCCACGCAGACACAGGGAGAACATGCAAACTCCGCACAGAGAGGCCCCGGCCGACGGGGATTCAAACCCAGGACCTCCTTGCTGTGAGGCGGCAGTGCTACCCACTGCACCATCCGTGCCGCCATTAAGGCACTATATAAATTTCTAAATGGTTGGTTGCCATTTTTTATATAGCGCCTTTATCCAAAGCGCTGTACAATTGATGCTTCTCATTCACCCATTCATACACACATGAATTTTTGTCTCGACACATGAAGGTTGATAAAAGCTTATTTTACTATTAAAACCAATTTTTTGATACAAAATGTCAATAAAATGTACCTTTATGTCTGCTTTATTCACATACTATATGAAAGTATGTTTTTATAAAGCATGCCCAAAGAGTCCAAAAACCACTCAAAAAAGAATTACTCACCCTAAACCTGGATCACATTTAAAATTGAACTTTATTTCAAAATTAGGTTAACCAGAGCCCTGTTAGCCAGTACAATTACAGGTATATCTATAACAAGTCCAACGCAAATGCGTTGAGTATGTGTGAAAGAGGTTGGTATGAAATGGATGGTAACTTCTCACTGAGGAAGTTGGCAGTCCCCCTCAAGGTGAGAAATACCCACATTTACATACAAACAACAGCCCACAGGGGTAGTCAGCTGGCTAATTAATTGCTGTTAATGATGCCCAGCATCACAGACAGCACTGTAAGTCACTCCGCATCTGCTAAATGGAAATTAGTATCAGAATACAGCAGAATACATTGATGTCTGGCTTTGAATATTTACACAGGACACTTGCATCAAAGTAGCCTAAAAATTTCCCTCGGGATGAATGAAGTATCTATCTATCTATCTATCTAGCCAATACACAAAGGACCAATCATGGTTGGAGCAGGTAAGTAAATGAGGATACAATAACTAGGAAAAAGAGAACTGCAGCCAAATACCTGGAAAGTCAAGGTCAAGCACAGATACCAAGGGAGTCTGGGCACAATGTGGAGGACACCAAGAGGACATACAACACACAGACACATTTATCTTCTGCAGGGAACTGAATGTAACAGTGAGTTTATCTTCCAGTCTCACTATGTACGCTGTCCCACTGCAAGCAGAGGGAGACATGCTTACAGCTGAGGTCTTGCTTACAGATGAGCTCTGTGTTTATCCAACGTGTACCGGCCTCTGTGGAGTGTAGAGTCTGGTGCCTGCAGAATGTTTTTGATGGACAGGGATGCCTAGAACGCCCACATCCCAGAATGCCCATACCACTGACATGACACAGATAATACAGACAGACTGTTTAAGCTGGAAATGTATATGTTCTAGTTGGTACTGATGTGTCTGCTATCACATCACTGTACAGTTTCACAGATTTCTTAACATTTTCTTGGCTCCATCTTCACATATTGTGTTGCTCAGGGAGAAAACCAGCTGATTGTCTGTCTCCACATCCATTTCACTCACTTTGTCAAGATAAGTACATTTTAGGTATAGCTGTCTTTTGACATGCAATGTTGTTGAGTAACTCCAAGGCTAATGGTTGTATATACTAAAGCAATTTTGAAAAGATTATTATAAGATTTTTTTATAGGGTATATGACGATTTTATATGGCTTAATATTTTTTACAACAAGCACACTTGCCCAATAACTGCAACCTTAGTTCAAGTTGAAACTTTCCAACAAATAACTATTTAAAATGGTAATTAAATAGAAACTGTAATTTACACTTATAGACACCAATAAACCCAGTTCCATCCCAGAAAACACACGCTGTACAGGATAGGTTTATGACCCATATAATTAATGTTGTGGAAAAGGTTTCATGGAGAGATTCAAAGTGCAGCTCTGTAGCTTTTCGAGGTGTGTGCATAGAGCATCAATCCATGTCTCGGTGTGTCCCAGGGGCAGGCGTTCTCCTCCAAACGACCTTGCATGCCTCGCTATTGTCTGCCGCATGTACCACACACACAATCCCCTTTTCCTGATTTAAGCTTGTGTAACTCCATCAGGAAATCTTCTTTAAGAGAACAAATTTAAATTAATAATTTAAATGAAATAAGGTACATAATAGTCTAGCAGCGAGAATCGTAATCATGGCATCTTTGCTGGTGAACATAGCCCCTTATCCATGGAACTGTACAGAGCTTGCACAATTACCCTGTATTCACAGTGAGATATTTGCTTTGCTTGGGGGGATATAAGCAGTGTTCCACCCTGGAATTAAACTTGAAACCCAACTGATTACCAGCCTGGTGCCTAAAGCCCCTTTTTCCCGCCACCTATTCTGAGAGTAGCATGCTAGCACTGGAGGTGAGTTAGAGCTCATTCATGGCGCATAATCAACACCGAGACATCTAGCTGCAGAGGACCATGGGCACAGACTGTGCTGCTTTCGCTTTCAATCTTCTTCACAGATTCACCACTTTACTTGCCTATATTTGTGCTGCTAATTTTTTCATATTATAGGGGATCCGATAACCTTATTCAATGGTATTGTTTTTATTGATACCCCCCAATATTAGTAGGTGAACAAGACATTTTCTTTAATTGTGGTTGTCTAGATATCTTACTAACGTTTTCTTGCAAACGAAACACACCTTAGCTTGCAAAGGGCACTTTTGCTGTCTCTGGGCAGGGGGCATATGCTTCAGCAAATGTTGGTGTCTATCTGTGCACATGCCTGGTTATAGAAGAAGAAAAACGGCTTCTGCTTGTATACAAATTTTATTGTGTACCATTAGAATTGGCGATTTTCAAGCAACACAAAGCAGTGGCACAATGAGATACAGAACGACAGCTCAATCCACTAAAATAGTTAGCTACTACACTCTGTGAGAAGACACAGAGAACACACTGCAAGTACCAATATGCTCAGAAGACATGCTACCATACCAGAGCCTTGAATCATGAAGTCAGTGGAATGGGATTCAATGATATATTTTGCCATTGAAGATCAAAATATACTTAATTTCCAAAATATTTAAACACAAGGTAAACTAATGGTTGATTGAAAATGCCTTCATCACCTCTGAACAAAGTGCTCTGATATTAAATAGAAAACTAAAAAGCCAGAAACAGCAGGGACACTTGTTATCATAGCCATTGCTGTGGCTACTGATGTACAATGAGTTAGTATTGCTTGTGCCAACAGTTCCTTTATTTGTATAACGAGTCTGTCTGAACATCTCCTTGAAGCTGACATTCTTATAATAGCCCATTATGAGTATTCAAATCTGTATCCCAGACAGTACCACGCAAAGCAGAGAATGGCTGATTTTAAGACTCATCAGTGTGCCTGTGCTCAGCATTCAACCACTAAGGATTAGGGAGGTAGCAAGTGCAGACTCAGATATATTTCCTGATATTGTCACATAGAGACAGAAAATGCAGACACAAAGGCCTGGTCCTTTGACTCAGTTAACAAATGTAGTTTAGCAGATTGAGCAATACCAACCCAAAACTAACTTGCCAAACTTTTTTATGTTGAAAAAAATGATGATTGTGTCCAGGTCACAATACAGGTATTGATGAATGCAGAGAAAGGAAGCAAGGGCTACAGAGACAGGAACCATGAGATGCAAATACTGGAAGTGAGGGCCACAGAGACAGGAAACACGAGATGCAAAAACAGGAAGTGAGGGCCACGGAGATATGAAACACAAGATGAAAATACAGGAAGTGAGGGCCACAGAGACAGGAAGCACAGGACACAGAGACAGGAAGTGACATCTCACCTTCTCTGGTTTCTTCTCCTCTAGTTTGGGCAGGCCGGCGGTGGCGCCCTGCGGATGGGCGGGGGAGGGGGGCCCCAGCGGCGGGCTGGCCGACGCCTCGCCGTTGAGGTGGGCGGCGCTGACGTTGGGCGGGGTGATGGCGGAGGCGGCGGAGCTGAGAGGGATGGCGGGTCGGACAGCAGCGGGGGACAGGGAAGGGGGCTGGTGCGAGTGCTGGGGGGACCCCATGGAGAGAGGGCGAGAGGAGGGCCCACCAGGAGAGCGGGTGGGGGAACCGTGGGGCCGCAGAGGGGGCACTGCCGCAGTGGGACGCTCCAGGCTGCCTGCAGGAGGACTGTGCACTGCAGACCACAGGAGACAAAATCAGTCCTGTATGATTATTCAGCCATTTATTCTGTCTTCCAGGAATAGAAGCGGAAATTTGTTTTAACTCTGTGGTCAGTCAATGTGTTTAAGTACATCAGGTTAAATTTCACAGCAATAATTATAAAACAATTTGGAAGTTAACATAAAAAATACTGATGCATATGCTAACAACCACATATGTGTCACTTTACCTCATTTAGTTTGAGGAAAGTAGCTAAAGTTCCTCTAAGCAATATTCCCAGCTTTTGGGTAACCTCACATGAACAGTTTTCCTTTACTCTCCATATAGCAACAGGGAGACGTGCATGTAGATTCCTCTATGCGACATGCCAGCAATCCACTGAACTCCTGCAGTTAATACATGCAGCCTCCTGACTTTTATCAGTCAGTTACTACCCTTCTCATCTGACTTCACTGGCTACATGTTACAGCTTGCATCTAGTGCAAACCTAAACTGGTGTAAAAACCCTTACCCCCTCGGCAGGTCCCTCAGTTCTGCAGCCTTTTAGGTTATATATGTTTTATTGTTATTATTTTTACTGGTTTTAGGTTTCTCTTAGGGTTTGTAATGGATGTAGTCCATATGTATTCAGAGTTTGTACTTTAGATCCTGATTAACATAATTAATTTGCACTAGCACTTCAGTGACGGTGAATCTTTACTCACTAGTCTGGGAATGTTGTTAGCCGTTTCTGGCACTATTTCTCACATTAATTAGATGAATGCACTTTGGTATCTCATATATTGTAAGCCCGTCCAGAAAAGATTGTCTGCCTAATGAATGCAAGGTAATTTAATGCTATGGATGATTTCATGGTCTCTAGCATGGTAAGAGTAACACTTGGGTTCGGAAAACCTCCAAACCACCTCATGTCATTTCAACAGCACTGTATCTACCTTTAGGCTACTCTCTACTGCAAAATCAAACCAGTCTTATGACTGGAATTGCTGCCATATCTTTGGTTGATAATTTAGGTAATGAAAGTCACCTTATTCAACATTTAAGCACACAAATCTGAGATATTGCCCATGGCCATAAATATGCTGTACTCTTTCCATTCACAATTCTTCAATTTAAGATTATCCTCTATGCAGATTTGCACAGTCTTTCACGAAACTGGAAACTGAGAGCCTCTGTTTCTGTCCTGTGCACCAGCCAGTGTAATCGGGATAGTGACTATGTGTGAGTGCTGTCTTTCTAAGAAGGAAATGTTGGCTTGGTAGTAGGATTAATTTCACCACATTGTGGGTGAAGCATTATCACTATCTGCACAAACATCAGATACTTAATTGGTTACAGTAACCAACCAACTTTCCTCAACCTCCCAATTAAAAAAAATATTTGCCTTGAAGAACTTCTGAACTTCTCAGAACATTAAAAAACCCAATTGTTAAGTGACATACTGCAGCAGCTGACATGTATGACACAGACCTGCTAAAAAAAATCATACTGCTGCAACAAACCACAAAGCAAACTGGTGGAACAGTGTTAGAGGAGCTATCGTATCTAGGAGATAATTAATTAAGCCTCGTTTTAGCCTTCAGAGAAACCCCTTGCACAAGTTTCCGCATTCCTGCTAGACCTTTCATTACTACAAGCAGTTCATCAAGAGGACTTAAACATGTAACAAGTTCTTTCTTTTAAAATAATTGGTTACTGTCATGTTCAGTCCCATTTTCTCCTTGTTTTCGATATGCTTTCTGTGCTTCTGCTCCGGTCCTTGTTTTCCCTGTCTCCACTGTCCACACCATATATTTATTTTCTTCCTGTCAATTGTCTCCCCTGTTTCTCATTGTCTTTCTTCAGTGTTGCTTAAAAGCCTGCCTGTATCTGTCTGTCTTTGCTAGTTCATTTTGTGTCTTGGTTGTATGTGTGGTCCCCGTCGTTCTAGCCTTTGGTTTCCCTGTCCTGATTATCTGCTTGTTCCTTTGCACTGTTTGGGTTTTTTGGTTTCCCGTTCTGCCTGCTCGGTGTTCTGAATCTGACCTTCGTGTACCTCAACCACGTTTTGGATTATCCTTTTACCTTTTTGCCTGCTCTTGCTCTCTGCCTCTATCTCTTGTCCTGCATTAAAGCCATTTCATTTCCATTTCACATCCTTTAGTCTGCTCTTGGTTCTTCTGTCCTCGTCTGTGACAGTTACCTTTTTTGCCATGGTTAGTGAAGTTCACAGCAGATATGTCTACATTTTACACAATCAGGTGTTAATTAAGGATTCCTTCACCAAAGTACCATGAACACTTTATTTCCAGACTCGAGAACTGATATTCAGAAATTATCTTGCCTTGGGTATGACCTCATTAATGCAATGGTCACTGCTGTTTGTCTACATTCTCAAGCAAGTATTCAAACTTTCAGGCACATGGTCACTGCCATTTCAAAGGCTCTAAAAAATATTTTTTTATAACAGCCTTATGACGGCCAGCTTAAGTTGCACTGCTGTCTTCCACAGGTTGTCACACCCCAAGAACATTCTCCAAAGGCAATTGAGAAGTGTAGAATCAAGACTAGATATAAACAGCTCTCTTCTACATTCACTAACAATGCAAATGAATACACCTGCCAAACAAAACACATCTGTGCAGCAGTGGCGGCTGGTAGCCATTTACCTTGGTGGGGTGTCATACACACACACGCACACACAGGCACACATACACACACCAGTACTCACCTCATTCATTCATTCATTCAATATCCTAACCCGCTTATCCTGAACAGGGTCGCAGGGGGGCTGGAGCCTATCCCAGCATACATTGGGTGAAAGGCAGGAATACACCCTGGACAGGTCGCCAGTCCATCGCAGGGCACACACACCATTCACTCACACACTCATACCTACGGGCAATTTAGACTCTCCAATCAGCCTAACCTGCATGTCTTTGGACTGTGGGAGGAAACCGGAGTACCCAGAGGAAACCCACACAGACACAGGGAGAACATGCAAACTCCGCACAGAGAGGCCCCGGCCAACCGGGATTCAAACCCAACCTTGCTGTGAGGCGGCAGTGCTACCCACTGCACCATCCGTGCCGCCTCAGTACTCACCTCAAACCTCTATAATTACAAAGGAAGGATAAAGCAATGGCAATATGAAATTTTTGTATGTACAGTAGTTAACAACAATCTTAATCTTTGAGGCTTAATAAACTGTATAGGGTTAATATAAGAAATAAAATAGTATCAGTGTTGTTCCAACTAGCCTACTTGATGCCTGATGTTGGTCGGTAATACAAATGCTTCCACACACAAAAAATACTTCAACTTCATCATCTCCCCTTGAAACATTTCATATGTTTCAGTCTTGGGAGCATGGATTTGTGACTTGGACAAAATGAAAAGATCAATTAATTAAAATAACCTTAGAGGCTTCAGAGGGCAGATATAGAATATAGAATATTGTAATATATATTTGAACTCAGCTTCTCTCTATAGGAAAGCAACCCAAAAGATAAACGAAACAGAAAGCTTTCAACTCAAACAACTGACCCTCTCTTTTTTATTGAGGCCACTGTGGGAACACTCAAAGCTTTAATGGTCTTATACCCTTGCCCTTATCTATGCCTCACCACAATTTTCTCACAGTTTACAGAACGTTCCTTGCACTTCATGGTTTGGTTTATGTCCTGACATGCAGTATGGACCTTACTTTATAAAAAGGGGTGTGCCTTTCCAAACTATGTCCGATCAATTAAATTTGCCACAGATGGACTCCAATAAAATTCTAGACGCTAATTATCTAATGGATAATTAAAACTAACAGGGTGCACCTGACCAAGTGCCTCAGCATACTTATGTAAATGAGAGATTTCAATAAAAAAAATATCAAGTTTTCACTTTGTCATTATGGGTTAGTTGGGTGTAGATTGATGGGAAAATGACAATTTTATCCATGTAAATTAAATCAACAACACAATAAAGTGTGCAAAAAGTGAAGGGGTCTGAATACTTTCTGAAGCTACTGTAGAGTCACAGAAAATGGTACATTTTAATATGCATGATCTAGAATTCAACATCATTTCATTACATGGTGTCCAGCTGGGGTTTGCAAGCTCCTTTTTCAGATAGCTTGGTTCTTTTGCACTGTCTATTTTGTGATTTTTGGTTTTAAACTTCATAGTTCCAGTCCCTTCACAGCATTTCACAGTCATGCACAGAATTTCCTCTACATGCAATTTCCTGTTCCCTGAGGACCGCTGGCCAATGCAAAGATGCACATAGTGAGCATTAGAGGTAAAGCAAATGGCTAGCCACTAGTCTCCTGGGATGCTATTACCTTATTCCCTGGAGTAATGCAAACCACATGTGTGGAGTTTGACAAGCAGGGAGTGAGAGAGGACTGAAATGCTAAAACCTATCACAATGCCGCTGTAAATGTAAAACAATGAACCAAACAAACCCACGAGATGTCATATTCACAGGAGTGTTGGGAATGGCCAGGTTTACTGTCAACATTCCCAGAGGTGGCCCAAGGGTTGTGTAGCAATTTATTACTCATATGGTGGAACTGGGCTTCTGAATACTTATTTTGTCCTGAGAATTATGCACAGAGCTTTTAGAAAAAGAAACAAAAAAGGCAAGAGGATGACAAGCACTGTCAAACTTTATGAAACCTACAGAGGTGAAAGTTATGTCTGTGAACAACAATTTTATCATTTCAAATTGTACTGTAAAACTGTATAAAATAGACTAAAGAGAGGATAAAACTGATATAGAAGCTGACCATCTGGATAGTCTATACAATCTGTGCAGTAATATAATACTGGAAACACCTGTTACCAGATGTAGTTAATACAAAAATGAGCATAGCAGGAAGGTAGAAGCTGACCATCTGGTCTAGAAAATTGGACGAAAGGAACACCAACTAGTTATTCTATGAAATCCGTGGACAGATGGAACACAGGAGCAGGCCATCTGGTTGGTCTGTAAGATCTGCAGCTGAACTCACCGAGCTGCATGGAGGTGCGGGCTTGGCTGGAAGTTTGCTGGTTGCGTAAGCAGTTCTTTAGATGCAGCGCCGCGGGCTGCAGCTGAGGAGAGGAAGAAGACGAGGAAGAGGAGGAGGTGTTGGCCAGCGGAGGGATAGAACGTGAGGAGGACCCCATGAGCACCGGGCTGGAAGGCCCCGGCGACCCGGGGGAGCTTGGAACCACCTTGGCAACCGGAGCGGGACTGGAGAGACACGCCCGGGATTGTCCCATAGCAAACGGGGCCCTGGGAGGAAAAAGAAGTGACATCGAATAACATCAAATACATCCTGAATAGTTTATTCATATCATGATGTATTCTTACGTAGTCATTTGTAGTCATATTCTCATGTATTCTTACCTTCTTTGAATAAAAAGAAATCTTACTTCATCGTACATGTCATTTTTATTCTCTTTTAATGGTTAAAACAGCATCCCGTTAAATCACAGTTATTACTACATTAATATATGCAGTAACCTCGTGAACATATTTCATTCAGCCGATATTACCGCCGCCGCCTCGTTAATCTTTGTATCCCTTTGGCTACATATTGACATTTTGTCACTGGACGAAGAATTATGGTGTGCATGAAAGTGGGCTGAGAAGTAAAACGGTTTCTGAAATTGACGAAGCCTTCTCTGGCCGCTGCCTTCAGCTGGGGTTTTCTGGGTAACTTTATCCAATTACGACACAGGAACTGGATGTTAATTAATAATTCAACAAAGTCCGTGTAAAATGGCTGGTTCTGGAATGTTGTGAAGATTAAAAGCTAAGAGGCCCATAATTAAACTGAATTGTGGGAAAGGATGTTGCTGATGGCAGCAGGGTAATTAGCTATGATGGCTGGACCACACTCACATTTACAGTTTAATATGTAAACTGTGAGTGGATTTATACCCATCTGAACACAGTTTAAACAAACCCAGATAACGACTTGTCTCTGAGAAGACTTCAGTCTGAAATCTGCTTGATTAATTATGTGCATGTTAACTTGAAGTCAGGCAATATAAAAGTTTTACATCACACTGCTGTCAAAAGTTGCTATTTCTATTATTGCTAGAATCTTCTAAGCCGCAATGCAGGGAGTACACTGACACCAGCAATTTTTATGAGTGTTAAATGACTAAAATCAACTGCATTTATAAACATGATCTAAAGCATGCAAAACAAAATCCTTTCGGGATGCCTTTCAACTGATGTAATGTGGTTGTAATTTTGTTAGGGGATGCTAATTTTACATGACACATGTGAGACTCATGCCGATTAGTCATTTCTAAAAATGCATTGCCTTTTTCCTGGATTGTGTCCAATTACACAGAATTCAAGTGAGGCACATTGAAGAATTTATCGCTTCTCCTCTTTTTTTTCCCTGTTATGTTGAGCCCACCTTGGGGACTTTGGCTTCCCTGAAGAACGGTATGCATTTCCTCACAGTTTCTATGTTCTACCTGCCCACGTTGTGTTTGCATGTACATGGCATGTGTACGTATGTGTGTGAGTGCACATACAGCATGTCTCAGCGTGTGTATACATGTAAGTATCTGTGTATGCACCACATTCCAGTGTCTTTGTGTACGTGTGTTTGTGCATGTGTGCGTGCTGACGTATGTATGTGTGCACACACGTGTGCGCGCGCGCAGAACTGGAGTTCGCTAGGGAATACCAGCTAGCTCTACCCACTCTCATTATCATATTGAGAGCTTTCCTGAGCAAACTCCAGGCCCCTTCTGTTTGCACTCTTTCAGAAGGTACATGCAGCACATCCCTGTATTCCTGCCACTGATTAAACTTCCAGGAGCTGTGGAACCTGGCTTCCAGTCTTTAAAACTGCATAACCTCCCCCATTTCAGTGCTCTGAGAAACTACTGGGGGTAGAATTAGAGAAACTGTTTGCATTTGCTTTTCTATACAAAATAAATTGCAACATTACATCAAAGCCAAAAGCACATCAGATAAATACAGTATATCCACAATGGCTAAGGCTGTTAGTTTAGCATTTATGCAAAAGTATAGATGGCTGCTCCTCAGATATCATTCTGGTGACACCATGGCTCCTAAATTCAACAATACAAGTAACTGGCAATGATGCATACAAATCAGGCCTGGATTCAGTCCGGCACCTTACCTGAACTTCTCCGTGACAATGAGGAAAGAGTTCACACTACAGACTATTACTTGTCTGCAATCTGCCAGTGTTTTAATTAGCCAGTACAGCACTTCATAGTCGAGATGAGGATCAGTGAACAGTCCTGCAGCTAGCGGCCCCCGGTTCACAAAAAATGGTGGCGTGCTAACAGCTGTAGTCAAAAGCGGACTGATAACAGAGGGCTTTCTGAGGTGTTCCTCTCACAAGGGACACCCATTACGACACTCCCTCTCATTTCAGGAGCGCTTTCTATATCCACCAGCCCACCTGCAAGCTGCAGCCCGGTTCTACTAAGTGCTTTTTCTTCCTTCTCTGTGGCTCAGTGACTCGCGGGCGGAGCGTTAATCAGCCAGCGTGGGGCAGGCGGCTATTACCTCCATCCCATATATTCCAATCATCACCTGGCAGTGCAATTTCAGCGCCCATTGTTAAGGGCGGGCTTAACAGGGCCCAGGAGGTTCTGGCAAATTCATTGATATTTCCCCTATTTGGGAACTCTGGCCCCACGTCCTAAAGCAGCACCACCGGAACGTGTCTATCACGCGTCTTTATATTGTCTTATTTCAGTCAAAAGCTCTCACAGCTCATAAAGCAACATCCTCCCTCCATCCTTCATTGCCATTTTACTGAATGTTCACAAATTCTCATTTTCACAAAAGTGACTACAGACTGACCAGTTTAGGTTTCTGCTGTAAGACTTTCATCTGTCCCTGCCCCTTGGATCAGCTGGAAGAAGGAAGGAAGGATGCAACTTTTCTGTTTATGGTGACTCCTGTATCTAATTGGTTGTGAGAAGCAGGAGAAAGGCCTGTTACCTGGAGACGGGTGTGACATAGTTCCCGGGGAAGACCCCGGTGCCGCCTGTGCAGAGCGAGGTGCCCTTGAACCAACCGTCCTGGCACTTCTCCGTCACCCGGTACATCTCACCCTTTCGTAGCTCCAGCTCATCGGCCTTCTGGGGCTTGTAGGCATACAAGGCTAGATATCTGTTTGAGGGAACAGACAAAGCCAAATTTATGAAGTCAGCTTTATGAGAAGGAACATATTTCACATGAGTTTTTGTCCATAACTGCTTATGTACTGATATTAGGTTTGGACCACTGAGTTTTTGGTGACACAGTGCAGTCCATACGAATTTGGACAGTGGTACAATTTCTCTTCTTTTGGCTGTGAGGTCTGGTTGGAGTGTCCTGTATGACTGCATGACCAGCCATGGCCTAACTGAGACATACAATCTGAGAATCTCAGTCTGCAAGATACAGGAAGTTGTAGTTGAAGTGATAATGTGATTGTATACTAGATCACATACCTTTGTGGGTATTAACTGTTTATCTTTAAACCCTGGCTTTTCCATAATTCTGCTTGAAGAGTAACAGCTGTTTGTATCCTCTGAATATGTTTCAGGCACAGGGGTAAAAATATGAATCCTCTGACTGCAAACCCATTGGAATAAAGAAATGGCTTCCTGGTTTACTGTAAAGGCAGACATAAACACCAGGGATGCAATATATCCATGAAATGTTTTGGCAGTGTGTTGTCACCCCCAGGGCACTATTCCGTTTGCTGGCAAGTTCAAGTGCACCAACTGCAAACATGCTTGACAGAGCATGGAGAGCAAAACACTTTCATCAGACTGCGTTTTTCCCCATGGAGAACAGTGCCCGTTGTGAAATAAGAGAGTGAGAACCACATACAGCCTATCTAAAGCCTGGACCCTAGTGGCTAATGCAATTCCGCAGAGTAGCTATGGCAACAGGTGGGTTTCGTTGTGACAAGATGGATGTGTCCTTCACAATGATGGGATGCTTCTCTCTGGTACAGGGATGGTGGCGATACACAGACAGTGCCTTTCACTGGAGACCATGGCTCACAGGGAAAATATTAGATTAAAACCAGACAGAACCACTCCACTGTACAATGCTCCTGCACCACTCACAATCACTAACTCTCCGGTGAATAAGATTCCATCACCGAGATTTAAATTTAAGTTCTGCAGTACAGTATATCGAAGTATAAAGTCAACAGGGCCAGATGGAAGAGAACCAGCCCTACTGTTCCTTGTTCCAGTGTGGAGCTGAAACTGGGATGGTTGGCTCCTTTTAGAGTGAATCTTCTATAGAGCCAAGCGAGTCATAATCACTTCAATATGCTAACAATAACAGGACTGGTCTATTAAGTGAGCTGTGGGTGAGCGCTGGCCCCAGCAGGCAAGATACAGATCAGCATTCAGCTGGAGCTAAAGTATAACTGTCATACAGGGGCATGATGATGTGGCTGACTGTAGTACAGAATAAGAAACTGAGATGTGTATGTCGGAGTAAGTTAGTGGCCAGAGAGGACGTCTTACCATTAGCTCATATTCTGTGAGGTGCAACTATCAAGTAATTTTAAAGTCCGACTTACTTTCTAGCAACAGATTGTTAGCAACTACATTCATCACAGAAAGTGCATGTACGTATACGTGTACGTATACACTGTACAATACATGTAGTTGCACATGCTTTGCATTCCAGAATGATATGAGTCTATTAAATCCATGTATATGTAGGCCGATTGCAGCAAAGGCACCATTATGGAAAACCAAATGAGCCAGGTCCCTTAAGCCCAACTAGGTTCTGACATTGCTTGTCATTGGTTTCACTGACAGGAAAGGGGAAATTAATGATTGTGTCGGAAACTCAGTGAACGGGTATGAAGTCATCCATAGGCAATGTAATAAGTCTTTGAATAAAATGTCACCTATTCCCTTGTGTAATGTGAAAATATGACAAAATAAAAGTTTTCTGGGTTTTAGTCTATAGACCTAAGCATGGAAAACGTCTGCATATTAACTTGGACAATTCACACATTACATTATAAACGCATTGCAGATGCTCTTCTCCAAAGCAACATATCACAAAGTGCATAACCATAACCTGGGAAAAGTAGAGCAAAAACTTGAACCCTGTAGATTAAAATGATGAAAATGAAACAACCAAAACAGCAATAAAACGGTTTTGGCAAATACAACACAAGCAATAACAAAACAAGAATACACAAGCATGATAATTACAATAAGGCTAATGGCTAATTAGAAATTATAGGGAGGTAGGAAGGGGAGGGGAGAGGTGCAGCCTGAAGAGGTGAGTCTTCAGTCTGCACTTGAAGGCGATCTGAGTTTCTGATGTTCTGACCTCCACGGGAAGGTCATTCCACCACCGTGGGGCCAGAACAGACAGCAGTCGTGATCAGGAAGTGCAAGTGGGGGAGGTGCCAGGCATCCTGAGTTAGCAGAACGGAGAGGTCTGACAGGCAGACGTGTAGGGCCTGATGATCTTTTGGATGTACGCTGGGGCAGACTGCTTAACTGCATGGTATGCTAGCACTAATGTTTTACATTTAATGCAAGCCATAACAGGCAGTCAGTGGAGGGCAGTGAGAGTGTCTGGGGAGGTTGAAGACCAGTCAGCATACTGTGCAGCATAGGAAGGCATACACCTAGGGTCTGGCACATTAGACTGCTCAACCATCCTGACACATGAATACAAAGTCCAATAAGTGAAATTGGCAGCATTTCAAATACATGAATTTGAATTATGCATTTATCTTTAAGCATTTCAAATGTAACCAGGTGACTCACCTCTTTTAATATGGTTTATACCTTTGTGCCACCTGCAATGCAGCCTACACCATTATTCTCAATATAGTTTAGAGATTTTTTTAAAATGCAGACTATTTTGTATTCAAATACATGTGTGTACGTTTGCCTATCTCAGCCCAATTAAAACACACATATTAAAGGAAAGGGGAAACTGTGCTTCCCACAGCATTTACGCCATTGAGCAAGCACATTTGGGTCTTCATCTTCGTCTTCTTCCCTGAGTAGGCTGTTACTGCTCTCCTCCCCCACGCCGCAGATTGAGGGGGGCCGGAGGGGGAGGGGGAGGGGGGGGGAGTGGCATAGGAGAGGGGAAGGGAGGGGGACACAAGTGATGGGGAGAGACACCAAACATAACAAGACATACGTTCAAGACAGTACAAAGACAACTACAACACTAAGGACTTGGCTGTAACAAGAGAAGAGGTTAGCATCAAGATGAACCAAATATTCACTAAAGTGGTATGTGTGTATATGCGCATGTACATGGGCGTGAGCAGGTTTGTCACTTCCTGTGGAACGTTGGTGGATGAGGGGCGCGACAGGGCGCGGCTGGCCCCGCCAACCAGTGGCCCCCAAGCATCGGGCCCCCCGCGCACACCCCGGCCGAGTCCCGGGGCCCCTGCCCCCAGGCGGCCACAAGCCCGACCCACATGGGTTCCAATTGTATCTATATGGTCACGCCGTACTGTGTTCAATCTGCACTTTGTTGTACGTCGCTCTGGATAAGAGTGTCTGCTAAATGCCTTGTAATGTAAAGTCATGTAGTTTACTGTACTGCAGTCAGGACAAATGAAACCGCATGCAACCACTGGACTTACATATTCAAGGGCAGCTGGACCTTGGCAACGGCAAGCAGCTCCCCAGCCACCGAGGCCACTCTTGGTGGCACTGCTGCTGCCACATTCGACGTTCCAACAAAGGGGGACGCATCCTGTCGAAAAGAGGGGCATGTTTCAATAATTACACCTGAAATCTCCCATTCAATGAAGGTCAACGCTGGAGGTGCCCGATGGTATGTGAGCCAACATACCCCAGATATCATTTGCCCCTTATCAGACCCCGAAAGGAAACCAGGCTGTTTATTGTGCTGATAGACTCAGCAGGGTTAAAAAAAGATTATTTGGCGCATTCCTACTGTAGGGTTAATTGGAGTTATTCACTAGGTTCTTACGATCTACATAAAATGAGGCAACACTGGCAATCACTGGGCAGTGAAAATCAGGGTAATTATCAGTTTGAAATGCTTTGTATACCCTTTACAGGGAAAGTTAGTGAAGAAATGTATAATCTCATAATCTCAAATCAGTTAAAAACAAGTTTTTCACTTGAACATACATTCATGGTATTATCATAACAACCCTCATCGCTTGACCTCCAAAACACTTTAACTGTACACGGACAACCAAATAAGAATGTAATACCCTACAATCAAATTTTTAATCCAATGTTCTGGAGTATAGAGCCAAAAGAACAGAAACTGTATCACTGTGTCCAAATACGGACTGCACTGCACATTTGTATGTACACTCCCTCTGTGCAATTCTCACAAAAATACTTGAAAGTAGTTGAAATAGTAAAACGTAAAGGTTATTAGGTTCCAAATTATATACAGTATAATCATGTTTGGTGTTTTTGGGAAGCCGGTGTCACAGGAAACAGTCTGGTGTCATTGGTGATGTGGTACAGCAGGCAATGAATACAGATCCTGGAAAGCCATTCAAAAATGAACCACTGCCCTGACCAGAAAATATATGGTGCCCACTCGGTGCCTGCTAATATACCCACTTATACAGCCCGCCGTCAGCACAGCTGTCAGCCCACTAGGGATGTGCAAGTTGGCACAACAATGGTGCACTAGCAGTCAAGATGAATTTGAGCTGCTGGTCCTGCCACTATCAGGCTGCTGTAGCACTAATTTGCAGCACCATAGGTCCTGGCTGTTGGGGTCCTCTCTGGATTCACCTCCACATTCATTTGTTCAAATTACTGTATCTGAGTCCACATATGCAGAGCAGAGGCTAGGCCAGTGGAAGAACAGGCTTCTCTTTCAGCGGGACAGAGTGGTGTTATGTCACTCATGACATTCTGGACGCAGTGGTGTGCAAGCTAGCTAAGCTATGAATGGAGGGGGGTGTTCTGGACCACCATTGGTACAGGAGAAGATCATGAAAAAAGCATAAATACAATTCAATGGTAACAGGAATGCTCTTGTTACAAGCCATTTTATCCTGGACTGGGAAGTATTATCTGTAGTATTTTGAAAAAGTAAATCCAAAAAACTGAATTGATATTTTTTTAAAACAGAAGGAATCTGTTCCCTGCATTGTAAACTCACAGCACGCTTTAAGAAAAGCATTTCCTGCGATAAAAGCAGGATGAAATGGCCTGCCGTGATAGGAACAGCGCACAGTGTGGCGTTTCTGTGAGGCTCAGACTCTTAAGCGCCGGGTCATTCCAGTCTCGTCTGCAGCCTCTTAACCTGCTCAGCAGACAGTCCGCCTGGCTGGGCTAGAGAGCTTTGCTTGGCTAGTCACCGACAGCGGTAGAGGCTTGCTGTCCAGACCCAGAGACTGTGCCCTGGGCAGCCATTCAGATGAGGTGGGGAAATTCCCCCAGTCGTGACTGCAGAGCAGGCGTTCTTCCAGACCTTTCCGAGACGACGGAGCAGCCAATGGCCCCTGCTCGCCAGTCACCTCCTGAATGCCAAGTACAGACTTCAGCACTGCACTGCCATAGGTCCTCGCCAGCCCTCAGGCATTTGTGTAGAACAAACACTCCCTGACTCCCAGGGGAAAGGGATTCAATATTTAATGCTCCTCAGCAGGACAGGCCAAGTATTAAATGAGGGTGCAATTGTGTGCCACTCCGCATGCACACATTTCCCATCTGCTCTACCCTAATCTGTGTGTGTGTTTGTGTGTGTGTGTGTGTGTGTGTGTGTGTGTGCACCTGCGTATGTGTGTGCGTGTGTGTGGCATGCACAGAAGAGAACAAGAATGCATTTTACCGCTTTCTGCATGAATAGATTTGGATGCCTGCACAACTGCAATGCTACCACAAATCCTTTGACTTTATACAGATGCTTTAATTTCAACTGCTCATGTAAAGCAATAGTGAAAACGAATGCAGAAATACAATTATTATTCCTTATTATTATAAGATGTATGCAGAAGCACAAGGACAAAAACTGGATGTACTGTATGCACTGCAATCTGTCTTGGAGAATAATGGTTGCAAAAAATGTCCTTATTGTATCTTAAAATATTGCATGGAAACAAATGTGACTTTTTAGAATCGAGAGAACGCGTGAGAGAAAGAGTGAGTGAAAGAGAGCCACGGAGTGAGAGTACGAGAAAAGGAAGGAGGGAGTGAGAGAGCCAGACAGGGAGAGAGAAGAAAGGGAGAGGGAGGGAGTGTGTCCTGCTCCAAGTACACATGGTAGATGTTAAATGGTTGGTATTCATATAGCATCTTTCTCCAAAGCGCTGTACAATTGATGCCTCTCATTCACCCACACATTCATACACACATTCACACACAAACGGCGATTGGCTGCCATGCAAGGCAGCAACCAGCTCATCAGGAGCGTTTGGGGGTTAGCACTGGTGTGCGGATTAGGGAAGGCCCTACCTGCGGAGGGCTGGAGGCCAGGTGGGGGCAGTCCCCGATGCGGGCGGCCGCTCGGGGGTCGGAGGAGCTGATGAGGACGGGAGCACTGATCTCCATGGAGTGCCGGTTGTTGAGCGCCTGGGCCGTGCGCTGGGTGGCGCTGAGCGCTGTGAAGGAGTGCCGCTTCTTGGCATTTTTCTTGCCGTCGGCCCGCCGGTGGATACCGCCGGGGGGACCGTTGCCGTTCAGGGTGGGGCCGGGGCCCGAGCAGGGGCCGGCTGGGGACCCGGGTTCGGTACTGGGGCCCGGGACAGGACTCAGCTTGTCCAGCTCCATCAGCTGCTTGGCTGGCTCATTAAGCTGAGGGATGGGGGGAGACAAAGAGGGAGAGAAAGAGAGAGTGAGGGATGGGCAGCATTTGAAATGTGTACATACAAATGTGCAGTGCAGTCAGTATTTGGACAGTGATACAGTTTCTGTTCTTTTGGCTCTATACTCCGGAACATTGGATTCAAAAAAACTTGATTGTAGGGTATTACATTCTTATTTGGTTGTCCGTGTACAGTTAAAGTGTTTTGGAGGTCACGCAATGAGGGCTGTAATGATCATACCATGAATGTATGTTCAAAACTAGTTTTTCACTGATTTGAAAAGCCATTTTGAAATTATACATTTCTTCACTAACTTTCCCTGTAAAGGGTATACAAAGCATTTCAAACTGATAATTACCCTGCTTTTCAATGCCCAGTGATCGCCAGTGTCACCTCATTTTATGTAGATCGTAATAACCTCCTGATTTTATGACTCTCCGAAAATAATTTGCTCCTAGTGAATGACTCCAATTAACCCTAAAGTAGGAATGCGCCAAATAATCTTCTTTTTTTAATTCAGTAAAAAAACACTGAATCAAAACATTCTCTGTAAAGCAAGGAATAAGCAAGTGGAGGAGAAGGACGAAAATGGAGAAAAGATAAAGTCAAGATGCCAAAGAGTTTTGGATTGGAATTTGCTAATAAAGTATACATTAATGCTCACATTTTGAGATTTATAAGGGAGGAGGACCTATGGTATACACCACATCAGAGTGAGTTGTGCACACCCTGTAACTTGTCAGAATACTGAGAAAATATGTTTCATATGACACCAAGACTGAAGCATTTTCCAAGACAATTTAGCTGGTGATAGAAGATTAGACCAGAGAGAGACTAAACCAAAGAGGTGGCATAATAGCAGTGGCATATTCAATATTCAATATTGCAGAGCATGTTCTAATTACTACTAATCTATGATCTCTGTAAAGTCACACAATGCAAGTACATTACACAGCAGAAGTATTAATTTACCAGTATGTGTATGCATAGTTCACACATTTCCAATGAATCTTTAAAGTGGGCCATTAATTGAGAGCAAGGAACAACGTGTTTGTGAGGCGCTACTTCCAAAAGACATTCAAATAAACACAGATGTCCATATTTGACCTACATGTTCATTCACATTTCAGGTAAGATTGAGGCTGTACAAACTTGTTGGTCCACTGTAACAGTACTGCAGCAAGTCTTACTTCCATAAAGGGATGCTTTCTGAACAACAAGAGACAACATGCCATGGAAAATGGCAATCAAAGTCTACGATATAGTGATTTTTAAACTCCTTTAACACTGTCCATGCACAGTCAAATGCTCGCTGTGAATTCAACATTGAGGTTCCATGTCTAATATTGATAAAACGTCCTCTACCAAAGTGATCGCTATCAGCTGACTGAAAATTCCGTTGTTTAAGGTAAAGGAAAAAAGGGAAAAAAGTACCCATGAAGCAATAACATAGATAATATACCTTGAATTATTTTCAAACATTCCTCCACACTCACTAGGCTGTGAGGTGCTACTTGCAATGTCAGTCAATCTTTAAATATTTCTGTTCTACTGATGCAATTGCATCTCCTAAGGGGAACTGAGACAGGTGTGCAGACAGACAATAAATAGATTTGTCACCGCAATAAAGAGATTTGCCACCACGATTATGGCCCAACGGTGTTCATACCAAAAAATATACTCCATTTCCCATTCTTGTTTTATCCTTTCTATTTCATAGGCCTTTCCAGTTTACTGTACCTAAACATCGCACAAATATACAGTACATAATTGAGTCACTCTTTACTCCATCCTCAAAATGTGGAGATGATAGACCACAATAAAATTAGAATTTATTTTGAACCTGCAATTATACCTCAAAACAACAGAACATGATCAGACTGACAGCTGACGCTACCACGGAAAGGACTGTTTTTCATTTTCATCATAAAATGTGGTGGTATAGGGCCAGAACTGAGGAGTGGTCCAGAAATGGTAAGTGTACCAGCACACTGTGCTGTTGTGGCCTTCATCAGTTATACTTTCTGGTACAATTCTCCTCACCTATGTTTGCTGAATAAATGTAAATGTGCTACACTGTCAGAGGTTCATTAACATGGAATACTTCAGCTGTCCTTGAGTGTAGAGAGTTAGAAAAATGGCAACGCTGTTTCAAGCCTAGAGCTCTTACACACGCCTGATATTCCATCCATCCATCCATCCATCCATTATCTGAACCTGCTTATCCTGAACAGGGTCGCAGGGGGACTGGAGCCTATCCCAGCATACATTGGGCGAAAGGCAGGAATACACCCTGGACAGGTCGCCAGTCCATCACAGGGCACACACACCATTCACTCACACACTCATACCTGCGGGCAATTTAGACTCTCCAATCAGCCTAACCTGCATGTCTTTGGACTGTGGGAGGAAACCGGAGTACCCGGAGGAAACCCACGCAGACACGGGGAGAACATGCAAACTCCACACAGAGAGGCCCCGGCCGACGGGGATTCGAACCCAGGACCTCCTTGCTGTGAGGCGGCAGTGCTACCCACTGCGCCATCCGTGCCGCCCCTGATATTCCAGAGTTTATATATTAAACAAACCAACATTTATGTAGAAAAACGATTGTGACTTGGAATATCAGATCACAGCAAATACTACAGCACTACTATTAAAAACGAAACACATTAGCCATGTTTAAGGACTGAATGTTTTCTCAATTAAATTAATAATATATAATTGGACCCACATTATGCCATGACCGTGAAATCTATCCCAGGGGGTTAATTTCATGTCTCTCCTATGACTGTCTTTGCAAATATGTACTATAGTGAGTTCACATGGGGTCTCGTTAGAGGGAGAGGTAAACCTTTAACCCCATTGCGTAATGTCATTAATATACACTCACTGAGCACTTTATTAGGAACACTTATAGCTGGTGACTTTTCACACACAACAGTCTCTAGAGTTTGCAGAGAATGGTGTGAAAAACAAAAAACATCCAGCGAGCAGCAGTTCTGTGGGAAGAAATCCCTTGTCAATGAGAGAGGTCTGAGGAGAATGGTCAGACTGCAAAAAGCTGACAGGAAGGTGACAGTAATGTAGATAACCACATGTTACAACAGTGGCATGCAGAAGAGCATCTCTGAACATGCAATGCATCAAACCTGTAGCATAGGCTACAGCAGCAGAATACTTAAGTCTAAAAAATATGTCTAATTAATACCTAATGAAGTGCTCATTGAGTTTACATTGGTCAAGGAAATGTACATTTTCTCAGAAAGGGGAGAGAATTTCCACAGCTTTAAAAAGTTCAGATTATCCCAACAATAAAAAGTTGTAATCTACAACCTAATTATTCAAGTGGGTAACCAGCTAGTCAAACAAAACAAAATAACAATAATATCTGATAATATAAAAAGAATCAAGATGACGCATACTGTCAGTTGCAATTAATTATTTTCATACTAGCTTATTATTTTACCATTTGCTGTGATCTATTCCAAGGCCAGTCTATGAATTCATGTATTTTGTCCCATATTATTCCATTTCCAGCAATTTTATATTAATCTACCAAATTAGTCTACCAAAAATGTTGATATGTGGCATGTTAGCAATTGTTAGGAAATAGCAAAGTCGCCATGTCTATGCAGGATAATGGCTTTTACAGGTAAATGAGGCAAAAACCTACTGTATTAGGTTCACACAATGCATATAAATGACAGATTTCCCAACTCCATCATTCTGCATCATCACATTATTACAAATAGACACTTGACATTGGAAGTGTCATTGGAATCGTTGCACATCAGAAAAGAGGACAATAGCCTACTGCTTTCAAAGAAAGTACCCTACCGCAGATAATTACATCAGCTAATAGTGTTTTCTCTGACACATCCCTACCTGCACGGTGAAAGCAGGAAAGGTAGTGTGCTGCTGGGTGAGCAATGCTAGGTTTATGCTCCCTTGTGACACCACAGCCTCAGGAATCCTGAAAGATTGCACATTAAAAAGAACCAGCCTCACCTTGCCTCACACCTCTAAGCCCTTCTCTAAAATGCACTTTGGGGCCCTGCAAATTGATTAAATGCCACTGAGAAGTTAACGACGCAATCGCTGAATCACACCATCGGAATGCCAATGAGCTTGGGTGCGAGGCCCGGGATCCAGAGTATTCTGCTCTCACCAGCTCGCTCGCAACTGCAGCACTCCAGCACCTGTCTAACTGAGCAAGATGGGTCTCCAATGCACAGACCAAAGGACTGTTCAAAGTCTGGCCAAAAACTGTTTTGTTTTTATGACATGCATTGAATAGTAATCGTGTTCTTGGTGATAGTTGTACAGGAGCTTTTTCATAGGCTCCTGTATTTACACCAGTCTATAATTGCAAAAGAAAAGAAAAAAAAATACAATAGAGCTCATCTTGCTTACTCTTGAGCTTGTCTGTCTCTTGTAAAGACTATTACCAGTAAAGACTGTAGTTCACTAAACAATCATGCTTGGATGGAGTTTAAGCCATGTTTTGTGAATGGCTTTGTCACTGGTTTATTGTTGAATTAAATGATTCACTACAAATAAAAGAGAGAATGTCAAATCAAAACATGCCTTAAACAAACAAGCCTTAAATGGAATACCCTGACAAGGTATTAATGTCTCCCACCTCCACCAGTAACCAATGATTCCCACCCCCTCCACATGCCCTTTCTGAATCCTGTTAACTCCTCCAATATCTCTGTAATGCTGACATAATAGTACATTCCAGAGACCTATAAGTAGCCTTAATTAACAAGACCAATATGACAAATCAGCAGAGGGTGGTGAGGGGGCAGAAGGGACGAAGGGGCAAATTTCATGACTCTTACTTAATCTACCTGAAACCTTCCAGGGTCCATATTCCACCCCCAGGCCTGTTACAGGTTATGCCGATCCATTACCTTGCTGTTTAGTATCCTCTATTACACATCTACCACCTCCACTGCCACTATAGAGAAACGTATGCCCAACAGCTAGCTCATGCCCTGCTATAAGGCAGCATTTCTATGAGCAATATAGGCAGATACAGCATAAGATTGTGTTTTTGTCTTGCATTGTCCGTCCCATACACACTCACACACACACACACACACACACACCCCACATATCTTCCTGAGACCCGGCAGAAAGGGACAATTAAATGTCCCTTATTGTGTAGGTTTCATCATAGTAGAATCTATGGCTCTTGAGATTAAGACCAGAGACTTATATACCCTGCAAAAACTAGGCTTTAGAAATTCGTGACCATACCTCACCGAAATAACTTATGCTGTTCTCCGACTCAACAAAAACTGTTGCCTCTCCGGTTTTTACAAGAAATGTAATTTCATTAGTATTCCTGCACTGCAGGGCTAGCCCCTAATTTTCTGGAATAATACACATTAATTATGTGTCTCAATCATCTCAAGATCATTTTCTCTCTAGGTTTTATAAAGAGATTACAACTGAAATAAATACTGCATGACCTTAAAATACTTTATATTATATTATTCTTAAAATATATGTTCGAAGGGACATAAATCAGTGTCTTATCATTATCCACTATTGTATAGGATGGAGGAAAATGATGTTCAGAGATATTCTCTGCTGTTAAGATTTTTTTTCTATGACCTACACTGTACCTCCCCTTAGGATGTTAAAAAAGGTAGTGCACATTTTTTCATGAATTTCGAAAGTGAGGATGAATATCTGGTGCTTGGAAATTGTGCACAATGGTTGCCAATTATGAATGTGCCTAAATTATTATAACCATGTACTATATTCACAGGGAAGTGTATGTGAGAGTTCTATAATTTGACTAACTACCAAACACATTAAACATTTTAAGAAATAGAAAATTATTCTAGGTTTCTCACTGTACACAAAATAACAAAATAAATAAAAGTTAACACTTAGCGGCATGAGGCAGGGGTGAGATACACTTTGGCTGCAGTCCATAGTTACTGGATTTGACAAAGCTGACCATGCATTTGCACTCAAAGAAGATTTTAGAAGGTTTTGTTTTTACTTTGAGGCATGGCATATCAAACTAGACATATTTATTCAATTAAAATTAAAAGGAAAAACAGGTCTCCTAAAAACACAAGGTATGACCTTATACCAATTCAAAAAATATGCCACAGACAATTCCACAGACCTAGTTTTAACCCTTGTTTAATTCATTAAAACTAAGAGTGTGTTTGTTTTTGTTCAGTTGACCTTGTGACACATACACAGTAAAGATGTGTAGACAAAACAATTTGGAAACTACGCGGTTTCTGAATACATAGCTGATTTCAAGGTGAACAGAAACCAGACATTTATTAAAATACAATGTGCATTCTGGGAAAGATGAGGACTGCACCTGCCTCACACCGTCATCTCCCCCCAAAGCTCATACTGCCAGATCAATGCGTGCTGCATCTAATGCACCTCTTTATGTGCCTTATGACAATCCTATTCTCCTGACAAGACACTGTCCCAGGAAACTAATACTTCTCGATGAGGTGCTTGATACCTCCATGGTCCCAGTAGGCATTAGTCTCCTGGACACTTAAGCCCCCTGGTAGCTTCTGCAGCCCCATCCATCTAAAAACAGCTAAAGTTCATGAGATTTGCCAGTAGTTACTGTAAGCCCATAGATAAAAATGAGTCAGTTAGAGGACAATTTTATTTGATTTATTTGAATTGTTCCTCACTGACAGCGCCGTGTAAACCCCTGAGGTGAAGATAAAGGCAGTTGTCCTGAAAGAAACAGCATGCATGACTGCTGTCAGTACTTCATAGGATCCTTGAGGGGAATACTTGTAAATCGGATTTGGGTCACCGTTATGGAACAACAATATATTGCTATATATTGAATGTATAATGCAATATATTCAATGGTATTTGATAAATAATTTGAATATACTAGTCATTAAATACAATGGGCTCTGGACTTATTGGCACCCTTGATAAATATGCAAAAAAAAACATATTTAATAAGAATAGTTTTTTATTTTCCCCAATGTATTTCCCCAAAAAACAGGCCTCACAATTATTGGCACCCCTGGTTTGTGCAAACACCCCTAGCAAAGATGACAGCCATGAGACTTTTCTTATAATTTGTGATAAGGCTAGAGAACACACTGGGGAGGATCAACCATTTCTCCATGCAAAACGTTTCACAATCATTGTGTGGATTTTGTGTGGATTTTGATGTATGTTCGGAGTCATTGTCTTGCTGGACAATCTACCAAGTCTCAATTGACAAAGAATACAACAGATTTTAAATAATGCCCCTGGACCACAGGTAGCAAAACATTTCAAAAACATGAATGACCCACCTCCATATTTGACAGTAGGTATGAGGTGCTTCTCCCTGTATGCATTCCTCTTGTGCCGCCAAACAAGTTGATGATGTGTATTGATGTTTCATGACACCCTTCCAAACAGTTTGCTGGTATGGAGGTGCCATTTTATGGTTCTTTTTGAGACTTGGTGATGCAAAGATGCAACCAATCTCTTAAACTGGTTCTTTATGGCCTCCCTCCCCATCTTCCTCACCAAGTGCGGACAATGTGCACTTGCGTCCTCTTCCTGGCAAGTTTGCAACCATTCCATATGTTTTACATCTTCTTATTGTTGCCTTTACAGTGCTAAGTGGTATATTAAACCATTTATGTATTTTGTTTCTACCCATTACCGGATTTGTGATGGTCAATTACCATCTGTTTCTTCTGAATTGACAGTTCTTTGGCTTTTCCCATGTTAATCAATGACAATGGGATTAACTAAATTTTATTAAATAAAATTGTATTGCCAATTTCACTTTGTTTGATTTTATTCACAATGATTGTTAGGGGTGCCAATAATCTTGACACATGGTTTTCAGAAAGAAAAAAAAGATTACTTCATCGAAATAGAAATTGAGAGTAAATGTATTGAGATAAAAGTATATTGTTTTTACATGTTTGAACATAACATAGATTATTATGTATTTTACTGCGTTTATTATTCTGTATGCAAACTTTTATCTTAATTCTATCAAGGGTACAATTTTGGAGCCCGATACATGTTACAATATTGTCATTTTTTAATATAATATTGTCAATACATTATGTTGTGTTCAAAAGTACCCCAATGAGACCAAAGCAGCAATGATTTCTGTATTTTGCTATGTACTTTTCCACAAATGTCTATATACAAATTACAATATACATTTCAAGTGACAGAAGTAACTTATTTCACACAAGCCAGTGTTATGTATTGAATGCACTGCTGCGTGTAGTTCAATGCTGAAAATATTACCAGAACAGCTTTCCATAGTAAAAAAAAATCAATATTGGATCTCTGTATAAGGGAAAAAGATATTTTGTTGCGTTAGAGACGTGTGGTTGTCCTTTCAGCAGTCAGTCATGGCATGCAATAAGGCAACCTTTTCCGATAAAAGGGCAAAGATATATGCTGCAGAGAATCAAACAGCAGGGCTCTTACCTCCACATATAAAATAGGAAAAATCCCGATTTTATCTCCCAGCATGCCTTCTGCCCAGTTGTCATCCACTCTCCGGATCACAGTCAGTATTTCATCCTGTAGGCCAGAAAATACCCAAAGTGGAGTGTCAGGTTTTTAACAGCTTTTTTAGACAGCAGTCAGTCACAGTGAGGGATGTGTATACAAAATGATCTGTCCCTTTCAGGGCACTGCTGGAGCAAAGGTTTCCATACACAAACATACACACACACAAACACATGCACATACACACCGACACACACAAAAACACATCCACAAATATATACACACGCACACACACACAAACGCATGCACACACACACAAAAACACACCCACACACACTGTGTACAGAAATACATGCATACAATCATCGATGAACACGAACAGCAAGCAGACGCACATATGGACTCAGGCACACACACACACACTTGCACTCGGGCACACACACACGCACACCCACACACACACACACACATACACACACACACTCAGGCACACACACGCACACACACACACACTCACACACATACACACACACACTCAGGCACACACACGCACACACACACACACTCACACTCACACTCAGACACACACACACACACTCGGGCACACACAGGCACACGGCAAAGGGAGGCACTGCTATAGTATTGATTTAGAATGCTCCAGAGGGTGCTGCACTTTCAGAAGCCGGTTGTTCTATAATTCATGATGAAATATGGTTCAAAGGTAGTGAGACCCACACTATTTATATTGAATTGCCATAACAGCAGGACACTGGCATTAAACGCACTACCTACTGGCTAAACCCTCTCCTCTCCTTTAAAGTTCTCTCCATAACCTTAGACAGTTACTGCTCCATAAGCCTGCTCCTCCTCCACAAGCACCAAGAAACTTGGTACTCCACTTGATTAAAAGCTCTCCCTTACAAAGGAAGTCACATAACTTACTTGGTCCTGCTCATTCTTACACAGTAGTATCACGAGACTATGTTCCCTTCTCACCACCTACTCATGGCAGCTTACTCACTGCTGCATTACTCAATGTTTTGCACATATGCCCTTATTCTTGTTGCTTTTGTCATGTCCAGAGAGCACACCTTGCAGTTAAGTCCTCGTAATTCACTGTGGCTACGCAATATGTTCAGAATTATACAGCAAAATCATTGAACACAGTTCATAGTGCATGTGTAAATATAGCCCATATGCACAAGAGAGCTGAGGACACACAATGAGGGTGTCCTTACAGAAATACATTGCATATACAGAATAAGTATTGAGTACATTCCAATTCATTTCAAATATGTTGACCTTTTGGGAAAAAAAGTTATGATAATTATATTTCTCAACAGTGTACATTTCAAAACATATATATTTGCATATCTGACAGCTGCAATAATATTTATTTGTTCATAAATTGTGTTTTGTTTCAATATCTTTTCTGTCCCTAATATTATATTTTATTTCAATAATGCAGTACTTGCTACTAAAGGGTGGTGGATGGCACAATGTACAAGCAGTTTTTGGATGGTATATAATGTGTCAGGTGTCAGGACAGAAGAACCAACAGCAACCCAGAAAAAGGCAGGCCAGGCAGACAATGGTCAAATGGTGGCGGACAGATACAACAGGGGTAATCAAGCTCATAATCGGGGCCACGGGCAAAAGTCCAAGCACAGGGCGAACAGGTGTAACAGAGGTAATCCAATTATTGGTCGAGGTCACAGGCGAAAGTCCAAACACAGCAAGACAGTCAGAACGGGCAAAGGTACAGAACATGAACCAAGAAGCGTAATCCGAATAACCAAGCAAAGTCCGGTAACGAGTGATCAAAGACAGAACAGAAGGGTAATCCAAAAAATAGAGGCCGGGGGTACACAAAGAAGATCGTTCCACAGGACAGGCAGGCAGAAAAACTCTGGAAAGAATGGAGTGAATACATAACAATCTGGCAAAGCAAAAAGGCAGACAGGCAGGTTTAAACACACTGAAATGACATTAGTGAGTGAAGGGAGACTGATAACAAGACACAGGTGAATGAATTAATAAAACTACAGAGAGTGAACTGGGAAATGAGGCACAAAAGACAACACAGGAAATAGAAAACGCTACGGCTGGGGAGTGTGACATAATGGCATCCCAGTTACAGTCCAGGGGGAGAGAGGCAAGAGCTACCAGAAGCCCTTGTCTCTCGACCTTTTCTCCAGTCCGATGGAGCTGGTTGCTAATTAAGAGCTCTGGGAGAGCTGGGAATGTGATGCCTGAGCCAACATTAGCATTAGGGACACTAATGCTCCCCACTGGTGTGGGTGAAGGACTGGCGAACGGCCGGTTCCCTGGTAGATTTATTACACACACAGAGTGCCAGACCAACAGGGAGAGAAAGGCAGGCTTTCTCTCCTCTTTCCTCACTCTGAAAAAGAACAATCACAAAAGCCAACAAAAGCAGCATATTTTATCAAAGGCCCTGTGCACCAGGGCTTCTGGCAGGCCAGACATAATCAGAGTTCATTTTTCATAAATCATCCTTCGCTTTCTCCTCCTGATCCAAAAGCCCAGGAATAATGATAATGAAGATCATCCCCTGCGTTTTCCCCCAAGGACCACAGTCATGGGGTAGAGGCAATTGGCCTGGCCCTCCCCTGACAAGAGGATCTAAAACGGATCGATTCCGCCTTGCTGGCAGCACAATGGAGCTGTAGCGCATTTGGGTCGGTTGGCTGGGCTCCATTCAGTCCAGTTTCAACCGTGTGTGAGGAGAAACATTGTGTTGCTTTGAATATTCAATAATACATCTTGTATGCTGCATAAAAGGTACATTGAGCTTTGAGACGTGCACAGTTTAGTGTGAATACATGTATGTGACCCACACCTGAAATGGAAGTTTTGCAGGTCAGTGTCTGTTGACTGAACATCACTGTGCTGCTTCTGCTGGCTTGATCACTATCAATTTCCAATTGAATTTGCTTATACTTCTGAACAAAAATGTTTGTCTATAATTAATAAAAAGACGTTTGTTGATAATGAATAAGATGAATTTCTCTATGACATTTCATTTCTGAACAAACTGCAGTGCCTTTCAGATATGAACATATTTAATAAATATTTATGTAGCTGGTGAATAATGGCCCCCTTTCTCACTGGATGTCAACTCAAATACTAAGTGTTTGACACTCAGAATCTCAGTAGAAATTGAATGAAAGTGTAATTTTATGCAGTGGAAGTGGCATATGATTCATTTTAACAAATGATATATGTCATACACCAGATACAGAAAAAAGTCACAGATAATCAGTGGTGGTTTTCTATCAGATTTTAGAAACTGGACAGATTCGGCAAGCTGTCTCTCTGCTCCAACTGCACAGCGCAGTTATCTTCCATCTCTGCTCTGGCCTGCTCTGCCTCTCTCTTCGGTTCCAGAGCTTCCTCTGGGATGCCAACGGGAGAACGGGGAAAGACAGCGAGATCGCAGGCGCCCTACCGATTGCATGCAAGCTCTGGCGCATTTGCCTGCTGACAATGCAACCCCACAAAAGCAAATTACTGCACTAAGGACTTGAAACAGACTAGTGGCGGAATACAAATGAGGGAGGTGTGGGGGATGGGGCACGTGGGAGATACAGAACCCTAATGATCAAATCCATGGTTTTGCCTCCCAATTGGTCAGGCATTGCATGTGGAGGAGCCAGGCAGAGAATGATAAATTCGACTCTGTGAAAGATGATCTCTCTATCCCGAGCTTTATTCCAACATAATTACATACATTATAGAGATGATTTGGGTACCTGGAAATTGAGTCACTGAATGTGTAATGAACTCCTACTGTCACCGTCTGACGTGCACTTTTGAGAAAAGATGAAAAGATCATCTTTACTTTGTCCAAAAGACTGCAGTCTATAATTTACATTTCTTCACTGGAATTGACCTCACAGAAAGGTCTGAAAAATCAGCACCAATGACATGCTAAATATCAGCCAGGCAAGTGAGATAAATAGAATTTTCAGTTCTTAGAATTAAATAGCGTAAGTAGTTAACCCAAGGCCCCGCACAGTAAAAGTAAGCCTGTATAAGCATTCAAAAAGTTTGAGCCCAACAGGGAACAGCGCAGTATAGAAATCCTAATCTACAAATCCTAACGGCAGCATCCTTAAACATCACAAAAAGCACTGATGTCCTATCTGAGGAGTCCAGAATCAGAGGAGAGACTGGCAAGTGTTTCCACAATAGCTCGGAATCTGAAGGCAGATATCAGGGTTTAATCCTCTGAAAGGATACAGTGATTCACATGGAGACTACCTAAAGAAGTTAGCAGTTAAATGTACTTCCATAGTCTAGGTCGTAGAAGGCCCAAGGGGTAAAATGTTCTTTGGCAATGACTGAAGAGGCCATCAGATGCAGAGAAGTAATAAACTGTTATTCACTGACCTGCTGTCCCAGACTGAAATTCAGCAATCCCCCATCACTCCATCCCTAATATCAATTATCACTGTTCATAATAATATTTATTTGTTATTCAATACAGTGTGGCCACTTTATACAGTATAAAGGGCAACTTCATAAGACCTTTCCCAAACATAGAAATGCTGCCATAGGCATAATATGACCTACCTTGAAAAATAAATAAAATAAAAATTACAGGCAGAACTGTTCTAACATGTGTTTTAATTTGTACCTGATGTACTATATCAATTATATAATGTCCAACATTTATTTGCAACTGTTTCTTAATGTCTTTCATAAAGCATACACAATTATCGATTATAATGATGTATTTACCACTTTATGAAGGAAAGGAATGAAAATAATGAAAATAAGTTTATGTAGGAATCATTTATGCTGCACAGAATTTAACCTTGCTGAAGAGTACATGTATCCCACCATATATGACAAAATGGGCCTCATGCAAGAACATTTTTGTATTCTTATCATTCAGACAACTAACCTAAATGAAGATGTCCATTATATATACAGTACAGTTGGTGGATTTCCGTCGGATAGATGGCCAATAGGATTAACAAGAAAAAGGGACAACTGCTACCTGATTGGGTAGACTGCGGTGATTCGTTTTTGGCAAAACATAAATTTATGGCGAACCGTTGTTCTGAAATCATATGAGGTGAGAAATGCAGTTTCTGAATCTTGATTCGTATTTGATCTGCAATGGCGAGTTTGAAATTTTGATTTGATTACCGGTAAGTACTGTGTGCCAGCTGTGCTGTCTTGCACTGCATGGCTCTTGTTTACATGACTGGAAAACAGGACCACTTTTAATGTTGTTCCTACCTAAGAAAAGATTCTAAGTATGACTAAATTGGTGAATGCACCAAGTTCACTTAAATCACTAATTTCAAGAGATTTAAATGATTTTTGCATGGGGAATCTCCTATTTATTATTATTATTATTATTATTATTATTATTATTATTATTGTTATTATTATTATTATTATTTCACACAGAAGGAAAATTATACTAAAATTATACTATACAACAATTGTAGCAATGGACATAAGGCAGCCATAAGCTGGAGGTCTGTTCAAAGAGACTGTTGAATGTGGAATGTAAAGGTTAGCTGGACTAAAACACACTTAAAGCCAGTTTTACCAGGGAGACAACGTCTCTAATAGAAGCCACCTAGTGTAATTAAATTCGCTGCTCCCTTAATGAAGCTGTAATGAGAGGTGGACTCAATGTGAACACACTTGACAGCAAACAGGGTGAGAGCAGTGTCTCAGTGCATGGAAAAGAAAGCCTGTGTCCAGGTGAAAGAAACAACCTCCCTCTACAAATTCCCTTCTCCCCAGGGAATAATAGGGAGATGAAAAGCAACAACTGAGAGACTGTGATTGAAAACCATCAGAATTTTCTGTTTTCCCCTGAGACTGATGTGACTTGTATTTCACATATGATGTCTTTGCTTATGCTTGTTAAACCAATCTCCTGAAGTGGTTATAATGAAAGATTTCAGAATCAGGGATTCTTTCTATTTTCTCAGAATTTCCTTAAATATAGTGCCATCATGAAAAAGCACTTGTTCCCTTCCTGAGTTCCTTGATTATTGCACATTTGTCAGACTGAAGCTGATGTAGTTTTTCAAGATACTGTCTCTTTTAAAACGAATTATTGTTATTGCAAAGAACAACAAACTACAAAATGATGTTTGCCCAGAGTTCCCTTTTAATTGCAATAAAAAAGAAATTACCTTGGTGAAAGCCAAACAGTCTTTGTCCTGGTCCTTGTCCTTAACCTCAAAGTCATAGAGAGCCTTGCCCTGGGGTGGGGTCTGGGACAAGGGCTTGATGCACTGGATGTAGCTGGCTGGCAGGAAACCATGACTACCATTTAGCTCCCCATGGAACCAGTTCTCATCCACCTTTCGACGCAGAATGATGATGTCCCCCTTGTTGAACTTGAGGTCACCTGGTTCTTTGCCCTCATAGCTGTAGAGAGCTTTCCCACAGGGCAGCTGAGGAACATTCTGGAAAGAGGCAGAATTGAGACAGTCAAGGACAGATGCAATAGTGGCAGCAAACAGAACAAGCATAGTGGCCATAGTACACTTGGAACAATCTGTTCAGTCAAAAAACCTGACTTCGGAGAAGACATTATATAGACCTAGTCGAGGGTCATTAAACAGAAAAGGCAATCCTAATTAAACACATCAAATAGCTACTGTATTAATTGGGCTTGATTAATGAAATTATTGTCTTAAAAGAGATTAGCCACATAGAATACACAATCAGATGATGCAGGAAATTCACCATTCACCACAGACCACATGCAAGGATATGCACACACAAACAATTTTATGTAATTTGAAACCGAAACAATTCATAGGTCTGGCCAATGACTACCACATAAGACTTATTCTTAGACGTGAAAGACCAGCCAGCCAGCCTGTGGAATGAGTGAGAAAAAGAGTCAAGTTTTCCCTCTCTGACTAGTTTCCATCTGAGGGCACTGTAAATAAGCCTGAGGCCACAGGCTGTTTGTATCTCATGAAATATGAAAAGCCACCTTGGTTCTTCAACAGAAAAAGATGAAACAGAGAAAATTACTCTTCATTACCTTTTCATGACTGTAGGGGATGGGAGAAAAGAGGACTAAAAGAGTACTAAAATAGCTGGGGGGGGGGTGATAGAGGGAGGAAGAAAAAAATCTGAATGAAAGAGGAACATAAGGAGAGACAGAGAGGGGGAAAGGGAAAGAGTGCAACGGAAAGGATGAAGGATTGCGGGAGCAGGGAAACTATCGCACAACCATCCATCGCCTCATTAGACACACATCATTATAAGCTAATATGCAACACATTTGTTTGGGATTCCATTAGCACTGCTTCGAGGGAGAACACCAGGGACAGCTGGTAAAGCTGTGCTGCAGGAATAGCATGAATGCTTACAGGTAGAGCGATACCTAGTTAGAGCCACAGTCATAGCCACCCTCGGGGGGAAAACTGTACATAATGTTGCTATCTTGACCGTGACTACCCGGCACTGCAGGTAAAGGCATCATGAGAAAACCATGGGTGGGGAACCCCGCTCCTGGAGGAAAGTATCTGTCTCTGGATTTCATCCCAGCTTTTATAAACTCTTTCCTTATCCTTCCACAGTATCGACCAACCCCATATCACCCCACCTGCAGCTATCAGAACAGAGCTGGTGAGTAACAGAAGAGTGTACCCCAGCAGTTGCTTTCCATCACTTATCTGCAACAAATGAAACATGAATCCTACATCGCTCTCTCAGAAGAGAGGTCTCAATAGGGTTCTATTCTAGTGCGCTCAAAATACTCAACACAATCCTCCCACTGTGCTTGAAGGGCCAATGTTCTCTCTTACCATAGCTTAATGGCTGCTTCCTTATATAAGGGGCATGGGGTCTGCTTTAACAGCCAGCAGAGCTCAATGACAGGTAAAGGTTAGAGAGTTGGTGAGGCAAGGACCAGCAAGGGAAGGAGGGTCAGGGAGTAGGTGATGTTCCCTACATGGTAATTCAGTTACCTAATGAATGTGAATGTTTTAGAGGTCTCATTGTCTGTAAATGTCAGCATTAGTAACATTATAGAGAATAATTATGGTTTGAATGGATTTCGCCGGAATTCAGAGGACATGATTTACAATGCCATTCGCAAATTAAACCTATTATTTCAGTTGGAAATAAAGTGCCTCTGACATGATTTTTTTGAACTATTACCCTGGAAGGACCTGTTGCCAAGGTGACGGAAAGCACATAAATTTATATTTAATGTAGTCCACTGATGAAGCCACTCATATTTGTAATTGCTGTAGCAAATATAACATTCAGATTAATGATTTTGGTCAAGTTTATAGTCAAACTGCAAGCCTCTTGAAATGGACCTTGAAAGAGGTGTGGGGAGTAACTTCAATGGCCTGCAGGTTTACAAGTTTACTGACTCAAATACTCAAACACTTGTGTCAGTGCAGGAAGGTTGCAAGAGTGCAGTGCACAATGAAGACTGGTACTGTAGATATGAAAGGTCGGTGGTAAATACACAGCTCCCAGCTCATTCAGGGGAGAAGTCAACATTGTGTGTGACAGACGGCTCTGACCCTGACAACAAACAGCACATATAATGACTATATCCACACTGTCGTCATTACTATTCGTCCACCAGTGCTGCAACAATCTGTTCCCTTCCCGCAAAGTTGGCTGTGACCGTGTTACTTCTGACAAAACCAAAAGAAAAACACCTGGGAAAGGACCAGAACGGGAACGGGCCAGGAATCATGTAAAACACCGAGCTTTAGGCCCTGACTTCACACACAGTGACCCATAACCATCACCCTGCGAATGTATCCCGAAAACCAGCTCTCTCTAGGCAACCACAACCATGCAGAGAATACCTCTCCCCTATTTTGCAATAACACACAGCCTAGAAGAAAAAAAGTGTGTACACAATATAACAGGACATGTAATGAAAAGTTTTATCCCTTCTCCAATCATCACTGCGTTTCTGTCCTCGGCGAGCCAGGAGATCCAATAAATGGCCTGTATCAGAATGCTTCATCGCCGCCCTCTTCTCGCCTTCACCCCAAAAGCAATAAAAGTAATGTCTGCCAGCAGCAGTGAGGATGCTTTATGTGTGCTGCTGATCTCAATTACTCTGTGAAGCTCTTTAAATATTAATAGAAGAGGAGTCCCCTGGAACGATCTCTGCTGTGTTCACAGCACCACACTGAACCGCATAACCCTGAACGCGTCA